>NC_092721.1:105828462-107028462 GCF_047496885.1 Scyliorhinus torazame
TGAGCTGCTGTACTCTTTCTAGACGGTGACTTGCTTTGTATTCATTTCTCTCTTTCACTCTCTTTCCACTGTTGTTCTCTGAGGCTTATGAGAGACGTTAGACGCTGTAGCATTAGATGATTTTTTAAAAAAAATTCTGTGTTCCAGCACAGAAAAACAGCACAGCAAGTAACCTGCCCCTTGGCCTCTCCAAATATTATTTAAGTATATGAGAGTAGGCAGAGGAATAACTTGTCTTCCAGATTTTGTTTTTAATTTCTCTTTTCCCAAGGTGGATACCAGCCTCACCATCTATCTGATGTTATGGTATTAATAAGCTTTGAAATTTATTCAGAAGGGAATTGAACAGGTGAACCTATCCCACAGTGCATTGGAGAACTTGTACCTGAGGAGCTGATATTTAGTTTTATTTACAGCTGCTGCCTTTTTTCTTCCCTCTTGGTTTCCATTTTATATTAGTTTTTTTTAATGTAGCTCAGAAGGAGTGCGGAAGGTGCCATGTGTAATTCTATTGGACTAATGCTCCAGAAACACGAGTTCAAAGCCCACCATGACAGCTGGGGGAATTTAGATTCAATTAATTAAAATAATCTGAAAGAAAAAGCTACTCGAATAATTTGCCACCCTTACCCAGCCTGGCCACATGCGATTTCAGACCACAGCTGTTTGATTAACACCTGCCACCTGAAGTGGCCCAACCTTCCATACAGTTGTATCAAACTGTTATGACATAAAGTTGAATAAGTATAGAACCAGATGAATCACCCGGTATCGGTCAAGGCACTGTAAATGACAAGCCACACCCCACCTAGTCACCCTGAAAATACCTCATCACTAATTTCTGGGGACTTGTCCGACAGAGTAGTCGGGCAATAGCTTGACATCGAATTCCAATGTCCCAGATTCCTCCATCACGATCATTACTGATGAATCCATACTCCTCCATGTTGTACACCACTTGGAGGAAGCACTGATGCGAGGGCACGGAATGTACTCTGGATAGGGATAATCAAGAGTGACTCTGTAGTGTCGCTACAGGCAGAGCTGGTCAAACTTTGAAGAACTGCACTTGTGACAGACGATGAGGGAACGAATGCGAGGAGAAAAACCTACTTGACTTGTCCTCACCAACCTACCAATCACAGGTGCACTGACTGTTACGTAGTCCTTGTGAGGATGAAGTACAGTCTTCACAACGATGACAACCTCCATTGTGTTAAGTGGCATTATAATCATGCTAAATGGGATAGATTTCAGATCAGATCTAGCAGTTTGAAACTGGGAACCGAAGAGGCATTGACCCATCAGCAGCAACAGAATTATACTCTTCTGCAATCTAACCTCATGACCTTGCATATTCGTCATTATCATCAAAACAAAGAACTAATTCTGGTTCAATGAAGTGTGTAGATGAGCATTTCCTTTCAAATTGATTCTGTTGTGGGATGTGGAAGCACTGGCAAGGCCAGCCTTTGTTGCTCATCCTTAATTTCCTTTGAGCTTGGAGGCCATTTCAGAGGGCGGTTAAGAGCACCCACATTACTATGGGTCTGGAGTCATATGGAATTTCCTTCCCTACAGGGCATTGGTGAACCAGATGGATTTGTATGACAATTGACAATTTCATGGTCAGCATTACTGAGGCTATCTTTAAATTCCGAGATTTGATTATTGAATTTAAGTTCCACCAGCTGCTGTGGTGAGATTGGAACCCATGTCCCCAGAGCAATATGCTGGACTTCTGGATTAATGTTCCAGGGCGGGGCACCATCGGATGGGGTATTGTACAGCACATTAAACACCTTTTTGCACAACCATAATGATGCCTCCCTTCTGCAATGCAGACTGACCCCAACCCTTTGCCCATCTCTCCAGGCAACCCTCCCCTTCCTGTGGCGCTCACACATCCTCCGGCCGTGGGCGTTTCCCCGGAGCGGTCTCCCATCCCCTGGGTATTCGGATGTTGCATGTGTGGTGGTGTCGCCTCCCGCAGTGTTCTAGCACAGTGTCCATGCATCAGGATGTGATTGGGATGCTAGGCAATGACTCCCACATGCTAAACAGCCCGCCCACCCACAGGAATCCACTTGGCATGTGTGAAATGCTCACTTAACCATGTTGCCAATTCTCTATTAGGAGTAACCTTCAGCCGCATGGCCAGAAGCCTCAGCAGTCGGTGTTGGTTAAGTGTGGTCGTTGGGACAGACGGGCAGGGACATGGATTGCCTGCGGAAAGGGTACACATGACCCAGGTTTGGCATGCTGCCCCCCCATCCCAAACACGGTTGGCAAGCCCACCACCCTTGGGCTCTTTTCGTGTGAGCAAAGATGGCTACTCACTTCCTCGGTTCCCCACAGAAGCCCTTCCCCCAGGTTCCGTTTTTCAACAGGAGAACTAATTGACGGCAGCATGAGCACTTGCTGGGGAGGCCGCTGAAAGACGGGAGGTCGTTGGATATGGGGTGACTCCCGTTAACTGTATAGAAATTGGGCTTGCGTGCTGACGATTGGTTTCTCGCCATGCTATGACGAGATCTCGATTTCGCCTACGGGAGCAGGCAGGTTGAATCGCAAACAGTTTGCCGCCTGGCGCGGATCTAATTTTTGGCCTCACCTGCTATTCACCTGCCTCGTTGAGCTTGAGAGCACGATGAGGCTAGAGATTCGCACCCTTTTATGTTTGCTGGCTGGTTAAATTATTGGCTGCTCCCATGCTGTTCTCTTTCTCTCCTCTTTTTCCCCCCTCCCGACCCAGCCCCTTCTCTTCCTTCCCTGGAGATTTCTTTGTCCACACCTCCCTTCCCACCAGCCCTCTCTTACTCAGCTCCCTTCTCTCGAGCTCTCTCTCCCTGGCCTCCCTTGCCCCGCGCGCGCTCTCTCGTCCCCTCCCTTGCCCGCGCACGCTCTCTCGTCCCCTCCCTTGCCCGCGCGCGCTCTCTCGTCCTCTCCCTTGCCCGCGCGCGCTCTCTCGTCCTCTCCCTTGCCCGCGCGCGCTCTCTCGTCCTCTCCCTTGCCCGCGCGCGCTCTCTCATCCCCTCCCTTGAGCGCGCGCGCTCTCTCGTCCTCTCCCTTGCCCGCGCGCGCTCTCTCGTCCTCTCCCTTGCCCGCGCGCGCTCTCTCATCCCCTCCCTTGAGCGCGCGCGCTCTCTCGTCCTCTCCCTTGCCCGCGCGCGCTCTCTCGTCCCCTCCCTTGCCCGCGCGCGCTCTCTCTCCCCTCCCTTGCCCGCGCGCGCGCTCTCTCATCCCTCCCTTGCCCGCGCGCGCGCTCTCTCGTCCCCTCCCTTGCCCGCGCTCGCTCTCTCGTCCCCTCCCTTGCCCGCGCGCGCATCTCTCCTCGTCCCTCCCTTGCCCGCGCGCAGCGCTCTCTCGTCCCCTCCCCTTGCCCGCGCGCGCGCTCTCTCGTCCCCTCCCTTGCCCGCGCGCGCGCTCTCTCGTCCCCTCCCTTGCCCGCGCGCGCGCTCTCTCGTCCCCTCCCTTGCCCGCGCTCTCTCGTCCCCTCCCTTGCCCGCGCTCTCTCGTCCCCTCCCTTGCCCGCGCGCTCTCGTCCCCTCCCTTGCCCGCGCGCTCTCGTCCCACTCCCTTGCCCGCGCGCTCTCGTCCCCTCCCTTGCCCGCGCGCTCTCGTCCCCTCCCTTGCCCGCGCGCTCTCGTCCCCTCCCTTGCCCGCGCGCTCTCGTCCCCTCCCTTGCCCGCGCGCTCTCGTCCCCTCCCTTGCCCGCGCGCTCGCGTCCCCTCCCTCGCCCCCGGGCGCGCTCCCGTCCCCTCCCTCGCCCGCGCGCTCCCGTCCCCTCCCTCGCCCGCGCGCTCCCGTCCCCTCCCTCGCCCGCGCGCTCCCGTCCCCTCCCTCGCCCGGGCGCTCCCGTCCCCTCCCTCGCACCCCGGGCGCGCTCCCATCCCCTCCTCGCCCCCGGGCGCGCTCCCGTCCCCTCCCTCGCCCCCGGGCGCGCTCCCGTCCCCTCCCTCGCCCCCGGGCGCTCTCCCGTCCCCTTCCCTCGCCCCCGGGCGCGCTCCCGTCCCCTCCCTCGCCCCCGGGCGCGCTCCCGTCCCCTCCCTCGCCCCCGGGCGCGCTCCCGTCCCTCCTCGCCCCCGGGCGCGCTCCCGTCCCCTCCCTCGCCCCCGGGCGCGCTCCCGTCCCTCCTCGCCCCGGGCGCGCTCCCGTCCCCTCCCTCGCCCCCGGGCGCGCTCCCGTCCCCTCCCTCGCCCCCGGGCGCGCTCCCGTCCCCTCCCTCGCCCCCCGGGCGCGCTCCCGTCCCTCCCTCGCCCCCGGGCGCGCTCCCGTCCCCTCCCTCGCCCCCGGCGCGCTCCCGTCCCCTCCCTCGCCCCCGGGCGCGCTCACCGTCCCCTCCCTCGCCCCCGGGCGCGCTCCCCGTCCCCTCCCTCGCCCCCGGGCGCGCTCCCGTCCCCTCCCTCGCCCCCGGGCGCGCTCCCCGTCCCCCTCCCTCGCCCCCGGGCGCGCTCCCGTCCCCTCCCTCGCCCCCCGGGCGCGCTCCCGTCCCCTCCCTCGCCCCCGGGCGCGCTCCCGTCCCCTCCCTCGCCCCCGGGCGCGCTCCCGTCCCCTCCTCGCCCCCGGGCGCGCTCCCGTCCCCTCCCTCGCCCCCGGGCGCGCTCCCGTCCCCTCCCTCGCCCCCGGGCGCGCTCCCGTCCCCTCCCTCGCCCCCGGGCGCGCTCCCGTCCCTCCCTCGCCCCCGGGCGCGCTCCCGTCCCCTCCCTCGGCCCCGGCGCGCTCCCGTCCCCTCCCTCGGCCCGGGCGCGCTCCCGTCCCCTCCCTCGGCCCCGGGCGCGGCGCGCGCTCCCGTCCCCTCCCTCGCCCCGGGCGCGCGCGCGCTCCCGTCCCCTCCTCGCCCCCGGGCGCGCGCGCTCCCGTCCCCTCCTCGCCCCCGGGCGCGCGCGCGCGCTCCCGTCCCCTCCCTCGCCCCCGGGCGCGCGCGCGGCGCGCTCCCGTCCCCTCCCTCGCCCCCGGGCGCGCGCGCGCGCGCTCCCGTCCCCTCCCTCGCCCCGGGCGCGCGCGCGCGCGCTCCGTCCCCCTCCCTCGCCCCCGGGCGCGCGCGCGCGCGCGCTCCCGTCCCCTCCCTCGCCCCCGTGGGCCGCGCGCGCGCGCGCTCCCGTCCCCTCCCTCGCCCCCGGGCGCGCGCGCAGCGCGCGCTCCCGTCCCCTCCCTCGCCCCCGGGCGCGCGCGCGCGCGCTCCCGTCCCCTCCCTCGCCCCCGGCGCGCGCGCGCGCTCCCGTCCCCTCCCTCGCCCCCGGGGGCGCGCGCTCCCGTCCCCTCCCTCGCCCCCGGGGGCGCGCGCTCCCGTCCCCTCCCTCGCCCCCGGGGGCGCGCGCGCGCTCCCGTCCCCTCCCTCGCCCCCGCGCGCGCTCTCTCGTCCTCTCCCTTGCCCGCCGCGCGCTCTCTCATCCCCTCCCTTGAGCGCGCGCGCTCTCTCGTCCTCTCCCTTGCCCGCGCGCGCTCTCTCGTCCTCTCCCTTGCCCGCGCGCGCTCTCTCATCCCCTCCCTTGAGCGCGCGCGCTCTCTCGTCCTCTCCCTTGCCCCGCGCGCGCTCTCTCGTCCCCTCCCTTGCCCGCGCGCGCTCTCTCTCCCCTCCCTTGCCCGCGCGCGCGCTCTCTCATCCCCTCCCTTGCCCGCGCGCGCGCCTCTCTCGTCCCCTCCCTTGCCCGCGCGCGCTCTCTCGTCCCCTCCCTTGCCCGCGCGCGCTCTCTCTCGTCCCCTCCCTTGCCCCGCGCGCGCGCTCTCTCGTCCCCTCCCTTGCCCGCGCGCGCGCTCTCTCGTCCCCTCCCTTGCCCGCGCGCGCGCTCTCTCGTTCCCCTCCCTTGCCCGCGCGCGCGCGCTCTCTCGTCCCCCTCCCTTGCCCGCGCTCTCTCGTCCCCTCCCTTGCCCGCGCTCTCTCGTCCCCTCCCTTGCCCGCGCGCTCTCGTCCCCTCCCTTGCCCGCGCGCTCTCGTCCACTCCCTTGCCCGCGCGCTCTCGTCCCCCTCCCTTGCCCGCGCGCTCTCGTCCCCCTCCCTTGCCCGCGCGCTCTCGTCCCCCTCCCTTGCCCGCGCGCTCTCGTCCCCTCCCTTGCCCGCGCGCTCTCGTCCCCTCCCTTGCCCGCGCGCTCGCGTCCCCTCCCTCGCCCCGGGCGCGCTCTCGTCCCCTCCCTCGCCCGCGCGCTCCCGTCCCCTCCCTCGCCCCGCGCGCTCCCGTCCCCTCCCTCGCCCGCAGCGCCTCCCGTCCCCTCCCTCGCCCGGGCGCTCCCGTCCCCTCCCTCGCCCCCGGGCGCGCTCCCATCCCCTCCCTCGCCCCGGGCGCGCTCCCGTCCCCTCCCCTCGCCCCCGGGCGCGCTCCCGTCCCCTCCCTCGCCCCGGGCGCTCTCCCGTCCCCTCCCTCGCCCCCGGGCGCGCTCCCGTCCCCTCCCTCGCCCCCGGGCGCGCTCCCGTCCCCCTCCCTCGCCCCCGGGCGCGCTCCCGTCCCCTCCCTCGCCCCCGGGCGCGCTCCCGTCCCCTCCCTCGCCCCCCGGGCGCGCTCCCGTTCCCCTCCCTCGCCCCCGGGCGCGCTCCCGTCCCCTCCCTCGCCCCCGGGCGCGCTCCCGTCCCCTCCCTCGCCCCCGGGCGCGCTCCCGTCCCCTCCCTCGCCCCCGGGCGCGCTCCCGTCCCTCCCTCGCCCCCGGGCGCGCTCCCGTCCCCTCCCTCGCCCCCGGGCGCGCTCCCGTCCCCTCCCTCGCCCCCGGGCGCGCTCCCGTCCCCTCCCTCGCCCCCGGGCGCGCTCCCGTCCCCTCTCCCTCGCCCCCGGGCGCGCTCCCGTCCCCTCCCTCGCCCCCGGGCGCGCTCCCGTCCCCTCCCTCGCCCCCGGGCGCGCTCCCGTCCCCTCCCTCGCCCCCGGGCGCGCTCCCGTCCCCTCCCTCGCCCCCGGGCGCGCTCCCGTCCCCTCCCTCGCCCCCGGGCGCGCTCCCGTCCCCTCCCTCGCCCCCGGGCGCGCTCCCGTCCCCTCCCTCGCCCCCGGCGCGCTCCCGTCCCCTCCCTCGCCCCCGGGCGCGCTCCCGTCCCCTCCCTCGCCCCCGGGCGCGCTCCCGTCCCCTCCCTCGGCCCCGGGCGCGCTCCCGTCCCCTCCCTCGGCCCCGGGCGCGCTCCCGTCCCCTCCTCGGCCCCGGGCGCGCTCCGTCCCCTCCCTCGCCCCCGGCGCGGCGCAGCGCTCCCGTCCCCTCCCTCGCCCCCGGGCGCGCGCGCGCTCCCGTCCCCCTCCCTCGCCCCCGGGCGCGCGCGCGCGCTCCCGTCCCCTCCCTCGCCCCCGGGCGCGCGCGCGCGCGCTCCCGTCCCCTCCCTCGCCCCCGGGCGCGCGCGCGCGCTCCCGTCCCCTCCCTCGCCCCCGGGCGCGCTGCGCGCGCTCCCGTCCCCTCCTCGCCCCCGGGCTGCGCGCGCGCGCTCACGTCCCCTCCCCCTGCCCCCGGGCCGCGCGCGCGCTCCCGTCCCCTCCCTCGCCCCCGGGCGCGCGCGCGCGCTCCCGTCCCCTCCCTCGCCCCCGGGCGCGCGCGCTCCCCGTCCCCTCCCTCGCCCCCGGGCGCGCGCGCTCCCGTCCCCTCCCTCGCCCCCGGGCGCGCGCGCGCGCTCCCGTCCCCTCCCTCGCCCCCGGGCGCGCGCGCGCGCGCTCCCGTCCCCTCCCGTCCCCCTCCCTCGCCCCCGGGCGCGCGCGCGCGCTCCCGTCCCCTCACCGTCCCCTCCCTCGCCCCCGGGCCGCGCGCGCGCGCGCTCCCGTCCCCTCCCTCGCCCCCGGGCGCGCGCGCGCGCTCCCGTCCCCTCCCTCGCCCCCGGGCGCGCGCGCGCGCTCCCGTCCCCTCCCTCGCCCCCGGGCGCGCGCGCGCGCTCCCGTCCCCTCCCTCGCCCCCGGGCTCGCGCTGCGCGCGCTCCCGTCCCCTCCCTCGCCCCCGGGCGCGCGCTCCCCGTCCCCTCCCTCGCCCCCGGGCGCGCGCTCCCGTCCCCTCCCTCGCCCCCGGGCGCCGCGCGCGCTCCCGTCCCCTCCCTCGCCCCGGGCGCGCGCGCGCGCTCCCGTCCCCTCCCTCGCCCCCGGGCGCGGCGCGCGCGCTCCCGTCCCCTCCCTCGCCCCCGGGCGCGCGCTCCCGTCCCCTCCCTCGCCCCCGGGCGCGGCGCGCGCGCTCCCGTCCCCTCCCTCGCCCCCGGGCGCGCGCGCGCGCTCCCGTCCCCTCCCTCGCCCCCGGGCGCGCGCGCGCGCTCCCGTCCCCTCCCTCGCCCCCGGGCGCGCGAGCGCTGCGCTCCCGTCCCCTCCCTCGCCCACCGGGCGCGCGCGCGCGCTCCCGTCCCCTCCTCGCCCCCGGGCGCGCGCGCGCGCTCCCGTCCCCTCCCTCGCCCCCGGGCGCGCGCGCGCGCTCCCGTCCCCTCCCTCGCCCCCGGGCGCGCGCGCGCGCTCCCGTCCCCTCCCTCGCCCCCGGGCGCGCGCGCTCCCGTCCCCTCCCTCGCCCCCGGGCGCGCGCGCGCGCTCCCGTCCCCTCCCTCGCCCCCGGGCGCGCGCGCGCGCTCCCGTCCCCTCCCTCGCCCCCGGGCGCGCGCGCGCGCTCCCGTCCCCTCCCTCGCCCCCGGGCGCGCGCGCGCGCTCCCGTCCCTCCCTCGCCCCCGGGCGCGCGCGCGCGCTCCCGTCCCCTCCCTCGCCCCCGGCGCGCGCGCGCGCGCTCCCGTCCCCTCCCTCGCCCCCGGGCGCGCGCGCGCGCGCTCCCGTCCCCTCCCTCGCCCCCGGGCGCGCGCGCGCGCTCCCGTCCCCTCCCTCGCCCCCGGGCGCGCGCGCGCGCTCCCGTCCCCTCCCTCGCCCCCGGGCGCGCGCGCGCGCTCCCGTCCCCTCCCTCGCCCCCGGGCGCGCGCGCGCGCGCTCCCGTCCCCTCCCTCGCCCCCGGGCGCGCGCGCGCGCTCCCGTCCCCTCCCTCGCCCCCGGGCGCGCGCGCGCTCCCGTCCCCTCCCTCGCCCCCGGGCGCGCGCGCGCTCCCGTCCCCTCCCTCGCCCCGGGCGCGCGCGCGCTCCCGTCCCCTCCCTCGCCCCCCGGGCCGCGCGCGCGCTCCCGTCCCCTCCCTCGCCCCCGGGCGCGCGCGCGCTCCCGTCCCCTCCCTTTATAAAGTTGCAAGGTGAATCCCATGCTTTCCATGTAGCTTTTATTTGTATGGGCATCATTAGTAGCACTGCAGCTCAGCTGACTGCCTGTCACATTAAAATGGTAATTAATTTAATCTTCAAGTGCATATGAAACTATAAGATAGAAATTACTATTGATAATATCCAAGTATAACATCCTTGAGTCAAATTCCTTTCTCCACTATCTTAATGCTTTTGTTAAGCTATTTTAAATAAACAAATTAATATCTCGATTAAGATAACAGAGATAGATTCAGTACAAATGTGTTTATAACATTTCGTCACCAATAAAAAATTCTAGCTTTGCATGTTCGGCTGGATTGTCCATTCTATAGACTAGGTGTTCACACCAGGGCAGGATATGTGGACTTCCACAACAGCAAAACTGGGCATTGCACCTGGATGGATTGAGCTACTGTTAAGGAGCTAACACTGGCGCCACAATGGAACATGATCGATTCAATGAGAAATGGTGCGGGATTCGTGATTGACGCTCAGGAGGCTGACAAGCTGCAGCCTCACATACACAATTCACTCTCCACACATACCATCCAGCCAACAAGATGGCAACAAGACGTGAGACGCCGGACTTGAGGCCCTCATGGACTCCGTGGAGGAGAGGCAGCCCACCCTGTATCTTGGCCGTGAAAGGAGGCTACCAGCTGGCACCGTGCCACGTGCCTGGGCGCTGGTGGCAGAGTCAGTTTGGGCTGTCAGGAATACTGGCCGGACCGACGTGTAGTGCATGAAGAAACTGCACAACCGGTCCCTGTCCCACACACCCATAACCCTACAACCCCCGCCACCCGGAGGGCGGACGAACCCCTACCCTGCACCACATGCCGGCACCCATACCGGCTCCCATGGTGGGGTGCCCGGGCAACTGAAGCCATTAGCTACCCACCCCCTGGGCTGCATGCATTGGACTGTCTAACACTGTGCATTATCCCCCCCCCCCCCCCGGAAAAACTGTGCCCCCCCCCCCCCCCTCTCGGGAAAAACTGCCAGGAGCAGGAGAAAGCTGAAGGGGGAACGTCGGACATACGGCCCCTCACTGCGGCAGAGCAGCGGGCCCTAGATGTGTTGATGGGCCTGAGGAAAGGGAGAAAGGGATCTCGCCGGAGTGGGAGATCGACAAGGGCAAGGAATTGAAACTCGATGGGACCGTGTAATGGAATGGCCAGTTCGCATGCAGGGGTCACCCTGGTGGACAATGGGAAGTGTTACCATGGACAAATTGGGATGTCATCGCCCTCCATCCCATGGACCAGACCAGCTGTTACTGCCTTAGTGCCAACGCAAGGCCCACAATAATAATAATCGCTTATTGTCTCAAGTCGGCTTCAATGAAGTTACTGTGAAAAGCCCCGAGTCGCCACATTCCGGCGCCTGTTCGGTGAGGCCGGTAACGGGAATTGAACCCGCGCTGCTGGCCTTGTTCTGCAATACAAGTCAGCTGTTTAGCCCACTGTGCTAAACTAACCCCGTAGTGCGGCAGGTATGTATCACAGAGCAGGTTGGGGGGGGAGGGGGGGCAGGTGAAGGGGGTATCTGTGCCCCTGGCTGATCTCCCCCCCCCCCCCCCCCCCCCCCCCCCCCACCCAAGTCCGTGAACCTGGAGGCAATCAGAGTGTCCCGTGCGCATTGACCCTGGCGCGCACTTTGTGTGGCCTCCCGTGCCTACCTGGGCCCCATGTCCTGCCCATCCTCGCCCTCCCCCGCATCCTTCTTGTCTGGGGAGGCCTGGCATTCATCCTCCTCCAGCATGTCACCCCTCTGCTGCCTGGTGTTGTGGAGGAATCAGCAGGCCGTGACAATGTGGGCGAGCCTCTCAACGTCATACTGGAGGGTCCGTTCGAGTGGTCCGGGCACCTAAACCGCATCAGGATGCGAAGCACTGCTCGATCACACTTCTGGTTGCTGCACACGGCCCGTTCGCCTGGCACCCCACAGTTGCGCCTCATGTGTCCTACCTCCTCTCTCTCCCTCATCAGTCACCGCAACAGTTTCACAATCTTTAAAAGCACAAGTGAACCTCACCGTCGGGAATTCACCCTGGTGAAGGCGGAAAATCGCGGAGGCCCCGGAGAATACTGAGTCAGGCCCACTAATGATATGCCAACGGAGTTTACTGTACGTGCTTCCGGAACACATTGACGCCACTGTCGAGGTGACAGAGAATTGCAATTTGTCATGAAACTGGCGCTCGCCTCAATTTCAGTGCCTGATCCGATTCTCCGCTCAACTCGTGTTTCCTGATTCCAGCAATGGCCGACGGAGAATCCCGCTCGTGAACTTTGTTATTTGCAACTGTTTTATCTTAGCAAAAAAACATTTATAACCTACCTGTTCCTTTATTGGAAATGTAGTTGTTCCGATGTTAATATTATCCTGATCTCTATACTTTTTTCCCTTTTAGAAATGTAGCTTACTTTAATGAATATCTGGATACAGGTCTAATAATTAGTGGATTGTACTGATTAAGGTGTGAACAAAATCAATGAACTCTTATAAACCAAGATGTCCTTCTCCTGTTGCAGGGTTTGTTTCCACCAGGTCAAGGAGCCACTATTGGAGTTGATTTCATGATTAAAACCATTGACATAAATGGAGAAAAAGTGAAGGTACTGTTTTACTAAATACCCACATCCATATTATTTGTTAAGTCTGCGACTTAACACTTGCACAAAATGTAATTGCATGCAGTTCATCAGGTCTAATTGGAAAGTAATGTTCATCACTGCGATCTTGGTGCTTTAGAAGATTTATTATTTTAATGTTCTAATTTTTGATTCACCGGTTACATTATTCCAATTCATGAAGGTGAGGGTGAAATGCATATTAAAAAAATTAAAGAATAAGCTGACGTGAGACAAAAACAAAAATCCTCTCCTAGAAAGATAAAATGAGCACTTGTTTTTTTTGGAAAGAAGTGGTGTAGAGGAAACCTAAGGATGCACAAGGAAGAGTGTGAGAATTAAGATAGGATCCTGATTGAAAACAACACTGAAGAGATTGGAACTCACTCAGTACAAATAACATTAAAAGACTCCTGATGGCATACTTTCTAAGATGCTCATCAAAGTCAGGAAATACATAGCAGATGCTGTGACCACAATCTTTCAAACATTCTTGGATACAAAAATAGTGCCAAAGGGGTAGACAGTTTCCAAAATGACATAAATGAAAGGGATAAATAGATCAGTAGTAGGTAAGATCCAAGAGAGCATTATATGTCCTTGAAATAATACTTGTTCAGAATACTTGTATGGCCCAAGACCATAAGAAAGTACACAGAGCCGTGAACACTGTCTAGTCCATCACACAAACCCGCCTCCCATCCACTGACTCTGTCTACACCTCTCGCTGCCTTGGGAAAGTGGGCAGCATGATCAAAGACCCCTCCCACCTGGGCTATTCTCTCTTCCAACCTCTTCCATCGGGCAGGAGATACAAAAGTCTGAGAACATGCACTAACAGATTCAAAAACAGCTTCTTCCCCGCTGTTATCAGACTCCAGAATAACCCACTTATGGACTGAATTGATCTCTCCACGCATCTTCTCTACTGAATAGTACTGCACTCCATATGCTTCACCTGATGTCTATATATTTACATTGTGTATCTATCATATGTCCTATGTATTTCAGTATGGAACGATACGCGGAACAATACTTTTCACTGTACCTCCGTATACATGACAATTGTCATGGGAGTGTCCCTTTAAGAAATATTTTTGTCTTATCACATGGCTTCAGTGATGTCATTGTGTGCGTGGAGTTGGGCTGTGGCTCTGAGTTTTTACTTTCGCTTTGAGTTTTGGAGCTGGTTTGTGGCTCTGTGTTTTTACTTTCATTTTCACATTTGGCTGCTGTAGATTCAGACAGAAAAGTATTTTGGCCTGTGTCTCTATTTTCAATTTTAAAGAGTCATTCCAAGGAAGAAACCCAATGATTACAGTTACCTGCTGTTTTTGGTAAAAGGGGGTTCTTGGTTTATGGGATCTTGTTATTGAATTGGAACAGTTAAAGGGTGAATTCATTAAGGTTATACATAAATTACTCTAGCTGTATGGGGTCTTTATGTTTGCAGTTGATAATTCTAACTTCGCTTGTTTATACAAATGTTAACTCAATTCTTAAAATAAAGGTTATTTTTTAGATTAAAAGCGCTTAAACACTCTTGAATCGTACTTGAAAGGCAGACTCTTGTGCTCATCGTAACCAAAATCAATAAACAGTTATAGGTCAGGTGACTCCATAATATACTTTGGAGTTTTCTAAACCCTGGCCCATAACAAATGTGGGGGCTCATGGGATAAAAGTCTATCTTTCGTGATTGGGTTGGCTTAGTGAACTTAAAGACAGTGAGGCGTGCACATATTTGAATTTGCTTGTCAGGTGTTGTATTCACGTTTCAATAGGGAGTGTGCTATGGACAATGGCTCTTTCAGAGGCTCAGGATGGAGCCCTGGGGGTGGAGAAGGTCACATGGAGTACCTTACAAACAGAGACTAAAAAACGGCTTTTAGATTTGGCAAAAACTTTGCAGTTAGCATTGCCTGACAAAAGTTTTAAAGAAGAGGTAATTGCGGCAGGAGCTGAGCATTTAAAATTGCCTGAGACACAGTCAGGATCATTGGAAATGGCAGAAATTCAATTACAGATCAAGCAACTTGAACATGAAAAAGAATTAAAGCAGCTTGAATGCGAAATGAGGAAAAAAGAAAGAAAGGGGGGTACAGATCAGGGAAAAAGAAAAGGAGAGAGAAGAAAGCGAAAAAGAAAGAATAATCCTAGCAGAATAAAAAGCGAGAGAAAGGAGGTACAGATCAAGGAAAAAGAAAAAGAGAGAGACTTTGAACTTCTGAAACTGGCCATGAAACGTGAAAGTCAGTTAAAATTGGCGGAGATAAAGAGAAATTTATAGTCTGAGGATAGTGAGCAACGGCACCAAAGTCGAAGGCTTGGTGGGGATCTATTTAAATATGTCCAAGCATTGCCAAGATTTGATGAGAAGTATGCAGAAGCCCTTTTCATTTCATTTGAGAAGGTAGCTAAACAAATGAAATGGCCACAGGACATGTGATTCAAACAAAGTTGGTAGGTAGAGCTAGTGAAGTGTTTGCATCACTATCAGAAGTATCTGGGATGTATGAGAAGTAAAAAAAATCCATCTTGGGTGCATATGAACTAGTGCCTGAAGCCTACAGACAAAGGTTTAGAAATCTTAAGGAAAGAACCTGGTCAAACATACAAGGAGTTTGAAAGGATCAGAGTAATTTTGATAGGTGGATAAGGGCTTTGAAAATAGACCAAAGTTATGAAGCTCTCCGAGAAATAATAACTTTGGAGGAGTTTAAAAATTCAATTCCTGATGTGTGAGAACTTTGTGGAAGAGCAGAGGGTTAAAAGTGTGAGATTAGCAGCCGAAATGGCAGATGATTATGAATTAGTTCATAAATCAAAGTTTGGTTTCCGACATCAGTTTCAGCCTGTGAGGGACAGAAACTGGGGAAAGAAGAAATACTCAGCTGGTAAAGGTAAAGGGAATCTGATGGGAGATAATAAGGTTGGTGTACCTCAGATTAAAAAGGAAATCCATGAGGGTGGAAGAGAAATGAAAAGTTTCAGATTTTTTTACTGTAATAAATTAGGCCATGTAAAGTCACAGTGTTGGGGGTTGAAGAAAAGCACTGGGAAGGCTGATGTGGTAAAAGAGGATAAGCCAGTGGGGTTTGTTAAAGTGGTAAAGGAAAGCCCAATTGAAGCGAAGGACGTGCAAAAGAATGTATAGCCTGATCAAGAGGTGATTGGTGAGAAGGTGCCAGATTTCTGTATGGATAAAGTTTACTCGTGTACCAGGAGGAGTAGGTAAAGAAGTCAGAACTTTAAGAGATACGGGAGCTAGTCAATCTTTAATAGTAAGAGATGAGGAGTTATGTAGTTTGGGAGGAATATTGCCAGAAAAGGTGGTGACATGTGGAATTCATGGTGAGGAGATTGGTGTTCCATTATATAAGGTGAGCTTTGAAAATCCAGTGAAGAGTGGTGAAGTGGTAGTAGAAGTAATAGACATAAAACGGATGTATCAGAAAGCATACATGGAAGAGGAATCTGAGTGTATACCAGAATGTTACTACCTTAAAAATGATGTCTTAATGAGAAAATGGAGACCTTTGCATATGCAGGCGGATGAAAAGTGGGCAGAAGTTCATCAAGTGGTGTTGCCGGTAGGGTATAGAAAGGAGATGTTGCGAGGAGCACATGAGATACCAGTAGAAGGTCATTTGGGAGTAAGGGAAACTCAAGCTAAAATACAAAAACATTTTTATTGGCCTGGACTCCATACAAGATGTAGCTTAAAAAAATTTAAATGATAGGGCAACCTCAAGCGGTGATAAAACCAGCACCCTTAATACACATTCCAGCATTTGAGGAACCTTTTACAAAGGTCTTAATTGGTTGCGTAGGACCGCTTCAAAAAACGAAAAGTGGGAATTTCTACCTTTTGACTATAATGGACGTGTCTACTAGGTTTCCAGAGGCCATTCCAGTATGCGCTATTACAGCTAAAATGATTGTGGAGGAGTTACTTAAATTCTTTACTCGATATGGACTACCCACAGAAATACAATCTGACCAAGGATCAAATTTTACCTCCAGGTTATTCAAGGAGGTTATGGATAGCTTAGGAATAAAACAATTTAACTCAACTGCGTACCGTCCAGAATCGCAGGGAGCGTTAGAACGGTGGCGTCAGACATTAAAGACAATGTTGAAGGTTTATTGTCAAGATTATCCAGAGGATTGGGATAAAGGAATTCCATTCGTTCTGTTTGCGATTAGGGATGCACCTAATGAGTCAACCAAATATAGTCCTTTTGAACTAATTTTTGGTCATGAGTTAAGAGGACCACTTAAATTGATTAAGGAGAAATTGGTGAGTGAGCAGTCTGAAATTACATTATTGGATTACGTGTCAATTTTTAGGGAACGATTAAATAGAGCACAGGTGAATTGGCTAGTCAACATTTAAAAGTTGAACAGTATGCGATAAAACAGGTAGCGGACAGGAAAGCAAAAGTTTGTAGTTTTGCCAGTGGAGATAAAAGTGGTAGGTGAATCTTTAAAAGTAAGGTTTTGTGGACCATATCAGATTGAAAGGAAATTGAGTCAGGTGAATTATTTGGTAAGAACGCCAGACAGAAGTGTGTCATGTGAACATGCTTAGAAGGTATTTTGAAAGGGAAGGAGAGCAAAAGGAGGAGGTCTTAGTAATTCTAAATGAAAGTGAAGAACCAAATCCAAATGACTCTGAATTTGACATTCCTCAAATTAAATTGGATAACGAGGACGTTCTTAAAAATTGGGATAAATTATTGAATTACCTTCCAGAGGAAAAACAAACTGACCTGATAAGAGTTATTAATATCACATGGGCAAGTTTGTGAAAATAAGTTGGAAAGTACTAAAATGGTTTTACATAGAATCATAGAATTTACAGTGCAGAAGGAGGCCACTCGGCCCATCGAGTCTGCACCGGCTCTTGGAAAGAGCACCCTACCCAAGCTCACCCCCCCAACCCATCCATCCTTTTTGGACATTAGCGGCAATTTAGCATGGCCAATCCACCTAACCGGCACATCTTTGGACTGTGGGAGGAAACCAGAGCACCCGGAGGAAACCCACACAGACACTGGTAGAACGTGCAGACTCCACGCAGACAGTGACCCAAGCCGGGAATCGAACCTGGGACCCTGGAGGGGTGAAGCAACTGTGCTAACCACTGTGCTGCCCTGCTACATCCGTTCTACATCCATGTTGTAGATGTGGGAAATGCTGTTCCAAATAAACAACATTCATATAGACTTAACCCTCTAAAGTTGGCACAGGTTCAAAAAGAAATTGAAAGTATGCTTAAACATGGCATAATTGAAGTGAGTTGCAGCCAATGGAGCTCAACCATAGTGATGGTCCCGAAATCAGACGGTACCCAATGATTGTGTGTGGATTATAGAAAAGTTAATGCAGTTACAAGAACGGAATTTTATCCTATCCCATGGTTGAAGGACTGCATTGAGAAGGTGGAACAATCAGCGTTTATCTCCCAACTGGATTTACCTAAAAGGTTACTGGTAGGTACCTTTATCCGAAAGGGCAAAGGAGATTTCGGCTTTTGTGACTTCAAATGGGATACACCAATTCAAAGTTATGCCAGTTGCCATGAAAAACGCCCAGCCACATTTCAACGGTTAACTAACAAAGTCTTTTCAGGATTACCCAATTGTGCAGTATACATAGATGATCTGGTGACTTTTAGTCAGAAAAATTTGAAGCATTTGATGGAGATTTTCGATCAACTTCAGGAGGCGGGTTTGGTGGTAAAACTAGCCAAATGTGAGTTTGGAAAAGCCCAAGTCACGTTCCTTGGCCATACAATTGGACATGGAGAAATGGTCCCACAGGATGTGAAAACAAAAGTTATTGGAGAGTTTCTAATACTCTCAACACAAAGGGAAATAATGTGATTTCTTTGCATGAGTGGATTTTACCGTAAATTTGTGCCGAATTTTAACAGCGTGGTTGCTCCATTGATGGACTTGCTGAAGAAGCACAGCAAATTTCAGCGGACTGTCAGCCGGTGTTTGAAGGCCTGAAAGCGGTGTTCACCACTGCTCCTGTGTTGGAGAATTATAAAAGGCTTTGTGATCAGATCGAACGAACGTACCTGACCTTAAAGAAAGATGCACATGCCGCCGAGAAATGGATGGATCGTGAAGAGATCTTCTTGTCCAAGGAGTCTGTCAATCAAGAAGGATTCCAGTTGCAGGAAGACAAAGAACTAAAATAGACTATTATTATCAATGTCTGCCTGTTTTATTTTGTTTAAAAAATGTATATTTATTGCCAATTGGTATTAATGGGCAAGTGAAAAGGTGAAAAATGAAACCATCTAACAATGACATCACTGAAGCAATGTGACGAGACAGAAACATTTTTTAAAGGGACACTCCCATGACACAATAACCCCAAATGTATGGATTAATCTTGTAAGCAAGCATAGCATAATGAGGAAAGATTATGAGGAAAGTAGGGAAGCGAATTGGGGTAGGACTGTAGGAGGACAGGGTTGGGGAGCAAAAGCAGGAAGACCAAGCTATTCAATAGCACTTTGCCATTTATTTTGGCCTCGGCTTGGAATCCTCTTCGAGGCCAATCTTTAAGTCTTTTCCTGCACTGCTGAGCGCAGCTTGTCAGTGCAGGAAGGTTACTTGCGGATCAGGGTGCCATTTTTTAAGGCAGCCCCGATCCTTTGTGCCCCCTCACCGCCAATGAGTTCCACGGATTCACCACCCTCTGGCTGAAGAAATTCCTCCTCATCTCTGTTTTGTAGGATCGTCTCTTCAGTCTGAGGCTGCGCCCTCGGGTTCTAGTTTCTCCTACTAGTGGAAACATCCTCTCCACGTCCACTCTATCTAGGCCTCTCCGTATTCTGCAAATTTCAATTAAATCCCCCTCCTCATTCTTCTAAACTCCATCGAGTACTGACCCAGAGTCCTCAACCGCTCCTCATATGGGAAGCCATTCATTCCTGGGATCATTCTTGTGAACCTCCTTTGGACCCTCTGCAAGGCTAACACATCCTTCCTTGCATACGGGACCCAAAACTGCAAATTATAGACATAGAAAATTATGGTTTCAGATGAAATTAACAATATGACAAAAACATGGTAATAAGCATCCAGTGGAACAAACGGGCAATATGTTCTGATGATATAAACACATCAGGGGCTTTAGTTGTGAGGAGCAAGTAAAGAAAATGTGATTATTTTCACTCGATCATGTGCTGTCGATTATATACAAAGGGATGGTCATTTTTTCCCATCGCAAACTGCAAAACAAATTGCTGACATGCTGAACAATGAAAATGCAGGCATAGAGTTTCCACAGTTAACAGTGGTGCAGTGAGTGTTCCCGTAAATGCTGTACAGTACAGTATCTTTGGACAATAACCTGCTGATCATGCCATGCACACACAAACATTTGCTTCAGCTATTTTTACTTCCATGGTTCCTTGTGGCAACAGTGCCTGATCATGTTGAAGTTAGTCCATTCTGCTTAGACTTTTTCCTTTTTTTAAATGTTTGACAATTTTTTAAAATGCTCCACGTGGAATAGGAAAAATCCAGCTATTTTTAAACTTGATTCCAAATCAACTCAGTTGCGCATGCAACATATTCCTTTCAACTACAAGTTTCTTAATTTTATATTTTGTTAATTCAAATTGAAATTTTGCACAAAAAACTGCTGTTTTTAGAATTGTGTTGATTTATAAAGTTGAATAGTTCATTTTTAAACAGAGATCTGAATCAACAGAATTAAAAATAGGCAATGCTGGAAATACTCAGGACAGACAGCATCTATGGAGGGAGAAAGGGAGTTAACATTTTGGATCGATGACTTTTCATCAGAGTTGAAGTAAGTTCGAAATGTAATGGGTTGATAGGGGAATAGACAGGGAAAGGGAACAAAAGTGAAGGTCTATGGTAGGCCAGAAGACAAGAGATAAAGTACCAAAAGGTTTCATGGTGCAAGGTCAAAACGAATAAGAAACAGAAGATATTTCCAGGGCAGGTGTAAGTGGCAGAATAATGCAGAAAATTAGAGTAAAACAAAATCTACAAATAAAAGGGGGGGGAATGGTAAAAGCAAATGAAGGCAGAGGATAAAGTCTGAAATTGTTGACCTCCGTGTTGATTCCGGACAGTTGTAAGGTTTTACAAGGGAATGATGAGGTGTTGTTCCTCGAGCTTATGTCGAGCTCCAATGGAACACTGCAAAAGGCAGAGGACTGAGCGGACGGGGGCGGGATTCTCCCCTACCCGGCGGGGCGGGCCGTACCGGCGCCGGGGAGCGGCGTGAACCACTCCGGCGTCGGGCCGCCCGGAAGGTGCGGAATCCTCCGCACCTTCAGGGGCTAGGCCGGGGTTGGCGCCGCGCCAACCGGCGGCGAAGGACCTCCGGCGCAGGTTGGCGCATTCGCGGGAGCGCCAGGGTGTCATCCCAGCATATTAGCAGGGGGGTTCTTCTCCGCGCCGGCCGTGGCGGAGGTTGACAGCAGCCGCCACGGAGGGAAAGAGTGCCTCCACGGCACGGCCCGCCCTTGGATCGGTGGGCCCCGATTGCCTGCCTGGCCACCATCGGGGCACCCCCCGGGGCCAGATCCCCTTGCGCCCCCCCCGAGGACTCTGCCGGACGCCTGTAGAGCCAGGTCCTGCCGGTACGGACCCGGTTTGATTTACGGCGGCGAGACCGGCCGAAAACGGGCGGCGTCTCGGCCCATCGCGGGCCGGAGAATCCCCAGGTGGGCCACTGCCAGCGGCTGCCGACCCGCGTGGCGCGATTCCCGCCCCCGCCAAAACCCCGGCGCCGGAGAATTTGGCAGCGGGGCAGGATTCACGCCGTGGACCGGCGATTCTCCAACCCGGCGGGGGGTCGGAGAATCCTGCCCATGATTGCAGACTTAATGTAGAGCTATCCCCCAGCCTGCATGTATTCTCCCCAATGCAGAGCAAATGGCATTTGAGCAGTGAATGCAGTAAATCCGCAGACCCGCCGTGGTTTAAAGGACCCGTTGCAATTTTTGCTCCAGGGGGCAGGATTGAATCTGACCCCCACTGACCCTAGAAGCAGATTCTTGGGAGCCACGAGGACAAGTGCCGAGATGAACTGGTTAGCAGGCCCCCCTCATTTCTCTGGGACTTTGGCCTGGTTGCTTTAGAAGGTGTTCAGCCCCCCCCTGTCTTCCCCCCCCCCCTGAAGCCCACTTACCTTGCACCCCTGCATATTCATGTCAGCTCATGTCCTTCATATCCCCATGCCAACTCCATAGCCTCACACTCCGTATCCACCATGGGCAGACCTCAGGAGCCATGTGGGGATAAAAACAACTTCTAACGACCTAATACAGCTCTCTCCCACACACTTGACAGTGGGGGGAAAAGAGCTTTCATTCAAGAAGCCCATTCAATGCTTTTAGCGCTCTTCACGGCCCCGAGGACCCGGGTTTGATTCCCGCCCCAGGTCACTTTCCATATGGTGTTTGCACATTCTCTCCTGTCTGCTTGGGCCTCACCCCCACAATCCAAAAATATGTGCAGGATAGGTGGATTGGCCACGTTAAATTGCTGTTAATTGGAAAAAAATAATTGGATTCGCTAAATTTATTTTTAAAAGCTTTTGGAGCTCTGCAAATGGTTAATATCTAATAAAAATAAACATACTTCTATTTAAACCCCACATCAAAGATGGCGAATTGTTTAATCGCCTCTTTAAACTGTTGATTAAACTGTGAACTCCAAATCCCCTGCAACTTTTGAAATTTATCCAAGCAAAATGACATAATAGACCAAAGAGAAATGTCAACAAAGAAATGAAAATGAAAACCGCTTATTGTCACAAGTAGGCTTCAAATGAAGTTACTGTGAAAAGCCCCTAGTCGCCACATTCCGGCACCTGTTCGGGGAGGCTGGTACGGGAATCGAACCATGCTGCTGGCCTGCCTTGGTCTGCTTTAAAAGCCAGCGATTTAGCCCAGTGTGCTAAACCAGCCCTAGCTCTTGATCAATTAAAGCACTACAGTCGAGGGTTTTTACAAAGTCTCCCTGACAGCTAAGCCTGTTTCAAGAGTGGGGAATTTAAAAGAAAACTTCAGATCATGACACTTAAACGGACCTTATCCATCCTTTTCAGAACAATTGTATCAACTCTGTCAGTTAGTGCCTCCCACACACTGATTTAAGGCCCTTGCAACAGCCAAAATGGGGCCTGTTTGAATTCCGCACTATTTTCAAATTATCCTGCTTGAGTTTGAGTTCCCCTCTTGTGTGATTCGCATTGTGACCCGGGTCAGACAAAGAGGGCCTGCTAGAAATGGTGGGTGGATCTTCTGCATCCGGGGCTTGCCTGCCGTTCTTAAAGATCCACAAGAATCTGACCCACTGGATAAAAGCAAATTACTGCGGATGCTGGAATCTAAAACAAAAGAGAAAATGCTGGAAAATCTCAGCAAGTCTGGCAGCATCAATAGGGAGAGAAAAGAGCTAACGCAGCACAGTAGCACAAGTGATTAGCACTGTGGCTTCACAGCGCCAGGGTCCCAGGTTCGATTCCCTGCTGGGTCACTGTCTGTGCGGAGTCTGCACGTTCTCCCCGTGTCTGCGTGGGTTTCCTCCGGGTGCTCCAGTTTCCTCCCACAGTCCAAAGACGTGCAGGTTAGGTAGATTGGCCATGATAAATTGCCCTTAGTGACCAAAAAAGGTTAGGAGGGGTTAATCGGTTACGGGGATAAGGCTTAAGTGGGTCGGTGCAGACTCGATGGGTTGAATGGCCTCCTTCTGCACTGTATGTTCTATTAGTTTTGAGTCCGATGAAGCTTTGACAAAGAGTCATCGGACTCGAAACATTAGCTCTTTTCTCTCCCTACAGATGCTGCCACACTTGCTGAGATATTCCAGCATTTTCTCTTTCGTTTTAGAATCTGACACACTGTCTGCTGACCAGTGAAGGATGGTTTGCTCAACTCTGTGCTCAAAGCCTGCAGAGAGCTCAGGAGAGATAATTACCACAGTTCAAATGACACAAATTTGGGGCAGTTTCTGTAAATAGGAGTGTTTTTTGGGGAAGCTTGGGCAATCACCAGGTCTTGTATAACTACATGTTAAACATGAGACTGTTTTACACTACATCTTCGAGAACAGCATGCTCTGTTTCATAAATCACATTTCTTTGATGATCTGAAAGGTGAACCAAACAAACTCTTGGCTAAAAAATCCTTCTCACTTAGTTCTAAGAAGTCTGCTCCAGTTTGATCCTTTTCTTTCTGTTCTAAATCATTACTTCCCACCTGACAAACTGAACAGCCACTGATGGTACAAGATGTGTCAGTTTCAAACACCTATGCTTTATACTATGTGTCATCACAATGTGTGTTGGGTGAAATGTATTTGTGCATCTTATCAAGTTCCTAAAGAGGATGGGTTTTCAGTGCAAAACTATGCTGAATTTGGCATCAAAATGGTAATCTCAATCTGAGAAACCACTGGATGTTTGATAGGAAATTAAATAATGTCTCACTGGTACACTGATGTTCTTCTGAAGTTGTAACTGAAACATATTTTTCATTGTAGATTCCTCTTTATATGTTCCAGCTGCAAATGATTCAACTGTCTGCTATGGATATCCTCCTAGCTGAACAGTCCAAAGCAGGATTGGATTGCGCATTCACGGAACGGACAGTTTATGTTGTCATTATTGGTGCTTATGGGAACTTCTGCAGTTGCACCACCTCTGTCCTTTCTCTGAACATGTCAGATATTACTAGTTTGGTGTAGAGAATGTTTCACAGTCTTGAGAATGGTGCCGTCAATGTTATATCAGGCCCATCATAGCATGTGTTTGGTACTGGCTGAAACATGACCTTAGTCTTGGAGATACTGATTTGGAGACCAAATTTGTTTGGGGAAGCTTGGGCAAAAAACAGTGACAGCTGATTGCTGTCACTGTGAATCTGGTGGAGGCATGCAGTCTGGAGGGATTGAAGGGCTTCCCTGACCAGGCATGTCTCTCGTAGCTTCAGCATTACAGCATGGAAGAGGTTGAAGAGCTGAAGAGCCATGACTACTACCATCTAGAAGGATAAGAGCAGCAGATACCTGGGAACCCCACCACCTGGAGGTTCCCCTCCCAGGCCACTCGCCACTCTGACTTCAAAGTATGTTGTCGTTCCTTCACTGTCACTGGATCAAAATCCTGGAACTCCCTCCCTAACACACTGGGTGTACCTACACCTCCGGGACTGCAACTGTTCAAGAAACAACTCACTACCACCTTCTGAAGGGCAACTAGAGATGGGCAATAAATGCTGGCCTAATCAGCGACACCCACATCCTGTAAATGAATTTTTTAAAAACCTTATGCTGATCGCTGTTACTGCAAAGGTATTGGACATCTCCCCACAGTCACAAATGCATCCAACGCTGCCACCATGCATGCAGTGTTGCTGGAGAACAGCAGGCACAGCTTTACTGAGCAGTTTTCAGTGTGTTCGACTGACTTGGTGTCTAAATGGCAAAAGATATAGCCCCAATTTTAACACTCTCACCTAGATTTCATAGAATCCCTACAGTGTAGAAGGAGGCCATTCGGCCCATAGGGTCTGTGTCAACCTCTGAAAGACCATCCTACCTAGGCCCACTTTCCCACAACCCTGTAACCCCATCTAACATACACATCTTTGGACACTTAAAGGGTAATTTAGCATGGCCAATCCACCGAACCTGCCACCTTCGAACTGAGGGAGGAAACCAGAGCACCCGGAGGGAACCCACGCAAAGATGGGGAGAACGTGCCAACTCCACACGGGCAGTAACTCAAGGCCAGGATCGAACCTGGGTACCTGATGCTGTGCGGCAGCAGTGCTAGCCACTGCTACCCGTGATGAGCACCTTTTTTGTTGGACCAGGAGTCCATCTTCCTCTCGACCATTGGATCCCCTACACTGCCAATGTGTCTGTCTTATCTCGAGTCCATAGCATGGAGTTATTCACAGTACCCTTTCTTTCATGGAAAAGCATTTGTATATGATTTTCCTGAAGTTGATGGCAAGTGTTGCATTGAAACAAAAGCTTAATTACATCATTAGCGATCTTTGAGTGGATTTCTATTATTTAACTCTCCCTGCAATATACTTGTCTTTCTAAAGACATGGTGAATTAGTTAAGTAGTTGTTTAATGTTCTGCTGTGATGGATGCAGCTTGCCAATTTGAACTGTTTTTGACACAAGCTGATGCTTATGTACAAAGCTCATCATGCACTTAGGAATCCATATGACTGACATCTCTGGAAAAGGGTGGTGGAAGTGTGAAGTTGCTTAAGTCCGATCTAGCAAGTGTACTGGACAAAGAAGTAAAAGTAAGAGGAGAACTAAAGCTATTGGAATGAAATCACACTTTGATTTGGAGGATAGTCATATGAGATTATTGAACACTTTGCAACAAACACAAAGGCCTAGATTACTGGTCAGTGGTGGAGCAGGAGCATCTTCAGAAGCCTGAGGACTTTCCTGGCCCAATTCTGGCTTGCTCCAGCAACAGACAGCAAGGGGATGGCTCGTGGCAAAGTGTAATTCAAACAAAACCATGCCCCCTTTTTGTCATGAACTGAAGACATGCCGCTCAAAGCCTGCGTACAGTTGATGGACGCAAAGTTTTTAAATGTCCCTGTCTTTGCTTGTTTATCAAGATTTTTGGAATGAACTTCCTGTCTGTGCCAGGTTTGGCCAATTCCACCATTGAATTCAGATTTTCTATTCGAAAACTGGATAATGAACATGTTTTAAGCTTGAAGTGGTGCTGAAATAGTTCAAATCCTTCTGCTTTATGATTTTTTAAAATTTTGATTTATTTATTGTCACGTGTACCGAGGTACAGTGAAAAGCATTGTTCTGCGTACAATCCAGGTAGATCACTCCATACCTGAATACATAGAACATATTATAAATACATAATGTAAATGCATAAGACACCAGGTGCAGCATACGGAATATAGTGCTACAACTGTGGAGAAGAAGTGTAGAAAGATCAGTTCAGTCCAAAGGAGGACCATTTAGGAGACTGGTAACAGAGGGAAAAAAGCTGTTTTTGAATCTATTGGTGCATGTTCTCAAACTTTTGTATCTTCTGCCGATGGAAGAGGTTGGAAGAGAGGATGACCTGGGCGGGAGAATTCTTTGATCCAATATAATATCAAACCTTCTAGATTGGACGATGCAACTGTTAAACTAACCCAACATCTGATGCAATGTTTTGGAGTGACTATGCTATCTTTAGTATTTGCAGATATCCCCTGAGGATATAGGGCTGGCGGAAATTAAAGGGAGAGGGAGGTGCAAGGCTATGGAGGAAATTAAAAACAAGGGCAAAAATTGACATGCTGTTTGTCGGTAAGCAGTTCTGGCAGCATCTTTGGAGAGAGAAACCGAGCCGCAAGGACTTTAAACATTACCTCTGTTTCTCTCCATAGATGCTGCCTGACCTGCCGAATTTATCCAGCAGTTCCTGGTTTTATTTCACATTTCCAGCATCCGCAGTATTTTGCTCTTATTTTTGTGCTGTTCAGGCCATGGCAGCAGAGTTTTTATTGACCAAGTTTTTGGAGTATAGAACATAGGAGACTGGCAGGAGATGCTTTGGAATAATCAAGTTGCGATATAACAAAGACCTGGATGAGAGCTTTTGTAGCAGATGAGCTGTGGCACTGAAGCCTCACAATGTTATGGGGGTGAAAATAGGCGCGGACATGAGATCAGAAGCTCATCTTTAGGGTCAAATATGACACAAGTTGTGAGCAGTGTGGTTTGGCCTCAGACACCTGCCATGGAGAGGAAATGGGAGTTGTAGTGGGGATGAGAGACGACAGCTTTGGTTTTCTCAATATTTAATTGGAGGACATTTTCTCCATTCAGTACTGGATGTCTCAGACAAGCAGACTGATAATCTAGAGATAGTCAAAGATTTGAGAGATACAGCAGTGACATAGCTGGGTGCCATTGCACTTGTGAAAACTAACACTGTGTTTTTGGATGAAATGTGGGTCATCATGCAGTTGAGAAATAGAAGGGGTCCAAGGATAGATCCTTGGGGACACTCGAATTTACGGTGTAAGTGTATGAAGAGAAGCTATTGCTGGTGTTTCTGTGGTTATGACTGTGTATCATAGATGGAATTTACAGTGCAGAAGGAGGCCATTCGGCCCATCGAGTCTGCACCGGCTCTTGGAAAGAGCACCCTACCCAAGGTCAACACCTCCACCCTATCCCCATAACCCAGCAACCCCACCCAACACTAAGGGCAATTTTGGACACTAAGGGCAATTTATCATGGCCAATCCACCTAACCTGCACATCTTTGGACAGTGGGAGGAAACCCACGCAAACACGGGGAGGATTTGCAGACTCCGTACAGATAGTGACCCAAGCCGGGATCGAACCTGGGACCCTGGAGCTGTGAAGCAATTGTGCTATCCACAATGCTACCGAGCTGCCCTTAGCTAAGAATGGAACCAGGTGAGAGCAGTCCCACTCAGGTGGAAACCCTGAGAGGCATTGGAGAAGGGTGGTGTAGTCAAAGGATGCCAATAGGTTGAGAAGGATGAGGAGGGATAGTTTACCTTTGTCACAGTCATATAGGATGTTATTTATGACTGATGAGAGCTATTTCAGTACTGTAATAGGGGTGCAAGCCTGATTAGAGGGATTCAAACATGCTGCTTCAGGAAAATTTGGCACAGTTTAGGAGATAACAGCATCTCCAAGGACTTTGGAGTGAAAAAAGAAGGTTGAAGGTGAGAACTAGGGAAGCCTCTGTACAGTGAATTTCAACTGAGTGCACCCAGGGACTTAAATATGCACCCTTCTGATTAGAAGTGAAATGCTTTATTACCGGAGCAGTTAGACTGGCTGGCAGTAGTATATCTCAATGTGGCTGTTCTATCAGTACCAATGGTGAAAACAGTCATAGACTTCTGGATAAAATGTTTTTATTATGTATCAGCTGTGTGTAGCTAATAAAATGCATTATAATTTTTGTGGTTCCATATTTGACATCAAACTGCTATCTGTTTGGTGCCAAATGCTGATTATTTTCATTACCAGTGTAACCAATTCAGTCTTTTAATAAATCAGCTATAGTGATATACAGCACATGAAAAACTTAAATCTGTGAGCTAAATATGTCACTGACAAACTAGGCATCTCTCTAGGATTTTGTTTTACTAAGTATAGACTTTAGAGCTTCATAAATAGATGACTGCTTAAGACTGTTTTTTCCCATCCTGAATTTTAATGTACAGTATGCGTGTTTGGGCCTTGCTGAGGGATTAAACATTTTGCTTCCATTTTGTTTCAGTTTTGCAGCATTTTTATCTTTGGGCTTCTCGTTTACCCTGATTTTATTTTTTTTCTCCCTCTCCCCTTGTGTATTTCAATCTGTAAGAACAACATAAAAAATACAGAAAAATGAATCAAAGAATAGTTACAGCACAGAAAGAAGCTATTTAGCTTCCACAAAACTGCACAAGAAGAAAGTAAGACAAACTGTAAGCGATATGTGCAGGGAATTTTAAACTTATCAGAATGCTACAAGAATGATTGCATTTGTTATTCATTTATTTTGTTTTGAATTAAGCAGTGCGTTCTGCTACAAAGGGACAATTATCTGACATTCTTGTTGGTAAGGAACCTACTTCGATAGTAACAGACAACACTAGAAAAGCAAGTGCAGCTTTCACAGTATTATGCAATTGTGAGAAGAAAACCGAGGGATAGATTTTCGCTGAGTCAGGGCGACTTGCGAGCACTTTAAAAATTGGGGGCAGGTCCCGATTCTCGGATTCCTGACTCCCATTCCCGATTGTTCTCAATTTTCGGGGGCGCCTCTTAAGGCTGCAGGCAGGTTTGAATCACAGGCCCGCACCTTTCCGTCCCAACCTGGCAGGTTCCATTGCAGGGATTAGCATAATAGATTTCTCCACGCTTTTCATGGAGTCGGCCAGCTTTTCAAAGAATCGTTTTTTAAAATGCTTTCACAGGTTGTGGGCACTGTTGGCTAGACCAGCATTTATTGCCCATCCCGAATAGCCTTTGAGAAGGTGGTGGTGAGCGGCCTTCTTGAACCGCTGCAGTCCATCTGGTGTAGATACACTTACAGTGCTGTTAGGGACAGAGTTCCAGGATTTTGACCCAGTGACAGTGATGGAACCACAATGTAGTGTTTCTTGACGTTCTGGGTAGTAGAGGTCACAGGGTTGGGAAGTGGTGTCGAAGAAGCGAGCGAGTCTTGGTGAGTTGCTGTAGTGCATTTTGTGGAGCACCATGAGTCAGTAGTGGAGGGAGTGGATGTTGAAGGTGGTGGACGTGGTACCAATCGAATGGGCTGCTTTGTCCTGAATGGCGACAAACTTTTTGAGTATTGCTTGAACTGAATTCATTCGGGCAAATGGCAAGTTTTCCATTACACTCCTGACTTGTGCCTTGTGGATGCTGGACAGACTTTGGGGAGTCAGAAGGTAAGTTACGTGTTGCACAATTCTTTGCCTCTGACCTGCAGTATTTATTTTGTTCAAAGGCAACCCCCATGATTTTGAAAGAGGGGAATTCAGTGATGGTAATGCCATCGAATGTCAATGGGTGATGTTTGGATTCTCTCTTGTTGAGAAGCGCTTGGCACTTGTATTGCGCTACTGTCATTTGCCACTTAATAGCACAAGCCTGAATGTTGCCCAGGTCTTGCTGCATACGGTTACGGACTGCTTCACTATCTAACAGTTGTGAATAGTACTGAGCATTGTGAAATCGTCAGCGAACCTCCCTACTTCTGACCTTATGATGAAAGGAAGGCCATTGATGAAACAGCTGAAGATGTTTGGGTCTAGGAGATTCTCATGAGGAACTTCTGCAGTGATGTCCCAGGACTGCAATGATTGACTTCAAACTACCATACCCATCATGCTTTGTGCTGGGTATGACTCCAACCAGTGGAGAGATTTCCCCCCTATTCCCATTGACTATAGTTTGCCACACTCATTTGTTATAGACAGGAGTTATAGAAACGTGGTCACACCCAAGGTGCAGGCAGACAGATGGGTGACCGCTAGAAAAGGCAGGCAGTCAGTGCAGGAATCCCCTGTGGCTGTCCCCCTCTCTAACAGGTAGATCATTTTGGATACTGGTGAGGGGGCTAGCCAGGGGAGAACAACAGAGGCACCACAACTGGCTCTGTTGCTCAGCAGGGGAGGGCAAAGTGCAGGAGACCGATAGTTATAGGAGACTCCATAGTAAGGGGCACAGATAGGCACTTCTTTGGATGTGAAACAGACTCCAGGATGGTATGTTGACTTCCTGGTGCCAGGGTCAAAGATGTCTCTGAATGAACACAGGACATGCTGAAGGATGAGGGTGAACAGTCAGAGTTAGTACACATAGGTACTAACGACATAGGCAGGAAGAGTGATGAGGTTCTGCAGAAGGAGTTCAGGGAGTTGGGCAGTAAGCTAAAAAGCAGGACCTCTAGGGTTGTAATCTCAAGATTTCTCCCTATGCCACATGCCAGTGAGGCTAGAAATAGGAGGATAGTGGAACTAAACACATGGCTAAAGTGGTGGTTTAGAAGGGAAGGTTTCAGATTTCTGGACCATTGGGACTTCTACTGGGACAGGTGGGACCTGTACAAGAAGGACGGGTTGCATCTAAACTGGAGGGGCACCAATATCCTGGCTGGGAGAAAAGCAAATTACCGCGGATGCTGGAATCTGAAACGAAAGAAAAAATGCTGGAAAATCTCAGCAGGTCTGGCAGCATCTGTAGGGAGAGAAAAGAGCTAACGTTTCGAGTCCAATGACTCTTTGTCAAAGCTGGAAAGGAGGTTTGCTAGAGTCACTTAGGTGGATTTTAAACTAGTACAGCAGGGAGGTGGGGACCAGAATATCAGCTTAGAAGGTGTAATAACTGAAGGGGAAATAGAGAACCAATATAAGAGAACAACATCACCCTCAGGCAGAGCAAAAAAGGTGACAAGTGTGAGAAGAGAGGTGGTCAATGCAGGATTGAGGGTGTTGTACCTTAATGCGTGCAGTATACGGAACAAGGTAAATGAGCTTGTTGCGCCCATTGAAATTGGCCGGTACAATGTTGTGGGCATCACCGAGATGTGGCTGCAAGGGGATCAGGGCTGGGATCTAAATATCCAAAGGTATGTGTGCTATCGAAAGGACAGGCAGATGGGCAAAGTGGGCGGGATTGCATTGTTAGTAAGGAAGTTAAATCGATAGCAAGGATGATATAGGCATGTAGGGCGCTATTCTCTTCCCCCCCCCCCCCCCCCCCCCCCCCCACGCCGGGTGGGAGAATCGTGCTGCGCGAATCGCGCCACGCCACCCCGACCCCCGCACGCGATTCTCCCACCCCCCCCGGAAACCAGCGGCGCGTGATTCGCACCGGGCCGCTCGGAGAACCGGCGAGCGGCGATTCTCCTGCCGGATGGGCCGAGCGGCTGCTACGATACAACAGGTTCCCGCTGGTGCCGTCCACCCCTGGTCGCTGCCGGCGGGAACTCTGTGGGAATGCTGGGGGGGGCCTGTGGGGGAGGGAGGGGGCTCCTTCACCGGGGTGGCCTCCGATGGGGTATGGCTCACGATCGGGGCCCACCAATCGGCTGGCCGGCCTCTTTCTCTCCCCCCCCCCCCCCCTTCCTGGGCCTACCTCCTTCCGCACGTGGCCCCAGAACACTGGCCCCATGTTGGTGAGGGGCCGGCGTGCGGAAGACGTTCCCCGCGCATGCGCAGGATGGCGCAGCCCAACTGCGCATGCGCAGTACTGGGCTGCCCCAACTGCGCATGCGCGGGTTGGCACGGCGCCCATTTGGCACCGCGTTAGGACGCTGGAGCGGCATGAACTGCTCCAGCGCTGTGCTGTCCCCCTGTGGGGGCCACAATAGGTCGTGCCGGGGCCCTGTTCGCGCCATCGTGAAATGCGACGGCGCGAACACTTGGCCGCCATATCAGAGAATCGCTCCCAGAATGTCTGTGGGTAGAGTTGAGGAATCGCCAAGGTTAAAAAGACCCTGATGGGAGTTATGTACAGGCCCCCTAGCAGTAGTCGGGATGTGGGGTAGAAAATAAATAAGGATAGAAAAGGCATGTAAAAAAGGCAATATTCCAAAATCATGGGGGACTTCAATATGCAGGTGGACTAGGAAAATCAGGTTGGTAGTGGATCCCAAGAAAAGGAATTTATGGAATGTCAAAGAGATGGTATTTTGGAGCAGCTTGTGACAGAGCCTACTAGGGAACAGGCAGTTCTGGATTTGGTGTAATGAGGCAGACTTGATTAGGGAACTTACGGTGAAGGAATCCTTAGGGAGCAGTGACCGCAATATGATAGAATTTCCCTGCAGTTTGAGAGGGAGAAGCTGCAATCAGATGTAACGGTATTACAATTAAATAAGGGTAACTACAAAGTCATGAGGGAGGCGCTGGCCAGGGTTGATTGGAGAAGGAGCCTAGCAGGGAAGACAGTGGAACAGCAATGGCAGGGGTCTTAGGGGCTATTCGGGAGGCACAACAGAAATTCATCCCAAGGAGGAATAAAAATGCTAAGGGAAGGACAAGGCATCCATGGCTGACGAGGGAAGTCAAGGACAGTATAAAAGAAAAAGCATACAAAGTGGCAAGGATTAGTGGGAAGCCAGAGGATTGGAAGCCTTTAAAAGCGAGCAGAGGACAACTAAAAAAAGCAATAAGTGGGGAGAAGATTAAATAAGTGCAAGCTAGCTAGTAATATAAAGGAAGATAGGAAGAGTTTTTTTCAATATATAGAAGGTAAGAGAGAGGCAAAAATAGACATTGGACCACTGGAAAATGTGGCTGGAGAAGTAATAATAGGAAACAAAGACATGGCAGAGGAACTGAATAGTTACTTTACATCAGTCTTTACGGTGGAAGACACTAGTGGGGTGCCAGAGCTCTAGGGGAACCAGGGGGCAGAGGTGAGTGCAGTGACCATCACGAAGGAGAAGGTTCTGGGGAAACTGAAAGCTCTGAAGGTGGATAAATCACCTGGACCGGAGGGTCCTAAAAGAGATTGCTCAGGAGATTGTGGAGGCATTGGTGGTGATTTTTCAGGAATCACTGGAGGCAGGAAGGGGCCCAGAAGGTGGCTAATGTAACACCGCTGTTTAAGACGGGAGGGAGGCAGAAGATGGGAAATTATAGGCCGGTTAGCTTGACTTTAGTCATTGGTAAGATTTTAGAATCCATTATTAAAAATGAAATCGTGGAGTACTTGGAAGTGCATGATAAAATAGACTGAGTCAGCACGGTTTTGTCAAGGGGAGGTCATGTCTGACAAATCTGTTATAGTTCTTTGAGGAGGTAACAAGGTAGTCAGACAAAGGAAAACCAGTGGACGTGATTTATTTAGATTTCCAGAAAGCCTTTGACAAGGTGCCGAATAGGAGACTGTTAAATAAGTTAAGAGCCCATGGTGTTAAGGGCATGGAAAGAGGATTGGCTAACTGGCAGAAGGCAGAGAGTGGGGATAAAGGGGTCTTTTTCAGGCTGGCAGCCGGTGGCTAGTGGTGTGCCTCGGGTAAGTGATGGGACCACAACTTTTCACAATATACATAAATGATCTGGAAGAAGGAACTTAAGGCACTGTTGTAAGTTTGCAGATGATACAAAGATCTGTACAGGGAAAGGTAGTATTGAGGAAGCAGGGGAGCTGCAGATGGACTTGGACAGGCTAGGAGAGAGGGCAAAGAAGTGGCAGATGGAATACAATGTGGAAACGTGTGAGGCTATGTACTTTGAAAAGAGAAATGGTGGAATAGACTATTTTCTAAATGGGGAGATGCTTAAGAAATCAGAAGCACAAAGGGACTTGGGACTCCTTGTTCACGATTCTCTTGAGGTTAACGTGGCGATTCAGTCGGCAGCTAGGAAGGCAGATGCAATGTTACCATTCATGTCGAGAGGGCTAGAATACAAGACCAGGGATGTACTTTGAGCCTGTATAAGGCTCTGGTCAGACCCCATTTGAACTATTGTGAGCAGTTTTGGGCCCCGTATCTGAAGGAAGGATGTGCTGGCCTTGGAAAGGGTCCAGAGGAGGTTCACAAGAATGATCCCTGGAATGAAGAGCTTGTTGTATGAGGAATGGTTGAGGACTCTGGGTCTGTACTCGTTGGAGTTTAGAAGGATGAGGGGGTATCTTATTGAAACTTACAGGATACTGCGTGGCCTGGATAGAATGGACGTGGAGAGGATGTTTCCACTTGTAGGAAAAACTAGAAGCAGAGGACACAATCTTAGACTAAAGGGATGATCCTTTAAAACAGAGATGAGGAGGAATCTTTTCAGCCAGAGGGTGGTGAATCTATGGAACACTTTGCTCTAGAAGGCTGTGGAGGCCAATTCACTGAGTCTCTTTAAGGCAGAGATAGATAGGTTGTTGATCAATAAGGGGATCAGGGGTTATGGGGAGAAGGCAGGAGAATGGTGATGAGAAAAATATCAGCCATGATTGAATGGCGGAGCAGACTAGATGGGCCAAGTGACCTAATTCTGCTCCTATGTCTTATGGTCTTATGGACTGCTGCCTTGATGTCAAGGTCAGTCTCCTCTCCTCACTTGATTTCAGCTCATTTGTCCCTGTTTGGACCAAGGATTTAATGAGGCCATGAGATGAGTGGTCCTGGCAGAAACCAAGCTGGGTGTCGGCGAACATGTTGTTGTTGTTGAGTAAGTGCCGCTTGGTAGCACTGGCGACGACCCCTTTCATCACTTTGACGATGATCAAGAGTAAACTGACGGACAGTAATTGGATGGGTTTAATTTGTCCAGCTTTTTAGTGAACCGGACATACCTGAGCAATTTTCTGGGTAGGTGCCAGAGTTGTAGCTGTGCTGGAATAGCAGAGCCCAGCTAGTTCAGGAGCACAAGCCTTCATTACTATTGCTGGAATGTTGTCGGGGCCCAGAATCTTTGCAGTATCCAGTGCCTTCAGCCATTTCTTGATATCCAAGTGGAGTGAATCAAATTGGCTGAAGATTGGCATCTGTGATGTGGGGATCTCTGGAGGAAGCTGACAGGTCATCTACTTGGTACTTTTGGTTGAAGGTGGTTGGAAAAGCTTCAACCTTGTCTTTTGCACTGATGTGCTGGACTCCCTCATCGTGAGGAAGGGGATATTTGTGGAGCCTCTTCCTCCATTTAGTTGCTTAATTATCCACCATTCCCAACTGGATGTGAAAGACTACAGATCTTTAATCTGATCCTTTGGTAGGGGATAGTTTAGCTCTGTCTACTGCGTGCTGCTTCAGCTCTTTGTCATGCAAGTAGTCATGTTTGTAGTTTCACCAGATTGAGACTGCATTTTTAGGTATGCCTGGTGTTGCTGCTGGCATGTCCTCCTGCACTTTTCATTGAACCAGGATTGATCCAATGAGTTGATTCTAGTTGTTGAATGGAGGAAATGCCAAGTCATAATAGTGCACATTGTGGTTGAATGCAATTCTGCTGCTGGGCCCACAATGCCTCATGCATGCCCAGTTTTAAGTTGCTAGATGTGTTCGAAACCTTATCTCATTTAGCTTAGTGGTAGTGCCACACAACACGATGGAGGGAATCATCATGAAGATGGGTCTTTATCTTCACAAGGGCTGTGCATTGGCCATTTCTACCAATACTGAAAGAAATTGTAGTTCATTTGAACATTGGATTCCAAACAATCAGTTTGTCAACACAGAAGCAGTAGATAGATGGGGAATATGAAAGTGGATCCAAAGTTTGTGGATGATTTCAAGGGTCAACATGTAGACGAGGAAGAGAAGGGGGAGGGGTAGGTGGCAACAATAGAACCACAAGACTCCAGAGGTAAGGGTGGGATAATGGAAATTCATTGCTAAAAATCCACAATGTTCTGACTCTGAGGAGAGCGGTACACTGACACATTTATTCTTACTCTGTTTTCTGTTTGTTAACCAATCCTCAATCAGTTGAGTACTAAAACGTGTCATAATTTCTAGTGTATCACCTGATTGAATGCTTTTTGAAAGTTCATATGCACTACATACACTGGTTCATCTTTATCTACCCCAGTAGTTACATGCTTGAAAATTCATTAGTTTGTTCAGTATTCATTCTTTCAATCACTAAATACCCATCTCTTTCAGCACCCAAACATCTCCTTCATCTCGCTGTCCAAATATGTCTGCTGTGTCTCTGTGAAGCACCTTGGGATGTTTTCTATTCTAATGGAACTATATAAATGCAAGTTTTTGTGACATATCATTGAGCCTTGGTTTAAAATCTTTTAGCACGAGTTCAGAGAGATCAATGGAATTTCCTATATTTGACCAGTAAAAACAGATAACTGAATATTTGCCCAAATGAGAACTAAGTGTGTGCATAAAAATCCTGATCTTGTTATATTTGAGCAAGAGCATGTGGAATAATGGGATTCAGATTCTCAAATGCACTCTGCCTTGAAGGCATTCTGAGGACCAATTTTGTGGGGAGGTGCTGATCATAGGTCTAATAGCTCCCAATAATGGAAAGAATTGGCTAGGGAGTCTTCACTAGTCAATGCTCATGCTGGGAAGGTGCAGTATTTCCAGGGGAAAAGGGGACAAGAAAGAAAATATATGAGTAAAAATTACTTTTGATGTTGTTTGAATCTGCAAAGGAAAATTGACATTTAGCCTTTCCCATTCTCTGTCAAACTGACTGGACAGGGTTGCATTCCTGTTTTTTACACACCAGTAAAATCGATTGAACGTTAATTCTGATTAAATATAAAACAGCCGGCCAACCTGATAACTTCAAGAGGGAGGGGTTAGGTGAAAATGGTGCCCAAAGTTTCCACATGTTTTGCAGTGAATCAATTTGAATTTTTAATGCATTTTTTGTCTCCTGCCCCATAGCTCCAGATTTGGGATACTGCTGGACAAGAACGGTTTCGATCCATCACACAAAGCTATTACCGCAGTGCAAATGCCTTAATATTGACGTATGATATCACATGTGAAGAATCTTTCCGCTGTCTTCCTGAATGGCTGAGGGAGATTGAGCAGTATGCTAGCAATAAAGTTACCACTGTGTTAGTTGGTAAGTCAGATGAGCAGTGTCTAGAGTTTATCATTGTTATTAAGGCAATAACTGTGTGTCTTAGCTTTGTTAATTTGTCCCTTTGATGTGAGCAAAGCCTCGTTTGATGCCTTGAGAAGGGATTGATGCATGTTCTCCTTGAATTGCCACATTCCTTTTGAACACACAGTTTGGGGATTCCATGGCAGCAATTCTACGATCAATTTTTACTGGCGTACATGTTGCGCCTCACGCTGATCTGGGTGCATCGTGGGAGAGGCCCAAATTGGGCATCGTGACAGGTGGGAAACCTCGCCTGGGTTACCTGACGTGTAGCGCCTGATGTGATCTGGATCACAACATCACCGGGTATGATCCACATAATCATGATGGCTAAAATAGATATGCATGACCTACTTGAGGCCGCATTCAGCCGACACCCGGGAGTCACCGGTTTCACCGGGGAGGCTTCACCGGATGCCGATTAGTACTGGTCTTCACAAGCAGAGACTACCAGTCTGGAACTGCTAAGGGCCAGGGCCTGAGGGGGACCATGCCCATGAAAGGTTGGGGGAGGGGGGGGGGGAAACTGAAAGGGGGAATGGGGGAGCCTGAAAAGTGGGGGCCCTCAATGCCCCTATAGCTGGGTGTCCTCACTTTGGGGGGAGGGAGACAATCCAGTTCACTTGGAGATTGGGCCACACCTTCAAAATGGTGCCGATCTCTGAGAATACGGTCTCACTTGTGAGTTCAGCCCCCCACTGCTGGAAAACTTTCAAAGTCTGTCCTAGACCGGGGAGAAACTCCTCGAGGCCCAAACAAATGACTGAGTATTGGTGAATCCGGGTCTGGATCCCACCCAAAAAGCTAGCAGGAAACAGCTGGCCGAACTCGCCCAAAATGACACTTGGAAATGTTTTGGTTGATTCGCACCCCGTGATTCTGATCCAGTGACAATAAAGTAATGGTGATGTACATCTAAGACAGCATTGTGGGTGTCTTTGAGGTAGCAGTATCAAAACAATGCTATTTATGTTGAGGTCACAGGGGAGTTATTATTGAAGTAATGTTAGTGCATTGCGTAAGTGAATTTTCTGCATTGTGCATATCTGTATCTCAGCAACTAAGTGTTGGTGCTGGAGAAGGTGAATATTAATTGAGAACCAGGGGCATACATTAAGTACCCTGACTTGAGCCTTTGTGATGGTGAAGAGGCTTTTGAAGGGTCAGGATGTGAGCCACATCAGAATATCGAATCTCTGTCCTGCTCTTGTGGCCATGATGCCATGGTTGGTCCAGTTCAGTTTCTGGTCAATGGTATAGATGATTCCATTAAAGGTTTTGTGATATGTTGACAAATAAACTTCTTAAAACCTTTAATGGTTGCTTTTGCACCAGTGTTTGTCGTGTGACAAGTTTCAAGAAACTGTGAAGAAGTACAGAGGAGTGGGCATTGGGATGTGGGAAAGAGTTGAGGGGGAGTGATTTGTAGAGGGAAAAACTGCAGATAGGGCGAATTTTGATTGGATCAGTAACTAATGGTAACTCACTGATAATTCACTGATAACTAAGTAATACCAATAAAATTTAGATAACATAACCAAAAATACTTACTGATAGTTTACATGTAATGGTGGCACAGTGGTTAGCACTGCTGCTTTACAGCACCAGGGACCCAAGTTCAATTCCGGCCTTGGTGACTGTGTAGAGTTGCGCATTCTCCCATTGTCTGCATGGGTTTCCTCCGGGTGCTCCGGTTTCCTCCCACAGTCCAAAGATGTGCAGGTTAGGTGGGGTTATAGGGTTACGGGGATAGGGTGGGGGAGTTGGCCTAGATGGGGTGTGTGATGAACGGTTACTGCCTTATCATCATGTAAGGTGATGTCCCCTTTAAGACCAGGCTTGGAACCCTGGGGACTCCGCCTCTGGCTCCGCCCATCTGGGAGCCATACATAAAGGCCTGCCTCATGGTCTGTATAGCAGTCAGCTCTCGTCCAAATCTGTAGCATAGTTATTAGCCTAATAAAGCCTTCTTTACAGTTTAATCTCTAAGCATCATTATTGAGGGTACCTCAATTTATTAGGCTAAACTAGATTCAGGATGGACGCAGGCCTAAAACCAGAGAAGCTCAATCTGGAAGCACGAACGCCGGAGGCAAAGGAAATTTTTAAATACTGGCTGCGGTGCTTCGAGGCCTACCTGGACTCCGCAGAGACTCCCATCCTGGGGCCACGCAAGCTGCGTCTACTCCACGCCCGGGTGAGTCACAGAATCTCCGCCACGCTCGAAAAGGCGACGATTTATGAGGAAGCGATTGAGTTGCTCCGCAAGCGGTTTGTCAAACCCGTCAATGAGGTGCACGCCCGGCATCTGCTCTCTACCTGCCGGCAGCGCTCGGGGGAATCGCTCGACGAGTTTGTTGAGAAACTCACCGCGCTGGCCAGGGACTGTGCCCATCAGGATGTGACAGGGGAAGTCCATATGAACCTGCACATCAGAGATTCTTTCGTGTCCGGCATCCGCTCGACCTACATCCGGCAGCGACTGCTCGAAAACGGGGCAAAAGACCCAGGAGACGCTAACGCTCGCCTCCTCGCTGGAGGTGGCCCGACATAACTTGGGTACGTACCCCGCGGACTCTGCCAGCCCCCCCCGGACTTCTTCAGACTCGCCCGTTTTACAGGCCTGCGCCACGCGGCGACCCGCTCACCATGGGGGCACACCTTGCTACTTCTGCGGGCAGGGCCAGCACCCACGCCCACGCTGCCCAGCCCGCTCCGCGATCTGCAGCAACTGCGGGAAGACAGGGCACTTTGCGAGGGTCTGCCTGGCCAGACCCAGGGGCCAGAAAAACAAAGAACAGCCGGCCCGAAAATCAGGCTCTCAGGCCCACAGGCCTCGCAATGCTGCTGCGCACCGACCCGACACGTCCTCTTCTGACGCGTCATCAGCCTCGTGCGAATCATGGGAGTGGCCATCTTCTCGACCCGACACGTGCGACCAACGGCAGCGGCCATTTTACGACTCCGACTACCCGCGACTGGATGCGATCACCCTCGATCAAACTCGGCCAAAATACCTGCAGAACTCCATGATGCAGGTCCAGGTCAACGGGCACGACACTGCATGCCTCTTCGACTCCGGGAGCACGGAGAGCTTTATCCACCCTGAAACGGTAAGGCGCTGCTCCCTACGCACCCATCCCACATCCCAAACCATAGCCCTCGCATCTGGGTCCCACTCGGTACAAATCACGGGGTACTGTATTGCGGATCTCTCGATTCAGGGTGCCAAATACACCCGTTTCAAATTTTATATCCTCCCTCACCTCTGTGCCCCCCTGCTGCTCGGACTGGATTTCCAGTGCAGCCACCGAAGCCTGACACTGATGTTCGGCGGACCCTTGCCCCCCCTCACGGTGTGCTGCCTTGCGACACTGAAAGTCGCACCCCCCTCGCTATTCGCTAACTTCACTCCCGACTGTAAGCCCGTCGCCACCAGGAGCCGGCGCTACAGTGCCCAAGATATGGCTTTTATCAAGTCAGAGGTCCAGCGTTTACTGGGAGAGGGGGTCATCGAGGCTAGCAACAGCCCTTGGAGAGCGCAAGTGGTGGTAGTCTGGTCCGGGGAGAAGAAACGGATGGTCGTGGATTATAGCCAGACCATAAACCGATTCACGCAGCTTGATGCGTACCCCCTTCCTCGCATCGCGGAAATGGTAAATCGGATCGCCCAATACCGAGTCTTTTCCACGGTCGACCTCAAATCTGCCTACCACCAGCTCCCCATCCGACCAAAAGACCGCCTCTATACTGCCTTCGAAGCAGCCGGCCGGCTCTTCCACTTCCTCAGGGTCCCCTTTGGTGTCACAAATGGGGTCTCCGTCTTTCAAAGGGCGATGAACCAAATGGTGGACCAGTACGGTTTGCGGGCTACATACCCGTACTTGGACAATGTCACCATCTGCGGCCATGATCAGCAGGACCATGACGCTAACCTCAAAAAGTTCCTCCAGACCGCCCGAGCCCTTAACATGACCTATAACGAGGGCAAATGTGTTTTCCACACCACCCGGCTGGCCATCCTCGGCTATGTCGTGGAAGACGGGGTCCTAGGTCCCGACCGCATGCGCCCCCTTAAGGAACTCCCTCTCCCCCGCAGCCTCAAGGCCCTCAAACGGTGCTTGGGGCTTTTCTCCTATTACGCCCAGTGGGTCCCCAAGTATGCGGACAAAGCCCGCCCACTCCTAAAGACCACCACTTTTCCCCTCTCGGCTGAGGCTCAATTGGCCTTCAACCGCATCAAGGCCGACATCATCAAGGCCGCCATGCACGCGGTGGATGAAACCATCCCTTTCCAGGTAGAGAGCGATGCATCAGACATCGCCCTGGCTGCTACCCTCAATCAAGGAGGCAGACCAGTAGCGTTCTTCTCCCGAACCCTCACCGCCTCCGAGATTCGACACTCTGCAGTCGAAAAGGAGGCACAAGCCATTGTGGAGGCTGTGCGGTGCTGGAGACACTACCTCGCCGGTAGGAGGTTTACCCTCGTCACCGACCAACGGTCGGTTGCCTATATGTTCGATAACACGCAACGGGGCAAAATAAAAAACGATAAAATTTTGAGGTGGAGGATCGAACTCTCCACCTACTCGTACGATATCAAGTATCGTCCAGGGGAGCTCAACGAGCCCCCAGATGCCCTGTCCCGCAGCACATGCGCCAACGCGCAGGAGGACCGCCTGCAAGCCATCCACAATGACCTCTGCCACCCGGGGGTTACCCGGCTCGTCCATTTCATCAAGTCCCGCAACCTACCTTACTCAACCAAGGAGGTCAAGGCCATGGTCAGGGCCTGCCAGGTCTGTGCGGAGTGCAAACCGCACTTCTATCGGCCAGACAAGGTTCAGCTCATGAAGGCCTCGGGCCCCTTTGAGCGACTGAGCGTGGACTTCAAGGGGCCCCCCCCGTCCACCAACCGTTATGCCTATTTCCTCACCGTGATCGATGAGTTCTCCCGTTTCCCATTCGCCATTCCCTGCACCGACATGACCTCAGCCACGGTGATTAAGGCACTGCACAGCATCTTCACCCTGTTCGGTTTCCCTGCTTATATCCACAGCGACCGGGGTACATCGTTCATGAGCGATGAACTGCGTCAGTATCTGCTCAGCAAAGGCATCGCCTCGAGCAGAACGACCAGCTATAACCCACGGGGAAACGGGCAGGTGGAGAGGGAGAACGCGACCGTGTGGAAGGCTGTCCTTCTGGCCCTGCGGTCGAGAAATCTCCCAACCACCCGCTGGCAGGAGGTCCTACCCGATGCCCTACACTCCATTAGGTCACTCCTCTGCACGGCCACAAATGAGACCCCTCATGAGCGATTGTTTCTCTTCCCCAGGAAGTCTACCTCCGGGGTCTCGCTTCCACCTTGGCTGACGGCTCCGGGACCTGTTCTTCTCCGGAGGCACGCGAGGAGCCATAAAACGGACCCCCTAGTTGAAAAGGTCCGACTGCTCCACGCCAACCCCAGTTACGCCTACGTGGAGTACTCCGACGGCAGGCAAGATACGGTTTCCCTCCGGGATCTGGCGCCCGCTGGATCCTCCACCACAGACACCCCTTCCCGCGCCGCTCCCCTGCAGGACCCGTCGCCCCCTACAACACACCCCCTTCCGGCCCTAACACCCGTTGGTGAGCTCCTACCGTGCGCCCCCCCTTTACACACCCCGCCGGCGCCGGCTCCGCTACCCCCGGCCCTGCCTAGTTCCTCTGCCCCGACCCGGACCGAAGCTCCGACCGCTGTGCTCCCGGATGTGCCCTCAACCGGGACGTCCGTGCCCGCCGCACCACCGCCCGAACTGAGGAGATCGAGGAGGATGATCCGGCCGCCGAGACGGATGGACCTATGATGGCACTTCGCCCCCGCCGGACTCCTTTTTAAACAGGGGGGTGAATGTGATGAACGGTTACTGCCTTATCATCATGTAAGGTGATGTCCCCTTTAAGACCAGGCTTGGAACCCTGGGGACTCCGCCTCTGGCTCCGCCCATCTGGGAGCCATACATAAAGGCCTGCCTCATGGTCTGTATAGCAGTCAGCTCTTGTCCAAATCTAGCATAGTTATTAGCCTAATAAAGCCTTCTTTACAGTTTAATCTCTAAGCATCATTATTGAGGGTACCTCAGGGTGCTCTTTCAGAAGGTCGGTGCAGACTCTTGAGTCAAATGGCCTCCTTCTGCACTGCAATGATTCTATGTGAATGTGACACCGCATTGCACAGTCTAAACTATTTTGGGCGGAACGGTGGCACAGTGTTTAGTACTGCAGCTTCACAACGCTAGGGACCCAGGTTAATTTCCGGCCTTGGGTGACTGCCTGTGTGGAGTTTGCACTTTCTCCCAATGTCTGCGTGGGTTTCCTCCGGGTGCTCCAGTTTCCTCCCACAGTCCATAGATGTGCAGGCTTTAGGTGGGATAATGGATGTAGGATGGGGGAGTGGGCCTAGGTCGGGTGCTCTTTCAGAGGGTTGGTGCAGACCCAATGGGCCAAATGACCTCCTTCTGCACTGTAGTAATTCTATGGTAACTAGTAGTAAATGACGTGGTAATACACCTTAATAATTTGATTAGAGATAGCCAACGTGGTTTTGTGAAGGGTAGGTCGTGCCTCACAAACCTTATAGAGTTCTTTGCGAAGGTGACCGAACAGGTGGATGAGGGTAAAGCAGTTGATGTGGTGTATATGGATTTCAGTAAAGCGTTTGATAAGCTTCCCCATGGTAGGCTACTGCAGAAAATACAGAAGCATGGGATTCAGGGAGATTTAGCAGTTTGGATCAGAAATTGACTAGCTGGAAGAAGACAAAGGGTGGTGGTTGATGGGACATAGATAAGCTGCAGCGCTGGGCTGAGAGGTGGCAAATGGAGTTTAATGCAGAAAAGTGTGAGGTGATTCATTTTGGAAGGAATAACAGGAAGACTGAGTACTGGGCTAATGGTAAGATTCTTGGCAGTGTGGATGAGCAGAGAGATCTCTGTGTCCATGTACATAGATCCCTGAAAGTTGCCACCCAGGTTGAGAGGGTTGTTAAGAAGGCGTACGGTGTGTTAGCTTTAATTGGTAGAGGGATTGAGTTTAGGAGCCATGAGGTCATGTTGCAGCTATACAACACTCTGGTGCGGCCGCATTTGGGAGTATTGCGTGCAATTCTGGTCGCCGCATTGTAGGAAGGATGTGGAAGCATTGGAAAGGGTGCAGAGGAGATTTACCAGAATGTTGCCTGGTATGGAGGGAAGATCTTATGAGGAAAGGCTGAGGGACTTGAGGCTATTTTCGTTAGAGAGAAGAAGGTTAAGAGGTGACTTAATTGAGGCATACAAGATGATTAGAGGATTGGATAGGGTGGACAGTGAGAGCCTTTTTCCTCGGATGGTGATGTCTAGCACGAGGGGACATACCTTTAAATTGAGGTGAGATAGATATAAGACAGATGTCAGAGGTAGGTTCTTTACTCAGAGAGTAGTAAGGGCATGGAATGCCCTACCTGCAACAGTAGTGGACTCGCCAACACTAAGGACATTCAAATGGTTATTGGATAGACATATGGACAATAAGGGAATAGTATAGATGGGCTTTAGAGTGGTTTCACAGGTCGGCGCAACATCGAGGGCCGAAGGGCCTGTACTGCGCTGTAATGTTCTATAGTATCATAAGATTTTACCTGTAACTAGGAATCCTGAAATCAAGGGTTATGGGGGACAGACGGGAAAGTGGGATTAAGGTTGCAATCAGATCAGCGATAATTTTATTGAATGGGGAAGCAGGTTCGACAGGCTTAACGGCCTATTTATTTCTTATGATCTGATGATAAAGTACCCTAAATGGACTGCAGTTCACATTTCATGATTTTGTTGAATTTTCTTTCCGTTTGAAGCTTTCCAATTTCCTGTTTTGATGCAAATATAGTAAATTTTTTGTCTGAGGAAATTGGCCAATTTGTGTACTACATTTGCCTTTGACAAAGAGTCATAGAATCATCATAGAATCATAGAATTTACAGTGCAGAAGAAGGCCATTTGGCCCATCGAGTCTGCACCGGCCCTTGGAAAGAGCACCCTACCCAAGCCCACACCTCTACCCTAACCCAGTCATCCAGACTTGAAATATTAGCTTCATTCTCTCTCCACAGATGCTGTCAGATCTGCTGAGATTGTCCAGCATTTTCCACTTTTGTTTGCATTTGTTACCTTCTCATTCTGCTGGGACAGTGGGAGAAAATTCCCTTTGGAAACATTTATTTCTCACTTTAAATTTTGCCTACTGAACTTCCATGTTCTTGGTATTGATTTTTTTGCTGTTATCTGAAGATTCCTGACTGTTAAAGGTTGGCTTAGCTGTAGCGGGCTACAGCAGCATCATCTATTGATGTATCGCCTGGAGGTGCCATGGGGAAGGTTGTTCAATATTGCTTACTTGAGGCCTGTACTGCTCACACAAGTGCCTGACTGTCTGATATTTTATGATCGGCTCTAACTGTCTAATAGATGTGAATTTATTGAAATGTACAGGGAGATAGCTAAGTTGGCAGTGGGAATTTCTACTCTGGGAATATTTGTAATGTTTTCCATTCAAAACATGGGAACTGTTTTGATTAAATGTTAGCTTCAGATTCTGTGGCTGAAGGTGGAGTTAACTGATTTTTCTTCCAAAAATGCTGATGTTGCCATGGTATCCAAATATATTCAACTTGATATTGAGCAACTCCTTACTCTTGCTCACTCCCATCTGCAAAAATGGGTTTAATAATCTGAGATAACGGAAGAGAAACATGCGCACACTCAAAATTGAGGTAAAGAAGCCTGATGTAGTACATGTAATCGAAGATGGTAATTGGTGTTCTGCATAAAATTAGCACAAGAACAACATGCTGGTCATCCAATCTTTTTCTTCTGACTTGTATTTTCACAATTTTGTCCATTCAACATTTGTAAGCACAGGCAATGTTAGAAGGCTGTTGAATCATGGCAAATAGAGCCAAACTTAAGTCCAAACAATACATTCCAGCAGGGTGGATAACAATCAGAGGCGGAAGCCTCAAGAAATGTCTCCCCTTTCTAACCTGGATGTATTGAGGATAACTAACCGTAATAGGGCACGAGTTAATGGGAGGAGGAGGAAGTGTCCCATATTGGTGCGTTTAGCGGGATGTTTCCAGTGCTTGCAGCGCCAAGGCCGAATTTGCTTCACTTTTGGACCTTGGCAAGGAAAGCCCCATTGAGGCCACACTTAGACTAATTTCCTGCACTGGCACATTCAGCTCAGCGCGTCAGTGCAGGAAGAGATCGGGGTGCCATTGTAAAATTACAACCCTGTCTCTTGACCCCCCCCCCCACCGCCGCCTCCGGCCCCCCTCCCCCAATGCCCCAACTTACCAATTAGGGGGTCCTTAAGCCCCTCCCTCCCGCACCTCACCTCAAGGGCGGGACCCCCCCCCGGGTCTGATTCTTGGCACGAGCATCCTGGTGCATGGGCACCTGGGCACTGCCAGCCTGGCACCCTAACAGTGCCCATGCCAGCCTGGCAGTGCCAGGGTCCCATTCTGCTCAGAGCCTGACCACCCGGCGGCCTCCGATTGCCTAGGGGACCCCCCACCAAGTGTCGTTACGCTAGGTCCATGTTTGTGGGAACCAGTGCTAAATGGTGCCATGGTGGGGTTTCTGAGGCGAAGCCGTTCGATCCCTCACATTGTGTAACTCCGGCGCAGACATATTCAAGTGAGACGAACTACTCCCTTGAAAATACAAATCTGGTTCACGCCCATTGAGGGCGAGATCCAGATCGCGACACCTCATGAGATTTCATTAGATCTCTCGAGGCATAACGAGCATTGTACATCTCGCGAGAGGCCTTTCATGAGATTTAACGGCTTTGTTGGGTCACTGAGGTCAGGCATGACGAGGTGGTTGGGTCGCACCCGTTGTCTCGGTTGAGAAAAAGTATATCAACACTGACCAGAGGTTGACCATTGACCTGAACTGCTTCTCATGCAATTATATCCTTTCTTAAGTAAGGAGACCAAAACTGTACAAAATACTTCAGATGAGGCCTCAACAAGGCCCTGTACTGTTTCAGTAAAACTTTGCTACTTTTATATTCCATTTCCCTTGCAATAAATGACAACGTTCCATTAATCGCCTGAATCACTTGTACCTGCATATCAACTTTTTGTGATTCATGTACCAGGACCCCAAGGTCCCCCTGTACCACCGAGTTCTGCAGTCACTCTCTATTTAAATAATACACTTTTCTATTCTTTTTGCCAATGGGGACAAGTTCACATTTTCCAACATTATATGGGCCACGTTTTTTGCCCACTCACTTAACCTATGTTGTAGACTCAGAATTACAAAATTGTTATGGCACAGAAGGAGGCCATTTGGCCCACCATGTCTGCCCCAGTTCTCCAAATGAGCATTATGGCTTGGTACCATTCTCCTGCCTGTTCCTCGTACCCTTGCACATTGTTTAAAATCAGTCATCTAATGTCCTCTTGAATGCCTCGATTGAATCAGCCTCCACCACACTTACAGGCAGCGTTTCCATACCCGAACCACTCATTGTGTGAAAATGTTATTTCTCACATTTGTTTCTTTTGCAAGTCACTTTAAATCTGTGCCTTCTTGTTCTCAATTATTTTACGAGCGGGAACAGTTTCTCCCTGTCTACTCTGTCCAGTCCCCTCATGATTTTGAACATCTGCATGAACTCTGTGCATCCTATTGGTATCCTGGATGGGTTTCTCCCATTCGGCGGCAGAGTATCCACGCTGTCACGACGGCGTGAACAGGCCACTGGGAGTACCGATTCTGGCCCCTACAGGGAGCCAGCATGGCACTGGAGCGGTTCACGCCGCTCCAGCCTCCCATCCCGGCGCCAATTGTGCGCCGCACCAACCCGTGCATGCGTGGTGACCTCCCTCAACGTGCCGGCCCCGACGCAACATGGCGCGGGAGTTCAGGGGCCGGCATGTAAGAAAATTGGCCCGGGCAGCGAGAGGCCGACCGGCCGATCGGTCGGCCCCGATCGCGGGCCAGGCCCCATCGGAGATCGCCCCCACCCCAGGATCAGAGCCCACCCTGACCCTGCGCGCAGAGTTCCCGCCGGCTGCGACTAGGTGTGGACGCCGCCGGCGGGACTCTGCCTTTTTAGAGCGGCGGCCCATGACTGGTGTTGCGTCAAACGCGCCGGCGACAATGGCGCCGATTCTCCGCTCCGTGCAGAATCGCATACCGGTGTTGGCGTGGCGCGGTTGTGGGGATTCCACGGCCCGCGGGGGGCTGGGAGAATCCCGCCCCCTATCCCTCTGTTTTATAGTTTTCTGTAATCTCTTTATTCAAATAATATACTTTTCTATTCTAAGGTGGACGAGTTTACAATTACCCAAATTACAGTCCCGTCACTTTTTTTCCCAATCCCTGTGTAAATATTTTACATCCTCTTGAGAACTTACTTCCTACCTGTCTTTGGGATGGATTCTCCGCCGCGCACTTTTCAGCCTCGCCCCGCCGGCGGGATTCTCCGTTACGCCGGATGGTCAAAGTGGTTTCTCATTGTGAGGCAGCTCCACGCCGTCGGGAAACTCCGGGTGCCGGCAAAACGGAGAATCCCGCCCTTTATGTCTTCAGCAAATTTAACTACAATGCATTCAGTCCCTTTATCCACGTCATTGATCTTGATTGTAAATAACTGAGGGCTCAGCACTGATCCCTATGGCAACCCACAACTTGCCAATCTGAAAATGAGCCATGCATCCCTACTGAAACCTTTTTGAAAGGGTGCCCCGATCTCTAAGTTAACTTGTGAGTCCCCACCTATGGGCAATGTCACCTCCACACACATGGGCACTACCCCGCGCCCCCCACCCCTCCCCAAGCCCTCTTACAGGCTCCACTTCCAAGACCCCCACCCGTCACCTATCACATCTCACAGAGGCCCCTACTTACCTGCCATGCACACCATCCACCCTCCTTTCATGGACATGACCCCCCTCGCCCCTGAGCCTTGGCAGTGCCACCTTGGCTCTCGGGCACCCTGGCATTGCCACCCAGGCACCCTGGCTCCCTCCCCCCATCTTTTTCCCCCCGCTTCCCTTTTTCCCCCGCTTCCCTCTTTCCCCCGCTTCCCTTTTTCCCCCGCTTCCCTTTTTCCCCCGCTTCCCTTTTTCCCCCGCTTCCCTTTTTCCCCCGCCTCCCTTTTTCCCCCGCCTCCCTTTTTCCCCGCCTCCCTTTTTCCCCGCCTCCCTTTTTCCCCGCCTCCCTTTTTCCCCCGCCTCCCTTTTTCCCCCGCCTCCCTTTTTCCCCCGCCTCCCTTTTTCCCCCGCCTCCCTTTTTCCCCCCCGCCTCCCTTTTTCCCCCGCCTCCCTTTTTCCCCCGCCTCCCTTTTTCCCCGCCTCCCTTTTTCCCCCGCCTCCCTTTTTCCCCCCCGCCTCCCTTTTTCCCCCCCGCCTCCCTTTTTCCCCCCCGCCTCCCTTTTTCCCCCCCGCCTCCCTTTTTCCCCCCCGCCTCCCTTTTTCCCCCCCGCCTCCCTTTTTCCCCCCCGCCTCCCTTTTTCCCCCCCGCCTCCCTTTTTCCCCCCCGCCTCCCTTTTTCCCCCCCGCCTCCCTTTTTCCCCCCCGCCTCCCTTTTTCCCCCCCGCCTCCCTTTTTCCCCCCCGCCTCCCTTTTTCCCCCCGCCTCCCTTTTTCCCCCCCGCCTCCCTTTTTCCCCCCCGCCTCCCTTTTTCCCCCCCGACTCCCTTTTTCCCCCCCGACTCCCTTTTTCCCCCCCGCCTCCCTTTTTCCCCCCCGCCTCCCTTTTTCCCCCCCGCCTCCCTTTTTCCCCCCCGCCTCCCTTTTTCCCCCCCGCCTCCCTTTTCCCCCCCCGCCTCCCTTTTTCCCCCCCGCCTCCCTTTTTCCCCCCCGCCTCCCTTTTTCCCCCCCGCCTCCCTTTTTCCCCCCCGCCTCCCTTTTTCCCCCCCGCCTCCCTTTTTCCCCCCCCGCCTCCCTTTTTCCCCTCCGCCTCCCTTTTTCCCCCCCGCCTCCCTTTTTCCCCCCCGCCTCCCTTTTTTCCCCCCGTCTCCCTTTTTCCCCCCCGCCTCCCTTTTTCCCCCCCGCCTCCCTTTTTCCCCCCCGCCTCCCTTTTTCCCCCCGCCTCCCTTTTTCCCCCCCGCCTCCCTTTTTCCCCCGCCTCCCTTTTTCCCCCGCCTCCCTTTTTCCCCCCGCCTCCCTTTTTCTCCCCCCCAAAGTCCCGGCCTCACTTTTTATCTCGCCCTCTCATTTTGCCCCTTCTCATTTCTGCCCCCACCCCACGCCCTGGCCTCTCATTCCATTCCGCCCTTCCCCCGGCCCCACGTTTCATTCCCTCCATCCCTTGGCCTCTCGATTTACTCCCCCCCCCCCCCCCCCCCCGGCCTCTCATCCACCCCCCCCCCCCCTCCCCCCAACCCGGCCTCTCAACTCCCACTCCCTTCTCGACAAGCGTATCTGGATAGCAGCCAGATGGCCTTGATGCCATCTGCCATCACCAACCTTTGGCAGCCATTATAGTTCCACTCCTTAATTGTAAGTACAAACTCTTTTTCCATGGTAGGGAGTATCAAGGTTGTTTTGTACCTCGATGAACAAATATAGGAATGATCAAGCCCCTTTAGGTAAAGTGCAGTTTCGATCTGACAACTTCCATTCAGGCAGGGGTGGGAGTGATGGTTTGGGGTAATGCGAAGTAACTCCGCTGACACATGGCAAGAATAATGTCCAATCAAAATCAACACACAAGGGGCTGGATTCAGTGCCCTCGTTGCGCACAAGTGAGAGGTGAATAGCAGGAAAGGCCAGAAGAGAGAACTATGGCGGGTGCCAAACCATTTGCAATGTAACTGGCCCATTCATGTAGGCAAATCGGGATCCCGCTGTAGTGGAGTGAGAGTCCAATAATCACCACTTAAGCCCTATTTCCATACAATTAACGGGAGCTACCCCATAAGCAACGGCCTCCCGTGATCCAGCCGCCTCCCCAGCAAGTGGCCATTCTGGCATCGAGCAGTACTCCTTTTGACCAACATGAACCTGGTGGAAGGGCTGCTGCGGGGAATGAACCCGGGGACACTGGGCATGCTGTCCTTGCGCTTGGAGGGGAGGTGGGGACATGAACTGGGGGGGTGCAACCCCGGTGGGTGTATTGGAGTTGTGGGGTGGAAACCGTGCAGGGTGGGTGCACTGTTGGGTGGGGGAGGGCAGGACCCATGCCTGGGGGGATGGGCAGAACACCGTGTCCGTGGGGTTGGGGCTTGGGATTGGTGGTCAGCCCGCATTGTGGAACAAAGAGTCAGCGGCATCATACCAGTTGTGGTGAGAGTATTTTAACGTTTCTCGTACAAGTATACACCACTGCACCATCTTCCCGATGGTGCCGCCCCACTATCTCTCCCCTCCCCAAAAGGACTCAGATGTTCACCTCTGGATAGAGCGGCAGCTGGATTGAGCCCTGGCTGCCCTTGTGTCATCTGGCACCCCAATGTCTGCACCATAGTGCCGATGCCCTCAGCGATCCTCCTCAGTGATTGGGCAATGCTCACCTGAGACTGGGATAAACTCTGCAGCACCTCAGCCATTCCCATCCGAGACCAGGAAATGTCCCTCAGGCGCCTCATCAAAGTCAGCCTGGGCCACGTCCCGCAGCGAGTTGGGCATTCTGCCAAGTCCGTCAGCCGTGGCCATCACTGACCGTGCCACGTCTTGAACACATCTACTAATGCTGCTGATGTCATGCACCAGACTCTCCACTGCGGTCATCACTCTAGCAGTGTTGGCCTCAGTGCCATGCATTGCCAGTGACATTTCCTGTCCCTGCTATGGACCTGCGTCGCTGACATCAGCCTCTGACATCACGGTCGTACCCTAGCAGCTCCGGGATAGCCTGGGTGGCTCAGCATCTGGCTGGGACCCAGCTGTGCTTGCGATCCAGCAGACCTCTGACTGCTGTCTCCTCTGGGTATTCCTGCCATCTGATGTGCATCAGCGACAGTGTGGTGCTCACCAGAATGTGACCCAGAAGCCTGACCACGAACGTTGCTCAACGAAGTGTGTCTCTCTGCACTGGTGGAGGGTGGGGTGACAGCTGTGACGTATCAATTGTGGCATCCTCTGAGCTCTCCTCCGAGGTGATCTCCTGGGAAGTGGGGGAGGGTTGGGATGACAACCCCGGATGGGCTGACGCTGTCGGCTGGAGGGCCTGCCGGAGAACGAACACCTAGTCAGTGGGAGGGGCAGCTGAGTCTGTATGTCTGTATGCCATTAACAACTCACGTTTGACAGATCCTGCGGGTGGGGCCCTGTGGATCCTCACCTCTGCTGCGTGCGCCGACCTCCGCGTTGGTGACCGCTCTGTCCTGAGCCTCCCCGTAACCTAGAAAGCCCGTTCCTTGAAGGTGGTAAGGATTCTACTGTCCAGCACCCATCCGCCAGTCTGGACCCTCTCCTGGTGATTGTGGGACAGCGTCTCCTGCGGAGACACAGAGAGGGCATCGTTAGCCGCACATGTGGTTCACAGTGGTGTGGGAGGGGAGATGGCAAGCGCGGCCCTGGTGAATCAGCTGGCCATCCTCCATTTGCAGTATGAAGCCTGTGGGGCCTTGTTAAGAGGACCAATTAACGTTGTATTGTGTTGGCAGCCTCGCTGGGCCGAGCGGCAGAGAGTTTGCAGCAGTTCCTGCTCGCTTCCACATTTAGAAATCTTTCCGGAGAATCGCGCCAAGGTTTTTTGAAGCATATAATTAACCCTGTGCAACATTTTCATGTTTTCAGGTGTAAATCCCTTCAAATTACAACTCTTGATTCGAATTCTTAATTTCTAACAGCAGAATCTTCAGTTTGTTCTTGACCTAACAAGGTACGAATGACTAGTATTTATGGATCAAGTAGAACTTATTAAGCAATATTTTATATATACTTAAAGCAGTGAAGCCAACATAGGCATTCCTCATCATAGAATCCCTACAGTGCAGAAGGAGGCTATTTGGTCCATCGAGTCTGCATCAACCCTCTGAAAGCACGCTCTACCTAGGCGCACTCCGCCAGCCTAACCCTGTAACCCTGCTCATTGCTCATGGCCAATCCACTTAATTAACTTGCACATGTTTGGATTGTGGGAGGAAATCGGAGCACCCGGTGGAAACCCATGCAGACACGGAGAGAACGTGCAAACTCCATGCAGTCTCACAAGGCTGCAATTGAACCTGAGTCCCTGCCGCTGTAAGGCAGCAGTGCTGACCACCGTGCCGCCCCTGACTTTGAAGTGTGTCCAGGAGAGTCCTATCCCAGAAGCCATGGTAACACGGTGCCAACAAAGGTTCTAATTTTCCAACTTTTATCCCCCAGTCTCCTTATTCCTCCTCCCTTATTTGGAAATAGTCGAACTTCACCTCTTCCATTGGATATAGGGTGCAAGTCATCTCATGTCACCCCACATCTGTAACTAGAGCTATATGGACTAAAGACAAATGTTCATCACTTGTTTGGGCGCCTCAATCTATTGTGAAGAAATAACACATTTCCTCCAGATACAGAGCAGTTACAAACATAATCACATCCTCTTGTCAACATATTTTAACCCATTCCGACAATTACTAAAGCCATTTAGGACAAATGTTAAAAAGATTTCCTAACATAATATCACAAAATAAAGGTTTCCTTCTGGTACAGATCAATTAAAGCAAGAACGATTTGTTTAGACAGTCATTCTAAGAACAAATTACTTTTAGTCATTTCTTCACTCAGAGCTTCTGAATGCAGCCTCTTGGGCAACTGGGCAACATAAGTTATAAAACAAATAAATGTCTGTTTCTCACGAACAACAGTTGCTGAGCATCGCAACTTTTTTGACAGCCCATTGTCTCACTAGCAGAAGTTCAAACTGAACCATTTAGTGTTGAGGACTAAAATTAATAAAATTTACAGACCCCAAAAAATAGTAGAATTGTCAATATCTTGCATCTGCCTGGGTTAAAAGTATTCATTTGGACAGTCTTCCTCATGGAAATTGTTTTTCTTCCTTGTCATCCTCTTTATTTGAAGCAAGTAAATAATTTGGACTTCTATGGCACCTTCCCTGTGCTTCAAAGTACCTCAGATGAAGAACTTTTGAAGTATAATCACTGTTATGGTGCAAAACATGGCAGACAATGTTGTTTGTGGTATATTGTGCAGAGCACAGTGTCCTAAACAATTCATTGAATAATCAAGTTCTGCTTTGATTATATAGATGTTGGCCAATACATGCCCTCCTCTTCAAATAGCGCCATGGGATCTTTTAGATCCCTCTGAGAGGGCAGATGCGTTCGTTTAACCTTTCTCCTGAAAGACTGCAATGATTTCTCAGGCTTGTTAATGGCCCCAGTTCTGGGGTTGAAATTATGGTGAAACTGTGCCTGCTGTCATACCTTGTGAAGCTGACAGCAACCTCTGATATCCACACATGTGCAGTTAAACACCAAAATCGAGGTGCTCCTCCACCAGGTGCTTTGTTGATGTCTGCACAGATGACAATCTTCTGAAATCACTGACCCGACATAAACTTTGGATTTTCTATATTATATAAATGTAAACTATAATATCACTGTTAAAACCCCCGAAGAAAGTTATACCTTGTTAATGGTGTGACTGAGCTTTTAACAACAGACTACGTCATAACTACCAGGCAAGGACGGGCCTTTTGGCCCTGGAAATCAAATCTGTTTGTGTAATGTCAATTTTTTTCCCATTATAATTTCTTACTTTTCTTTACAATTATCTTTTTTTAAAGGTTATTTGATATTTCAGCTTCAAATGCGTATGTCCCAATGTTTTCTTCTTTGGAAAATTTTTATAAGTGAGTATAATCAGTATGTTTTCCATCCTGGTTTGTGGGTGTGAGAATTCGTCAGTGCAGTTGGCTGCTTAAACTGCTTGATGATAATGTTGGGACACATGAAATCCATGACATGGAGATCACAGCCTTTTCTGTGTAGCTTTTTTCAAGGTCAGTGGTGAGTGCCATTGTATCATCATTGATTATGAAATTCAGATCTCCTTGTGTTCAAATCATTTGGAACCTGCAGTACAACTTTCTGACTGGGAGACAAAAGTCCGACCACTCTGCCAACTCTGACACTCTAGCAATGACACTTGGCTGTGCAACTGTATTTTAACTGGTACTTCTGTCCTCCAATTCACAGGCAACAAGATCGATTTAGCAGAGAAACGAGAAGTATCCAGAGAAAGGGCTGAAGAATTTTCAGAATCTCAGAATATGCATTACCTGGAAACATCAGCAAAAGAGTCAGACAATGTTGAGAAACTGTTCCTTGACCTTGCTTGCCAGTTGATTGGAGAGGCGAAGCAGCACACACTGGTCAATAATGTAGCGTCTCCTTTGCCTGGTGAAGGCAGAAGCATCAGCTACTTGAACTGTTGCAACTTTAATTAGATCTGATGTGAACATTATCCATGAAATCAAGCTGACAGTTTGCAGGGGTAATCTGATGGAGAAGAAAATTCCTGCAATTCTTACCTTATTGACCAAAGCTTAAGGTAATTTCTGGACTTCAGCATGGAAGGCTGATGTTTAAAAAATACACACACGCACACACAAACGTAGAAAGCTTTTATGCTCCAGATGTGAAAGTAACACTATGATAGCTAGAATTATTGAAAAAGTTATCAACTTCAATTTTGCTGTGCTTTGAGATAGTTCTGCCAAATGCTCATTTGATGCACGGAATTTGCCATTTTGCTGCTTCTTACAATGAAGGCTGGTATTAATAGTTTAATAGAAAGAGTAACTTCAAATGTAGGTGATGCAGTATTTTATTTGCTTTTAATTATTAAGGTCTTGATGGTCCCCTGCTTCAAACAATATATTGGTGCTAAATGGGTTTTTATTGAATCATTTTACATTCGAGAATTGAGGTGGTTAGTATGTATGGAAATTGCGCATTTTCTTCTAAGCCCTGCATGTGATCATTAAGTCCTTTTAAATAACCCTATGGTACATATTTTGCTCACCCCAGTTCCCGCCCTCAGAGGATGCTTTTCATCATTTGTGTAGAATTTACGCAACTAGCTCATTCACCTTTTACTCTTTATTCGTCTTCCTATTTTACTGGTTGAACCACATACTGTATAACTGATTTGTTGTACAGGAACTGTTTTGTTCTTGCTCTTTAGGTCTGCCTCTGTAAATTTTAAGTTGTGTTTCAAAACGATCAGGGAATATTTTGTCTATATGTTATGCAGCAAAGTCCTAAATTGATAAAGCATTAATTTTATAAAATATTGATGATGTTGCTATACTTAGCAGTCAGATAAAATATTCCTTCAACTTAATTATTTTTCTCTTTCACTGTTTCATATCTTTTTCTGAAGGTTTGGATTCATCCTGAGAAACATTCTCACAGGCACAATGTTCTCCTACCCAAGGGGGCCATTAATCATGTATGACTGTAAGCATCAACATGGTATTCTTTCATGTCTGGTGTCACCAAACTGCTGTGCTCTTCTCTGACTTGCATGAATCCATGAATACTGTCGGGAGCAATTCCTGAGTGTGATTTAGAGAAGTAACAAATACTCTTTGTAATCCCATCCTCATGCTGGAGAACACCCGAGGTCAACAGTGTCCTCTATGCCTCTGTCCTTACTGAGGCTGACTAATTCAGTACAGACTGAGCATTAAACCTGCAATCTTCCTAGCTTATATAAATTGGATAAGCCTTCAGGGCTGCATTTATATACTAGTGTTAGTTATGGGACTGATGTTTTTAAATATTAAACCATTGTAATTAGAATGTAACATTATGTGGAATTGGTTAGTGGAAAGCACTGAATCATCATATTTCTTCTGAGGGGATGATTTTTCCTCGTGTTAATTACCTCCAGCATTTTCAAATGCTGTAGTTTTCAGGCCAACATGTTAACTGTCAATCATTGAAAAGACAGGAATAGCACCGGAAATGGAAAACGCCCTTTTATTCACTGATCACTAAATCAAACAAGTGTACTAATGGATTTGTGAATTATAGTCACCTTACTGGTGCATGTTGAGCCATAGTGAAGCCCATCTATTTGACTTGGCTTTTATATTCTAGTCAAGGTAGAATTCAAAATTATTGAAATATTTATGGGGCATTTCTGATGTTATTACTAATTTGCAGCACTCCATTTATTAATGACAATGGACCAATTCAAGTAGTGCAATTTCCTTTGTGTTGTCCATAAATTAACTATCATTTGTCATTGCACATCATTTTTCTTCTTGATTTATTTACAATCAGTCAGGTTTTTGCCATATTCCTGAGTTTTCATTTTATTAAGCTTTACTAATTTGTAATGCAGAATAGCCTTCGAGAACAGGTTTAAATATCTTTTTGTTTGCTCATATATTCATTGGGTATATTCATAAGACAGTTATGGAAAGACATTCTATTAATTATAGCTATTAAAACAAATTGATTTGTTATAAAACAGTTTTGGATGTTATCCATGAATATCTAACATAGCTGTGCCAAATTCACCTTGCTCTTTCAACTGATATACTTTTCCGTTTAATGATGGGCTTTTGATCATTTTTATTGAATCTAATAGATTAAACTGAAATTAGGAGGGCATTACAAAATAAAGTGCAACTCCTGTAATCACTGTGCATCAATTTCTGCCAATACTATAATATTGGCAGCAACATTTTGTACCCTCAACTGTTGTTTTGGATTTCTTTGCACTTTACATCAAGCATAGCAGTCTCATGTCATTAATAGTTTACTCACAAACACTGACCTTTTGTGTTCTAAATCACTTGTTGCGGTATTGTGGAAAATTCTGAAGTGTTTTCAGTTGTGCTGCTGGCAGAAGCTATACTTTTTATTTTCCCTCTTCTACAGTGTAAGTTGAATAGGATGATGTCATTCAGGATTTTCCACAGAACCGCTGGCCTTTAAAATAACCTTTTAAAAATCTAATCAACTTGATACTATCTAGCCATCACAAAATATACAATTCAAAAATGAAGTTTCTTGCTATATTTTACGCCTATAATGTGCTGTATGATAGTAAATGTTTTTAAAAAATAAACAGCTGCAGTGGTAGCTTGGCAGAACACGGTAATAAGGGAACTTGTTGAATCAAGACTCACTTTGATTTCTTCCAAATATATTGGCAGCTAAAAGTATTAATTAATCTAACATCTCTTTATTTGAATTGATGGCCCTGGCAATTTGCTGAAACAGAACCTTGCAATGAACTGCAGTTTTCACCTTATTATGATTATCATTGTATATCTTGCTTTGTGTCTGAGGCTATTTCACTGCTGTGATAATTGGGCATTGCACAAACCAAGTATGTGAATTTAGGACTGATGTCTGACTGAAACTTATTTGCTTGCGACTGAGCTGAAATTAGCACATGAAAATGCCAGACTATTTTACTATATACATCTATCCTCCAAGTAGGCCTCTTTTTGGAACACAATTTAGTTTAATTTCAATATGAAATATATTTGTCTACTGAAGAGTAAAATTACCCCTTTTTAACATTTTCTCCTCTTGAGAACCATCAACATGATTCTGTAAATAACATGGCCTGAATATTGATTCAGAAAATAATTTCCAGTATTTTTTTACATTGTAATATTGTTTTTTTTATTATTGCAGATAGTAATATTATGGCGCAGAGGTGCTATCATAGTTATCAAAGGGAATATATTGCCAGAGTATTCTGTGGAAAATCCAAAATTAAATATGGAGGTATTTAAAATTATGGAAGGATGGGACAGAATAGATGGAAGCAGACTTCTCAGTAACTTGAGGAGTCAAGAACGAGAGGACATACATTAAGATATTTAGAATTGAAGGCAGGAGTGGGTTCTTCATAGGAGTATTGAGAGGCTGTGGAATTCACTATTAGTTTCTGCCTCAACCATTAACCCTATGTCAGCATTCAAGATTACATTGAGTTGGTGGATCACAGAAGGGGGAATATGATTAGAACTATTACTCACTAGAGGACAAATGGTGATGCAAACTGCTTGGGCGATTGGCCTGTCTGTGTCGTAATTATTATGTAATTTTATGTGCTGATAGTTTGATAGAAAACGACCCAATTAAGAAATGGGCTCCTTCAAAAGCAGCATTGTTTTTAAAATGTACTTTTAAGAATTTTCATTATCATTTAAGACTTGAGGGTTGTTCAGTATTGCCATATTAACATTACCAAGGATTGTGAGTTCTGAAAGCATTGTGCTTTGACCCTTTACACAATGGAAATGTTTTTCTGAACGGTAGGACAGATGTGTCATTGGATGTCCGTGTCAGTTCTAAATGTATGTGTGATTGTAAAGTCTCATATTTTGACTAAAAGAAAACTCCTGAAATTAGCAGTGCATTATTTATTTTTGTTTTATTTGAGGTTGCCTCTGGCACACCCTTGCTCATCATAGAAGGGTTGGGTTGGGCAACATTTGCCATTGCTAGTAAGTAGCCAGTCATGAAGAGGACTGGCTTCCTCCACTTTCCGTTTGCTGCTGGAAATTTACACTCTACCATCTCCAAAAAATGTAGCTGAAGTGTGGATCTCATTGTGTGGCAAATCAGAGGGCAAAGTTGACTTTGAACACAATATGCAAAATGAAAACGCTTAACAGTGAAGTTAACAATTTTGCTCCACTGAGGAAATCTCAATTTCTCTGAGCACTAAACACAATTTATAGCATAGCGAATTACTTTAATATTTCTATACATGTTGCCCAAAATATATTTTGAAGGTAATGAGTTCTAGTATTCTTACTTGTATTCCGATTTTTGTTTTAACACCCAAAGTAATATAGTTGATATTAAATCTGTCATGTACTCTGAGCTTGAAAAAGAGAGAACTTTTCATTAATTTGTGAATGTCATCTGGTGAAATAGAATCAGTAGGATAACTTTTTAAAAAACCATTGCCCACTTTTGGAAAGGGCCACTCATTTATGCTCGGGACAAGAAATAAAATATTTTGAGGTCAGAAGAGGAAGTAAAAGCAAATTGTTCCTTTCCCACCCACTATCTCCCATCAAACCCCATTTCTCCTCTTGACCCTCCACTTCCTGTCAGGCTGCCTTATGGGTCTGTTTTGAAGAAGTGGATTAGTGTGGGAAGAAAGAAAACATCTTTTTTCCTCCATCTCGCCTGATTTTGAATGTTCCATGCCTATTGAGTGTTGCATAAAATGGATGTTCAAATTCCTTATCCACCCCCACTGTGATGAAAATTTTTTTTTGTGAAACGATTTCACCATTGACTGCTTGATCGTTGGTCACACCCAAAGTTTTGTTCATCACCTGCAGCAAAAAACAGTCTTTTTTAAGGAAGTAGGAACACTTATTGAAAAATATGGCAGTGTTATTGCTTATCAATTAAGATAGGGCAAAAGATGTACGGAACTTTTTTCAAACTTGTTCTTTACTGGACAAATGAAAGCTAAGCTAACTAGAATGTACAAGCTGTGCCTGAATGTTGCACTCATATACTCTGGAGAAATTATTTTGTATTAGAACCCTGTGGTGTTTTTGTTTTCCTAGACTGTATTTAATTTAAAGAAATATGTACTTTTTGAAACTTTTCCCTCATTTTAAATATATATGCTTATGTTAGTTTAAAAAAGTCAGTTAATTTTAATACATTTGGTTTTCTTCTCACCTCTGTCCTCTGCCTCCCACCAGCCAAACATGAGATAAATGCTGACACTAATTTTGAAATGCTGCTGCCCACAATAATTCCGATTCCTTTGAGTAATGGTGGGGTCAGTTAGCTGAGTTAGCTAGACAGATCATATGTAGTTCTGAATAATGCCAACAATGTGGGTTTGATTCCCTTCTGGCGGAGGTAGACTGGGACCTGCCTCTTCGCCCTACACCTGAGGCAACGACAAACAGCAGTGACAAAAAACCTGCCAAGAAAACCACTCTGGATGAAGCATTAGCAATGAGTCAAGGACCCGCCTTTGGGCAGAGCACACATACCATACAGTGGAAGAATGGCATTCCTTTCTGTTGGGCTGTTTTCAAAACCAATCACAACTTTTACAAACTCTAATCACCTTTATTCAGCTTTCATCTAATGATGGAATTTTAAAAATACCTTTACTCTTTCTGATATTTCACCGATAACTGTGAATGAAGGGTGATGCTGCTGATTCCTAAATTTAAGACAGGATGTGTAATGTTTTAAGATACTGCCTGTCTGCAGAAAGATTAAGATTATCATTTAATTAAACCTTACAGACTAAATCAGCAATAGTGCAGATTTATACATCAGCCTAATGCTGCTGTTGTACTTACCAGGACAGTGTTGACAACATGTGCATACCAAATGGGGAGCATCCAGTCATACTGTTTTCTTATGTTGGAGAGATGGCAAAGCTCCAAACATATGTGGTCAAACACATATATAAAGAGCTGCAATTTACTGCTGAGATTTTTTTCACCAAGGTTAAGAGAACTCATGATGGGGCATTCATGAAATTTTGGTGCTAGCTGTCACTGAGTTTTATTTGATAGAAGGAACATTTTGTGAGCTGAGTTATACAACACTAGCCCTGGTTTCTACTTTTGGCATCGACATAACAACATTCTTGATATGGCACTGAAGCTGAAAGTGCAGAGCAACAATGGCACAACTCTAAACATAGTGCTGACAGAGGTGTGTGCACACATTTGTAGATCACTACATTGATCACTACACAGATTGTATTGTAATAATATCCAGACTGTGAATAGCTGTAATCTAAGAAATGCATAAATGTTTTTCACTTGTGTACTTAATGGTGCTGTTATTTGGAATAAAAGAGCTGTCAGTCTGTTCGTGATTAAAAATAGTTTGTTATAATTAACTTGAACAGAATGTTACCTTGTTAAACAAAACTGAACAAAATGAATGTTTTTGCCACACTTGGTGTTGTCTTTTTTACAAATTGTAAAACAGTTCAATGAAAAAATCAAAGACAATTTTACAAATTATACAAATATCAACATTTTACACTTTAGATGATCTATTTTGCATTTGGGCATAATGTGAGTATTTAAAACATTTAGACACTTGCTATTTTCTGTTTGACCTAACTGGGAGAATTTCTTGGAAGAGTTATTATACCTGGCTAAATACTTGTTCCAGTGTGTGTTGCTGACTGTATTTACAGATGGTTGATTAAACTTCCTCTGTCACAATGGTTCAGTGAGTACATTCTACCAGTGATGTCATTGGTACTCTGCTTATGACAAAGAAGTAATACCCATATTGACATGACACTTTCCACCACTACTTCTTCGGCTGCTATGGCATTATTCCTTTGCCATCACTTAGACTTAGTTCCTCCAATGCCATGTGGGGCAATGGTCAGCAAGACTCCATCATCAGCTCTGCTCCATTGCAATCTTTTTCGCTCCAGCCCAGGTGGTGTCCCATTCTTGGAATTCCTCTTTAAATGTACTTCACCAGGTTCGTCTTTGGAAGACTCATCTTCTTCTGCCTCGTGGTGTGCATTCTACTGCCACTCTGGTGGGGCACATGTCTGGGAGGCAAAGGATGTGGCCTGCCAGCATCAGCTGTCTCTCTGCCACAATGTCCTGCAGGTGCCTCAGACAAGTCCTCAGTAGCACTTCCTCAATGATGCCATCTCTGTGATGCTCAAGATCTTGTGTCAGCAGCACTGGTGAACGACATTCAACTTATGTGATAACTTTGTCGTTGTCTTCCATGCCTCGCTGGCATAGATGGTGGCTGCTATTGCTATGGAAATGTGGAGTCGCAACTTCATCGCCATGTTGATGGTGTTAGATGCTCAAACCGTGTGAAGCCTCTGGAATAGATGCTGCTTCGCCAATTCTTGTGTGGATGTTGACGTCACCCTCACTTTCTAGGTGGAAATGGTTGCATCCTCTTGCCCAATGATGCTGATGGAGGGGGGTTGGTTCTTACTGCTTTTCAGTCATCATTGTCTTGGCCTTCTCGCAGCTGATGCATAGATCAGCCATAACTCTGCTACTCTCAAGATTGTCCTGTCATGTCTTGGAGCGCGTGATTGATTCTTCAGCCAGCAGGGTAATGTCACCTGTGAAATCCTTCCTCATCATGAAATCAATAACCCAGTGAAAAGGATAGTGGGAGAGTTGCTGGCTTTCTGTAATGATCTTGAGGGAGTTGGCACAGCAGTTGAAGCCACAGTTACAAGGTTTTGACAATGTTAATATACCAATCTGGGATGCCATATTGTCTTGCAATGTATGAGAGTGATTGACGATGTACCGAAAAATCAATTAAATTGATAACTAGTGGCTTCTGATGCGCTCAACTCTGCTCTATGCTCTCAACTCTGATCTATGATGCTGCTAAGTGCAAAGGTCGACTCTGTCACCCTAAAAGTCTGCCTGTTGTTCACACAATATCCCCATTTCCTTTAATTCCTTTAATCTCCAAAATATATTCTCTGTTTTGAATTCTAAATATCTACAGCTTGCTGGGGTAGAGTTCCAATGGTTCAAAATCCTTTGAATACATTTCTTGTTACCTGTGTCCTTATTCTGAGACTGTCCGAGATTGAACTCCTGATCCAGGGAGAAACACCTACCAGTGTTTACCCTGTCAAGCCCCTAGGAATATGCTTCAATGAGATCATCTCTTATAAATTCTTGGGAATATAGACCTAGTCTACTCATCCCTTCTCATAGGACAGTTTTTTCATTCCAGGAAGCAGTCTAGCGAATCTTTGTTGCCCTCCTCTAAGATAAGTAAATCCTTCTTTAGATAAGGAGACCAAAACTGCTCTTGGTCCAGATGTGGGGCATAATTCAACTGAAACATTACTATGTCCAGTTTTGGGCACGCTTAGCGGGGTATTTGCAATGGCGAGAAGACCCTTCTATCCAATGATACTTTGCCATGTTTTTTGCCCTCGACAAGGAAAGCACTGTGAGGTCACACTTGCATCATTTCCTGCACTGGTGAGCTCCATTTCATTCAATTTACTTCTTCCGGGACCCTCAAGCCCCTCCCCTCACCCCATCTCTTATTGGCCTGGGCCTGATCCCTGGCACCTGCGTACTTTGGCCCTGCCAGCCTGGCACCTGAGCAGTGCCCCTGCCAGCCTGGCAGTGTCAGGATGCCTGGGTGGAAGTGCCAAGGTATCACCAGGCACTCTGACCACCTGGGACCACCAGGTTACAACTGGCCCTAGTTTGTATGGAACAGTACTACTAAACGGCACCCTGTGAGATCTCCCAGGTGCGACCGAATCCTGGGCCCAGGGAGAATCCAGCAAGAGCATATTTAAGAGTCTAATGTGTATCTCGATCTCACCCAGCAAGATCCAGGTCGCGACATCTCATGAGACTCGGTTAAATCTCGCAAAACATTTTGAGCATCCCGTTTCCCGATAAAGGCCTCTCACGGGATTCAATGGCCTTGCCTCGACACCAAGTCGGGCACGAGGACCACACCCGTAGTCTCACCAAAAGCTTGTTACAATTGTAGAAGATCTATTTATTCATACTCCCATCCCTTTGTAATAACGGCTAACTTATAATCGGGTTTCTTAATTGCTTTCTGTAGCTGCATTGACTTTTATGATGTGTACAAGGACACTCAGCATACTAACATCTACCACCATTTTAAAAACATACTCTGCTTTCCTATTTTTCCTTCCAACGTGGATAACTTCACACTTCCCCACATTATAGATACATAGAAGATAGGAGCAGGAGGAGGCCTTTTGACCCTTCGAGCCTGCTCCACCATCCATTACGATCATGGCTGATCATCCTACTCAATAGCCTAATCCTGCTTTCTCCCCATAGCCTTTGATCCCATTCTCCTCAAGTGCTATCACCAAAGTGCTCCCCTACAAATCTAAAACCTGTCCTGGTTCATTACCCAGTACCAAATCCAATATGGCCTCTCCTCTCATTGGTCTATCTGCATACTGTGTCAGGAAACCCTCCTGCACACATTGGACAAAAACGGACCCATCTAAAGTACTCGAACTATAGCGTTTCCAGTCAATATTTGGAAAGTTAAAGTCCCCCTAACAACTAGCCTGTTGCTTTCCTTTGCAATCCTTTCCTCTACATCTCTGGAACTTTTCGGAGGCCTATAGAAAACCCCTAACAGGGTGACCTCTCCTTTCCTGTTTCTAACCTCAGCCCATACTACCTCAGTAGACGAGTCCTCATCAAACGTCCTTTCTGCCACCGTAATAATGTCCTTGACTAACAATGCCACCCCTCCCCCTCTTTTACCACCTTCACCGAGCTTACTGAAATATCTAAACCCCGGCACCTGCAACAACCATTCCTGTCCCTGCTCTATCCATGTCTCCGAAATGGCCACAACATCAAAGTCCCAGGTACCAACCCATGCCACAAGTTCACCCACCTTATTCCGGATGCTCCTGGCATTGAAGAAGACACACTTTAAACCACCTTCCTGCCTTCCGGTACACTCCTGCAACTTTGAAACCTTACTCATGACCTCACTACTCTCAACCTCCTGTATACTGGAGCTACAATTCAGGTTCCCAAGCCCCTCCTGAACTAGTTTAAACCCTCCCGAAGAGCATTAGCAAATTCCCCCCCCCAGGACATTGGTACCCCTCTGGTCCAGGTGTAGACCATCCCGTTTGTAGAGGTCCCACCGACCCCAGAACGAGCCCCAATTATCCAGAAATCTGAAACCCTCCTGCTCCATCCCTGTAGCCACGTGTTCAACTCCTCCCTATTCCTCGTCTCGCTATCAGAGCTTGGATTAGTACGTGGAATTATGATGTTGTTGCTATTACAGAAACTTGGTTAAAAGAGGACCGGATTGGCAACTAAACATTCCAGGATTTAGATGCTTCAGGCAGGATAGAGGGGGATGCAAAAGGGATGGAGGAGTTGCATTATTGGTTAAGGAGAATATCACAGCTTTGCTGAGGGAGGACACCTTGGAGGATTCAGGCAGCGAGACAATCTGGATAGAGCTCAGGAATAGCAAGTGTGCTGTCACAATGATGGGGATTTACTACAGACCTCCTAGCAGCCAGTGGGAGATAGAGGAGCAGATATGCAGACAGATCTAGGAAAGATGCATAAACAATAGGGTTGTCGTGGTGGGCGATTTTAACTTTCCCTATATTGACTGGGACATACTGCTAGAGGCATGGATGGAGCAGAATTTGTAAGGCGCGTCCGGGAAGGTTTCTTGAAACAATATGTAAATAGCCCAACTCGGGAAGAGGCCATATTAGACCTGGTGCTGGGAAATGAGCCTGGCCAGGTGATCGAAGTTTCAGTAGGAGATCATTTCGGGAACAGTGATCATAATTCTGAAAGTTTTAAGCTGCTTATGGAAAAGGACAAGAGTGGTGCTCGGGTGAAGGTGTTAGAGTGGGGGAAGGCTAATTACTACAGTATTAGGCAGGATCTGGAGAGTGTTGACTGGGCGAGGCGGTTTGAGGGAAAATCAACATCCAGCAGGTGGGAGGTTTTCAAATGTCCATTAATTAGAATTCAGGACTGGCACGTACCTGTGAGGACGAAAGATAAGGTTGGCAAGTATAGGACGCCCTGGATAATGAGGGATATTATGAATCTTGTCAAAAAGAAAAAGGAAGCATCCGTAAGGTCTAAAAGCCTTAGGGACAGATGAAGCCCTTGAAGAATATAAAGCAAATAGGAAGGAATTTAAGGTAGGAGTTAGGAAGGCTAAAAGGGGTTATTAAATGTCATTGGCAAGCAGGATTAAGGAAAATCCTAAGGCATTTTATACATATGTAGGGTAGCCAGAGAAAGGGTTGATCCATTCAATATTGGAGGGAATCTATGTATGGAACCAGAGGAAATGGGAAAGATACTAAATGAATACTTTGCCTCAGTATTCACCAAAGAGAAGGATGAGGAGTATAGGGCAGAGTGTGTAGATATTCTGAGTCATGTTGATATTAATAAAGAGGAGGTGTCGGGCATCTTAAAAAGCATTAAAGTAGACTAGTCCCCAGGGCCTAATGGGATCTACCCCAGAATACTGTGGGAGGCAAGGGAGGAAATTGGTGGGGCCTTGGCAGTAATCTTTGTATCCTCATTGGCTACATGTGAAGTTCCAGAGGACTGGAGAGTAGCCAATGTTGTTCCATTGTTTAAGAAGGGCAGCAGGGATAGTCCGGGAAATTATAGACCGATGAGCCTTACATCAGTGATAGGGAAATTATTTGAAAAGATTCTTAGAGATAGGATTTACTCACATTTGGAAACAAATGGACTTTATAGTGAGGGACAGCATAGTTTTGTGAATGGGAAGTCGTGCCTCACTAATTTGATTAAGTTTTTCGAGGAAGTGACAAAGATGATAGATGAGGGAAAGGCAGTAGATGGACTTCAGTAAAGCCTTTGACAAGGTACCTCATGGTAGACTGGTACAAAAGGTGAAGTCACATGGGATCAGAGGAGAGCTGGCAGGTTGGATACAGAAGTGGCTTGGGCACAGAAGACAGAGGGTAGCAGTAGAAGGGTGCTTTTCTGAATGGGAGGCTGTGTCTAGCGGCGTTGCACAGTGATCAGTTCTGGGACCTTTGTTGTTCGTGGTGTATATAAATGATTTGGCCGAAAATGTAGCTGGTCTGATTAGTGAGTTCGCAGACGACACATAAATTGGTGGAGTTGCGGATAGTGAAGAGGATTGTCAGAGGATACAGCAGGATATAAACTGGTTGGAGTCTTGGGTAGGGAAATGGCAGATGGAATTTAATCTGGACAAGTGTGAAGTAATGCACTTTGGAAGGTCCAATGCATGTAGGAATTACACAATAAATGGTAGAACCCTTGCTCGTATTGACAGGTAGAGAGATCTGGACGTGCATGTCCACCGATCACTGAAACTGGCAACGCATGTGGATAAGATGGTCAAGAAGGTGTATGGCATGCTGGCCTTCATCGGGCATTGAATATAAAAATTGGCAAGTCATGTTACAGCTGTACAGGACCTTGGGCCTTATTTGGAATATTGTGTACAATTCCGACGCCACACTACCAGAAGGATGTGGATACTTTGGAGACGGTACAGAAGCGGTTTACTAGGATGTTGCCTAGTATGGAGGATATTAGCTATGAGGAGAGGTTAGATAAACTCGGTCTGTTCTCACTGGTACGACGGAGGTTGAGAGACGACCTAATAGAGATCTACAAGATTGAGTGGCATGGACAGAGGGGATAGTCAGATGCTCTTTCCTAGGGTAGGAGAGTCAAGTACGAGGGGACATAGGTTTAAAGTGCGTGGGAAAAAGTCTAGAACAGATGTGCAAGGCAAGGTTTTTTACACAGATGGTGGTAAATATATGGAATGCGCTGCCTGGGGAGGTGGTGGGAGCAGGCACGATAGTGGCATTTAAGGGACATCTGGACAAATATATGAATAGAGTGGGAATGGAAGGATATGGACTCCGTACATGCAGATGGTTTTAGTTTAGGCAGGTACCATGGTTGGCGCAGGCTTGGAGGGCCGAACGGCTGTTCCTGTGGTGTATTGTTTTTTGTTCTTTGTTTCTTGGTATAAATGTTGGCCCAAACCCAAATCATCCCAGGACCTCAAAAAGGTACCTCCCTTCCACCTGATGGAAAGCCTTCTCTGCATTCATAATGATGATTATTTCAGGCACCTTCCCCTGGATGGGGTCATGGCTACGTTCAAGAGTCGCCTAATATATTTTTTTTAACAAACAATTTTTATGAGGTATTTTTAGCATTCCAAACAGCAACAGTATAAAAACAATGTACAAAGAACAATAAACGTAGTGCAAACACAGATTCCCATCTCTCCAAAACCCGCCAAATTAACACCTGTTTCACGCTACCCTAGCACCCCCCCCCCCCTGCTGATGATTAATTCTCTGCGAAGAAGTCAATGAATGGTTGCCACCTCCGGGTGAACCCTAACAATGACCCTCTCAAGGCGAACTTAATCTTCTCCAGACCGAGGAAACTCGCCATGTCGGCTAACCAGGTCTCCGACTTCGGGGGCTTTGAGTCCCTCCAAGCTAATAATATTCGTCTCCGGGCTACCAGGGAGACAAAGGCCGGAACATCTACCTCTTTCTCCTCCTGGACTCCAGGATCTTCCAACACCCCAAAAATCGCCACCTCTGGACTCATTGCCACCCAAGCTTTCAATACACTGGACATGACGTCCGCAAACCCCTGCCAAAATCCCCGAAGTTTTGGACATGCCCAGAACATGTGGACGTGGTTCGCTGGCCCTCCCGCACATTTTACACACCTGTCCTCTACTCCAAAGAACCTACTCATCCGGACCACTGTCATATGAGCCCATGGATCAAGCTGAGCCTTGCGCATGTAGCGGTCGGGTTGACTCTGCTCAACGCGTCCGCCCATAAGCTATTCTCCATCTCACCCCCCAATTTCTCCTCCCACTTACGCCTCAGCTCCTCGGTCTGCATCTCCTCTGCCCCCATAAGGTCTTTGTAAATGTCCGAGACGCTCCCCTCTCCCGCCCATCCCATAGCCACTACCCTATCCTGGATCCCCCTTAGTGCCAGGAGTGGGAAGGATGATACCTGCCTGCGCAGAAAGTCCCGCACCTGTAAATATCTGAATTTGTTCCCAAACTTCTCCTCCAGTGCCCTCAAGCTAGGGAAGCTCCCTTCCAGGAACAGGTCCCCCATCCTCTCAATTCCCGCCCTCGCCATACTCTAAATCCCCCATCCAAGCTCCCCGGAGCAAATCGGTGGTTGTCACATATTGGGGACCAAACCGATGCTCCCACTGCTCCAACATACCTCCTCCACTGACCCCAGATCCTCAAGGTCGCCACCACCATGGGGCTGGTGGAGTACCTCGCCGACGGGAACGGCAGAGGTGCCGTTATCAATGCCCCCAAGCTGGTGCCCCTTCATGAAGCTGCCTCCATCCGCTTCCAAACCGACCCTGCCCCCACCACCTATTTCCTAATCATAGCAACGTTGGCCGCCCAATAGTAATTACTGAAATTTGGCAGGGCAAGCCCCCCCCCCCTCCCCCGATTCCTCTCGAGCACCACCTTCTTCACTCGCGAGGAATTACCCGCCCAGACAAAGCCCAGAATGATTTTGTTAACCCTCTTGAAGAAGGACCACGGGATGAAAATTGGGAGGCTTTGGAATACAAATAAAAATCTTGGTAGGACCGTCATCTTAACCGTCTGCATTCTCCCAGCCAGTGACAGCGGTAGCGCATCCCATCTCCGGAACTCGCCCCTCATCTGCTGGACCAACCGGGACAAATTCAACTTGTGTAATCGGCCCCAGTCGCGTGCCACTTGTATCCCTAAGTACCTAAAACTGTCCCCCACTAACCTAAACGGTAACTCCCTCAGCCGACCCTCCTGTCCCCTTGCCTGGACTGCAAGCATCACGCTCTTTGTTATATTCAGTTTATATCCCGAAAACCAGCCAAATTCCCCCAAAGTCACCATGATTTCACCCATCCCTGCCCTTGGATCTGCTACATGTAAGAGCAGGTCATCCGCGTACAGCGAGACCCTATGTTCCACCCCCCCCCACCCCCGAACCAGCCCTTTCCAGCCCCTTGAAGCTCTCAGAGCAATTGCCAGCGGCTCTATAGCTAACGCAAACAGCAGTGGGGAGAGGGGGCAACCCTGTCTTGACCCCCGGTACAGTCTAAAATAGTCCAAGGTCGTCTTATTCGTCTTTACACTAGCCTCTGGGGCCTGGTACAGCAGCCTAACCCAGTCGTTAAAGCCCCTACCTAACCCAAATCGTCCCAATGCCTCCGATAGAAAGTCCCACTCCTCCCGGTCGAACGCCTTCTCCGCATCCATGGCCACAACTACCTCAACCTCCCTGCTCTCCGGGGGCATCATAACCACGTTGAGCAGCCTTCTTATATTGGCCACCAACTGCCGCCCTTAACAAACCCGGTTTGATCTTCCATAATCACATCCGGCACAATCTTCAATCCTGGAGGCCAAAACCTTGGCCAGCAGCTTGGCGTCCACATTAAGCAGTGAGATCGGCCTAAATGACCCACATAGCTCCGGGTTCTTGTCCCGCTTCAATATTAACGAAATAGTGGCCTGTGACATCGTCGGGGGCAGCACCCTTCTATCCCTCACCTCATTAAAAACCTTGACCAGCAACGGCCCTAATATCCCCGAGAATTTCTTACAGAATTCCACCGGATACCCATCCGGCCCCGGGGCTTTACTCGACTACGTTACCTTCAAGCCCTCCCCTATTTCTTCGGCCCTAATCGGGGACGCCAGCCCATTCACCAGCTCCCTGCCCACCCTTGGTAAGGTCAGTCCGTCCAAAAAGCGTCTCAACCCCGCGGGGGGTTCCGAGCGATAGTGTCTACTGTAAAAGTCCCGGAACGCCCTGTTTAGCCCAGCCGGGTCCCCTACCAGGTTCCCACCCCCATCAACCACCCTCTCTATTCCCCTGGCCGCCATCCTCTTCCTAAGCTGCTGTGCCAACATTCTGCTGGCCTTCTCCCCATGTTCGTAAAACGCACCCCTCGCCTTTCTAAGCTGCTCCACTGCCTTGCCTGTGGACAACACCCCAAACTCAGCCTGCAGCCTCCGACGTTCCCTTAAAAGCTCTGCCCCCGGGGTCGCCGCATACCTCCTATCTATCTGTAGAATCTCCTTAACCAGTCGGTCCGTCTCTGCCCTATCCGTCCAGTCCCTATGAGCCCGGATCGAAATCAGCTCCCAGACCACCGCTGCTGAGACTTCCTCTGTGTCGTTGACCTGCAGGTAGTTCTGCATGCACTTCCTCACCCTCTCGCACAGCCTCATCTGCCAACAAGCCCACATCCAATCTCCATTGTGGGTGCTGGAAGTTGTCCTCACCAACCTGCAGTTCCACCCAGTGTGGGGCATGATCTGAAATAGTGATGGCCGAGTACCCCGTGTCCACCACCCTCGCCAGCAAATCGCTGATCAAAATGAAAAAATCAATCCGGGAATAAACCTTATGCACATGCGAATATAAAGAAAACTCCCTCCCCGTCGGCTGCATAAACCTCCATGGGTCGACCCCCCCCCGCCCCCCCCCATCTGCTCCATGAACCCTAACAGCTCCTTTGCCATTGCTGGCACCCACCCCGTTTTTGAACACGACCGGTCCAGGCCGGGGTTGATGACCGTATTAAAATCCCCTCCCATCACCAGCTTGTGCGAGTCCAGGTCAGGTATTTTCCCCAGTACCCTCTTTATGAATTCTACATTGCCCCAGTTTGGCGCCTACATGTTAACCAAGACTACCTTCCTCCCCTCCAGCTTGCCGCTCACCATGACATAACGCCCCCCCCCCCTCCCCCCGTCCGAGACTATACTGCCCACCTAAAATTGCACCCGCTTATTGATTAAAATCGCCCCCTCTCTAGTCTTGGTGTCCAGCCCCGATGAAAGACCTGACTGCACCAGCCTTTCCTAAGCCTAACTTGATCCGCCAGTTTCAGGTGTGTCTCCTGCAACATCACCACATCTGCCTTCCGAGCCCTCAGACGCGTGAACACCCATGCCCCCCTCCGCTGCTCAGCCATCCCCTTTCCTGGGCCTGCCTCCAGCCCATGCGCCGCACCTCCATCGGCCCGCCTCCTGGCAGCCCCCACCCCCGACCTCCTCTCTGTCCCGAAACCTAAGTCCCTCCTTCATCAGCAGAATAACTCCAACACCCTAGCAACACCACTTTGTTACCTAACCCCTGCCATATATTGAACATATATTCCCCCCCCCCCACTGTGCTTCCGTTGACTAGCTCACCCAGCTAGCCTGGTGGCCCTCGCCTCCGGCACCAAGAAGTCTCCCACCTATTGTTCCCTACTCCCCTCCCCACCCCGCCCATCGAAACCATTTCCCTCATCAAACCGAGACCGAACAATCTCCCAATTACCATAGGAGACACCCCAAAACAGATAAAAAATCCCACAAACAACCCCCCCAATAGTGCAAATCAGAGTAATAAAAAGCCCCCGCAAGCCACCCCCATCAAAACACCGAAAACTCATAGAACCGAATAACTTTTACTTCCCCCATTTCCACTCAAACTTAAAAGCAGAAGAAAAACGACAATCAAAACATATAAACATCGCTCAGAAAAGTTAGAACTTAAAACCAAAACGTCCTCAGTTCAGCACCAGCCCTTTCTTCTTGGCAAAGTCCATCGCGTCTTCGGGCGACTCGAAATAATGGTGCTGGTCCTCGTGCGTAACCCAAAGACGCACCGGGTATAGCAGCCCAAATTTCACCTTCTTCTTAAACAGGATCTCCTTCACTTGCTGGAAGCCTTCCCTCCTTCTGGCCACCTCCACGCTCAGGTCCTGATAGACCCACAGTATGCTATTGTCCCATTTGCAGCTCCGCGTACGCTTGGCCCACTGGAGAACACACTCCTTGTCCAAAAATCTATGGAATCGGACCACCGTCGCCCTTGGGGGTCCCCCGGCCGTGGCTTCCTCGCTATCGCCCGGTACGCCCAGTCCACCTCCAACGGTCAGGGAAAAGCCCCCTCCCCAGAAGCTTCTGAAACATATTTACCACAAACGCGCCAGCCTCAGCCCCTTCAGGGAGACCAACAATTCTCAAGCTCTGCCGGCAAACTCTGTTCTCCAGATCCTCCACCTTCTCCAGCAGCCTCTTTTGCTGATCCTTCAGCATCCCCACCTCTAGCTCGACCACCGTTTGGTGCTCCTTCTGGTCCACCAGAGCCTTCTCCAGCTTCTGAATTGTGCGATCCTGAGCATCCAGCCTGTGCTCCAGCCGATCGATCGACTCCTTTATCGGGTCAAGACAGTCCCGTTTCTGTCTGGCAAAGCCCTCCTGGATGACCTGCATCAGCTCCTCAGTTGATGGTTGGGCCGTCGCAGCAGGGGTCCGGCCATGTTGTCTTCAGCCGCAGCCTCCACCCAGTCCTTGCTTATCTTTTTATTTCTTCCTTTTTGGTCCCGTGGGGTTCTCCGTTCCATCCACCAATGTGTGGACCCAGAGCCAAATTATCTGTGCCTTCAAAGCCAAAACTCAAAACCACAAAAAAGTCAGGGAAAAAGGTCCAAAGGTCCGACCAGAGCGGGAGCCACCAAGTGTGCGACTTACTCCCTCATAGCCGCCACCGGAAGTCAAGAGTCGCCTAATATTAATCAACAACTGTCACCCCTTAACAAAGCCAGTCTGGTCCTCAGAGACCACCTCCGAAACACAACCCTCCAGCTGCTTCACCATGACCTTTGCTAGCACCTTCACTTCGGTGTTCAGTAACAAAATGGGCCTACAAAATCCACACTCCAACAGATCCTTCTTCGGGATCAGGAAGACGGAAGACGGATGCCTGCGGCATCGTGGCTGGCAATTCCCCCCCCCCCCCCTCTGCAGAGAGTCATTATTCATCCCCAATAAGGTGCCAGTAATCCTACAGATTGCGAATAAAATTCCACCATAAAACCATCTGGCAGGGCAGCACGGTGGCGCAGTGGTAGAACTGCAGTCTAACGGCGCCGAGGTCCCAGGTTCGATCCCGGCTCTGGGTCACTGTCTGTGTGGAGTTTGCACATTCTCCCAGTGTTTGCGTGGGTTATGCCCCCACAACCCAAAGATGTGCAGGGTAGGTGGATTGGCCACGCTAAATTGCCCCCTTAATTGGAAAAGATGAATTGGGTACTCTAAATTTATTTAAAAAAAGAAAACCACCTGGCCCAGGTGCCTTCTCCTATTGCACAGAACCAATGCACTCCATTATCTCCTCCAGGGCGCGTGAACCCCTGTACCCTCCCCCTCTCCACCACAGGAAAGTCCAGCCTGCCTCCGCCGGGGGCTCAGACCTATATAGCCTCCGATTAAAATCTCTCAAATGCGCCATTAATTTTGTCCAGAGCTGTCACCAGCTGTCTCTCCCCTTTTCCTTAACCTGGGCTATCTCTCATGCCGCTGCCTGTCTTCTCAGCTGGTGAGCTAATAGATAGCTGGCTTTCTCCCCATACTCAAAGAATGCTCCCACTGAGCTACATAGTTGATTCGCTGCCTTCCCTGTCGATACCAAATCAAACTTTACATGCAACCTCTTTCTCTCTGCTAACAGCTCTTTTGAGGGGCCATGGAGTACTGTCGATCTACTTTCAGAATAGAGTCAACCAACCTCTGCCTTTCCATCCACTCGACCTTCTCCCTGTGGGCCTCATGGAAATTACCTCCCTTCTGATCACCGCCTTCAGCCCCTCCCAAATCAAGAAGGGTGAGACTTCCCCATTATGGTTGAACTTTACGTAGCTCCCATGGTCGAGGCTACCTTCACGCAAACATTCTTGTCCACCAGGAGCGCCATATCTAACCTGGGCGCAACCTGTCACTAGCCTCACATCCACATAAAGTGGAGCATGATCCAATATCTCCGTTGCAGTGTACTCCATCCCCACAATCCCCAGGAATACCGATTTCCCCACCATGAAAATGTCTATTCAGGAATACACGTGGGAGAAGAAGAAAAACTCTTTCTCTCCCGGATGCCTAAGCCTCCACGGGTCCACTGCCTCCATCCGTTCCATAAACGCTACCAATATTTTCGCTATCCCTGATGTTACGAAAGACTTGGGGCTCGATCTGCCCGTCCTGGGTTCAAAGGTTGATGAGAGTGTAGATCCAGGATGGCCACCAACACTTTCTTAATAAAATCCATGTCATCCCGGTTTGGAGCATAAATGTTGACTAAGACTACCGCCGCAATGCCAAGGCACCACTCGCCCATACATACTGTCCCCCCAGATCCAGAACCATACTGGCTGCTGCAAAGGCTGATCTCTTATTAAACAGGATTGCCTCTTGACTTTGAATGAAAACTTGAGCCCCACCCATCTCTTCCTTAACCTCATCTGATCCCTCAGCCTCAAATGCATTTCCTGCAAGAAGATAACATCTGCTCAAGTTCTTCAAATGGCAAACACCTGGGATCTTTTGACCGGGCCATTTAACCCCCTCATGTTCCATGTAATCATCTAACAGGGGGTCTCTGAATGCCCCCTCTATTAGGATCCGCCATCCCTACTTTGTGAGGAGATCCAGCCAGATCCAGGCCCATCTTGGTTTCGGGCCTACCCAAAATTGCCACCACCACTGCCTCTCCCAAATCTTACAACAAAGACACCTATGTCACCAGTATTCTTTTTTTTGAAAATCTTTTTAATGGCTTTTCTCATATTTATAAACAGTTGTTACTTATATACATTACATTTTTCTTGCCCACGCTAATTTGCTTTACTTCACAGAGAGGTTTGTTTTGTCCTTCATTTGACTAACTGTATGTACATTTTGCTGCCCTCTGGATCGGTCTATGATATCCCCCCTTCCTCCTCCCCCCATTGGTTTCAGCACCCTTCCTCTTCTCTTGTGGTTTCCCCATTTTTCTCCCCCACCCCCCCTCCTCCCCTGGGTTGCGCAGTCCTTTGGTTCTTCATCTTTTTGTTGCCCTGGCTTACTCCTCATTGCTGGCCTCGAACAGGTTTTGGAACAGGCCGACGAACTGCCCCCAAGTATCCAGGAAGCCTTCCTCTGACCCTCGGATGGCATACTTAACCTACTCCAGGTGGAGAAATTCCAAGAGGTCAGCGACCAGTCTGCAGCTGTGGGTGGTGCTGCCGATCGGCAGTCGAGCAGGATTCTCCGGCGTGCGATTAGGGAAGCGAAAGCAAGGGCGTTGGCCCCCTTCCCCATGTGTAACTCTGACTGCTCCGATACCCCGAAGATTGTCACTATTGGGCATGGCTTCACCCTCACCTCCACAACCTTGGACATTGCCTCGGAGAAGGCTGTCCAGAACCCAGCAAGCTTGGGGCAAGTCCAAAACATGTGGGTGTGGTTGGCCGGGCCGTTCTGGCACCGCTCACATTTGTCCTCCACCTCTGGGAAGAACCTGCTCATTCAGGTTCTGGTCAGGTGCGCTCTGTGCACCACTTTGAGCTGCATTAGGCTTAGCCTTGCGCAGGAGGAGGTGGAGCTCACCCTGATCAGTGCTTCGCTCCAGAGTCACCATCCCACCTCTGCCCCCAGTTCATCCTCTCATTTTTGGCTGGTCCTGTCCAGTAGCTGTCCGTATATTTTCCCACATAGCCCCCCCCTTCTCGCTGCTTGTGCCTATCAGGTCCTCTACTAGTGTGCTTTCTGGGGCTCCGGGGTACCCTACTGTCTCTTTGCGGAAGAAGTGCTTTATTTGGAGGTGTCTCCATTCCTGTCCTCTTGATAGTTTCCACTTCCTCGTCAGTTTGTCCAGTGTCGCCAGTCTGCGCCCTACGTAGAAGTCCCCGACCGTCAGTGAGCCCCCGTCCTGCCTCCATCTTTTGAACGTATCTAGCATGGCTGGGTGGAATCTGTGATTACCGCAGATGATGGCCATCAGGGACATTTTGGTTTTCCCGAAGTGCTGTCTCAACTGGGTCCACATTCTCAGCATGGTCGCTACCACTGGGCTCATTGTGTACCTTGTTGAGGAGGATGGGAGTGCTGCTGTGGCCAGGGCCCGCAGGGTTGTTCCTTTACAGGATGCCTCCTCCATTTGTACCCAATCTGTGTCGGGTTCTTGTACCCATCCCCTCACTCTTTCTGCCATTGCTGCCCAGTGGTAGTATTGTAGGTTCGGTAGAGCCAGGCCCCCTCTGACTTTCCCTCTTTGCAGTGTCGCTTTGGGAATTCTCGGGTTCTTGTCCCCCCACACAAACGCCATGATTAGCCTGTCTATGTTTTGGAAAAAGGCCTTGGGAATGAAGATCGGGATGGATCTAAACAGGAAGAGGATCCTTGGCAGTACGTTCATCTTGATCGTCTGCACTCTTCCCGCTGTCGTGATCTTTACATGGATCTGTACAGAAGGGGCTGATGGGTAATGGAAAGACCACTAGGGGGCAGCACTGGCATGTATAAAAGCGGGACGCAAGCAGCCGTCTGGCTCTTTGGCTGATTTGACTGTGAGGAGAACTGGGCAGAAATTTAGCTCAGGGCTGCTAGTGTGGTCAGGCCTAGTTGTAGAGCACAGAAAAGTTGTAACCTTTCTACTAGTACAGTTCTTAAAGTAAGAGCTCAGGCAGTTATTTAAGTGGTGTTGCTCAATAAACCTTCTGTAAAACTTCTGGACGACTTCGAGCCTTCTTCCAAAGCCTCTATTGTAACTGAGTTGAGTAGCACAGATTACCTGCTTTACAGGTAACAAAACACCTGCCAGGGAGAGTGGGAGTGAGCCCCACCATTGAAGGTCTTTTCTTACTTCCTCCACCAGGCTGGTCAAGTTCCACTTGTGGATCTGTGTCCAGTCTCTGGCTATTTGGATCCCCAGGTAACGGAATCTGTTCTGGGCCGTTTTGAACGGGAGCCCCTTCAGCTCTGAAACCCTTTTGGGTTCACTGGGAATGTCTCGCTTTTGCCCAGATTAAGTTTGTAGCCGGAGAAGGTTCCAAACTCTTTCAGTATTGCAGTATTGCCTTCAGTCCCTCCTGTGGTTCGAGACATAGAGGAGCAGATCATCTGCATAGAGTGAGACTCTGTGCTCTCTGCCTCCTCTCTGGATTCACTTCCAGCTTTTTGCGTCCCGCAGGGCTATCGCCAGGGGTCCGTTCAAGAGTGGGGACAGGGGGCAGCCCTGTCTTGTTCCTCTCTGTAGCTGGAAGTATTCAGAGCTGGTGGTGTTAGTTAGGACACTCGCTTTGGGAGCGTTGTACAGGAGCCTCACCCAGACGGTGAATTCTGCTCCTAGCCCAAACTGTTCCAGTACCTCGAGGAGGTAGCTCCATTCACCTCTGTCAAAGGCTTTTTCTGCGTCTAGGGAGATGATCACCTCTGGTGTTCTCTCCCCGGGGGGATTCATTATCACATTCAGCAGCCTCCTGATGTTCGCTGTGAGCTGCCTACCCTTGACAAAGCCTGTTTGGCCCTCTGCGACCATCTCTGGTTCGTAGTCCTCCAGCCTTTTGGCCAGGACCTTTGCGAGTATTTTCACATCCACGTTCAGCAGAGAAATGGGTCTTTATGATGCACATTTCATAGAACATAGAACATAGAACAATACAGCGCAGTACAGGCCCTTCGGCCCACGATGTTGCACCGAAACAAAAGCCATCTAACCTACACTATACCATTATAATCCATATGTCAGGTCTTTATCTGTTTTGGGTGTTAGTGAGATTGTGGCCTGCGCTAGCTTTGGGGGTAGTGTGCCCCTGTCAGTGAGTCCGCGAACATGTCCCTTAGGTGTGGGGCCAGGACTGGTGCGAATTGTTTGTAGAATTCTGCCGGGAACCAGTCGGGACCCGGTGCCTTCCCCGCCTGCATGGAGCTGATGCTCTCCATGATTTCTCCCAGGTCTATTGGTGCTTCCAGCTCCCCCACCCCCCGTCTGTCTTCCCCCACCACTGGCAGTTCCAGTCTGTCTAGGAACTGTTTCATTCCCGCATCCCTGTCGGGGGGCTCGGAGGTGTACAGTCTCTGGTAGAATGTCTTACAGTCGGTGCCTCGGAGTACTTTCTATCGGCTTCCAGAATGGAGTCCACTAGCTGTTGCCTGGCCACCCTCTCTTCCCTATCTCTACTTGCCTTGTAGGCTATGATCTCTCCTCTGATCATGGCCTTCAGTGCCTCCCAGAACGTGGAGGGTGAGACCTCCCCGTTTTGGTTGTTACTAATGTAATCGCCTATGGCCTGCGATATTTTTTGGCAGAAAGCCTTGTCGGCCAGGAGGCCGTGTCCAGCCTCCATGTGGGGCGCTGGGCCCGGCCTGTCTCCAACCTCACATCCATATAGTGTGGAGCATGGTCGGAGATAACGATTGCGGAGTATTCCATTCCCGTGATCCCTGGAAGCACCGATTTCCCCACTGCAAAGAAGTCGATACGAGTGTATACCTTGTGCTCCTGCGAAAAGAACGAGAACTCCTTTTCTCCCAGGTGCAGGAACCTTCATGGGTCCACCGCCCCCATCTGTTCCATGAAGGCTCCTAGCTCCCTAGCCATGCCAGACGTTTTCCCCGTTCTGGAGTTTGATCGGTCGGTCTGTGGGTCCAGCACGCAGTTAAAGTCGCCCCCCATAATCAGTTGGTGTGTGTAAAGGTCGGGGATTTCTGCCATGGTCTTCTTTATGAATTCTGAGTCGTCCCAGTTGGGAGCGTACACATTTACCAGTACGACAGGTGCCCCTTCCAGGACACCGCTGACCATGGGCAGCACGGTAGCATGGTGGTTAGCACAATTGCTTCACAGCTCCAGGATCCCAGGTTCGATTCCCGGCTTGGGTCACTTCTGTGCGGAGTCTGCACGTTCTCCCCGTGTGTGTGTGGGTTTCCTCCGGTTTCCGCCCACAGTCCAAAGATGTGCAGGTAAGGTGGATTGGCCATGCTAAATTGCTCTTAGTGTCTAAAATTGCCCTTAGTGTTGGGTGGGGTTACTGGGTTATGGGGATAGGGTGGAGGTGTGGGCTTGGGTAGGGTGCTCTTTCAAAGAGCCGGTGCCGACTCGATGGGCCGAATGGCCTCCTTCTGCACTGTAAATTCTGTGATTCTATGATGTACCTCCCCCCTGGGTCCGTAACTGTCTTGGTTCCTGTAAACCTCGTCCTTTTGCTAATTAATATTTCTACCCCCCCCCTAGCCCTCGTCCCACAGCATGAGTGGTACGTCTGTCCCACCTAGTCCTTCCTTACCAGCAGTCGGTCCTTCTCCCTCAGGTGCGTCTCTTGTAGGTAGATTATGTCTGCTTGCAGGCTTCGTAGGTGGGCAAACACTCTGGATCTTTTCACTGGGCCGTTGAGTCCCCTGACATTCCAGGTAACAATCCTGGTGGGGGGTTTCTGACACCCCGGTCCTGTGGGATCACCCATACTTACCTGGTGGACGCGCCCCTGCACTCCGGGGTTTCCCTTTGCTAGGGGGCTGTCCAAAATGGCCAAGGTCACCGCTCTCGCCATGGGGTCGGGCCCCAGCGCTCAGTGGTTTCCCTTTGCCCAGGGGGCACCCAATGTGGCCACCAGCTGTGTGTACGCCACGCGGGTGCGCCCCTGCACTCCGGGGTCTCCCTCTGCCCTGATGCCCTCTCGAGTGGCTGTTTGCGGCGCCGTCTTGGTTCCTCGCCCTGCTTCCTGCCCGCCGAGGCCTATGTCTGTACTGCTTCACTATCTCACCCTTCTCTTTGCTTCCCTTTTGTTCTGTGTTCTCCCCCAGACTCCTCTCTTCCCCCCCCCCCCCCCCTAGCCCCTGACCCTTTGCCCCCCCCCTCCCCGGCATTCTCCCCTCCCCTTCTGCCCCTCCCTCCCCTCCTTGTGCCAGACGCTCCCCCTCCCCTGAGAGGGGTGCTGCGGCCCTTCTTCCTTCCTGCCCTCCCGTGCTGGCCCTCCTCGATAGTACGGTGGCCCTCCTCCCAGTATTTGCCCAGTTCTGGCCCTGTTTAACCTTTCTCCTACTGGCCCTTGTCTCGCCCTCCTGTTTGCTCTGAGACAAGACAGCACAGTCCCGCGCAAGACATAACACATATGTGCACAGTTCATGAGTCCATTGTCCTTGTTTGCGGTTGTGGGAGTCACCACTGATGTATATAATCTATGTGTAGGATGTTGATATAGGTGCTTTACGGTAAGGCCCCTGTACTACAGGTACGGGGGTAGATCCCTGCCTGCTGGCTCCGCCCAGTAGGTGGAGTATAAATATATGTGCTTCCAGTACAGCAGCCATTTTGTCAGCTGCTGTAGGAGGCCACACATATCAGGTAATAAAGCCTCGATTACATCCTACTCTCGTCTTTGTGTCACTGATCGTGCATCAATTTATTACACTGAGTTTTCAGAAGATGGACCTCCGCATCAAGCCGGATCGCCTGCAGCTGCATCCACAAGCAGACAACGCCAAAAAGGACGTTGAACATTGGCTAGCCTGTTTTGAAGCGTACATCGGGTCTGCGGCAGACGAAATTCCAGAAGCACAGAAGCTCCAGATCCTTGACACGCGGCTCCAACGTCTCTCCACTTGTCCAGGAAGCAGAGGCTATGGCGCTACTGAAGGAAAACTACGCTCAGCGGACTAACACACTCTACACCAGGCACCTCGTCTCCACGCGGCGTCAACGTCCTGGTGAGTTGGTGGAAGATTTCTGGCGCGCCCTGCTCCCCCTAGTTAAAGACTGTGACTGTCAGGCCATTTCGGCCATGGAACACTCGAATTTGCTAATGAGAGACACATTTGTTACGGGCATAGGGTCTGACTACATCCACCAGCGCCTCTTAGAGGAGGCCACGCTCGACCTCGCGGTGACCAAAAACTAGCGCTTTCACTTACGGTCGCATCACGCAACATTCAGGCCTATGCCCCCGAGCGCGCGGCCCACCCACCCTGTGCATCGTGGACTCCGCAGACGGCCGCCCCATCGTGGACCCCATCAGCGGCCTCCCTCAGCCAATCCCACTCCTCTGCCGCGCGGCAGCCAACCAACCCCGGGGGCCCCAAATGCTACTTCTGTAGGCAGTCAAAACACCCCCAACAGCGCTGCCCGGCGTGGAGCGCCCTCTGCAAGGCCTGTGGCAAGAAGGGACATTTCGCTGCAGTGTGCCAGGCCCGCTCAATCGCCGCTATTGCCCCGACACCCCCCACGTGCAGCCAGTGGGCACCGCCATCTTCCCCTCCTAGGACCACGTACGGCCAGTGGATGCCGGCATCTTGCTCGACTCGCAACACGTGCGGCCCGTGGGCACCGCCATCTTGTTCCTCTCAGGACCAACGGGCGCCGCCATCTTGCTTTCCCCACGACACGTGAGGCCCGTGGGTGCTGCCATCTTACTCAACTCAGGACCCATGCCCGTCGGGCACCTCATCCGGCCGCTCATCGCCTGCAACCGCCAACGACCTTGCCTCGGTCACGATTGACCAGTCTCGACCACACAACCTCGCGACTGCTTCAACCAAAGTGAAGGTCAACGGGCACGAGATCTCCTGCCTGCTGGGCTCCGGGATTACTGAGAGCTTCATTCACCCCGATACGGTAAGGCGCTGCGCCCTCGCGGTACACCCCGCTAACCAGAGAATCTCCCTGGCCCCCGGGTCCCACTCCATGGCAATCCGGGGGTACTGCATCGCCACTCTCACTGTCCAGGGCATAGAGTTCAGCGGCTTCCAGCTCTACGTCCTCCCCAACCTCTGCGCTGCCTTGCTACTCGGCCTGGACTTCCAGTGGAACTTCCAGAGCCTAACCCTGAAATTCGGCGGGCCCTTACCACCCCTTACTGTGTGCGGCCTCGCGACTCTTAAGGTCGACCCACCTTCCCTTTTTGCAAACCTAACCCCGGATTGCAAACCCGCCGCCACTAGGTGCAGACGGTACAGCGCCCAGGACCTTCATCAGGTCTGAGGTCCAGCGGCTGCTTTGGGAAGGCATCATCGAGGCCAGCCACAGCCCCTGGAGAGCCCAAGTGGTAGTGGTCAAAATTGGGGAGAAAAACAGGATGGTCGTTGACTATAGTCAGACCATCAATCGGTACACGCAGCTCAACGCGTACCCCCTCCCACGCATATCTGACATGGTCAATCAGATTGCACAGTACCGGGTCTTCTCGACAGTAGACCTGAAATCTGCCTACCACCAGCTCCCCATCCGCAACGCGGCCTTGGCGATGTCGGCCTTGATATGGTTAAAGGCCCGGTGAGCCTCGTTCGAGGCAGACGGCCGCCTTTACCACTTTCTTAGGGTTCCCTTCAGCGTCACCAACGGGGTCTCGGTCTTCCAACGGGAGATGGACCGAATGGTTGACCGGTACGGGCTGCGGGCCACTTTCCCGTACCTGGACAATGTCACCACCTGCGGCCACGATCAGCAGGACCATGACGCCAATCTTGCCAAATTTCTCCACACCGCCACTCTCCTCAACCTCACGTTTAACAAGGAGAAGTGCGTGTTCAGCACGAACCGCTTAGCCATCCTCGGCTATCTGGTCCAGAACAGAGTTCTGGGGCACGACCCCGATCGCATGCACCCCCTCATGGAACTCCCCCTCCCCCACTGCCCAAGGCCTCAAAACGTTGCCTGGGGTTCTTTTCGTATTACGCCCAGTGGGTCCCAAACTATGCGGGCAAGGCCCGCCCACTCATTCCTCTGACGGCCGAGGCTCACCAGGCTTTTAACCGCATCAAGGCCAACATCGGCAAGGCCGCGATGCACGCGGTCGACGAGCCATTCCCCTTCCAAGTCAAGAGCGATGCATCAGACGTCACCCTGGCCGCCCTCCCCCCCCCCCCCATTCTCCCTTCTCCCTTTTTTGTTATTCGGACACCATCTATATTATATGTCTATGTTACAGTCTGTCTTTCGTCTTGTATTTATTGTTGTTACCCCTATGGCTTTGTTGGGGGGGGGGGGGGGCAACTAGCTCCCTCTTCGCTCTTTTCCAGTGTCCCCTCCTGGGTTCATAGAATCAGAGAATTTACAGTGCAGGAGGAGGCTATTTGGCCCATCGAGTCCGCACCAGCTGTTGGAAAGAGCACCCTACTTAAGCCCACGCCTCCACTCCCGTAACCACCCACTTCCCTTGCTGCACCACCCCTTACTCGTATTCCTGTCTGCTTTGTGTGGTCCTGTTGGCATCCATTGCCCTCCCTGCCCCCCCCCCTCCCCTTCCTTCCTAGTCGTTGTTTGCCTTGAACAGGTCTTGGAACAGGCTGGGGAATGGCCCCCACGCTTTGTGGATGCCATCATCCGACACTCGGATGGTGTATTTGAACTTTTCCAGGAGGAGGAAATTCCGTCCTGTCTGCCAGCCAGTCCGCAGCTGATTGCCAGCCAAGCAGGATTCTTTGGCGTGCGATTAAGGAAGCAAAAACCAGGGCATCGGCCTTCTTCCCCATATGGAGTCCTGGCTGGTCCGATATCCCGAAGACTGCCACTCTGGGGCTCGGCTCCACCCTCACCCCCACAACTATGGACATCGCCTTGAAGAAGGCTTTCAGGAACCCAAAAGTCTGGGACATGCCCAGAACATGTGGGCATGGTTAGCCGGGCCTCCTTGGCACCGTTCACACTTGTCCTCCACCTCCGGGAGAGAACCTGTTCATTCGGGTTCTGGTCAGGTGCGCTCTGTGCACCACTTTGAACTGCATGAGGCTTAGCCTTGCGCAGGAGGAGGTGGAGATGGCCCTATTTGGTGCTTCACTCCAGATTCCCCAACCTACTTCCGTCCCTAGTTCATCTTCCCATTTCTGTCTTGTTCGACCTAGTGGTGTTCTCGCCCTTCCTAAATATCGTCCGTAAAAGTTCCCACAGTTCCCTTTCTCCATCCTGTCCAGGTCCAGCAGTGCCTCCAGTATTGTGACTCTCGGGACCCGAGTGATAGATTGAAGACAGTCCCATGGATGTGTGCACCTCACAGTCAGAGTGAGAGATTAAATGCAGTCCTGGGGCTTTGTGGGGCATGCTACAGAACTATGTATGGACACATGTCGTAGTCCTGCTCGGGGTATGTGTGTGGGGGAGTGGTGCTCGGGTTGTATGCTCAGTTGGGATAAGGCACAGCTTGATGTGGAGGGCGTGGTCAAGGAATTACAGTCATTGGTTATGGGCTTGTCTGGCTTGGTACTGGGCTGCAGATGTGATGGTCCTGGTTAAGGGAGGCATCTACAGTCTGTAAAGAAGGAATACATAATTCAGAGGGGGGCATTCAAAACTTTCCAGGAGGGTGGTGCTCCTCTGGACGTGAACATGCACACAGCTATGAGTTGGGAAGAGGTGAGGTCCACATTGATCCATGGGAATATCTACAGTGATGGGTTCAGGTTAGGGGGTTTGAATATCGACCACAATTGCAATGGGATCCTGGGTCACTTGGGAGGACTGGAGAATAACCAGAGGTAGGTCTACTAGTACATCACGAGGTTCCAGGAATATTGGAGAGACCTAAACACTGAAGGGGCAAAGGTGAAAACTGGTCTCAAAATAAAAATGCATTACCACCATCTTGCAAGCCCGAAGTTGTTGCAGAGTCTAAAATTGAACGTAGAAACTAATCTGCACCGGAGGGTGTCTGAGTCCGTGTGGGAGGAGTATGGGGATGCATTCAGGTTCCCTTCGGGGGGGAGCACCCTTAAACTGTTTGGTGTCTCAAGATTGAAATGGAGACAGAACTGAGTGAAAAGAGGAAGACTTCCTTGAGAAGTGCAATTGGAGACATTGGGCGAAATTCTCCCCCAACGGCGGGATGTCCGCCGACTGGCGCCAAAGCCGGCGCCAATCAGACGGGCATCGCGCCGGCCCGAAGGTGCGGAATGCTCCCCATCTTTGGCGGTCTAGCCCCAACATTGAGGGGCTAGGCCGACGCCGGAGGGATTTCCACCCCACCAGCTGGCGGAAATGGCGTTTGTTGCCCTGCCAGCTGACGCGGAAATGTGGCGCATGCACGGGAGCGTCAGCGGCCGCTGTCAGTTTCCCGGCGCATGCGCGGGAGCGTCAGCGGGCGCTGTCAGTTTCCCGCGCATGCGCAGTGGGGAGAGTCTCTTCCGCCTCCGCCATGGTGGAGGCCGTAGCGGAAGCGGAAGGGAAAGAGTGCCCCCACGGCACAGGCCCGCCCGCGAATCGGTGGGCCCCGATCGCGGGCCAGGCCACCGTGGGGGCACCCCCCGGGGTCAGATCGCCCCGTGCCCCCCCCCCCCCCCCCAGGACCCCGGAGCCCGCCCACGCCGCCTGGTCCCGCCGGTAAATACCAGGTTTGATTTACGTCGGCGGGACAGGCAATTCCTGGGCGGGACTTCGGCCCATCCGAGCCGGAGAATCCAGCGGGGGGTCCCGCCAACCGGCGCGGCCCGATTCCCGCCCCCGCCCAATCTCCGGTACCGGAGACTTCGGCGGGGGCGGGGGCGGGATTCACGGCGACCAACGGCCATTTTCCGACCCGGCGGGGGGTCGGAGAATGACGCCCATTGCCTTTTGTTGAGCTTTAACGGGAGAATGCAGGTGTTATTGGCTTCACAATACAGTCGCTCAATTTGAGGTCCAACAGGTAGTTTTTTGAAAATAGGCAACAGATAACAAAGCACAGCTGCTGCATACCTGCCAGATCATCAAGGAAAGCCCCTGATGTGCTTTCTTGAGTTTGCCTGTTCAAGGCAAAGGGCATCGAGTGATTGCTGAAGTGTAAGTTGAGCTTAATCAGTATACCAGATCATAGATTATAGAAGTGCCTTTGGTAAGGTGGCACATTTCATATATGTGTCCAAACCCTTCTCATCTCAGTGGGGTTGAAATGACAAGTATGAGGGATCACATTGTGGTCATTTAGATATGTGAATGTGCTCCTTAGCAACAAGACTTTATCAGTGAAAAGCTAGAAGCACAGACGCAGCACTAGGGCATGACATTGGTTTTCCGTTTGCGAGTGGGAGGTCTACAACATTTGTGCAGCGTTCATTAATCTTGCATCTATCAGTCCACAGGGAGAAGGAGGATTGAATAATGGAGCCTGGGCTCAATGCTGCCTTCTTAATGGCAGTGATCCGATAGAGGAGGAGGGAAAGGACCTGGAGCCACCTAATCCAGCTTTGAGAGGAGGTCCAGCCTCAGGTCTAGGGGAGTCCTAGCAACACGCAGAGGATGGAGGTAACCAGCATTTCAAGGGGCTACTGAAAAAGACTTTCCTATCTGAAGAGGAGTGACATCTTGTCAAGAGAGGTGGTGGATCACATCTGTCATATTCTGTAGGAGGGGCTAATGCCTCACAGACTGGGAGGATATCCCCTGCCAGTGACCCTGAAGGTCACCGCTGCACTCAATCTTTTTTTTTAATTAAAAAAAAATAAATTTTTTATTAAGGTTTTTTAACAACACAATTTTTTCCCCTTACATACAATAACCCCCCCCCCCCCCCGGTAACAAAATAACGCAAATTCTCCCTGAGCAAGATATATACAAGGCAAGATGGTATATTTACATAGCTTTATACACTGGCTCTTGGCCGCACGTACCGTTTCCCCCCACCCTCCATGCTATCTCCCGCGCGTCCATCCCCTCAAACAATCTCTCGTTCCCCCCTCCCCCCCCCCCCCCCCCCCCAGGGTTGCTGCTGCTGCTGAACGACCTTCTTCTAACGCTCCGCGAGATATTCTAGGAACGGTTGCCACCGCCTGTAAAACCCCTGTGCAGACCCTCTCAAAGCAAACTTAATTCTCTCCAATTTTATGAACCCCGCCATGTCGTTAATCCAGGCCTCCAGGCTAGGGGGCTTCGCCTCCTTCCACAATAGCAAGACCCTTCACCGGGCTACTAGGGACGCAAAGGCCAGAATTCCGGCCTCTTTCGCCTCCTGCACTCCCGGCTCATCCACTACTCCAAATATTGCTAGTCCCCAGCTTGGCTTGACCCGGACTTTCACCACCTGGGATATTACTCCCGCCACTCCTCTCCAGAACCCCTCCAATGCCGGGCATGACCAAAACATATGGACATGGTTCGCTGGGCTGCCTGAACATCTTTCACATCTGTCCTCTACCCCAAAGAACCTACTCAGCCTCGCCCTCGTCAAATGCGCTCTGTGAACCACCTTAAATTGTATCAGACTGAGCCTGGCACACGAGGAGGAGGGATTAACCCTACCAAGGGCATCAGCCCACAGACCTTCCTCGATCTACTCCCCCAGCTCCTCCTCCCATTTACCTTTCAGTTCTTCTACTAGCGCTTCCCCCTCTTCTTTCATCTCTTGGTATATTTCCGATACCGTGCCCTCCCCGACCCATACCCCCGAGATCACCCTATCTTGAACTTCTTGTGCCGGGAGCAACGGAAATTCCCTCACCTGTCGCCTCACAAAAGCCCTCACCTGCATATATCTAAAGGCATTTCCCGGGGGTAACTCATATTTCTCCTCCAGTGCCCCTAGGCTCGCAAATGTCCCGTCAATGAACAGGTCCCCCATTCTTCTTATCCCCGCCCGATGCCAGCCTTGGAACCCCCCGTCCATCTTCCCCGGGACAAACCGGTGGTTACCCCTGATCGGGGACCACACCGATGCTCCCATTGCACCCCTGTGGCTTCTCCACTGGCCCCAGATCTTTAGTGTTGCCGCCACCACCGGGCTTGTGGTGTATTTTGTCGGCGAGAGCGGCAGCATTGCCGTTACCAACGACCCCAGGCTCGTTCCTTTACAGGACGCCATCTCCATCCTCTTCCATGCCGCCCCCTCTCCCTCCATAACCCACTTACAGATCATCGCCACATTTGCTGCCCAGTAGTAACTCTCTAGGTTTGGCAAAGCCAACCCTCCTCGGTCCCTGTTGCGTTCCAAGAACCCTCTCCTAACCCTCAGGGTCTTATTTGCCCACACATACCCCATAATACTCCTACCTACCCTCTTGAAAAAGCCCTTGGTGATCACGATGGGGAGGCACTGAAACACAAACAAAAACCTCGGAAGGACCACCATTTTGACCGACTGCACCCCACCCGCCAACGAGAGCGGGAGCATGTCCCATCTTTTAAAATCTTCCTCCATTTGCTCCACCACCCTCGTCAAATTCAGTTTATGTAGGGCCCCCCAACTTCTGGCTATCTGGATCCCCAGATACCGAAAACTCCTCTCCGCCCTCCTCAGCGGTAGGTCCCCTATCCCTCTTTCTTGGTCTCCTGCCTGTAATACAAAAAGCTCACTCTTCTCTACATTAAGCTTGTAGCCCGAAAACTCTCCAAACTCCTTCAGAGTCTGCATGACCTCCACCATCCCCTCCATTGGGTCCGCCACGTATAGCAGCAGGTCATCCGCATATAGTGATACCCGATGCTCCTCTCCCCCGCGGACTATCCCCCTCCATTTCTGAGACTCCCTAAGTGATATGGCCAAGGGTTCGATCGCCAATTCAAACAACAGGGGGGACAGGGGGCACCCCTGTCTCGTCCCTCGGTACAGCCGAAAGTACTCTGACCTCCGCCGGTTTGTCACTACGCTCACCACCGGGGCGCTGTAAAGGAGCTTAACCCATCTAATAAACTCTCCCCCGAACCCAAACCTGCGCAATACCTCCCAGAGGTACTCCCACTCTACTCGGTCAAAGGCTTTTTCCGCGTCCATAGCTGCCACTATCTCCGCCTCTCCCTCCTCCGATGTCATCGTTATCATGTTTAAGAGCCGCCGCACATTGGTATTTAACTGCCTGCCCTTTACGAATCCCGTTTGGTCCTCGTGAATCACCCCCGGAACACAGTCCTCAATCCTAGTGGCCAGTACCTTCGCCAATAGCTTAGCATCTACATTGAGGAGCGAAATTGGCCTGTACGATCCACATTGCAGTGGATCCTTGTCTCGCTTTAGGATCAGGGAGATTGTCGCCTCCAACATTGTCTGGGGCAGGGTTCCCTCCTCTCTTGCCTCGTTGAAGGTCCTCACTAGTAGCGGGGCCAGCAGGTCCACATATTTTCTGTAGAATTCCACCGGGAACCCGTCCGGCCCCGGGGCCTTCCCCGCCTGCATGTTCCCCAAACCCTTACTCAACTCCTCCAGCCCAATTGGTGCCCCCAAACCAACCGCCTCCTGCTCCTCCACCCTCGGGAACCCCAGCTGGTCCAGGAATCGCCTCATCCCCCCTTTCCCCCCTGGGGGCTGGGATCTGTACAGCTCTTCATAAAAGTCCTTAAATACCTTATTTATTTTCGTTGCACTTTGAACCGTGGCTCCCCTTCCATCTTTGATTCCCCCTATTTCCCTCGCTGCCGCCCTCTTACGGAGCTGGTGTGCCAGCATCCGACTAGCCTTTTCCCCGTACTCGTAAGTCGCCCCTTGCGCCTTCCTCCACTGTGCCTCCGCCTTGCCCGTGGTCAGCAGGTCAAACTCCGTCTGGAGCCGTCGCCTTTCCCCAAGTAATCTTTCCTCCGGGGCCTCTGCGTATCTCCTGTCCACTCGCAAGATCTCCCCCACTAACCTCTCCCTTTCCATTCCCTCTGTCTTCTCCCTATGAGCCCTGATGGAGATCAGCTCTCCCCTGATCACCGCCTTCAACGCCTCCCATACCACCCCCACTCGCACCTCCCCGTTGTCGTTGGCCTCCAAGTACCTTTCAATACACCCCCTCACCTTCCCACACACCACCTCATCTGCCAGCAGTCCCACATCCAGCCGCCACAGCGGGTGTTGGTCCCTCTCCTCTCCCAGCTCCAGTTCCACCTAGTGCGGGGCATGGTCCGAAACGGCTATGGCCGAATACTCCGTCCCCCCCACTCTCGGGATGAGCGCCCTGCCCAGAACAAAGAAATCTATCCGGGAGTAAGCCTTATGCACGTGGGAGAAAAAAGAAAATTCCCTGGCCTGCGGTCTTGCAAACCTCCATGGATCCACTCCCCCCATCTGATCCATAAACCCCCTAAGTACCTTGGCCGCCGCCGGCCTCTTTCCCGTCCTTGATCTGGAGCGGTCCAGTGCTGGGTCCAGCACCGTATTGAAGTCCCCTCCCATTATTAGTCCTCCTATCTCCAGGTCCGTAATGCGCCCCAACATGCACTTCATAAATCCAGCATCATCCCAGTTCGGGCGTATACATTTACCAACACCACCCACGTCCCTTGCAACCTACCGCTCACCATCACATATCTCCCTCCATTATCCGCTACGATAGTCTTGGCCTCAAATGACACATGCTTTCCCATCAGAATTGCCACCCCTCTATTTTTTGCGTCCAATCCCGAGTGAAATACCTGTCCTACCCATCCCTTTCTTAACCTGACCTGGTCCGCCCCCTTCAGGTGTGTCTCTTGGAGCATTGCCACATCTGCCTTCAGTCCCTTCATGTGCGCGAACACTCGAGCCCGCTTCACCGGCCCATTCAGGCCCCTCACGTTCCACGTTATCAGCCGGATTGGAGGGACTCTCACACCCCCCCCCGCCGACTAGCCATCTCCTTTTCTGGGCCAGTCCCTTGTCCGCGTCTCCCTCACTCTTCAGTCCCCCAGCTGGGGGACCCCCGTCCCAGCCACCTCTTCTGTGTCCCGTTCTCTATCGGCCAGTGCAGCAGCAACCCTTTCCCCCCCCCTTCCCCACCTCCCTCCTCTCCCCCCCCCTCCCTCCTCTCCCACCCCCTTCCCCCCCCACCTCCTGCTAGATCCCCGTCTAGCTTTTTTGCTCCCCCATATCCCTCCCGTAAGTCAGCTGACACCTGCTGACCCCGGCTTCCCCCGCCATCCCTTTAATCCCCCCGTGTGGGACTCTCCCAATCAATGTACATTCCTTTGTCCCCTTCCCGCCCTTTTTATTTTTATTTTTTGCCGCGCGAGGTAAAAAACCCTCGCTTCCCAAAGCCTGCCCCGCCCCCCCCATGGCGCTGCTCCTGTCATGGCCTTATCCCTCTCCCCCAGCCCATATATCCTTTCCTGTGCGTGGTTGACCCCCTATGTACAACAACCATCATACTTCACCCCTCAAACACCCCCCTCCCACACAAACCCTCAATTAGAGTCCAATTTTTCAGCTAATATAAAGGTCCACGCCTCTTCGGGCGTTTCGAAGTAGTGGTGTTGGCCATTATGTGTAACCCACAGTCGCGCTGGCTGCAGCATTCCAAATTTCACCCCTTTCCGGTGCAGCACCGCTTTGGCCCGGTTGAAACCCGCTCTCCGCTTAGCGACCTCCGCGCTCCAGTCCGGGTATATTCTGATCTCCACATTGTCCCACTTGCTGCTCCGTTCCTTCTTGGCCCATTTCAGGACCCTCTCTCTGTCCGTAAATCGGTGAAATCTCACCACCATCGCCCTTGGTGGCTCTTTTGCATTGGGCTTCCTCGCTAGCACTCGGTGCGCCCCATCCAGCTCCAGCAACCCCGGGGGGGCCTCCGCGCCCATCAGCGTCCCGATCATTGTGCCCGCATATGCCGCGGCATCGGCCCCCTCCACTCCTTCTGGGAGACCCAGGATCCTCAAGTTGTTTCTCCTTGATCTGTTCTCCAGGTCTTCGAGTCTTCCCGCCCACGTCTTGTGCAGCGCCTCGTGCCGCTCCACTCTCTCCGCCAGGCCCACGAGCTCATCGCCGTTCTCACTCACTTTTTCCTGGATCTCCTGGATCTTCACCTCTTGGGCTTTCTGGGTTGCTCCAAGTTTTTCCACCATTGCCAGTATAGGCGCCACCATCTCCTTACGCAGCTCCTCGAAGCAGCCCTTGATGAACTCTTTCATCTCCTCTCTGTCCGTGGGCGCCGCCATTTTGTTTTTTTCTTCTTTCTTCTCCCCTGCTCCAGGGCCGCTTTCCTTGCCGTTTCACCACAGATCCGGTCCATGCAGGGCTGTAGGGGGCTTCCTCCGTTCTTCCCCACAGGTTTTTTTTTTTACAGGTCCGTTGGGGCTCCGTTAGCGGGCCCAAAAGTCAGTTTCTGCCGGAGCTGCCGACACACGCGGCTTAGCTCCACATCGCCGCGACCCGGAAGTGGCACTCAATCTTTTTGACCACGGATCTTTCCAAGGATCCATAGCGGACCTATGCGGCATCTCACAGTCCTCAACACAGAAATTTACCAAAGCGATGATAGATACACTCCACAGTAAGGCTCATCATTATGTCAACTTCACACTTGATGAAGCTAGCCAGGCTGCTAGATTTCTGGGGTTTGCAGATATCTCAGGCTTCCCGACAGTGCAGAGTGCAATTGATCACCCACATGTGGCAGTGAAAGCTCCATGTCACCAGCCCCTGATATTCATTAACAGAAAAGGGTTCCACTTCCTGAACGTTTAACTGGTGTGGGGTCATCAGAAGCACATCACAGATATTTGTGCCAGGTACCCTGGGACTTTCCATGACTCAAACATTGTGACTCACTCCCAGGACCCTCACAGATTCGAAGAGCTGCAGCAATTACAGCGATGACTACTTGGAGATGAGGGGTACCTGATCAGACAATGGCTTGTAACACCCATGCATCATCCTCAGAATGTACAATGCAATATAATCCATCATTGTGCCGACCATTGGCATTTTGAAGATGCGCTTCCGATGTTTGGACTGCTCAGGCGAGGCTCTGCAGTACTCTCCAGAGGGGCTGTCCAGCATAATTGTGGTCCGTTGCACCCTTCACAACCTGGCACCTAATCGGTCCAGAGGGAGACATGGAGGAGGCTGAGAAATCCTCAGGCGATGATGAGCAGGAAGGCAGGAATCTGAAGAGGGAGATGAGGGTCAGCTTCCACATGAGAATGCCTTCAAAGAAGCACGACATGGAAGATGTGCCCGTGCCACACTGAGAGCCACAAACTTACAGGAGGAGTAAGGTGCAGGCAGTGGGACATGGCCACAATTCTTTAGTGGCATGCCACTGCACTGAAAGGCCTTTGCAACCAGTAGCATCAAGAGCAAGTCCAGCATCTGGACTTGCCCCTTCAGCCCTCATAATTCACCAGGCACTACTCTTTGGAAAGGCCAGTGGTTAACCCTATAATGCATTCTGGGAAATGAAAGTCAGCACAACAGTGCAGACACTATTTCTAAAGCAATGATCTCCAACCTTATTAAGCAATAATAAGCCAATAAGAAACCAAATGCAGCACAAGATCTACATTAAAAAATTCAACTTTACTAAAACCGCCAAAAATGTATGAACACTCACCTATTCTGAGTGTGACGCATGTGCTTGCAAAATTGTCTATGAGTGCTGTGAAGTCTGGGTTGCAGTTTGAGATGTCCCATCTCATAAAGTCCATCAGATGGGCATCTGTGAGACGAGTGCGATATTTGGACTTGATGATTTTGATTTGGGAAAATGCCATCTCACAAAGATATGTGGAATGTAAGAGTCCGTCCTGTTTATTTCCTTTGTTCCCATTTATTTTATATTATGCCTTTAGGCAGAAGTCTCAAAGTTGAAGCTGCTTGTCAGGACACTATGTTTCCCAGATCTTGTTTTTGGAAGAGAGAAGTCAGATTCCTCGGCACCAAGTGGATCTAAGGTACCCAGGTTTGGAGGGAGTCGGATCGATTGGTTGGCTGACAACTGATGGGTTGTCCAGGGATAGTTTTACCTGACAACGATCAGTGATTGGTTCCTGTGCGATACATTTGGAGAGAATTGGGCAGAAGTGTTTAGACCTTGGAAGTGAAAGGAACACTCTCTCTCCTGCTTGCTGAAGTGAAAGAACTGTGTTATTGTTCTGAAATCAGTGAGTGCCTGGCACATCCTTTGCTGTGAACTTGGAATGATGCGGAGTCTGTAGAGATGAGGGATATCTTGCCAGAGACACCCTTCTCAAGCCTATAAGGAAGAAGTATCAAAACAGAGGCTGAATTCCAGAAAGACACTAATCAGAAATCATCCGAGTGCATCAAAGATCTTTATCCTTTTATTTCATTAGTATTTTCTTTCCGTTTCCACCACCTTTTCCCCTCTGTGTTTTGTGTGTGTGTAAAGAGTGGGGGTAGTTAGAAAGAGGGGAGGGGGTTGGGAAAGGGGTATTAGATAATCAGTTATATTTTCTGACAGTTTAATTATAATACTGTGAATAGTAAAAGGGTTCTTGTGTTAGAGCTACAAACCTGGTGACTGTACTTTATTGGGCTCAACCAAGGACCTCGAGTATTTGAAATAAAATCTTATTTCACCCGTGTTACAACTCCGGTTCAAGTGGGGTGGGAATTGACCACGCAATAGTCCAAGGTGTCATTACAGGAACCAAAGTAGGCCTTCACTCACATTAAGTATGAAGATGTCAGAAGATAGAACTTCTCTCAGTTTACAAATCCTAAAAAGTATTTGTCCCGTGACCTAGCTTTCAGTTCTGTCATTTTGCATGGCAATGATTTCCATGTTAAGTCCATTGCTTTGTTCAAACACCTGCTGAAATGTTGCTGTCCACGTGAAGAAAAGGATTTGAGACAAGCATAGTGATTTGTTCCACCTTGTCCAACTCCTGAAATCATCTGCTGAATTCTTTTTCCAATATGTTCAGGTGGTCACAGAATTTGTTTGGATGGAACTTTCTGTTTGACCTGTTGTTGGACTTCCTCCAGATTTGGCAAGTGCTCAGCAATTTTGTTCTTTAACTGAGAGTATCTCAGGCCCAGTTTCAACTTGAACGCATTCACTGCACTGATCATGTGTGACAAGCCTTTGTCTCTCCGCTGGAGTTCACGATTCAACTAATTCGATTTTCCACTCTGAGAAATCCCGAGTCTCGCGTGAATTAGGGCGTTTCGGCAGGCGATGAGCTGATTCACTTGTCATTACAAGAATGCTAAGTCTTGCGCAATTTGGAATGCAATGATAATCGATTGTGCGAGACCCCGGGATCGACCTGTCAATGGCGATCCACTACTTTGGAGACCAATGAGATGTGCACATGGTTGGAGAGGCCATTACGGATGCAGGTCTTGTGCTTTGGCACTACCAATGAAGACAGCCCTGTAATTTAGAGAGAAAATTACAGCTACTCCTACAATGCTGGTGAGGATGTCTAACTCCATGCTGTCTTGTAAAGAGTATGGCTGCTAATGCATTTTGCTAACTGTCATGTGAGAGTACCTTTAAGAAATGGGTGTTTAAGAAATGTACATTTAAGAAATGGGTGTTTATCAGTGATGTCAGAGTGTGGGAGGAGCTGGGCTGTCTGTCGGCTTTTTACTTTTGTTTTAGGCTGTTTGCTGCAGGGTGTGTTTTAGTTTCGTTTTCGGAGCTGGATAGCTGCAGTCACAGCCAGAAGGGGTATTAGTCTCTCTCTCTGTAATCTAAAAACTGTAAATCGATCCTTTGGTGATTTAAAACTAACAACTGCTCTCAGTAGTGACTTTAACCTGATGTGCTTCTGTTTAAGGATGTTAAAAGGACAGCTTAAGGATTACTCAGTGCTGTATTCTTTGGGGGTTTTATTTGAATTAATGGTTGCTAAGATGTTCACTGTATGTTTTAAAAAGGTTAACTTGAGTTCATAGAATAAACACTGTTTTGCTTTAAAAAATACTTTTCCATTTCTGCTCTACCACACCTGTAGAGTGGGCCGTGTGCTCCCCATACCACAATCTATTAAAAGTTGTGGGTCAGGCGAACTCCATGATACACTTTGGGGTTCTCTAAACCGGGGCCCATAACAAAACACTTCCAGTAAAGAGTTTGTCATAATTCCTTGACATAAAACAGGTGTAGTGTAAATAGCACGGGCGGGATTCTCCGTAATCGGCGCGATGTCCGCCGACCGGCGCCAAAAACGGCGTGAATCAGTCCGGCATTGCGCCGCCCCAAAGGTGCGGAATCCTCCGCATCTTGAGGGGCCGAGCCCTAACCTTGAGGCGCTAGGCCCGCGCCGGACTGATTCCCGCCCCGCCAGCTGGTGGGAAAGGCCTTTGGTGCCCCGCCAGCTGGCGGGAAAGGCCTTTGGTGCCCCGCCAGCTGGCGCGAAACTGACTTTGCCGTGTGGCGCATGCGCGGGAGCGTCAGCGGCCGCTCACGGCATCCCCACGCATGCGCAGTGGAGGGGGTCTCTTCCGCCTCCGCCATAGTGGAGACCATGGCGAAGGCGGAAGGAAAAGAGTGTCCCCACGGCACAGGCCCGCCCGCGGATCGGTGGGCCCCAATCGCGGGCCAGGCCACCGTGGGGGCACCCCCCGGGGCCAGATCGCCCCACCCCCCCCCCAGGACCTCGGAGCCCGCCCGCGCCACCTTGTCCCGCCGGTAAGAGAGGCGGTTTGATTCTTGCCGGCGGGACAGGCATTCCAGCAGCGGGACTTCGGCCCATCGCAGCCGGAGAATCGCCGGGGGGGGGGCTCGCCAACCGGCGCGATTCCCACCCCCGCCGAATATCCAGTGCCGGAGAATTCAGCAACCGCCGGGGGCGGGATTTACGCCAGCCCCCGGCGATTCTCCGACCCGGCGGGGGGTCGGAGAATCCCGCCCCATATGTCAACTACACATCACATGAATGTGAGGTATGTTATGGGTGAGGCATTTTCAGAACCCCAAAAATGTATCATGGAGTTCAACCAACCTCTCCCTTTAATGCATTTGTTGCTTTTACTAGCACACGGCTTGTTCCCTAGGTGTGATTACAATAATGGACACGTGGGTTTTTAAACACAAAACACTGTTTATTTCATGAACTCAACTTAACATCTTAAATAAACATTGGATCTCTTAACACCCCTTACTTCAAAGATAACTCCGAAAATATTGCAACAGTAAATAATTCCTTAAAATGTTCCTTCAAACTTCCAAGAGGCATAACACCTTTAAACAGAATCACATTAGGTTAAAGGCTTTACTATTATGAGTTTAAATCACCCAAATGATCCAGAGATAGTCTTACATGGCAGAGATCACAGCAAATCCAGCTTATTGCAAAACACAGACAGACACCCAGCTCTTTTCCTCCAAACTGCAGCTCTAAACTGCAAAATGGCTGACCTGACCTCAGCTCCACCGACTCTCTGACATCACTGTTTTCTTAAAGGTACATTGCTTAAACATCCATGTCTTAAAGGTACTCTCACATGACAGCTCACATGACAGGTACAAAAAGGAGGCGAATACCGACCGGAACATGGCTGACCTTCACAATAAGAGGGCATATAGATGTACATGCATGATGCTTTCAAATGAAGAGGCCATTCTTATGAACAAAGGTGTATGATATTAACAGACATTGTACGCCCGTGACCCAGAAATTATGTCAAAGTTTCTTAATTTGTCTAACCCCACCACAGCAGGGGTGGAGGCAGGCTGCTGATTGCTGCGCCCTGTTGTCTTTGGTGACTTTGGAGGATGTCCTATTGAGGACTGAGACTTGTGCGCCACGGGCCCGCTTTGGGTGTACTGTTATGGGGTAGATACACCCCCTCAGCTGGAGGTGATGGGGTTACAGACTGAAGGAATTGGAGCTGGCTAAAGTCTCTAGGAGTCACTTGGATGGATGGCCCTGGGGTCTCCAGTTGCTGGACCCTTGCCTGCCTTTTTGAGGAGAAGGGGCTCCTGGAGGGGCATCAAAGTGCCCTGCCCCTCTCTCGCCTCACCAATAATGCCTGTAGAGGTGGAGTGCAGGTCTGAGCGCAAATCCAGCAGAATCTGGTTGATCAAGGTGTTAAGGCACAGCTGATGGTAAATGCCAAGCTGTCCAATCCCCACAACTGCCACAACACTTTTTGAAATTTGTATATTATGAGGTTTTCTGAAATCTCCAAACATTTGTGATGATTTTATATTAAAGTAGACATTTATTAAAAAGTAAATCAACAAAAAATATTAAATTACACTTAAACACAAGAATGGCTTTGTGCAGTTAACAGTACTTTAAAACAGTTCCAAAAGACCAAGGGGCAGGATTCTCCACCCCCACGCCGAATTGGCCGCGCCGTCATGAATGCCGTCGAGGTTCACGACGGCGCGGAATGGCCCCGGTCCCGACCGATTCAGGCCCTGACAATGTGCCAGTATCGGGGCCGCGTCATCTACCCGCGCCAGGCCTTGTCACCCGCGTAAAAGTGACGCCGAATAGATGACGCGGCCGGCGCCGCATAACGGACGTCATCCGCGCATGCGTGGTTGTCGTCCTGTCCAAATCCGCCCCGCAAGAAGATGGGGGACGGATCTTGCGGGGCCGCGGAAGGAAGGAGGTCCTCCTTCAGAGAGGACGGCCCGACGATCGGTGGGCACCGATCGCGGTCCATGGCACATTCAAGGTGAAGCCCGGTGCAGGATCCCCCCTCGCCCCCCCACAGGCCGCCCCCCCAGTGTTCACGCACCGCCCACGACTGCAGCGACCAGGTGTGGACGGCGCTGGGGGGAACCCGCCGTTTTGGCCTGGCCGCTCGGCCCATCCGGGCCTCAGAATCGCGGGGGTGCCGGAGAATCGCCATTTTGGGTATCTCGGGCGATTCTCCGGCCTGCGGCCCGCGAAACCCGACTGGCCCGTTCCCGCCACTCGGGAGAATCGCGGGAGGGCGTCGGACCGGCGGCCCCGGAAATTTCGGCGGTCCAGGCGATTCTCCCAACCGGCGTGGGAGTGGAGAATCGCGCCCCTTAACTTAAACAACGCTCAGACCTAACCTTCTCTTTTCTGCTTGGCAACAACCCTGATAGATTCTTAAAAAGTGGCTGTTTAGCACAGGGCTAAATAGCTGGCTTTGAAAGCAGACCAAGGCAGGCCAGCAGCACGGTTCAATTCCCATAACAGCCTCCCCGAACAGGTGCCGGAATGTGGCGACTAGGGGCTTTTCACAGTAACTTCATTGAAGCCATTCCGGACCTGGAGATAGGAGGCCTGATAATGGGAGGGGACTTCAATACAGTGTTGGATCCAGCATTGGACCGCTCCAAATCAATGACTGGAAAGAAGCCGGCGGCGGCCAAGGTACTTAGGGGGTTTATGGATCAGATGGGGGGAGTGGACCCATGGCGGTTTGCAAGGCCGCAGTCCAGGGAATTTTCTTTCTTCTCCCATGGACACAAAGCCTACTCCCGGATAGATTTCTTTGTTCTGGGTAGGGCGTTCATCCCGAGGGTGGAGGGGACGGAGTATTCGGCTATAGCCGTTTCGGACCATGCCCCGCACTGGGTGGAACTGGAGCTGGGAGAGGAGAGGGACCAACGCCCGTTGTGGCGGCTGGATGTGGGACTGCTGGCGGACGAGGTGGTGTGTGGGAAGGTGAGGGGGTGTATCGAAAGATACTTGGAGGCCAACGACAATGGGGAGGTGCGGGTGGGGGTGGTATGGGAGGCGTTGAAGGCGGTGATCAGGGGAGAGCTAATTTCCATTAGGGCTCATAGGGAGAAGACAGAGGGTATGGAAAGGGAGAGGTTAGTGGGGGAGATTTTGAGAGTGGACAGGAGATACGCAGAGGAAAGATTACTTGGGGAAAGACGACGGCTCCAGACGGAGTTTGACCTGTTGACCACAGGGAAGGCGGAGGCACAGTGGAGGAAAGCGCAGGGGGCGACCTACGAGTATGGGGAAAAGGCTAGTCGGATGCTGGCACACCAGCTCCGTAAGAGGATGGCAGCGAGGGAAATAGGGGGAGTCAAAGATGGAAGGGGAGCCACGGTTCGGAGTGCGACGAAAATAAACGAGGTATTCAAGGCCTTTTATGAAGAGCTGTACAGATCCCAGCCCCCAGCGGGGGAAGAGGGGGTGAGACGATTCCTAGATCAGCTGAGATTCCCGAGGGTGGAGGAGCAAGAGGTGGCTGGTTTGGGGGCACCAATTGGGTTGGAGGAGCTGAGCAAGGGTTTGGGGAGCATGCAGGCGGGGAAGGCCCCGGGACCGGACGGATTCCCGGTGGAGTTCTACAGGAAGTACTCAGACCTGTTGGCCCCGCTACTGGTGAGGACCTTTAATGAGGCAAGAGAGGAGGGGACCCTGCCCCCGACAATGTCGGAAGCGACAATTTCTTTGATCCTAAAGCGGGACAAGGACCCACTGCAATGTGGATCGTACAGGCCGATCTCGCTCCTCAATGTGGATGCAAAGTTGCTGGCAAAAGTGCTGGCCACGAGGATCGAGGACTGTGTCCCGGGGGTAATCCACGAGGACCAGACGGGATTTGTAAAGGGCAGGCAACTAAACACCAATGTGCGGCGGCTCTTAAACGTGATAATGATGCCATCGGAGGAGGGAGAGGCGGAGATAGTGGCAGCTATGGACGTGGAGAAGGCCTTTGACCGAGTAGAGTGGGAGTACCTCTGGGAGGTGCTACGCAGGTTTGGGTTCGGGGTAAGGTTTATCAATTGGGTTAAGCTCCTTTACAGAGCCCCGATGGCAAGTGTAGTGACGAACCGGCGGAGGTCGGAGTACTTTCGACTGGACCTAGGGAAGAGGCAGGGGTGCCCCCTGTCCCCCCCTGTTGTTCGCATTGGCGATCGAACCATTGGCCATGTCATTGAGGGAGTCTAATAAATGGAAGGGGGTGGTCCGAGGGGGAGAAGAGCATCGGGTGTCGCTATATGCGGATGACCTGTTGCTGTACGTGGCGGATCCAATGGAGGGGATGGTGGAGGTCATGCAGACTCTAAGGGAGTTTGGGGAGTTTTCGGGCTATAAGCTCAATGTAGGGAAGAGTGAGCTCTTTGTATTACAGGCGGGGGACCAAGAAAGAGGGACAGGGGACCTACCGCTCAGGAGGGCGGAGGGGAGCTTTCGGTATCTGGGGATCCAGATCGCCAGGAGTTGGGGGACCCTACATAAACTGAATCTGACGAGGTTGGTGGAGCAAATGGAGGAGGATTTCAAAAGATGGGACATGTTACCGCTCTCGCTGGCAGGTAGAGTGCAGTCGGTCAAAATGGTGGTCCTTCCGAGGTTTCTGTTTGTGTTTCAGTGCCTTCCCATCGTGATCACTAAGGCCTTTTTTAAGAGAGTAGGCAGGAGTATTATGGGGTTTGTGTGGGCGAATAAGACCCCGAGAGTAAGGAGAGGGTTCCTGGAACGCAGTAGGGACCGAGGAGGGTTGGCGCTGCCAAACCTGGGGAGCTACTACTGGGCAGCAAATGTGGCGATTATCCGCAAGTGGGTTATGCAGGGAGAGGGGGCGGCATGGAAGAGGATGGAGATGGCGTCCTGTAAAGGAACGAGCCTGGAGGCATTGGTGACGGCACCGCTGCCGCTCTCGCCGACAAAGTATACCACGAGCCCGGTGGTGGCGGCAACGCTAAGGATCTGGGGCCAGTGGAGACGGCACCGGGGTGCAAAGGGAGCATCGGTGTGGACCCCGATCAGGGGTAACCACCGGTTTGTCCCGGGGAAGATGGACGGGGGGTTCCAGAGCTGGCATCGGGCGGGGATTGGAAGAATGGGGGACCTGTTCACCGACGGGACGTTTGCGAGCCTCGGGGCACTGGACGAGAAGTTCGAGTTACCCCCGGGAAATGCCTTTAGATATATGCAGGTGAGGGCTTTTGTGAGGCGACAGGTGAGGGAATTCCTATTGCTCCCGGCACAAGAAGTTCAAGATAGGGTGATCTCGGGTGTATAGGTCGGGGAGGGCAAGGTGTCGGAAATACACCAGGAGTTGAAAGAAGAGGGGGAAGCGCTGGTAGAAGAGTTGAAGGGGAAATGGGAGGAGGAGCTGGGGGAGGAGATCAAGGAAGGTCTGTGGGCTGATGCCCTAGGTAGGGTTAATTCCTCCTCCTCGTGTGCCAGGCTCAGCCTGATACAATTTAAGGTGGTCCACAGAGCCCACTTGACGGGGGCGAGGTTGAGTAGGTTCTTTGGGGGGTTTCCGGGTGCGGCGATGACCAGCTGAGTCGCACGTTTCGGTAGCTCCCTGTGAAACGGACTTTTGGGCTCTTGATAGGAGCCCCAACGGCAATTTTGACGGCTAAAAACACTGTGCGGTAAACCAGAAGGGAATCCCCCCTGGATACGGATGGAAAAAGGAGGAGAAAGTGGCCAGATTGCAGTGGATCCTTTAGAACAGCGGCAAGGAAGGCAAGCAAAAACCAAGATGGCGTCGGAAGGTGGCAGTTTAACATGGGGCCCTGAACAACAAGAGTTCTTGAAATGCTGTGTGGAAGAGATCAAAAAGGAAATGAAGAAAGAGCTGTTGGCCCCGATACTACAGGCGATCGAAGGGCTAAAGGAGGAACAAAAGACCCAGGAGCGGGAGCTTCGGGTCGTGAAGGCAAAGGCAGCCGAGAATGAGGACGACATACAGGGCCTGGTGGTGAAGACGGAGACGCAGGAGGCACATCAGAAACGATGTGTGGAAAGGTTGGAGGCACTGGAAAACAACGCAAGGAGGAACAACCTGAGGATTCTTGGTCTTCCTGAAGGTGTGGAGGGAGCGGACGTCGGGGCATATGTGAGCACGATGCTGCACTCGTTCATGGGAGCGGAGGCCCCGGCGGGCCTGTTGGAGGTGGAGGGAGCATACCGAGTGATGGCGTGAGGACCGAGAGCAGGAGAAATTCCCAGAGCCATAGTGGTGAGATTCCTCCGTTTTAAGGATAGAGAAATGGTCCTTAGATGGGCGAAGAAAACTCAGAGCAGTAAATGGGAGAACGCGGTGATCCGCGTTTATCAAGACTGGAGTGCAGAGGTGGCGAGAAGGAGGGCGAGCTTTAATCGGGCCAAGGCGGTGCTTCATAAAAAGAAGATAAAATTTGGAATGCTGCAACCGGCAAGACTGTGGGTCACATATCGAGGGAGGCACCACTACTTTGAGACGGCGGATGAAGCGTGGACTTTTATTGTGGAAGAAAAACTGGAATGAGCGGGTTATTAAAAAGAACGTTCGAACAAAGTGGTGGGGCGAATGTGGGGGACAAAGAGGGGTTTTATGTACTAATCCTGCGATGTGGTAACTTTTCTCTCTCCCACAGGTGGTGATGGGGGGAGGAGGGGAGGTGGAGGAGATGGGGCGTTGGCCATTGGGGGCGGGGCCAAGGGAGAAGCGCGGGCTTGGTTCCCGCGTTATGATAATCATGGCGGGAATAGAGAAGCAGGAAGGAGGGGGCGTCGCACGGTGCGAGCCGAGGTCACGGGGGGAAGCCGAGGTCAGCCAGAGTTTGCTGACTTCTGGGAGCAACATGGGGGGAGTAATTACGCTAGCGGGGGATCTAGCGGGGGGGGGGGTGGGAGGGGGGAATTACTGGGTTGCTGCTGCTGGGGAGAGGGGGGAGCTGGTATGGGAGAGGATGGGCGGGGGGGCACCGCCTGGGGGAGATACAGCTGCGTGGGAACCAGGTGAGGAGCTGGAAAAAGGTGATGGCTAATCGACAAGGGGGGGGGGGGGGGTAGGAAGCCCCCCAACTCGGCTGATCACGTGGACCGTGAGAGGGCTGAACGGGCCGATAAAGAGGGCACGGGTACTCGCACACCTTAAGAAACTTAAGGCAGATGTGGTTATGTTACAGGAAACGCACCTGAAACTGATAGACCAGGTTAGGCTACGCAAAGGATGGGTGAGGCAGGTGTTCCATTCGGGGCTAGATGCGAAAAACAGGGGGGTGGCTATATTAGTGGGGAAGCGGGTAATGTTCGAGGCAAAGACTATAGTGGCGGATAACGGGGGCAGATACGTGATGGTGAGTGGCAAACTACAGGGGGAGACGGTGGTTTTGGTAAACGTATATGCCCCGAACTGGGATGATGCCAATTTTATGAGGCGGATGCTAGGACGCATTCCGGACCTAGAGATGGGAAAGCTGATAATGGGGGGAGATTTTAATACGGTGTTGGAACCAGGGCTGGATAGGTCGAAGTCCAGGACTGGAAGGAGGCCGGCAGCAGCCAAGGTACTTAAAGATTTTATGGAGCAGATGGGAGGTGTAGACCCGTGGAGATTTAGCAGACCTAGGAGTAAGGAGTTCTCGTTTTTCTCCTGTGTCCATAAAGTCTACTCGCGAATAGACTTTTTTGTGCTGGGTAGGGCATTGATCCCGAAGGTGAGGGGAACAGAGTATACGGCTATAGCCATTTCGGATCACGCTCCACACTGGGTGGACTTGGAGATAGGGGAGGAAACAGGAGGGCGCCCACCCTGGAGAATGGACATGGGACTAATGGCAGATGAGGGGGTGTGTCTAAGGGTGAGGGGTTGCATTGAAAAGTACTTGGAACTCAATGATAATGGGGAGGTCCAGGTGGGAGTGGTCTGGGAGACGTTGAAGGCGGTGGTTAGAGGGGAGCTGATATCAATAAGGGCACATAAAGGGAAGCAGGAGAGTAAGGAACGGGAGTGGTTGCTGCAAGAACTTTTGAGGGTGGACAGACAATATGCGGAAGCACCGGAGGAGGGACTGTACAGGGAAAGGCAAAGGCTACATGTAGAATTTGACTTGCTGACTACAGGCACTGCAGAGGCACAATGGAGGAAGGCACAGGGTGTACAGTACGAATATGGGGAGAAGGCGAGCAGGTTGCTGGCACACCAATTGAGGAAAAGGGGAGCAGCGAGGGAAATAGGGGGAGTGAGGGATGAGGAAGGAGAGATGGAGCGGGGAGCGGAGAGAGTGAATGGAGTGTTCAAGACATTTTATAAAAAATTATATGAAGCTCAACCCCCGGATGGGAGGGAGAGAATGATGGGCTTCTTGGATCGGCTGGAATTTCCCAAGGTGGAAGAGCAGGAAAGGGTGGGACTGGGAGCACAGATCGAGGTAGAAGAAGTGGTGAAAGGAATTAGGAGCATGCAGGCGGGAAAGGCCCCGGGACCGGATGGATTCCCAGTCGAATTCTATAGAAAATATGTGGACTTGCTCGCCCCGGTACTGACGAGGACCTTTAATGAGGCAAAGGAAAGGGGACAACTGCCCCCGACTATGTCTGAAGCAACGATATCACTTCTCTTAAAGAAGGAAAAGGACCCGCTACAATGTGGGTCCTATAGACCTATTTCCCTCCTAAATGTAGATGCCAAGGTCCTGGCCAAGGTAATGGCAATGAGAATAGAGGAATGTGTCCCGGGGGTGGTCCACGAGGACCAAACTGGGTTTGTGAAGGGGAGACAGCTGAACACGAATATACGGAGGTTGTTAGGGGTAATGATGATGGCCCCACCAGAGGGGGAAACGGAGATAGTAGTGGCGATGGATGCCGAGAAAGCATTTGATAGAGTGGAGTGGGATTATTATGTGGGAGATGTTGAGGAGATTTTGTTTTGGAGAGGGGTATGTTAGATGGGTGCAGCTATTGTATAGGGCCCCAGTGGCGAGCGCGGTCACGAATGGACGGGGATCTGCATATTTTCGGCTCCATAGAGGGACAAGGCAGGGATGCCCTCTGTCCCCATTATTGTTTGCACTGGCGATTGAGCCCCTGGCGATAGCGTTGAGGGGTTCCAAGAAGTGGAGGGGAGTACTTAGGGGAGGAGAAGATCACCGGGTATCTTTGTATGCGGACGATTTGCTACTATACGTGGCGGACCCGGCGGAGGGGATGCCAGAAATAATGCGGATACTTGGGGAGTTTGGGGATTTTTCAGGGTATAAATTGAACATGGGGAAAAGTGAGTTGTTTGTGGTGCTTCCAGGGGAGCAGAGTAGAGAAATAGAGGACCTACCGTTGAGGAAGGTAACAAGGGACTTTCGTTACCTGGGGATCCAGATAGCTAGGAATCGGGGCACATTGCATAGGTTAAATTTAACGCGGTTGGTGGAACAGATGGAGGAGGATTTCAAGAGATGGGATATGGTATCCCTGTCACTGGCAGGGAGGGTGCAGGCGGTTAAGATGGTGGTCCTCCCGAGATTCCTCTTTGTGTTTCAGTGCCTCCCGGTGGTGATCACGAAGGCTTTTTTTAAAAGGATTGAAAAGAGCATCATGGGTTTTGTGTGGGCCGGGAAGACCCCGAGAGTGAGGAAGGGATTCTTACAGCGTAGCAGGGATAGGGGGGGGCTGGCACTACCGAGCCTAAGTGAGTATTATTGGGCCGCTAATATTTCAATGGTGAGTAAGTGGATGGGAGAGGAGGAGGGAGCGGCGTGGAAGAGATTAGAGAGGGCGTCCTGTAGGGGGACTAGCCTACAGGCTATGGTGACAGCCCCATTGCCATTCTCACCGAGGAACTACACCACAAGCCCGGTGGTGGTGGCTACACTGAAGATTTGGGGACAGTGGAGACGGCATAGGGGAAAGACTGGAGCCTTGGGGGGGTCCCCGATAAGAAACAATCATAGGTTTGCCCCGGGGGGAATGGATGGGGATATGGAATGTGGCAAAGGGCAGGAATAACGCAACTGAAAGATCTGTTTGTGGATGGGAAGTTCGCGAGTCTGGGAGCGCTGACCGAGAAATATGGGTTGCCCCAAGGGAATGCATTCAGGTATATGCAACTGAGGGCTTTTGCGAGGCAACAGGTGAGGGAATTCCTGCAGCTCCCGACACAAGAGGTGCAGGACAGAGTGATCTCAAAGACATGGGTGGGGGATGGTAAGGTGTCAGATATATATAGGGAAATGAGGGACGAAGGGGAGACTATGGTAGATGAACTAAAAGGGAAATGGGAAGAAGAGCTGGGGGAGGAGATCGAGGAGGGGCTGTGGGCAGATGCCCTAAGCAGGGTAAACTCGTCGTCCTCGTGTGCCAGGCTAAGCCTGATTCAGTTTAAGGTATTACACAGGGCACATATGACTGGAGCACGGCTCAGTAAATTTTTTGGGGTGGAGGATAGGTGTGCGAGGTGCTCGAGAAGCCCAGCGAATCATACCCATATGTTTTGGTCATGCCCGGCACTACAGGGGTTTTGGATGGGGGTGACAAAGGTGCTTTCAAAAGTAGTAGGAGTCCGGGTCGAACCAAGCTGGGGGTTGGCTATATTTGGGGTTGCACAAGAGCCGGGAGTGCAGGAGGCGAGAGAGGCCGATGTTTTGGCCTTTGCGTCCCTAGTAGCCCGGCGCAGGATATTGCTAATGTGGAAAGAAGCCAAGCCCCCGGGGGTGGAGACCTGGATAAATGACATGGCGGGGTTTATAAAGCTAGAGCGGATTAAGTTCCTCCTAAGGGGGTCGGCTCAAGGGTTCACCAGGCGGTGGCAACCGTTCGTCGAATACCTCGCAGAAAGATAGACGGAACGGGAAAAAGAAGGCAGCAGCAGCAGCCCAGGATCGGCGGGGGGGGGGAGGAGGAACCAGAAGGACTCTCAGAGTTGTTAATATATACTGTATAGTATGTATAGGTCGTTGCTACAGATAATTATATATTGGACTGTTAAATAATATTTTTGGAGAGTGTTACTTGTGACAAGCCAATTAGGGCTAGTTTTCATTTTTGTTATTTATTATTTATTCATTTTTTGTTTATAAAATAGGTCATTGTTATTTGTGTTGTTATAATATTGTGTAAAGGATGCACAATGTACTGTGTTGGTTGACCAAAAGTTTTCAATAAAATATTTAATTAAAAAAAAGAGTAGGTTCTTTGGGGTAGAGGACAGATGTGGAAGGTGCTCAGGGAGCCCGGCGGACCATGTCCATATGTTTTGGTCATGCCCGGCACTGGAGGGGTTCTGGAGAGGAGTGGCGGGAGCAATATCTCAGATGGTGAAAGTCCGGGTCAAGCCAAGTTGGGGGCTAGCAATATTTGGAGTAGTGGACGAACCGGGAGTGCAGGAGGCGAAAGAGGCCGGCATTCTGGCCTTTGCGTCCCTAGTAGCCCGGCGAAGGATCTTGCTAATGTGGAAGGAGGTGAAGCCCCCCAGCCTGGAGGCCTGGATAAATGATATGGCTGGGTTCATAAAGTTGGAGAGGATTAAGTTCGCCTTGAGAGGGTCTGCGCAGGGGTTCTACAGGCGGTGGCAACCGTTCCTAGACTATCTCGCGGAGCGTTAGAGGAAGGTCGGTCAGCAGCAACCGGGGGGGGGGGGGGGGGGGGGGGGGGGGTGGAGGGGACATCCTGGGGGGGTGGGTGGGGGGGGACTGCCTGGGAGGGTGGATGAGCAAGAGATAACATGAAGGGTTGGGGAAACTGGCACGTACGGGTGAGGGCCAGTGTACAAAGCTGTGTAAATATATCATTTTGCCATGTATATATCTTGCTCTGCGCAATTTCTTGTTTCTTTTTGTTACGAGGGGAGGGGGGGTTATTGTTTGTAAGGGAGAAAAATTGTGTTAAAAAACTTTAATAAATATATATGTTTTAAAAAACTTAATTGAAGCCTACTTGTGACAATAAGCAATTTTCATTTCATCTATAGAATACCATAATTATACCACACACAGTGCCCTTTTCCCTTGTGGTATCCATTGTGAGGCTGACAGCTACTGATTCTCCAGGTCTGGCCTTGTTCACACTGATCTAAACAGCTGTCCCCTCAAACAGGCTGTTGAACACACATCAAAACTATTTCTTTTATTTCCTTATGTAAATTCTTACTGAAGTTCCTCTTTGTTCATTCACATATCAAAACCACATTTTACTGTGATGTTAGACCCTTGCAGTCACTTTGTCTCTTAATCCAACTACAACAAACACATCCCCTCCAGCCTGTTTTCCAGTGCATGAGAAATATGAGAGTGATATTACCTTCCCAAGGGGACCTCAAGGCATTCGCTTGTCAGAGCCATGATATCACACAGAACCAGGACGGACTCCTCCATTCTTCGCTCTAGTCTGTTGACTGCCTCTCACAACTCTACCTAGTTTTCAGTCGCATGTCTTTGCATCTGCAGGGTGTGTGATATTGGTCATTTCCAGAGGCTCATCATCAATCTTGGACTCAGCAGATGTCTGATCTCCAGCAGTCTTCAGAGTGCCTGAGACCTGGGCTGTCACTGCCTCTGACTGCTGCAGAGACATGTCTGTGAGGTGTTCCCCAGAATTTAATCCATGACCTATTGGCATGTATGTCTCTGAGCTGGGGGGAGATGCAGATGAAGTCAGTGACAGATCTCCCAATGGCTCTTCTGCTTCTTCCTTTGAGGTGGCCTACAGTTTCAGGCCTATGTTGGTGCCTGCTGATGTCTGTAAGAGAAAGAAGATAGATTTAGTTCATTAGCGGGTAGAATGCAGCATTGTATGTCACTCGTTGTGATCATTATGATGTGATGAACTCATGGAGGGTTCATCCGTACTAGTTTGCTAGAAGAGGCCGATCTCACCTTCACAAATTGGAGCGATCTCTTTCCTTGCTCACCAACCCGGTGGCATCATTCTCGAATATGGTCAACTCCAGGATGTTGGCTCTCCCTCCTCCAGTCTGGGATCTTTCTCTTTTGTTGTGGGCAAGCTTGGCCTGGATGAAGACAAATGAAATAGATGGAATATGATGAGAAGAGGTGGAGGAGAGGTTGGGAAGCCTTCACAACTGCTGTTTGTGTTGAACCCTCCGCAGTAAGGACTGAGGATGGAGTGTGTACAGCATGATAGATGAGATGCTGGTGATGCTAAAGTGTCCATGAGACCATCAGTTCTGATGTGTCCCCCTATAATATTTTGTGAGATGCCTGAACAATGTATCCCTTTGAGTGCATGATGCCATTATGAGTGTGTGAGCTTGGAGTGAGCTAAAGGTTGACTTACCCTAGCAGAGCAGATAAGATCACTCATCCTCTCGGGTGGGTACCCAAAATTGCAACAATCTCCCAGGCCAGTGAAGTGAGGCATCCTGGAGCCATCCATTAGGTAGAGCACATCCTGATTTGGTGGACCCCGTTGATGAGGGCCTCGAAGGAGTCATTGTGAACTTTGGGGCCACTTTATTCTTGGACACAGCCACCTGGAGACATTTCCTTCCCACATCTGGTCTGGAGAGAATCACAGAATCCTTACAGTGCAGAAGGGGCCATTTGGCCCATTGAGTCTGCATCAACCCTCCAGAAGAACACTCTACCTAGCCCACTTCCCCACCCTAACCCATAACCCCGTGCATTGATCATGGTCAATCTACCTAACCTGCACATCTTGGACATGCGAGGAAACCGAAGCACCTAGATGAAACCCATGCTGATATGGGGAGAAAATGTAAACTCCACATGGACAGTCACTCAAGGCTGGAATTAAACTCAGGTCACTGGTGCTGCGAGGCAGCAGTGCTAACCACAGTGCCACTGATGAATTAATATGTATGTTCGGGTGGTGTTTAAATATGGCACAAACTTTCTACCGTATTAGGTGGCAGCGGGGCGGATTAAACAGTTCTCCAACTATCACTTGATTTGGAGAGATACTCACCTGTGCATAATTAATTTGCTTCCGAGCATGAATCAGGAGCAATATCCCACCACACTGCCGAGAGGGAAAGGTGTCTTGGAACCCAGCCGCCGTGGGACTTAGTTTCAAAAAATGGAAAATTCATCGCTTCTCGGCCTTTTGGCTAAGATGAGCATGCGGTCAGCTGTAATGCCTGGATCTGGTATGTCTCTCTTGTGGGGACCATGATATGCAGACATGCAGATAATGATACACAGACAGGCACAGACAGGCAGCTAATCCGGACATGACCAATGAGCAAGCAGGACACTTAGGGATGGTATCTCACTATAAAAGGCAAAAGGCGCTCACACTCTGCCTCTTTCCACTGATGAACATCTACAGAGTGAGTCAGGGTGTATGTACAGTATCACACCTCCAGCATGTGGCTAAGAGCTAGTCTGGTTCTCATCTCAACAGCGGGTGATCAAGCCATCGAACTCTTCAACTCTTTTCACTTCACCAAAGGCCAGGACAAGACAAAGTTTAAGACCTTCCTGGACAAGTTTGACAGAACTGTGAAGTGGACACCAATGAAATCTTCGAGCGCTACATATTCAAACAGCGTCTACAAGGTAGAGATGAATCTTTCAACTCCTTCTTAACTAACCTCCGCCTGCTAGCGATGTCCTGCAACTTTGGTGATATTGCTGACTCCATGATCAGAGACCAAATCGTTTTTGGAGTTCACTCTGATCCTCTGAGAGAGTAGCTACTGAAAATCAAGCATATGACCCTGCCAGTTGCGATTGAAACATGCACAGTGCCACGCCAAAAATCGCTATGCCCAGTACAAATCGGCTGAAAATGAGAAACATGCCTCCCACGAGGCAGAGAGTGTGCAGGCCATCTCCTGGATGCAGCGCATCAGCATTGATGAAAGTGGCCATTTTGTGCACTTTTCCTGTGGCCCCACGCATGCGCGATGCGAACGCGATAACGAAGCGGCCGACACCCGCACTGCGCATGTGCGACGACACGTGGAGCATCAGGACGCCGACATCATGACGTGCTTGAACTACGGCAATGCCCACTTAAAGAAACACTGCCCTGGAAGAGGCAGGCGATGTTTAAACTGCGGGAAGCCTGGACACTATGCAGCATTGTGCAGGTCTGCACCACCAGTCAGGGGCCAGCACTCCCAATTCCGACGACGGCGCGTTCAGAGTGTGCAACAACGATTACAGGATTCTGATCCTGGCAGCACAACGGACCCAGAGGAAGAATGCCTGGACTCCGCCTACTGTGTGGGCATCATTACCAAATGTGAATATGCCACATCCAACTCATCACAAATTCAATCCATCCTCGCTGTGGATTCTGCGGACGAATGGCGTGCGGTGATGCAGGTCAACCACTGCTCCATCCAGTTTATGCTGGACACAGGTGCTTCTGCCAACCTCCTCTCACAGGCAGATTTCAAACGCATCAAGAAGCCTCCTCAAGGTCCTTCCAGCAGCCTGCAGGTTCCTGGGCTACAACGGAAATGCCATCACGACACTGGGATCCTGCCATCTACTCGTCTCCAAACGGAGCACCCATGCACAGTAACGTTTTGAAATTGTCAAGCCAGACAGGGCATCCCTACTTGGCGCGCAGGCCTGCAAGCAGCTGAACCTTGTGAAGCGGGTTTACACAACGACATCCTCCAATGTGGATCTTCAGGCCGGCATTGACGAAATCCTCGCTCAGTATCCGGATGTGTTCGACGGGATGGGCACGCTGCCATATCGATACAAGATCCTGCTACGACCTGATGCCAAGCCAGTGGTCCACGCACCACACCGGCTCCCGGCTTCGCTGAGGGGGTGCCTGAAGGCACAGCTCAAGGATCATCAGCAACAGGGCATCATTTCCAAGGTAACCGACCGACTGACTGGGTCAGCTCGATGGTACGGGTTAGAAAGCCTTCGGGAGACCTGCGCATCTGCACTGATCCCAAGGATCTCAATAAGAATATAATGAGTGAACACTACCCCATCCCGAAGCAGGAGGAACTCACCAGTGAGATGGCACACGCATGTTTTTCACCAAGTTAGATGCATCACGTGGATTTTGGCAAATCCAGCTGGATGAGTCCAGCAGAAGGTTCTGCACCTTCAACACACCGTTTGGCAGATACTGTTATAATCGCATGCCATTTGGCATTGTCTCGGCATCGGAGATCTTCCATCGCACCATGGAGCAGATGATGGAGGGCATTGAAGGGATTCGTGTGTACGTGGATGACATCATCATATGGTCCACGACCCCTGAAGAGCATGTTTCCCGTCTCCAGCAGGTATTCTGCCGTGTCCATGCCAAGGCCTAAAGCTGAACAGGTCCAAATGTTGACTTGGCATGTCGACACTCAAGTTCCGAGGTGACCAGATCTCTCAGCAGGGCGTGCGCCCGGACACAGACAAGGTCAAGGCCATCGAAGCCATGAAGGTCCCTGAAGACAAGAAGGCGGTGTTGCGCTTCCTGGGCATGGTCAATTTTCTGGGCAAGTTCATCCCAAACCTGGCCTCACACTACGGCCCGATGAAACCTGGTAAAAAAGTCCACTGCCTTTGAGTGGAAGGCAAGCACATCAGTCAGAGTGGTTGGAGCTGAAAGCCAAGCTCACCACTGCACCCACCTTGGCATTTTTCGACCCAGATGTGGAGACGAAGATCTCGACAGATGTGAGCCATGTGTGCAGTGCGGTGCTGCTTCAACGCGATGACACTTCACCTTGGGCACCGGTAGTCTACGCATCGAGGGCCATGACGCCCACCGAAACAAGGTATGCGCAAATAGAGAAGGAATGCCTGGGTCTTCTCACTGGCATTCTCAAGTTTCACGACTATGTCTACGGCCTGCCGACATTCACTGTCGAGATGGATTATAGGCCTCTGGTCCACATTATCCACAAGGACCTGAACGACATGACGCCTCGGTTGCAGCGCATCCTCCTCAAACTCAGAAGGAACGAATTTGACTCAGTGTACACGACTGGCAAGGAGCTCATCATCGCTGATGCATTGTCCCGCTCCATCACATTGCCCAGTGAACCGCTGGAAATCATCCGGCAGATTGAATCACAGGTGCAGCTGTGTGCTACACCCTCCCGGTGTCTGATGAGAAGGTGGTTTGTATCCGTGAGGAAACAGCCAAAGACCCCCTCTTGCAGCGTGTCATGCACCACCTCGCCAATGGCTGGCAGAAAGGGCAGTGCCCTCAATTTTACAATGTAAAGGACGATCTGACGGTGATTGATGGTATCCTCCTCAAGCAGAACCGCATTATCATTCCACTCAGTCTCCAGAGCTTGGTGCTCCGCCAAATCCATGATGGACACCTGGGTGTCGAGAAGTGCAGACGCAGAGCCAGGCAGGCTGACTACTGGCCCGGTATTAGCCAGGATATCTCGAACATGGTCCTCAACTGTGCGACCTGCCAACACTTCCAGCCAGCGCAGAGCAAGGAGACATTCCAGCAGCATGAAATCGAGACCTCCCCGTGGTCCAAGGTTGGCATCGACCTCTTTCGTGCGAATGGTCGTGACTACTTGTTGATTATTGACTATTTCTCCAATTACCCTGAAGTTGTGAAGCTCTCAGACCTCACATCTCGGACCTTCATCAAGGCCTGTAAGGAGACGTTCTCCAGGCATGGTATCCCACTCACTGTCATGAGTGACAATGGCCCGTGCTTCAACGGTCATGAGTGGTCTATGTTTGCCAAGTCATACCATTTCAAACATGTCACTTCCAGCCCACACTATCCGCAGTCCAATAGGAAGGTTGAAAAAGGGGTGCACATTGTGAAACAGCTCATCTGCAAGGCCGTGGATTCTGCTTCTGACATCTACCTCGCGCTGCTTGCCTACAGGGCGACCCCACTGTCCACTGGCATGTCGCCGGCTCAACTCCTGATGAACAGGGACCTGCGGACGACACTTCCAGCCATACATTTGCCCAATCTGGATCACCTCCTGGTGCTGCAGAAGGTGCAGCAGCTCCGAAACCAGCAAAAGCAGGGTTATGATGCTCATGCCACCGATTTGCCCATCTTATCCCCGGCAGACACTGTCAGGATCAAGATACCGGATGGTGGCTGGTCTGCTCCAGCTGTCGTTGTTCGACAGGCTGCGCCCCACTCATATGTTGTATGTATGGCTGATGGTTCTGTTGTGCGATGAAACAGACGGGCACTGCGCAAAGTTGCCTGCCCGTAACCGCTTTCTTCTCCGTTTCAGTCCGTTGTTTCCACACCTCCTGATGCCTCGAACTACGAGGCCACCAGTCAGGCTTCCATCCCGCCTGTCAAGGCGCCGTCATCCCCACCACCACCTCTCCGGCGGTCAACAAGGATCAGACCCAAGCCCCAGAGTCTGGACTTATGAATATTTGTTTTGTTTGCTATGTTCTGTTTTCTCACATTAGACAGCTGTCTTCACATGTAAATACATTCACATATGCCACAGCTTGTAAATATGTTAATATATGCCACCACATGTAAGTACGTTCCCATATGCCAACAAAACATTTTTAAAAAGGGAGACGTCATGATATGCAGACATGCAGATAATGATATGCAGACAGGCACAGACAGGCAGCTAATGAACACAGAGAACAGGACATGACCAATGAGCACGCAGGACACTTAGGGGTGGTATCTCACGATAAAAGGCAAAAGGCGCTCACACTCTGCCTCTTTCCACTGATGAACATCTACAGAGTGAGTCAGGGTGTATGTACAGTATCGCACCTCCAGCACGTGGCTAAGAGCTAGTCTGGTTCAGTCAGACAGATAACCACACTTAGGTTAGCAGAGAGTCGAACTCATAGAGAACTGTGCTAACTGTGCTCCTGGTTCAATAAATCAGATTGAACTAACTTCAAGGTCTGGAGTATCTTTTGGTTAAAGCTGCATCCAGTTGCAGCCTGTGTTATCCCAGAGTACATAACACAACAGTGGGGACCATGAATTGGATTCAATTTGCATTGGTTTTTGGAGCAGGCAAGGAGCTGGATTAGAGGTTTGCCTCTGCCCGCACTCCGAGCTCTGGCTTTGTAACTCTGATAAAGTAATTTAAAAAAATGTTTTTAATGGAAAATTCCACTCATTGTTTCAGGTCGAAGACCTTTCATCAGAAGTGGCAATAAGCCACAAAATATGAAATGGAGAAAGGAAAAGGAAAATGAGTACAGTAGGTATGATTATTAATTCAGAGAATGGCACTAGCAAGTATTAATTAAAAGCAGAGGTTTAAAAAAAAAAAATAGGCTTTGCAGAACAGTAATATTAACAGCCAGATTTCTTTTTTGGATTTATGCCAAAATGTGGAAACAGACTGCCAGTAGTCGATCACGTGAAATGGAACAGAAAATAACAGGCTGGTTCTGATGAAAGGTCACAGACCTGAAACATTAACACGGTTTCTCTCTCCACAGATGGTGTTAACATACTGAGTTTTTCTAGCAATATCTGTTTTTATTCCTACCAGCTTTCCCTTATGCCATTACCTGTGGCAGAGTCTTTTATCTGTGAAACTGTCTCCCGAAACTTCCCCACCTTGCTATTCCTTCCCTCATCAACATAGTCCCTTGACACTTTTTTTGGTCACCTCACCTAACTGTTCTATTGGCACTCGCTCTGTATTTCTTCTCCCTAAAGGACTCGTTATGCTGAAGGTAAAACTAACCTTAAAATCTTTGGCCTGTGGGAAAAAACAGGAGCATCCGGAGGAAACCTATGCAGACATGGGGAGAACATGCAAACTCCACGCAGTCACCTAAGGCTGGAATTGAACCCGGGTCCCTGGTGCTGTGCAGCAGCAGTGCTAACCACTGTGCCACCGTGCCGCCCCATGTCCACCCATGTTCTGATTTTGTTTTTGATTATCTTAATTCAGTATGTATAGAACATAGAACATTACAGCGCAGTACAGGCCCTTCGGCCCTCGATGTTGTGCCGACCTGTGAAACCACTCTAAAGCCCATCTACACTATTCCCTTATCGTCCATATGTCTATCCAATGACCGTTTGGATGCCCTTAGTGTTGGCGAGTCCACTACTGTTGCAGGCAGGTCATTCCACGCCCTTACTACTCTCTGAGTAAAGAACCTACCTCTGACACCTGTCTTCTATCTATCTCCCCTCAGTTTAAAGCTATGTCCCCTCGTGCTAGACATCACCATCCGAGGTATGTTCAGTTCAAGTGCAAAACATAACAATGACAGGATTCCTTCTAAAACTATGGCCTACACATCTGTGTTGTTAAAATTCAGAACATTGCTTCAAATGTATTTGTATATGCCTTACACAGATAATATAATTTAAAAAACCTTTTCTCAATTTATAGTTGTTCTGTGGTGAGTTAACTGTTTGAAGCTCAATCAGGACTTGACGTGTCACAACAGATATGGGCAACCTAAGTTAGTGAGTGGGCCACGTGAGTGCCCCTCCTTCAGGAAGTCAGGGTGTTCACTACCGTGACCCCATGAATAAGATTAAATACAATCAATATATGCTGAATATTTCATAACCAGCTATAGAAAATGGATTCTTGTAGAGGAAGCAGAGGGTTGTTGGTGAACTACGTCCTAGTACAAATCAGTGCTTCCAGGAAGGTAGAAAATCGGAGAACACAAATTTGCTGAGTGATAATATAACATGCATTAAAGGCCTGGGAAATTTCCCAACAGAGGCCAGGTTAGACTGCTGAAGGGATGAGAGGCCCTGACATCCACCCTTTCCCAATTCAGCCTGGCAAAAAATTTCCTGATTGGAAATTCTTACTCACTTTGTGCAAAAGTGAACTGATGTCTGAAATTGCAAGATTGCATATAGAGGGCTGAGAAATTCAGACGAGGTCCAAGTGTGTAAACACAACTTGTTTGTTTATAAATCTTATCTGAATCCTGATTGTGCTGTGACCTTCAGAAACTATTTAAATGGAAATATTTCTTTCAGATGTTAGATCAAATAAACAACTCTTAGCTGGTATGATTTAATTTTAACAGTGGAATTCAACAACTTTCACTTACACAGCCCTTTTAACATAATAAACTGTAACAAGGTACTTCAAGAATTTATTCAAATTAAATTTAATAAATCCACACAAGGAGATGTACGACAGGTTATATGGTTAAAGGGGTAGATTTTAAGGAGGGTCTTAAAGGAGAGAGACGTAGAGAGGGTAAGGAAGTTCTGGAGCATACAGCTTAGGCAGCTGGAGGTAGGGACCCCAATCACAGAGTGATGAATGTAGGGAGCGACCAAGAGACCAGAATTGGAGGAATTTAGAGATCGTGGAGGTTATAGAGTTTGAGGTGAGCCCTCTGCTGCATTTGAAAACATTGGGGGCGATTTTGAGCCTACGTTACCCATCAGTGAGAATGGCAACCACCTCAGTGCCCAGTGCCGCACGCCAGCGGTGGAGATGTTGAGGGACCTGGTTGGGCCAGTCGACTTGGTGGACATCTGCGACATCTCCATCCTGACTCCAAAATGTTCACTTTCGTATGACCTGGAGTCAGAGCATCCAGAATCAACACCCTTTACATTTTGAATGTGTACTTGCCCTGCGTTCTATCGCTTCCGAGCAGCTGGTGCCATGCTCAGATCCACCTGATGTGGGTGGAGCTCGCTCCGTCCTGTGCTTGAGTGGGGTCTGCGTACTAGCACTTTAACAACCTGCTGCTGGAGGATGAGCGGTCCCTGGACTTGTTTCGTCGCTTCTGGGCCAGCTGGAAAAGGAAGTGGTGAGGCTTCCCCTCCTTGAGGCTATGATGGGATGTGGGCAAGACTCACATTCGTATCTTCTGTCAAGAGTATGTGAGGGGGTCGTCAAACAGGTGGAAATCCAACGTTGAGGAGTTGCTCGACGTGGAGCAGGACCACCCTCCTCTACTTCATAATCTTTGCTCATCTGAGGAATCCTGGCTGGCAAATTGGCAGGAGCTGGAGGTCAAGGTCACCGCTCACCTGAAACGCTGGACAGGATGCTCAGAGTAGTCTTACAGGGGTCGGGTTGTGGTCATTAATCAGCTGATTATCTCCATGTTGTACAGGCTGCTCACTTTGATGCCTCCCCATGATTTTGTCCCAAATATTCAGAGAATACTCATCCACCTCTTCTGGGACAAAACACTGTACGGGTCGCTGCTGAGGCTCTGAGTCTCGCACTGAGGGAGGGCGGTCAGGTGCTGGTGAGCCTTCACACCCGTGGCGACCTTACACCTTCAGACCTTGCAGCGATACCTCTATGTCGAGCCGCCTCCTAGATGGCGTGCCCTCCTGATGTGTTTCTTCTGCCAGGTGCATGGCCTGAACTATAATGTGCAACTCCCGTTCATAGACCTGATAGGTCTTTGTAATTCCTTGCAGGCATTGCCCGTATTTTACCAGGACCTACTCAAAGTCTGGAACATGGTCACTTCGCACCGCAGCTCTCCCCCATATGGAGTAGCGGCTGTCCTCAGGGAGCTGTTGCTGAGGCATCAGCACCTCCACTATTACCATTTCTGGTGGTTGACAGAGCGATGGCCTATGGCTGCCAGGGTGACCAGGATCAGGACATGCTGGGTGACAGAGGAGTGGGCTGGATGACAGCCCATGAGTTGGCATATTATGCGGCGGTGCGGTTCTGGCTCACAGCCAATGCCATCTGTGGCCTCAAAAGCGGTGGTGCCCAGACCTGATGTCACTCATGGCGTGGGTTTGCTGTGAACCCATCTGAATGCGCCACTGTTTGGACTGAATTTCACAAACAGTAGGTAATGGGACTCTTCCAGTCGGCTTTGCAGTCCAAGGAGGGATGCTGTCATCCCTTCCTGATGCTCATGACTCTGCCTTTGTAGCTCCAGCAGGTCTGGGATGACCGTATCTAAGGGCACGTCATTAGCCTGGGGCTCAATAGAGCCTGGGCTCTGGCATTCCTCTGAGTGCCGGATCCCCGGAACGTCCCTGCCTCCACCTGCTGTGGATCTTCAGCTGTAAGGTGCTTATCAATGAATGACCCAGATGCCTGTCTACAAGTTAATCCCACCCAGGTGTGAGTATCTACGCCGATGGAGGGTGTGGGTGACAGCTGTGATGCCTGTTCGATGCTTGTCTCAAAGATGTCTCCCTCAGAGCTGCTCGGGCCTGTGGTCTCCAGATGGCGTGAGGATGGTCCGCGCTGGTCGACTGATTGATGTGCAAGGGAAGTGAGGTGCATCACAAGGACAGACTGATGGGAGAAAGTTAACTCATGTGAGGCTTGCATCATGGCTGCATGTGTTGAGGGTTCACACTTTTCTCTTGCTCCCCACCTTTCTCCCTGCACAAGTGCAGACCTAATCCTCACTGGCCAGCTCAAAGTCTGTTTCCTAAAAGGGAGAAAGGGTCTTCAGCTCTTGCATGACTCAGGCAGACTGCCTACTCACGTCGGTTGTGCTCACGTTTGTCCCGCAATGGAACTTCTGGTGGCGGCTATGGAGGAGTAAGTCGCACATTTGGTGGCTCTCGATCCGGTCGGACTTTTGGACCTTTTCCCCCGACTTTTTTGTACTTTTGAGTGCTGGATCAGAAGGCATAGGCACTCAGGCGTGGCCCCAGACATAGGTGTATGGAATTAAGAAGCAGAAAGAATCGCAAACAGCTGAAGAAGTGGGCAAACAAGGATAGTGTAGAAGCTGCTGCTGAGGACAATATGGCCGATGTCCGGACCCCGGTGCAGACAGCCCAGCCAACGACGGAGCATCTGTTGAAGGTCATCCAAGAGGGCTTTACCACGTTGAAGCGGGACAGTTTAGACCCGATTCAGAAATCTATCGAGCGCCTGGAGCATAGGCTGGATGCCCAGGATTGGACGATCCAGAAGCTGGAAAAGGTGCTGGAGGGGCAGGAGGATCACCAAATGGTGGTGGAGGCGGAGAGGCTGAAGGATCAACAAAAAAGGCTCCTGAAAAAGGTGGAGGACCTGAAAAATAGGTCTCGTCGGCAGAATTTGAGAATCGTTGGTCTCCCAGAGAGGACTGAGGGAGAGGATGCCGCAGCGTATGTAATGGGCATGTTTCAGAAGCTGTTGGGGGGATGATGTCTTCCCTCGCCCGGTGGAGGTGGACAGGGCGCAGGCGAGTGATGGTGGTCCAGTTTCACAGGTTCCCGGACAAGGGGCGGGTGCTACAGTGGGCCAAGCTCAGGCGGAGCTGCCATTGGAATAACAGTGTCTTGCGCATCTACAAGGACCTGAGCATGGAGGTGGCCAGAAGAAGGGCAGGCTACAGGCAAGTCAAAGAGATTCTGTTAAAGCAGGTGAAGTTTGGGCTGCTGTACCCGGCGCGCCTGTGGGTCATGCACGAGGGACGGCACCATTACTTTGAGGAACTCGAGGATGCGATGGACTTCGCCAAGAGAGAAAGGCTGGTGCCGAACTGAGGACTTTTAAGACGTGTTAAAAAGACACTGAGCGATGTTTACACATTTTTCTGGTGCTATGTTCTTTTTTTCCCCGGGTTTTTCTTTTTCTCTCCTGTATTTGAGATTTTGTTGGAAAAAGAGGGTAGTTCAGGTATATGGCACTGGGGGCTTTTCGTGTTCGGATCAGGGTGGCTATCGGATATGGCGAGTTTTCTAGGTCTGGAGAAAATTAAGTTCGCTTTGAGAGGGTCACTGTCAGGGTTCGCCTGGAGGTGGCAACCATTTCTTGACTTCTTCACGGAAAATTAATCGTCAGCAGGGGAGGGGGTTAGGGTAACGTAGATTAGGGGGTAGTTAGGCTGGTCCTTGTAGGAGGGGAGCTGGTTGTCTTGCACTGTAATGATTGTTTTTTGCAGTTTTATATTGTTGTTATTTATTGTGCCAAAATGTCTTAATAAAATTGTTTATAAAAAAAAGTTTGTTCCGCAATAAGACAGATGGGAAGAGTGTAGGGTAGGTGGCAGACCTGCAAAGTCAGATGGTGATGAAGTCTGGCATGCGTGGGATGTGAGGAGCAGAATAGCTACTGCAGGGGGTCATGGGGTGAGTGTGTTGGTTGGGAGGTGTTTTTGAAAACTCACCACTATTCTTAGAATTCCCCCTATACCAAAAAGGGACAACGTTCTACATGCTGATCAGGGATTCTCAGTCCTCGACTCCGATGCAAGCTTCAGTGGGTACTATTCAGGTCAAACTATATTTTCAAGTTATCCCCCGGTATAACCCATACCTTCACCGAAGACTTCATCTACTTACCACTTAGTAGCATCGATCCTGGGTCCCGCATTGCTAAGTAAGTAAAGTAGACTTTGGAATAACCACTGTTTCAGGTTAAATTTTAAAGTTATTTTATTATTATATATTTTTTTCCTCTTTTTAAAAGATGCAATCACTGTCTTTACAGAAAAGTAAAAAGATCTTGCTTCTGGATCCTTCTGGTTGGTTGAAGGGACCTTCAGGCCCAACTTGACAATCAATCTTCTTTAAAGTCTTGTCTTCTTTAGATGTATTAGCTATTTTAGCTCGGCTGCTATGCCCTGTCCATTTCCCATGGCCGAGCTGACTATAATCTGTCTCTGCTTCTCCCCTCTCTCCCTCTGAGCTCTGGTTCTGGATCTGAATCTGATAGTTCCTGCCCTGGTCTCGAGGTTTATATTTGTTTTCTAACAATTAAGTTTTTTGATGTTATTGTAAACTAACTCTTATTTTCTTTGATTGTAAAAAGGAACTTTGATCTAAAACAGTCTAATCCAACGAAGTATTCATTTTGACATGACTTCATCTCATAGATCTGATTACATTGTGTCCTTTGTGGTGTTCAAAATGCTTTGGTTTCAATAGGTGTTACTTTTAATTCCTGTCATTTCTATAGTTTTATTTTCCAATTGTGTCCTCAGCTCATAATTTTGACTTTGATATTATGTTTCTCATAGACTGAGAGCCTCCAGTTTTCTTTAATTTACCTGGTATTAGCAAATTTTCACACTTCGAATTATCACAAAATTCAACTGAACTCATACATTCTTTTCCAGATCCTTACTAAGATAGTTACTTTCAATGAAGGTGTGAGCCATTGTCCTTGGCTTCATTCAAAATCCTGTTAGTCTTGTTTGCTGAGCCTGCTTGACCAAGGCTATCTGCATTTTACAATCCTTCCCTGGCAGCTGCTGTTAACCCTTTGTGGGATCTTTCCCTGTATCCTATCATATTTCTCTCAGACCAGATATTGCCAGACTTCCATGTTTCAAATGACACATCTTTCCACATTATCAATTACAGAGGGGTGAGGGGGGGTTGGGATGACAAGTGTTGGGACTCTGTGGGCTCCGAGACAGATCACCATGGGTGGGGGGGGGGGGGGGGGGGTGTTAAAGAGTGCAAAGCGAGACATGAGGAGGCAGACTTACCCTGACTGCATGGAGATGGTCTTCTTTCGGCACTGTAGCCCCATCCTCTTATGGAGTGAGCTAGCGTTCACTATCATGGCCAAAGCTTTCCAGGCGGGGGTGGTCACATTGCTGGCAGGTCCCCCTGCCGTTGCTCGACCCCATCCAGACTGAAGAGTATTGGAACAATGACGTCTGGAGGTAACAATGACATGGGTGAAGGTTTCTGTAGCAGATGAACCACAGTGGGTAGTGATACCAATGCTATGGGGATCATCAGTACAGTTGTTTACATTCTAGGGACAGTTTCCTGTTTAAGGGTGAACCTAGCAGTGTAGTTCTTGGGATTAATACGGTGACATTCATTGTGCTGTTAACTTTCTGCAGTTTATACTTTTCCTTTCTTTGGAGGAGGTCTGTGTGTTGCAAGATGGGGCAGTTTGCATTGGGTAGGTCTGCATGATTAATTTGGAGGTAGTGGCGCATTTCGTACTGGGCGAGGTGAAAATGGTTGGTCGTTGGAAGGGTATAATCTGGCCAGTGTGTAAGAGCTGATTTTGAATTGCAGTAATTAATTGTATTTTTAAATCATTAGCACCAACAGGCAGGGAAATTAAGTATGAAAAAGTAATTTGTGGGAGGGAGAAGAACCTATTGGGGTAATACTTTGCAAGTGGTCATTTCCCAATCATATGTAAATTGGCCAGAATAACCTAACATTCGTATCTTTATTTGTAATTAGCTAGTGGTAGCTCTGACTTATATACTGGCTGCAGCACAGAAGATGGCCATTCCGCCTGTTGTATCCATGACTGAGTTCTATAAAAACAACTCATAGTCCCATTTCCAGATCGCTCCCCACAATCCTGAGCATTTTTTCTCTTCTATCCAAAACATGAAGACAAGCATGATCTGCAAGCACTGCTGCAATTGGAATTCAGGATCTCCTATTTCCAAGGCACGTTCTGAACCTTTGAGTGTGATAAAGTGGAAAGATCTCCATTGTGCTGGATTGTTATTATACTGTACAACAAAAACTCAATTATGTGGAATTGTGACTTAGTACTACAAATACATTTCTAAACTTTATATTCTTTTTATTAAAATGATACTTTGTTTCTGCTGCCAGCTTGTGGGAAATACGTTTACCATATTTTAACACAAAACCAATTCACCTACCTCCTAGCACACACATCAGTAACTTTCAGAATTAATGACAGATCTGAATGTTGTATAATGACCCTAGTTTTGAGTTTAAAAAAAATATTGGGATGGGCACTGGTTAAAGCTGGTATTTATTGTCCATTCAGGTGCTCTTTCCAAGGGCTGGTGCAGACTCTATGGGCTGAATGGCCTCTTTTTGCACTGTCAGGATTCTATGAGCCCCTTCTTAAACTCTTCCGTGTGGTGAATGTAGTTCCACAGTGCTATTAGATAGGAAGTTCCTGGATTTTGACTGACAGGTCATGAAGGGACAGCAATATATGTCAGATGTCATGATGGTAGATGACTTGGGCAGGAGGTGAGGTGTGGCAGTGGAAACCTGGACGTGTTAACTTCCTAAACATTTACTGCACTTGCCCTTCTAGTTGGAGAGGCTAGTTTTGGGAGATACTGCGAAAGAAACCAGGAATTAATTAGTAAGGGATCCTACTAATGTAATTAAGTGGTTCGGTTCTCTCTCTTGTTGAAAGTGTCCATTGTATGACATGAATGTTACTTGCCACTTTAGCTCTTGGAAGTAAAGAGTTCCAGCGGCCAACTAAGATGTCCTAAATTTGGAATTAATCTTCTGGTCCTCCTCTGCACCCTTTCAATATTACTCACAGTATAAGGAGACCAAAATAAAAACCATTCTGAGGCTAAATCAATGCATTATACAGGGACAAAAAGGTATGTCTTGCTTTTATCGTGAATTGTTCTGTAAATAAAGCCCATCACCCTATTCGTTTCAGCTATCTTTCCATGGCAGTGTTCATGGACTTTAAATTGCTACACTTTAGCAAAAAGACTTTATTTTTTATATAAATGTTTTTGTTAAACCATTTTAATGATTCCATTTTATCATTCTTGTTTTCAAAATCCTTCCATGGTCTTACCCCTCCCTTTCCCTGTAACGTCCTCAGCCAATCAAACCTCCAAATATTGGTGCTCCTCCAATCCAGCTTCTTGTGCATTCCCATTTCCACCATTAGCAGTAACACCTCATCCTTCAGCTCTGGCATTCCTCCCCAAAACCTCTCCTAAGTGCTCTTTAACCAACCTCTGACACGGTTTTGAGCACCTGCCCTACTATTTTGTTATGAGACTCTGGTTAAATTTTGTTGATATTGCTCCTGTGGAGGGGTCTGGGGTATGTTACAACATTAAAAGCACAATATAAATGCAACATGCTTTTAAAAAATGTAATTTACCAATCACAGGCCCAATCCCTAGCCATCAAGGGATTTTTTGCCTCTAACCAATAAACAACAAACAGTTTGGAAGGGAGAAAACATTAAAGAAGAAAGAAGCATTTTTTCTAAGGGTTCATGAACATTCCCTTTAAGACAGTACCAGCAAATGTTCGGATAGTTCAGATATTATTTTAATATAATGACACCATGGGGCAAATTTCCAAAGAAGGTTCTGCTTCGTTGTCATAAAGGTTTTTTCAGGGCTTTTGTAGCTCTTAAGCTGCAGAACATGAGAGAAATTCACCTCCTAACTCTGAATTACAAAAAATAGAAAGTGCCTTAAGCAATAACTCATTTTCTCCCTTGCTGAGAAGAAAAAACATCATAGTTCGCTTTTAGGTTTCCAGAAACCTTTCTTTCAAGTGGCTAGCACTCATCTTCAAAAATCTCTGGTTGTCTAAAATAGTTCTGGTGAGTAACAACTTGGTGCCTCATTCTTTACATAAAATGAATGAAAAGCAGCTGGGGTGCAGTCATTCACTTTTAAACTTTTCATAATCTGAATTTCACTAGAAACAAGGGACCCGGGTTTTTCTGTTTTGTTCGGAGGAACCTTTGTTGAGTTGAATACTTTTTGCTGTAATGATGGTTTGGTATGCTTTCCTGCAGGTGGCCTATTCATATATAGGTTGCCCCTGCACTGGTTGCTACTGTCATTCTCTTTGTTGCCCTCTGTTGTAGCCTTGGAATCAGCAGTTTCCATAGCAGCATTGGCATATGACACATGTGTAAATAGTTTAACACCTCGTGATTTGTTTATATTAAACGCACAAGATAAATGAGATGACATTATTCGAGTTTTGGTTGTCGAAGGTGGAATCCATTCATCAGAGTCACTCTCAGACTTGCTAATTATACTGTTGCTTAACAAAGAGGAATTTAATGACATAGAGGTTTGATTTTTCCCAGACGGCTGGTGAAGCATATTTTGGATTGGAAGCGTTTGCTGTTTAGGTTGACCATTTTGCCTTTGTCTGAAAGCAGCTGGCCTTATACTTGGCCTAACATAGGGTGCCATTTTAAGAGGTTTAGATTCTCTACCCCTGAAAAGTTTTAAACTTTGAAATCTTGAAACAGGTGTAGACTGAGAAAATGGGACAAAGTCCCGTGAGTCTGAAAAGTCATGTTCAGACAAGTTCAATGAATCATTCTCTGGAGAATTATTATTGTTTTTTTCCACAGCACCAGCAGCTCCATTTAAACAACACAGGGAAATATTAGATTGCTGCTCATTGAGCTTATAGTTAGTCTCATTGAGTGCCTTAGATGTAGACATTGGTTTAGATAAAATAGACATATTTGTTTTGAGACATATTGAAGGTTCCTCTTTATTACCTCCAGTATCATTGAAGAGATCTCCAGAGACATCGTAGCCTTGCTCAGTGGAATTGAAACTCATATTTTGGAATGAGATGTTTTGATAGAGATTAAAAGTAGGAGACAATCTACTTGCAGCTTTAATGTCACATGCATCTACATTGCATCCTTTAATGCATATTTGATTTTGAAACACATTGTGAATTTTGTCCTTCACTTTTAGAAGTTGGTTCGCAGATGGGAATAGAGTTTGAAAATCGAAATCACCCAGTAAACAAGACTCATTTGTAGTGTAAGAGGGATCTGTGAGTTTGTTAACTTCAGTAGCTTTACATGCAGACAGAAAGCTTGAATGTTCACCCATCTGCTTCTCCTCGACATTGTGCAGATTTGGTTCACACATCTGAGTACGTTTCGTACTGCAATTACCTGCATTTATTGGGCTTAGAAAGATACTGCAAATCTGCATAACTGCCTCCTGACTGGGAGTGTGCACATCACTGGTAACAGAGTCATCAACTGAGCGCAATGGTAATGCTGTTGCCAGGTGTACCTCCTTTCCTGTGGTATCATCACACTTGAAACCATCCATTACCTCATTTAAGAGACCCTGTGGATTGTTAGAATCATCACAATAATTTTTTCTAGTTCCAGTTAAATTGCAGTTCGTAGAATCTGTACATACATCCCTGATTCTGGAATTCTGCCGTCGGGTTCCATTGGGAAGGTAATCAGTTTTGAGTTTTTGCAAACCGCAGGAATGTACGGAATCACCAACAGCAGTCACACCAGTGAACAATGCAGCTTTTTCGTCACATCTTTGTTGATTTGCTTCCACCTTTGCTATAAATTCATCCAGACTTTCTGAAAAGACTAAGTCATCCCATAATGTAGCGTCACTGTCATCCATGCTGTCCTCGAGTAGACAATAAGATTTATCAGCAGGCTGGAACTCATCATGGTCTTTGCCATTAGTCGAGGAGTCCTCAGGCTTTTGCATGCAACATCTTTGCATATTGAAACGTGATTTGAAGCAGTCTTCCTGTAATTCATCAAAGCTGGTACTATAACATTGACCTGTACAGTCATTAGTAGACAACCTTTGTACTTTCAAACTTGATGGGAGTCTCACCATTGTATTTGTACCACAGCTATTGATATCACTTCCATTTTGAGAAACCGGAGTAGAAAAAGCTGACAAGATACTTTTATGATCTTTCCCATTTTGGCTTGCCTCCTCTACATGGTAAGGACGGCTGATGCTCCATTTTGAACGAACCCTGCTAGTTTCTGCTGTTGAAAACTCTTCAATAGTAATACAATCAACAGAGGATAAAGCAAGTGCAAAGTCCTGTAGCCAAGGATTTGATAATTGGTTCACATCATTCAACTGTGTGAAGGATTGAGTGTTACCAGACAACAAGCTTGTTAAGCTCTTGATCATGTTACTAGACTGGTTAACAGCAATAAAAGGACTATCAGATAGCAGTGATATGGGAGACAAACCTTGGATACTGCCTGAACCCAATAATTTCATGTAATAATTGAAAACGGTACATCCATAGACTGCAGTGTTTGGAACTGCAATCTGGCAGGCTACCAGGTGCTTTTTAAATTTATTCTTGTTAATGGTAGTCTGTAAGGGATTCGCAGATGATGACAGGATGCCAGGTAGAAATTCAGATGCCTGTGAATAAAAAAGAAAATCTGAAATGGTGCAAGTATAAGATTTGACGACAAATATAAAATCAGATTACATAAATCTGCAATCTTAAATATCATCTTAAATATCATCTAAATATTAAATTGCAGCTGAACGTTTACAGAACATTGCAAACTGACCACATTCCCTCCATAAACCTTGAAATACTTTAAATATCTTTTGTAACTACAAAAATATATTCCAGAACAAAAGTCAGCCACTTCTCATATTCATTTAAAAAGAAAGGTATTTTATTCCAAACATGTTCAACATAGTAACACAACCTTAACATCCAACAGAGTATAAGGTTTGTACTTAATTTCCCCATTTTCCCCCCCCACCCTCGCGACAAACAGCTCCTCAAATAAAGTCATGAAGGGCCACCACCATACCTCAAAGCCCTCCTCCGACCCCCTTAGGCAAATTTGATTTTCTCCAACCTGAGAAACTCAAGTCCCCCAGCCATGGCGACCCCTGGTGGTGTAGTCAACCTCTAATTCAAAAGTATCCGTCACTAGGCAGTGAGAAGCGAAGGCCATGACATCGGCCCCCTTCCCCAAGCAACTCCAGCACTTCAGACACCCCAACGATTTTCACAACAGGGTCCGGTTTCATCTCAAACCCTACAATCCTCGATAAGTTCCTAAACACCGCCTCCCAAAAGTTCTCCAACTCCTCACACCCAAATCATATGGGCATGATTTGCCGGCCTCCTCCCATATCTCTTACACCGTTCACTACCTCCAAGAAAAACCCACTCATCTGGGCCAGAGTCATTAAAAAATTTTTTTTTTTTAAAGAGTACCCAATTATTTTCCCCCCCAATTAAGTGGCAATTTAGCCAATTTGCCTAGCCTGCACATCTTTGGGTTGTGGGGGTGAGACCCACGCAGACGAGGAGAATGTGCAAACTCCACACGGACAGTGACCCGGGGCCGGGATCGAACCCGGGTCCTCAGCTGCATGAGGCAGCAGTGCTAACCACTGAGCCACCGTGCCACCCCTAACTGGGCCAGAGTCATGTGGACTCTATGCACCACCTTAAATTGTATAAGATTCATCCTTGCAAAGGAGGAGGTTCATTCGGCACATTACTTTGCACCAAAGCCCACATCTCAACTCCCCAACTCCTCTTCCCACTTCTGCTTGATCCTTTTCACGAAGGTCATGCCCTGCTCTCCCAACCACCTATATATGTCCCCAATCCTACAATCCTCACCTTCATCCAGGAGCAATATTTTCTCCAAAAGCGTACATTCCGGTACCCGAGGGAATAAAGGCAACTCCTTGCGCACAAAATTCCACACCTACCAGTATCTGATAGCTCAAATGTCTCCCGCAGTTACTCTAGCTTAGCAAACGTGCCCTCCACAAACATGTCCCTGACCCACACTAGCTCTTCCTCCCTCCATCCCTCCTCATTCTCTTTCCCCCCCCCTCACAAACATATTATGGATGACTCCCCACCGCACTGCTCGTGTACTTCCTCAGGGCGATCGGCATTGGGGCCATCACAAGGACCCTCAGGCAGGCTCATCCCCTTCCAGGACTCCTCCTCGAACTCATTTATCCTCTCTGCCAATCCGACCACACTCCCCAACTTCCATTTCACCCAAAGGATTTCCCTCGATGCCGCCCGTTGTCGCACAACTGGTGGGCCAACATGCGGCTCAGCTTCTCCCCATACTATCACTGCATCTCCTGCACCTGACCCAACTCCCTTCCCATGTGAACCGGTCAAACTGTCCTTGCAGCCTCCAGCAACTCCTTCGTGTGGGCCACAGAATACCTCCTATCCACCTCAACTATCTCGTCCAACAATCACCGCTTCTCCTCTCTTCCCATCCTATGCTTGTGGGCCTTGAACAAATAAGTTCCCCCCAGACCAGCGCTTTCAAAGTCTCCCAAAACATTGCTGCTGGTACCTTCCCATTCTGATTGAACAAAATTCCCAATCGCCACCGCCACCTTCCCACAGCACTCCTCGTCAGCCAAAAGCCCCGAATCCAACCTCCACCCCGGCCTCGGTGCTTGACCCAAACAAAGTCTCACGTCTGGATAGTGCAGAGCGAGGTTAGAAATCACTATTCCCGCATACTCCATCCCTTCCACCCCCATCGGCACTGCTCGGCTCACCACAAAAAAGTCAATCCGGGAATATACCCTATACAGATGCGAGAAGGAGTACTCTGTCTCTCCTGGGTGTCTAAACTCCCACAAATCCGCCACCCCCATCCTCTCCATAAACCCATTGAGCTCTCATGCCATTCTCGAACTGCACATCGGCTTAGGGCTCGATGTATCCACCCTCGGCTCCAGTACACACTTAACCCCCTCCCTCCAATAATCAGCTGGTGAGAGTCCAAGTCTGGGATCGCTCCAATGAATTCAGTGTCATCCCAATTCGGCGCATACACATTCACCAATACCACTGGAATCCCCGCTAGCAGCCCACTAACTATCATAAACCTCCCCCCTGGGCCCCACAACTCCCTAGCCACTGTAAACACCATTTTCTTATTCAGCAGTACGGCAGCCCCCCTAGACTTCGAGTCAAACCCGAGTGGAACAGTTTCCTCACCCATCCCTTTCTCAGCCTCATCTGATCTTTCACCCGAAGATGCATCTCCTGCAGAAACTCACCTCTGCTCTCAAACCTTTCAAGTGCGTGAACACCCGAGATCGCTTAACCGGCCCATTTAGCTCACGGATATTTCATGTCATGATTCTCACCGGAGGCTTCCACCTCCCCTCCCCCCTAGAATCTGCCATCAGCATCCTAAGGCTCCACCCCACTCTAAATCATGCCCACTCAAGATGGCCCGCCCGCCCCACATATCTGCCACATCACCTTGCCTCCCCCTTTTCCAAACCCCTCCCCCACCCATCTCTCCCAACTGCCAACACCCCGACCCATATTGGCTACCAACGCAGCCAGCCACCCCCCCCCCCAATTCACAAGCATTTCTTGCTAGCGTGGCGACTCCCACCCGAAGACCCTAACCCCAACGTCACCCCCACCCGCCACTGCTTCTCTCCAGTCCTCTTCCTCGGCCCCACCCCCCAGTACCCCACACTTAACCCAATGCAAGAAACATCACCACAAAATGGCTCCTATACAGAACATTCTGGAACAGCCCCACACCAACACCTCAAGCACTGTACAGAGCATAACAGAGTGCGATACACTTAAACGTTATATCCCCTGCACTGAAGGGCCCCTCTCTGAAAAAAAGCAGCAATTTAACTTCAATAAAAAAAAGAACAAAAAAAAAAGAGGGGTGCAACAACCTTTCTCAATCGTGTAATTGATAATATGGAAAGATGTGTCATTTGAAACATGGAAGTCTGGCAATATCTGGTCTGAGAGAAACATGAGGATACAGGGAAAGATCCCACAAAGGGTTAACAGCAGCTGCCAGGGAAGGATTGTAAAACGCAGATAGCCTTGGTAAAGCAGGCTTAGCAAAGACAAACAGGATTTTGAATGAAGCCAAAAACAATGGCTCACACCTTCATTGAAAGTAACTATCTTAGTAAGGATCTGGAAAAGAATGGATGAGGTTCAGTTGAATTTGGTGATAATTCTAGGTTGAAAATTTGCTAATACCAGGTTTATCAGTCTACGAGAAACATAATTCAAAGCCAAAATCAAAGTCAAAATTGAGCTGAGGACACAATTGGAAAATAAAACTATCGAAATGACAGGAATTAAAAGTAATACCTCTTGAAGTCAAAGCATTTTGAACATCACAAAGGAAACAATGTAATCAGATCTATGAGATGAAGTCATGTCAAAATGAATACTTAGTTGGATTAAAAGGTTTCGATCAAAGATACTTTTTACAATCAAAGAAAATAAGAGTTACTTTACAATAACATCATAAAAACTTAACTGTTAGAAAGCGAATATAAACCAAGAGACCAGGGCAGGAAGAACCAGAACGAGAACCAGAGCTCAGAGGGCGAGAGAGAAGCAGAGAAGGAACAAGCAGCTAGAGTCAGATTACAGTCAGCTCGGTCATGGGAAAGAGACAGGGCAGAGCAGCCGAGCTAAAATAGCTGATACATCTAAGGAAGACAAGAATTTAAAGAATAGGCAGATTTAGCTCAGAATCAGATCAGAGATAGCTCTCATAGCTCGGTACAATGGAAAGATAGGACACAGCAACCGAGCTAATCAGCGAATACATCTAAAGAAGACCAGACTTTAAAGAAGATTGATTGTCAAGTTGGGCCTGAAGGTCCTTTCAACCAACCAGAAGGATCCAGAAGCAAGATCTTTTTACTTTTCTGTAAAGACAGTGATTGCATCTTTTAGAAAAAGAGAAAAAAATATATATAACAAAATAACTTAAAAGTTTTAACCTGAAACAGTGGTTATTAGCCTACTTTACTTACTTAGCAACGCAGGACCCAGGATATCAATGCTACTGAAGGGTAAGTAGATGAAATTGTCGGTGAAGGTATGGGTTATACTGGGGGATAACTTGAAAATATAGTTTGACCTGAATAGCACCCACTGAAGCTTGCGTCGGAGTCGGGGAGTGAGAATCCCTGATCACCATTTAGAATGTCGGCTCTTTTTGGTATAGGGGGAATTCTAAGAATAGTGGTGAGTTTTCAAAAACAATCGGCTTCCAAAAACATGCAACAAAATTTAACAGAGACAGAACTTCCACCCACGTTCCTCTTTCAGCCCTCCCCCAACTTATGTTTTTTACTAAAGTCATTTGCCCCTGCCGGTGTCTCAAAGTAATATTTCCAGCCCTTGAAAGTGACCCAAAGTTTGGCCGGGTACAACACCCCAAACCGAATCTGGCGCTGGTACAACAGTATCCTGGCCTTGTTGAACTCCTCTGCACCAATGTCCTGATAAATCCAAATTCAGTTCCTTCCCAATCGTAGTCCCGCTGCGCCTTGGCTCACCTCAGGATATTTTCTTTGTTCTGGAACATCCTGGAACTTGTGCATATGCACAATCACCACCAGTGGCGGCTCCCCCGCTCTTGGCTTCTGCCACAGGGAACCACAGGTTTAACCTCTGGGGCCTTGTCGAGCACCTTCTTGTCCACCAACCTGGCCCACACCCTTGCGACGTAGCTCGTGCACTCGTTTCCCCAACTCACTTCAGTAGGCCCTCAATCCGAAGATTTTGCCGCCTGGGACCTGTTTTCCTGGTCCTTCACCTTTGCTCACGGCATCTTGCACACGTCCCCCAGGACTGCCATCTCTGCTTCTAGTGACAGAGTCCGGTCACCCTGGTCAAACACAACCTTCTCCACCTCTTGGATTGTTGCCCTCTGCACCCCCAAGCTCTTCTCCACCTGTTCCAGTCGCACAAGGAGGTGCTGCTGCCCCCTTAATCGCCATCGACCAGTCGCTCGACATTTTTCTACGCTGCTGCCGAAATTCGTCCTTAATGAAGCTTATCAACTGCTCCATTGGCATCTTTCCAGGCGACACGACCCTTCCCCCTCCGCTATTTTTCCAATTAAATCTGCACCACGAGTCTCCTCCATCTCTTAAGCCAGGACTCAGTGTTTTCTGTTGAGTTTGATAATCCACAGACATGCCCATCCCAGAGAGAATTGATCCCCCTCCACTCTCCGCACAACCTTTCCGCCAAAATTCCCCGACGGTCGGGTAAAAGGGACCAAACCCATTGCCTTCAAGCAGGAGCCACCCTGTGTGCGACCACTCATTCCATGGGTACCACAGAAAGTCCACTTCTTACATTCATATTCCTTTCAAAAACCAATGTAAATTTGATTGGCTCTAAAAAAAACTGGACCTGCAAATTTCACCTAAAGTATAGGTGATTAACCTCACTAAAAGAGGGCAAGCTACCTTCATTCCAATGTTATCGTAATTGTTCAGCTTTTATGTAAATGTAGTGCTGGCTCACTGTATATCGACAAGAGAGCTGGACTGCTTCCTGGCTGAGGTTGACATTGCATCATACGCAAGGGAGGTAGCAAGTAGTACAAGTCATAAGAACATAAGAACCAGGAGCAGGATTAGGCAATGCAGCCCCTCGAGCCTGCTCTGCCATTCAACACGATCATGGCTGATCTCATCTCGGCCTCAACTCCACTTTCCTGCCTGTTCTCCATAACTCTTCAACCCATTACTAATTAAAAATCTGTCCATCTCCTCAATGTCCCGGCATCCAGGGTAGTGAATTGCATAGATTCACGACCCTTTAAGTGAAATAATCTCTCCTTATATCTGGTTTAAATCTGCTATCCCTCATCCTAAAACTATGACCTCTAATTCTAGATTGCCCCACAAGAGGAACATCTGCTCTACATCTACTTTGTCAATACCTTTTATCATCTTGTATATTGTGTGGTAGTATGCATTAGGGGTCATGTGGGACTGTGAAGCCGTGATGTCATTGGCTGACAGATCCCGGGTCCTGGTTGGCTGTTGACCTCTAGCTCCGCCCTGAAGGCGGAGTATAAGAACCTGGAGTTCTCCCCCGCAGGCCAGTCAGCTACTGAACTGCGGGGAACAAGTCACGCTTAATAAAGCCTCATCGACTTCATCTCTATTCGTCTCTCGTGAGTCTTTGTGCGCTACAATTTATTAAGCGTGCTTAAAAGAACTATGGAGCTCAGGATCATCCCGGAATGCCTGAGGATCAGCCCCAACGCAGTGAACTCAGCAGCAGTTTTCAAACACTGGCAGACTTGTTTCGAGGCCTACCTCAGAACGGCCCCCGGCCGGGTCACAGAAGACCAGAAACTACAGGTCCTGCACTCGAGGATAAGCCCGGAAATTTTCCCTCTCATCGAAGACGCAGAGGATTACCAGACAGCGTTCGCAGCACTAAAAAGCATCTATGTTCGCCCAGTGAACCAGATCTACGCACGCTACCAACTCGCAACGAGACGGCAAAGTCCCGGAGAATCGATAGATGATTTCTACGCCGCGCTACTAATTTTGGGACGGGCCTGCAGCTGCCCGCCGGTAAACGCGATGGAACACACGGACATGTTGATGCGTGATGCATTTGTGGCTGATATGAACTCTTCCCAAATCCGCCAAAGACTTTTAGAAAAAGAGTCGCTAGGACTCTCAGAGGCACGGGCCCTTGCAGCCTCACTAGATGTGGCCGCGCGAAACGCCCGCGCCTACGGCCCCGACCGTGTGGCAGCCCCTTGGGCTCCGTGGACTCCCGTCGCGACAAACCCCCCCCCCCTCCCCCCCACCCCACAGGCTTGCGCGGTTCAGACGCCAAGTCGTCCCGGGGGAGCCCGCTGCTATTTCTGCGGCCAGGCGAAACACCCCCGGCAGCGCTGCCCGGCCCGCGCAGCGACTTGTAAGAGCTGCGGGAAAAAGGGCCATTTCGCGGCTGTGTGCCGGTCCCGGGAGGTCGCCGCGGTTCCCGGCGAACAAGGATTCCTGCGCGCTTCTAACACTCCCCAACCCCCCCAGCGCCCCATGTACGACCCGCAGGCGCAACCAGTTTGGGTCCCGGCCACCGCTGTCCAGCGCCCCATGTACGACCCGCAGGCGCAACCAGTTTGGGTCCCGACTACCGCTGTCCCCGGAGAACAAGGCGATCTGCGCGTTTCTGATGCTCCCCAACCCCCCCAGCGCCCCATGTGCGACCCGCAGGCGCCGCCATTTTGGGTCCCGGCCACCACGAGGGGAGGAGGGGCGCCGCCATCTTGGGATCCCCCAGACCTGTGCGACGCATGGGGACGGCCATTTTGTCCACCCCCGCCGCCATCTTGTGACCCCCCAGCCATGTGCGATGCATGGGGGCGGCCATTTTGTTCACCCCCGCCGCCATCTTGGACGGCAACAACGGACCCCAGTGTCGACGGCTCCACGGGGTTCGAGGAAGAAGCTCAAACACTACGATCACGTCTGGCCTCAATGACGCTGGACCAAGCACGGCCCCGGACGCTCCAGGCGACGACAACAACGGTGCTGATAAACGGGCACGAGACACCATGCCTGGTCGACTCCGGGAGCACGGAAAGCTTCATCCACCCCGACACAGTAAGACGCTGTTTTTTGACCATCCGTTCCAGTGCGCAAAAGATTTCCCTAGCTGCAGGATCCCACTCCGTACAGATTAAAGGCTTCTGCATAATGACCCTAACGGTGCAAGGGAGGGAGTTTAAAAACTACAGGCTCTACGTCCTTCCCCAACTCTGCGCGCCCACATTACTGGGATTAGATTTCCAGTGCAACCTGCAGAGCCTAACGTTTCAATTCGGCGGCCCAATACCCCCACTCACTATCTGCGGCCTCGCAACCCTCAAGGTTGAGCCCCCATCCTTGTTTGCAAACCTCACCCCGGATTGCAAACCCGTCGCCAGTAGGAGCAGACGGTACAGCGCCCAGGACCGGACATTCATTCGGTCCGAAATCCAGCGGCTACTGAAGGAAGGCATAATCCAGGCCAGCAACAGTCCCTGGAGAGCACAGGTGGTAGTAGTAAAGACAGGGGAGAAGCAAAGGATGGTCATAGAATATAGCCAGACCATCAACAGGTACACACAACTAGATGCGTACCCTCTCCCCCGCATATCCGACATGGTCAATCGGATTGCCCAATATAAGGTCTTCTCCACCGTGGACCTCAAGTCCGCCTACCATCAGTTCCCCATCCGCCCAAGTGACCGCAAGTACACAGCCTTCGAGGCAGATGGGCGATTATACCACTTCCTAAGGGTCCCATTTGGCGTCACAAACGGGGTCTCGGTCTTCCAACGAGAGATGGACCGAATGGTTGATCAACACGGGTTGCAGGCCACGTTCCCGTACCTCGACAACGTGACCATCTGCGGCCACGATCAGCAGGACCACGACGCCAACCTCCAAAAATTCCTCCAGACCGCTAAAGCCTTGAACCTCACATACAATGAGGACAAGTGCGTGTTTAACACAAACCGGCTAGCCATCTTGGGATATGTAGTGCGCAATGGGATAATAGGCCCCGACCCCGAACGCATGCGCCCCCTCATGGAATTTCCCCTCCCGCACTGCTCAAAAGCCCTAAAACGCTGCCTGGGTTTTTTTTCATATTACGCCCAGTGGGTCCCCCAGTACGCAGACAAGGCCCGCCCCCTAATACAGACCACGACCTTCCCCCTGTCGACAGAGGCTTGCCAGGCCTTCAGCCGCATCAAAGCGGATATCGCAAAGGCCACGATGCGCGCCATCGACGAGTCCCTCCCCTTCCAGGTCGAGAGCGACGCCTCCGATGTAGCTCTAGCGGCCACCCTTAACCAAGCGGGCAGGCCCGTGGCCTTTTTCCCCCGAACCCTCCACGCTTCAGAAATCCGCCACTCCTCAGTGGAAAAGGAAGCCCAAGCCATAGTGGAAGCTGTGCGACATTGGAGGCATTACCTGGCCGGCAGGAGATTCACTCTCCTCACGGACCAACGGTCGGTAGCCTTCATGTTCGATAATGCACAGCGGGGCAAAATTAAGAACGACAAGATCTTAAGGTGGAGGATCGAGCTCTCCACCTTCAACTATGAGATCATGTATCGTCCCGGAAAGCTGAATGAGCCGTCCGACGCCCTATCCCGCGGCACATGTGCCAACGCACAAATTAACCGCCTCCAAACCCTCCACGAGGACCTCTGCCACCCGGGGGTCACTCGGTTCTACCACTTTATAAAGTCCCGCAACCTCCCCTACTCTGTGGAGGAGGTCCGTACAGTCACAAGGAGCTGCCACATCTGCGCAGAGTGCAAACCGCACTTTTTCAGGTCGGATGGTGCGCACCTGATCAAGGCTTCCCGTCCCTTTGAACGCCTTGGTCTGGATTTCAAAGGGCCCCTCCCCTCCACCGACCGCAACATATACTTCCTGAACGTGGTGGACGAGTACTCCCGTTTCCCCTTCGCCATCCCCTGCCCTGACATGACAGCGGCCACAGTCTTTAAAGCCCTTAACACCATATTCACACTGTCCGGTTGCCCCGCATACGTCCACAGCGACAGGGGGTCCTCCTTTATGAGTGACGAGCTGCGCCAGTTCCTGCTCAGCAACGGTATAGCCTCGAGCAGGACGACCAGCTACAACCCCCGGGGGAACGGGCAAGTAGAGAGGGAGAACGGCACGGTCTGGAAGACCGCCCTACTGGCCCTACGGTCCAGGGACCTCCCAGTTTCACGGTGGCAGGAGGTCCTCCCGGACGCTCTCCACTCCATCCGGTCGCTACTGTGTACTAGCACTAACCAAACGCCTCATGAGCGCCTCCTTGTCTTCCCCAGGAAGTCCTCCTCTGGAACGTCGCTGCCGACCTGGCTGGCGGTCCCAGGACCCATCCTGCTCCGAAAACATGTGCGGGCGCACAAGTCGGACCCGTTGGTCGAGAGGTTTCGCCTCCTCCACGCGAACCCGCAGTACGCTTACGTGGAGTACCCCGACGGCCGACAGGACACGGTCTCCCTGCGAGATCTGGCGCCCGCCGGCAACACACACACCCCCCCGACACCAATCACCCCCTCCCTGCCACCGGCGCACCCCGCGAGCGCCCCCTTCCCGGGGGGATCGGTCCTCCTCCCAGGTCCGACCAGAAGTGAAGCAGAAGCAGAAACCGTAAGGCTCCCGGAGACGACAACACGGGAACAAGCATCACCACCGGGGCCGAGGCGATCGACGAGGATGACCAGACCGCCCGACCGACTTGTGGCATCAATGTAACACTACTATATTGTGGACTGTAACGAGAACGTTTTCCTTTTCCCCCTTTTACTGTAAATAGTTCAAAACAAAAAAAAACCTCTCTACATGCAAAAGTTTTCCTCCCAGGACCAGCCTTGTAAACCCTTACCACCATACGAAGCACCACCCCGCCGGGTTCATTTTTAACAAGGGGTGAATGTGGTAGTATGCATTAGGGGTCATGTGGGACTGTGAAGCTGTGATGTCATTGGCTGACAGATCCCGGGTCCTGGTTGGCTGTTGACCTCTAGCTCCGCCCTGAAGGCGGAGTATAAGAACCTGGAGTTCTCCCCCGCAGGCCAGTCAGCTACTGAACTGCGGGGAACAAGTCACGCTTAATAAAGCCTCATCGACTTCATCTCTATTCGTCTCTCGTAAGTCTTTGTGCGCTACAATTGTCATTGTTCTGCTGAGCTAGATTCAATTGCCTCGAGGGACTTCCAGATTTTTCCTCCTGTTAATTAGCCTTGGATTTTTGACATTACCTGGGTTAAGCACTACTATTATTAATCACTATGAAATTATTGGCAGAAATAACCAAAGGTATGAAACTGTTTTGGCTCACAATTTATAATGAAGAAGCCCATTCCCTGTAGGAAAAACTGCAAAATTTACCTTCAATCCGAAGATAAAGCTTCTTCCAATAAAGCAGTGTTCCACAGCCTGGATGAGAAAATCCTGAACCTTCTCTCCCTCTGACTTTTGCAATTTCTTCTTCAAATCTTCACAGTACCTATTTCAAATTGAAGATGCTGCATGATTAGGAGGAAGGAGCGTAGATTATCATAGAATTTACAGTACAGAAGGAGGCCATTCAGCCCATCGAGTCTGCACCGGCTCTTGGGAAGAGCACCCCACCCAAGGTCAACACTTCCACCCTATCCCCATAACCCAGTAACCCCACCCAACACTAAGGGCAATTTTGGACACTAAGGGCAATTTATCATGGCCAATCCACCTAACCTGCACATCTTTGGACTGTGGGAGGAAACCAGAGCACCCGGAGGAAACCCACGCACACACGGGGAGGATGTGCAGACTTCGCACAGACAGTGACCCAAGCCGGGAATCAAACCTGGGGCCCTGGAGCTGTGAAGCAATTGTGCTATCCACAATGCTACCGTGCTGCCGTGGTAGAGGATGACTATAACCTAATTAGTGACATCAAAGCTACACATAGAAAATCATGTTGAGGGGTTAGGGCTTTTACCAGAGTGCCACAATGATTAAAACCATTACATATGCAAATGTGCACAACATGAAGTTAGACATGTTCCAGAAAACACAATGTATATCACAGATTACAAACACAAACTTCAGAGGGTGTAATAATCTATAAGAATTAGATTTACAATAGTTGAGACAAACCTGTACATCCCAAAAATTATTATAAAATCTACCTGGATTTGATGGTTTGAATAATAAGGAGGGGCTTGATAGACTGGGACTTTTTTCCCTGGAGCATAGGAGGCTTAGGGATGATCTTATAGAGGTCTATAAAATAATGAGGGGCTCAGATAAGGTAGATAGTCAACATCTTTTTCCAAAGGTAGGGGAGTCTGAAACTAGACGGCATAGCTTTAACGTGAGAGGGGAGAGATGCAAAAGGGTCTAGAGGGGTCGTTTTTTCCACAAGAGGATGGTGAGTGTCTGGAACAAGCTGCCTTAAAAACATCCAGCGAAGTAGACTCAACTGCTTCACTGGGCAGGAGATTCCACAGATTTACAACCTTTTGGGCGAAGAAGTTCCCCCTCAACTCAGTCCTAAATCTGCTCCCCCTTATTTTGAGGCTATGCCCCCTAGTTCTAATTTCACCCGCCAATAGAAACAACCTCACTGCTTCTATCTTACTATTCCCTTCACAAATGTATATGTTTCTATCAGATCCCCCCTCATTCTTCTAAATTTCAATGAGTACAGTCCCAGTCTACTCAGTCTCTCCTCATAAGCCAATTCTCAAACTCCAGAATCAACTTAATGAATCTTCTCTGCGCTCCCTCCAGTGCCAGTACACCCTTTCTCAAGGAAGGAGACCAAAACTGTACACAATACTCTAGGTGTGGCCTCACCAGCATCCTATATAGCTGGAACATAACATCCCTGTTTGTAAACTCCATCCCTCTAGCAATGAAGGACAAAATTCCATTTGCCTGCTTAATTACTTGCTGCACCTCCAAACAAACTTTTTGTGTTTCATGCACAAGGACACCCAGGTCCCTCTGCACGGCAACATGCTGCAATTTTTTAATCATTTAAATAATAGTCTATTTTGCTGTTATTCCTGCCAAAATGGATGACCTCACAATTGGCAACATTGTACTCCCTCTGCTACTCTTGCCCACTCACTTAATCTATCTATATCCCTCTGCAGACTTTGTGTCCTCTGCACACTTTATTCTACAACTCATTTTAGTGTAATCTGGGCAGCTCGGTGGCACAGTGGTTAGCACTGCTGCCTCACGGCGCCGAGATCCCAGGTTCGATCCCAGCTCTGGGTCACTGTCCGTGTGGAGTTTGCACATTCCCCCCGTGTTTGCGTGGGTTTCCCCCCCACAACCCAAAGATGTGCAGGTTAGGTGGAGTGGCCATGCAAAATTGTCCTTTAATCGGAAAAAAAATGAATTGGGTACTCTAAAATTATTATTTTTAAAATTATTTTTAGTGTAATCTGTGAACTTTGACAGATTACACTTGGTTCCCAACTCCAAATCATCTATGTAAATTGTAAAGAATTGTGTTCCCAAAACTGATCCCTGAGGCACACCACTAGCCACTGATCGCCAACCATAAAAACACCCATTTATCCCCAATCTTTGCTTTCTGTTAGTTAACCAATCCTCTATCCACGCTAATACATTACCCGTGATGCTGTGCACCCTTATCTTATGCAACAGTCTTTTGTGTGGCACCTTGTCGAGTGCCTTCTGGAAATGCAGATACACCACATCCCTGTTGTCCATCGGTTCCCTGTTGTCCACCGCATTCGTAATGTCCTCAAAGAATTCTAATAAACTAGTTAAACATGACCTGCCTTTCATGAACCCATGCTGCCCAATGGGACAATTTCTATCCAGATGTCTTGCTATTTCTTCCTTGATGATAGATTCAAGCATTTCCCCCACTATAGAAGATAAGCTAACCAGCCTATAGTCTACCTCCTTTTTTAAACAGTGGAGTCACATTTGATGTTTTCCAATTGGCCAGGATCGCCCCAGAGATCAGTGAATTTTGGTAAATTACCATGAGTGCATTTTCTATTTCCCCTGCCATCTCTTTTAGTACCCTGGGATGCATTTCATCAGGGCCAGGAGACTGGTCTACCTTTAACCCCATGAGCTTGCCCAATACTACCTCCTTTGTGATAATGATTGTTTTTAGATCGTCACCTGCCATAGCCTCGTTGTCATCAATTATTGGCAATTTATTTGTGTCTTCCACTGTGAAGACCGACACAAAATACTGTTCAATGCTTCGGCCATTTCCTCATTTCCCTTGCCCATCCTCTAAAGGACCAAAGTTTACCTTAGTCTCTCTTTTTCTTTTTATATATTTGTAGAAACTTTTGCTGTGTTTTTAAATTCTGAGCTCTCATAAGCTATCTTACGTTTCTTTATCGCTTTTTTCATGGCTTTCTGTTAACATTTAAAGATTTCCCAATCCTCTAGTTTCCCACTAATCTTTGCCACTTTGTATGCATTTTCTTTCATTTTGTTACCCTCCTTTATTTCTTTAGATATCCATGGCTAATTAGCCCTTTTCCTAGTCCTTCCTCTTTAGATATCTATGGCTAATTAACCCTTTTCCTAATCCTTCCTCTTCACTGGTATGCAACTTTTTCTGAGCAATGTGAAAAATCGCTTTAAAAATTCCTCCACTGTTCCTCAATTGTCCCACCATAAAGCCTTTGCTCCCAGTCTACCTTCGCCAACTCCTCCCTCACCCCATTGTAGACTCCTTTGTTTAAGTTCAAAACACTGGTATTGGATTTTACTTTCTCACCCTCCATCTGTATTTTAAATACAACCATACTGTGATCGCTCCTTCCGAGAGGATTCCTAACTACGAGGTCATTAATTATTCTTGTCTCATTACACAGGACCAGATCTAGGATAGCTTGCTCCCTCGTAGGTTCCATTACATACTGTTCGAGGAAACTTTCACGGATATATTCTGTGAACTTCTCCTCAAGGCTGGTTGACCAATTGACATGTAGATTAATATGCCCCATAACAACTGCCATACCATTTTTACATGCATCAGTTATTTATTTGTTTATTGCCCGCCCAACGATGATGTTGCACGGTAGCACAGTGGTTAGCACTGCTGCTCCACAGCGCCAGGGACCCGGGTTCGATTCCCGGCTTGGGTCACTGTCTGCACGTCCTTCCCGTGTGTGCGTGGGTTTCTTCCTACAAGTTTTAAAGACATGCTGTTAGGTGAATTGGACATACTGAATTCTCCCTCAGTGTACCCGAACAGGCGCTGGAGTGTGGTGACTAGGGGATTTTCACAGTAACTTCATTGCGTTGTTAATGTAAGCCTACTTGTGACACTAATAAAGATTATTATTAGATTATTTTATTTGGTGACCTATAGACTACGCCTAACAGTGACCTTTTCAAAGAACAAAGAAAAGTACAGCCAAGGAATGGACCCTTGATCCCTCCAAGCCTGCTCCGACCATGCTGCCTGTCTAAACTAAAATCTTCTACACTTCCGGGATCCGTATCGTTGCTAACTTTTGGTTGGTTCAATTGGCTCTGTTTTGAGACCTTTGCTCTCGAGTCGCCAGGTATCTTTATGATACCGCCACGAGGTTCAGGTTCAAGTAATGATCAATAACTCAATACACCAATTAGTAAGATTCAAATCAAAACACATTTATTATACACAGTAATCGCTACTCATGCATAAATTCTACTCCTAAGCTACTTCTACAACTAACAGGCCTATACTTAGCTTCGGACTGGTCCACCAGGTCAGGGGAACAAATGGCCTTTCGTTCGGGTTCTGAGTCTGCGGGATTCGAAGTTGGTACGGACTGGTAGCTAGGAGCGCCTATCTCGTAGCGAGCGTTGACTTAAGACTTACTGGATATCTGTCAAGGGTTGGTTCGCGTTGCTGAGTGACCCGGTCAAGAAGAACGATTTGAACTTGGGGGCTTAACTTTATAGTCCCCAGGGGCTTCCCGCCTTTCGGGGCGGACCCTGTACCTGGTTACAAGTGATTGGACTTTGTTCCAATCGCTTGGTTCGATTTCTCCAATACTGGAGCAGTTCCCTGATCGATGGGTGGTCTGGAGGTGTCCGTTAACCTCTTTTGCGTTGGCTCCTGCTGGCGCCGGGGAGTCTGGCTTGGCTTTGTTTATCCCAAATGTTTTGATTGTTTCCGGGGATCACTCATTAGTATGTAGATGGCTGCTACATTATTATGCAGATGGCTGCTTGTATCAATGCTGTCTGGGCTTTTGCAGAGTTTAATACACAGTAAACTTGCACCTGCTAGTTTCTGCCTCTGTTGGCTGAAATTCCCTGCAGCCTTTGCTGTCCTCCATTTTATATCGGGAGTTGGCCAACCCAGGTGGCTACATTCCCTCCTTGTGATCCTAACGCGAAGCGTGAAGGATCACATAACTGCGTTGTTTTTCATTCCCTGACCCGGCGAGCACTCTCCTATGGCCTCTACACTGACCATAACTATGCAAACATTTTTTAACTGACAATTCTGAGGGGCGCTATGTCAAACAGGGACACGCATTCCAAAACAAGAAAATCGGAACCTCTAACTATCCTTAATAAACTACACTCACTCAAATATTTCATCACACTAACTTCCTAAACCATACAAACAAAATCATAGCAGTATTATACACATTTTCTGGCTTGGCAGTCAAACTCAGGATTGTACAATTGCTCATGAACATTTCTTTATTTACAACAAATCGCAAACGAATGCTCTTTATTATCGATCGCGGGGGTCGGGGGTCTGGTCATATCCGAAAATAGGGGATCTTATTCTATACAGGGGTGCGAGCGCAGTAGACTCTCCTTCTCCATTTTCTCAGACGAATAGTCTGCACGATGCAGCAGAGTATCGCCAATACTAATAGGGATTCTATCAAGTAGGACAGGGAGTACCAGGTTATAAACCGGTCACACCAAGAAGGTGTGGTGTCGCTTGTGACTGGGCTCTGGGTACTGTGGGGAAGTGAATCATTAACGGCTGGGGGGGGTTCGGGGTCAGCGGGTTCGCGTTCGCACGCAACCAAATGTCCATTAGGGTTATGAGCCACGCGGAGGATGTCCTCATGGTTCTTCTTCTTTCACTTCTTTTCTCCTCTCTGGTCCTGGAGCTTCTGGAGTTCTGTGTGATCAAGCATAGTGTCTGTTACTATCTTGGTTTAATATCTCGTATGATAGCCTGTCTGTCCTTCAGTGCCAACTACTCCCTTTATAATTGGTCACTATGTGTGACTCCCTCATTTTTTTTTTCAAAAACCGAATTTCAGGACAAGACACTTACAAATACTGAACCAGTGCGAGCTGTCTCGCAGACTGTGCGGTTTACCATCCAAATGTTTGAGGATGTAAATAGCAGAGGGTTGGCAACCTAAGGGTTACCTGAAACAAACAAACTTTTTGAACTAAAATTTCCAAAATGAGGTGCGTATGGGCCGCGACGGGTGAGAGTTGGATGGAGTCCCCGGGTAGGACGGCGACCAATGCCGTGTGTGCCCTACCCGAGGGAAGCTGACCAGAGGGGGGTTCCCAGGCAGGGCGGGTCCCAATGCCGTTTCTCCACTGCCTGAGCAACCGACAAGAACGGGCAAGAGATGTAGTCATCGTGGGGGGTTGCCGTGAGGTTCTTCCTTCGAACCAGAAGGGCAGTTACGAACGGGGGTCTGTGTATCTGTCGACAGACGAGTTCTTCTGAACTGGCGTCTGGGACATTAACAAGTCTCTGTGGACAAACTAGTTCCTCTGAACTAGCGTCTGGCCAAACTAGTTTCTCTGACTGCCAGTGGGTGTCAGAAGGGTGGTGGCGTGGGGCCGTGGAAAAAAAAATTCCGGTCTAACATACAACATTTAACAATACACTACAAACAACATAAAACATGCTGCAGGTTCCATCAGAAAGGACACCATTTTCTCCCAAGCGGTTCCTTTTTAAAACATCATCTGGACACCTCAGTTATCGGTTGCGAACAGGGTTGCAAAGGGGTTCTCGTTTTGGGAGTCAGACTCAAAGTCGTCATCTTCTCCCGGATGCCAAACTCTCGAGTGTATCAGGGCTGATAGGGCTGCATGATGTGATCTGGGATCGTTTTCGTCATTCCGGACGAGTCTGTATGAATTATCTCGGTGCCAAAATGTGGTGTCTGGTTCTGTGGGGACGGAATCGGGGTTGTCATTGTAGGTCGGTGGTCATTTAGGAAATCACTTGTTTAGGAAAGTGATCATGATGGGATCACTCGAATCGTGGTCAGATTTGCTGGGTGTCGGTCCTGTTGCATGCAGATAGTAGGGAGGCGTGCTGTGGCTATTGTCTGAGTCACAGTCGCTGCTGTCTGTGGGCGTTCCAGGGCAGAGTGTATAGTTCAGGGGTGGAATTGAGGTTGTGTCCGGGCTGGATGTGTTGGGGGAGGGTAGGGTTACGTTGGCTGTGGGCGGGGCGTGGTCTGCTGCGTCGAGCATGACGTGGTTAGACTGTGTTCCATATGCCTTCATCTGGTTGATATGGAACCACGCAGTCTTTCTATTGGAGTACTTTATTTTGTAGACGGAAGGGCTGACTTTGTCCGCAATGGAGTACGGACCCGAATACTTTGGTGACAGGAATGTGCTGGGGTTGTATACGGAGAGCATGACTTGCTGTCCTACACTGAACTCAGTCGCATGCACTGTCTTATCGAAACGGGCCTTGCTCAGTTTCTTCCTTGTGCCCAATTTCACTGCGGCTGCTAGCTGAGCCGTTTTAACATTCACCACTAATTGTTCTACTGCTTTCTCGTGTGTGAGGGCCGTCACTTCGGGGCTGGTCAAATCTAATCCTAAGAAAAATTCTGTGCCTTTCATGGGGCGCCCGGTCATGAGGGCGTGTGGGGTGTAACCTGTGGATGTGGAAACTGTATTTCGCAAAAACATTAGCGCAAAAGGGAGGACCGAGTCCCAAGTGGTGTTGTTTTGCTGGACCATTTTTCTGAGGGTTGATTTTAGGGTCAGATTCATGCACTCCATGATACCACTCGACTGGGGGGTGCTATGCAATGTGGAATTTTTGGGTAATGCCAAATATCGTGAGGGCGTTCTTCATGACACGTCCCGTAAAATGGGAACCTTGGTCGGATTCAATGCTGCGGGGGAGTCCCCATCTCGTAAAGATGTGGTGGGTTAAAATCTTGGCTGTGGTCTTTGCCGTGTTCGTTCTGGATGGGAATGCTTCCACCCATTTTGTAATCGTGTCTATCACCACGAGTACATATTTATAACCATTCCTGCAAGGGGGCAATGGTCCTATATAATCAATCTGGAGGTGAGTCCAGGGGCCATTAACGGGTCGGGTGTGACTGAGTTGCTTTTTTTGCGTATCTGTCCGGGTTGTTCTGGGCACAGATAAGGCAATTCTCAACGTCGTGAGTTACATCTTCTTTCAAACTCGGCCACCAACAGAGCTGCCTGAGGTGGGCTGTAGTTCGATCAATTCCCTGATGTCCATGCCTGTCATGGAATAAAAAAATCAGTTGATTCCTGTCCTGTTCAGGAACCACATAAAGGGTGTCTTTTAACACCACACCGTCATGTGTGGTCAGAGCGTTTTTAAATCTATCATAGGGGGCTGGATAGTTTCCTTTCAAAATCTCCCAGAGATTGCTGTCCTGCTTCTGGGCCTGCACTAAATCCTCGATATTAGTCTGCGAGACCTGAACTGCATTCACTGGTGCGCTTTCGGGGGGGGGGGGGGGGGGTCCAAGAATATCCATGCCTGGAACCTGCTTTAGCCAGTGCGTCGGCTTTTACATTTCCAGGGGGGGGGGGGGGGGGGAGGAACGATGGTGACTTCGAACTTTGACTATTCCAAAGGTCCTGTTCTGTGCTCGCTCTAAAATGTGACGGAGCAATGGGGCTGAGGGGAGGGGTTTTCCGTCTGCGGAAACAAATCCTCCTTCTTTCCACAGGGGTAGGAATTCCGTAAGGCTGTTGCAGACATAGAGGCTGTCCGAATATATGTCTGCTGGGCTGGGGAAGGAATCTGGGTGTTCCACTATGTATGCGATGGCCGCATGTTCTGCTGCCTGCGCGCCTAAGTGTCCTGGAAGTTTTATTGCTATTTCTTCTAGGGCGCGTCCTCGACGTAAATACCGCATCCTGTTATGCGTTTCCCTTCTAATATTGTGGGGGTGTTTCCCCTTCTTTCTGGGGGTGTTTTAGCATTAAAGGGGCCTGTGTTGTGGTGCGGAGAGATAATTTCACATTCATGGGGGGTTCCGGGGTATTGTAGGTTATCGGCTAAAAAAGTGTGGGTCTTTGTCCTTTTAACAGTGATGTCCAGTCCCTGCTAAAGAAGGGTCCATCTAGCTGCTCTAATCTGACTAACTGTACCGTCCTGGAGTCGTCCGTCCAGTAAATGTTGGGTGGGGGTGTGTTCCAGGAGGATTGTGATGGGGTTTAGTCCAGTTATGTAAGGAAAATACTGTACTGCCCAAAAACTGCGAGCAGGTGCCTTTCACAGGCTGAAAATCCCTGCTCCACAGCATCTAAAACTCTGGAGGCATAAGCTACGGGCCTTAACTGCTCGTGCCGTTCCTGAAGGAGCACGGCCGAAAGGGTGCGGTCTGTGCTTGCTACCTCTATAGCGTAGGGGGAAAGCGGGTCTGGAACTTGTAGTGCGGGGGCTGCTATGAGTGCTTGTTTCAAAGAGTCCACAGCATCCGTATGCTGCGGAAGCCATTCCCAGGGGGCTCCTTTCTTTAGGAGGTCTGAGAGGGGTGCTACCTTGCTGGCTAAACCATCGATATGGTTTCGGCAGTAGCCAACCAGTCCTAAAAATGACCGGAGGGCTGAAACGTTCTGGGGAAGGGGCAATTTAGCAATCGAGTCAATCCTTTTATGCTCGATCTCGCGTTTACCATGTGTGATAATTGTACCCAAATATATCACCTTGTGTTCCAAAATCCAGGCCTTTTTGGGGTTAACTTTACATCCAATTGCTTGTAGGAGCTCCAGGAGTTCGGACAGAAGCTCGATGTGTTCTTTCTTGGTGTCTGTCTGCAGTGGTTGGTCATCTACTTACTGGACCAGACATTCGGGGCGAGAAAATTTGGCTGAACCATTTGCCAGCTGCCGGCGGCAAATGGAAGGGGAGTTGTGGAATCCTTGTGGAAGGCATGTCCACGTGTACTGTTGATTTTTAACGGTGAAGGCAAATTTGTACTGGCACGCCTTTGCCAATGGAATGGACCAGAATCCATTACTGATATCCAAAACCGTAAAGTATCAGGAATTGAGTCCCTGCTTGAGCATGGTCTTGGGACTTGTTGCTACTGTGGGGGCAGCTGTGGGGGTGATTTTGTTGAGTTCCCGGTAATCGATGGTCAGTCGCCATGATCCATCGGGCTTTCTCACTGGCCATTATCGGGGCATTATTAATGGAGGCTACTGATCTAAGTACGCCCTGCTCTAATAAGCTGTCGATTACTTTTGAGATTTCTCCCTCTGCCTCTTGGGGAAATCCATACTGCTTTTGGGGTCTAGGTTCAGGTCCTGTGATTTGTACTGAACCAGTCATCCGGCCACAGTCGTGTTTGTGGGTCGCGAATGCTGTCCTGTTCTTTTGTAACACTGCCCTAATCTGCTTGTCCGTGCTAATTGTCGTCGGGTTAAGCTTAAATTCGCCTACTGCGCTAATTTTGTTGGCGTATTCACCTATTGTGAGCGTTGTGGGGGCTCTTGCAGATTTTGCTATTTTCCAGACACACTGGTTGATTGGATCAAATGAAAGGTGGTGGGAGTTCATAAAGTCTATGCCTAAAATGTGTTCTGCTGTGTGGGGTAGATCGACTAAAACAATGGGATGCTTGGTGGTGATGTTGCCGATTTGGATGGGTACAGGGGCTGTGATGTGTCCCTGCTGTGAGTGGCCTGTAAAGCCGCTGAGGGTGATAGTGGCTGTAGTGGGCCACGTGTCCTTTTGGAACATGGTGGAGGAATTTATTGTGGTGCGGGACCCTCCTGTGTCCCAGAGAAACTCAATGGGCTGTCCCCGTATTTTCGCTGCAACTACCGGTCGTCCGGACCTATCCCATAGGGTGTCGCAGACCCAACTGGGGGAGCCCAAACACCGTCAGTCCGTTCCGTTCAGGTCCGTCTGATCTGAACGGGTGCTCACACTATGTATGGACTCTGTCTTATTCTTACTTAGAGTGCCCGTCTGCTGGGCTCTCTGTGGCTTTCGTGGGGCATTGCATTCTCTTGCGAAGTGTCCCAACTGTCCACAGTTGTAACACTCCTGTGACTTTGGTGGGGGGCTGTTCTTGCTTTCATTTACCCATGCGGGGTTCTGGTGTGCCTTAACTGCTTGTGTGTCTGCTTCTGCCTGCTGTTCCTCGGAATTTTTAACTGCGGGTTTGTATTGTATAGATTGCTCCCAGGTGAGGGGCAATCTTTTTACGACCCATTTCTCATTATGAGCCACCTCTGAGGGATCATAATTCACGCAAGCTTTTTGTCCTGTTTCTGTGGCATGGGAGATAAGGGTGCGGGTCCATTTGGCCATGTTGTCTGTTTGTCAGTCTCCAAAACTGCTGCAAAGTGGATCCACAGGCATCCAGCAAACGCTGTGGGGTGCTCGGTTTTCTTTTGTCTGCATTTATTGAGGCCATCTACGGGGTCACCTCTGTTATACCCGATCGCGTCTAGGACCGCGGTATGCATTTCTGCAAGGGTGCCTCCTCCTACATTCTGTGGGTCGGGAAGGGCGGCTACGACCGAAGGGTCTAGACTCAAAACTGTGAGCTTTACATGCTCTCGCTCATCCAGGCTGTACATGGTCGCCTGCTGCTTTACTCTGGCAAAGAAGTGGTGGGGGTCTGAGGTGGGGAGGAACAGTGTGATTTTCTCGCACGCGTCCCGTAATTGGGTCACTGTTAAGGGGGTGGTGTACAGAAATTCTGTGTCGTCCGATGTGGCTGTGCAGTGGGTGGTGACTGGGTTCATTGGAGCCTGAACTATCTGCTCTGTGGGGGGTGGGACGCTTTCCTCTATTGGGGCTTTCCATGCGCACATGTTCCCTGAACATATCTCTGCGCTGTCTCATTCAACTCTTCCCAATCAGGGCCGTCTTCCTCATCTAATTTTGCTCCAAAGGTTTCCTGGAATCCTTTTTGAACTGAAAGCAGAGATTGCAGTTCTGCAATCTGCTTCCGGCACTTTGCGTGTTCTAGTGAGCTTTGTCTTTGCTCCGTGGTGGCAGCATGGAGTGCCCTTAACGCTGCCTTCAGGTCACTACACTGCCTCTGCAATGCCTCTACCTGCTTCTCGGTTTCTTCTTGTACCAGAACTGCACGTTGCGTGTCCTGATAGGCCTTTTCATACTGGAACTGGAAGCTGCTTAGGTGCGCCAGACAAGACTGGTGTGTCCACTTGGCATCATCCACCTCTCCGTCTTTTGCTGCCAACTTCCTCCTTAACTCTACATTCTCTCTTTCTACCTCACTAACATCGACGTTGCTCATTCGATGTATGCCTTCTTTCTCTTTCAGGAGCGTCCTAACGACCTCCTCTGTGCCTCGCAATTGTGCTAAGCAGGACACGATTGCCATCGGCTTGTGAGCTTTTCCTAAGCTCTTCTTGTGAATCTCGCTCAGGTTCTCCCACCAAGTATGTCCTATATTCCTGGGACATGTTTCCTCATTGCTACAGAATTCGCTCCAAATGGGCCATCCTTTCCCTTTGAGGTACTTCCTGATTTCTTCTTCCCATACGGGACATTGTCCTACTCTATTGCTGCTGGTCGCTGCGACCACAAAATCTTCTGGGTTCATGAGGCGTTGCATTGCCTGCATTACCATCTTTCTTATCTGAATGCTTCTTTTAAATTTGGAACAAGGGGTCCAAGGCGGTGCTGTAATTACGGGTAAGGCTTTCGCTAATTTCCGAAATACAAACTCCCGACAGTTTTGTCGTAACAAAAAGATCTATCAGTATTACCTTATAACCCTGTTAGTTAAGCATGCATTTAACACACTTCCGAATTATGAGGAACTGATCAGAACTGCTTGAATACTTGTGGTTTTCTGTTCCCAATTGGATCTCTAATTCAAACTTTTGGGTTCTTCCGGAGTGGTTAAGCCACTTCTAGTTCGGGTCCCATCAGATGTCGCCAGTAATATGTTGCTAACTTTGGGTTGGTTCAATTGGCTCTGTTTTATAACCTTTGCTCTCGAGTCGCCAGGTATCTTTATACCGCCACGAGGTTCAGGTTCAAGTAATGATCAATAACTCAATACACCAATTAGTAAGATTCAAATCAAAACACATTTATTATACACAGTAATCGCTACTCATGCATAAATTCTACTCCTAAGCTACTTCTACAACTAACAGGCCTATACTTAGCTTCGGACTGGTCCACCAGGTCAGGGGAACAAATGGCCTTTCGTTCGGGTTCTGAGTCTGCGGGATTCGAAGTTGGTACGGACTGGTAGCTAGGAGCGCCTATCTCGTAGCGAGCGTTGACTTAAGACTTACTGGATATCGGCGGCAGCTGCACCGGTCACTGTCAAGGGATGATTTGCGTTGCTGAGTGACCCAGTCAAGAAGAACGATTTGAACTTGGGGGCTTAACTTTATAGTCCCCAGGGGCTTCCCGCCTTTCGGGGCGGACCCTGTACCTCGTTCTAGGTGATTGGACTTCGTTCCAATCGCTTGGTTCGATTTCTCCAATACTGCAGCGGTTACCTGATCGATGGGCGGTCTGGAGGTGTCCGTTAACCTCTTTTGTGTTGGCTACTGCTGGCGCCGGCGAGTCTGGCTTGGCTTTGTTTATCCCAAATGTTTCGATTGTTCCCGGGGATCGTTCATTAGTATGTAGATGGCTGCTACATTATTATGCAGATGGCTGCTTGTATCGATGCTGCCTGAGCTTTTGCACAGTTTAATACACAGTAAACTTGCACCTGCTAGTTTCTGCCTCTGTTGGCTGAATTTCCCTGCAGCCTTTGCTGTCCTCCATTTTACATCGGGAGTTGGCCAACCCAGGTGGCTACAGTATCCCTCTATTTCCATCCTATTCATGTATTTGTCAAGATGCCCCTTAAACGTTACTATCGTCCCTGCTTCCACTACCTCCTCCGGCAGCGGGTTCCAGGCACCCACTACCCTGTGTGTAAAAAACTTACCTCGTACAAGAAAATGAATGAACAAAATGAAAATCGCTTATTGTCACAAGTAGGCTTCAAATGAAGTTAGTGTGAAAAGTACACATTCCGCCGCCTGTACATCTCCTCTAAACCTTGCCCCTCGCACCTTAAATCTGTGCCCCCTAGTAATTGACCCCTCTACCCTAGGAAAAAGTCTCTGACTATCAAATTGACCCCTCTACCCTGGGAAATAATTGACCCCTCTACCCTGGGAAACCTTTTCTCCTTACTATTTCTCATTTCCACCCAAATGGATTGAACTTTTTTCTCCATAGAACCTATATCATCTCTCACTACCACCCTAATGTCATCCTTGCATATCAGAGCTACAACACTTCCCTTACCTTCCTGTCTGTCCTTCGGAATAGTCAGGACTAATTTCAGGACTTGATGGCCATAGAAGGTTCATAACTTGCCAAACAGGTCGATTATCAGTCAGTAAATTCTTCCAATACATCCGATGGCACGGTGTAACGTGCGGGAGAGTTTCCTGGTCACCCATACTGCAGAAGGCAACAGCATACCACTGCAGTGTCTTGCCAAACATAATTATGGACCAATCCACTGATGTCCATGGTCTCCAATGCCCTCTTAGGGCATGGCACCTGAAGGACGAGGATGGTGAGCATTACTTGCCAGAAGCACAGATGGGTGAGGGATGACCACTACCAACAGTGGTTTGATAGCACAACAACTAACAGAACAGAAGGACATAGCTACTGAACTGTACCTACAGCAGGTGGTGAGAGAAACAAAACAAGTGAAAATGCTACCTTTAAAAAAAAAAAAAAATTTTAGAGTACCCAATTTTTTTTCCAATTAAGGGGCAATTTAGTACGGCCAATCCATCTAACCTGCACATCTTTGGGTTGTGGGGATGAAGCCCACACAGACATGAGGAGAAAGTGCAAACTCCACGCAGATCGTGACCCAGGGCTCGGATTCGAAACTGGGTCCTCTGCACCGTAGGCAGCAGTGCTAACCATTGTGCCACATGCCGCCCTGAGAAAAAGGTACTTGTCCCTTTTCTCACCAAACTGTGGCAGATACATCTATCCTCTGAAGTATTGGCAGGAGTAACCATCACACAGTCCTTGTGTAGATGAAAACCTAGCTGTATAGAGGACAGCCTCCATTATGTTGTATGCTAAAGGAATAGATTTAGAACAGAATTTTCAGCTCAAAACTGGGCATTCATGAGGCAGACAATTTGTAGCCTCTAGTCCAGCATATTCCTCATCTTGCACTTTCTTCTTCAGTTGCTCATTGGAACTACTCATTCAATTTCAAGTTGTCTAACATCGTAATTCTATTTCTCCTTTTGGTCTACATCCCTTTAATCTTCCTTTAAATCGCCATGAAGTTCTCATGCGCCAGAAGATTGCCAATCGAATGTTGTTTTCTTGATGATATTCTTCAGTTACCTTTCCTCCTTCATCATCCCAAGAACTTCCTCATTAATAACGCTCTCTCCAACTGACCTGTTCTATCCTTCTTCAGAATGCCATTCATAATTTTCTCACCAAGGATGTCTGCTTTTCTCAAGGACCATACTTTAGCCCTGTGCAACAAGACACTTGAAATTACAGTCTTGGTGATTCTCTTCTTACTCGACTCACTTTTCTGCTGAGCAATCTTAATGTTTGAAGAAGTTACAGCAGTAACCATCATCTGATTTGACGCAAAAGCTGTTTAAAGTGCCGGTGATCAGAATTGACAGGTGGGAAAATTCCAATTGTAGCTCTATACCTGGAACAGGCAATCGGAACAGTATTTGGTGAAGCTGAATCTAGTGTATTCAGGCAGCGTGGGACAAGGCAGTTTACTATCACTATTAACATTTTTGTGGAAGCCATGATGAAAGAAAAACTAGACGATAATACAATCCCCACAGAGATGGATAATTTTAAAAAAGTAAATTCAAATTCCTAGTGGCGAGCTTAAAGGAATTGCACAAGCGTTCATGTTTTAAGACTTTTACTGTAACTCACAAACAAATTAAAAGCAATATCAACTAAACACTATTTTGTAAGCAACTTAATGTGACCGAAAATTTCCCTCCATTGTTATAGTTCACTCGATCTCTAAATGGACACAGGGGGCGGGATTCTGTGATCCTGAGGCTAAGTGTTGACGCCGTCGGAAACGGCGTTGTGTTTCTCGATGGCGTCAACACGGCCTCAGTATTAGCAATTCTGGCCCCTACAGGGGTCCATCACGGCACTTGAGCGATCCATGCCGCTCCAACTGCTGATCCTGGCGTGAACTGGGCGCCGCGGGGTCCGCGCATGTGCAGTGGCACCGGTGCCAACACGCGCATGCGCAGTGGCTCCCTTCTCCGCGTCGGCCCCGACACAACATGGCGCAGGGCTACAGGGGCCGGCATGGATGAAAGGAGGCCCCCAGCCAGAGAGGTCGGCCCGCCGATCGATGGGCCCCGATCGCGGGCCAGGCCACATTCGGCCCCCTACCGGGGTCGGACCCCTCCTCGCATCCCACAGGCCGCCCCCGGACCCTTCCACGCCGAGGTCCCGCCAGCTGAGAGCAGATGTAAACGGCGCCAGCGGGACTCGTTTTTTTTTACGACGGGCCGAGAATCGGCGGGGGGCCGCCCGCCGCCGCCAATTCGCTGCTCTGTGGAGAATCGAATCGGGGCGTCGTGCTGCGATTTGCGCCGGTCGCGGGGATTCACCGCTCCTTCCCTGGGTTGAGAGAATCCCGCCCTATGTTCTTGGATCCAGTCCAAAGTAATTCTTTGTTCCAGAGGGATTGCTTACCTGTTTTTCATCTTTTCCAGCCAGATAACTTCTAATCCCTGAACAGGCTTTTACGGTAGGGTTACCCTGGAGATTCCTCCCTCTAGCCAAAGTTGGGTGAATATTCCAGTCTTGTTTAAATCATAACAAATTTGGTCTCTTCAAATCAAATCATCTGGGTTCTTGCATGGCGGTTCTTGCATGGCAAACCACGGGGACTTACTGCATCTATCTCTCAGCTCGCTCGGATTCTGTCAGACTGACCCTGATGTGAGGTTCAGTGATATTTTAAGAAAATACTCTGCTACTTGACCCTTCATGGCTTCCTATGGACTCACCTTCTTTCACAACCCACCTCCATAGCAATATAAATCATATGGACCCTTTATGCAGGTAGAAATGTGAATTAGCTCTCTTTTAGGCTTCAACTTCATTCTATTTTGAAACTAAACAGACAGCTTCAAGGATAACAGTTTACAAAACCTGACATTCCTAACAACTTCTTGGATTTTTGGAAGTCTATTCACTGTCAGCACAGATGTTTTGGTCATTGTTTACAGGCTTTCTTACCAGCAAAACAAACTGGGCCCCCATTAATCTTTAACACACAAGCCACCCAGGTTTGCTGTCAGTAGAATTCAGAATAGGTGACGTGAACCAATTAATTTCTCCATTTTATCCTGAATTAAAGACAGTCCTGAAACAAAATTTCATAAAACTTTGCATTTGTAACAATGAAGTAAAGAAAGGTGCAAAAATTAAAATTAGAGAAGGTAGTGAGATTTGCAGATGACCAGGATGTGGTGGCTAGTTCAACAGAAAATCTATAGATACTAATGAATAGTGGTGAAAGCTTACGGAATGAAAATTAATTAAAAAAGAAAAGGCACAAGTTAACTCGATTGGAAGAAATAATGGAGAGGTAGAGGTCAAGATAAGTGGTCAACACTGAATAGCCATTGCAATTTAAGAGGATTACATGCATGCTCAGCAGTGGAAGCAGCCAGAGTTAAGCAAGAAAGGCCGACTAGGTGGGAGGCCATATTGGACTTGGTGCTCGGCAACGAACCAGGCCAGGTGTCAGATGTCTCGGTGGGAAAGCATTTCGGTGACAGTGACCACAACTCCTTGACCTTTACCATAGTCATGAAAAGGGATAGGAACACACAGTATGGGAAGGTAATTAATTGGGGGAGGGGAAATTATACTGGTTTTAGACAGGAGCTGAGGAGCATAAAGTGGGAACAATTGTTCTTTGGGGAAATGCACAACAGTAATGTGGGGATTGTTGAAGGAGCACTTGCTGCGAGTGCTGAATTGTTTTGTTCCACTGAGACGAGGAAGGAATGGTAAGGTGAAGGAGCCTTGAATTACAAGAGAAGTGGAGCTTCTAGTCAAGAGGAAGAAGGAAGCTTACGTAAGGTTGAGGAAGCAAGGATCTGACTCGGCTCTAGAGGGTTACAAGGTAGCCAGGAAGGAACTCAAAAATGGGCTGAGGAGAGCTAGAAGGGGGCATGAAAAAGCCCTGGTGGGAAGGATTAGGGAAAACCCCAAGGCATTCTACACTTATGTGAGAAATAAGAGGATGATCAGAGTGACAGTAGGGCCGATCAGGGCTCGTGGAGGGAACTTGTGCCTAGAGTCTGAAGAGATGGGGGGAGGCCCTAAATGAATACTTTGCTTCAGTATTCACTAGAGAGAGGGACCTTGTTACCCATGAGAACAGTGTGAACCAGGTTAATAGATTCAAACAGGTTGAAATTAAGAAGGAGGATGTGCTGGAAATTTTGAAAAGCATCAGGATAGATAAGTCCCCTGGGCCTGACGGGATATACCCAAGGTTACTACGGGAAGCGAGGGAGGAGATTGCTGCGTCGTTGGCGATGATCTTTGCGTCCTTACTCTCCACTGGAGTAGTACCGGATGATTGGAGGGAGGCGAATGTTGTTCCCCTATTCAAGAAAGGGAATAGGGAAATCCCTGGGAATTACAGACCCATCAGTCTTACATCTGTGGTGAACAAAATACTGGAAAGGATGCTGAGAGATAGGTTTTATGATTATTTAGAAAAACATAGTTTAATTAAAGAGTCAGCACGGCTTTGTGAGGGGCAGGTCATGCCTCACAAGCCTCATTGAATTCTTTGAGGATGTGACGAGACACATTGATGAAGGTCGGGCAGTGGATGTGGTGTATATGGATTTCAGTAAGGCATTTGATAAGGTTCCCCATGGTAGGCTCATTCAGAAAGTTAGGGGGCATCTGGCTGTCTGGATACAGAATTGGCTGGCCGAAAGACAGCGAGTGGTAGTGGATGGAAAGTATTCCGCCTGGAGGCCGGTGACCAGTGGTGTCCCGCAAGGATCTGTTCTGGGACCTCTGCACTTTGTGGTTTTTATAAATGACTTGGATGAGGAAGTGGAAGGGTGGGTTAGTAAGTTTGCCAATGACACAAAGGTTGGTGGAGTTGTAGATAGTGTTAAGGGTTGTTGCAGGTTACAACAGGACATTGACAGGATGCAGAGCTGGGCTGAGAAGTGGCAGATTGAGTTCAACCTTGATAAATGTGAAGTGATTCATTTTGGAAGGTCGAATTTGAATGCTGAATACAGGGTTAAAGGCAGGATTCTTGGAAGTGTGGAGGAACAGAGGGATCTTGGGGTCCACGTACATAGATCCCTCAAAGTTGCCACCCAGGTTGATAGGGTTGTTAAGAAGGTCTATGGTGTGTTGGCTTTCATTAACAGGGGGATTGAATTTAAGAGCCGTGAGGTTTTGTTGCAGCTTTATAAAACTCTAGTTAGCCACACTTGGAATATTGTGTCCCGTTCTGGTTGCCTCATTATAGGAAGGATGTGGATGCTTTGGAGAGGGTACAAAGGAGATTTACCAGGATTCTGCCTGGACTGGAGGGCATGTCTTATGAAGAAAGGTTGAGGGAGCTACGGCTTTTCTCACTGGAGCGAAGAAGGCAAGAGAGGTGACTTGATAGAGGTGTACAAGGTGATGAGAGGCCTGGATAGAGTGGATAGCCAGAGACTTTTCCCCAGGGTGGAAAAGGCTGTCACAAGGGAACATAATTTTAAGGTGATTGGAGGAAGGTATAGGGGAGATGTCATAGGTAGGTTCTTTACACAGAGAGTGGTGAGTGTGTGGAATGCACTGCCAGCAGAGGTGGTGGAGTTAGAGTCATTAGGGACATTTAAGCGACTCTTAGACAGGCACATGGACAGCAGTAAATTGAAAGGGTGTAGGTTCGGTTAATCTTAGATTAGGATAAATGGTCAGCACAACATTGTGAGCTGAAGGGCCTGTACTGTGCTGTACTGTTCTAGGTTCTGAACTCTCAAAGAATGGATCAGATCAAAGCTCTGCAGTCTGTTATATCCAGTTGTGAATGGTGTCAGATTATTAAACAATTGGAGGAGGAGGTGCTAAAAACACCCTAACTTTAATGTTGCAGCATGGGCAGCACAGTTGCTTCACAGCTCCAGGGTTCCAGGTTTGATTCCAGGCTTGGGTCACTGTCTGTGCAGAGTCTGCACGTTCTCCCCGAATCTGCGTGGGTTTCCTCTGGATGCACTGATTTCCTCCCACAGTCCAAAGATGTGCGGGTTAGGTGGATTGGCCATGCCAAATTGCCTTTGATGTCCAAAAAGGTCGGGTGGGGTTACTGGGTTATGGGGATAGGGTGGAGGTTTGGGCTTGGGTAGGGCACTCTTTCCAAGGGCTGGTGCAGACTCGATGGGCCGAATGGTCTTCTTCTGCACTGTAAATTCTATGATTCTATGATGCGGGAGGCCAGCACATGAGTACAGTACAATACATAAGGCATTTACACCCATTTTCTGACACAAGTGCCAAGTAAATGTTTGTCTCAGCATCTCCCAGAGATCTCCATCACAGAGCCAGTTTTCAGCCAATTTGTTTTAATTCCACAAAACACCAGGATGTGGGCTTATTGCACTGGATAGGCTATGAACTCTCATAATATATTTGCTCTGATATGGAAGATTGTATTCCATAATAAATGGTGCCCTGGGCCAAGCTATTCCAGTACATTTGCAAAACAACATCAACACAACTAAGCGGAAAATTGTCCAGGTATGCCCGGTACACAAACCAACGTAGCCAATTCTTGCCCTATCAGCCTACTCTCAATCATCAGAAAAGTGATGATAGCAATGTCGATAACACCTTCCAAGTGGTGTTACTCACCAATACTCTGCTCACTAATGCTCAGTTTGAGTTCTGCTACGGCCAGTTGGCTTCAGACTTCATTACAGCCTTGGTTTAAACATGGACAAATGGGCTGAATTCTAGAGATGAGGAGAGAATTCTAGAGGTGAGGAGAGAGTGATAGCCCTTGACATCAAAGCAGTATTTGAGTGAATATAGCATCAAGATGATCTGGCAAAATTGAAATCAACATGTATCGGGAAAAGTCTTACCGAACAATGGTCACAACTTGAAATGTTAACTCTGTTTCTCTCTCCACAAATGTGACCAGACTTGCTGAGTATTTCCAGCATTTTCAGTTTTTATTTTCAGCATTCCCAGATTTTCCTTTCGGAAATTTACCAAATGTTCAACTTTCTAAACGAATAGGTATGTTGATTTTTGCATATTGCTTTGCTGTTATACATGGTGTGCTGATCATGGTGTTCATTAAATGTGCAAAATAACAAGCACTAACTACTTGCCAACAAAAAGATCCTTAACAGTACATGTTCACACACTCATTTAAGATGGCTTAGAATCCTTTTTCTAACATATCCCTTTTATATCTCATTGTAGAACAAGGTTGCTCATCATATGATACATCACTTGCGTGGTCTTGGCAAAGTGCTGTATTAAAAAAAAAAACTATATTTAATAAACTACCTGATCAAATAGATGTTCTATGTGACTAACTTCATAATCTTCAATAAAAAATTGCAACCTGTCTTTTGCTACTTCTCTCGACTATAATGATTAATTAAGACTTTTGTGTTGTTGTTTATTCTCTGTTTCTACAAATTGAATAGAAATAGAACTGATAATATACTTTTGTATTAGGGATCAACCATTCTCTGCGTTCTGAATGTGATATGTATTTCAAAATTTTGTAATATATGCACCATTCGAAAGGTGTGCATTTTTTTCAGCAATCAAAATACTGTAGCTTTACTTCAGCTTTGACAAAGAGTCATCCAGACTCGAGACATTAGTTCCCTTTTCTTTCCACAGATGCTGTCAGACCTGCTGAGATTTGTCCAGCAATTTCTGTTTTTGTTTCCGCAATAATTTGCTTTTATATTAAAATACTTTAAGCGTTATTTTGAAACTTAGATTGTTGAAGGATCCAATTATTATGCCACAATAGGCTATTCTTTGTCTATAGGTATTGAAACTTTACATTTTATAATCAGGGCTGATGGTGTTACCAAGATGTTTTAAAATATTTAATTTTTACCTGTGTAGACATCCTGCTGTTGTTCCAAAATAAGGTTCGAGGCAGCTCCCAAAGACGGTAATGTTAAATATCTCATTTTCCCTAGAAGCTTTAACAGAAAGTCTATATCTGTAATTTGTATTCTCTGCTGTGGACTCACAGGCATCTTTTGGGCAATGGAACCTACAGAAGAATTGGGGGCAAAAAAATCACCGTAATTCAGTTTTCACAAGACACACATTTCTTATGCTTGTATTACATAGAAAGTTGCACTGCACACCTTGCGACTGGAAGAATTGAATGCACACATACAGTGTAGGGTGGCACAGTGATTAGCACTACTGCCTCCCAGCTCAAGGGTCCCAGGTTCAATTACACCTCGGGTGACTGTCTGTGTGGAGTTTGCACTTTCTCCCCGTGTCTGTGTGGGTCTTCTCCGGGCGCTCCGGTTTGCTCCCACAGTCCAAAGATGAGAAGGTTAGGTGGATTGGCCACGCTAAATTGCCCGTCAAGTGTGCATAGGTGGGGTTACTGGGATAGGGTGGAGGTGTGGGCTTGGGTGGGATACTCTTTCCAAGGGCCGGTGCAGAACCCAAGAGCCAAAGCCCTCCTTCTGCACTGTAAATTCTATGATTCGCCCATGATTGCCAAAGACCAGAAAAGAACAACTATCATCAGCAACAAAATTACATCTGGTTTGTTATAAAATGTCAAAAGAAAGCAATTGTCAAGATGCTTATTTAAAATTTGCTTGGAAGCTCCATATGAACAGAGATAAAATTACAGCAATTCAGTCACTGTTGACATGGGAAATATGAATTAAAAAAGGAAAATTCTACATTCGGTCATTTAATACTGAAGTGTTTAAAATTTGTTAGGGAATGTTGCACTGTTGGAAAAGCCAATATTTGTTGCTGATCCTTAATTGCCCTTGAGAAGGAGGTGGTGAGCTCCTTCTTGAACCGCTGCAGTCCCTGTATCTGTTGTCCGCAGCATTCTAGGTGGTAGTGGTTGTGGCTATGAAAATTGATTTTGAAAGAGCATTTGAGTTATTGCAGATGGTACACACTGCTGCCACTGTGTGTCAGTGAATGATTAATTTGATGGATGGGACCAATCAGGCCTCGAGTGTTGTTGGAGTGTACTCATCCAGGCAAGTGGGGATATTCAATTTGTGTCTTTTAAATGGCAGAAAGACTTTGGGGAGTCAGGAGGCGAGTAACTCTCTGCAGAACTTCCAGCCTCTGACCTGCCCTAATAGCCACAGTATTTATATAGCTGGTTCAGTTCGGTTTCTGGCCAATCCTGGCCCAGGACTTTTTTAAAAAAATGTTTTTATTCTCCATTTTCACATTTTCCTCCAAAATTTACACCCCGCCCACAAACAGTAAATGGTAACAAATACAAAATCAATCCCCTTAACAATAACAACGATCCCATCCTCCCACCACCCCAAACAACGGCCCACCTGTCAATATATGCATCCAATAAAACAAACCCTCCCACGGTGGAAACAAAAAAAAAGGAGGAAAAAAAAAGGAGTCCGGGAACCGCCCATGGTCACCATTAATCTATAGAGTCCACTACCCCCCCCTACACTCAACGCCATCCAACCTCTGAAAGAGTACCGTACATGATACCCAAGAGTTGTAAACCCCCCCCCTCCCGTCCACTGCCTCTTGTAAAACTCCTCCCCCCAACCTCGGTTCCATCCCCCCAACTTTCCACCCCGGCGAGACCACTCGGACCCTGTTCTGCCAGGCTCCAATGGCCGCAGCCCCTCCCCCCCCACCTCACTCCCGTTCACTGGCCGGCTTAAACCAGCCAGCATGGAGGCCCCCGCCTGGGTCCCTTTCCCCCTGGCCCGGCCCTAGGAAAGCCCAGAAATCCCCTTTTAGCACACAAACCCCGCATATCCACCTATACCCCAAAGAGCCCTAATTTTGAGTGAAAGTCCCATCACTTCCCTTGTCCAAATATATACAACATTGGCTCCTTTAGCCTATACACCCGCACGCAGTGAAACAAAAAAGAAGAAAATACAGTCATGAGGTTACATCGGCACATGGCCATTTCTCAATTCTGCCACAGTCCTTCTGCCTTCGCAAACTCCTCCGCTGCTTCCGCCGTTCCAAAATAAAAGTCCTTGAGCTTGTAAGTCACCCTCAGCTTCGCTGGATATACAATGCCGCACTGCACCTTACTAATGTACAGTGCCCTCTTCACCCGGTTGAAGGCAGCCCGCCTCCTCGCCAGCTCCACCGTTAAGTCCTGGTATACACGTATACCAGCTCCAGCCCACTGCACCACCCGCTTCTGCTTGGCCAGCACAGGACCTTTTCCTTCACACTGTAACTTCAGAAGCACAGAGTCATTACCCTTGGCGGCTCACTCGCCTTTGGTACAGGCCTCCACGGCCGATGAGCCCGGTCCAGTTCATATCGGGAAGGATCCTCCCCCTCCCCCAATAGTTTTGCCAGCATCGCGGCAAAATACTCAGTCGGCCTCGGTCCTTCAACTCCGTCGGGCAGCCCCACAATCGTCAAATTCTGTCGCCTGGATCTGTTTTCCAGGTCTTCCATTTTTCCTCGCAGATCCTTGTTAATCTCCATCACCTTCCGCATCTCCTTCTGCATCGAGGTAAGTTGATCACTGTGCTGCAATAATTTCTCCTCCACTTCCTTCAGCGCCTCCCCTTACTCCCGCACCTCCGCCACTGCGCTCACCACCGCTACCGGGGAAATCACCTCCTCCACCAGCACACTCAAAACCTCTCTCACCTCCTTCCTCATTGTCTCCATGTATTTTGTAAACTGCCTTTCGAATTTCGCAGCCATCACCTTAGTTATTTCTTCAGCCGTAAGCAATGCGGCCTCCCCAAGTGCTCCAGCCTCCATTTTCCTTGGTGACCCCGCGGTGACCTTTCCACTCCCCGACGGACCTTCAGCTGTTTTTTTACGGCCGTTTTTCTGCTCACCCTCGACATCTTCCTTTACTGTGCCTTCACTGTGCCTCCTCTGTGCCTTCTCCCTGCTTTTGCTGCCTCCGTGGACCCTGGGACCGGGCTTAAAGCCCTGAAAATGCCGTTCGCGAACGGGAGCCCTCCATTGTGCGGCTGCCTCCCGCCCGCCGTCACCGGAAGCCGGCCCAGGACTTTTATGGCGGAGGATTCAGTGATGGTAATATGTAAGCCTATTTGTGACAATAAAGATTATTATTATGATGTTATTGAATGTCAAGGGGAGATGGTTAGATTCTATCTTGTTGGAGATGGTCATTGTCTGACACTTGCGTGGCATGTACATCACTTGCCACTTATTATCCCAAGCCTGAACTTTGTCTAGGTCTTGCTGCTTGTGAGCATGGACTGATTCAGTATCTGAAGAGTTGCGAATGATACCGAACACCATGTAATCATCAGTGAACATCCTCACTTCTGACCATATGTTGGAAGTAAGGTCAATGACGCAGCTGAAGATGTGTAGGTTTCGGAAACTAACCTAGAAACTCCTGCAGTTATATCCTGGAGCTGACATGATTGGCGTTCAAAAAAAAAAAAAAAAAAAAAATCGCAACCATCTTCCTTTTTTTCTAGGTTTGGCTCAAACCAATGGAGAGTTCCTTCCTCTTCAGACTCAACTCTTCCAGCTTTTCCTCCTCCACCCTCTGGAAACTTGAGCTCAATCAAAACTCTTATTGCCTGCACCCCAGTTCACACCAAATCATGTTCACCCATCATTCGCTCTGATCGCAGCCCTAGGTTTTGCTGAGTCTAGGTCAGCAAAACATTGAATTTAAAATTTTCATTCTAATGCTCAAATCCCTCCATGGCCTTGCCCATTCCTACCTCTAATCATCTCCAGCCCCGGAACCCTCTGTAAATTCTGCATTTCGCCAATCTGCGATTTCCTTTGTCCTTGGTGGCCATGTCTTTAGCTTTCCCGGTGCCAAGTTATTCTCTCCCTAACCTCTCTGGTCCTATCTCTCTCCTTTTTTAAGGCACTCCTTAAATCCCACTCTTTGGCCAAGGTTCTGGTCACATGTCCTAATGTCACCTCTTTGTGGCTTGGTGTCCAATTTTCCTGCACTACAACAGTGACAACACTTCAAAAAAAAAAGTTTGTGGCCGGGATGTTCGATGGTCATGAAGGGCACTATATAAATGCAAGCCTGTCTTTATTTTGTCTAACAGCACCCCTGTGAAAAAGTGTCAGGGTGTTTTACTATATTAAAACTACAAGTTGATATTTAGTGTTGATTGAGAATTTAGGGTTCAGACACTAAAATATATTTTTTAAAATAATGCCATTGGATCTTTTATTTTCGCCTGAACAGTTATTCTTTTTGGTATAATGCCTTATCAAAAAGATATGATTAAAGCAAACAGCATTCCTTCAGTACCACACTGAAATACTGGCCTATATTGCACACTGATCATTGATGGGGGCTTGAACCCATTGGATGCAATTAATATTCTCACATTCGTTCTTCTGTATTGGGTTAGTTTATGAAATATAAATTATATTCCCAGGTTATTATAGATTCTCCAGGATGCTACACAAAATGGAAAGGAATAATTATGAATTGTGTTGATATATCAATTTATTTTTCACAGTGATAAATATGGGGTTAATCCTAAAATTTCTCGTACGGTAAATTCCCAATCTTAATCCAATTGCCAAAATGAGAAATTTCTCAAAGGGAAGAAGAACTCCATAGTCATCAGAGCGATTCAATTAATATTTTCAAATGCCAATCTAAGCTGGGTATAACGGAAGACTGTAAAATAAGTTGTGTCAATCCTCACAGCTTCAAAATGTTGATAGATATTACTAAAATCTAGAATGAAAGAACGCTATAATTCAAAATGCACGGGCAGAGGTTTAAATAGAAAAACAGACAAATATGGAATGATATATTAAATTCTGTGATGTAGTGTAATATTATTTTCATCTGAAAACACTTAAGTCACCTTAATTTCTTACCTGCCAAGATTTAAAAGTAACCGCGATCCACATTTGTGGCAAGCTGGATATAGAAAACAAGTGTCATGAAGACATAATATTGAGGCAATCACAAAGGATCTATTTCCATTCATGAGGTTCCCTAGGAAAAAGAGTACAACACAAGACCATAGAGTTAATAACCTTTTCATATTAGAGTAAGACAAAATAGTGAAATTCTTCAGTCAAAACGTTCAAAGGTGGAATGGACAATGTTTGTAGTGGGTCAATTGATAATCGACTGATACGGTGCCCCCAATCCCTTACCAACTTCTTGTCCACCCTGGGAAATTACAGCCCATCCAGGAAGGTATACAGAGATAACAAGTCATATAAATTAAGCAAACTTCCTTCTTAACTATATAACCGTTGAAACTTAAGATAATGCCATTTGGAATAGCGGCTATCTGGACATCTATATATTTAAGAATCTTGACACATTAAGAACGGTAGCATTGTGGATAGCACAATTGCTTCACAGCTCCAGGGTCCCAGGTTCGATTCCGGCTTGGGTCACTGTCTGTGCGGAGTCTGCACATCCTCACCGTGTGTGCGTGGGTTTCCTCCAGGTGATCCGGTTTCCTCCCACAGTCCAAAGATGTGCAGGTTAGGTAGATTGGCCATGATAAATTGCCCTTAGTGTCCAAAATTGCCCTTCGTGTTGGGTGGGGTTACTGGGTTATGGGGATAGGGTGGAGGTGTTGACCTTGGGTAGGGTGCTCTTTCCAAGAGCCAGTGCAGACTCGATGGGCCGAATGGCCTCCTTCTGCAGTGTAAATTCTATGAATAGACAAAAGTCTCCAACAACTCCCTGTCAGACCATAGATCTTAGACATCTGACATTCAAGCAGGCACTAAGATCATTAAATCACATTGTTGATAAACCACAAACCTGGCTATTTGGCTATAGGAAATTGCCCAGTGGGGGAGATAAGACACAGGGATGGCCGCACACTAAATAGGGAGAAATATGTATAAAAGACAAGCAGATTGGCAGAATCATCACTCACTCTCTCGCCTGCTAAGAATGCGTGAAAATTCTTTTCCTCAGCCGGTTTCATCAAACAAAGACCACTGTGGTTTTTGTAAGTATGTTTCTATTAAAATGTATTGGAAATTGATGAGATATTTTAGGATTTTAAATGTTTAGATGTATCCTTCTCTTAGAGAAGTTAGTTTGTTAGCAGATAACAAAGGACTGTTAATCAATTCATATTTTTAACTTTGCAATTCTGTATGTATCAATTGAGAATATCTTATAATAAAACTGTGCAGTCTTACTCTCAATAAGTTTTAGATCCTAGACACTCATTTAGGAAGTCTTAAATGACAAGGATCCACGACCGATAGGGGTGGGGGTTTAGTCATAAGTGCCTTTTTCAAACATACACAGCCCATTAAAAAGTAACTGAAATCCTATTTAATTGTTTGGGACACAGAAAAGTAGCCTCTCCTCATGAGAGCTATTTGGAGTCTTACCAGAGACACAGATTTCCTTCTTTTGGTGGCTTAGCCTGAAATAGGTTAGTATGATAGTCCCTTTGGATCCGGAATACCTAAACCGCTCACAAGATGTCCATTTTTTTTCTCAACCGAAGATTCTACCGCACCTTGGTTGTCAGAGCCCTCGATTGTGTCTGCCACATTTCCCGCACTTCTGCTCTCACCCCTTACCATCCCTCCTAGAACTGCAATACGATTGCCCTTGTCCTAATTTTCCATGTAGATTATTTCCCTCCACTTTCAGCATGATACCACCACCAAATATATCTTCCCTTTCCCTCCCAGGAGTCGAAAGGGACCAATCTCTCTGTGATCCACACCTCAGTCATCCCAACACCTTAACTACTTCCTACAGCACCTTTCCATGCAAACAGAGAAGACTACCATAATACCAGTACCAAAGAAGAACAAGGTAGTGTGCCTCAACGACTACCGGCCGGTGGCCCTTACATCTATTATCATGAAATGCTTTGAGTGGCTAGTCATGAGAAGGATCAACGCCTGCCTCCCAGACGGTCTCGATCCATTGCCTATCACGGCAACCGGTCCACAGCAGATGCTATCTCTCTGGCTCGAGAATCAACACTCGAATGCCTTGACAACAAGGACACCTACGTGAGACTGCTGTTCACAAGACTACAGCTCCGCCTTCAACACCATTACCCTGATGAGACTTATAACCAAACTCTGCAATCTTGGACTTGACCCCTCCCTGTGCAGCTGGATCCTTGACTGCCTCACCAACAGACTGCAATCTGTCAAGATTGGCAACAGCACCTCCTCTACAATAGTCCTCAACACCGGGGCCCCGCAAGGATGTGTGCTCAGTCCTCTACTGTACTCTCTATACACACACGACTGTGTGGGAAGATTTAACTCCAACTCAATCTATAAGTTTGCGGATGATACGACTGTGGTGGGTCATATCTCAAACAACGACGATTCAGACTACAGAAGGGAGACAGATCACTTGGCTGCATGGTGTGCCGTAAACAACCTCTCTCTAAATGTCGGAAAGAGCAAGGAATTGATCATCGACTTCAGGAAGCGTAGCACGACCCCCGTCGTCGTCTGCATCAATGGCTCGGAAGTGGAGATGGTAAGCTCTTGGGGAAGGTCACCATCACCAACAGTCTGTCCTCGTCCACTAACATTGATGGAACAGTCAAGAAAGCCTAACAACGTCTCTACTTCCTACAGAAGTTAAAGAAATTCGGCATGTCTGCATCGACTCTCACAAACGTCTACAGCTGTGCCATAGAGAGTATCCTATCCGGCTGCATCACAGCTTGGTATGGCAACTGCTCGGCCCAAGATCACAAGGAACTGCAGAGTGTAGTGAACTCAGCCCAACGCATCACACAAGCTTGCCACCCTCACATTGATTCTGTATCCACGTCCCTCTGCCTCAGGAAGGCAAACAGCATTTTCAGAGACCCCTCCCACCTAGGCTTTGCCTTCTTCCAGACCCTTCCATCAGGCAGAAGGTACAGTCTGAAGACCCGTACATCCAGACATAGGAACAGCTTCTTCGCACAGCTACTAGACTCAACGACTCTCCCTCGGACTGATCTGTTCCCTAGAAGAACACTATTCACAACACCCTATGCTGCTCTTGCTCATGTATTTGCTTTGTTTGGTCCTTGTTCCGCACTGCAACCAATCACTGTTTGTCAATGTATCATTTGTCAATGTACTCTGTTGATTATTCTTTTTTGTCTACCATGTATGTACTGTGTACGTTCCCTTGGCCGCAGAAAAATACTTTTCACTGTACTTCGGTACATGTGACAATAAATTAAAATCAGGTAACACCTGCCTTTTTACCTCCTCTCTCCTCACCATCCACGGTCTCAAACATTCCTTCCAGATGAAGCAGTGATTTACACATCCTTCTTTCAGTTTAGACCACAGTTGGCCTCCTCTACATAGGAGGTGCCCAAACACAGACCGGGTGACCGCTTTGCGGAACACCTCTGTTCTCACACTGATATTTTGGTCTTTGGCCTACTGTACTGTCCCAGTTACGACTTTCAATTAGATACTTTAGAGCCTATGGACTCAACATTAAGCTCAAAATCTCAGCACCCATTTTATTTCCTTTTCTTTGCTTCTTCTAGGTTTTTCCTCTTTCCGTTAACAGCACACCTGCTCGAGGCACATCTTTAAGTTTCCTTTCTTGCCCCAAATCCATTCCCTTTGGCCCTGGAAGACTAGCCATTCCGTAATTCAGTGTCTCCTGTCTTCCATCCGATCACGGGCCTCCTTTCCTTTTATCCTTGCCCCACTCCCCCCTCAGTCAAAACCTGTCACATCTCTAACTTTTTCCAGTGCAGACCAAAGGTGGCGGAGCTGGAATTTTAACTTAGCTTCTCCAACACTGATGTTGACAACAACCTGCTGAGTATTCCCAGCATTTTCTGTTTTAGGTCGCATTTCTAGCAACCGCAGTATTCTCCTTTTGGCAAAATTATAGTTGTTGCTGTACATTCGCCATGAGAGAAAGGGCTTTTTTTAAAGTTACAAAGCCAGGGCTCAGAGTGCGGGTCAGGGGCGAACCCCTAACCCAGCTCCAAAAAACGAATTCAAATTGAATCCAATTCATGGTCCCCACAAGAGAGACATACCAGATCTGAACCAAAGGCTCAATCTACATTACACTTGATCTTAGTCAAAAGGCCGAGAAGCGAGAAAGAGCTAGGCTATGTGCATCTGACCGCCGCCTGACACTCACCGGCACTTTCGCCGTCGCCGCTTTTTAAAGGAGACTCTTTTTTCTGAAAATACCGCCGGAAGTGATCATCCAATGGGGATTGTTCTCGTGTCCGTCGCCCTTTAGGTTCCCGGAAGCTGGGCTTCGGCGCCAATCGTCCGGGTGGATTCCCTTCCGGGTCTCCCCCCTTTTAAAAAAAAACTTTACAGCAGAGTGGACAGGAATAGCGAATTGAGCTTGAAGACACGTTTCTGGCGGATCGGTCAGTGTTAACATCCTCAACAGTTGGCGGGGTCCCGGAGGATGTTTGCGGGATGTTGGGGAGCGGCCTTGGGGCCGGTCGAGGCCTCGGTGGAGCGGAGCCTGTAAACTCTAATATCCGGTCCTTCACTGTTAGTCACTTGTTAAAGTGCAGGGTTGCAGCTGGAGGGTGGGAAGCAGAGCCACCCACTCGGCTCGGGGGAACGATTTGGGCATTTACATTGGAGATTATTACACTTCGATTTAAGTGTGGGGCACAGTGAAAAATAGTCAATGAGGTAATCAGGGATGCACAGGACTAGTTGTGTGAAATATCCAGATGGTTGCAACTCTGGGAGAGGAAACGTACTTTGAAAAAATTGATGTGGAGATGCCGGCGTTGGACTGGGGTGAGCATAGTAAGAAGTTTTACAACACCAGGTTAAAGTCCAACAGGTTTGTTTCGATGTCACTAGCTTTCGGAGCGCTGCTCCTTCCTCAGGTGATTGAAGAGGTATGTTCCAGAAACATATTCAGCAGTCAAGGGCATTCAGCCTCTGATCTCCGGGTAAGCGTTCTCCAAGGTGGCCTTCAGGCCGCGCAACAACGCAGAATCGCCGAGCAGAAACTTATAGCCAAGTTCCGCACACATGAGTGCGGCCTCAACCGGGACCTGGGATTCATGTTGCATTACATTCATCCCCCACCATCTGGCCTGCAAAATCCTACCAACTGTCCTGGCTTGACACAATTCACATCTCTTTAACCTGGGGTTGCCCCATCTCTGGATCTGTAAAGATTTAATCACCTGCTAATGGTCGCATTCCAAGCATTGTCTGGCATCTTTGAATCTGTCTATATATATGTTTCTGGAACATACCTCTTCATTCACCTGAGGAAGGAGCAGCGCTCCGAAAGCTAGTGACATCGAAACAAACCTGTTGGACTTTAACCTGGTGTTGTAAAACTTCTTACTGTGCTCACTCCAGTCCAACGCCGGCATCTCCACATCATGGCTACCATCTACACCACAAACTGCCGGCTCAAAGTGGAGAGGATCTCCAGGAAGATCGCGCATATAGACACTGACATTAAGTTTCTACAAAGATGCAAGAAAGCAGACAAGATCCCGAAAGGGCTACAGATCACAAACCCACTCAAGTCGACCTACAAACAGACACAGACTACGCTGAGAGACTCTGTCGTCGCACCTCTCTCACACTCCTCAACCACCTCGTACGCCAGCTCTACAGCAGACGACGCAACCTGGAAACCAAGATAGAGGCCATATTCTCAACTTGCGCTCAGGACGCAGCAGACCAGCTGCGGAACACCGCCAAACAGATGAGACAACAATACTATGCCACCTATATGCATACCAAGAACAGGAAGCTTGAGAAACTCGGCATCACCACCAGCAGCAACCTAGCCACCCCCGGTACCACAGTAGAAAACAATACAGGGAAATCTATTGTCAACTTGTCAGACGACACCCTTCAACCAGACAAAATCGAAGTCCTCAGCAGAGGGCTCAATTTCTGCACCACCACCAAAATGGACCCCATCAGTCTCGCGGCAGACACGGAGGAATTCATCAGGCGAATGAGGCTCCGGGAATTCTTCCACAGACCCCAAGAGGCCAACAGCGAACCCAAGCAGACTATCAATGAACCGGAACAGCAGACCGAGAGATCTGCGGTACGGCAACCGAAGAGGAAAGAGGACCCCTCCGGAAGGCCGCTGCCCTAGACTCGACATGTATGCTCAAGCCGTCAGGAGTCGCGTCAATGCCAGATTCATCAGTCGCATTCACAAGACAGCCCCGAACGTCACCCAAGCACAACGCAATGCCATCCGCTCTCGAGACCAACCGCAGCATCGTCAACAAACCAGCAGACAAAGGAGGGGCCACTGTCATACTGAACAGAACGGACTACTGCAAAGAAGTATACCGACAACTGAACACTACAGACAGTTACCCGCAGATCCGACCAAGGAACACATCCGCCAACTTAACAGACTGATTAAGACTTTGGATCCAGGTCTTCAGAGCACCCTACGTGCTCTCATCCCACGTACTCCCCGCATTGGAGATCCCTACTGCCTCCCGAAAATACACAAGGCCAACACACCAGGCCGTCCTATCGTTTCAGGCAATGGGACCCTGTGTGAGAACCTCTCTGGCTACATCGAGGGCATCTTGAAACCCATCGTACAAGGTACGCCCAGCTTCTGTCGCGACACGACGGACTTCCTACAGAAACTCAACAGCCATGGACCAGTTGAACTAGGAACATTCCTCGTCACAATGGACGTCTCGGCACTCTATACCAGCATCCCCCATGACGACGGCATCGCTGCAACTGCCTCAGTACTCAACACCGACAACTGCCAATCTCCAGATGCAATTCTGCAACTCATCTGCTTCATTCTGGATCACAACGTCTTCACCTTCGACAAGTTCTTCATCCAGACGCACGGAACAGCCATGGGGACCAAATTCGCACCCCAATACGCCAACATCTTCATGCACAAGTTTGAACAGGACCTACTCACCGCACAGGACCTTCAACCGACGTTATACACCAGATACATCGATGACATTTTTTTCCTTTGGACCCACGGCGAAGAATCACTGAAACGACTACTTAGCGCACAGGACCTTCAACCGACGTTATACACTTTGAAAAAATTGGCACAGAAGAGAAAAAGATGGGAAAATACCGACACGGTGAATGAAACCGAGAAGTTGCGATCTTGGGCGGGATTCTCTGAAAACTGGCGCGATGCCTGGGACTCGGTGCCAAAAACGGCGCGGATCACTCCGGCGTCGGCCCCCCCCCCCCCCAAACAACGCACATTCTCCGGCCCCAAATGGGCTAGCAGTGGCTTGACGCCATTCGCGATGGCGTCGCCCAACGTGGATGGTGACGCTGCACGGCATGACGGCTCAAAAGACGCGCCCCCCCACCCCGGAAGACCCGACAAGATGGCCGCCCACCGCAGCCCCGAAGTTCCAGGACCGCGACATCGAGGCGCTCCTGGACGCAGTGGAGGAGAGGAGGGAGTCCCTGTCCCCCGGACACAGCCGCAGGGTCGCTCCATGCCTCAGCCGTCGTCTGTGGAGGGAGGTGGCAGAGGCCGTCAGTGCTGTGGCTCTGACACCACGGACAGACACCCAGTGCCACAAGAAGGTGAACGATCTTGTCAGGGTGAGTCCCCCCCCACCTCCCTGCCCGATGTGCGGCACACCCCCAGACGAAACCAACCCTAACCTCTGCACTATACGCGCAACCGATGGCATGCATTCATATACCTGTCTAACACTTGACCTTTACCCCTGCCACCCATCCGCCCCCCACAGGAGGAGCGCGCACACAACAATAGGGAGCATGAGAGGACTGGAGGGGGCCCAGCTGATGAGAGGCCACTCACCGTACATGAGGAAAGGACCCTGGAACTGGCTGGCGGACCTGAGGACCGGGAGGTTGACGATGCAGAGGTCGGGAGCCCACCGACAGCCCGTCCCCATATCCCCCCTCCCCCATATCCCCCCCTCCCCCATATCACCTGATCACCGCCTGTGTGTCTAACCATGCATGCTTCATTGTGTATTGCAGGAACAAACGTCGAGGCATCCATCCCCGCAGATGCCGACCGCCCACAGGATGCCTCAGGGCGGCCACGGGATACGGAGATACCCGGACTCTCTGGCACGCAACGCCCGCAGGATGCCCCAGGGTGACCATGGGATACGGAGTGACCCGGACCCTCTGGCATGCGACACCCGCAGGATGCCCCACGGCGACCACTGGATACGGAGAGACCCGGACCCTCTGGCACGCGACGCCCGCAGGATGCCCCACAGCGACCACGGAAGACGGAGAGACCTGGAGCAATAGGGGGGCAGCCATAGGCCCCCGTCGCAGCCGAGCCACGAAACCACTACCCAGGACAGCCCTACCCAGGAAACTGAAATACAGGACAGTGACTCAGAGTGGATGGGTGGAGACGAACCGCCACCCCAAAGTGCCATGGACTCAAGAGTTGGACGATGCGCCCGACTCAACGCCACTGCTGTCTCCAACACCCTCCACCATCGCAGAGACACTCCCCTCGGTTGGGCACTTTAGTGATGAGGCATCTGGTACACTCACTGGTGTGCACAACACAGCCGTCCCGGTACAGCAGGTGGAGGTAGGAGCAGCAGAGGGGCCGGGAGGTCGGAGGGCATCCTGGCGCAAGCGAACATTTGCTGCGCAGCTGGATCCCGGGTTCCTGGAGTTACCACACCAACCCATAGCCCCGATGCAACCACCGAACCTGGGACGAGCGAAGAGGGTGACGGTTGGCTTGCAGCGGCTGCAGCCGCAGGTGGAGGAGTGCACCCGCGTCCAGGAGCTGGGAGTGGTGCCGGTCATGCGTGCCACCCAGGCCGAGACCGCACGGGTGGCGTCCGCGGTGAAGGCAATGGGTGCGACGGTGTCAGACATGGGGAGCAGTATGCGAGGCCTGGGGCTTTCCGTGCAGGCGGCGTCTGTGGCCCAGGACATGGCTGCCCTCTCACAGGAGGCCATGATCCAGCGGCAGATGGCAGAGGCGCTCAACGCCGTGGCCCTGTCTCAGCAGGCCATGGCCCAGTCTCAGCAGGCCATGGCCCAGTCTCAGCAGGCCATCGCTGAGGGCATCGGCGCCATTGCCCATGTGCTAGCCCGCATCGCACAGTCACAGACAGGGATGCCCAACTCCCTGAGCTCCATACCTGCAGACCCTTGTCGATACGAGCACGGGCCCACAGGACTGGCAGCGCCAGGTGTCGGAGGGACATCGGATGGCCGGTCCGTTCGCACCCCTGACCCATGTAGAGGCCTGGGGGCAATTGGGCACCCCGAGGGAGGAGGAGTTGCTGGCGCCCGTCCCTGATGCCCCTGTAGGGGAGGTCCAGGAACACTGCAGCAACTCGGACTCTTTCCCCCCCCCCCCCCCCCTTCCGTTCCAGGTGCATCGGGTGGGCAACGGGCAGGACAGGCTGGCAGCTTGCCATCCCAGTCGCCCGGGCCGCAGCCTGGCCCAAAGGGATCCCGAGTCAGAGGGCAGGAATCGCAGGAGTCTACCTCCAGTTCTGCTGTACCGTCTGGGGAATCACCTAGACGTAGTTAAAGGGCCCGTAAGGCCAAACAATTAGACACTGAGTAACTTGGCACTGGTGCAGGGCACAGACGAGTTTCAGGGGCTAGGGCACGTGTATGCACTTTTTGTTATTAAAATCACTTTAACGCCTACAGAAGCTGCCTTTGTGCTCTGTCCGAAGCGTGCGGGGGTGTCATGTACGTTGAGCGCCAGTGTGTGTGTGAGGGGTGGTCTTACATCAGCCTCAGGTGAGTCTGCCGCCGTCCCCTGGGCCGCCCTCACCATCCCCCCCCCGGGCAGAGGACGGTTCCGTGCGCTGCAGTGTCACAGCCGCATGCAGGGATGGTGGTACTGTGGCCATGGGTCAGACATCGTCCACCGATGTGGAGCCAGGAGCTCATCGCAGGGCGGGTTGTCATCATCCTCCATGGCCTGCAATAGACACGCTTCCACCGGCGCCCGTGAGAGCCCGGCCGTCGTGCCGCAGGTGGATCTGCAATGGAGGAGTGGTGTGCATGCAGGTGGGGTGGGTGTGGTTGGGGGGGGGGGGTTGAGGGTGCTGGGTGGGTGGATGGGTGGGGGTGTGAGGGTGCTGGATGGGTGGGGGGGTGAGGGTGTTCGGGTGTTGCCATGCTGTGCAGTATGTGGCCATACTCGCCGATTCCCACGCCCCCCCTAGTCAGTGAAGCGAGCGGCTATCAGCCTGTCCCGTGCCCGCTGGCCCAGCCGGTAATGGTGGACAGCCACCCGCCCATGTCTAGCCCGTCTGCCCTGACCATTGCCCCATCCCCCTCATCTGGGAAGGACTGCGCCTCTTCCTGCTGCTCCTCCACTCCGCCCTCCTCTGCCTGCGGAACATCGCCCCTCTGCTGTGCTATGTTGTGCAGGACACAGCACACCACAATGATGCGGCCGACCCTATCTGATGTATACTGGAGGGCGCCCCCAGAGAGGTTCAGGCACCTGAAACGCATTTTGAGCACGCCAAAGCACCTCTCTATCACGACCCTTGTCGCTGCATGGGCATCATTGTAGCTGTTCTCCGCGTCATTCTGTGGCCTCCGTATAGGCGTCATCAGCCACGACCGCCGGGGTAACCCCTGTCGCCCAGCAACCAGCCTCAGCCGGGGGTGGCGTCCCTTGTACATGCGGGGGATGTAAGACCGCGACAACATGTATGAGTCATGTACACTTCCCGGGTACCGGGCGCAGACGTGCAGGATAATCATGCGGTGATCGCAGACCAGCTGGATGTTCATGGAATAGGTCCCCTTCCTATTGGTGAACACGGCCCTGTTATCTGCAGGTGGCCGCACGGCGACGTGCATCCCATAGATCGCGCCCTGGACCATGGGAGAGAGGCCCACGGCCGGGCATCCTGGCTGGCCCGGTCCACAGGGAAGCGGCTGTAGCGGTCCGCAATGGCATATAGGGCGTCTGTCACTGCCCGGATGCACCGGTGCACCGATGTCTGCGTGATGCCGGACAGGTCCCCACCTGGCGTCTGGAATGACCCCGTGGCATAAAAGTTCAGGGCCACCGTAACCTTGACGGACACGGGGTGAGGGAGTGTCCCCCCCAGTGCCACGCGGTGCCGGGTGTGCCAGCAGGTGGCAGATGTGTGCCACGGTTTCCCAGGTCATCCGGAGTCTCCTGCATTCCCGGTCCGTGAGGTCCTAGTGCGACAACCGGGGCCGGTACACATGGGGCCTCCTCGGGTGCCTCCATTGCCATGGCGCCGCGACGTCCCCCACCCCCTCCTCGTGTTCCTCCTCCACTACGTGCACCCCCTGCTCCTCCTCCTCGTCCTGTCGGGCGGGTGTCCCTCCAGCCTGGGCGGCTGCCACCTGTCCCTCTGCGGCATGCTCCTCTGCGGCAGCATCACCGCCTCTGGCACGCATCTCCTCCTCCTCCTCCAGGGCAACCTGGAGAATAGCGGCTGTCACCACGGCGGCCAACATCGCTGGCTGATCAGAAAACATGACGGCCTGCAGGGGGAACGACGACATGTCACCATTGCCCGTACCCCCCCCAGCCAGGTGGCATGGGCTGCATGGGCACGACTGTTGGAGGATGGCACCTGGCTAGGCGGACAAACTCCCTTGCCCACTCACACCCCTCCCCGGCACTCAACCCCCCCCCCCCCCCCGCCCCCCGTACCTGGCAATCACCCCCCCCCCCCCCCCCCCCCCCCCGGTACCCGGCACTCATCCCCCCGCCCCCCTCGCCGGCACTCTTTCGTCCCCCCTCCCTCCTGGTCCCGGCACTCAACCCCCGACCCTGGCACCCCCCCCCCCCCCGGCACTCATCCCCGTCCCCCTCGCTGGCACTCACCCCCCCCCCCCCCTCTCCCGGCACTCACCCCCGTCGCCGGCACTCACACCCCCCCCCCCCCCCACCGATTCTCCGACCCGGCAGGGGGGGTCGGAGAATCCCGCCTCTGGCCACACACATTCCTTCACTCACTGCTGAGCATTCAATTATGGCGGAGCACCAACCAACGAAGGAAGTTGAATATATGTAACCAAATGGTAGAAGTTGCAGATAGTTGTGCTAAAACGGTTGAGAATGCACACAAAATTGATCCCTATTAAAGGTAGATTATCGAAGAAAGACCAGTAAATATGGGGCCTTTCAATCAACTAAAGAGCTTTTTTTTATTTCATCATGGGATGTGGCATTGTTAGCAAGGCTATCATTTGCCCTAGCTGCTAATCAAATGGGATGCTATGCCCTGGGTGGCATTGAACTTCTTAAGTGTTATTGATAGTGGTAAAGCATTGAGGATTTAAGAAGTGTGTTAGTGCAGAATGCCCAGGCTCTGACTTGCTCTTATAGCCAAAGTGTTTTAAATGGCTCACCTGGTTCATTTTAAGGTCAGTGGTGACCCCCAGGATGTTGATGGTGGGTATTTAAGTTGTGGTAATTCCATTGAAAGCCAAGGGAAGGTGGTTAGATCTAATTTATTAAAAGTGACCATTACCTGGTGTTTGTGTGGCATGAATGTTAGTTGCTACTTATCAGCCCACATATGAATGTTGCCCGGGTCTTGCTGCATGTGGGCACAGACTACATCGTTATCTGAGGAATAGACAGTGGAACTAAACACTGCAATCACCAGCAAGCATCCCCATTTCTGACTTGTAAGATGGAAGGGAGGTCATTGAAGCAGCGGAAGATGGTCACGCCGAGAACACTGCCAGATAGAACACTGCCAGATAATTGTATGCTAATTTAGCTTAATTGTCGGCAGGTTGTGCGCATTAAGATGGGTCTGTGGCAGGTGGTGAGGGAACAAACAAGAAGGAAAAACCTATTTGACCTCATTCTCACCAGTCTACCTGTTGCAGGTGCATCTCTACATGGCAGTGTCGGTAGGAGTGACCACCGCACAGTCCTTGTGGAGACAAAGTCTCATCTTCACATTGAGGATACCCTCCATCGTGTTGAGTGACACTATCACCGTTCTAAATGGGATAGATTTTGAACAGAAGTAGCAATTTAAAACTGGGCATTAAGGCTCTGTGGACCACCAGAAACAGCAGAATTATATACAACCATAATCTGTAATCTCATGGCCTGGCATATCCTCCACCCTACCTTAACCATGAAGCTGGGGAATCAACCCTGGTTCAATGAAGAGTGCAACATGAGGCATATCTGAAAATGTGGTGTCATCCTGATGAAAGATAGAAAATAGAAGCAGGAGAAGGCCATCGGCTCTTCATGCCTGTTCCGCCATTCATTATGATCATGGCTGATCGTCAAGTTCAATACCCTGATCCTGCCTTTCTCCCCCATATCCCTTGATCCCTTTAGCCCAAGAGCTATATCTAATTCCTTCTTGAAATTACACAACATTTTGGCCTCAACTACTTTCTGTGGTAGTGAATTTCACAGATTCACCATTCTCTGGGTGAAGAAATTTCTCCTCACCTCAGTCCTAAAAGGTTTACTCCTTATCCTCAAACTATGACCCTAGTTCTGGACTCCCCCCATCATCGGGAACATACTTTCTGAATCTACCCTGTCTAATCTTGTTCGAATTTTTTGTGTTTCTGTGAGATCCCCTCTCCTGAACTCCAATGAATATAATCCTAACCGACTTAGTCTCTCCTCATATAACAGTCCCGCCATCCCAGGAATCAGCCTTGTAAACCTTTGCTGCACTGCTTCTTTAGCAAGAACATCCTTCCTCATATAAGGACACCGGAACCACACACAATACTCCAGGTGTGACCTCACCAATGCCCTCTATGAATACAGTAATTCTATTCCTATACTCAAATCCTCTCGCTATGAAGGCCAACATAGCATTTGCCTCTTTACTACCTGCTGTACCTGCGCGCTTACTTTAAGTGACTGATGCACGAGGACACCAAGGTCTCGCTGAGTATTCACCTCTCAATTTACACCCATTCAAATAATAATCTGCCTTCCTACTTTTGTAACCGAAGCAGATAACCTCACATTTATCCATGTTATACTGCATCTGCCATGCATGTGCCCACTCACTTAGCCTGTCCAAATCCCACTGAATCATCTGCATCCTCCTCACACCTCACCCTCCCACCCAACTTTGTATCATCTGCAAATTTGGAGATAATGCATTTAGTTCCCTCGTCCAAATCATTAATATATAATGCGAACAGTTGAGGTCTGTCTTGGATTACTCCATTCGGACGCAATGTAATTAAAAGAACAATGACAGACGTTTGTCTACTCTACTTTATTGATAAGAATAATATGATATAAGAATATAACATAAGAATAATATAAGATAAGAATACAACACATATCTCTCGCCCATCAGCTCGTTGGGAACTCCGGTGTCGAAGGCAGCTTCGAGATTCGGCTCCTGACACCTGTCTCGACTCAGGTCCGAGGTGAAGTCCAATGAATGAGCAGAAGGGCCTGATATTTATAAGTCTAGAAAGGCAAAAGGAGATGCTAATGGGACAAGTAAAGAAACAAAAGATGGATCGAGAGAAGGTTCAAACCGAAAGGAGAATCACAATCAACAGCTGTCATCCAAACACAAAATAAAAAGAAACAGGTTACAATTTGAAATTATTGGATCCAAAGTCGAGTCCATAAATCCATCAGACATAGGAGCAGAATTAGGCTATTCGGCCCATCGAGTGTGTTTCTCATCCCCATTCTCCTGCCTTCTCCCCATAACCCCTGATTCCCTTGTTAATCAAGGACCGATCTGTTTCTATCTTAAAGACTCTCCATGACTTTGCCTCCATAGCCTTCTACATCAAAGAGTTTCACAAACTCACCACCTTCTCGCTGAAGAAATTCCACCTCTTCTGTTTCATCCCTTCAGTCCGAGTTGTGCCCTTGGGTTCTAGTTTCTCCTGCAAGTGGAAACATCCTCTTCACGTCCACTCTATCCAGGCCTCTCAGTATTCTGTTAGATTCAATGAGATCCCCCCTCATCCTTCTAAACTCCATTGAGTACAGACCCGGAGTCCTCAACTGCTCCTCATATAAGTCCTTCATTCCGGGGATCATTCTTGTGAACCTCCTTGAGTCCCGAGATTGGAAAGTACAGCGGACAAAGAGATCAGTGGGAGTGGGGCAGAGCATTAAAATGAGAGTTTTTGAAGCTGCTGATCTTTGACACCTGAAAGGAGGAAGAAAAGTTAATTGAGTATCCCTCTCCCACTCTATTCTTGGTCTCTTATAGTATTCCAATGAAGCTCATCATTGGCTTGAGGGATAGCCCTCATCTTTTACAGGTATTTTACAGTCTTACATACTTAACATTGTGATCAGCAATTTCAGATCTGAACTTCTCTTTCCATTTTTTGTGGATTTGTGTTTTGCTTATGTCATGATTCTGTTTTTCCAATTTTCACCTTCTCTAGACAGCACGGTGGCACAGTGGTTCGCACAGCTGCCGCACAGTGCCAGGGACCCGGGTTCAATTTCGGCCTTGGATGACTGTCTGTGTGGATGACTGTCTGTGTGGGTGCTCCAGTTTCCTCCCACAGTCCACACGTGCTGTTAGGTGGATTGGCCATGTAGTGTCCAGAAATGTGCAGGTTACGGAGATAAGGTGGAGGAGTGGGCCTGGATAGAGTGCTCTTTCGAAGGATCAGTGCAGACCTGATGGGCTGAACGGCCTCCTTCTAATTTTTTATTTAATTTTAATAATCTTTATTGCCACAATTAGGCTTACATTAACACTGCAATGAAGTAACTGTGAAAAGCCCCGAGTCGCCACATTCTGACGCCTATTCAGGTACACAGAGGGAGAATTCAGAATATCCAAATTACCTAACAGCACGTCTTTCAGGACTTGTGGGAGGAAACCGGAGCACCTGGAGGAAACCCATGCAGACATGGGGAGAACGTGCAGACTCCGCACAGACAGTGACCCAAGCCGGGAATCGAACCTGGGACCCTGGAGCTGTGAAGCAATAGTGCTACCGTGCTGCCCCACTATTCTGCACTATAGATTCTATGAAAAATAATATTTTGTTTCTTTGCTTCTCCTATTATTACTCCCTTTGACCTTGCACTGTGATCCCGTTCTACCATTTAACCTCACCTGTCTTCCACTCTATCGCAGACCTTCCCTTTGGCTGAGATGGTAAACTGTTGCCTTGGTTGCATGCTTAAATGGACATCAAACAAAGACAATGCAACTATTCAAATAAAATCAGGAAACTTTCCTGGTGTCCTGACAAGTATTTATGCTTGAAACAACACTACCATTACCAAGAGGGAAAATTTGTTTTTGATCGCAGTGCTACTTGTCAGACTCATAGGATCTTGCTGTGCGTAAATTGGCTGCTGCACATGCTTCCATGATAACAGCAACTAAACGTCAAAGTGAATTTCTTTGAGTCATCCTCTGGATACTGAAGGTGTTACATTAATGGAAGTTCTTCATTCCAAATTTAAATTTATTGAACATTAGCTGGTCCCAAGTGGTATAAATATGAATAGATAGTAACCTTTATTATTTTCACAAGTAGGCTTACATTAACACCGCAATGAAGTTACTGTGAAAATCCCCTAGTTGCCACACTTTGGCGCCAGTTCGGGTCCACAGAGGGAGAATTCAGAATGTCCAATTCACCCAGCAGCATAGGTAATGGACAATGTTCTTAAAAAACATCTTATTTGGGATGTGGGTATCACTGGCTCGGTCAGCATTTATTGCCCATCCCTAATTGCTATTTAGTGGCTTGCTGTTTCAGAGGGTTTTTAAGAGTCAACCACATTGCTAAGAGTCTGGAGTCACACATAGACCAGACCAGGTAAGGATGACAGATTTCCTTCCTTCATGTACATTTATGAACCAGATGGGTTTTTAACAACAAGCAATCTGTTAGACTTTTAATTCCAAATTTTTATTGAATTTAAATTGAATTTGAAATCTGTTGTGGTGGGATTTGAACCTGGGCCCCAGAGTATTACACTGGGTTTCTACATTACTAGTCCAGTGACAACACCACTACACCACAGCCTCCCCATATGCCACAGTGATTGTTTATTTTTCTCATCAATTTTGCAAATAGTATGAACTAACTTATTGCTTTAAGAGTCAATGTGCCAAGGTAGTCCTTATACCTCAAAGACATGTGCAAATAATGCTGAAAAACAGAAGACTATAGCAGATTATGAAGAACTGTCTTTATCCCTGAGACAGATATTTGGACATTATTCCAGATGATTTAAGGATGTGGTTACTTGATCATGGGCAGTGAGACAACATGGTGATCATTGCACAGTCTGAAGAGCCTAGATTGCCGTATTAGTGAAGGCCAGACACTGTCTGATGGAAGAATCACATGGTGAGCCAGCTCCTGAGCTTGTCGTGAAGAGGTAGTTAAGTATGCATCAGAGATTTCAGGATAATGAGCTCATTCTTTTTAAACATGGTGAGTTAGGCCACTGGGCAGCACGGTGAGGCAGTGGTTAGCACTGTTGCTTCACAGTGCCAGGGTCCCACGTTCGATTCCTGGCTTAGATCACTGTTTGTGCGGCGTCTGCACGTTCTCCCTGTGCCTGTGTGGGTTTCCTCCGGGTGCTCCGGTTTCCTCCCACAAGTCCCGAAAGATATGCTGTTAGGTGAATTGATCATTCTGAATTCTCCGACTGTACCCGAACAGGCGCCGGAATGTGGTGACTAGGGGTTGTCACAGTAACTTCATTGCAGTGTTAATGTAAGCCTACTTGTGACACGAATAAAGATTATTATTATTAGGAAAACCACTGCTGGTCTCTTAGAAGCCTAGTGATGCAAACAGGGCCTCTGTGATAACCTGCATGGGACAAGTTGGCCAATTATGCAGTGACTAAGACAAGTGTAAGAGAGTTGTGAGACACTGGCTGGTCCTTTGCAATAGTAATAATAGTAATCTTTATTAGTGTCACAAGTAGGCTTACATTAACACTACAATGAAGTTACTGTGAAAGCCCCATAGTCGCCACACTCCGGCGTCGGTTCGGGTACACAGAGGGAGAATTCAGAATGCTCAATTCACCTAACAGCACGTCTTTTGGGACTTGTGGGAGGAAACCGGAGCACCCGGAGGAAACCCACGCAGACACAGGGTGAATGTGCAGACTCCGCACAGACAGTGACCCAAGCTGGGAATCGAACCCAGGTCCCTGGCGCTGTGAAGCAAGTCGAACCACCGTGCAACTGCCGCCTGCCTGGTAAATGACTGCATTACATAAAAGCAATGTTGCCTACCTTTGGGGGTGATGGATGATTATCAAAGAATTTACAGTGTAGAAGGAGGCCATTCGGCCCATCGGGTCTGCACCGGCTCTTGGAAAGAGCACCCTACCCAAGGTCAACACCTCCACCCCATCCCCATAACCCAGTAACCCCACCCAACACTAAGGGCAATTTATCATGGCCAATCCACCTAACCTGCACATCTTTGGACTGTGGGAGGAAACCGGAGCACCCGGAGGAAACCCACGCACACACTGGGAGGATGTGCAGACTCCGCACAGACAGTGGCCCAAGCCGGAATTGATCATAGAAGTACGTGTGGCCAGATACTGGCGAAAATATTTCAGTCACATGGGTCACAGAAGTGTCCAGAGCATCCATTTACTTAGTAGGAAATGTAGATACTAGAGATCCTGTGGCTCAGTAGGTAGTAGCTTTGCAGGTTCAGGTCCCACTTCAGGACTTGATGGCCAAGGAAGATACGTTCATAACGTGACCAAACAGGTTGGGTATTAACGTGTAAATCCTTCCAACATAGGCCAGTGGCAGACAGTAAGAGTGGGAGAAATTCCTGGTCATCCATGTGGTGGGAAGAAATTGGAGCCTCAACCATTATTATTCACAGCTTCAGAACTACGACATGAAAAGTGTATATTGCCAGGGACCATGGACCTGCCATCAGGCAGAGAACTCAAGAAGAAGATGTAGATACCAAGGAGATTATGAATAAGCAAAGATCAAGGCAGTTCAGTGCAGCCTCAGGCTTTGATAGTCTAGTGCAGTCAGTTGCAGAATTTGTTAAACAGGTTGCACAATGGCGCCTAACTAATTGTGGCCAAGTGAATTCCAGAGTGCTAAGTTAATTCAAAATAAGGGATGGCAGCTGGCCAAAATATTATACAAATTTGCCAGGTAGTGACACAAGGGATTGGAGGAGGTTCAGCTCGTCGCGAGCACAGGAAAACACTTTTTTCTCATTTCACAAACTGAATTCAAAAGGCAATCACACTGATACATGTGCATTTAGCCATCTATGAGAATTTTCGGGTATTCTGGTAGCAGGTCTGCACCATATCACATGATAAAGAAATAGCTTTTAAGTCTTTGATCTGCTCAAGGTGGTGGGGTGGGGAGTGGGATACACGAGGACTTAGCAAAGCTTTAGTTGACCATGGGTACCTTGTGTAGCTGGTGCAGGAAGGCAGAGGAGCACATTTTGGAAGTAAAGAGCAACATTCAGCCATTCTCCAAGGATGAAGCTGCAGATACACAGTGGATTGGCAGAGGAACAGCAACAGCAATTAAAGGCCCACCCAACTATAGGTGCAACATGCAAAGAGTCGCCCACCACTAGACACAGTGGTATTGCATCTCTGACAGCTTGCAGGTTCCCTAAGTTGAGAAAAATTAACAGTCAAGTTGGCGTTGAGTTGAGTACATGTGCTTTCTCAGCAGGCTGTAGGGTGGAAATAGATCACATGTTAGAGCAGACAAAATCACTTTAACCTCCTATTCGGCTTCAGTTTGCAGATGATGCTTGGATGTGCACTCATTCAGAAACTGAGCTCCAGGTCATTGTTGACTCCTTCCCCAAAGCATATGAAAAAAATGGGTCCTCTACCAAACACCTGGAAAACTAAAGTACTCGCCAATCGACTCCCACAGCACAACATCTCTCCTTGTCGATTAAGATCAATGGTGAGATCCTGGAAAATGTGGACCATTTTCTGTACCTTGGGAGACAAGGCAAATGTAGACAATGGAAACCTTCATTGCTCCAATGTGCCAGCTCAGCCTTCGGTTGACCGAGGAAAAGAAATTAGTATTTGAGGACCAAGATCCATGGTTTTCCAGGCAACAGTGATCCTCAGTCCTATATGCTTCAGACACTTTAACAACTTGCATCAGGCACCTTAAAGAACTGGAGAAGTACCGCCAGTGGTGTCTTTGCAAGATCCCCCAAATCTCGTAGCAAGAAAGGAGGCTTATTTAGCCTGATTAGGCGGCACAGCTAATGTTTGTTGCACCGATTCCACGTTAGTCCACACTTCCTGTGACCATCTTAGTTGGGAAAGCTCTTGTCGAGGAAGTGGAGGAAAGTACTGTCCTTCCAGCACACAGCTCCTGGTGACACCACACTGGAAACAATGCAACAATTAAAGATTTTAGAAGTTTTAAAAAGCACCATTCATTGGTACTGAATGCACCTCAACTGAGAAGGTAATTATGATAGATCCACATTTATAAATATGCTTTATACAAATTTATAGTTACTTTCGCATACAATGCTTCTACCTCCAATTTTGTTTTGAATGCTTTTTGCTTTAACATAAATACGACTCATTGCTGAATCCTGTGATTTATTATTTAATTTTTGTATCGCAAGGAAACAGCTAAGCGATTATGTATCTGTGAAGATGCAAAAATGAATGGCCAAGAAAACATCGTTCAGCGGAACCCCTGATAGTCTTTAGGCATCTCAATATATACTCTTACCTGCCACCTTCAAGCATGCAATCTCCTGGTAAAGCAGAAAATCTGGGACACGGGCGGCACGGTGGTGCAGTGGCTAGCACTGCTGCCTCATGGCATCGAGGTCCCAGGTTCGATCCCGGCCCTGGGTCACTGTTCGTGTGGAGTTTGCACATTCTCCCCGCGTTTGCGTGGGTTTTGCCCCCACAACCCAAAGATAGCACAGTAAGTATATTGGCTAAATTGCCCCTTAATTGGAAAAAATGAATGGGTACTCTAAATTTATATAAAAAACAAGAAAATCTGGGACATTGGGGGAGAAAATCTGTAAAATACATAAAAAAAGAAAGTGTGTATTTACATAACATTTTTCACACTTTAAAGATGTCCAAAACACTTCATAGTTAAAGAAATATTTTTAATTATAGTCAATGTTTTGATATAGGCAAATACAGAAACAATGTATGCACAACACAGTTTCGTAAACAGGTCCATGACCATTCTGTTTCTTTTTAAGTGATTTTGGTTGAGGGATTATATAACCAGAAGAGCAGGAAGACTTCCCAGTTCCTGTTCAAATAGATAAAAGCAAATTACTGCGGATGCTGGAATCTGAAACAAAAACAGAAAATACTGGACAATCTCAGCAACATCCGTGGAGAGAAAAGGGAGCTAACGTTTCGAGTCTGGGTGACTATTTGTCAACGCCCTTGAAAAAGAACCTTGGAATCTGTTATGTCAGTGTGGCGCAATACAAACCATCTGCAATCTTCCTGTTAATTACTGTCTTACTGAGCCTTCTTCCTTTTGCATTCTTTTTTCCTGCCAGTTAGACATACAAAACCACCACATTTTGTTAGTAAAACACCATCTGCTGCCTGTCAGTTACAGACCTCTCCCCCACCCCCCACCCCCATATCCATTAAGTTGCAGTTTTACTATTGTGTCAGCTGTACTCGTTCTAATGCTCAGTTACATATTCCTGATGTTTACACAATGCTTCCTTCTTCTTTGATGACGCCCCAGCTCCTGTCACTTCCACTTCGTCACTTCATTCGGACAGTTACAGGCCTCTTTCAAGCTACAGACTCTGTCCCCCAGCCAGACTCCCCTCCCACTCATCCGTTAAAATTCACCCCACCAAAAGACAGTCAGATTCCCTTTCCCTCCCACCAGACTCCATTCAGTGTCGTGTTATTCACCCTGGGGTAACATGAACTGCAACAGGATGCAGTTGTACTGGAAAGCAGACACCAAACTTAGACGTTGGTTCAATACGATTTATTGAACTTCTGTAACAGTGCACACAGCTTGCTGTGGGTTGACACTCTACTACTCGAAGTGTGTGAAATATAACTAACTAGACCAGACTAGCTCTGAGCCACGTGTAGAAGGTGCTAACTGATATAAACACCCTGACTGTCAATACAGTTGTCACCAGTGAAAAGAGGCGGAGTGCTGATGCCTCGTGTGTTTTATAGTGGGAAACCCCCCTCTAGTGTTCTGTCTGGTGATTGGTTGTGTTCTGTGCTGTGGGTTGATTGGCTGTATTGGGTGTCTGTCACTGCCTGTCTATCTCATTATGTGCATGAGTGCATATCATGACATTCAGATACCACATCCCCATCACTCAGACTCCCCTCCCCATCACTCAGACTCCCCTCCCCATCACTCAGACTCCCCTCACCATCACTCAGTCTCCCCTCCCCATCACTCAGACTCCCCTCACCATCACTCAGACTCCCCTCACCATCACTCAGACTCCCCTCCCCATCACTCAGTCTCCCCTCCCCATCACTCAGACTCCCCTCACCATCACTCAGACTCCCCTCACCATCACTCAGACTCCCCTCCCCATCACTCAGTCTCCCCTCCCCATCACTCAGACTCCCCTCCCCATCACTCAGACTCTCCTCCCCATCACTCAGACTCCCCTCCCCATCACTCAAACTCCCCTCCCCATCACTCAGACTCCCCTCACCATCACTCAAACTCCTCTCACCATCACTCAGACTCCCCTCCCCATCACTCAAACTCCCCTCCCCATCACTCAGACTCCCCTCTCCATCACTCAGATTCCCCTCCACATCACTCAGACTCCCCTCACCATCACTCAGACTCCCCTTCCCATCACTCAAACTCCCCTCCCCATCACTCAGACTCCCCTCTCCATCACTCAGATTCCCCTCCACATCACTCAGACTCCCCTCCCCATCACTCAGACTCCCCTCCACATCACCCAGACTCCCCTCCCCATCACTCAGACTCCCCCATCACTCAGACTCCCCTCCCCATCACTCAGACTCCCCTCCCCATCACTCAGATTCCCCTCCCCATCACTCAGACTCCCCTCCCCATCACTCAGACTCCCCTCCCCATCACTCAGATTCCCCTCCCCATCACTCAGACTCCCCTCCCCATCACTTAGACCCTCCTACCCATCACTCAGACTCCCCTCCACATCACTCAGACTCCCCTCCACATCACTCAGATGCCCATTCCCCATCACTCAGATGCCCCTCCCCATCACTCAGACTCCCCTCCCCATCACTCAGACTCCCCTCCCCATCATTCAGACTCCCCATGACTCAGAATTCCCTCCCCATCACTCAGACTCCACTCCCCATCATTCAGACTCCCCATCACTCAGACTCCCCTCCCCATCACTCAGACTCTCCTCCTCATTACTCAGAATCTCCTCCCCCATCACTCAGACTCTCCTCCCCATCACTCAGACTCCCTTCCCCATCACTCAGACTCCCCTCGCTATCACTCAGGCTCCCCTCCACTATCACTCAGACTCCCCTCCCCATCACTCAAACTCTCATCCCCATCACTCACTCGCCCCATCACTCAGACTCCCCATCACCCAGACATCCCCATCACTCAGACACCCCTCCCCATCACTCAAACTCCCCTCCCCATCACTCAGACTCCCCTCCGTATCATTCAGACTCCCCTCCCCATCATTCAGACGCCCCTCCCCATCACTCAGACTCCCCTCCCAATCACTCAGACTCCCCCCATCACTCAGACTACCACCCCATCACTCAGGCTCCCACTCATCACTCAGACTTCCCTCCCCATCACTCAGACTCCCCTCCCCATCACTAGGACTCCCCTCCCAATCACTCAGACTCCCCTCCCCATCACACAGACCCCCCCCCCCATCACACTGACTCCCCACCCCATCACTCAGACTCCCCTCCCCATCACTCAGACTCCCCTCCCCATCACTCTGACTCCCCTCCCCTCATCACTCAGACTCACTCGCCATCACTCAGGCTCCCCTCCACCATCACTCAGACTCCCCTCCCCATCACTGAAACTCCCCTCCCCATCACTCACTCTCCCCATCACTCAGACTCCCTATCACTCAAACTCCCCCATCACTCAGACTCCCCATCACTCAGACTCCCCTCCCCATCACTCACACAACCCTCCCCATCACTCAGACTCCCCTCCTCATCACTCAGACTCCCCTCTCCATCACTCAGATGCCCCTCCCCCATCACTCAGATGCCCATTCCCCATCACTCAGACGCCCCTCCCCATCACTCAGACTCCCCTCCCCATCATTCAGACTCCCCATGACTCACGGCTTCCCTCCCCATCACTCAGACTCCCCTCCGCATCATTCGGACTCCCCATCACTCAGACTACCCTCCTCATCACTCAGAATCTCCTCCCCCATCACTCAGACTCTCCTCCCCCATCACTCAGACTCCCCTCCCCATCACTCAGACTCCCCCCGCCATCACTCAGGTTCCCCTCCACTATCACTCAGACTCCCCTCCCCATCACTCAAACTCTCCTCCCCATCACTCACTCGCCCATCACTCAGACTCCCCATCACTCAGACACCCCCATCACTCCGACACCCCTCCCCATCACTCAAACTCCCCTCCCCATCACTCAGACTCCCCTCCCCATCACTCAAACTCTCCTCCCCATCACTCACTCGCCCATCACTCAGACTCCCCATCACTCAGACACCCCCATCACTCCGACACCCCTCCCCATCACTCAAACTCCCCTCCCCATCACTCAGACTCCCCTCCCCATCATTCAGACGCCCCTCCCCATCACTCAGACTCCCCTCCCCATCACTCTGACTCCCCTCCCCTCATCACTCAGACACCCCTCGCCATCACTCAGGCTCCCCTCCACCATCACTGAGACTCCCCTCCCCATCACTCAAACTCCCCTCCCCATCACTCACCCCATCACTCAGACTCCCCATCACTCAGACACCCCCATCACTCCGACACCCCTCCCCATCACTCAAACTCCCCTCCCCATCACTCGGACTCCCCTCCCCATCATTCAGACGCCCCTCCCCATCACTCAGACTCCCCTCCCCATCACTCTGACTCCCCTCCCCTCATCACTCAGACACCCCTCGCCATCACTCAGGCTCCCCTCCACCATCACTGAGACTCCCCTCCCCATCACTCAGACTCCCCTCCCCATCACTCACACAACCCTCCCCATCACTCAGACTCCCCTCCTCATCACTCAGACTCCCCTCTCCATCACTCAGATGCCCCTCCCCCATCACTCAGATGCCCATTCCCCATCACTCAGACGCCCCTCCCCATCACTCAGACTCTCCTCCCCATCATTCAGACTCCCCTCCCCATCACTCAGACTCCCCTCCCCGTCACTCAGACTCTCCTCCCCATCATTCAGACTCCCCTCCCCAGCACTCAGATTCCCCTCCCCGGTTAGGTGGATTGGCCATGATAAATTGCCCTTAGTGTCCAAAATTGCCCTTAGTGTTGGGTGGGGTTACTGGGTTATGGTGATAGGGTGGAGGTATTGACCTTGGGTAGGGTGCTCTTTCCAAGAGTCGGTGTAGACTCGATGGGCCGAATGGCCTCCTTCTGCACTGTAAATTCTATGATAATCTATGATAATCACTCAGACTCTCCTGCCCATCACTCAGACTCTCCTCCCCCAACACTCAGACTCTCCTCCCCATCACTCAGACTCCCCTCCCCATCACTCAGACACTCCTCCCCCAACACTCAGACTCTCCTCCCCATCACTCAGACTCCCCTCCCCATCACTCAGACTCTCCTCCCCCAACACTCAGACTCTCCTCCCCATCACTCAAACTCCCCTCCCCATCACTCAAACTCCCCTCCCCATCACTCAGACTCCCCTCCCCATCACTCAAACTCCCCTCCCCATCACTCAGACTCCCCTCCCCATCACTCAGACTCCCCTCCCCATCACTCAGACTCTCCTCCCCCAACACTCAGACTCTCCTCCCCATCACTCAGACTCCCCTCCCCATCACTCAGACTCTCTTCCCCCAACACTCAGACTCTCCTCTCTCTATTAATTATTCGTCAGATTCCTCAGCTTGTCAATTCGACGCCTTCCTTTCTTGCTCCGATCTCCTCTCCCTGTCAGTCAGGCCCCGCCCTCTGTCAGTCAGGCTCCTCCCCTTCTGTCAAGCCCCGCCCCAAGCTCCTCCCCCTGTCAGCCAGGCCTCCCCTTTCAGACAGGCCACTCCCCCTTCCCGTCCGGCCCCGCCCCCTGTCAGGCTCCTCCCCCTGTCAGTCAGGCCCCTCCACCTGTCAGTCAGGCCCCTCCCCTGTCCGCCGGGCCCCTCCCCCTGTCAGTCAGGCCCCTCCCCTGTCCGCCGGGCCCCTCCCCCTGTCAGTCAGGCCCCTCCCCTGTCCGCCGGGCCCCTCCCCCTGTCAGTCAGGCCCCTCCCCTGTCAGTCGGGCACTGCCCCTGTCAGTTAGGCCCCTCCCCTGTCAGTCGGGCACTGCCCCTGCCAATCTCACATTCTCTCTCACTTTACCGGTTGCCGATGGCGGTCGAGTTGAAGCTGCCGCTTCTGGCGGTCACCATAGCGACTGCGGCCCTGGCCCAGTCCCCCGGAACCTCGGCGTTTGTCTCCCGCTCTCAGCCCGGAGCTCTGGCCACCCAGTCGGTCTCCGGCCAATTTGATTATGAGACTCGGTATTTCCAGCAGAAGGTAGGGGGGGGGGGGGGGGGGGGCGGTTAAACCGGGAGGCTCCGAATGGCCCTAACTGAGACAATGACAGAAGAGGGGCTGCTGAAAGACTCAGAAGCTGTGGCAGCGTTAACTCGGGTTCTCCCTCCTTACAGATGCTGCCAGTCAGTCTCTGATTTCCTTCAGATTGCAGCATCCAGCTGTATTTTGCTGACTCGCCAATGTGCAGACGGCCAGTTAAGTTTAACTGGAAATCTGCGCGCCAGGCAGGACAGCAAAGCCGGATCGCGAACATCCTCATTTCTTAAAGTTGTGCAAGCTCCTGGTTTCACAGGATAAGTTTCATCGCGGAACTGAGATGAACCATGTCTGTGCCTCGCACTCCGGAAGCTGCCTTCCCTCTTCATTGATTTCCAATTGCTAATTGTTGCTTTTAGTCTGTGACCGAGTCTCATTCTCTTTTATTTGTATAATATCCTCCTTCAATTTATAGTTAAACTAAAATGAGTACCATGGAAGAGTGAATTTGCTTCAAGTTGTTTGTAAAGGCTGCATGCAACAACAATAAATTGCAAATTCAGCCATTGTGAAAACTGAACTTCAGGGTTAAAGCGTTTACTTCTTGGAGTCACAAAGAAACAACACGATGGTGGTGATGATTTATTCTTCCTCTCATCTAAACCGGTTCCGCTTTTTGCCTCTTTACCGTAGCGACACTTAGATTTATGACCTCGGGAAAGATCAAGCGGATTCTCTTTGCTCCGTGGCATTTTATGTTAAATAACCCAGTGTGCTCTGATGCAATGAGAACTATGTGGGCAGCCCGTTTAGGGAGGTGGTCACTTCGCAGGTTAGGAGAGTACAGGTAGAGAGGGAATAGGCGACTGACTGGCAGACAGTCTGAGACGTTTTGAGGGGCAAATTGGCTGAGGTAACTGGAAAATACATGAAAAGGTATGGATGTATACAGACCAATGGATAGTCTTTAAAGCATTATTACATAATTTACAGCAATTATACATTCATTTAAGGCACAAAACTTAATTGTGGCAAACAAATGACGTTAAGGATCCTGTAGAATTAAAATAAAGACCTATATCTGAAGATTGGGAGGAATTTAGAATACAAAAAATGAGGATGAAGAAACTGACAAAGAAAGGGAGAATACAATATGAATGTAAACTAACATAAAGCACAAACAATGGACTGTAAAAGTTTCTATACGTATCTAAAAAGAAAGCTTATAGCCAAGACAAATGTGCATCCATTGCAGGCAAAATCAGGGGAATTTATAAAGGGAAATAGAGAAGTGGAAGAGAAGTCAGTCTTCACTGAGGAAATACAAGAAAACTCCCTGAATTAACGGTACAATGACTATGGAGAATGAGGAATTGAAGGAAATTAGTAGCAACGTTATACTAGAGAAATTAATGGGACTGAAGGTTGGTAAGTCACTGGGATCTAATATTCTATATTCCAGAGTATTGAAAGAAGTATAGAGTTAGTGGATACGTGTTGATCATCTTCGAAAATTCTATTCATTCTGGCCCATTTCCTGCAGATTGGAAGGTAGCATATGTCACCTGACTATTTAAGGAGGGAGAGAGAACACTGGGAACTACAGATCATTTAGCTTTAGATCAGTTGGAGGCAAAATACAAGAATTCATTCGAAAGAATGTGATAAATGGACAATTGGATAATAATGATCTTATTGGACATAGTCAACATGGATTTTTGAATGCGTAATCATGTTTGAAAAATCTGTTGCCACTTTTGGGGATGTTACAAACAGAATTTTAAATATTTTTATTGTTTAAATTTAGAGTATCCAATTCTTTTTTTCAATTGAGGGGCAATTTAGCGTGGCCAATCTACCTACCCTGCACATATTTGAGCTGTGGGGGTGAGACTCACGCATACACAGGGAGAATGTTCAAACTGCACATGGACAGTGACCCAGGACCGGATCAAACCTGGGTCCTCGGTGGCGTGAGGCAGCAGACTAACAGAATTTATAAAGAGGGTTTGGCAGGCATAGTGTACTTGGATTTTCAGAAGGCTTTTGATAAAGACCCCACTGGAGATTGGTTAGTAAAATTAAATCACATGGGATAGGAAGTAATATACTGGCATAGGTTAAGGCTTGGTTAACAGATAGAAAACCAAGAATAGGACTAATCGGGACATTCTCATGTTGGCAGGCTATGAATAGTGGGTTATGGCAAGGATCAATAAGTACAGGGTTCACTGGCAGCATGGTGGTGCAGTGGTTAGCACTGCTGCCTCAGGGTGCCAAGGACCCGGTTCGAACTCGGTCCCGGGTCACTGTCCATGTGGAGTTTGCACATTCTTCCTGCGTCTCCGTGGGTCTTACCCCCACAACCCAAAAAGTCGTGCAGCATAGGTGAATTGGCCACGTTAAATTACCCCTTGATTGAAAAAAAGAATTGGGTACTATAGATTTCTAAAAAAAAAGTTTGGGGTTCCAGCTGTTCACAATATTTATCAATGATTTGGATGTGGGAACAAATATAGGGCTGAATTCTCCGCTATCGGGATTGTCTGTTTTGCCGGCAGCCCGGGGTTGCTGCACAATGGGAAACCCCATTGACCAGCCGGCGAAATGGAGAATCCCGATGGTGTGTTGCACCAGAAATCTGGTGCGGCGGGCCGGAAAAACCCACCCAAAATGTCTAACTTTGCGGGTCACACAACGTTAGTGAGAATGATTTTGTGAGGAAGATGCAAAGCAGCTAATAGAGGATTTGGACAGACGTAGTGGTCAAGAACTTGGCAGATAGATGTTAAAAAATGTGAGGTTATCCATTTTGGTAGGGGGAAAACTCTGCCGGTTGGAGCCATACCTGGCACAAAGGAAGATGGTTATGGTGTTTGAAGGTCAATCATCTCAACTCCAGAACATCACTGCAGGTTCCTCAGGGAAGTGTTGTAGACCCAACCATCTTCAGTTGCTTCATCGATGACCTCCCTTCCATCATAAGGTCAGAAGTGGGGACGTTTGCGGATGACTGCACAATGTTCAGCACCATTCGTGACTCCTCAGATAATGAAGCAGCCCATATCCAAATGCAGCAAGACCTGAACAATATCCAGGCTTAGGCTGGCAAGTGGCAAGTTACATTTGCGCCACACAAGTACCAGGCAATGACCATCTCCGACAAGAGAGGATCTAACCATTGCCCCTTGACGTTCAATGGCAGTACACAATCAACATCCTGGGGGTTGCCATTGATCAGAAACTGAACTGGACTACCCACATTAATACTGTGGCTACCAGGGCAGGTCAAAGGCCAGGAATCCTACGGCAAGTAACTCACCTTCTGACCCCCCAAAGCCTGCCCACTATCTACAAGGCACAAGTCCGGAGTGTAATGGAATACTCTCCACTTACCTGGATGAGTGCAGCTCCAACAAAACTCAAGAAGCTTGACACCATCCAAGACAAAGCAGCCGGCTTGTTTGCTCCTCCTTCCACAAACATTCAAACCTTCCACCACCGATGAACATGGCAACCATGTGTACCATCTACAAGATGCACTGCCGTAACTCACCAAGGTTCCTTAGACAACACCTTCCAAACCCACGACCACTACCATCTAGAAGGACAAGAGCAGCAGGTACCTGGGAACCCCACCACCTGGAGGTTCCCCTTCAAGTCACTCACCACCCTGACTTGGAAATATATCACCGCTCCTTCACTGTCGTTGGGTCAAAATCATGGAACTCACTCTCTAACAGCACAGTGGGTGTACCTACAACTCAAGGACTGCAGCGGTTCAAGAAGACAACTTGCCACCATCTTCTGAAGGGCAACTAGGGATGGGCAATAAATGCTGGCCTAACCAGCGACGCCCCCATCCCGTAAATGAAAAAAACAGATGGAAAGGGTATTTCTCAACAGTCAAGAGGTTAGAACGTGTGGATGCACAATGTGACCTTGGTGTCCTCATCAATAAGCCACTGAAAGCAAACATGCAGGTGCAGTAAGCAATTAGGAAAGGTAATGGTACTTTAGCTTTTATCATAAGAGGATTTGAGTACAAGATAGCAAAGTTTTGCTTCAAAACCTTGGTTAGACTGCACCTGGAGTACCGTGAATGATGAGGAGAAATAGTTTTAGCAATAGGGTTGTGAATACCTTTGGAATACCTTATCCCAGAGGTCTGTGGTAATTCAGTCATTGAGTACGTTTAAAGTAGAGATTGACAGATTTCTAAACACCACTGACATAAAGGGATATGGGGGAAAAAAGCATTGAAGAGGATGATCAGCCATAATTGTGTTGAATGGCAGAGCAAGCCCGATGGACTAAATGACCTACTCCTGCTCCTATGTTCCTAAGTCTGTTAATGACCCTAAAAGATTTTGGCAGCACATTACACTTGGAATGACATTGTAATAATAGATATGGGTTTCATCCTCTAAGTTTGTCATCTAATGAGTGCCAGATGTAGAAATATGACTTCATTTTTCATTTCCGGGTTTTAGAATTTTAAAAAATCCTTATGCTGCAGAAGTATTTGCTAATCAATATCTCAGCTATCATACTTAGTCTTTTGCTTAAGCTTTGCCTCCTTATTTGAGATTTTATTCTGTAATTCCCTGGAAGGGTCTGTGGGGCAGACGGGGTTTATTACAAACTAACTACATCATTGACATTTTTTCATCGATGGAAGAAGATATTGCCAAGGTTGCTTTCGGTGTTGCCAAGATGCTTTAGCCACTGATTGTTATGGTGGTGCATTCCAGTCCAGGGGTGATGTCACAATTTTCTTCTGTTTTTGGCCAGTAACTCCCAGATGTGAAAATCGATGTTTAGGCCTTCATGAAACGTTTGCAAGCATCCTTGGAACGGAGCTTTGGGCGTCTTACTGATCTCAGAACTCCGGCTACATCATCAGCAATACAGAAAATGAATGCTTGGGTGTCTGTCCATTTTCCATCCAGAGAAGGTGCCTGAGCCAGTGAAGTTGCTTCTGCCTCCCCCTCCAAGAAAAAAAAATTACCATCAACTTCAAGATGGTTTCATTTTTCACCTTTGCACTATCCTTTAAGGAATGCACACAGTAAATATACTTGTTCGTTTAAAAGAAACAACACACGCAAACAGGTATAATAATATAGTCCATTTTTTTCCCGTTCTTCTTCCTCCAACTGAAATTCTTCATGATTGACAGTCTCTTTGAAAAAGAAGGTATCTGCACGATCTGTCCATTGCTCTACACCTCGGCATTTCTCTTTAAAGTCAGATAATTTAGTTCAATCTGATCATAGATTCCCTTTGCAATTCTCCAACACAGGAGCATTGGTTATCACAGTTTTCAGGCAGTCAAATGCCTGTTGAAAGTCCACTGTCCATTGAAATTTTCGACGTTTCTTAAGCAAGTCCATCCGTGGAGCAATCACGCTACAAAACCTTTGCACAAATGTTTGATCAAATCCACTCGTGCCAAGAAAGTGCATTATTTCCCTTTGTCTCGAGGGTATCGAAAAGTCCAAATTTACTTTTGGCGAGGTTTATCACCAAATCCACCTCCTGAAGTCGATTGAATAACTCCATCAGATCTTTTAAATGGTCTTTCCATGTCTGCTGAAAATTACCAGATCGTCGATGTATACCGCACAATTGGGTAATCCTGAAACAACTTTGTTAGTTAACCATTGAAATATGGCTGGGGTGTTTTTCATGCCAAATGGCATAACTTTGAATTGGTATATACCATCTGGAGTCACAAAAGCTGAAATCTCCTTCGCCCTTTCGGCCAAAGGTACCTGCCAGTAACCTTTAAGTAAATCCAGTTTGGAAATAAAAACTGATTGTCCCACTTTCTCAATGCAATCCTCCAAATGTGGGATAGGAGAAGAGTACGTTCTTGTAACTGCATTAACCTTTCTATAGTCCACACACAACCATTGGGTACCATCTGGTTTTGGTACCATCACTATGGGTGAGCTCCATTGGCTGCAACCCACTTCAATTATGCCATTTTTAAGCATACTCTCAATCTCTTTGTTAACCTGTGCCAATTTTAAAGGGTTAAATCTATATGGATGTTGTTTGATTGGAACAGCATTTCCCACATCTGCATCATGTATAGCCATTTTAGTACTTCCCAATTTAGCTTCACAAACTTGCCCATGTGATATCAATAACTCTTTCAGGTCAGTCCGTTTTTCTTCTGGAAGATAACTCAACAATTTATCCCAATTTTTAAGAACATCCTCATTTTCCAATTTAATTTGAGGTATGTCAAATTCACAGTCATCTGGATTTGGTTCGTCACTTTGAGTTAGAATCATTAAAACCTCCTTTTTCTCTCCTTCCCTTTCAAAGTACCTTTCAAGCATATTCACATGACACACTCGGTGAGTCTTCCTTCTATCTTTTTTACCACATAATTCACCTCACTTAATTTCCTTTCAACCTGATAAGATCCACAAAACCTAGCTTTTAAAGGTTCACCTACCACTGGTAACAACACTAAAACTTTATCTCCACTGGCAAAACTACGAACTTTGGATTTCTTGTCTGCTACCGGTTTCATCACATTTTGTTCAACTTCCAAATGTTGTCTAGCCAATTCACCCGCTCTATTTAATCGTTCCCTAAAATTTGACGCGTAATCCAATCATGTAATTTCCGATTTCTCAGCCACCAATTTTTCCTTAATCAATTTAAGTGGTCGTCTTACCTCATGACCAAAAATTAGTTCAAAATGACTAAATTTGGTTGACTCATTAGGTGCATTCCTAATTGCAAATAGTACGAATGGAATTCCTTTATCCTAATCCTCTGGATAATCTTGACAATAAGCTCTCAACATTGTCTTTAATGTCTGATGCCACCTTTCTAATGCTCCCTGCGATTCTGGATGGTACGCAGTTCATTTAAATTGTTTTATTCCTAAGCTATCCATAACTTCTTCGAATAACTTTGAGGTAAAATTTGATCCTTGATCTGATTGTATTTCTGCGGGTATTCTAGTAAAGAATTTAAGTAACTCCACAATCTTTTTAGCTGTAATATTACGTACTGGAATGGCCTCTGGAAACCTAGTAGACACATCCATTACAGTCAAAAGATATTGATTCCCACTTTTTGTTTTAGGAAGCGGTCCTACGCAATCGATTAGGACCCTTGTAAAAGGTTCCTCAAATACTGGAATGGGTATTAAGGGTGTTTTATCACTGCTTGAGGTTTCCCCATCACTTGACATCTGTGACATGATTGACAAAATTTAACTACATCTTTATGTAGTCCAGGCCAATAAAAATGTTTCTGGATTTTAGCTTGAGTTTTCCTTATCCCCAAATGACCTCCCACTTGTACCTCATGTGCAACTCGCAACACCTCCTTTCTATACCCTATCGGCAATACTACTTGATGAACCTCTGCCCACTTTTCATCCGCCTGCATATGTAAATGTCTCCATTTTCTCATCAAGACATCATGTTTACAGTAATAACACTCTGGTATACACTCAGATTCCTCTTCCGTATATGCTTTCTGATACATCTGTTTCATTTCTATATCTTTGTGTTGTAACTCCGCTAATTTTCCTGAACTAAAAATATCCGCCTCATCCTCCACCTGTTCTTGTTCTTTATCAACCATCTGATCAAAAATCGTTTCTGATAATTGCACTTCAACTTCATCTTCACTCTTTGATTTCCCCTCTTGTCTTAACCTGTGACTTTGCGACCTTGTTACTCCATAATCCAGAAAAATCCCAGGATATTCGTCCTTCAACACTTCAGTTGTCTGATTTTCCACTGGCTTATCAACCGCAATAGGCATAACTCCCACCTGCCATCCAGCTATATCATTACACAAGATAAACTGTATTCCTGGACAAGATATTTTCTCTATTACTTCTACTACCACTTCACCACTCTTCACTGGACTTCACCTCACCTTATATAATGGAACGCTACTCCTCTCACCCTGAATTCCACATATTACCACCTTTTCCTGCAACATTCTTCCCAAACTACATAACTCCTCAGCTCTTACCATTAAAGATTAACTAGCTCCCGTATCTCTTAAAATTGTGACTTCTTTACCTGCTCCTCCTGATACACATGAGTAAACTTTACCCACACAAGTAAATTCTTCAAAGACATCTGCCACCTTCTTATCAATCACCTCTTGAACAGTCTGTGCAATCTTTTGCACCTCCTTCGCTTCCCTTGGGCTTTCCTTTACCTCGAACAAACCCCACTGTCTTATCCTGTTTTACCACACCAGCCTTCCCAGTGTTTTTCTTCAACCACCAACACTGTGACTTTACATGGCCTAATTTATTACAATGAAAACATTTGACACTTTTCATTTCTTTTCCATCCTCCTAGATTTCTTTTTTAATCTGAGGTACACTCTCCTTAACATCCCCCATCAGATCACCTTTACCTCTACCACTTGAGTATTTCTCATGTCCCCAGTTTCTATCCCTCACAGGCTGAAACTGATGTCGGAAACCAAGTTTTGATTTATGAACGAATTCATAATCATCTGCCATTTCTGCTGCTAACCTCGCAGTTTTAACCCTCTGCTCTTCCACATGAATTTTCACTACACCAGGAATTGAATTTTTAAACGCCTCCAAAATTATAATTTCTCTGAGAGCTTCATACGTTTGATCTATTTTCAAAGCCCTTATCCACCTATCAAAATTACTCTGTTTGATCCATTCAAACTCCATGTATGTTTGACCAAATTCTTCCCTCAAATTTCTAAACCTTTGTCTGTAAGCTTCAGGCACGAGTTCATATGCACCTAAGATGGATTTTTTTCACCTCCTCATACGTCCCAAATACCTCCTCCGGTTGTGATGCAAAGACTTCACTAGCTCTACCTACCAGCTTTGTTTGAATCAGTAATACCCACACGTCCTGTGGCCATTTCATTTGTTTTGCTACCTTCTCAAATGAAATGAAAAAGGCTTCTACTTCCTTCTCGTCAAACCTTGGCAATGCTTGGACATATTTAAATAGATCCCCACCAAGCCTTCGACTTTGACACTCTTTCTCACAATCCTCATCACTATCATCCAACTGTACGTTTCCCTTCACGTCTGCCAATTTTAACTGACTGTCATGTTTCATGGCCATTTTCTGAAGTTCAAACTCTCTCTCTTTATCTTTTTTCCTGATCTGTATCTCCCTTTCTCTTTCTTTTTGTTCTGCCAGGGCTATTCTTTCTTTTCTCTGTTCTTCTCTCTCCTTTTCTTTTTCCTCTCTCTTTCGTATTCAAGCTGCTTTAATTCTTTCACATGTTCCATTTGTTTAATTTGCAACTGAATTTGTGCCATTTCCAATGAGTCAAACTGCACCTCAGGCAACTTTAAATGCTTAGCCACCGCCATAATTACCTCATCTTTTCGCATTTTGTCAGGTAAGGTTAACTACAGTATTTTTGCCAAATCTAACAGTCTGCTTTTAGTCTCTGTCCGTAAGGTACTGCGTGTGACCGTCTCCACCCCCAAAAACTCTGAGCCTCTGAAAGAGCCATTGTCCATAACATACTCCCCACTTAAACTAAAATACCACACCTGAAAAGCAACCACAATATGCAAACCCCTCACTGTCTTTAAGTTCACTAAGCCAATCCAATAGGTAGATTTTTATCCCGGACGAGCCCCCAGTTGTTACGGGCCAGGGTTTAGAGAATCCCAAAGTGTATCATGGAGTTCACTTGACCCACAACTTTTAATAGATTGTGGTATGGGGAGCACATGGCTCACTCTACAGGTATGGTACAGCAGAAAATGGACCAGTGGTTTTTAAAACAAAACAATGTTGATTCTATGAACTCAAGTTAACCTTTTTAAAAACAAACAGTGAATATCTTAGCAACCAGTAAATCAAATACACCCCCCTCCCAAATAACCTGTATGCTGTCCTTTTTATCATCCAAAAGATTTAACAAATCTTCAGACAGGAACACAGTAGGGTTTACATTCAAGACTGAAAACATTTATAATTCTTCTGAATTCACCAAATTATTAAGAGATAGTCCTTCATGGCAGAGATCAACAGCAGCTCCCTGAAAAACACAGACACACCCAAGCTCTTCTCAAACTGAAACTAAAAAAAAGCAGAACTGGAGCTCAGCTCCACCCACACTCTGACATCACTCCAGTAACATGAGCAGCTCCATTTCTTAAAGGTACATTTCTTAAACACTCATTTCTTAAAGGGTACTCTCACATGACACTAGTGTGGCATTATCATCATACATACTAACAAATCAAGCTAATATTTTTCATTTAACAGGCTGACTCAAGAAACAACAATGTATTGTTTTTTCAGATTTATGTGGACTGAGATAAATAAACAAAAGATAGAGACATTTACACTTCAGGATTCTTTTCACATTTATACAAGTTTTAAGTCTTACTGCCCATAGCAAGAGCCAGTCCACCTTGAAAACTTACTGTAGCCTTCTCAATAAACCAGTGTATTACACCCTTCATTTGTTGGATGTGGGCAGATGGCAATGGGTTGTCATTGTGGTCTTCAGAATGTCCTTTTAATTCAAAAGTCTTACATTGACCAGCCTCAAAAATGGTGCAAAGCGATAGTGTTTGGGTTTTAATTTGACTTCCAAATTGTGAGTCTCCCGGTAAGATTGTCAGATTTGGCATGTCTGATTTAAATGCGAACTGAAGAACCAAAGTCTGTTGCCGACTTTATTGATGAGTGTTTTTTGTACTCGTAGCAGTTAGTACTAAGTTGAAATTATATATAATAGGACAATGAGTGCCATTAACCTTCATACTGGCTCAATGGACACAGTTGGGTTATGCAGACTGTTAGCGTTTGGTTACAATAGCTTAAGTGATGAAGCAAGAGCAATCAACACCTCTGTCATAATAGATTGAAAGAGTTGAATCCGACTTCCGGTTGCGGCTATGCCTAGGTAGGTAGCACGTCCGGCAGCTCCCGCCGAGAACGGACTTTTGGGCTCCCTAGAGGGGCCCCAACGGCAATTGTTCGACGGCTTCCAGTGTGGGAAGGTGACAGCAGGGTCCCCCCGACATTATATGGATTGGACCAGGCGTGGAGCGGTGAAAAAAGTGATCTTGGAGCAGCGAAAAGTGAGAGGGAGGAAAATCAAGATGGCGGCGGGTGGAGACCAAGCAGCATGGGCGCTGTGGTCGCAGGAGCAGCAGGGGTTTCTCAGACGCTGCTTTGAGGAGCTGAAAACCGAAATGCTGGCGCCAATGAAGGCTGCGATTGAGAAACTAGTGGAGACCCAGAAGGCCCAGGGGGCGGCAATCCGGGAGGTGCGACAAAAAGCCTTGGAGAACAAGGATGAGATCTTGGGCCTGGTGGTGAAAGTGGAGGCACACGAGGTGCTGCACAAGAGGTGGGCGGAAAGATTTGAGGACCTGGAGAATAGGTTGAGGGGGAAGAATCTTCGGATTCTGGGTCTCCCGGGACATATATGAGCACGATGCTCAATTCGCTGATGGGTGCGGGAGCCTTCGCAAGCCTTCCCGAGCCCCCTGGAGTTAGATGGGGCTCACCGGGTCCTGGCGAGGAGACCCAAGGCCAACGAGCCGCCAAGGGCTGTAGTGGTGAGGTTTCACCGCTTTATGGACAGAGTGTGTTTTGCGATGGGCCAAGAAAGAGCGGAGCAGCTGGTGGGAGAACACGGAGATCCGAATTTTCCAGGACTGGAGCGCGGAGGTGGCCAAGAAGAGAGCTGGCTTTAACCGGGCTAAGGCGGTGCTACATCGGAAGGGGATGAAGTTCGGAATCCTGCAGCCAGCGCGATTGTGGGTCACATTCCAAGATCGGCACCACTATTTCGAAACGCCCGAGGAGGCTTGGAGCTTCATACAGGCAGAAAAGTTGGACTCAAATTGAGAGACTGGGGTTGTGGGGGGATGTCTGCAGTATAATATATATATTATATATATATATATGGTTTTAACTGCGTGTGGGAATGTTCGGTTGGTTGGGTGCTGGATGGGGATGGGTGAAGGGATTTGATGGAGAGGCTGTGGGAGAGTGTGGGCGCCAGAGGTAGAGGGAGGGGAGGCCCGGGGAAGGGGGAATTGAGATAAGGCCGCAAAAAGAGCTGCGCCAGAGGGGGTGGGGCCGGCCCAGGAAGGCGCGGGCTTTTTCCCGCGCTAGGGATGGAAGGCGGTGGAGGAGCGCACACTGACTGAGGGGGAGGGGGGATTCCAACACTGGGGGGTCGATGGGAAAGCGGGAGAGGCCGGGGTCAGCAGGAGTCAGCTGACTTACGGGAGTGTTATGGGGGGAGCAAAAGAGCTAGATACGGATCTAGCGGGGGAGGGGGGGGGTTTAGGGTTGCTGCTGCATTGGCCAATGGGGAACTGGAAATAGGAGAGGTGGTTGGGGCGGGGGTCCGCCGTCTTGGGGACTGGAGGGTGCGGGAGTCGCGGGCACGTGACTGGCCTAAAAAAGGAGATGGCTAGTCGGCGGGGGGGGGGGGGGGAGAGAGGTGAGAATCTCCCCAATCCGGCTGATAACTTGGAATGTGAGGGGCCTGAATGGACCGATCAAGAGGGCCCGGTTGTTCGCGCGCTTAAAAGGACTGAAGGCAGACGTGGTCATGCTTCAGGAGACACATTTGTAGGTGGCAGACCAGGTTAGGTTGAGAAAGGGATGGGTAGGACAGGTATTCCACTCGGGGTTGGACGCAAAGAACAGAGGGGTTTCAATACTGGTGGGGAAGCGGGTGTCGTTTGAGGCCAAGAATATTGTAATGGATAATGGAGGTCGATACGTGATGGTGAGCGGTAGGTTGCAGGGGGTGTGAGTGGTACTGGTAAACGTATATGCCCCGAACTGGGATGATGCCGGATTTATGAAGCGCATGCTGGGTCGGATTCCGGACCTGGTGGCAGGAAGCTTGATAATGGGGGTGGATTTCAACACGGTGCTGGATCCAGCATTAGATTGCTCCAGATCCAGGACGGGGAAGAGGCCGGCTGCGGCCAAGGTGCTTAGAGGATTTATGGATCAGATGGGGGGAGTGGATCCATGGAGGTTTACCTAGGGAATTCTCATTCTTTTCCCATGTACATAGAGCTTACTCCCGGATAGATTTTTTTTGTTTTGAGTAGGGCGCTAATCCCGAAAGTGGAAGGAACAGAGTATTCGGCCATAGCCATCTTGGACCACGCCCCGCATTGGGTGAGCTAGAGTTAGGAGAGGAGAGGGACCAGTGCCCGCTGTGGTGTCTTGATGTGGGATTACTGGCGGATGAGGAGGTGTGTGGAAGGGTGCGGGGGTGCATTGAGAGATACTTGGAGGCCAATGACAACGGAGAGGTGCAAGTGGGGGTAGTCTGGGAGGCGTTGAAGGCGGTGGTCAGGGGAGAGTTAATCTCCATGAGGGCCCACAGGGAGAAGAGAGAGGGCAGGGAGAGGGAGAGGCTGGTGGGGGATATCTTAAGAGTGGACAGGAGATATGCAGAGGCCCCCTGAGGAGGGGCTACTTAGGGAGCGGCGAAGTCTCCAGACGGAGTTTGATCTGTTGACCACAGGGAAAGCAGAGGCACAGTGGAGGAAAGCACAGGGGCGACGTACAAGTATGGGGAGAAGGCGAGCCAGATGCTGGCACACCAGCTTCGTAAGAGGGAGGCAGCGAGGGAGATAGGTGGAGTTAAGGATAGCAGGGGAAATACGGTGCGGAGTGCGGTGAGAGTGAATGAGGTATTTAAGGACTTCTATGAGGAGCTGTATAGATCTGAGCCCCCAGCGGGGGAAGAGGGGATGCGACGATTTTTGGATCAACTGAGGTTCCCGAAGGTGGAGGAGCAGAAGGTGGCTGGTTTAGGGGCGCCAATTGGGTTGGAGGAGCTGATTAAAGGATTGGGGAACATGCAGGCGGGGAAGGCCCCGGGGCCTGATGGGTTCCCGGTTGAGTTTTATAGGAAGTGTGTGGACCTGCTAGGCCCGTTGTTAGTAAGGACTTTCAATGAGACAAGGGAGGGGGGGACCCTGCCCCCGACAATGTCCGGGGCGCTGATCTCGCTGATTCTGAAGAGGGAGAAGGACCCACTGCAATGTGGGTCGTATAGACCGATATCGCTCCTCAATGTGGATGCTAAGTTGCTGGCAAAAGTGCTGGCCACGCGAATTGAGGACTGTGTCCCTGGGGTGATTCATGAGGACCAGACGGGATTTGTAAAGGGCAGGCAGCTAAACACCAATGTGCGGATGCTCCTCAACGTGATTATGATGCCATCGGTGGAGGGAGAGGCAGAGGTAGTGGCAGCTATGGACGCAGAGAAGGCCTTCGACCGGGTGGAGTGGGAGTATCTGTGGGAAGTGTTGCGGAGGTTTGGGTTCGGGGAGGTTTGGATTCGGGGAGGGGTTTATCAGGTGGGTCCGGCTCCTATATAGAGACCCGGTGGCGAGTATGACTACGAATCGGCGGAGGTCGGAGCACTTTCGGCTGTACCGAGGGACGAGGCAGGGATGCCCCCTGTCCCCCTTGTTCGCGTTGGCAATCGAGCCTTTGGCCATGGCACTAAGGGAGTCCAGGAAATGGAGGGGGTTGGTTCGAGAGGGTGAGGAACACCTGGTGTCACGGTATGCAGACGACCTGTTGCTGTACGTGGCAGATCCAGTGGAGGGAATGGTGGAGGTCATGTGGATCCTAAGGGAGTTTGGGGACTTTTCGGGCTATAAGCTTAATGTAGGGAAAAGTGAACTCTTTGTGGTGCATCCAGGGGACCCGGGAAGGGGGATAGACGACCTACCATTGAAGAGGCGGAAAGGAACTTTCGGTACTTAGGGATTCAGGTGGCAGGGAGCTGGGGGGCACTGCACAAGCTCAATTTGACGCGGTTGGTGGAGCAGATGGAGGAGGATTTCAAAAGATGGGATGTGCTGCCGCTCTCGTTAGCGGGCAGGGTACAGTCGGTTAAAATGATGGTCCTTCCGAGGTTTCTTTTTGTGTTCCAGTGCCTTCCCATTATGATTACCAAGGCCTTTTTAAAACGGGTAGGTAGGAGCATCATGGGTTTCGTGTGGGCAAATAAGACCCCAAGGGTAAAGACGGTGTTTCTGGAGCGTAGCAGGGACAGGGAGGGCTGGCGTTGCCGAATCTGTGTGGCTACTACTGGGCAGCCAACGTGGCGATGATCCGTAAGTGGGTAATAAAGGGAGAGGGGGCGGCGTGGAAGAGGTTGGAAATGGCGTCCTGCAGGGGCACGAGCCTGAGGGCGCTGGTGACGGCATTGCTGCCGCTCTCGCCGACAAGGTACACCATGAGCCCGGTGGTGGCGGCAACATTGAAGATCTGATGGCAGTGGAGACGGCATGGGGCGAGATGGGAGCCTCGGTTTGGTCCCCGATTAGGGAGAACCATCGGTTCATCCCGGGAAGGATGGATGGGGGGTTTCGGAGCTGGCATCGGGCAGGGATCAGAAGAATGGGGGACCTGTTTATAGACGGGACGTTTGCGAGCCTAGGGGCGCTGGAGGAGAAGTTTGGGCTACCCCTGGGAAATGCGTTCAGGTACATGCAAGTGAGGGCGTTTGTGAGGCGGCAGGTGAGGGAATTCCCGTTGCTCCCGGCACAGAGGATTCAGGACAGGGTGATTTTGGGTGCATGGGTTGGCGAGGGCAGGGTCTCGGCGATCTACCAGGAGCTGAAAGAAGAGGAGGAGGCTGTGGTAGAGGAGCTAAAGGGCAAGTGGGAGGAGGAGCTTGGGGAGGAGATAGATGAGGGTCTGTTGGCTGATGCCCTGATAGGGTTAATTCTTCCTCCTCTTGCGCCAGGCTCAGCCTAATATAATTCAAGGTTGTTCACAGAGCGCATATGACAGGGGCGAGGATGAGTAGGTTCTTTGGGGTGGAGGACAGGTGTGGGAGGTGCTCGGGGAGTCCGGCAAATCACGTCCACATGTTCTGGTCGTGCCCGGCACTGGAGGGGTTTTGGAGGGTCTTGCGAGGACTATGTCCAAGGTGGTGAAAGTCCAGGTCAAGCCGAGTTGGGGGTTGGCATTATTTGGGGTAACAGACGAGCCGGGAGTGCAGGAGGCGAAAGAGGCCGGTATCCTGGCCATTGCGTCCCTGTTAGCCCGGCGGAGGATCTTGTTATTATGACGGGACGCAAAGCCCCCCAGCGAGGAAGCCTGGATAAATGACATGGCAGAGTTGATTAAACTGGAGAGGATAAAGTTTGCCTTACGAGGGTCTGTACAGGGGTTCTTCAGGTGGTGGCAACCGATCCTAGACTATCTCACAGAGCGTTAGGAGGAGGTCAGCAGCAACAGCAACCCAGGGGGGGAGGGGGGGGTGCCTCTTTCGGGGGGGGGGGTATTTGGGCGGGGGGGGGGGGGTTCCCCAAGGGTACTGTTGAATGTTATATGGAGGGGTTAATATATGTGGGAGAAACCCAATATATATGTAGTTTATTATTTTTGAATGTGGGGTTTGTGTTCTTTCTTCCTTTTGTTATGGGGGGGGGGAGGGGTTTGTTTGTTATTAAAAATTGTTGGAAAAATATTTTTTAAAAAAAAAGAAAGAGTTGAATCCTACAGGTCTGTCATAAGTTTTGCATTCCAGTTGATGCAAAGTGACTTGAGATTGATATCATCACGAAACAGAACGTATCACTTAAGTGGACCAGGTATGACTCTGGAATTTAGAACTATTTTGGGAGAAGATTGTTTAATTGAAAGTTGGCGAGTATAAGATTGGAAAGTGTGGAGACAGTCTTTTTGAGACTTTTCTAGCCAGCCCATCCTTCGAGAGATTTTGTCGGCAGGATGTTCCCAAACCTTTGGCTTTAACATCTACACTCTACATGCTCAGGGCACCCTTTCTTATTGTCTTACAATACAGCAAAGCCTTTTGAAGAGCTATTTAACCCAATCATTTTCTTGTTATGATTTTTGCTGCCCAAATGGAAAACATGTGATCTACCAATCTGCCTTTCCACGGCAGTGTCTCTGAATCTGACGTCATTTATTTTTCTTACTCTTCGACCTTCATTAATACGTTGATATTTCAAAGATAGTGCGTGCCCTCTGCCCTAAGCAAGTAAAACACAATGGTATTGATACCCAGCTATCTTGTCTAAGATTTATGGACACTAGTTTCTTCCCTATCTCTATTTAGGTCGCTGAAATTCTACCAAGATGTTATCTTTTGGTTGTCATGCACCTCACTTTGCTTAAATTTCTGTTGCAGTTTGTCTTTGTTACCGTTTTAGGTCAATGAAACAAACCACAGTCTCTCACCATGTCACTGTTCAACCACTTCAACCAGGATATCATAAGCGGGGTTAAAATATACTTCAGTGTAAGCATTATTGCGTCAATATTAGTTTAAAAAATCTAATTTGCAATCAATTAGTCATAGTATTCAAGTTAGATCTTGTTAAATAGATAGAAAATCTGAAGTATGGATTTCTTTGATTCCACAAGAAAATGTTAAGAATCAGATACCAAGCAATTAAATTCCTGAATTCTTTTCTAAGCTGCCATTCATAAATCAAGAAGTGCTACAACACCCAAAAAACCCCAATCAAATCAGTGAAAGTTTCACTTTGTTATTGGCCGTTTTCCTTTGCTCGAATGATGTAAATGCTACTTCGGACTTCCGGGTGCGGCTATGCAGAGCTAGGTCGCATATTCGGCAGCTCCCGCTTGGAACGGACTTTTGGGCTCTTTTACAGGGCCCCCACGGCATTAGTTTGACATTTCCCGGTGTGGGAAGAAGGTTGCAGCATTCCCCTGACAGTGTCCTCCAGGAGTGTTGTGTCTTTTGGCTACCAGACCCGGCAGAAACAGTGAAAGATTTGGCTTGAGCTGCAGCAGTAGACGAGAGCCTCTTCCAGCATGCAGGCGGGGGAAGGGCAAGCTTAAAGCTGCAATCTGGCTTGACTCTATCAAAGGTGAATTCTAGCAGCAGAGGGAACAACTGTGAAAAGATCTACCAGGGCCATTGAAGAAGCAGGGACGAGGCTTCTGGTGGCGGCCATGGAGGAGTAGGTTGCGCATTCGGCAGCTCCCGTCTGGAGCCGACTCTCAGACCTTTTTCAGGAGTTTCCATAGACGTTTTGGGGCAGACTGGTGAAGCAAACACTGCCAACTTCTATGAAATGGACCATAAGTGGCTCTTAAACGTGATAATGATGCCATCGGAGGAGGGAGAGGAGGAGATAGTGGCAGCTATGGACGCGGAGAATGCCTTTGACCGAGTAGAGTGGGAGTACCTCTGGGAGGTGCTGCGTAGGTTTGGGTTCGGGGTAGGGTTTATCAATTGGGTTAAGCTCCTTTACAGAGCCCCGATGGCGAGTGTAGTGACGAACCGGCGAAGGTCGGAGCACTTTCGACTGTACCGAGGGACGAGGCAGGGGTGCCCCCTGTCCCCGCTGTTGTTCGCATTGGCGATCGAACCATTGGCCATGTCATTGCGGGAGTCTAATAAATGGAAGGGGGTGGTCCGAGGGGGAGAAGATCATCGGGTGTCGCTATATGCGGATGACCTGTTGCTGTACATGGCGGATCCAATGGAGGGGATGGTGGAGGTCATGCAGACTCTAAGGGAGTTTGGGGAGTTTTCGGGCTATAAGCTCAATGTAGGGAAGAGTGAGCTCTTTGTATTACAGGCGGGGGACCAAGAAAGAGGGACAGGGGACCTACCGCTCAGGAGGGCGGAGGGGAGCTTTCGGTATCTGGGGATCCAGATAGCCAGGAGTTGGGGGACCCTACATAAACTGAATCTGACGAGTTTGGTGGAGCAAATGGAGGAGGATTTCAAAAGATGGGACATGATACCGCTCTCGCTGGCGGGTAGAGTGCAGTCGGCCAAAATGGTGGTCCTTCCGAGGTTTCTGTTTGTGTTTCAGTGCCTTCCCATCGTGATCACTAAGGCCTTTTTTAAGAGAGTAGGCAGGAGTATTATGGGGTTTGTGTGGGCGAATAAGACCCCGAGAGTAAGGAGAGTGTTCCTGGAACGCAGTAGGGACCGAGGAGGGTTGGTGCTGCCAAACCTGGGGAGCTACTACTGGGCAGCAAATGTGGCGATGATCCGCAAGTGGGTTATGGAGGGAGAGGGGGCGGCATGGAAGAGGATGGAGATGGCGTCCTGTAAAGGAACGATCCTGGGGGCGTTGGTGACGGCACCGCTGCCGCTCTCGCCGACAAAGTATACCACGAGCCCGGTGGTGGCGGCAACGCTAAGGATCTGGGGCCAGTGGAGACGGCACCGGGGTGCAATGGGCGCATCGGTGTGGTCCCCGATCAGGGGTAACCACCGGTTTGTCCCGGGGAAGATGGACGGGGGGTTCCAGAGCTGGCATCAGGCGGGGATTGGAAGAATGGGGGACCTGTTCATCGACGGGACGTTTGCGAGCCTAGGGGCACTGGAGGAGAAGTTCGAGTTACCCCCGGGAAATGCCTTTAGATATATGCAGGTGAGGGCTTTTGTGAGGCGACAGGTGAGGGAATTCCCGTTGCTCCCGGCACAAGAAGTTCAAGACAGGGTGATCTCGGGTGTATGGGTCGGGGAGGGCAAGGTGTCGGAAATACACCAGGAGTTGAAAGAAGAGGGGGAAGCGCTGGTAGAAGAGTTGAAGTGTAAATGGGAGGAGGAGCTGGGGGAGGAAATCGAGGAAGGTCTGTGGGCTGATGCCCTCGGTAGGGTTAATTCCTCCTCCTCGTGTGCCAGGCTCAGCCTGATACAATTTAAGGTGGTCCACAGAGCGCACTTGACGGGGGCGAGGTTGAGTAGGTTCTTTGGGGTAGAGGACAGATGTGGAAGGTGCTCAGGGAGCCCGGCGAACCATGTCCATACGTTTTGGTCATGCCCGGCACTGGAGGGGTTCCGGAGAGGAGTCGCAGGAGCAATATCTCAGGTGGTGAAAGTCTGGGTCAAGCCAAGCTGGGGGCTAGCAATATTTGGAGTAGTGGACGAACCGGGAGTGCAGGAGGCGAAAGAGGCCGGCATTCTGGTCTTTGCGTCCCTAGTAGCCCGGCGAAGGATCTTGCTAATGTGGAAGGAGGCGAAGCCCCCCAGCCTGGAGGCCTGGATAAATGATATGGCTGGGTTCATAAAGTTGGAGAGGATTAAGTTCGCCTTGAGAGGGTCTGTGCAGGGGTTCTATAGGCGGTGGCAACCGTTCCTAGACTATCTCGCGGAGCGTTAGAGGAAGGTCGGTCAGCAGCAGCAGCAACCTTGGGGCGGGGTGGGGGGGTGGCGGGGGGTGGAGGGGACGTCCTGGGAGGGGGGGAAAGGGGGGACTGCCTGTGAGGGTGGATGAGCAAGAGATAATATGAAGGGTTGGGGAAACTGGCAAGTACGGATGAGGGCCAGTGTACAAAGCTGTGTAAATATATCATTTTGCCATGTATATATCTTGCTCTGCGTGATTTCTCGTTTTTTTTTGTTACAAGGGTGGGGGTTATTGTTTGTAAGGGAGAAAAATAGTGTTAAAAAACTTTAATAAATATATATTTTTAAAAAAGTAAATGCTACTTCTAATTCAATACGTGAAACATACACCTATACAGACTACACAATTCCAGAAAAAACGCACTTCTATATCAATAGAAAATTCATAATTTAGTGTTTGGAAGGTTTTCAGGAAGTTTCTCCAACAAGACTCATGTTTCTTTCTGGATCCTTGGCTTGACATAATGATTTCACCTGGGGATGTCCAGTCACTGTGCACTAATTCTGTATGTGATAATAATTATGATTTTGGCTGACTGTATAGTCCTGATATTAAAGCAAAGGAGAATTGGGTGAGATGTATAATGGGAGGTCAATCTGGCTTAGAATGGATAACTCAGTTAAAATTACGTCTGAGGTAGAGGGCGAATGCAATGTTATTTGGCGTGTATGACCACAATAGCTTGAGTCATATAATTATGTAGTTATACTGGAAATTCAGGCAGAGTGTCGATGCGGGAGAGTCAAAAGCAAACATCATGGTAGAGTTCCAGAGAACTAAATAGAGATAGGAGGAAACAATAATGTCCATGGATCTTAGCCATGATAGCTGGGCATCAATACCATTGTGTTTACTTGCATAGGCAGGCACTAGCATTGAGATGTCAATGTACTAATAAGGGTCAAAGAGTAAGAAAAACCTCTCCAGCTTTGGGCAGGACCAAAACATATGAACATGGTTCATGGGGCCTCTCCTACATTGCTCACAGACATCCTCCACCCCTTCGTACAGCCGGCTCATTCTTGATTTTGTGAGGTGCGCCCTGAATACTACCTTCAGCTGTATCAGCCCAACCTCATACACAAAGCCAAGGCATTCACCCTCCGCAGCACCTCACATCACAGTCCCTCAGCTCTTCCTCCCACTTTGCCTTAATCCCCCCCAAGGACTCCAGAATCCTCCCGTGAATTGGCAAGACAACCCCCTTTCCAACCCACCCCGCTGACAGCACTGCCTCCAACAGCGAGGAGGTCGATGCTATCTGGAAGGTCGGGTAAACCTTCCACGCAAAGTCCCGAACCTGCATATACCTAAACCTTCTCCCCCCTATGCCAACCCATACATCTCTTCCGCTCCACTAAACTCGCAAATCGCTCCCCTAGGAACAAGGCCTTAATTTCCTTGATCTCCTTCTCGTCCCATCCCCAAAACCTCACATCCATCCTTCCCGGTTCAAACCCATGATTCCACATAATCGCCATCCCCCCTGATCCAGCCCCCAGCTTAAAGTGTTGCCTGAAGTGTCTCCAAATCTTCAATATAGCCACCACCACTGGACTCACCGAGTACTTTCCAGGGACCATCAGGAGTGGCACCGTTACCAACGCCCGCAACCCCTTCCCCCTACAAGAGCCCGTTTCCATCCTTACCCACAGTCACCCCCCTTGCTGCAGCTCCGCACCTTCTCTGCAATCACCGCCCAATAGTGATACAGAAAGTTTGGTAGGTCTAACCCCCCTGCCTGCCATCCACTTTGCAGGATCACCTTCCTAATCCTAGTCACCTCCCCCCACCCCACCCCAAATGAATGAGGAGATCAGCCTATTCACCCCCCTGAAGAAGGACTTAGGCAAAAAGACTGGCAGACATTGAAATAAAACAGGAATCACAACAAAACATGCATTTAACTGCCCGCGCGCGGCCCGCCAGCGACATAGGGAGATTGTCCCACCTCAGCAAATCGGCAAATCCCCACCAAACTAGTGAAATTGAGCTTCCGAAGCCCTGCCCAGTCCCGGGCCACCTGCACCCCCAAATACCTAAAGTGAGTCACTGCCAAGCGGAATGACAGTCCCCCCACCCCCGCTCCTACTCGCAGCAGGAATACAAAAAAATACTCACTTTTACCTAAATTAAATTTATACCCCGAAAATGTCCCGAATCTCTGGAGCAGTTCCATTATACTCCCCACCGACGTGCGCGGTTCTGAAATATACAACAGCAGATCATCGGCATACAGAGATCCCCTATGTTCCATGTCCCTCACTATCCCCTCCCACAATCCCGAGCTCCTCAGCACAATGGCGTCAATGCCATGCTCCAATCCACCCCCCTACTATCAACTCATGGGTGTCCAGATCCAGATTGGCACCCAACACCCTCTTCACAAACCTCGCATCGTCCCAGTTGGGGCCACACATGCTCGCCAGGACCACCAACCTCCCCTCGAGCACACCCATCACTATCACATACCTGCCCCCCTGATCTGCTACCACCTTCTCCATCTGAGACCGTATCCTCTTGTCCACTATTACCGCTGCCCCCGAGCCCTACTGTCAAACCCCAAGTGAAACACCTCACTCACCCATCCTGGTCCTTCACCCTCAAATGGGTCTCTTGCAGCATCATCACATTGACCTTTAAGCTCTTCAAATGTGTAAAAACTCTCGATCTTTTCACCGATCCCCCTAACCTCCTCACGTTCCATGCCACTATCCTGACTGGGAGGGTCTCACACACCCTGCCCCTCCTATCTGCCATCATCATAACCCTGGGCCCTGCCCCTCTGGCCTGACCTGCCCCATCCTTTTGTTACCATCAAATCCTTCCCCTTCCCTCCCAGAATCCCCACAATCACTTCCTCTTGCAAACACCTCTTCCAGTTTTGATCCCATCCCCCCACCTTTCATACCTCCCAGGCCCATCAAAACCTGCTCGACCAGGTTTCAACAATCGCGGCCCTTCCCCCCCCCCACCACTCTCCCGTTCACTAGCCAACCTTCGCTTGCCAGTGCAGACTCCCCTGCCCAAAACAGAGAAAAAAAGAGAATGAAAAAGCAAGACCCCATCCCCTAAATCCAAGTCCCATCTCTCATTTCAGTCACAGTCTTTTGGCCTTCGCCGCCTCCACCATCTCAAAATAGAAATCCCTCAAGTTGTGCGTCACTCTCATCTTTGCAGGGTAGACCACTCCAAAGCTCATAACGTTGCTGTGCAGTACCGCCTTCACCTGTTTAAAGGCCGCCCACCTCTCGCCAGCTCCGCCTTCAAGCCTTGGCATATTTGTAAACCAACAGCTTTCCACTTCACCTCTCGTCTTTGCTTCGCCCAATTCAGGACCTTCGCCTTCACATGAAACATATGGAAGCAAATTATGATTGCCCTCGGTGGCTCATTTTCATTCGACTTTGGCCTGAATGACCGATGTGCCCTGTCCAACTCATATCGGGGGGGGGGGGGGGGTTCTTCCCTCTCCCTCAACACCTCTGCCAGCATCTTCGCAAAATACTCGGTCGGCTTCATGCCCTCCACCCCCTGGGGCAGGCTGCCTTGATCTGTTCTCCAGGTCCTCCACCTTAGCTGTGAGCTCTTTGTTGGCCTCCACCAACCTCTGCAGCTCCTCACCCATCGAAGTGAACTAATCACTGTGCTGCGACAGAGCCTCCTCCACCCACTTCAGTTCTTTTGTTGCTCCCGCAACATCTTCATCACTGCAGCCTTTACTGAGACAATCGTCTCCTCCACCCACTCTTTCATCGCAGCCATCATCTCCCTCCGCAGCACCTCCATGTGCTTGGTGAATTGCCATCACCTTGGTCAGAGTTTCCACTGTGAGGTGAACGGCCCCACCCAGCGATCCAACCTCCACCAACTCACTCGATCGCGGGCCTTCTTTACAGTGCCCTCCCCTGGGTCTTCGACATTTCACACCTTCCTTATAACTTCGCACACTAGCTCATTCAAAAAATGCCCCAGAAACCGGGCATTAAAGTCGAAAAACCAGAGCCTCGAGCAAGAGCCACCTAATGTGCGACCTCCATCTACATGCTGCCACCGGAAGTCCCAACTGAAACAATTTAATCTTTATCGCTGCACCTTTTATATTTCTTCTTTTATAGTTTTCCTATTGATCTTTGCCTTGCTTACCTCAATGGTCACTTCCAGTAAAGCATTCCATGTTCTAATAATTATGTGAGAAAAATTCTGATAACCTTTCCCCTTCATTCTTGTGATAATGCTGAGTTTGTGTTATGATATGCTGCTCGGTGTACTTCCTATATGCTGCATCCTTAGGGACGGATTGCAGGACAGTAAGAATTCAGGAGTACAAAATTCTTAACTTCTCATAAGGATTTATTTTGGGACAGTTATGTGCTATATTTATTTCATACATTTGCTGTATTACAATGATGGGTGAATTACTGTTGCATTTAGGCTACAAAAGGACCAATGAAACCATCAGGAACTGCACTCCAGATTTCAAACACTATGGGGAATCTATTAGCCCAAACAAATGTTTGATGCCATTAGTGTACTTTTAAAATTTACATTTATATGCAGACAAAAAGATATATACATATCAGTACTATAGTTAGCTAAATTATACCTTTAACTGAATATGGAAATTATAACTTTCACAGATTGATCACTTTGGATTTGCTGAAGATGCTACATTCAACCAAAGATATCTGATGGCAGACAAATATTGGAATCACAATGGAGGCCCCATTCTTTTCTATACAGGAAATGAAGGAGACATCACATGGTTCTGTAACAATACAGTAAGACCAATTTACCTTACAAGTTTTCTTTCTCTTTTGTTTCTGCCCTGAAATCATTGACTTTTGTTTCCATAGTTGTGTATTGTGTCTCTACCCCTTTCCCCCTCCTCCAATATGACAATTTTTCATTCGTGAGCTAACCTGGGGAAGGGGTGGTGGGTGGGGAGAGGAGGGTAGAATTTCAGCTGAGTCCAATTCTCTCCTCGCCAGAAATTAATTTGCATACTTTCCAGCAGAGATTACTGTTTCGCAATCAGGAAACAGGGCTACTTTTTGTCACTAGTAGTTTTATATCACTATAGATTTGATACTATTATATAATGAAATTGGAGCTATTAAAATGTTAAAGCGTTGGTAGTGCTGAGTTTATAATAAATTTTTTCAAACCTAGAATATCTAGACAATTTTATACATTGTATGCTCATTTTGTGAGCTGGAAGGGGTGAAATGTCGGCACCAAGGTGTGCTGATTGCAAGGATGCAGAGAATATTGTAAACTTGGGCAGGTTCTTTGATAGACATACACACCGATTTTCTGGTATTGACAGTGCTAAGTTGGTGCAATCTTCATAGGTTCAGGTCCAGGGATGTCACCCCTGGAAGTGCTTTCTTGTGTGCAACAATGACGCTGTGAATTTATTTTATTTATTTATTTTTTTTAATTTAGAGTATCCAATTCATTTTTTCCAATTAAGGGGCAGTTTAGCATGGTCAATCCACCTGGCCTGCACATCTTTGGGTTTTGGGGGCGAAACCCACGCAAACACGGAGAGAATGTGCAAACTCCACATGGACAGTGACCCATAGCCGGGATCAAACTTGGGACCTCGGCGCCGTGAGGCAGCAGTGCTACTCACTGCGCCACCGTGCTGCCGTGTGAATTGCTTTTATCACTCTGTAAGTCTGCTAAAGAACTTCCAGATCATAATAATAATAATCTTTATTGTCACAAGTAGGCTTGCATTAACACCGCAATGAAGCTACTGTGAAAATCCCCTAGTCGCCACATTCCGGCGCCTGTTTGGGTACACGAATGGAAAATTCAGAATGTCCAAATTACCTAACAGCATGTTAGGGACTTGTGGGAGGAAACTGGAGCACCCGGTGGAAACCCACGCAGACACAGGGAGAATGTGTGGACTCCACACAAACAGTGATCCTGGCGCTGCAAAGCAACAGTGCTAACCACTGTGTTACCAGGCCGCCCAATAGACTGTTAATCATTTGATTGTAATAACATACTTGGAAGATTACAGCAGCTTGCAAAATATTCTAATATACTGTCAAGCGTTATTGGCCGGGATTCTCCCCTACCCGGCGGGGCGGGGGGTCCTGGCGGGATGGAGTGGCGTGAACCACTCCGGCGTCGGACGTCCGCGCATGTGCAGGAGCGTCAGCGGCTGCTGACGTCATCCCCGCGCATGTGCAGGGGGTGGGTCACTTCCGCATCGGCCATCGCGGAGGCTATGGCCGATGCGGAAGGGAAAGAGTGCCCCCACGGCACAGGCCCGCCCACAGATCGGTGGGCCCCGACCACGGGCCAGGCCACCCTGGGGCACCCCCGGGGCCAGATCACCCTGCGCCCCCCCCCCCCCCCGCCCAGCACCCCGGCCCACCCGCGCCGCGAGTCCTGCCGGCAAGGTAGGTGGTATGATTCATGCCGGCGGGACTGGCATGACAGCAGCAGGACTTCGGGCCGGAGAATCGCCGGGTGGGGCCTGCCGACCGGCGCGATTCCCGCCCCAGCGGAATTTTCGGTGCTGGAGAACCGCCGCCCCCCGGCGATTCTCCGACCTGGCAGGGGGTCGGAGAATCCCGCCCATTAATTTACTATGGAGCTGTGTTAACAAAAACACTCCATTTTGAATATTCAAAACTTTATTTTCAAAAAGTTTAAAACTTTTTAAACAACAGTTTACAATAAGTGAATTGCTTGTGTGCAGGAACCTTCTTAGAATATTAGATCATCCATATTTTTTTTTAACGTTGATGAACTAAGCTGTGATATCTCTTTTTTCATGCTTTCAGTTTTTAGTTTCCTGCAATTGTTCTCCTCTGCTTCCTCTTGGGGCTTTTACTTCCTCATCAGGACTATGATTTTTCTTGATATGTTAGCCATTTGGTTTTCTGCTTACTCTGTTTGTACTTTCACTTTTGCATTTGTTATATTTGATCAGATTTTCACTTTTCTTGCTAATTACTCGGTTGTCATTATGATTGCAGGTGCATAATGGCACACACACAAGACGATGCAGAGTTAAGGCTGAGCAGAAAAAGATTAGTCTTTGCTCAAAAGCTTTCAATATTGCTCCTGGTCCCAGTCGGCAACCTGTTCCAGCTGTAGCAGTAAGATGCTGTGCTGCATTTCTAAACTGCAATTGTTCAACCCTAATTAGAAATCCAAAGCAACCTACTTTTGTTATTTGTCTCGTACATGTTCCTCTCACCTTTCTGTCTTCTAAATCTAACCAATGAGACTCAATACAATGCAATATTATTTTTTAGTTGAATGTAACCCCTCTCTGACAAGTGTTGCTACTTGCCCTGCTTACTCCTTCTTCATATATCACAGCCTAGCTTTGTAGGTTTATTCTCCACTCCTCTCACTTCATTCGTCAGGCTTCTGGTTATTCCTGTGAAGTTTATTTTCTACCTACTCCTCAGTACTTCCAATTCACTCATTCTGTCCCCTGTATTCATGTGAACAGAAGTTAGGTTAAACTTCTCAAATCATTATTTAATGTTCATTAGCTTCCCTTTAGCTGGCGATAGTTCTGGATCATGCTGTCCCACCTTGCAATTTAGTGTCAGCCTGATTTCTGCCTAGTTCATTAATTCTCTCTGCACAATTAGGTTTTACAATGAAACCCTAGAGATACGGGGCTGGATTCTCTGGTCTCCAAGCCGCGTGTTTCTCGGCAGTGCACGCGATTGGATTGGATTTGATTTATTGTCACGTATACCGAGGTACAGTGAAAAGTATTGTTCAGCGTACAATCCAGACAGATCGTTCCATACATGAAAAAAACATTGGACATATATGAATACACAATGTAAATACATAGGCACAGGCACCGGGTGAAGCATACACAGTGTAGTACTACTCCGTAAAGAAGATGTGTGAAGAGATCAGTTTAGTCCATAAGAGGGTCATTCAGGAGTCTGGTATCAGCTGTTTTTGAACCTGTTAGTACATGATCTTAGACTTTTGTATCTCATGCACAACGGAAGAAGTTGGAAGAGAGAATAACCCAGGTGGGAGGGGTCTTCGATTATGCTGCCCGCTTTCCCAAGGGAGCAGGAGCTGTAGATAGAGTCACTGGATAGGAGGCGGGTTCGCGTGATGGACTGGGCTGTGTTCATGGTTCTCTGTAGTTTCTTACGATCTTGGGCAGAGTAGTTGCCATACCAGGCTGTGATGCAGCCAGATAGGATGCTTTCTATGGTGCATCTGTAAAAATCGGTAAGAGTCAATGTGGACATGCTGAATTTCCTTCGTTTCCTGAGGAAGTATAGGCGCTGTTGTGCTCTTTTTTAAAAAACTTGGAGTACCCAATTAATTTTTTCCAATTAAGGGGCAATTTAGCGTGGCCAATCCACCCAACCTGCACATCTTTTGGGTTGTGGGGGCAAAATCCACGCAAACATGGGGATAATATGCAAACTCCACATGGAATGTGACCCAAAGCCAGGATCGAACCTGGGACCTCGGCGCCGTGAGGCAGCAATGCTAACCACTGCGCCACCGTGCTGCCCGCTGTTGTGCTTTTTTTGTCATAGCGTCAATATGGGTGGACCAGGACAGATTTTTGGTGATGTGCACACCCAGGAATTTGAAGCTGTCAATCATCTACACTTCGGCACCAATGATGCAGACAGAGATGTGTGCAATACTTTGCTTCCTGAAGTCAATGAACAGCTCCTTAGTTTTGCTGATGTTGAGGGAGAGATTGTTGTCATTTTTTTTATTTTTTATTTAAAAAAAAAATTTAAAGTACCCAATTCATTTTTTCCAATTAAGGGGCAATTTTAGCACTGCCAGTCCACCTAGCCTGCACATCTTTGGGTTGTGGGGGCGAAACCCACGTAAACACGGGGAGAATGTGCAAACTCCACATGGACAGTGACCCAGAGCCAGGATCGAACCTGGGACCTCGGCGCCATGAGGCAGCAGGGCTAACCCACTGCGCCACCGTGCTGCCCCAAGATTGTTGTAATTACACGACAACACTAGGTTCTCTGTCTTTCTCCTGTACTCTGACTCATTGTTGTTCGAGATCTGACTCACTACAGTCGTGTCATCAGCAAACTTGTAGATGGAGTTGGAGCAAAATATTCCCACAGTTGTGTGTATATAGTGTTGCTCTTTCTAGCTTTAGTCTATTTGCTCTGTATAGGTCACCTTTGCTCATGAGTCGCCAGGTATCTTTATGATACTGCCACGTGGTTCAAGTTTAGGTTATGATTAATAACACAGCACACCGCTTAGTAAGGATTAAAACAACGGTCATTTATTATATACAACAAGCAATATTAATACCCTAATACTACTTTTTATATAACAAACCTATCACTACTGGCCAATACTTAACTTAGGAAGAGCCCACCAGGTCAGGGAAACGAATGGCTTGTCCAATCAAATCTGGTCCGCGGGATTCAAAAGGCTGCTACAGGTCGGTGGCTAGGTGTCTCTACCGGATAGCGATCGTTGGATTCAAACTTACTGCTGCCGGTGGCTGGTCTTCCGAAGGTCTCGAGCAGGCGAAGATGAGAGAGAGAGGGATCTGAACTTGGACCTTTACTTTTATAGGGCCCAGGGGCTTCCCGCCTCCCGGGGCGGCCCTTGACCCTGAGTCCCAAGTGATTGGATTCTGTCCCCAGTCTCTGGGGTCGATGTGTCCAATGGTGAGACGATTCCTCGATCGGGGGGTGGTCGCTCACCTGTCTTTGTTTCGGCCACTGCAGGCGCCGACAGGTCTGGCCCAGTATTGAATTGCTAATAAGTTGCAATTGTTCCCGGGGATAGCCGATTTAACTGTGGATGTCTGAGTTGATTAGATGTAAACAGTCCTGAATGAAACTGCGGATACCTGGGTTGAAGGGCTGTTGATAGCCCTGAGTATCGATCTGGGCTATGTTCCCAGAGCTGAATATGCGAACCTGTCTGCAGCTGCCTGCTTGTGTCTTCTTGGCTGCTTTTCCCAGCAGTCTTTCGGGTTAGCCATTTTAAACTGGGTTTTGGCCAGATTAATCGGAACGCAGCCATTTTACATGGCTACATGCCCGCCTTGTGATCCTAACGCGAAGTGTGAAGGATCACATAAAGTTTGTCCTCTTTGTTTCCTGACTGGGGGGGTACCTCCCACATGGCCACTACTCTGACCCTAGCTATGCACAAAAATTTACCTAAACAATTCTTGAGGACGCTATGTCAGGCAGGGGCATGTGTCTATAAAAGAATAAACTGGGAACCTCTAATTCTACCTAAACACTCTATACTCCTAAACATTGCATTATCCTATCTTCCTAAAACATACAACAACAATCACAATATTTAATATACTCTTTCCTGGCTTGGCAGTCAAGCTCAGGATCATACATTTTTTTTTAATGAAACGTTCCGTATATTTCTTTATTTACAGGAATAATGCACGTGAATACTCTTTATAGGTCACGGGGTCTGGGGTCTGGTCATAGCCGAATATCGGGGATCGGATCCGATATACCGGGGTTCAAGCGCGGTACGCTCTCCTTTTCCACTTGCGGAGGCGCATGGTCTGTACTGCACAACTGAGTATAGCCAATGCCAACAGTGCCTCAATGATGTATGATAGGGAGTACCAAGTTATGAGCTTGGCACACCAGGATAATGCAGCGTAGTTGGTGACTGGGCCCTCGGTACTACGGGGCAGTGAAGCGCTAACAGCAGGGGGGTTTGGAGTAATGGGGTCCGCGTTCCTGCGCAACAAAAGGTCCATCAAAAATATGTTGAGCAAGAAGAAAGGAGTCCTCATGGCTGTCTTCTTTCTTTCCTTTTCCTGTGTTCGCTGGTTTTCTCCGGACTTGGAGCTTCTGGAGTTCTGTAAGACAAGCGTAGTGTGTGTAAATACTTTGGTTTAATATCTGGTGTGTTAGTGTGTCTGTCCTTCTTGGGGGCCAATTAAACCCTTATAATTGGTCACAGTATGTGACTCTTCCCCCCCATTTTTTTTCAAAACAAATGTTTGGACACGGCACACTTCCCAATGGTGGACCAGTGCTAACTTTACCATCCAAATGCTCTAGGATGTAAATAGCATGTGGCAGCAACCCAAAGGTTGCCTAAATAAAATAAACGGTTTTTGAAAGTAAAGTTCGAATGAGGTGCGTGTGGGCCGCGACAGGTATGATTTAGGTGGAGTCCCCGGGTAGGACGGCTACCAATACCGTATCTTCCCTACCCGAGCGTTTTTGACCAACAGGGGGGTCCCCAGGCAGTGCGGGTCTCACGCCGTTTCTCCACTGCCTGAGCGACCAAAGAACGGACAAAAATGTAGTCATCATGGTGGGGTTACTGTTCTGATTATACCATCCAATCAGAAGAGTAGCTACGATCGGGCGTCTGGTTTGGTGGGCCTCTGAGGCAAGTCCTCAGAGGTATCGGCAGAATGGGCGTGTGGCGGTGGTGGGTGTCTGAGTCAAGTCCTCAGAGGTATCGGCCGAATGGGCGTGTGGCCGCGGTGGGGGTCAGTGGGAAAAGTTAAAAAGTTCAGGTGAATGGTTGTGGGGCGGTGAGAAAATTCTCCTGTAGGACGAACAACATTTAACAAACAGACAGACAACATAAAACATTCTGCAGGTTCCATCAGAAAGGACAACACTTTTCACCAAGTGTCTCCTTTAAATCATCATGTGGATACCTCAGTTCTCGGTTGCGAACAGGGTCGCAAAAGGGTTGGCGGAGTCAGGCCCGAGGTCGTCACCGTCTCCCGGGTGCCAAACTCTTGAGTGGATCAGGGCGGAAAGGGCTGCGTGGTGTGAGTTGGGATCGTCCTCGTCGTTGCGGACGGGTCTGCAGGAGTTGTCGCGGTGCCAATGAGTGGTGTCGAGTTGGGTGGGGACAAAGTCTGGGTCGTCCGTGTAGTTTGATGGTGGTGGTGGGGTTTATTTAAGTAGGTGATGAGGAAGGGGTCACTGGAGTCGAAGTCGGAGTTGCTGGGTGTGGGACCAGGATGGTAGGGAGGCGTGCTGTGGCTGTCGTCAGAGTCACAGTCGCTGTCTGTGCTGCTGCAGTCTGTGGGCGTTCCAGGGTGGAGCGTAAAGTTCGTGGGTGGAGTCGGTGGCGAGTCCGTGTCTGGGCTGGACGTGGAAGGGGTGGGTGTGATGATGTTGGATGTGGGCGGGGTTAGGTCGTCTGCGTCAAGCATGACGTGGTGGGAGTGGTTTGACTGTGGTCCATAAACCTTGAGCTGGTTTATGTGAAACCATGCGGTCTTACCATTTTGGTATTTAATTTTATATACCGACGGGCTTATTTTGTCCGTAATTGAATAGGGACCCGAGTATTTTGGAGACAGAAACGTGCTAGGGTTGTACACGGACAACATTACTTGCTGTCCTATGTTGTACTCCGTGGCATGTACTGCCTTAGCAAAACAGGCCTTGCTCTGTTTTCTTTTAGTGCCCAATTTAACAGCGGCTGCTAGCTGAGCCGTTTTTATATTTGCAAGTAGTTGTTCCACTGCCTTCTCGTGGGTGAGGGCCGTGACTTCGGGGCTGGTTAGGTCTAAACCTAGCAAGTATTCTGTCCCTTTCATGGGCGTCTGGTCATGAGGGTGTGTGGGGTGAAACCTGTGGAGGTGGAAACAGTGTTACGCAAAAGCATCAGCGCAAACGGGAGGACCGAATCCCAAGTGGTGTTGTTTTGCTGGACCATTTTTCTAAGGGTTGTTTTTAGGGTCCGATTCATGCGCTCCACTATACCACTCGACTGAGGGTGGTACGCAATGTGAAATTTTTGGGTTATGCCAAATATCGTGAGGACGTTCTGCATGACCCGTCCCGTAAAGTGAGAACCTTGGTCCGATTCAATACTGCGGGGGAGTCCCCATCTTGTGAAGATGTGGTGGGTTAGGATTTTGGCGGTGGTTTTCGCGGTGTTGGTGCGGGCTGGAAATGCTTCCACCCACTTTGTAAAAGTGTCAGTGACCACCAGAACATATTTATAGCCATTCCTGCAAGGGGGCAATGGACCTATAAAATCGATCTGGATGTTAGTCCAGGGGCCGTTAACGGGTCGGGTGTGGCTGAGATGTGCCTTTTTGGCATACCTATCTGGGTTGTTTTGCGCGCAGATGAGGCAATCTTCGATGTAATGGGATACATCCTCTTTAAGATTTGGCCACCAACAAAGCTGCTTGAGGTGGGCTGCGGTGGGTTCTATTCCCTGGTGTCCATGGCTGTCATGGAATAGACAGATCATCTGATTCCTATCTTGTACAGGAACCACGTAAAGGCTGTCTAAAGCACCACACCATCATGTGTGGTTATGGTATCCCGGTACCTCTCGTATGAGGCTGGAAACTTCCCTTTCACGATCTCAGTGAGAGCGCTATCCTGCTCCTGGGCCGCTACTAGATCCTCGATCCTAGTCTGCGCGACCTGAACTGCACTCACTGGCGCACTCACTGGGGCGCTCCCGGGGGGCTTCCAAAAGTACCCATGCCTGGATCCTGCCTTAGCCAGCGCGTCGGCTTTTACATTTCCAGGGGGGGACGAACGATGGTGGCTGTGGACTTTTATAATGCCAAAAGTCCTGTTCTTGGCCTTTTCCAGAATATGGCGGAGTAATGGGGCTGAGGGGAGAAGTTTTCCATCCGCTGAAACAAATCCTCTTGTTTCCCAGAGGGGCAGAAATTCGGTGAGACTGTTGCAGACGTACAGACTGTCTGAATATATGTCTGCTGGGCTGGGGAAGGAATCTGGATGGTCTACAATGTAGGCGATGGCCGCAAGCTCTGCAGCCTGCGCGCCTAAGTGCCCGGGCAATTTTAATGCGATTTCTTCGAGGGCGCGTCCCTGCGCGTCCTCCACATAAATCCCACAACCTGTTATGCGTTGCCCATCCAGGATTGTGGAAGATCCATCCACATAAATCCTGATGGGGTCACACGTGTCCGGGTGAGGGGGGTTCTGAGATGGAGTGGCTTGTTTTCTGGGGGGTGTTCTGGCTATAAAGGGGCCTGTATTATGGTGGGGCGAGATGATTTCACACTGATGGGGTGTTCCGGGGTATTGTAGATTGTCCGCTAAGTATGTGTGAGTCTTTGTCCGTTTTACTGTGATGTCCCATCCTTGTAAGAGAAGGGTCCACCTAGCAGCACGGATTTGGCTGACGGTACCGTCTTTAAGTCGTCCGTCCAGTAAAAGTTGTGTGGGGGTGTGCTCGGTCAAAATGGTGATGGGGTTCAGTCCGGTAATGTATGAGAAGTACTGGACTGCACAGAAAATCCCTGCTCCACAGCATCTAAAATTCGGGAGGCATAAGCTACGGGTCTTAGCTGGTCGTGCCGTTCCTGCAGGAGCACGGCTGAAAGGGTGCGGTCTGTGGTCGCTACCTCTATGGCAAAAGGGGAAAGCGGGTCGGGAACTTGTAGTGTGGGGGCGGCTATGAGTGCCTGTTTTAATGATTCCACAGCATCCGTATGCTGCGGAAGCCACTCCCAGGGGGCTCCTTTCTTTAGGAGGTCTGAGAGGGGCGCTGCCTTGCTGGAGAAACCGTCAATGTGGTTTCGGCAGTAGCCAACCAGTCCTAAAAACGACCGGAGGGCTGAAACGTTTTGGGGAAGGGGCAATTTAGCGATCGAGTCAATTCTTTTGTGCTCGATCTCGCGTTTGCCGTGTGTGATGATAGTACCCAAATATATCACCTTTTCTTCCAATATTTGGGCCTTCTTGGGGTTTACTTTGCAGCCAATGGAGTGTAGTAACTCCAGGAGTTCGGACAGAAGCTCAATGTGCTCTTCCTTTGTGTCTGTCTGCAATAGTAGATCGTCTACATACTGTACCAGACATTCGGGGCGAGAACATTTGCTAGTCCATTTGCCAGCTGTCGGTGGAAAATGGAGGGGGAGTTGTGGAAGCCTTGTGGCAGGCATGTCCATGTGTACTGCTGAGCTCGGAAAGTGAAGGCAAATTTGTACTGGCATGCCTTTGCCAATGAAATGGACCAGAACCCATTACTGACGTCCAAAACCGTGAAATATCGGGCATGGAGTCCCTGTTTGAGCATGGTCTCGGGACTTGTTGCAACGGTGGGGGCTGCTGCGGGGGTGACTTTATTGAGTTCCCGATAATCAATGGTCAAGCGCCATGATCCGTCGGGTTTCCTCACTGGCCAAATCGGGGCATTATTAGTTGAGGCTACCGATCTTAGGACGCCCTGCTCTAATAAGCTTTCTATGACCTTTAGGATTTCTCCCTCTGCTTCTAGGGGAAACCCGTACTGTTTTTGGGGTCTAGGGTCCGGTCCGGTTATCTGTACGGAACCGGTCATCCGTCCACAGTCGTGTTTGTGGGTTGCAAATGCTGCCCTGCTCTTTTGCAGGACTGCCCTAACCTGGGGGTCCGTGCTGAGTGTGGTGGGGTTGAACCAGAACTCGCCTATGGCGCTGATTTTGTTCATGTAGTCCCCTATATTGAGTGTTGCGGGGGCTCTAGCAGATTTCGCCATCTTCCAGACACACTGGTTGACTGGATCGAAAGAGAGGTGGTGAGAGTTCATGAAGTCGATCCCCAAAATGTGCTGTGCTGTTGGGGGCAGGTCGACTAACACTACGGGGTGTTTTGTACTAATGGTGCCAATTTGGATGGGTACAGGGGTTGTGATATGCCCCTGTTGTCAGTGGCCTGTGAAGCCGCTGAGGGTGATAGTGGATGTGGTGGGCCACGTGTCCTTACCAAGGGTGGAGGAATTTAAGGTTGTGCGGGACCCTCCTGTGTCCCAGAGAAACTCGATCGGCTGTCCCCTAACCTTTACTGCGACTACGGGTCGTCCTGACCTATCCCAAAGGGTATCGCAGACCCAGCTGGGGGAGCCTATACACCGTCATGCCGTTCCGGTCGCATCTGTCTGATCGGGCTAGGCGCTAACGCTATGTATGGGCTCTGCCTTTTTCTTATTGGGAGTGCCTGTTTGTTGGGCTCTCTGTGGTTTCTTAGAGCCATTGCATTCCTTAGCAAAATGTCCCAATTGGCCGCAATTGTAGCACTCTTGCGGCTTGGCTGGGGGGCTGTTCTTTCCCTCGTTTACCCAGGCGGGGTTGTGGAGAGTGGTTCTTACTGCCTGCACGTCTGCGGCGGCTTGGTTTTCCTCGGGTGTTCTAGTGGCTGATTTACCGTGAGCCGCTTGTTCCCAAACGCGGGGCAATCTCTTGACCACCCACTTCTCATTATGAGCCTCCTCCGAGGGGTCATAATTGTTACAGGCATTCTGTCCTGCTTCCGTGGCATGGGAGATAAGGGTGCGGGTCCACTTGGCCATATTGTTTGCGGACAAATGGGTGCGATCTACGTTGCCGAAAACGGCTTCAAAATGAATCCACAAGCGTCCTGCGAACGCTGTGGGGTGTTCGGACTTTTTCTGTCTGCATTTATTCAGACCGTCTACGGGGTCGCCCCGGTATACCCGATCGCATGCAGGATCGCGGTATGCATTTCTGCAAGGGTACCTCCTCCTACATTCTGTGGGTCAGGAAGGGCTGCTGCGACCAATGGGTCTAAGCTGAGGACCGTGAGCTTTACCTGCTCTTTCTCATCCAGGCCGTACATGGTCGCCTGGTGTTTGACGGTGGCAAAGAAATGGTGTGGGTCTGAAGCGGGGAGGAACGGTGTGATTTTGGCACACGCGTCCCGTAATTGGGTCACTGTGAGGGGGGTGGAATATAAGACGTCCGCCGCGTCTGCTGTGGCGGTGCGGTGGGTTGTTACAGGGTTCATGGGAGCCTGTATTATCTGTTGTGTGGGGGGTGGGGGTGCTTTCATCCTTTGGGGTTTTTCCTGCGCACATGCTCCCTGAACATATCTCTGCGCTGTCTCTTGTAATTCTTCCCAATCAGGGCCGTCTTCCTGTTCTAAACTTTCCCCAAAGGTTTCTTGAAATCCTTTTTGGACAGAAAGCAGTGCTTTCAAGTCTGCAATCTGCTTTCGGCACTTTGCATGGTCCAAAGTACTCTGCCTTTGTTCCGTTGTTGTGGCGTGGAGCGCTCTCAAGGCTGCCTTGAGATCACTGCATTGTTTCTGGAGCTTCTCTACCTGGTTTTCTGCTTCTTTCTTTACCAGGACTGCACGCTGCAGGTCCTGATAAGCCTTCTCATATTGTGACTGGAAACTACTCAAGTGCGCCAGACAAGATTGGTGACCCCATTTGGCGTCAGCCACCTCTTGGTCCTTTGCTGCTAATTCCCCTTTCAATTCCTGGTTCTCTTTCTCAATTTCACATATATCGGTTTTACTTATCCGATGTATGCCTTCTATTTCCTTGCGGAGTTTCCTGACGACCTCCTCTGTGCCTCGCAATTGTGCCAGACAGGACACAATTGCCATCGGCTTGCGTGCTTTTGCTAAACTCTTTCTGTGAATCTCACTCAGGTTCTCCCACCAAGTATGCCCTATACTTCCAGGACCTGAGTCGTCGTTACTGCAGAAATCCTTCCACACGGGCCATCCTTTGCCCTGCAGAACTTTGCGGATTTCCACTTCCCAAACGGGACACTGTCCCGCTCCTACGCTGCTGACTGGTGCGACAGCAAAATCTTCGGGGTTCATGAGGCGCTGCATCGCTTGCATTTCCTGCATGGCTCTCTCTTATCTGCTCGTTACGTTCGAATTTGGAACAGGGGGCTAAGGTGGTATGGTAGATAGGGGTACGGCTTGCGCTAATTTCCGAAATACCAACTGACGATAGTTTTGACGCAACAAAAAGTCTATCAGTTTTGCCTTAGAACCCGGTTAGTTACGCATGCATATACACACTTCCGAATTGTGAATTATTAACCAGAACCTCTTGAACACTTGTGGTTTTTTTGTTTTGTTTCCGATTGGATTCTAATTCAAAATGTTGGGGTTCTCCCGGAGTGGTTTTCCACTTCTAAGTCGGGTCCCGTCAGGATGTCGCCAATTATGTTGCTCTTTCTAGCTTTAGTCTATTTGCTCTGTATAGGTCACCTTTGCTCATGAGTCGCCAGGTATCTTTATGATACCGCCACGTGGTTCAAGTTTAGGTTATGATTAATAACACAGCACACTGCTTAGTAAGGATTAAAACAACGGTCATTTATTATATACAACAAGCAATATTAATACCCTAATACTACTTTTTATATAACAAACCTATCACTACTGGCCAATACTTAACTTAGGAAGAGCCCACCAGGTCAGGGAAACGAATGGCTTGTCCAATCAAATCTGGTCCGCGGGATTCAAAAGGCTGCTACAGGTCGGTGGCTAGGTGTCTCTACCGGATAGCGATCGTTGGATTCAAACTTACTGCTGCCGGTGGCTGGTCTTCCGAAGGTCTCGAGCAGGCGAAGATGAGAGAGAGAGGGATCTGAACTTGGACCTTTACTTTTATAGGGCCCAGGGGCTTCCCGCCTCCCGGGGCGGCCCTTGACCCTGAGTCCCAAGTGATTGGATTCTGTCCCCAGTCTCTGGGGTCGATGTGTCCAATGATGAGGCGATTCCTCGATCGGGGGGTGGTCGCTCACCTGTCTTTGTTTCGGCCACTGCAGGCGCCGACAGGTCTGGCCCAGTATTGAATTGCTAATATATTGCAATTGTTCCCGGGGATAGCCGATTTAACTGTGGATGTCTGAGTTGATTAGGTGTAAACAGTCCTGAATGAAACTGCGGATACCTGGGTTGAAGGGCTGTTGATAGCCCTGAGTATCGATCTGGGCTACGTTCCCAGAGCTGAATGTGCGAACCTGTTTGCAGCTGCCTGCTTGTGTCTTCTTGGCTGCTTTTCCCAGCAGTCTTTCGGGTTAGCCATTTTAAACTGGGTTTTGGCCAGATTAATCGGAACGCAGCCATTTTACATGGCTACATAGGGAGTGTGGTAGAGAGCTAAGTATGCATCCTTGCGGGGCCCCGGTATTGAGGACTATCGTGGAGAAGGTGTTGTTGTTTATCCTTACTGATTGTGGCCAATGGGTCAGGAAGTTGAGTATCCAGTTGCAGAGGGAGGAGCCAAGTCCTAGATTTTGAAGTTTTTGTATGAGCTTGGCTGGGATTATGGTGTTGAAGGCGGAGCTGTAATCAATGAATAGGAGTCTGACATCGGAGTCCTTATTGTCAAAGTGCTCCAGGGATTAGTGTAGGGCCAGAGAGTTGCTGTGGACCTGTTGTGGCTGTATGTGAATTGCAGTGGATCAAGGTATTCTGGGAGTATGGAATTGCTGTGTCTCATGACCAACTCCTCAAAGCACTTCATAATGATAGATGTCAAGGCCACCAGATGGTAGTCGTTGAGGCATGTTGCTTGGTTCTTCTTTGGCACCAGTATGATGGTGGCCTTCTTGAAGCAGGTGAGCACTTGGAATGGCGTAAGGAGAGGTTGAGGATGTCTGCGAACACACCCACCTGTTGGTCTATGCAGGATCTGAGTGCACAGCCAGGGGCTCCATCAGGACCCGTTGTTCTGAGGGTTCACTTTCAAGAAGGCCGATCTAACTTTGGAGGCTGTGATGGCAGGTATGCTGTGTCCGAGGTTGCTGGGACAGTTGACAATGGTTTGATGGTTTCCTGCTCAAACCGAGCACAGAATGGATTGAGTTCATTGTGTATTTCTTGCCTGTCTTGAATGCCTCAGACCTGACCTTCAATAGGGAGTGAATCTCCCGATTAACCCATGGTTTCCAATAGGAGAACGTACATCCTACCTTCTTTCTACACCCTTGCTGATGAAGTCTGTGACGGTGGTGGCATACTCACTTTGGTTGGCCGCTGAGTTCTTGAATATGTGTAATGACCTCCAATTGGCATTATTGGTTGGCCAATTGGAGTATGAGCTCCCTCAATGATAGCTCATTGAGGGGACTCATATAAGCACCTGTGTAGGCTTTGTGAGGCAGTCTTAAGTTGACTGGAATGCTAGCAGCACTGTTTGGAGCTGCTCTTGTATATAAGTTATTGCGAATAAATACTGGTGTGGTGACGGAACCCCTGCCTCCTGTGGATTATTACAGTGGCGACGAGGTAAACAAAGAACCTTGCGGAGACCAGCTGCCGCACTCGGAGGGTAAGCCTTGCTCTTTCAAAAATGCCTCTTTTTGGGAAGTTGGATGCATTCGACCCGACTATTAAGGATTGGTCCCAGTATGTGGAGAGAATGTGTTACTTTTTCCAGGCCAATGAGATAACGGAGGACGGAAGGAAATGGGTTATACTGCTGTTGGCGTGCGGACCCTCAGCCTTCGCCATTATACGTAGTCTAACTTATCCCGATACGCCGGACACGATACCTTTCCAAGAATTAACAAAATTGGTGGAAGAGCACTATGACCCAAACCCACTGACGAATGTGATATAAAATAGTCACTTGAAAGATATTAGTTACTGTAATGTAGATATAGGCCGGTCTAATTCATGTTAGTTCACAGACAAAGGATTTCAGAGAGCATGGCAAAGGAGGGGCGATGGGGTGTTTAGAGTATGAGGAGAAAAGGATGCTGGGTAATAAGAGGCCAGGGGAAGGGATGAGAAGTGAGCCAATTAGGATGTATGGCCAGGTCAGGAGGGGTATAGGATGACCCATGGGAATCGTGTATGTGAAACTTGATGCCATTTGAATGTGTTGGTAGAGATGTCTTTGTTCTACAGAATCACTCGATTCCGGAGACCCAGGAGGCAGCTTGCGTTCTGGGTTTGTGTGAAATGAGTCAGACTTGCAAGTCAAATAAAAATAACTAATGCTATGCCTACAAATCCATCTCGAGTTTTATTGAGGCCAGACTGACGGGTAAAGAATTTATTATTTCTCACCACCCCTCATTTTGCGTAGGTACAGATTCTACACAACGAAGTGGGAAGACAGAGAGTCAGTCACGAATTTCTTGACCCGCCTGAGGAGGCTGGCGGAAAAATGTGGGGTTCGGCCCGACGCTAAATGAAATGCTTTGGGACCAGTTAGTGTGCGGCATAAATGACCTCCAAATACAGAAGCGCCTGTTGGCGGAAACGCAGCTAGACTGCAGGTGGACGTTACAGCTCGCACTGTCCCTAGAAAAGGCAGCAAGTGGGACGCAGGAACTACAGGGCACGCCAATGGAGGTAGGTACCTGGCAGAGGGACTACCACAATGGCTCTAGCTTCCAGATAGCCGCCCTCAGGAAAAGCCTGAGGAACAGAGGGCCAAAGGAAAACCCCAGAACTGCCCCCAAGTCTGCTAGGACTAACTGGAGACAGAGGGAACTACCGGCTCAGGCTCCCCCAACAGAGAAGGACCGTTTCTGGCACCAGACAGAGTGGAGTAACAGCGACAGAAACCCTAGAAGGAGGTGGCAAAAGAGGAATAGCAGGTGGGGACGCAGGGAAGTACACTACCTAGATGCCCCATCCTCCTCCGAAGGGGAACAGTTATATAATATTGCGACGAAGGAAGCAGAACCTATTAAGATTACCCCACGGGTGAACGGTCGGCCGACAATAATGGAAATAGACACGGGTGCGGCCGTATCAGTAATGGGAGCGGCAGCATTTAAAAAAATCAAAGATGGACTCCAGCCACTAACCCTAACAAAAACATTGATGAAACTTAAAACCTACATGGGGGAACCCCTGGAAGTTCTAGGCACGACTCATGTACCCGTGGAATATGACAAACAATTGCTCAGATTACCATTGACGATAGTAGAGGGCACCGGACCGAACTTAATAGGACGGAACTGGCTGAAAGACCTAAACTTAGATTGGATGAAAATTTTCCAGAGTGGAAGCGTGCAGTTGAGTGGAGTACTCCAAAAATACCCGGACGTCTTCCAAGAAGGTTTTGGGGAAATTATAGGCGCCAAAGCAACTTTGCACGTGGACCCAGAAGCCCTTCCGAAATTTTGTAAGGCCAGGCCGGTACCTTTTGCATTAAGGAGGAAAGTAGATGTCGAAATAGAAAGGTTACGGTGTGATGGCATTATCAGACCAGTACAGTTCTCGGAATGGGCAGCGCCAATGGTACCAATTTTGAAGCCAGACGGCTCGATACGTCTCTGTGGAGATTTCAAACAGACGGTAAACAAATACGCACTGCCGGACAAATACCCGATCCTGAAAATAGACGACCTATATGCCAAATTGGCAGGTGGGCTTTTGTTCACAAAACTGGACGTGAGCCATGCCTACCTGCAGTTAAAACTGGACAAGGACTCCCAGAAGTTCGCTGCGATCAACACCCTGAAGGGACTTTTTCGTTATACTAGGCTACCCTTCGGAGTGTCATCAGCCTGCGCTATAATCCAGCGTACGATGGAAAATATTCTGCAGGGACTACCGCAGGTGGCGATTTATTTGGATGATGTCTTAATCACGGGTAGGACAAACAGGGAACACTTAAGGAACCTGGAGGAAGTGCTCAGGCGTTTCGCAAAGGCAGGCGACGGCTGAAAAGAGAAAAATGTGTTTTTCTGGCCCCACAAGTGACGTACCTGGGATATAAAGTAGACGAGTCGGGCTTACACCCATTGGAAGACCGAGTAAGGGTAATAAAAGAAGCTCCAGCTCCCACCACGGTCCAGGAGCTACGATCATTTCGAGGATTGGTAATATATTATGGCAAATTTAGCAGCCTTGGTACGTCGGTGCGAGGAGTGCCAACAGGGGCAAAGAGTGCCACCAGCTGCACCATTGCACCCGTGGGAATGGCCAGGCAGACCGTGGACCTGCCTGCATATTGACCACGTCGGCCCTTTCATGGACTCAATGCTTTTGGTGATAGTGGACGCCCACTCCAAATGGTTGGACGTCCACCGGGTAAACGCAGCAAGCACAGCATCGACAATTGAAAAGCTCAGGGCCTTGTTTGCAACACATGGACTTCCGGAGGTATTGGTGTCGGACAACGGGATGGCATTCACAAGTGGGGAATTTGGAAAATTCCTAAAGGGAAACGGAGTCCGCCACATCAAAACGGCCCCTTACCATCCAGCGTCCAACGGCCTGGCAGAGAGAGTGGTCCAGACACTAAAAGCGGGACTCAAGAAGCAGCCGGCAGCGTCAATGGACACAAAGCTCTCCCGCTGGCTGTTTGATTACAGGACCACACCGGATTCCACAACGGGCATACCGCCAGCTGAACTCTTAATGGGAAGGCGGCTGCGAACGAGGCTGAATCTCCTTTTCCCAAATTTAACGGGGAAAGTGGAGAAACAACAGGAGGTCCAACACAGGGGGCATGATGATAATAGTCGGCAGCAGAGACAGGTGGGGGCACCGGTTTGGGTCAAGAATTATGGGAATGGACCAACGTGGGTCAAAGGCACGGTAGAGTCCCAAACAGGGCCCATATCATATAAAGTTTCGATAGGAGGTAAGGTGCTGAAGAAACACCTAGACCAAATAAGGGCAGCGGAACCACACCTGGAGGCAGTCGAAGCAGGAACGCCTCAAGCTGGGATAGCTCAGACGGGAAAGATACCCACACCCCAGCCCCGAGCAATTTCTCCAGACCCCACCATCCAATCGTCAGAGTTGGAGATGGACACGTTCGACGAGGCCGCCGTGACACCTCTCCCCGAGGAGGAGGAAGTACAACTTCCAAGGAGGTCGTCAAGGAAAAGACGAGCACCTATAAGGTACACCCCACCCACGTCGGAGAACGACCCGGCGGACGACACAGAGGTGACAGACCCGGACAGGAGGAGCAGGAAGAAGCTCAGAGGAATGCCAGCTGGCAGGAATTCCTCGGACCTTGGTGGGGGGGGGGGGGGGGGGGGGGGGGGGGAGGGGTGTAATGACCTCCAATTGGCATTATTGGTTGGCCAATTGGAGTATGAGCTCCCTGAATGATAGCTCATTGAGGGGACCCATATAAGCACCTGTGTAGACTTTGTGAGGCAGTCTTAAGTTGACTGGAATGCTAGCAGCACTGTTTGGAGCTGCTCTTGTATATAAGTTATTGCGAATAAATACTGGTGTGGTGACGGAACCCCTGCCTCCCGTGGATTATTACAATATGGATCAGTCCACTGACTCCCAAGCAGTTGCGTAGGAGCTCTTCTGTTGCCTCGGACCAGTATTGCATGACTTTCTTAACCGGATTCTCCCACTTAAGGTTCTGCTTGTATGCCAGGAGAAGGAACACAGTCATATTGTCCAATTTTCCGAAGTTCGGATGGGGGATGTATCGATGTGCGCCCTCGATGTTGGGTAGCAGTGGTCGAGGATGTTGATGAACAGGAGATGTGTTGGTGGAATTTTGGCAGTGCATTCTTGAGGTTGGCCTGGTTGAAGTCTCTGGCCATGATGAACATGGCCTCTGGGTATTCTGTTTCACTATTATTTATATAATTCATCAAGCACTTTCTTCACCTCCACCTGGGATGGATTGTAGACCGCCATGATAATGGCAGAAATGAGCTCCTGTGGAAGGTAGTATGGGCGGCACTTCACAATCAGGTATTTCAAGTCTATGGAGCGGTAGTTTGCCAGGGTCGCCACGTCCAAGCACCAGGAGGAGTTGATGAGGAGGCAAATCCCTGCACCCTTCACTTTGCCTGATGACGCAGTGCGGTCTGCCCAATGAATCGAGAAGCCTTCAGGTTGTATGGCATGGGTGAGCCATGTCTCCGTGAAACAGAGCACACATCAGTCTCTTACTTCCCTCTGAGAGGTAAGTCTAGCGTTAAGCTCGTCCAGCTTGTTTTCGATCTCTTGGTCGTTTGCAGGAGTATGCGGGGAGAGGAGACTTGAAACTGCGTTGTTTTAGTCTCACTTGCAGACCACCGCATTTCCCTTGCTTCATCAGTTGGCGGCTGCTTCTGCTTGGTCCTGGTCACTGGCGGCAGGATTCTCTGCTTCTGCCACTGTCATTGGGACCCCACACCGCTGGGAAACCTGCGAGCGGGGTGCGCTGCCAGCGGGAACAGAGAATCCCAATGGGCGGAGAATTCTGGCCACCGTCTCTTTAAGACTTCTGTGACCTTATCGTGGTGCTATTTTAGTCCCACTTCATTTTCTGTTGTGCCTTTTTTGAACAGTTTATTTCCTTCTGCTATTGCTACATGTCTCAAAAGCATTTAAAAAAAAAATAACACTCATCAGTTGAGTGTATATTTTACACTGCAAATGACTATGGTGATAAACCGCTTTCTTCGAGAGTCTGCAAAATGTTTGTTTTTGGAAGTTATCTAGTTTTCAGCTAGGTTAGTTTTAAATGTTGCAACACCATATTTTGGACAATAAACATACCTTCAGGTTTCTGTATTGATGCAATAAGTCTGTTTTTTTTCAGGGGTGGGGGATAGTGGGGTTGTTAATCATGTGTTTCTATCCCTCCATGTCCTTTCCTCTCTCTCTTTCTAGTCTGATCCAGCTCTGTGACCATCTCTCTTGCTTTCTCTGTTTCTCTGACTCCAGCCGTGTACATTTCCACTTGTTCCCCTCACCATCTCCCACCCCTACCAATTGATAGCCATGCCTTCAGTCACCTAGGTCCCACACTCTGGAATTCTTGCCCATCCTTCAACCTCTTTCTCTTCCTTTAACCCACTTACTTGGCTAAGATTTTGGTCACGCCTCCTAACCTCTTGTTCTTTGGCTGGTGTCTATTTTCCTTATGCCTCGGTGAACTACTGTGGAATGTTTTTCTATGTTAACTGTGCTTTATAATGCATGTTGTTGTTCTTCTGTTGAATAGGAGTATCACCTCATAGATGTGTGCGGAGCTGTACCCTATTTGTACAGAACTAATGGTATTTATCAAATCAGACAGCTATGGGAACAAAGCCTTGGCAAACCCATTGCTGAGTAGAGGTCATGGAATTTGGGTATTGGAATGCGTTGCTTTGGGTTTTCCTTGTCATGAGTAGAAATATCAGAGAAAGCTAGAAATAAAGTTGGATGACACTGGAAATACACAACTTTTTATTTATTCTTTAAGGAGTTAATGTTTCCGATATATTCCCTCTTCAGAACTTAAGAAAGGAAAATATTTTTAAAATATTAGTAAGGTTAAGACCAAGAGAGGAAGGAGAAATGATTGATACCCCTATCGTAGGTTGAATAACCTGCTAATTGCTTAATAGAAAATTGTTAAATGATATAAAAGTTCCGTAAGACAGGTCATTAAAAACCAAAAGTGTGTTAGATTACTTTAAAGGATAAAATAAACATGTTAGCTGATCCCTGATCACCTGGTGTTCGTGGGATCATGCTGTGGTAAATTAGCATCTGCATTTATTTTGTAAAACAGTGTTAAGTTTGCTTAGGGAATACTTTCCTTTCTTCTTTCGGATCTCTTTTGCATTTTATTTTTGTTCTTGTCCTACTTTCCTTATTTCTTTCACTCCTTTATTCACTCTTGTTGGTTGGCTTGATTTTTAATGCATTTTCTTTGTCTCTTTTCATTTTCTTGCTTTTCCTTTCTTGTTTCTAATTTACTTCTCTCTTATTCAATTGACCAGCTGGTTCAGTTAAATATGTTTTTGTTGTTCTTGTTGCCTTCCATGGCTAAAGAATTAATGGTAGTTTACAGCAACTAACGGGACATTATCTAGACAAGTTCTAGTGCAAGCACATGACGTCCTTAAAAGGATCAGTGCCTCAGGTGGCGATCTTTTCTCATTTCCATTCCTCCCCAACCCAACCTTCTGACAAACAAAAGTGACTGATGACACATCCTAGCTCTATTTTTTCATAATCAGTGTTGATATCATGGCTTTTTAATGTATAATTTTTTTTCAGGGTTTTATGTGGGAGATATCTAAGGAACTGGAAGCCATGTTGGTGTTTGCTGAACACCGCTATTATGGAGAGTCCATGCCTTTTGGGGACAAATCATTCAGCGTAAGTTTTGAAAGCACACCTTACAAACTTAGCTTTTTGTCTGCTCTATCTCAGAGACAAATGTATTGCTCTCTCCAACACTGTGCCAGCACTGTCTTCTGTTCTTGCTACAAACCTGACCACAGAAAAATCATGCTATGTAAAGGCAATAAAGATTTAGTGTTGACCTCTGTAGCACTACTGTTGTAACACTCACATTTATGCCATTGGATCGATACAGTGTAGTGAAATCTTCTGCCGAGGAAATTCAAGCCTAGAATTTTCAATATTTTGATATGGACTGGAAAATGCATTTAAAATAAATACTATAAATAATTTACCACTTGTGTTGAAAATAACATTGATCAAGTAATCTGGGATTTAGATATCAGAGGATGGGGATTTTAAATAATTAATATTTCTTTTTGGGAAAAAATATTTTTTGGATTAACTATTTAGTTTAAAAAAAAAATTTAGAGTGCCCAATTCATTTTTTCCAATTAAGGGGGAATTTAGCATGGTCAATCCACCTAACCTGCACATCTTTGTGTTGTGGGGATGAAACCCACGCAAACACGGGGAGAATGTACAAACTCCACACGAACAGTGACCACGAGCCGGGATCGAACCTGGGACCTCGGCTCTGTGAGACAGCAGTGCTAACCACTGCGCCACCGTGCTGCCCGATTAACTATTCAGTTCACCAACTATTTTATAGAGCCTCATCCATGCATTTAGCTTGGCGAAGTTCCTGAGCACAATAGACTGAGGGAGCAGAATAGTCAATGGCCATTGCCTATTTGTGAAGTGCCTTGAGATGATTCTTTTACAGTAATAATAATCTTTATATTGTCACAAGTAGGCTTACATTAACATTGCAATGAAGCCACTGTGAAAATCCCCTCGCCGCCACACTCCGGCGCCTGTTTAGGCACACTGAGAGAGAATTCAGAATGTCCAATTCACCTAACAATTTCATATGAGTCCAGGTTGTGGTTTTTTAGGCTCTATTCTGAAGTCTGGAATCACAACTTGTTACGATCCCTGTAGAAACCATTAATGTTTAAAGAGAAATTTGAAATCCTTGTTATTTACTGATAGAATGAAGCCACAAGATTCCATTTTGAACAAATGAATTTTAATGTGCAAGAATCAAACAAAGTAAAACAACCACATAAATATTGTCTCAGGTGACTACATATAGTTTACCTTGAAAAGCAAATTGAACACAATCACATATACTTTGGACTAAAATTCTCAAATTGGTCTCTTTTTTTTCTTCTTATGACTTCCTCCAGAAAGTCTTTGGCTACTTATCAGGTTCTTGAAGGTTATCCACTTTCTTAGGACTAATTTCAGACTTTTCCACAGCTCCCTTGTAAAGCCTGGGACTTTTCAGCTCAAGCTTGAACTTTATTCAATTTTTGTGCATTGAACTTGAACAGAAAATTAGGAATACTACTGGTTTCCAATTGCTATATTCTCCTGGTCCACAAATTATGTGGACAAATTATTGGCAAATTATTTTCCTCTGCCATCAAACTCAGGGCTTACACACAAACCTGGTTCCAGTTCCAACTCCAAAATCTTTGGCTTCTCCAAGCTGAACTGCTTGGTTCTGTGAGCAAGACACACAGGTAAACCCCACACAAAAGGTCAATTCCCTCTAACCTATCTCCATGACAACAGGGCATATTTAGGATGTTCTAAACAGATATTTACATTCATTATCTTTTAGGTTCAAAACCAAACCTTTGATTTTGAGGCGCATATAAATAATTTATATCTCTACTTGAGTTAAGGATCCTCTCTTTCAGATTTGCTGGTTCCACCAAGAAACTTCCTTATTTACAAACTGCCTTGAGCTTCTTTTCGTCTGGGAACTGTATACATAATTTAGATATTTTATTGAGGTAGGTGTAGATCTCCTGGCTCTACAAATCTCGGAAATGGGTCATCTATTGTTTTAACTTTTCTCCCTTCTTATCTGGCCTCATTAACTCAACATAGGTCACCGTTTGAATTGCCACAACTTGTGGTGTTCTGGGAACTTAGAAAGTCCAGCATTTTACTTACCTTACCTGCACAAATGTAATCATCCTGAAGCTAAAAATGACCTTTGAATTATAAATATGAACCATGAAACTAGGTGGTTATGACAATTTTGTAGTTATAATTCAGTTGGAGCTCTGCCAGGTGCATTAAGTCCAAGTTAGTTCTTTGATCAGCACCTGCTTTTTGTTTTAAAATGGAAGAAAAACTCAACAAAAATAATAGGTTATGGAATAAAAAGATATTTAAAATTATGCAGACAAGGAAAGGGAGAGATGTTGGAATTGATGACTGGTAATATGAAAAAAAAAGGTGTGTAAAATATGGAAAATTGCTTCTTCAGTTTCTAACTATGGTTTGTAATGTAGATTTTAGCCGTGCTCTGTCTTTTACATTTGGCTCAGTAATTAGTCTTTGTGTGCTTGTGAGGAAGGATGCAGCAACTCCAAAATAGTTTGTCAGGAAGCATTGAAAGCTAAATTAGGTGGATGAAAAGGAACAAGGAAGGTAATTCTGTTTGTGTGATGGCCTGTTTATGGTGACAAATGTGAGTTGAATGTGCAGAAAATGCAACTGCTCCTACAGCTATAAACCTGAATTAATTATGTTTGAATTGATTCAATGAAACCCACCAGAAGAGGTATGTGGAGCAGGGCAGGTTTCATTGCCAAATTCCCACAGCCTCAAAAAGAGTTTCTTACTTCTTCTGCTCCTGCTCTCAAGGCAGTAAATTTTAAAATAACACAGAAGTGAATGAAATGAGAGGGAATGTGAAAGAGAGCGGGCATGTATGGGAGAAGGGAATCCAGACGTGCAGTCAAACAAATGTTTGTGATTTTAATTTTGATTTTAAAACTTCATATGCAGTAGAGAGGTAGTGGACTAAGCGAGGGAAAACATTATGCGAGAGCACCGTGGTTATGAGGTTATGAGCAGCCATGGGTTTTTCTTATCCTTTTTAACTCATCTTGGGGTATTGGACAATTTAATGAAACGGTCGGTGGTAAATGATGAGCCTGGGTTAGAGCTCTTGGTCCCTGTGTAACTGACATATATGACAAAGCAAGTGAATTCATAGGTCGCAGACCATGAAAACAACTTGTAAAGTAACCCGGAAGAAGCAGAAAATGATCATCAGGATTTGTATACAAAAGTACCTTTTCCGTCCCAGTTTATTTAATCCGGCAAATGCTGCTTTTACCACCCTTATGAACTTTGTGATCTTAAGTAATAAGTACTTGGTTATATTTTTTGCGTTTTCAAAGAACCGCCCTGTGTTCAAAGTCATTTTCAGAGGATGATAGTAAAATAGTTCCACTGGAAACAGTTCAAATGCCCAATACAAGGGATGTGAAATAATGATCAGATGGAACCAGTGTTTTGAGTCCTTCACCAATAAAGGCTTTGGCATATTTAATGTTGATTGTTATGTGTGTATTTTGAAGTGGATATCTAACACATTAGAACTACATAGCGATCCTATCCTATTTACAATATTCATATTCTGTTTTTATCCATACATTTGTTGCTTGTGCTGTCTTGGCTCTGGGATCAATACCATTAATACAGCATAAACAGGACAAAATCACAATGGTCTTCCAAGCCACTGGCAAGAAAATCCCGCATTTCAGCTGTCTTCCGAAATTGTTTGATGCTGTGTGTGTGATAGATGTGGTAATTGTGAGCTCAATTTGTGTTGATACTGTTGAACTATTTATAAAAATGACTTTGTTCACAAAGACATATTTTGAAATATGTGCAGCTTATTAAGCAATGTCATGTTCACTTTAACTTGTAATTTGGAATTACATTTTAGGAATGTTTCTCTCCTAGAATCTTAAGAACTTGAACTACTTCACGTCTGAGCAGGCTTTGGCTGACTTTGCAGTTCTTATTCGGAATCTCAAACAGACCATCCATGGAGCTCAGACTAGTCCTGTTATTGCTATTGGTGGCTCCTATGGAGGAATGTTGGCAGCCTGGTTTAGGATGAAGTATCCAAACATTATTGTTGGGTGAGTATTAGTTTGGGAGGGAAGGGAGACTTTCAACAGGAGAAAAATCTTTGTCTTTTTTTTTAACAATTTGGTACAATTTAAAATACCACAGAATTTTGAACTGTGTTTGAATGTACCATTTTAAAAGCGAAAGGAATTACTTCCATTTTATACACAATTTGGTCTTTAAAGATTTTTCTTTTAGTTCAGATGTTCCATTTTTAAAGCAATGAATCTGTTTAATAAAGTATGATTCTATGGTAGATCATTGAAGTAAAAGCATTATAAATTGTGTCTATATGTAGACACAAAGGAAATCACAGTTCAGTTAAAATAAAGAGTACACTTGAAATATATTCCATTTTGGATTCTAATCAATATTGTATAAGTTATTCGTATAAGAAAACTGCAATTATGGGGAAAAAACAGATGTTTTGATGTGTTAATTGACCATACTGAAATTCTTGGCTTAATATGTGGCATCAATTAGTCAAGCCCAACAATTTTTGGATATAAAGTACCTAAAATAAAGACCAAAAATGTGATGCCACCAAAATCGCTAAACTTTGGTACAATCCCATGTATAGTATTATGTCTTGCTCTGGTAATGCTTGTAAAAATACACGGAAGTGTTGGCGTTAATTCAAAGGAAGAGACTGACGATAATGCCAGAGATAAAATCAAATGACTAGAAGTTAATGAAAGTAGCTGAAGAAGATATCCTCCAAGCATTAATCATGAATATAATGTTGGTGGTAGATCTATATGGAACATACTCTAATGCCATTTTCTCTATACCATAAAAAATGTTATTTTTCAAATATTTTTCTCATTCCTGTTAAATATCATAATTAACCTTAATCTCTGCCATTGTTTCTATAGTCACTTGTTAATCTGATCTATAAATAAAACTTTCTATCACAATGGTTATTTATGTAAACATTGTGCAGTATGTAATCTAGCTGAAATGTTAAATGAAAGTGATGTGAAGTATCCAGATGGGCACTTTTCATAGAATTTACAGTGCAGATATATTTGCATATATAACCTGAATTAAAAATATGGGACAGGATTCTCCGTTCCACCACACCCGTTTTCTGGAGCAGAGCGCCCCCACCGGCAGCAGGATCGTCCATCGCACCAAGGTGGGGTTTCCCGTTGTGGGCACCCCCACGCCATTAGGAAATCCCCAGGCATGGGTGTGCTGCCAGCGTAATGGAGAATCCCGCCAGCAGAGAATCCCACCCATGCAATATTTTATTGCCCCTGCAGAAATCTTTGCCACCCAAATGTTTTACACAGCAAATTCTAAATCTGGGTGCAAATACAAGGATCACGATTTTGCACCCGAGTTCTCCGGAAGCCTAAATGGTGGCATGACAGCACAGTGGTTAGCACTGCTGCCTCACAGCTCCAGGGACCTGGGTTCAATTTTGGCCTTTCTTGACTGTGTGTATGGAGTTTGCACATTCTCTCTGTGTCTGCATGGGTTTCCTCCCACAGTCCAAAGCTGTTCAGGTGAGGTGGATTGGCCATGATCGATTGCCGCTTAGTGTCCAAAGATGCGTAGGTTAGGTAGGGTTACGGGAATAGGGTTGGGGTATGGATCTAGGTGGGGTGCTTGGTGCCGATTCGATTGGCCGAATAGTCTCCTTCTGCACAGTAGAAAAGAAAAAGAAATATTGTGCGACTTGTAAAACGAGAATCCCGCTGGCGAGATCTCAGGCTGGATTCACCGACCCCCCGCCGGGCCGGAGAATCGCCGGGAGGTAGGTTGAATCCTGCCCGACGGCGACTGCCGGATTCTCCGGTGCCAGTTATTCGGTGGGGGCGGGAATCGCGGCGCGCCATTCGGGGGCCGTTGGCAGTGGCCCCGGCCCGCGATGGGCCGAGTGGCCGCCCGTTTTTGGTGGGTCCCACCGGCGTAAATTACACCAGGTCCATACCGACGGGACCTGGCTCTGCGGGCGGCCTGCGGAATCCTCGGGGGCGCGCGGGGGGATCTGGCCCCAGGGAGGTCCCCACGGTGGCCTTGCCTGCGACCGGGGCCCACCGATCCGCAGGCGGGCCTGTGCCGTGGGGGCACTCTTTCCCTCCGCGCTGGCCGGTGTAATGGTCCGCCATGGCCGGCGCGGAGAAGAACCCCCCTGCGCATGCGCTGAGATGACACCAGCACACACTGGTGCTCCCGCGCATGCGCCAACTCACGCCGGCCGGCGAAGGCCCTTCGGCACCGCGCCGAGCCCTTCGGCGCCTGCTGGCTCGGCGTCAATCGCGCCGGCCTAGCCCCTGAAGGTGCGGATGATTCGCCACTCCTCGGCGCCGGTACGGCCCGTCCTGCCAGTTAGGGGAGAATCCCTCTCCTTGTTTTTTGATTTCCGCCCCCCCCCCCCCACCTTGCTGGTGACATTACAAGGACATAACAAGGGAATCAGAATGCCCAGTGAGGTCGGGAACCTCGTTTCAAGAAATGTAAACATAATTAGCAGGCTTCCCCACTGTATTGTCCTCCCACATCTGGAATTCCCTCATGCCAGTGAGGTTTATAACTGCTTTTCAAAAGGGGGAATCAAGTGGAGTGATTCACTTTGACCCAGGAAGTGTAGAAGATTGTAGTTTAGTCAGGCAGCATGGTCGGCACGGGCTTGGAGGCCGAAGGGCCTGTTCCTGTGCTGTACTTTTCTTTGTTCTTTGTTTTGAAGGGAACCCGCTGGGGATGCACAGGGGTGGGGGGAGGGGGTGGGGGGGAGAAGAGGGACATGTCTGGACAGTACGCGTGGGAGAGGGTTCATGATTTTTCCATCGGAAGGGCGCCCTGATCTCGGGATTCCCAGCTGCTGACTTTTCCCGGCCCCGCCCTGCCAGTATGAGAGCATGGGCTGTACCTCCAAATTCTTTCTGCCAAGAGTGATGGATTATCTTGGGTTTCTTCCCTTAATCAGCACTGAGTACAGAATGGAAAATTCTGCCCAGTCTATTTGTGGACCTTTCATTTGTAATTATTTTCAACATTTTTTTATAATATTAAAATCAAGCTGAAGAACAAGTGCTTTTATGTGCAATTAGTTTGGCATGAAAAGTGTGCTGTATGATTATTACTGCACCGTTAATAAACACGATCATATAAAATTATTCCTACTGTTTTAACACCAGTATTAAAATAAATTCCCTACAATCATTGTTAAAATAGTGGACAATTAGTATCCAATCATATTAAGTATTATTGTCCACTAATATTTGCATGTGTATTTGTGTTGTAGAGCTCTTGCTGCTTCTGCTCCAATATGGCTGTTTGAGAATTTGACTGCATGTGGAGACTTCAACACTATTGTAACCAATGACTTCTTGAAGAGTGGGAAAGGTTGTTCTGAAAGCATCAGGAATTCTTGGGATGCAATAAATAAACTGTCATCCACAGGTACAAAAGCCTGGTCTGGGATTTGACGATAGTTGCGGTTTTTATTCATTATTAGTTTGAAGGTTTCTTATTAGATTAAAATCTTAAATGTCTTGAGAAAGTAACTTGGGGAGCTGAAGAATTGCTACATTATATAGGTTGGCCCATATAATGGCTCTGTCCATCCATGTAACTCACTGCAAAAATGTGGAAAAGAAGAGTTCTCTTGGTGCTGCACAATGCATGCCCCTGGAATTAGAGAAAAATAGGAATATCCTCTGTTCATATACTTGTTCCCCTGCAAACATGCACCAATTAGGAGCTGTAATTTGATGTGAACATGTCTTGTCATGTCATTATGTTTTTGAGTACTCCTTTTAAGAATCAGAATCAGCCCAATTCCTGACTAAAATAGCCTTATAAATGTAGACAATAGATGCAATTTACCAGCCTTATCGTGCCTGACTTGGTGGCACAGTGGTTAGCACTGCTGCCTCACAACGCCAGGGACCTGGGTTCAACTCCAGCCTTGGGTGATTGTCTGTATGGAGTTTGCACGTTTTCCCTGTGTCTGCATGGGTTTCCTCTGTGTGCTCATGTTTCCTTCCACAGTCCAAAGGTGTGCAGGTTATGTGCTTGGTCATGCTAAATTGTCCCTTAATGTCTAAAAAGATTAGGTGGGGTGACTGGGTTATGGGGATAGGGTGGGGGAGTGAGCCTAGGTAGGGATGCACTTTTGGAGGATCGGTGCAGACTCGATGGGCCAAATGGCCTCCTTCAGCACTGTAGGTATTCTATGACCCTTGCCTAAGTTCTCAGGCAGTTGACAGCTTGGTCCCTATCCGGACCAATGCTACACTCTGGTAAGTGAGGAGGCAATATCAAATTTTCATGCTACCGGCCACATGGCAATTGGCATGGCAGTTTGCGATTCACAAACCCAATGCCCCAATAAATGGTGGGGACCAATTTCTGTCCGTTTATTTCACTAACTTCAGAAACCCTAAGACAGGTATGTCCAAACTTTATTCAAATTTTAAAAAATTATATATTATTTTTTTTTGTCTTTACTTTTTTAAAATTTAGAGTACCCAATTCATTTTTTCCAATTAAGGGGCAACTTAGCATTGTCACTCCATCTACCCTGCACATCTTTGGTTGTGGAGCGAAACCCACGTAAACACAGGGAGAATGTGCAAACTCCACACGGACAGTGACCCAGAGCCGGGATCAAATCTGGGAACTCGGCACCGTGAGGCAGCAGGGCTAACCACTGCGCGACCGTGCTGCCCCCAACCGTTTGTCTTTTTGGCTATTAGTTTTCAGTTTCCCCTGGACCTTATAGAAAAATATTATGACAGAAAACATTGACATCACAAAATACGCTTTCATGTTCTACCCTTCCAAGCTTTAAGTCACATACTCAAACATATATTACAGGTCCAGTGTCCCAAAATCCGGATGAACCCGTCAACTGGCTACACTCTAAACTGGCACCCTGGGTAGCAATTTGAATAAATTCCTTTTATTTATTTTTCGTCCTATATTTTATGTACAATAAATATATGTTAGGCCTAGCATCCAAAATCCGTTAAATCCCCAAGTCTGGCATACGTCCAATGCTGAGCTTCCCGGATACGTGGTCCAGTGCTGTAGATGTAATTAGGTTCACACAAATGTTTTCTTTCCACCTAAAGCTAATTTACAAATTGTTCAGAGTGGACTGCAGAATGTAAGTCACTCTGCTTCATGGGTCAGATATCCAGGTTGTTGAGCTGCACATGCAGCAGTTTGGGCAGCTCGGCCTAAAATCCTGTTAATTGACCATTAATACCACTTGTTTTTAATTTTGCCAAATCAAGCATTAAAATGTATTTTTCCTTAAATGAGGGAACACTGCATTACCCTTTTCGTTTATAATAATAATCTTTATTGTCACAAGTAGGCTTACATTAACATTGCAATGAAGTTACTGTGAAAAGCCCCTAGTTGCCACATTCCGGCTGCTGTTCGAGTACACCGAGAAATCAGAATGTCCAAATTACCTAACAGCACGTCTTTCGGGACTAGTGGGAGGAACCATAATACCCTGATGTGCTTGTTGTGCTACATATGTCAACAGTTTAATAAATTAAGAGCTTCAGCATTATTTATTGGTCATGGGCTCTGCTTTTAGTCCATTTTATCTACGAACCTTTTACGTGAACATGGTATAGTTTCCTTACAATGTGAAGGTATTGTAGTAGGCAAAATGACACTGTAAATGAAGTTGCAGGTTCTCTAGAGAATTATATTTTGATTTGGAAACTGTGTTGTGCCTTAAATCTGACTTTATCCCTCACCATAATGTGACAGCAGAAAGTAATACATGCTGTCAATCTCTGCCAACACCCAAGTTAACATATTTACCCAATTGTTGAGTTATTTTTCTGTCCAATCCTGCTCTAACGTTACTGTCCATTTTCACTCCCATTATTAATTACTAAACTATCGTCAGGTTTGCTCAAATAAGTCTGTTTAGCTTAGTTTATGATTTCTCAGTGTAGCTATTGATGTCTCTATATTAATGTAATATTTAAATATTTTTTGATATTTGATCTCTCTTTTGGTTCCCATTTTTAGCGGAAGGCTTAAACTTTCTTTCCCATGCATTACATCTCTGCTCCCCTTTACAAGCATCTGATGTGGCATCCTTCAAATCATGGCTGAGTAACACTTGGGTTAATTTGGCTATGGTGGATTACCCATATGCGGCTGACTTTTTACAACCTCTTCCTGCATGGCCTATTAAGGTAATTAATGTAAACATCCATTTTAAACCGATTTATTTTGCAAATGAGCAGGAGAGGGAATGGAAAAAGAAGAAAGATTCCAGTAGAGTATTTGCTGAGGGAAATCTTTAGCTCTGAAATCTGAGCATTCTATTTATACCCTGCTCTAATTGGTGAAGAGATATCACAGTCTTGGATTGCAGAAATCATTCTGGCCAAATACAAACCAGGCCTGATCTGATAACTTCTGAGAACAGGAATATCATGATGTTCTAACCCAGCTGACTAGGATGGTTTCCAAACTATTTACCATGCCCGATACTTGTGAGTGTGTTAAAGATTATTTTTTACATAACCCGTTGTTTAAATATGTTTTGCATTTTGACAAATTGTTCTGCCACTTGATACCTTGCGGTAAAGGGTAGGGCATTGTTGCTCTTTTTAGCCTTCGTTTATTAGCTCTGATTATGTCACCTTTGCTCATGAGTCGCCAGGTATCTTTCTGATACCGCCACGTGGTTCAAGCTCAAGTTATGATTAATAAGTCAGCACACCGCTTAGTAAGATTGAAATCAACGGTCATTTATTATATACAACAATTAATGCTTACACAATAATCCTACTATCTATATCGAAACCTACCACTACTGGCCAATACTTAACTTTAGGAAGGGCCCACCAGGTCAGGGAAATGAATGGCTTATCGAATTGGATCTGGCCTGCGGAATTCAAAAAGGCTGATACGGGTCGATGGCTAGGAATCTCTATCGGGTAGCGATCGCTGGAGTCAAACTTATGGTTCTTTGCTGAAGGTTCTTGCGAAGGCTGCGAGCAGGTGAAGAAGGGAGAGAGAGCGAGATCTGAACTTGGCCCCTCACTTTATAGGGCCCAGGGGCTTCCCGCCTCTCGGGGCGGCCCTTGACCCTGAGTCCCAAGTGATTGGTCTTGTTCCCAATCACTGGATTCGATATGTCCAATAACGGGGCGATTCCTCGATCGGGGGGTGGTCGTTCACCTGTCTTTGTTTCGGCCACTGCAGGCGCCAACAGGTCTGGCCCGGCATTCAATTGCTAATATGTTGCAATTGTTCCCGGGGATAGCCGATTAAACTGCAGATGTCTGGGTTGATGTGCTGCTAATAGTCTTGAGTATCGATCTGGGCCGACTTCCCCAGAGCTGAATACGCTATTCTGTCTGCAGCTGTCCGTTTGTGTCCTGTTGGCTGCTTTTCCCATCAGCCTTTTCGGTTAGCCATTTTAAATCAGGTTTTGGCCAAATTAATAGGGAATCAGCCATTTTAGGTGGCTACAGCATCTACATTCCATGCATTTTAGTTGCCTGTTTAACCTCATTCACAGCTAATAAGTGACACTGGCACTGTTCTATGTATGTTTTTAACGATGATTAAATTGCCACTCCTAAGGGCATGGTTTAGGGATAGGTAATAGACAGACAAATCAAATCACAAAGGTGGAAGAAATATTTAATGTACAATATTATTAGAATATGTTAGGTATTTTTGGCAAGAGGTTATTAAATCAGAGACAATCAAAACATTTAAGAAAGAATTTGCTAAATATTTGACGCTGAACAAAATGTTAAGAGTGTTGTTAAAGAGCAGGAAATTGGAAGAATGAATAACAAACACTTATGGCACAATGAACTGAATGATCAAATTCTGAGTTGAAATGTTTTTGATTCTTTAATCATTGACTATCATTCCTTGTTTTTGTGTATATTTCAGAAGTTTGTGTAAACATAGTACCATCTTGAAGATTAATAGTCTGTTACTTGGGCTTGTTGAGGGTCTGCTGTAAACTATTTTTACACTGATTAACCTGTATAAAAATAGAGACAGTGGAATGCATTTGGTGAAATTATATTTGCTAAATTTCAGTTTCAATACTAATATGATTGGCTGAATACAAAAAAGTATAATTTGTAAAAATTTATTTACCATCCTAAAATTATTTGCATACACATAAGGCAAGTATATACCAGTGAACAAAAAATGTATTTTTTGTGGTGAATAGGGAACACGGTTGTGATCCTAAAATAGTCCAAGTACATTCTTTGTGCAGTTCAGGTTGTTAAGGTCTCTCAAAGTTTATGTGAAAATTACAGAAGAATGCATAAAATCCCACATATGAGAGAACTAAAATAATCCAGCATTTTACACCTCAGTGGAGATGCATGACAGGGAGAGGAGGAGTTGAAGCAAACATATTTTAAAGTTTATCTGTGAATATACCAGTGTTTCATGAATCTTATCAATCTAACCAACTTACAAGATCTATTAAAATCTGACTAATCTATTTTCAAAGACAGGTTAATCCATTTTAAAAATGATTTCTTTTCAGGTTGTTTGCAGCTTTCTTAAGGATCCTTCACTACCAGCAAAGTCCCTAATGCAAAACATCTTTCAGGCTTTGAATGTATATTTTAACTACACGGGCAATGCACAGTGTCTGAATATATCACAGACTGCAACTTCCAATCTTGATGATCAAGGCTGGTATTACCAGGTGAATGCGATTACACGTGGAGCACTATTGTGTGGTGGTGATGTGACATGGACATGTTAATTAAGTGTATTCTAATAAGGGCAATTTTCAGTGCAGTGACAAAAGATCATAATACATGGTGCTATAAACTTAGTGTAAAATTAGTTTTGGTACTTCCTTACAGTAACCTGACCTTTCTGCTGACTATTTAGTTCTGGCAGCTGTACCTTCCTGAGACTCCCCAACATAAGATATCCAGGCAAGATTGAATTAAACATGCTAAATTATTCTTCCAGTTTGATTCTAATGGGGGAAAAATGAGTAGTTGAAGAAAATTAATTAACCTAACAGGATATTTCATAGGTTTGTTTATCTTGCTTTGTATCCTCCGCCTCATTCTGCCATCCCTGACACAAGTAATTTGTGGCAGTCAGATATGTGCTGAGTACAACATTCATCACTGTGCATCTTCTGATGTCCTTTGATGTAGATTGATCTGGCAAAGTTGAAGATGCTCTGTGAGAGGGTGAGAAATAATTTAGAAAGTTAAATACCCTTTGAATGTACTCTCAGCAGTCTCAGGAGGCCAACGACTAACGAGGGCTGGTCAGTAAATGCGCCCTTACCAATATCACCCCATCCTGAAAACAAATTTCAAATAAACCTTTGATGTTTAAGATTATCAAGTTCATCCACAGGTTTTAAGTGTTCACTAGAATTGTCTCTGTGAAATTAATCAGTTTTAGAAAACAGTTCATAAATTCATTCCATGGGCGAGAGTGTAACATAGGAGGTGGGGTCGGCCATATGGCCCATTAAGCCCACCCTGCCGTTCAAAAAGGCTATGACTGACCTTCTACATCGATTCAATTTTCCCACCCAATCCCCATACTCATTGATTTCTTTAGCACCCAAAAATGTATTGATCTCAGCCTTCAATATGAGGGAGCATTCACTACTCTCTTCATATGGAATTCCAAAGTTTACAAGCCACTGGGTGAAAGCATTTCTCCTCATCTCAGCTGAAATGGCTGTCCCCACATGCTGAGGCTCTGATCTTTAGTTTTAGCAGGGAAAACATCATCTAAATTGGTCACATCTGTTCTGATGAGAATGGTGCTAGTGTTCAAGAGGACATAGATAAGTTGGTGGAATGGGCTGATATATGGTAGAGAAGTGTGAAGTAATGCATGTTTTGTAGGGAGAGCCAGGAGAGGCAATATACAACAAAGGATACAATTCTAAAAGGAGCACAGCAACAGAGAGACCAAGGAAACCGTAGAAATGTTACAGCACAGGAAGCCATTCGGCCCATCTTGTCCTTGCCTGCCCGAGGACACCCAGATGCCCTTTCTAATTCCACCTTCCTGCACCCGGTCAATTCTAGGCACCTCACTTTCATAAGGATGTGAAGACTTTAAATGGGGTGAAGAAAAGATTTCCGAGAATTGTTCTGGGTTTACGGAACTTCAGTTATGTGGCTAGACTGAAGAATCTGGGGCTGTTCTCCTTGGGGAAGAGAAGATTGAGAGGCGGTTTGATAGAGATGTTCAAAATCATGAGTCGTTAGAGAGAAACTGTTCTCATCGACGGAAGAGTTGAGAACCAGAGTACACTGATTTAAGGCGAATGGCAAAAAATCAACAGTCACATGAGGAATTTCTTTTTAAACAGCGAATGGTTAGGATCTGGGATGCACTGCCTGAAATAGTAGTGGAGGCAGATTCAATTGTGGCTTTCAAAAGGAAATTGGATCAGCACCCAAAGAGAGGGCTGACTCCAGGGAAAGGGCAGGGGCAGCTGGGTTGCTCTTGCACAGAGCTGGCATGGACATGGTGGGCTGATTGGCCGTCTCTGCTATAGCCAGCCTGAGCCCAGCCATTTGTCTCATTACTCTTTGTGGAACCTCGCAATCCACAAATTGTTTGTCCTGTTTCCTTACATTAGAACAGTGATATATGACACCAGCTAAACAAAATAACAAATGATCTTCAGTTTGTATAGGTGACTAAGTCTGATTTATTTGTTTAAATATTTGAAATCTAAGTTAATTATAGAAGAAAATTAATTTTGGCTTCCATAAAAAAAATTATTTACCTTTCATGGGCAGCACGGTAGCACAGTGGTTAGCACAGTTGCTTCACAGCTCCAGGGTCCTAGACTCGATTCCCGGCTTGGGTCACTGTCTGTGCGGAGTCTGCATGTTCTCCCCGTGTGTGCGTGGGTTTCCTCCGGGTGCTCTGGTTTCCTCCCACAGTCCAAAGATGTGCAGGTTAGGTGGATTGGCCATGCTAAATTGCCCTTGGTGTCCAAAAAAAAAAAGTGAGATGGGGTTACTGCGTTATGGGGATAGGGAGGAGTTGTGAGCTTAGGTAGGGTGCTCTTTCCAAGGGCCGGTGCAGGCTCGATGGGCCGAATGGCCTCCTTCTGCACTGTAAATTCTATGATTCAAAGCAGCATTTTTAAATGCGGCAGTGGCGAGCCTGATTACCAATTGTAATAAAACGTTGAACTTAATATAACCCTCACTAACTGTAAGGGTTTAGGTTTTCTCTCTATACACCATGTAAGCATGATTATGATTAACTGAAATATCTCTGGCCCTACCGTACTCTCAAGTTCATCGCACCTACAGGATTTTGTTTTTCATCTTAGCAGGTGCTCCCAATAGGGGGAAAAATAACATTTGGAAAAAAAAGCTTTTTCCCCAAATGAATTTCACCTTTTTCACTTTTTAAATGTCTGCGTTTCTAAGGTATATGCAATATAAGCTTGGCTGTTTTAGAGAAATTGGTCACAGATTTATATTTTCGTCACTTTTTTGTTGTTGTCAGACTTGTACAGAAATGGTGATGCCATCATGTTCAGATGGTGTCAAAGACATGTTTGAACCGGTGCCATGGAACTTGCAGCAATATTCTGATAATTGCAAGAAAGACTGGGGATTACGTCCTAGACCTGACTGGATCACTACGGTATATGGTGGGGAAAAAATCAGTTCACACAGCAATATTGTCTTTAGGTATGTTTTTAATTTCAAGTATTACCTCAAAGCCAAATTCTAGTTTTTAAATAAGAATAAAGTTGCTGGTTTAGAAGAAAGAAACACATCGTATTACAGTCTTATTGGTGCTGCAGGTGAGTGGAGAAGACCTCTAGATGTAAAGAATGTGCATTGGTTTGGCTGGGACATCAGGCACTAACCTTTTTCAATGGCAGCTAGAAATGTTTAGATGAATAGGTAGTGAAAAGATCTTTATGCTTAACTTGATCTTCTTTTCTGATTACCAACCAGCTATAGTGTATGATTAATTAGGATATTTTAATCGGATGTTCACAATTGATTTAAAAGTAGATGCCCTATCAAGTAAATTATTAGGTAGTATTCATGTGGAAGCTTTACATGAGTGTTTGTCTTTCTTTCCCTGTCTCAATAGTAAACACTATAGATGAACAATGGATTTCCAAAGAGTTTGGTCAACCAGTTTGTGGGTTTGATGAGCTTAAAGATTAGTTTTCCTGTAGACTTTTTGAGCTTTGTGAAACAGTTAAGTAGTTGAGAACTTTCTCTCTGCCTCCCAGTAATAGCAAAATATTATATTATGGTGCCTCACACCAGAAACCAGATACTGCTTTTATTCGTGGTAAAAATGAATAAGCCAAGATGAAATGACAACAAATTGCATTTTAATAGTAAGAGCATAAGATAGGCCATTCAGCCCCTCGGGCCTGCTCTGCCATTTGGTAAGATGATTGTTGGTCTAATTGTGGCTTGAACTCCACTTTCCTGCCGACACTCCATAACTGTTGACTCCCTTGTCAATCAAAAATCTATCTAACTCCGCCTTGAATATATTGAATATCTATATAAATAATATCTAGAACTCATTCAACACTTTTGGATCAATAATTCTATCCATCACCTGCCATTAATATTTGGATGTGTACTTCCATGTTTCCCTGTTGATAAATCACTTAATCCATAGGATATTGCTTCCTTCCTTCAATTTATGAAGTACTTCTATTGGGATCATTTCTTCCAGTATACAGCAAATATTATGCATCCACAAGGCAATTGGTAAGTGAAAAATGTGTTAATAGTAGTAAATCTCAGTCTGAAATTTGGTGTATAAGCTTTAACATAGTAGGAGCTAATATAGCCTGTGTAATATAGCCTTTGGTATCTGCCTTAATTGCAGTAAATTTATGGTGGCGAGCAGCAGGGTCAGGGAGACAATCGGCGGAGCAGGAAGGTTTGCGAGCAGGAAGGTTGTGAGGGAGGCAGCAAGTGATGGTTTTTTTTTGGAAAAAGGCTCAGTAACCATGCTAAAGCTGAAATGGCAAGATTGATATTGTAGAATGTCCCTAATTTAACAATGGTAACCCACTACTAGAACATGCCAAGTGGGGGACACTAGTGGTTTATTCTCTACAATGGTATTTGAGCTCTATGTTAACTGTATGTACAAAGAACAAAGAACAACACAGCACAGGAACAGGCCCATCGCCCCCCCCCCAAGCCTGTACTGGTCATGATACCACACTTGGCCAAAACTTCAGCACTTCCTTGTGTCATATCCCTCTATACCCATCCTATTCATGTATTTGTCAAGATGCCTTTTGAACGCCATTAATGTATCTGCATCCACAAACTCCCCTGGCAACGCGTTCTAGGCACTCACCACCCTCTGTCTAAAAAAACCTGCCTCGCGCTTTGCCCCACGGATCTTAAACCTATGCCCCCTGGTGACTGATCCCTCCTACCCTGGGAAGGAGTGCCTGCCCATCCACTCTTTCCATGCCCCTCATAATCTTGTAGATCTCTATCAGGTCACCCCTCAACCTCCGTCATTCTAATGAAATGATTCAGCCACTCTGCATAGCTAACATCCTCCAGCCCAGACAACAACCTGGTAAACCTCCTCTGCACCCTCTCCATATCCTTCTGGTAGTGTGGTGACCAGAATTATGCATAATATTCCAAATGCGCTGTACCAAGGTTCTATACAACTGTAGCATGACTTGCCAAATTTTATACTCGATGCCCCGCCCAATGAAGGCAAGCATTCCGTATACTTTCTTGACTATCTTGTCCGTTGTGTTGCCACTTTCAAAGATCTGTGGACCTGCATGCCCAGTTCTCTCTGACTTTCTATATTCTTATGAGTTTTGCCATTTATGGTATATTTCCCCTCTATGTTAGACCTACCAAAATGCATTACCTCACATACTGTACTGTCTGCTTTTCACAGCAATGGTGGTCTGGATCCCTGGGCAAGTGGAGGGGTGACTAAATCGATCTCTGATACATTGATTGCCATAATTATTCCTGAAGGAGCTCATCATTTAGATCTTCGCTCTAGAAATGATAAGGACCCTATCTCTGTCCAGAAAGCACGAGCTCTGGAAGTTGAATACATCAAAAAGTGGATTCAAGAGGCGAGAAATGAATCAATGCCATAGTAAGATGAAACATACACTTCTCTGAATCATTAAGCTATATTCTATATGGGATATAGTTCCTGAATATTACTGATTTTCAACTTGATTTGCTGGATATTCCTTCCACAGTACAACTTGCTTTGCCTAACTTCCAACCTCTGATGTCTTCACGTTACCCAGAAGAGAAATTTTACATTTAAGGAAGTCTCTACTTGGTGATGCGGGTTGGACTGTCTAATTATCAACAGCAAGATTTTCTATTACCCAATGATTCTTATTTTGTAATCCAAATCACGCCCTGTTAATTTGATACCTACATGTTCTAATATGTTCCATAACTTTGATTTGGTTATTAACTTGCGGTATCTTGTGTTAAATTACATCTCTGAATTGTGGTTTGCTGGTCAGATCGTTAGATTCAAATATCAGTTGTGTTTTACTAGATTTGTGAATAATCCATACCTTTATAACAGAAAGAGAAATGATGCAAGTTTGCTGACTCCATGTTTGCCCATTTACAATGTCCTGGACTTGTGGCTGAAAACCCACTTCTTTCTCATTATTTCCTTCCTCTTTCATTTGACGTTTTGATGTTACATTTATCCATTGTTTAAAAGGTCTTAAAATTATATTTCTGGCATTCCTGTTTTCATATTTCCTTCAAATAAATTACATGCATAAGGTGGGAAAGTCAGTTTGTCCTTTATTTATAGCAAATTTTAAAACATTTATTTCGTTCATTCTTTAATGGGATGTGGTTGTTGCTGACAAGGCCAGCATTTGTTGCTCATCCATAATTACCCAAGAAGCTTGCTTTCAGAGGGCAGTTAAGATTCAACAGCATTCTTTCCCAAGTGCCATTCTTCATGTTTTTAAAAAATATTTTTAGTCAAGGCTTTTTACACATATACACAAAATATCAGAAGACTAAATGTCAACCCAAACAAACCTTTCCCGATACCAATACCCTTATCCCGCCCCCCCCCCTCCCACTGATCCCTCAATCCTCCTTGAAGATAGTAACGAATGGTTTCCACCTCCGGGAAAGCGAACTTGACCATCTCCAACTGCAAGAATTCTACCAGGTCACTCACAACACCCCTGCCTTCGGCGGCTCCGAGTCCCAGCATCACAACAGGATCTGTCTCCGGCTATCATGGAGGCAAAGGCCAACACATCAGCCTCTCTCCCCACCTGGACTCCCGAATCTTCCGACATGCCACATATCGCCACCTCCGGACTCGGGGCCACCCCCACACTCAGAACCTCAGACATAACATCAGAGAACCCCTGCCAGAACCCTCTCAGTCTCGGACATGCCTAAAACATGGACGTGACTCGTGCCCCCCCCCCCCCCCCCCCCCCCCGCCCACACACCGCCCACAACTGTCTTCCACCCCCTGCAAAGAACCTGCTGATCCTCTCCACCGTTATATGGGCCCTATGCACCACCTTAAACTGGATGAGGATGTGTTCACCCACCACAAGGCCTCTACCCACGACCCGGCCACACCTCCCCTCCCAGCTCTTCCTCCCACTTGTCTTTAATCCCCTCCCCCGGAGCGCCCTCCTTTCATTAATTCCTTGTAAATATCCGACGCCTTCCCCTCCCCAATATTGTCCTCTTTTTAAAAAATATTTTTATTCTCCACCTTTTTCACATTTTCTCCCAAATGTACACCCAACAATAAACAATAATCAGTAACGAATGTAATGTCATTCCCCATATCAATAACAACGATCCCATCCTCCCACCAAACCCCCAAACATTGGCCTGCATGTTAACATAAACAAATGAGAACAAGTGAATCAGGAATCACCCATAGTCACCATTAACACAGACAGTCCCTCACACCCCCCAACACTCCAGCCCCCCCCCCCCCCAATGTTCGATGTGATCCAATTCTCGAAAGTGCACAATGAATAATGCCCATGAATTGTAGAACCCCTCCATCCTTCCCCTCAGTTCAGATTTGACCTTTTCAAGCATCAAGAATTCCAGCAGGTCCCCCCGCCAGGGTACATGGTGGAGAGGTTGATCTCCACCCTAACAGTATCCGCCTTCGGGCGATCAACGAAGCGAAGGCTACAACATCTGCCTCCGCGCCTGCTTCTAACCCCGGCTGGTCTGACACCCTGAATATGGCCTCCAGAGGGCCCGGGTCCTGTTTCACGTGCACCACTTTAGAGATTACCCTAAAAACCGTCTTCCAGTAATCCTCAAGCTTTGGACAGGACCAAAACATATGAACATGGTTTGTGGCGCCCCCTCCGCAATGTTCACACACATCTTCTACCCCCTCAAAGAGCCGGCTCATCCTTGTAAGGTGCACTCTTGTAAGGTGCGCTCTATACACCACCTTCAGCTGTATCAGCCCCAACCTCGCACACGAGGTGGAGGCATACACCCTCCGGAGCACCTCACACCAGAACCCCTCCTCCATACCCTCTCCCAACTCTTCCTCCCCCCAATATTGTCCTCTGACAACTTGTTCTGCAACACCAGAGGTTGCAGCCCCGACAAGGATGGCATCTCTCTCCTCACAAAATCCTTCACCTGCAGGTACCAAAAGCCCTTCCCCTTGGGCAACTCATACATTCCTCCAGCCCCACAGACCTGCTCCCTTTAAACAAATCCATAAAGTACTCTATCCCCACCTGCCATCCCTGAAACCTTGTATCCAGTCCCGCCGGCACAAACCTATGATTGTCGCATATCGGCGCTCACAATGACATGCCCTCCAGCCCTAAATGTTGCCTGCACTGGCTCCACACCAGTAATGCTAAAACCACCACTGGGCTCAACTGGAATTCCACATACGGGGGTGGGGGGGGGGGGGGGGGGGGGGGGGGTGGGGGGGGGGCTGTCAAGGTCCACTTCAAGGACTCTTGAACGGAAGGCATTGAAATGTAAAGTGCTGGACTTCAATCAACTGTAATTCTGTCAAGGCAATGGGAACTGCTAATCAACCAGGTACACCCAACAGACTCTCAAACCCCCATGTGGAGGATAATCTGTTAATTTCTACTATCATGAAATGTGTCAAAGGTCTCTGAAAGAGCAAAATGAGATTGAATGTTCTGCAGCAATGTTAATCAAATTCCATTCCTGGAATGTACAGAAAGCCAGAAATATGGAGAAGATCTGGAAAAAGAAAACTACGGAAGAGAGCAGTAAGGAACCCCCCCCCTCCTCCTCCTCTCTCTCAAGAGGGAAATCTCTATCCCTTTACAGCCTAAAAATCATTCCCAGTGATAGCGGCTGTCCATCAGAAATAACCTCAGGGGAAACACATCGATTTCTGGGAGATGGATCATTGAATTAAAAGGAAATAAATTGTCTCCAGTGCAGTTACCTGAACTCCAATTCAATTTCAGGATTTTTTTGGGGGAAAATATTTTTATTTGAGTTTTTCCATTTTCTTATGAATAAAACAACACACGCTTAAAATTAATATAGTACAACACAATCAATTCACCATATATTAAAAAAACAGTTTGTTCATCTAACCTGGCGCTTCTTTGTAAAAGACAGGTATAGAAAATGAGTAACAGGATGGGGAGAAAAAGGACACATGCTATAAAGAAAATGGAATTAAGGCACACACACCCTTGCATACACTATGGCCTGTAACTTATGGCTAGCGGTGGAAAGCCATTGGCCACCGATTTTGAGAAGGAAAATGCGCACTTTCCTGCACGCACATATCACAGCGAACCTTCCTCTCCATGCGACCGCCTCAGGCCTCCAGCGTGGCGCAGGAGGAGTGCAGCCCAGCTCTTATGACTGCGCCAGCTGAGCCATTTAAACTGAAGATTTATATTGAAGATAACAGGCAACATGTTTAGCAAGTGTTTTAAAGGTATGTAGAAGTTTTTTAAACAGTTTTTCTTTGCTTTTTTATACAGGCATTGCTGCTAACATTTTTTATGACTAAAGGTGATTCTTTATAAGTGAACATGGGTTTGGTTACTTGCTTTAAATCTGTGAAACTATTTAAATCTGTACTCTATTGTTAAATAATTTTACCACATGTGGAAGGCTTAAAAGTGTTCGTATGTTTACAGTCAGATGATGGTCATAAGATTTTAAAAGCGCCCCAAGACCTTTTGCTGTCACTATCCGTGTAACATCGGAGGCAGAATTCTCTGGTAATGGGGCTATGTCCCCACACCCGTGAGAAAACGGGCGTGAATCACTCTGGACTTTCCTGGAGAAAGTCCAGAATGATTCTCCGTTTTGAAGCGGGCTTGCAGGGCCCCGGAGTACTCCACGCAGTTCCGGCTGCCGATACGAGGCCCTGCACTTCTGGCCGCGAGTCCGTGCGGCGGCCGCCTGTGGCGGCAGCCCCGTGCAACATGGCGGACCCACACAGCGGGCCGGCCCCAACAATATAGGCCCTCCCCCAAATCACGCCACCCGCCGATCAGTGACCCCAATCATGAGCCTGGGTGTCCTGGAGGCCCCCCCCCCCCCCCCGGTGACGGATCCCCCCGCCAGAGCTGCCGCAGACTATGTCCACAGCTGCCACTCCCGAGTGCCCGAGTGACTGAACTACGCCGGTGGATACAAGGCCAGTTGCTGGCAGAGGATCGCCGCGAGCTCCTCTTTCAATGGCCCCTGGCTGGCGCTGCGTCGACCACGCGCGTGCGATTGGCGGCGATTCTCCGGTCCCCTGACCCGATCGCGATTGCAGCGTGGAGGCTCGGAGACTCCCGGCCCTGATATATTTTTGATTTGTGTTTATGGAATCACTGCAGTGCAGAAGAAAGCCATTCGGTCTGTACCAATGCTCCAGAAGATGACCCTACCCAGGCCCCGCCCAACCTATCCCCATAACCCCACCTAACCTTTGGACACTAAGGGGCTATTTAGCATGGCCAATCCACCTAATCTGCACATCTTTGACTTATGGGAGTAAACTGAAGCATCAGGAGGGAACATCGCCGGCACGGTGGCACAATGGTTAGCACTGCCAGAGACCAGGGTTCAATTCCGGCCTTGGGTGACTGTGGACTTTGTACCTCCTCCCCGTGAATGAGTTGGTTTCCTCTGGGTGCTCCAGTTCCCTCTGTAGCCATCTGGGTTGGCCACTTCCCAACTTAAAATGGAGAACCGCAAAGGCTGAAGGGAAATTCAGCCAACACAGGCAAAGACTAGCAAATACAGAAATCGTGTGTATTGAAACCTGTAAGAAACCAGACAGCACTGAAACCAGCAGCCATCTGCATAATAATGAGCAATTCCAAGGCACAATTGTAACAGTTAAGGTGAATAAAGCCAAGCTAGACTCCTTGGCGCCAGCAGGAGCCAAGACAAAGGAAGGCCAACGGACATTTAGGGACCGCCCAGCGATCAGGGAACAACTCCAGTATTGGAGAAATCGATCCAAATGATCGGAACGCAGTCCAATCATTTGGAACAAGGTACGGGGTCCGCCACGAAGGGTGGGAAGCCCCTCGGGACTATAAAGTAAAGCCCCCAAGTTCAAATCGTCCTTCTTGGGCAGGGTCACTCAGCAGCGCGAAGCAACCCCTGAGAGTGAACTGTCCTGCGGCCACGCCAACCAAGTAAGTCTCAAGTCAACGCTCGCTACGAGATAGGCGCTCCTAGCTACCAGTCCATACCAGCTTTTGAATCCTGTAGACTCAGGACCTACAGGCCCTGGTGGGCCAATTCCGAAGCTAAGTATAGGCCTTTTAGTGATAGAAATAGCCTAGAAAGTAGAGTTTATGCATGAGTAGCGATTTACTGTGTATAATAAATGTGTTTTGATTTGAATCTTACTAATTGGTGTGTTGAGTTATTGATCATTACTTGAACTTGAACCTCGTGGCGGTATCATAAAGATACCTGGCGACTCTAGAGCAAAGGGTAAACAAACAGAGCAAATTAAGAGCCAACCAAAAGTTAGCAACATTTTACTCCCGACATCCTGACGGGACCCGACTTAGAAGTGGCTTAACCACTCCGGGAGAACCCAAAATTTGAATTAGAAATCCAATTGGGAACAGAAAAAACCACAAGTGTTCAAGCAGTTCTGATCAATCCTCATAATTCGGAAGTGTGTTAATGCCTGCGTAACTAACAGGGCGATAAGGTAATACTGATAGATTTTTGTTGCAAAAAACTGTCGGGAGTTTGTATTCCGGAAAATAGCGAAAACCGTACCCGTAATTACAGCACCGCCTTAATACCCCTTGTTCCAAATTTTAAGAGAAGTATTCAGAGAGGAAAGATGGCATTGCAGGCAATGCAATGCCTCATGAACCCAGAGGAATTTGCGGTCGCAGCGACCAGCAGGAGTAGAGTAGGACAGTGTCCCGTTTGGGAAGAGGAAATCAGAAAGTACCTCAAAGGGAAAGGATGGCCCCTTTGGAGCGAATTCTGTGACAATGAGGAAACAGGACCCGGGAGTATAGGACATACTTGGTGGGAAAACATGTCAGAGATTCATAAGAAAAGCTTGGGAAAAGCTCGCAAGCCGATGGCAATCGTGTCCTGTTTGGCACAATTGCGAGGCACAGAGGAGGTCATTTGGACGCTCCGTAAAGAGATAGAGGAGAGACATCGAATGAGTAAGGTCGATGTGGGCGAGATAGAGAAAGAGAACCTAGAATTAAGAAGGAAGTTAGCAGCAAAGGACGGAGAGGTGGATGATACCAAGTGGGCACACCAGTCTTGTCTGGCGCACCTAAGCAGCTTCCAGACACAGTACAAAAAGGCCTATCAGGACAAGCAACGTGCAGTCCTGGTAAGAGAGGAAACAGAGAAACAGGTAGAGGCAAAAGGCAGTGTAGCGACCTGAAAACAGCATTACGGGCAATCCATGCTACCACCACGGAGCAGAGACAAAGCTCACTAGATCACGCAAAGTGCCGGAAGCAGATTGCAGAACTGCAGTCTTTGCTCTCAGTTCAGAATGGATTCCAGAGCACCTTTGGATCCCAGTTAGATGCAAAAGACGGCCCGGATTGGGAAGAATTAAATTAGACCGCGCATAGATATGTTCAGGGAACATGTGCGCAAGGAAAGCCCCAGAAGAGAAAAGCGCCCTAACCCCACCACAGAGCAGATAGTTCAGGCACCAATGAATCCAGTAACCACCCACCGCACAGTCACATCGGATGGAGATACAGAATTTCTTTATACCACTCACTTAACCGTGACCCAATTACGGGAAGCATGCGAGAAAATCACACCGTTCCTCCCCACCTCAGACCCCCACCACCTCTTTGCTAGAGTAAAGCAGCAGGCGACCATGTATGGCCTGGGCGAGCGTGAGCACATGAAGCTCACAGTTTTGAGTTTAGACCCTTCGGTCGTAGCAGCCCTTCCCGACCCACAGAATGTAGGAGGACGCACCCTTGCAGAAATGCACGCAGCGATCCTAGACGCGATCGGCTACAACAGAGGAGACCCCGTAGAAGGCCTGAATAAGTGCAGACAGAAAAAGACGGAACACCCCACAGCGTTTGCTGGACGCTTGTGGATTCATTTCACAGTAGTTTTCGGTAATCTAGACCGCGCCCATTTGTCCCAAGACGGTATGGCCAAATGGACCCGCACCCTTATCTCCCATGCCACAGAGGCAGGACAAAATGCCTGTACGAATTATGACCCCTCAGAGGAAGCCCACAATGAGAAATGGGTTTTAAAAAGATTGTCCCACACCTGGGAGCAATCTGTACAAAGCAAACCCGCAGTTAGGAAACCCGAGGAACAGCAGGCAGAAGCAGACATCCAAGCGGTGAAAACACACCAGAACACCACATGGGTGAACGAAGGCAGGAACAGCCCCCCACAAAAGCCACAGGAGTGTTACAACTGTGGACAGTTAGGACACTTTGCACGAGAATGCAATGCCCCACGAAAGCCACAGAGAGCCCAGCAGGCAGGCACTCTGAATAAGAATGGGACAGAGCCCATACATAGTGTAGGCACCCGTTCAGACCAGACGGACCTGAACGGAACGGACTGACGGTGTTCGGGCTCCCCCAGTTGGGTCTGCGACACCCTTTGGGATAGGTCCGGCCGACCAGTAGTTGCAGCAAAGATACGGGGACAGCCCATCGAGTTTCTCTGGGACACAGGAGGGTGCCGCACCACAATAAATTCCTCCACCATATTCCAGAAAGACACGTGGCCCACTACAGCCACCATCACCCTCAGCGGCTTCACAGGCCACTCACAGCAGGGACACATCACAGCCCCTGTGCCCATTCAGATTGGCAATATAACGACAAAGCACCCCATAGTCTTAGTCGATCTACCCCACACAGCAGAACACATTTTGGGAATTGACTTTATGAACTCCCACCACCTTTCATTTGATCCGGTAAACCAATGTGTTTGGAAAATGGCAAAATCTGCAAGAGCCCCCACAACGCTCACAATAGGTGAATATGCAAACAAGATTAGCGCAGTCGGCGAATTTTGGTTTGACCCGACCACGATTAGCACAGACAAGCACGTTAGGGCAGTTCTGCAGAAGCACAGGACAGCATTCGCGACCCACAAACACGACTGTGGCGGGATGACTGGTTCCGTTCAAATCACAGGACCTGACCCTAGACCCCAAAAGCAATACGGATTTCCCCAAGAGGCAGAGGGAGAAATCGCAAAAGTTATCGACAGCTTATTAGAGCAGGGCGTACTCAGATCAGTAGTCTCCACTAATAATGCCCCGATTTGGCCAGTGAGAAAGCCCAATGGATCATAGTGACTGACCATCGATTACCGGGAACTCAACTAAGTCCCCCCGCGCAGCCCCCACGGTAGCCACAAGTCCCGAGACCATGCTCAAACAGGGACTCAACTCACAATACTTTACGGTTTTGGACATCAGTAATGGATTCTGGACCATTCCATTGGCAAAAGCGTGCCAATACAAATTTGCTTTCACTTTTAAAAATCAGCAGTACACATGGACATGCCTTCCACAAGGATTCCACAACTCCCCCTCCATTTTCCACCGACAGCTGGCAAATGGATTATCAAAATTTTCTCGCCCCGAATGTCTGGTCCAGTATGTGGACGGCCTATTACTGCAGACAGACACCAAGGCAGAGCACATCGTGCTTCTGTCCGAACTCCTGGAACTCCTACAGAAAATTGGTTGCAAAGTAAACCCCCAAAAGGCCGAGATTTTGGATAACAAGGTGATATATTTGGGTACGATTATCACGCACGGTAAACGCGAGATCGAGCACGAGAATTGACTCGATTGCCAAATTGCCCGTTCCCCAGAATATTTCAGCCCTCCGGTCATTTTTAGGACTGGTTGGCTACTGCCGAAACCACATTGACGGTTTCGCCAGCAAGGCAGCACCCCTCTCGGAACTCCTAAAGAAAGGAGCCCCTTGGGAATGGCTTCCGCAGCATACGGATGCTGTGGATGCTATGAAAAGAGCCCTCATTGCAGCCCCCGCACTACAGGTTCCAGACTGGCTTTCCCCCTATGCTATAGAGATAGCTAGCACAGACCGCACCCTTTCGGCCGTGCTCCTCCAGGAACGGCACGAAAAGCAGGTTCCAGGCATGGATATTTTTGGACACCACCCGAAAGCGCTCCAGTGAATGCAGTTCAGGTCTCGCAGACTAAGATCGAGGATTTAGTGCAGGCCCAGAAGCAGGATAGCAATCTCAGGGAGATTTTGAAAGGACAATTTCCAGCACCCTATGATAGGTTTAAAAATGCACTGACCACACATGACGGTGTGGTGTTAAAAGACACCCTTTATGTGGTTCCTGAACAGGACAGGAATCAACTTATTTGTTTATTCCATGACAGTCATGGACATCAGGGAATTGATCCCACTACATCCCACCTCAGGCAGCTCTGTTGATGGCCAAGTTTAAAAGAAGATGTAATGCCCTACGTTGAGAATTGCCTTATCTGTGCCCAGAACAATCCGGACAGATACGCAAAGAAGGCTCAGGTTAGTCACACCCGCCCCGTCAATCCCCCGCAGCATTGAATCCGACCAAGGTTCCCATTTTACGGGATGTGTCATGAAGAACGTCCTCACGATATTTGGCATTACCCAAAAATTCCACATCGCATACCACCCCCAGTCAAGTGGTATCGTGGAGCGCATGAATCGGACCCTAAAATCAACCCTCAGAAAAATGGTCCAACAAAACAACACCACTTGGGATTCAGTCCTCCCTTTTGCGCTGATGTTTTTGAGAAATACTGTCTCAACTTCCACAGGTTACACCCCACACACCCTCATGACCGGACGCCCCATGAAAGGCACAGAATTTTTATTAGGATTGGACTTGACCAGCCCCGAAGTGACGGCCCTCACACACGAGAACGCAGTCAAACAGATAGTGGAGAATGTGAAAACAGCTCAGCTAGCAGCCGCAGTAAGATTAGGCACACGGAAGAAACAGAGCAAGGCCTGTTTTGACAAGACAGTGCATGCGACTGAATTTGAGGTAGGACAGCAGGTCATGCTCTCAATTTACAACCCCAGCACATTCCTGTCACCTAAATATTCGGGTCCGTATTCCATTGCGGACAAAGTAAGCCTCTCCGTCTATAAAATTAAGTACCCCAACGGAAAGACTGCGTGCTTCCATATTAACCAGCTTAAGGTATATGGCCCACAGTCCAACCACGCACATCACGTCATGCTCGACGCAGCAGACCACACCCCGCCCACAGCCAACGTATCCCTACCCTCCCCCAACACGCCCACCACATCCACGCGACAGCGACTGTGACTCAGACAATAGCCACAGCACGCGTCCCTACTATCCCCAGGCAACAGGACCCACACCCAGCGAATCTGACCACGATTCGAGTGATCCCTTCCTCATCACATTCGTCAACAAACCCCACCAAAGACCATCGTCCTACGATGACGATTCCGTCCCCACAGAACTAGACTCCACTTTTAGGCACCGCGATCACTCATACAGACTCGTCCGGAACGACGAGATGGACCCCAAATCGCACCATGCAGCCCTATCAGCCCTTATACATTCGAGAGTATGGCATCCGGGAGAAGATGACGACTTTGAGTCTGACTCCCAAAGCGAGAACCCCTTTGCGACCCTGTTCGCAACCGATAACTGAGGTGTCCAGATGATGTTTTAAAAAGGAACCGCTTGGGAGAAACGGTGTCCTTTCTGATGGAACCTGCAGCATGTTGTTTAATGTTGTTTGTTACTGTTATTGTTATGTGTTGTACGTAAAATCGGAAATGCTTTTCCACGGCCCCACCCCATATTTTTCGGCTGAAACCTATGAGAACTTGCCCGCACGCTCATCGGCAGAAACCGCTGAGAGCTTGCCTGCCCCAATTCATAACTGCTCTTCTGGTTCGAAGGAAGAACCAATACGGCAACCCCCCCCACGATGACTACATTTTTGCCCGTTCTTGTCGGTTGCTCAGTCAGTGGAGAAACGGCACTGGTCTCCGCCCTGCCTGAGGACCCCCCCTCTGGCCAGCTACGCTCAGGTAGAGCACACACAGCATCAGTCGCCGTCCCACCCGGGGATTCCATCCAATCCTTACCCGTCGCGGCCCATACTTTTGGCACTTTTGGTTCAAAAAGTTTTGTTTTGTTTTCGGGCAACCCCTAGGTTGCCATCCCTGTGCTATTTACATCCTCAAACATTTGGATGGTAAATCGCACAGCCTGCGAAACGGCTCGCACTGTTTCAGTATTTTTAAGTGTGTCTTGTCCTGAATATTCGGTTTAAAAAAAAATTAGGGAGTGGTGACAAATTGTAAAGGGAGAATTGGCACTGAAGGACAGGCATACTAACGCACGAGATATTAACCAAGATAGTAACAGAAACTATGCTTGATCCCACAGAACCCCAGAAGCTCCAGGAAAAGAGACGAAACGGAAAGGAAGAGACAATGAAGACGTCATACGTGTATTTCGTCGTTACTGCAATTTGTACCCGGTTGCGCGCGAACGCGAACCCCCTGACCCCAACCCCCCCCGGCCGTCAATGATTCACTTCCCCATAGCACACAGAACCCCGAGATAGTCTCCAATACACCATCATGATGTGATAAGCTCATAACATGGTACTCCCTTTCCTACATACTCAAATCCCTATTAGTGTTGGCGATACTCTGCAGCATCGTGCAGACTATCCGCATGAGGAAATGGTGAAGGAAAGCCTACCGCGCTCGCACCCCGGTATACAGAATGAGATCCCCTATTTTCGGTTTTCACCAGGCCCCCGAACCCCTTGATTTACAATAAAGACCATTTGTGTTGCATCTTTTGTAAATAAAGAAATGGAAATATTGTACACCCCTGTGCTTGACTGCCAAGCCAGGAAAAATGTAAATGCTGCTTTCATTTTGTATTGTTTAGGAAGTTAGTATGATTGAATGTTTGAGTGAGTGTAGTATATTGAGGACAGGTAGAGGTACCGTTTTAAAAATATTTTGTAATGCATGTCCCTGTTTTGACATAGCGCCACTTAGAAATTGTTAGTTAGAATTTTTCTTGCATAGTTATGGTCAATGTAGAGGCCATGGAAGAGTGCACGCAGGGTCAGGGAATGAAGACAACGCAGTTATGTGATCCTTCACGCTTCGCGTTAGGGATCACAAGGAGGGCGTGTAGCAACCTGGGTTGGCCACTTCCCGACTTAAAATGGAGAACCGCAAAGGCTGAAGGGAAATTCAGCCAACGCAGGCAAAGACTAGCAAGTACAGAAATCATGTGTATTGAAACCTGTAAGAAACCAAACAGCACTGAAACCAGCAGCCATCTGCATAGTAATGAGCAATTCCAAGGCACAATTGCAACAGTTAAGGTGAATAAAGCCAAGCCAGACTCCTTGGCGCCAGCAGGAGCCAAGACAAAGGAAGGCCAATGGACATTTAGGGACCGCCCAGCGATCAGGGAACAACTCCATAATTGGAGAAATTGATCCAAATGATCGGAACGCAGTCCAATCATTTGGAACCAGGTACGGGCTCCGCCCCGAAGGGCGGGAAGCCCCTGGGGATTATAAAGTAAAGCCCCCAAGTTCAAATCGTCCTTCTTGACAGGGTCACTCAGCAACGCGAAGCAACCCCTGAGAGTGAACTGTCCGGCGGCCACGCCAACCAAGTAAGTCTCAAGTCAACGCTCGCTACGAGATAGGCGCTCCTAGCTACCAGTCCATACCAGCTTTTGAATCCTGCAGACTCAGGACCTGAACGAAAGGCCATTTGTTCCCCTGACCTGGTGGGCTGTCCGAAGCTAAGTATAGGCCTTTCAGTGACAGGAATAGTCTAGAAAGTAGAGTTTATGCATGAGTAGTGATTTACTGTGTATAATAAATGTGTTTTGATTTGAATCTTACTAATTGGTGTGTTGAGTTACTGATCATTACTTGAACTTGAACCTCGTGGCGGTATCATAAAGATACCTGGCGACTTTAGAGCAAAGGTTAAACAAACAGAGCAAATTACGAATTAAGAGCCAACCAAAAGTTAGCAACACCTCCCACAGTCCAAAGATGTGCAGGTTAGGTGGATTGACCATGCTACATTGCCCTTTCATATCCAGGGATGTACAGGTTAGGTTCCGGGGATAGGGCGGGAGAGTGGACCTATGTAATGTGCTCTTTCAGATGGTCGGTGCAGACCTGATGGGCTGAATGGCCTCCTTCTGCACTGTAGGAATTCTATGGTTCTATCCCATGGTTTCAGGAAACCCATGCAGACATGCGAAGAATGTACAAACACCACACAGCCACCCAAAGTCGGACCTGCCCACTATGAACCTAGGGCCACAAGTCATATGTGCCCCCCCCACCACCCCCAGCACAACCAGTGCCATTTTGTTGGATGATGTGTGTGGGGAGTGAAGTGTGTATATGGGGCTGCAGCTTGTCAGCCTCCTGAGTATCAATCGCAAAAACTGGAGAATCCAGCAGTGTTTCTCACTGGAATCGATTGTGTTCCACTTCGTACCGGTGCTAGCGGGAGCTCTGATTTCCCCCCATAAGTCCCGAATGATGTGCTCGTTAGGTGAATTGGACATTCTAAATTCTCCCTCAGTGTTCCCGAACAGGCACTGGAGTGTGACGACTAGGGGATTTTCACAGTAACTTCATTGCAGTGTTAATGTAAGCCTACTTGTAACATTAATAAAGATTATTATTATTATTAGCTCCAGTTACTCCAACGAGTAACAGTTGCTGAATCAGTTCATGCGCGGTGCAAGTTTTGCTGTCATGGAACTTCACAAATCCTGCTCTGGTGTCAATACTTGAGGCTATGTCCGGAGGAAGCGTCGATGTTTTACAACGAAAAAGTCGGCGGTGGCCACGTAACGATGCTCTGCCCGCTGGGGGGCTAGCAGCCGCGCCACGTAAATTGCCGGGTTCGTGACCTCGCATGCGCACGGCGACGACCTGCAGTGGTCGCGCTGTACAACATGGTGCTGACCGCGCGTGGACCCGGCCTGCCAGATGGCGCCCCTCTGTACCCCCCCCTCGCCACTCCTGGACGAACCCCACCAGCCCCCCCAAAGTCCCAAAGTCCCCCCGGCCAGCGGAACGGCTCCCCATCCCCAGACTGTGGCAGCGCTGGACACAGTCCACAGCCGGCACGCGAGGTTGATGAAAACTCAGAGCGCACGTGCCCCATGCCGTCGGGAACATGGCCCATCGGTGGCGGAGCATTGGGGGAGGGCCTTTAGGTGACGTCCTGAGGCCGTCCCATTGGCGTGTGGTGTACTCTCCGATGATGCCATTTTGGAGGTTGCGGAGCTGCTGAAAACAGGCACCGGCCCCAATTTCGGCGTCAAAAGGGATTCTCCGCCCAATCGAGGTTCGCAATTTTAGCGTCTGCAAGCGGAGAATCATGATCTTAGTCTCAGGAACAGAGAATCCCGCCGGTGGTCTGACACCTGAGAAAATCTGAGCTACCCTGCATTGGAGAAAGAGCTGACGTCAGCATAGATATTTGCTCCAAATCACAGACCATCTTCCACGCTCTCAGAGTATTAGTGATTATTGGATTCTCATATTTGCCTGGTACTGTCATTTTTAAAAATTTCAGACTGACCAGCTTCAATATCAAGCAATAATGATATTAATAATAATAATCTTTATTGTCACAAGTGTCATAATATCCACTCATGTATATAATGCGATGCAGACAGGCAGTGATTGACACATAGGATGACCAGTAAGCATACAGCACAACACAGCCAATCACCACACAGGACACTACCACTATAAAGCCAGAGGGCACTAGGTTTCCCGTTCTCTCGGGACACAGCTACTGAGACAGTCAGAGTCCACGAGCTAGCAAGCACAAACACCATGCGGTAGCTAGTAAGTCTGGTCAGGCTACTACAAGGTCACTAGTCAGATCAGTATAGTGTCGATCCACAGCTGAATATGTACAGCAGTTCATCTAGTTGAATAAAACAGTGTTGGATCTTCTCCTGTGTTCGACGTCTGTTTCTAACTTCCCTGCATCGAGTGCAGTCCACATCGAACCAACCTGCCTAACACATCAACAAGTAGGCTTACATTAACACTGCAATGAATTTACTGTGAAAAGCCCCTAGTCGCCACATTCCGGTGCCTGTTCGGGTACACGGAGGGAGAATTCAGAATGCACAATTCACCTCACAGCACATCTTTCGGGACTTAAGGGAGGAAATCGGAGCACCTGGAGGAAACCCACGCAGACACAGGGCGAACGTGTAGACTCCACACAGACAGTGAACCAGGCAGGGAATCGAACCTGGGACCCTGGCGCTGTGAAGCAACAGTGCTCACCTCTAGGCTCCCGTGCCGCCCAATCGAAGTGGGGAATATAGAAGTAGGGGCCAATTTTAAGCGAGGTCTATTTCTGAAGAAGTTAAACCCCCCATTAATTTCTTTCAAGACCTTAGCAGAAATTAAAATAGGTCGCACCTATAGAGGGTACAGCAACCTGTGTTTATCTTAATCAGAGCTATCCTGCTCAACCATGATATAGGTAGAATAGACCAACGATGTTGGCCTCACTTTATAGATGTGAGTAACAGATAAAGTTTGCCTTATACAACTGACGGAATGAAGAGGTAATAGAAACACCCAAATAGGCAAACCCTGAAGGGAACTATCTGAAGGCGAAGGGTACACGGGTAGGAGGTCTCCCCCTCAGCCTTCCCAATGGCATGGCCTCAGATTTAGGAAAATTTATTTCATAACCTGGAAAGGAACCAAACTGACTCACAATGTCATTCACAGCAGGAACAGAGATTTCTGGCTTGGACAGAAACAATAACACATCATCCACATGTAAGGTCATCTTATGCTGCTTTCCAACACTAGCTAAACCGAATACCGAAAGGTAATGCCGAATTGTCTTAGAACAGGGCTCGATAGATGTTGCAAACAACAACGTCGATATCCGGCACCCCTGTCTTGTTCCCCGCTGAAGACTAAAATGATTAGATCTATAATTATTACTGAGAACTGCTGCAAGTGGGTTTTCATAAGGCATTTCTTTCCATTTAACAAACTGCACCCTTCCAGCCTAAATTGCGGCAGCATATAGAATAAAAATTTCCAGTCCACCCGATTAAATGCTTTCTCTGCATTTAATGAGATCACCAAGCCGTGTATTGCTTGTTTATGAGAAAACGGAATAATATTTAAAGATCTCCTAACATTGTTATATGAATTTTGGCCTCTTATAAACCCAGTCTGATCACCCTGGAAAATCGAGGGAAGAATCTTTTCTGGAGACAATGCCAGTATTTTAGATAATTTCAAATCTACATTTAAGAGTGAGACTGGTCTATAAGGATGCACGCTCCTCTGGACTCTTGCCTGACTTTCAAATCAAAGAGATATTTGCTTCTCTAAGTGGCCGAGGCAGCTGTCCTACTTCCAGTGAATGATCATACATACTAATAAGAGGTTCTATAAGCATGTCTTTGAATTCTTCATAAAATTCACATCCAAAACCATCAGGTATCAGAGCCTTACCAGACTGAATACTGTAGAATGCTATAGAATTCCCACAGTGCAGAAGGAGGCCATTAAAAATGATGTTACCAGGAAAAGGTTGAGTCTTCACAGACCCTCTGAAAGGACACTCTACCGAGGCCTACTCCCCCACCCAATCCCTATAACCCTGTTACATTAACACTGCAATGAAGTTACTGTGAAAAGCCCCTAGTCGCCACACTCCGCCTGTTCGTGTACACTGAGGGACAATTCAGAATGTCCAATTCACCTAACTAAAGGGCATCAAATAAAAAGACCTTGCTGGGAGCCACTTTCTCGTGCATCTTGTCTTTACATGGTGTCACCGGGTGTTCGTCCCAAGCATCTTAGCATAACTGTTTAATTAGCACAGTGTCTTTAAATATTCTGAGAACAATAGTTGCTTTTTCTCACCAGTCTAATTTGGAAGAAACTGTACAGCTAAGATTTATTTTACCTCATGAATTCTGGTGCTATACTGTCCGGTGCTATGGTTTGATGAGAACACCAACTTCATCTGAATTTAACCAAATCTATTCCCATCTGTGATTCCCAGAATGATTGAAGGTGGGAGCTGGGAATCCAAACGTGGTGTGCTGGTTCTTAGTCAATCCACTAGGTGGCATGCTACACCTCAGAGTGAAGAAGGCACAAATGAACTAATGAAGTGTAAATGATGTGAGATATTTTTGCTAACTTTGCAGAACTGAATTACCACATTGAAAAAATTCTTAAAAACCTGATCACCTGAAAGTCAAATTCTAGCTTTTAGCTGCGAGTTGGAAACAAGCAAATAAGCACTTTTATTCTTTACAATTAAACCATTCATATTTCCTGAGATTCTCTCCTTTTGCCTTTGTTTCTTTATTCTAAACATCGTGTCTTCTTTTTAATGCCATTGTTTATATTTTATTTTTTCCCTTTTTTTATGTGAGAAGCATTTGAGGATAGAGGTTGAATGTACAGTTGAATGCCAGCTCAGTACAGTGCAAATCTGCCATGCTAGACAGGACGTTAGGACAATAGCTGAAATGACCTTGTGCTAAGAAGGTATAACCTGTTCAAAGAACCTTTCGAACATTGTTCTTTTAAAATTGGAATCTTACAACTTTGTATTTTTTGGCCTGGAATAATCTCAAACACGCCCTGTGACAGTGTTATCCCATTAGCTGAGAAAAGAACAAAACTAATTTCAGCAAATAACATTTATTACGAGTTGAAAAAAGGTTCAAAATAATTATTACATTGCAAATCATTCTACAGATGTGCTCAGGGTCTGTTCAACTAGTTAACAGTATTGAACAGCTGAATTACAACCAGCCAAGACAATGGGAAGAGTAAAAGAAAAGCTTCAAACTTTTCAATCAGATCTATGAACTTTCATGAATTATAACATTTATTGATGGGACACGATAACAACATAAACACTATCGTGGATAGCTAAAATGTAATACTGCTTTATTTTAAATATATGAAATTAAAGGATATATTTTGTGATTTGTGAAATGAGATATGAGTAATTAAAATGCGCAGACAATATTTGTATGCATTATTTTTTGACAGGTGTTAACTCATTAAATGAAGTAAAAAAAATTATGAAGTGAAATATGTGTTTTTTTGCCATTTGGAACGTGTATCCCAGAAATCAAAGGGACAGCCCCTACATAATAGTTACTGTAATCAAAAAAATCATTTCATTAAGTGCTTTGTATTTTTTCAGTGGTTTAATGGGTAATTTATCAGTACAGTTTTTCATGTTTTTTGATAGATAATTCATAAGTATAGTTTTATCAGTGGTTTGATTGATAATCTTTAAGTACAGTTTTTCAGACATTTTATAGGTAATCTTTGGGCACAGTTTATTTCAGTGGTTTGGTAGGTAATCTGTAAGATGACTGCTGGACAGACCATCAACTTATCTGCTCCTCTATATCCATCGAACTCCACCAGAAGCAACTGAAGATGAAGAAATAGCTCAGAAAAAAGATCAACATTGAGCAGCTTCAAGAACCAAGCATGCTAGTGAACTTCCAACAATGGGCTTGTGGTAAACCACCTCTATTAGGTGATGTATGGTAGGGCCTGTACTACAGGTACGTTGGTAGTCCCTGCCTGCTGGCTCCGCCCAGGAGGCGGAATATAAATATGTGTGTCCTCCATGCTGCTGCCATTTCGCCAGCTGCTGTGGGAAGCCACACATCTTAGAGCAATAAAGTCTCAGTTGTACCCAACTCAAGTCTTTGTGCAATTGATCGTGCATCAATTTATTGCTCTAAGATTTTCAAAAGATGGACCTCCGTATCAAACCGGATCGCCTGCAGCTGGATCTGCATTCAAGCGACGCCAAAAAGGACTTTCAACACTGGCTAGCTTGTTTCGAGGCGTACATCAACTCAGCGCCCAGCCCTGTCTCGGAGGCTCAGAAGATACAGATCCTGTACTCAAGGTTGAGCTCCAGCGTCTTTCCGCTTATCCAGGATGCGCCGAACTACGCCGAAGCCATGACACTTCTCAAAGAGAATTACGCTCAGAAGACGAACACGTTCTTCGCCCGGCACGTACTCGCCACTCGCTCTCAACTCCCTGGTGAGTCCATAGAAGACTTCTGGCGGGCCCTAATCCCACTCGTCCGGGACTGTGACTGTCAGGCCATTCCGGCCACTGAACACTCAGACCTCCTTATGCGGGACGCGTTTGTTACGGGGATTGGGTCGGACCTCATGCGCCAGTGACTGTTAGAAGGGGCCACACTCGACCTAGCAGAGACAAAGAAACTAGCGTTCTCGATGACGGTCGCCTCGCGCAACGCTCAGGCCTACACCCCCAGCCGCATGGCCCACCCCTCCTACTCATCGTGGACCCCACAGACGGCCGCCCCAGCGGGGGCCTTACCCAGCCAATACGCCTGCGCCACGTGCCAGCCAGCGAACCCCGGGAGTCCCTGATGTTACTTTTGCGGTCAGCAGAAACACCCCCACCAACGCTGCCCGGCCCGCACTGCCCTTTGTAAGGCTTGCGGTAAGAAGGGGCACTTCGCTGCGGTATGCCAGGCCCGTGCAGTCGCCGCTATCGCCCTCACCTCCCTCATTTACGGACAATGGCCGCCGCCATCTTCACCTCCCCGGACCATGCACAGCCAGTGGATGCCGCCATCATCCCCCCTCAGACCAAGCGCGGCCTGTGGGCACCGCCATCTTCCCCTCCGAGTAACACGTACAGCCCATGGGCGCCGCCATCTTGTTCAACCCCCGCCACGTGCGGCCCATGGACGCCGCCATTTTGTCCTCCTCAAGATCTTCAGGCGCCGCCATCTTGTCTCCCCCGCGGCACATGGGCACCGCCAGCATTCCAGGACCTGTGCCCCCCGGGCTCCCCATCATCCAACACCAACGACGACTGACCACGACTCGCCTCAGTGACTATCGGCCAGTCTCGTCCGCACAACCTGGCCACCGCACCGACCAGCGTTAAAATCAACGGACACGTGACCTCTTGCCTGCTGGACTCAGGGAGCACCGAAAGCTTCATCCACCCGGATACGGTAAGGCGCTGCTCCCTCGCGGTACACCCCACCAACCAAAGAATCTCCCTGGCCTCCGGATCCCAGTCTGTGGCGATCCGGGGGTACTGGACGGTCACACTCACGGTCCAGGGCATAGAATTCAGCGGCTTCCGCCTCTACTTCCTCCCTAATCTCTGCGCTGCCCTACTACTCGGCCTGGACTTCCAGTGTAACCTCCAGAGCCTAACCCTGAAATTCGGCGGGCCCCTACCACCCCTCACTGTGTGCGGCCCCGCGACCCTAAAGGTCGATCCGCTTTCCCTTTCGCAAATCTAACCTTGGATTGCAAACCCGTCGCCACCAGGAGCAGACGGTACAGCGTCCAGGGCAGGATCTTCATCAGGTCTGAGGTCCAGCGGCTGCTTCGGGAAGGCATCATCGAGGCCAGCAACAGCCCCTGGAGAGCCCAAGTGGTAGTAGTTAAAACTGGGGAGAAACACAGAATGGTCGTGGACTACAGCCAGACCATCAATCGGTACACGCAGCACGACGCGTACCCCCTCCCACGCATATCTGATATGGTCAACCAGATTGCACAGTACCGGGTCTTATCAACGGTAGACCTCAAATCTGCCTACCACCAGCTCCCCATTCGTAAATCGGACCGTCCATACACTGCCTTCGAGGCAGATGGCCGCCTCTATCACTTCCTCAGGGTTCCCTTCGGCGTCACCAACGGGGTCTCGGTCTTCCAAAGGGAGATGGACCGAATGGTCGACCGGTACGGTTTGCGGGCAACCTTTCCGTACCTAGACAACGTCACCATCTGCGGCCATGATCAGCAGGACCACAACGCCAACCTTGCCAAATTTCTCCACACCGCCACTCTCCTAAACCTCACCTACAACAAGGAGAAGTGCGTGTTTAGCACGACCCGCTTAGCCATCCTCGGCTATGTGGTCTAGAACGGAGTTCTGGGGCCCGATCCCAACCGCACTCGCCCTCTCATAGAGCTCCCCCTCCCCCACTGCCCCAAGGCCCTCAAACGCTGCCTGGGGTTCTCTTCGTACTACGCTCAGTGGGTCCCAAACTATGTGCACAAGGCCCGCCCACTCATACAGTCAACCCATTTTCTCCTGATGGCCAAGGCACAACGTATCAGAGCCGATATCGCCAAGGCCGGGATGCACGCAGTAGACGAGACACTGTCCTTTCAAGTAGAGAGCGCTGCATCAGACGTCGCCCTAGCCGCCACCCTCAATCAGGCAGGCAGACCCGTGGCATTCTTTTCCCGCACCCTTCATGCCTCAGAAATTTGGCACACATCCGTCGAAGAAGAGGCCCAAGCTATCGTTGAAGCTGTACGGCATTGGAGGCATTACCTGGCCGGCAGGAGATTCACTCTCCTCACTGACCAACGGTCGGTAGCCTTCATGTTCAATAACACACAGCGGGGCAAGATCAAGAATGATAAGATTTTGAGGTGGAGGATCGAGTTCTCTACCTACAATTACGAGATTTTGTATCGCCCCGGCAAGCTCAACGAGCCCCCAGTACGAGGTACATGTGCCAGCGCACAAGTAGACTGACTCCGGACCCTGCACGACAGCCTTAGTCACTCGGGAGTCACACGGTTGTACCATTTCATAAAGGCCCGCAAGCTGCCCTACTCCGTCGAGGAAGTACGTACAATCACCAGGGACTGCCAGGTCTGTGCGGAGTGCAAGCCGCACTTCTACCGGCCGGACCGTGCACGCCTTGTGAAGGCCTCCTGCCCTTTTGAGCGCCTCAGCGTGGAATTCAAAGGGCCCCTCCCCTCCACCGACAGTAACACGTATTTTCTCAGTGTGGTTGATGAGTACTCCAGATTTCCCTTCGCCATCCCACGCCCCGATATGACGTCTGCCACCGTCATCAAAGCCCTCAGCACCATCTTCGCTCTGTTCGGTTTCCCCGCCTACATCCACAGTGACAGGGGATCCTCATTCATGAGTGATGAGCTGCGTCAGTTCCTGCTCAGCAGGGGTATCGCTTCCAGCAGAACGACAAGCTACAACCTCCGGGGAAACGGACAGGTAGAGAGGGAGAACGGGATGGTGTGGAGGGCCGTCCAACTGGCCCTACGGCCCAGGAACCTCCCGGCCTCCCGCTGGCAGGAGGTCCTCCCCGATGCACTCCACTCCATTCGGTCACTACTGTGCACCGCCACTAACGACACACCCCATGAATGCCTTTTTGCCTTCCCCAGGAAGTCCACATCCGAGGTGTCGTTCCCGACTTGGCTCGCAGCTCCAGGACCTGTCCTGCTCCGTAGGCATGTCCGACTCCACAAGGCGGACCCCGTTGGTGGAAAGGGTGCAATTGCTCCATGTAAACCCCCAGTATGCCTACGTGGCATACCCCGACGGCCGCCAGGATACTGTCCCCCTCAGGGACCTGGCACCAGCAGGTTTCACACACACACACACTCCCGGCCCGGCACCACCCTCCCCTCCCCTGGCGCTCCCAGCAGCAACCCCCCTGGGACCATCCGTCCTCCCCCTGCCCACGCCCGAGGATTAAGAGGATTTTGGCACGCTCCCAGAGGCACCGGACATCAGACCAGTATCGGCATCGCCGCCACCACTATGTTGTTCCGAGCGGCACATCAAGGCTCCGGACCGGTTAAACCTCTAACTGGTCCACTGGACTTCAAATTACATTTTTTTCTCTCTATCAAATATTGTAAATGTAAATGTAAAAAAGAAAACCATTTGTTGTATATAGTTCTCCACCACCTCTGCCGGACTCAATTTTAACAGGGGGTGAATGTGGTAAACCACTGTTGCACCTCTATTAGGTGATGTATGGTAGGACCTGTACTACAGGTACGTTGGTAGTCCCTGCCTGCTTGCTCCGCCCAGTAGGCGGAATATAAATATGTGTGTCCTCCATGCTGCAGCCATTTTGCCAGCTGCAGTGGGAGGCCACACATCTTAGAGCAATAAAGCCTCAGTTGTACCCAACTCAAGTCTTTGTGCAATTGATGGTGCATCAGGGCTGGATTCCTCGGTCCACCAGCTGGGTTTCTCAGCGGCGCGCTGTTCACTGGTGGTGGCATTCTATACCCCCCGCCGCTTGTCATTGGGATGGATTTCCCATTGTAGCCACCCCGTGCCGCTAGGAAACCCTCTGGCGGGGGTGCGCTGCCGGCAGGAAAAGTAAATTGCAACAACAGGAGAATTTCGGCCAATGACTTCTCCAAAATCTCCAAATTGTCCATTTTAATTGAGTGAAAGAAAACTGGAAAGAGCTGAAGACAATCATCATCTCAAGCTGTGAAGAAATCATCGGCTACAAGACCAAGTAACACCAAGACTGGTTTGACGAGAATGACCAGCCCATCCTAGACCTCATCGACAAGAAGAGGAAAGCTCTCCACGCCGACATAACCAGCAAGGCAAAGAGCAGCACGGTAGCACAGTGGTTAGCTCAGTTTCTTCACAGCTCCAGGGTCCCAGGTTCGATTCTCCGCTGGGTCACTGTCTTTGCGGAGTCTGCGCGTTCTCCCCGTGTCTGCGTGCGTTTCCTCCGGGTGCTCCGGTTTCCTCCCACAGTCCAAAGATGTGCAGGTTAGGTGGATTGGCCATGATAAATTGCCCTTAGTGTCCAACAAGGTTAGGTGGGGTTACTGGGTTATGCAGATAGGGTGGAGGGGGCTTAAGTAGGGTGCTCTTTCCAAGAGCCGGTGCAGTCCCGATGGGCAGAATGGCCTCCTCCTGCACTGTAAATTCTATGATTCTATGATTCAGAGCTCATTAATTAGCCAAGGCTAATTAGCCAAATTTGGAGCAGAAGAGATCAACGTCATCTCCATCAGTTTTTGCTAAACATCTGGGACAGAGAAGACATTTCTGCCAACATCAGGGGTGCTATCATCACCACCATCTTCAAGAAAGGAGACAAAGCAGACCATGGGAACTACGGAGGAATCTCCCTACTCTCCATCGCGAGGAAGATCATTGCCCGAATCCTCACGAGCCTTCTCCCAGTCTCTGAAGAAATCCTTCCAACAGCGGACATGATTTTCACTGCTTGGCAAATTCAAGAGAAATGCTACGAGCAACATCTACCACTCTACATGGCCTTCATCACTCTGACTAAAGATTATGATTAAGTAAATCTGAAAGTGCTGTGAAAGACCCTGTCAAAGGCTGGCTGGCAAGAGAAATTCATCAACATCCTCCGACTCCAACACGACAAGATGTCGACGACAGCCCGCACCGACGGAAATGAGACAGAAACATTTGAGGTCAAGACTCGAGTTAAACAGGGAAAAATCATCGCCCTCACCCTTTTCTCCATCCCCCTTTACCTTGTCAAGAACAAGCTTCCCAGTGGAGTGGACATTGTCTACAGGATGGACGGAAAACCTTTTTAAAAATTCATTCATGGGATGTGGGCATCACTGGGTGGGTCAGCATTTATTGCCAATCCCGGAGGGTATTTAAGAGTCAACCACAATGTGGATCTGGAGTCACATGTAGGCCAGATCTGGGAAGGATGACAGATTTCCTTCCCTAAAGGACATTAGTGAACCAGATGGGTTTTTATCACATTTGACACTGGTCATTAGACTTTTAATTCCAGATTTACTTTTATTGAATTCAAATTTCACCATCTGCCATGATGGGATTTGAAGCCGGGTCTCCAGAGCATAACTCTGGGTCTCTGGATTACTCGTCCAGCAACAATACCACTGCGCCACTGCCTCCCAACCAGTTGAAATCTAGGAAGAAAACAACACTGGTATTGCTTGTCGAACTTCAGTATGTGGATAACATCGCCTCTCCAATCTCTCAGAAGAGAATCGCCAAGCCAAGCTTGAGACCTTCGCAGAAGCACACCGAAGAATTGGTGTCAGCCTCATCCTCAAGAAGACTCAAATCCTTTATCAACCCACCCAAGAGAACGATCTGGGGCAGGATACTCCATCGGTCGACACCGAAATCGGGCAAGGCGGTTGGGCCGAAATCGTGGCAGATGCTGGGTTCACGCCAAATCGCAATCCTCTGGTGCCTTGACAGCGGTGCCAATGCGTTCCGGACACACGTACAGTAAATGCCGTTTGCATATCATTCGCGGGCCTGACCTGGTATTCTCCGGGGCCTCCGCAATTCTCCGCCTCCACTGGGGGGAATTCCCAGCGGCGAGGTTCACTTGTGCTTTTAAAATTTGAGAAACAGGCACCCGTGGCTGATGAGGGAGAGAGAGGAGACAGGACATGGAGAGGCGCAACCGTGAGCTGCTGGCCCTTACCCAGGCCAAGCTGGCTGGGGTAGGGGTGGCGGGGGGTTGGAGGTTGACGGACAATGGGGGTCTGTATCCCGGCATGGACTGCCATTGCTGCACACCCCACTGACTACCCATCTTGGCCCCTGGTTCTGCAGAGGGCCACTGTCTTTATGGGTGCATTCACCCCACCCCCCCACACCTCACCCTCTTCCATACCACCCCCCAACCTGCCGGTCCCCCCCCCACCCCCCCCAACGGGGTATCACGCAGCCCATCCAAGGGCAACAACCCCATCAGCCCCTACAGGGGAGCGTACCACTGGCAAGGGTAGCACCAGCCAATGGTACGCCTGGCAGCAGGGATGGCCGCCGGGGCAGAGGTCCCCATGGTGCCAGGCACCAACGCGGTCAGGGGTGCGGGGATGGGTGAGGGGAGGGGACATGTGGGGGCAGGGTCTGCCGTGCCAACCGGGGCCATCATGTGTGTTAGGACAAATAACAAAGAAAAGTACAGCACAGGAACAGGCCCTTCGGCCCTCCAAGCCTGTGCCGACCATGCTGCCCGTCTAAACTAAAATCTTCTACACTTCCGGGGTCCGTATCCCTCTATGCCCATCCTATTCATGTATTTGTCAAGATGCCCCTTAAACGTCGCTATCGTCCCTGCTTCCACCACCTCCTCCGGCAGCGAGTTCCAGGCACCCACTACCCTCTGTGTAAAACGCTTGCCTCGTACATCTCCTCTAAACTTGCCCCTCGCACCTTAAACCTATGCCCCCTAGTAATTGACCCCTCTACCCTGGGAAAAAGACTTTGACTATCCACCCTGTCTATGCCCCTCATAATTTTGTAGACCCCTATCAGGTCGCCCCTCAACCTCTGTCGTTCCAGTGACAACAAACCGAGTTTATTCAACCTCACCTCATAGCTAATGCCCTCCATACCAGGTAACATCCTGGTAAATCTCTTCTGCACCCTCTCTAAAGCCTCCACATCCTTCTGGTAGTGTGGCGACCAGAATTGAACACTGTACTCCAAGTGTGGTCTCACTAAGGTTCTGTACAGCTGCAACATGACTTGCCAATTATTATACTCAATGCCCCGGCCAATGAAGGCAAGCATGCCGTATGCCTTCTTGACTACCTTCTTCACCTGTGTGCTCCTTTCAGTGACGTGTGGACTTGTACACCTAGATCTCTCTGACTTCCCATACTCTTGAGGGTTCTACCATTCACTGTATATTCCCTACCTGTACTAGACCTTCCAAAATGCATGACCTCACATTTGTCAGGATTAAACTCCAACTGCCATCTCTCCGCCCAAGTCTCGAAATGATCTAAATCCTGCTGTATCCTCTGACAGTCCTCATCGCAATCCGCAATTCCACCAACCTTTGTGTCGTCTGCAAACTTACTCATCAGACCAGTTACATTTTCCTCCAAATCATTTATATATACTACGAACAGCAAAGGTCCCAGCACTGATCCCTGCGGAACACCACTAGTCACAGCCCTCCAATCAGAAAAGCACCCTTCCATTGCTACTCTCTGCCTTCTATGACCTAGCCAGTTCTGTGTCCAGCTTGCCAGCTCACCTCTGATCCCGTGTGACTTCACCTTTTGTACCAGTCTGCCATGAAGAACCTTGTCAAAGGCCTTACTGAAGTCCATATAGACAACAGCCACTGCCCTATCTGCATCAATCATCTTTGTGACCTCCTTGAAAAACTCTATCAAATTAGTGAGACACGACCTGCCTTCACAGAACCGTGCTGCCTCTCGCTAATACGTCCACTTGCTTCCAAATGGGATTAGATCCTGTCTCAAATATCCTGTTATTCTCTGCCTTGCTCTATCCGGATGGCTTCGATGTGTAGTGTTAATTTGAGAACAAGTCTTGTAAACCAACAAAACTGTTTTATTGAACACTACTAACTGGATTCGAAACTTATCACTACGAAACAAACAGTTGATTGATCACACATAAATTATACTCAATAGACTCATCTACATCTAACTCACTGACATAATAAACTACTCTCTTGCTCTCTCACTATCTTCAGTCCTTCTAGCCAGCTCCTGCTCCTGCCACCTACTCCAACTTCCTGTCCCATAAGGCTCTGCATCATCCCTTATATACTCTGAGACTAGCTCCCTCTAATGGCTTTCTGTGTACATTTTATTAATCCTTACTTTACTGGCATGTATATTAATACCACACCGTTCCAGAAGCCCCAAACCAGTCTAGACTGCAGCTAGACCCTGGGGTCTGCCCTCCGACTGCCCGCCATCTCGGGAGTTCCTACCTCCACCTGCTGTAGAAGAGCATGTGTGTGGTGCACATTAGATAGTGCCTCAGGAGCCTCTTCACTGAAGTGCCTAGCCGAGGTGAGTGTCTCTGGGATGGTGGAGGGTGTTGGAGACAGCTTTGATGAGAAATCTCTGTCATCCCCAGACTTGAGCTCAGGTCGGGGGCGGGGACACCAGAGGGGCCTGCCCCATCACCAGCAGCTTTCTGCAAGACACAAGGCAAGATGCATGATTGCATCACAGGCCGGGGTGGGTGGGCGGGGGTTGGTAGTGGGGTTGGTGGAGTGGGAGTGGTGTGAGTGTGAGGATGTTGTGGGGTAGTGTGGGTGTGAGTCTGGTGTGGGGGTGGGTGTGAGGATGGTGTGGGTCTGAGGGTGGTATGGGGGTGGTGGTGGGAGATGGTGACAGATGTGCCATTGGAACCGCAACTCCGTGGGTGTGGTAAACCACGGTATTGCATTGTATGGCATTGTATTGTATTGTGCATGCCTGGGCTTGTCCAGGCTGGCTCCGCCTGTGGCTCCTCCCCTCGGGCGTATGTATAAATCCTCCTCTCTCTCTCTCATCAGCCAGTTCGGGTCCAGAGGCCAGGAGGCTTACTGTTTAGTGTATTAAAGCCTCAGTTACGTTCATCACTTGTCGTGTGTTATTGATGGTGTATCAATTTAAGACACTAAACTCCTAAAAATGAACTCATCACTCAAGCCTGATTGCTTGGAGCTGGACCCACAGGCAGCCGACGCTACAGAAATGTTTGAACACTGGCTAAGCTGTTTCGAAGCGTACCTCACATCCTTCGCTGAAGACTTCACGGACCTCCAGAAGAAGCAGATCCTCCACGCACGGGTGAGCCCCAGAATCTTTCTCCTCATCAGGGACGCCCCCTCGTATGCGGAGGCAATAACGCTGCTAAAAGGCCAATATGTGAAATCCGTTAATGAGGTGTATGCTGGGCACCTCCTCGCCAGGAGACGGCAACACCCTGGGGAATCACTTGCAGAATTCCTGCGTGCCTTGCGCATACTCTGCCGGAACTGTGACTGCCGGGCGATATCGGCTACCCTGCACGCGGAGTTGCTGATCAGGGACGCTTATGTCGCGGGCATGAACTCTAACTATATCCCCCAGCGACTACTAGAAGGGGGGACACTCGGCCTCCCAGAGACAGTACAACTCTGCAACGCGCTTGAGGTGGCCTCTCAGAACATGGGGCCTATACCTCCGACCGCGCGGCACCCTCGTGGGCATCGTGGGCGCAGCCATCAACCGACCCGGGTGCGACGCAAGCCTGCGCCGCGCAGCGGCCCGCCAACGCCGGAGGCCCGAGGTGCTACTTCTGCGGCCAGAGTAATCATCCCAGACAACGCTGCCCGGCACGGAACGCAACTTGTAACGGCTGTGGGAAGAAGGGCCACTTTGCAAAAGCCTGCCAGGCCCGATCCCTCCCTAAATCTTCTAGGCCCAGCAGCGCTGCCTGCTGCCTGTTGGATCCGCCCCCAGCTGCCGCGCCACCAGCCATGTGCGACCCATGGGCGCCGCCATCTTCAATTTCGGCCGCCACGTGCGACCCATGGGGGCCGCCATCTTGGACGCCATCGCCGCTGCCACCCGCGACCCATGGGGGCCGCCATCTTGGGATCACTCCGCAGCCTCCCGGGAGCCCAGCTCGCCCGACCGTACGCTGGCCGCCACTACCTCCGACCGGCCTACTGACTGCCTTCCGAAGCTCGCCTCCATCACGCTCGACCAGTCCCGGCCGCACCACCTTGCGAAGTCCATGATGACCGTCCGGATCAAAGGGCAGGAGACCCTCAAGATTCTGAGGTGGAGGATCGAGCTCTCCACCTACAGCTATGATATATTGTATCGACCCGGGAAGCTCAATGAGCCCCTAGATGCTCACTCCTGCGGTACATGTGCCAGCGCACAGGTAGACCGACTTCAGACCCTCCACAACGACCTCTGTCACACGGGGGTCACCTGTTTTTTTCACTTCATCAAGGCCCGCAACCTGCCTTACTCCATCGAGGAGGTCAGGTCCATGACCAGGGACTGCCAGGTTTGCGCAGAGTGCAAACAGACAGAGCACACCTGGGAAAGGCCTCCCGCCCCTTTGAGTGCCTCAGCATCGACTTCAAAGGGCCCCTCCCCTCCACTGACCGTAACGTGTACTTCCTCAACATCGTTGACAAGTACTCATGATTCCCCTTCGCCATCCCCTACTCTGACATGACCGCTGCCTCCGTCACCAAGGCCCTGCACAGTCTTTTCACCCTGTTCGGGTTTCCAGCCTACATCCACAGTGATCGGGGCTCCTCCTTTATGAGCGACGAGTTGTGTCAGTTCCTGCTCAGCAAAGGCATCACCTCCAGCAGACGACCAGCTATAACCCCCGGGGAAACGGACAGGTGGAGAGGGAGAACGCGATGGTCTGGAAGGCCGTCCTTCTGGTCCTACCCTCTAGAAGTCTCCAAGTCTCCCGCTGGCAGGAGGTCCTCTCCGACGCGCTCCACTCCATCCGGTCGCTCCTGTGTTTAGCCACCAACGAGACTCCTCATGAACGTATTTTTGCCTTCCCCAGGAAATCCACCTCTGGGGTCTCGCTCCCGTCCTGGCTGACAGCCCGGGGCCCGTCCTTCTCCGGAAGCATGTGAGGAACCATAAAACCGACCCCCTCGTCGCGAAGATCCTGCTCCTCCATGCAAATCCACAATATGCCTACGTGGCACACCAGGACGGGCGGCAGGACACGGTGTCCCTTCGGGATTTGCACCTGCAGGTTCCCCAGCGACCACCACCACCACCCCCGACCCTCCACCGTCTTCCCCCATCCCTGCCCACCTCCCTCACGAACTAACACCCGCAGGCCCACCGGCGACAAGCACCACCACCTCCGCCCATACACCGCCCCCCACTTCGCCGACTCAACATCTGGGTGAAGAAGAAGAAGACACCATGCTACCGGACGCGCAGGTCTCGACACCGGCGCCCACACCACAGCCGGGACTGAGGCGACCACGGCGGAAGGTCAAGGTCCCCTACAGACTTGACCTTTAAGACCACTTCACCGCCGCCGGACTTTTTTTAAACAGGGGTGAATGTGGTAAACCACGGTATTGCATTGTATGGCATTGTATTGTATTGTGCATGCCTGGGCTAGTCCAGGCTGGCTCCGCCTATAGCTCCTCCCCTTGGGCTTATGTATAAAGGTGGCAAGTCTCCGCCTCCGACCCAGTTCGGGTCCAGAGGCAGGAGGCTTGCTGTTTAGTGTATTAAAGCCTCAGTTACGTTCATCACTCGTCGTGTGTTATTGATGGCGTATCAGTGGGATCTCACTTCCTCGGCTGATGCTGACCTCCACCCTAGCGACTGCCCTTTCTTCGGGCCCGCTGATCACATCCAGGAACGTCTGCTCTGCTGTGGTCAGGGGTTGCTGGTCCGGCGGTCCCCCTCCAGTCTTCTCCCGCTCCTGGTGGTTATGGGTGGCCTTCTGCTGGTGAGGAGGCAGGAGGAACAGAAAACGTACAGTGTTAGACAGTCCGGCGCATGTGTGCCAGCATGTGGTGCAGGGTGGGGGTGGGGTTACGGGTGTGGGGGACGAGTGTTGGTGCCAGGGTCGCAGTGCTGCCCACTCACCCTAGCTGCATTGAGGATGTCATGCAGTTTTTTCCGGCACTGCAGGCCGGTCCGGACTGCGTATCCCATGGCACTGACCACCTCTGCCACCTGCGTCCATGCCCGGTGAATGGTGGCAGAGGTGGTCAGAGGCGGGAAACCTGGGGTACAGGGTTTCCCGTCTCTCCTCCACGGCGTCCAGCAGGGTCTCCAGTTCCGCGTTGGTTCACTTCTTGCTGCCATCTTGTTGGCTGGGATGGTGTGTGTGGGGAGTGGTGTGTATTTGCGGCTGCAGCTTGTCAGCCTCCTGGGTGTCAATCATGTACCTGGTGAACCCGGCACAATTTCTCATTGGAATCGATTGTGTTCCACGTGGTGCCGATGCTAGCCCCTCAACGATTGCTGAATCGGTCCAGGTGTGGCGCCAGCTTTGCTGGAGTTGGGCAGCTGGAATTTATCTGCTAACTCCCTAAAACTTGCAAAACTCCCCTCCGTGCATAGGTTCCCAAAACGCTCCATTCGCTTTGCTTCCCAAGATTTAAATGTTGGATCCAAACCAGAAGGTAGAATAAGGTGGTTTTTGCAAGTAGGGACAAGTGAAGTCAGGGAAAGGAGCTTAAAATGCTATTGAAACTGTTTCCAAATTCTAAGAGGGAACACCACCACTGGCTTTGAGGAAAATCTAGTGGGGGAAAGAGCAATGATGCATGACTATGGTAAGAAGACTAGTGCAGGAACGAGCCTTGGTTTGTCCCCAAATAGAATCGGGGTCACTAATCCACAACAACATTAATAAAACAATAAATTGGGGTGGGCCAAGCTCCCCGACAGTCTATCCCTTGGGAGCAGAATACCCAGGATTCGGGGATTATTACCCACACAAATAAAAGAGGATATCAATTTGTTAAGTTCATAATAAAGGATTTGGGGAGAAAAATGGGAAGACATTGAAAGTAAAATAAAAACCTCAGGACCACATTCATTTTAATAGTTTGAATACTATTCTTCAAGAATAGAGGAATGTTTTTCCAGCTCTGCAAATCTATTTTGACATTATTAAAGACTTGTGTAATTTGACTGATGTCGTGATGCCCAGTTGTGGGCCACCGGGACTCCCAGATGGTGGCAGCTTGTATTAGAAATGTGAGAAGGTGGGGCGGCACAGTGGCGCAGTGGTTAGCACTGCTGCCTACGGCATTGGCAACCCGGGTTCGATCCCGGCCCTGGGTCACTATCTGTGTGGAGTTTGCTCATTCTCCCCGTGTCCGCGTGGGTTTCACCCCCACAACCCAAAGATGTTTTGGCGGATTGGCCACACTAAATTGCCCCTTAATTGGAAAAATATTATTGGGTACTCTAAATTAAAAAGAAACCAAAATGAAAACGTGAAAAGGTAACGTCCCCAATTGGGCTCGCCTCCCAGGTGTGTTGATCTTTGTGAGGGGTTTCAAGGATGGAAGGCATAGTGATCACAAAGACACACAAAGCTCTTTTGAAGAACTAAACTAATTTTAGTAACGCTACTAAATTTGAGTTCGACACTTATTCTGAATAGCAGACATAGGTGTAAGAACTAAACGACACTCACTAACACTATCTCTATCTACTAACTATAACTATTATATCTTAACTAGCTCTGCAATGCACTATGAATCTTATTGTTGTCAGCTCCAGATCTAGTCTCCTCCCCGAGAGCCAGTGCAATTTATAATACTGTCCCTTAGCTCCCTCTAGTGGTTAGGCTTAACATAACATTAACTCTTCACATGCTGTACATTTGTATCATGTCACGCCAGGGAGGTTAATCGGGGAATTCACTCTTGCCTAAATTCAGTTCATACCCAGAGAAGGAGCCAAAGGTGTTAAGCAACTTCATTAAGTCGTGGATGGAGGGGGCTGTGTCTGTAATATAAAGTAGCAAGTCATCCGCCTAGAGAGACACCCGATGCTCCACCCCATCTCGATAATACCCTTCCACTGACTAGAGGACCCCAACGCTATAGAGGGTTGCTCTATTGCCTGGATGACCAAGACTGGAGAATGTGGACAGCCCTGTATAGTACTCCTATCCAAGGGAAATGATCAGATTTAAAAGCGTTCGTACAAATACTGGCAGCAGAGGCATTATGTAACAGGCGAATCCAGGAAGCAAATTAATGACTAAATCCAACTTCCCAAGAATCTCAAATAAATATTCCCATTCCACTCTGTCAAATGCCTTTTCAGCATCAAGAGATACTATCACCTTAGGTTCGGGCACTGTGGAGGGGGAAAGGATGATATTTTACAGGCGACGTATATTGGCCGACAATTGTCAGCCTTTCACGAAGCCCGTTTAATTCTCCGAAATTATATTTGGGAGGCAAGGCTCCAACCAGAGCAGCAGCACCTTAGCGAGCAGCTTGACGGCCACATTCAAACGTAAGATTGGACGGTATGATCCACACTCTGTCTGATCCTTTTCCCTGTTAAGGAGCAGGGAAGTAGAGGCCTGAGTGAGAATCAGAGGCAGCAATCTCCGAGATAGGGAATCATTGAATATGTGCGATAATAGAGGTCCAAGCTGCTCCGAGAACCTCTTGTAAAATTCATTTGTAAAGCCATCCAGACCAGAGGCCTTGCCAGATAACTTCCCCCCCTGAGGACTGTAAGAGCCTCCCACAGCATGGAAGGTGAGATTGAATCAGACCTGTTCGACTTTATGGTCACACACTCAGAAAATATTTTACCCGCTAATAATGTGGTATCCAATCTCCGGTGGACGTTGGGTGGAGCCAGACTCTGGCAATAAATCAACAGAGTGTGGGGCATGGTTCGAAATAACACCTGCTGGGTACTCAGCCGCCACCACAAGGGAGGTGAACCTTATCCAAAACCAAAAAATCGATGCGGGAATATCCATGGTGGACATGTGAAAAAAAATTACAAGTATCTTATCGTTCGGGTGCAAAAAGAAGACAAAGCCCTGGCCATCCAAGATGGAAGAAGTGATTTAGGGAACGATTTAACAGGAAAAAAACAGAGTCCCGTTTTGGGTGCATTTAGTGGGGTGTTTCTTGGCGCCTGGAGCACTGAGAACGACCCCGCTATCGAACGGGACTCTTTTTAAAAATTCCTTTATCAGAGTTACAAAGCTAGAGCTCAGAGTGTGGACAGGGGCAAATCCCTAATCCAGCTCCTTGCCTGCTCCAAAAACTAATTCAAATAGAATCCAATTCATGGTCCCCACAAGAGAGACATACCACATCCAGGCATTACACCTGACCTCGCGCTCATCTTTTGATTTGCCATTTTTAAATGCCGCCCTGATTTCCCCAATCTCTTGAACCCACCTCCCCAATACCATGGCCTCCGGAACATCAACACCCCAATTTACCTTTTTGGGAGTTCTTGAGCCCCCGCCCTCATCCCACCAGGGAGTGCCAGTGTATCACCCTACCAGATTCCGACCGCTTGGGAGATCCCCTAGGTGCCGTTATGGCTGGTCCACCTTTGTGTGGACCAGTGCTAACATATACCATGGTGAGGTCTCACAAGCATGTACGTTTGATCCCAAGCCTTGGGAGAATCCGGCGCCGGTATATTTAAGTGAGCCTAACTGCTCACTTAAATATGCAGATCTGGATCCCACCCAGTGAGGGCGAGATCAAGATTGCAACGTCTCGCGAGATCTCATCAGATCTCGTGAGGCATCCCCAGCATCGAAAATTTAACAGCCTCGTCGTGTCCTGAGTTGGGCGTTACGAGGCCGCTCGATTGAACCCTTAGGTTTGGAACAATCCAATCTATGGTTCAAAACACAGTTCAGATCCCCACCTAAAATAAACTGATGTGAGTCATAGAAATCATAGAACTTACAGTGCAGAAGGAGGCTATTTGGCCCATCGAGTCTGCACCGGCCCTTGGAAAGAGCACCCCACGTAAACCCACCCTATCCCTGTAACCCAGTAACCCCATTCAACCTTTTTTGGACACCAAGGGCAATTTCTCATGCCAATCCATCTAACCTACACATCTTTGGACTGTGGGAGGAAACCGGAGCACCCGAAGGAAACCCACACAGACACGGGGAGAACGTGCAGACTCCGCACAGACAGCGACCCAGCAGGGAATCGAACCTGGGATCCTGGAGCTGTGAAGCATCTGAGCTAACCACTGTGCTAACGTGCTGCCCCAAGTCGATATTGGAAAAAGAGACCAGCAGGAAGTTAATAAAATTCGTATTATCCTATGAACGCTAGCCATGAATACCGGGATGTTCAACAGGGCTCACAAATAATAACATATCGACCATTGGGCGGGGCTCTAATCTGATAGGAGGAAAACTGAACTCTTTTATTAATTAGAATTGCTGTTCCCCTGGCCTTGCCATCAAAACGGAATGAAAAACCTGCTCAACCCACCCCTTTCAGCAGCCTGCTCTGATCCCTGACGTGCAAGTGGGTCTCCTGCAAAAAAAAAATCAGAGTTTACACTCGTGAGATGAGCAAATACCCTCAACCTTTTTACTGGGCCATTCGATGGTGGGAGTTGACCTTCTTGCTATTCGATGCAAATTCAGCCGTGTGAGGTTGAGAGATGGTGTTAGCTGGAGTGTTGAGTTCTAAAATGGCAGCATTAGCATCAAAATATCACATTGACGGACATCCTGATTTGCCTGTTCTTCGAGCGTTATGAAAATGTCATCCATATGACTCACCCGAAAAGTTTACATGCACACCACAAGTGCCATTTTGGAGCTCTAAGGGCACCCATATTGTCCAAAGAAAAGGAGCAAACAATTGCTATTGTACACCAATAGTTTCTTTCCATTTGTTCCTACACGATGTTGCAATTAATGTATTATTAGTTGTAAAAGATAAAGAAGATTCATAGCATTATTTATCTTTTGTACATACATCCATATTTTAAATTAAGTTGGAGCCTATTATTCAGAGACATACTGAAAATGAAATATCTTCGGCGGGATTCTCCATTTCTCACACTAATTCACCGTTTTTCAGAGGATGTGTTGATGCCAGCGGAGGATGTGTGGAGTTTTACGTCAAAGAAATCGGCGCAACACCTGCATCTATCCAGCAACCTTTAATGGGCTAGCACCAACGCCACGTGGAACACAATCAGTCCGTGATTGGCACTCATGAAGTTCACATGCCGCAGCCGCACTTCCTTCCCCCCCCCACACACACCGTCCCAGTCAACAAGTTGGCTGGAAGGAGAGCAGCATCACGGTTCAGGGGCGCTGAGCTGGAAACCCTCCTGGACACGCTAGAGGAGAGGTGGATGTGCCTATACCCCGGCCCGGGAGGAAGGCCGCTAGGCACCGCCGTTCACCGTGCCTGTGCGTAAGACGCAGAGACGGTCAGCGCCGTGGGCAACATCGCCCGGACTAGCATGCAGTGCCGGAAGAAACTCCACAACCTCCTCCTCAGGACGGCCAGGGGGAGCTAGCTGCTCCGTGCCCCCTACTAACTCTGCCCCCTCTCCCACACACCCGTAATCCAGCCCCTCTTCCCAGGGGACGGCCGAACCCCACCCTGCACCACATGCCAGCACCCATGCCATCCGCCATGATCGGGTGCCCTGGCCACTGAGATACCGCACAGGTGGCGTCTCTGTGGAAGTATTGGGGGCGATGGTTTCGGCTATGGATCAGTGTGTCCAAGATCTCTGGGCATTCTGTGCAGGTGGTGGCCAAGGCCCAGGGCAGGTCTGCCCTCTCACAGGCAGCTATGTGCCAGAGCCACCTGGACATTGCAGTGGCGCTCCTCAGCATAGCCCAATCACAGCAGGCCATGGCTGGGAACGTTGGCGACATTGCCCAGGCGCTGGCTGGCATGGTGCAGACTCTGGGCGAGGTGGCCCAGTCCCAGAGGGAGGTGGCCCAGTTATGGCTGATGTGGCACAGACCCACAGGGTGGTGTCGCAGTCGCAGCGTGATGTCTTGCAGTCCCAGACGGAGATGGTCCACTACCTGTGCTCGATGGCCGCGTGCATGCAGACCCTGATTGCGACCAGACCGGGACTCCAGACTGGTAGCGGCAGATGGTGGGGGGGGGGGGGGGAGGGCCTCAGGGCATGGCTCCGCTCCCACCCCATTCCCATGGAGTAGCCCAGGGGCCATTGGGCACCCCGAGGGAGGAGGAGGTGGCGGGGACCGTGACGGTGACTCCAGCAGGGGAGGTGCCAGAGCACCGCAGCACCTCAGGCCCACCCCCCAACCCCCCCCCCCCCCCACCCCCCCCCCCCCCCCCCCCCCCCACCCCCCACACACACACACACTCCTGTCCCTGGTGCAGCTGGTGGGCAGCCGGCAGAACAGGGCAGCACCACGCAATCCTGGGACACCCGAGCAATGGCTGGGCCTATCCAGGCCGGGTCGTCCCAGGAGATATGCGCCAACGGGGACTCTTGTCACAGGGCAGGAGTCACAGCAGGCTGCCTCAGTTCCTGCTATACCATCTGGGAAACCACCTAGGCACAGTTTTAGGGCCTATAAGGCCAGAAAGTTAGTCACCAGTTAAGTTGGCACAGGTGCAGGGCAGTTTAATCATTGGGGCTAGAGCACAAATCTGTAAATGTTTGTTCACTTTAAACACCTGTTGCCACCATTATAACCTGCCTTGATGCTCGGTCTGGTGGTGTGAGGGATGGGCTGGTGGGGGCTGGCTGGGGGGGGGGGGGGGGGGGGGGGGTGGTAGGGAATAGGCGGACGTTGGAGGGGGGAATGGGTGGACCCTATGGGTGGCCTGGGCTCCCCACCTTCCCCCGCACCCCCAACCATCCCCACCACCGTCATCCCAGGGATCCGATGGGACTGTGTGATTGAATGGCCAGCTCGCATGCAGGGATCACCCAGGTGGACGGTGGAAAGTGCTGCCATGGGTAGGGGTCAGACGTTGTCAAACGAGGTGCAGAGCAGATTGTCATCATCCTCATGGACCAGACTCTCTGTTACTGCCAACCCAGGCCCCACACCTCGTAGTGCGGCAGGTATGTATCACGTAGGGATTTGCAGGCGTGGGGAGGCTGGGGAGTGCGGGTGGGGGGTTGGGATCCGGTGTCTGCCCCTGGCCAGTCGCCCCCCTCCACCCTGCCCTCTAGTCGGTGAATCTGGAGCCGATCAGTGCGTCCCGTGCGCGTTGCCCCTGGCGCACACGTCATGCAGCCACCAGTGCCTGCCTGGGCCCCATGTCCTGCCCTTCCTCCCACCCCCATCTCCCTCCCGCATCCTCCTCATTGGACAAGGCCTGGCGTTCATCCTCCTCCTCCAGTACATTGCCTGTCTGCTGTGCGATGTTGTGGAGGATGCAGCAGGCCCCCACGATGAGGGAGATCCTCTCAGCATCAAACCAGCGGGCCTTTCCGGAGCAGTCCTGGCACCTGAACCTCATCTTCAGGAGGCCGAAGTACCACTCAATCGCACTCCTAGCATGGGCTTCTTGTAGCGGGTCTCCGCATTGGTCTGTGGCCTCCGGATAGGCGTCATCAGTCACGACTGCAGTGGATAACCCCTGTCACCGAGGCGCCATAGCCCTAGCCAGGGGGGTGCACCTTGAACATGTCAGGAATCGTTGAGTGTGCCATGATCAAGGCATCGTGCACGCTGCCTGGGTATCGGGCACAGACGTGTATGATGCGCAGGTAATGGTCACATATCAACTGCACGTTCATCGAGTGGAACCCGTTTCGGTATGTGTAGAGCAGCCTGACATCTGCAGGTGCCGTAGGGGGACATGCATCCCGGGGCACAAGTGAACCGCGCCGTCGGGAACGTGTGATTTCGGCATCGGCAAACGGAGAATCCTGCCCTATATCTTTAGGTGTAAAGAAAAAGGACTCCTTGGCAACCAAGAAATCAACCTGCTTCCTCAGTGAATGTCCAATGGGTTTTATGTTATGTTTTGATTGTATAGTGTGCATGTATAATAAATACAATCTTCTTAAAAAATTGAATTGCAGTCACTTTCATCAAAGCTTACTAATCAGTCAGTGAGGTCTCTCCCTCATGAAATATTTGCTTGGCTGGCTGTACAACACCAGAATTAACTCTTATAATTACAACTGGAATAAACACGGATTTTAAGGATTTATATATTTTGATCATGTCACGTTACAAATGTTCGTTAAAATCAGCAATTAAAATATTTTATCTGAGTTGTTTCACTTTGCAAAGTTTCAAATTATGAGAGCAACAGTGAAAGTCAGCCTACAAAATACAGATATTTGTCTTTTTAATATATGCCACCTCTATGGGTGGTTTTAGCAGTTTAAACAGTGGCTAAAAGAGAAGCTTCTTTAGTGACAAAACTAATGTGATTATCTTAGTGACTGTGAGAGGGCTATTGAGGGCTTAGAGAAGAGAAATCTGTTGGCAGAACTGAATGTATCTGCTTAATCCCTTCTCTAATGTGGGTGGAAGATGCTCCAAGGAGCAATTGCTGTTTTATGGTGTAAATCACTAGTCTCTGGAGGCAGGGACTATTTGCAGCTTTAGTCACCCATTGGCCTTTTTCTTCAAAACAGTACAAAAGCACTGGAGAGAGTCTTTGAGGCCTAGAATTTTCCCAATAAAATGCTCCTTGGTATATTGCCAAGACTTGGCAGTTCTTTTGATTGTTTGGTGCACAAACAGAATATTTAATTTTATTAAGCAAAACTGTGTCTTTGCTATTTGAAACTAGCCAGTACATTCAGTGGAGTCCACTGTAAATTTGGTGCTTCGTAAATGAGTGAATATATTTATTTAAACCAAATGTGAAAAACACTAATATTTTTAAAATTCTTCAGCCATGGTTAATGTTTACTAATTTATTTAGAAATTAGCATGAAGCTACCCTAATCAAAAATTTTCACTCAAATGCCAGGCCTTGCAAATTCAGAAGCCAATTTGAAATGCTGAAAGTTCTGTATCAAAGCCATGCGCATAGGTGAATATAATTCCGCTAAAAGATCTTTATTACTTTTTTGTAGGTTAGGGCATTTTACCACAGCTCACAACAAAATTGAACCAAATCACACTCACCAAAGCTGCCAGTGTTGTCACTGGGATTACTTTGCCCGTTGATAGTAATAAACCACCGGATAATCTTTACCCTGTATGCTTTACGTTATACAAAATACGTTTTATGTAATAAGCTTAATTCATCCTCACATTTTTTCTCCCTACAATCACCATCCAACGGGTGTAATAACCCTCAACCCTTCACCCTAATTTTAGATAATTCAGAACAATCCTTCCGGACACATGTCAAGTTTGGAAAAACAAAACCACACTAATTTTCCACCTGGACAGTTTTCAGTTCAAGTGGACACGGTGCATAATTGTTCAGCTAAGTTTCGTTGTGTGCTCATCCTAAATGCTTAGCTGATGAGTACCGTTTTCCTCAGCGATTGCACATCTTAATGCAATTGAATTATTAAAACAAAAGGTATCTGGGAGTGAATTATAACATTCTAGGTTAACTAAGAAACTCAAGTGGCTTCAGAGAGCTGACTATAATGGTAAACTGAGGTGGTGCCATGTAATTACTACATAATTGGCATTGATTGTTTCCAAAAATGTGCCACTTCACATTTTTATTTATTCAAGGGATATGAGTGTTGTGGTCACGGATTGAAATCACTCAAGTTGGTAAGTTGCAGGAGCTGAGATTTTATTCAGAAACATATTTGAGAGACATCGCCCTGCTCCGGAACAAAATGTTTGACTGATACCAAGGCTGTGTAACCACCTTATGAGTTATAGAAAAACAAGAGGTCTCATGCATACATCAATAAATCAGTTAGAGAGCTTGCACAGATAGCCTCTTATCTCTATAGTGTGGCCTTCCTAACTCACAACAGGGATAACTCCCTGTCTGCTTTACTATTTCCTTAATGCCTTGTTTTGGCTAGCTTTCCCATCATGCATGAAAGACTCCCATAGCTGACTTTAAAACTATCAATATTCGAACTACATTCACCTATTTCTAAAGCTGTAAATGTACATCTTAATATGAAATTCAAATCAAATTATTTCAATTCATGAGCACCCCTGGCTAGCCCAACATTTGTTGCCCTCCCAAATTGCCCTTGATGCTGAACCTCCTTTCTGAGCAGCTGCAGCCCAAATAGGGTGTAGGTACAGCCACAGTGCTGCTGGGCAAGGACTTTGACCCAGCCAGAGTGAAGGAATTGTGATATATTTCCAAGTCAGGATGTGGTTTGGATGGAAGCTTGCAGGTGGTGGCAGGGCCAGTAAAGGAGGGTGCAGATGGTGTCCAACACTGGGGCCTTGGGCTAGGGGAACCCATCTTTCTGGGGCTTGGGGAGATTCTCACTGAATCATGCACACTTAGAATTTTTTGAAGAGTGGGGAATGAAAGACGCTGACAAGACTGCCTCCTGAGGTGCCCACATTTCAAAGTTAAGTTGAACGTTCCCCACACTCCCCACCCACGGACATCGTGACTCCCTGCAGACATGGGTAACACCTCAACCTTCGACCCTGTAGGGGCAAACTCCCTCCCATGGCCAAATTCCTGTCCTCTACCACCCAGGCATGAGGGTGGCATGGCCCCACCCCCAACCATCCTCATCGGCATCGGAGCATCACAACCCCTCCCCCCACAAGGGAGCATACCATGTTATGGGGCTGCTGAGAGCTCTTTAAGGTCACCTCTGCTTTCAACCCACCCCCATTTCAGGCCCATTCATTTGGCCCCTTTATCCCCCACTCTTCATACCCCCCCCCTTCATGCCCCTGCCCTTCAAAGACCCCTTCAGGCCCCTCCGTCATTCCTCCCTTCACTTCCCCTTTCACAGGCATGACCACCTCAGGCCCCACCCCTTGGCACCTGGGCACTGACCCAGCACCCAGGCGGTGCCAACCTGATGCCCCTCCCATGCCAACCTTATTAACACACTGCTAGGGTGTCAGGTTGGCACTGTCAGGGTGCCAAAAATCATTCCTCCGGAGTTTGAGCAGAATTCTCTGCAAACGAGGCTTCATGTCGTTCAGGTCCTTTTGGATGATGTGGACCAGAGGCCGATGATCCATCTCAACAGTAAATGTTGGCAAGCCGTAGACATAATCATGAAATTTGAGGATGCCGGTGAGAAGACCTAAACACTCCTTCTCAATCTGCGCATATCTGGTCTCAGTGGGTGTCATTGCCCGTGACGCGAATGCTACTGGTACCCAGGATGATGTGTCGTCTCTTTGAAGCAACACCGCTCCAATGCCAGCTTGACTTCCATCTATGGATATCTTGGTCTGGGTCAAAGAATGCAAGGACGGGTGCAGTGGTGAGCTTTCCTTTCAGCTCCAGCCACTCTGCTCGGTGCTCCGCCTTCCACTCAAAGGCGGTTGATTTTTTCACCAGGTAGCGTAGGACCGTGTGTGGATGGCCAAATTCGGGATGAACTTGCCAAGGAAATTGACCATTCCCAGGAAGCGCAGTACTGCCTTCTTGTCCTTGGGGACTTTCATTGCCTCGATGGCTTTAATTTTGTCTGTGTCCGGGTGCACACCGTGTCGCGAAATCTAATCGCCCAGGAACTCCATCATCTGTTCCATGATGCGATGGAAAATCTCTGATGCCGAGATGATGCCAAATGGCATTCGGTTGTAGCAGAATCTGCCAAAAGGCGTGTTGAAGGTGCAGAGCCTTCTGCTGGATTCTTTCAGTTGGATTTCCAAAATCCTTGGGATGCGTCCAATTTTGTGAAGAAGCGCGCGTGTCCATCTCACTCATGATTTTGTCCCTTTTCCGGATGGGGTAATGTTCCCGCATAATGTTTTTGTTCAGATCCTTGGGGTCAATGCAGATGCATCGGTCCCCCGAAGGCCTCTTTACGCACACCATCGAGCTGACCCAGTCAGTTGGTTCAGTGACTTTGGAGATGATGCCTTTTTGTTGTAGACTCGTGAGCTCTGCCTTCAGGCGCTCTCTCAGCGGAGCAGGGACACGTCGTGGTGCGTGGACCACTGGCTTGGCATCAGGCCGCAGTAGAATCTTGTACACATACGGCAGCATGCCCATCCCGCTAAATACATCTGGGTACTGGGTTAGGATGTCGTCGATGCTGGTTTGAAGATCCAAATGGGACGGCGTCGTGGTGTAGACCCTTTGAATGAGGTTCAGTTGCTTGCAGGCATGCGCACCGAGCAGGGACGCCTTGTCTATTTTAACAATCTCGAAGCGTAAGCTTGCTTGTGTGTGTCGGCTGGACACCTACTGTTGCTCTGTTTACTTGCTATAAATATGGCAGTTAATAAGGTCTTACCGAAAGGATGCTCCAGACTCTGAAATGAGTTCAACGTGTTTATTGAAGTATTAACACAGTTCTCTAATGAGTTCGACTCTCTGCTAATCTAACTGTAGTAACTCAGTCTAACTGTACCAGCTTGCTCTAAGCCACGTGCTGGGGTGTGATGCTGCTGATCAACCCTGTCTAACTCTCTAGATGTCTGTCTGTGGAAAGAGGCGGGGTGGGAGTGCCTCATCCCTTTTATAGTGTTTTTGTCATGTCCCCTTGTGGTGATGCCACCTCTGAGTGTCCTGACTGCCCATTGGTTGTGTCCTATTCTGAGTGTTCATTGGTTGCATGTTTGCACATCATGACATTCAGCAGACTTTAACTCAGGACCACTGAAACATGCCTCAGTGCTGATTCTCGTTGGCCTCGCGCTGAACTGGTGGGGCCGTTGAATCAAACGGGCTGCACATATTTAAAGGATTTTAACAACTAATTTAAATATTTGGATCATGCTCAGTGAGGTGTGATCCAGATTGTGTCGGGTGCAGCGGGTTAGGAGCATTACGGTCGGCTCGGCGTTTAGCACAAAACCCGTTTTTGAACTCTCCCGCTATTCACCAGGAATAGCAGGCTTGGCGCCGGGCGCAACGCAGCCGGAAAATCGCGTCCCATAACTTTTTTTGTTTTTGTTTAAAGATGTGGATGAAATGAGTCACAGGACTGCTGATTAACTTTTCACAAAAGAATAAAACCTTTATTCAACAAAAAAGGATTAACTATAATATAGTACTCCTTCATTCCAGCTATACCATCACAGATGTAGGTATAAAACATACCTTATACTATAATGTTCTCAGTAAGTACACAGTCCATGTAAACCAACAGGGCAACTGTGGTCAGACACACCACACTCTGAATCCAAGTGGCAGATGCCACCCAATATAACTTCTGTGGATTTCTCATCAAATTCCCCCAGGTGCTTATCACACTGTGAGCCAACTGGTCTCACTTGAATCAGACTTCTACATGAATGTTTCCAAACTTAATTCTTGGAAAAATATGCCTTGGAATCTTCTCCCAAACAATGCTTTCTCTTGGATGCCTTCACTAATGATCCACTTCCAGGATTTCAATCTCTCCTTTCAGTATTCCTTTCTCTTGGATTGCCACATGCATTCAGGTTTCCACATAATCTCTCAGGTACCCAGCCATGCCAATAGCACACCACTGCTTCAGAGGCTGAATTAAGGTGTTACCAATCTTAGGATTACTTCAGGGGTAGAATTCTCCATTTGGGAGACTCAAGGAGCTATTCTCTGTAGCCCGAAGCCGAAATCGTGTTTGGCGGAGAATGGGCTCCAACGTCGAAATCGGGACCGGCGTCGATTTGATGCCGGTCAGCCAAACTCCGCCGCCTCCAAATCTACATCATAGTGATGTGCGCCGCACACTGTTGCAACTGCACTGGCGCGTCGCCGGTTGGCCCACCCGCGATGCTCTGCCCCTGATGGGCTGAGATCCAGACTGCACGAACCATGTGTGGTCACACAAATCGTGAACCCGGCTAGGCAGCTGTGAACTGTGACCAGCGCCGCCACACCGGCTGGGATCCATGCCGCTGGCCGGGTGGGGGGGGGGGGGTTCTGCGAGGCTGGGGGGACTTATGGGGGATAGCGAGGGGGTGCGCTGTGGGATCGTGATTGGTGGGTTGGGTCCACGCACGGTGGCACCAGTGTTTTGGTCGTAAAAGACCACACATGCTCTGCTGCCGCTGGCAGATAGCCGCTGAAACAGAGAATCCAGCTCTAAGTGTTATCACCAGGACTGAATTGTGTGCCTTTCATGATCCCGCTTTTTAGAACATAGTACATACAGTGCAGAAGAGGCCATTCGGCCCATCGAGTCTGCACCAACCCACGTAAGCTCTCACTTCCACCCTATCCCCGTAACCCAATAACCCCTCCTAACCTTTTTTTTGGGACACTAAGGGCAATTTAGCATGGCCAATCCACCTAACCTGCACGTCTTTGGACTGTGGGAGGAAACCGGAGCACCCGGAGGAAACCCACACACACACGGTGAGAACGTGCAGACTCCGCACAGGCAGTGATCCAGCGGGGAATCGAACCTGGGACCCTGGCGCTGTGAATCCCACAGTGCTATCCACTTGTGCTACCGTGCTGCCCTCGGTATACCCACTGTAGGTTTGGGAAGTGAGTCAGGACATACAAATCGGCCAGCACTCTGCCCACGTGAATTTGGAGCAATTCCAATTCCTGCTGGTGTCTGAGTTGCTGGGGCTACAATTGGTGTTAGCATTGTTCAAACATGGACAAAAGAGCTGAACTCCAGAGGTGAGGTGAGAGTGGCTACCCTGGACATCAATCCATCATTTGGCCGAGTATGGCATCAAGGGGCCTTAGCAAAAGTGCAGTCAATGGGAATGAGGGGAGAAACCCTCTCCTGGTTGGAGTCATACCTGGCACAAAAGAAGATGGTTGTTTTCGTTGGAGGTCAGTCCCGGGACATCACTGCAGGAGTTCCTCAGGGTAGTGACTGAGGTCCAACCATCTTCTACTGGTTCATCAATAACCTTCCTTCCAATATAAGGTCAGCTGTGGGGATGTTGACAGATGTTTGCACAATGTTCAACACCATTCGCCACTCCACAGACACTGAAGCAGCCCATGCGCAAATGCAGCAAGATCTGGACAATATCCAGGCTTGGGCTGACAAATGGCCAGTAACATTTGTGCCACACCACGGCCAGTCAATGACCATCTCCAATAAGGGAGAATCAAACCTCAACCCTTGGCAATCAATGGCATTACCAACATCCTGGAGGTTACCATTGACTAGAAGCTGAACTGGACTAGCTATATAAATGCTCTCCGGTTCCCCAACCGCATGCTTCTTGGTGGGATGCCATTCGCTGGTGGCGGGATTCTCTCTTCCCGCCGTTTGTTCATAGGATTTTCCACTGAAGACTCCACTGCTGCCGGGAAAAGTGAATTGCAACAGCCAGAAAATTCTGGCTACTGTAGCTACCAGAGTAGATCACAGGCTAGGAATCCCACGCCGATTAACTCACCTCCTGATTCCTCAAAGCCTGTCACCACCTACGAAGCACAAGTCAGGAGTGAAATGGAATACTCCCCACTTGCCTGAATGAGTGCAGCTCCAACAACACTCAAGAAGCTCAAGACCATCGAGGACAAAGCAGCCGGCTTGATTGGCACCCCTCCCACAAACATTCTCTCCCAACCACCACCGACGCACAGTTGCAGCCGTGGGTACCATCTACGAGATGCACTGCAGAATCTCACCAAGGCTCTTTAGGAAGCACCTTCCAAACCCACAATGGGAAGTAGATATATGGGAACACCACCACCTGGAAGTTCCCATCGAAGTCACTCACCATCCTCAGTTGGAAATATATCACCATTCCTTCACAGCCACCACTGGGTCAAAATCCTGGCACTTCCTCCCTAACAGCACAGTGGATATACCTACACAACATGGACTGCAGTGGTTCAAGAAGGCAGCTCACCACCACCTTCTCAAGGGATGTTAGGGATGGGCAGTTCACAACGCTCATATCCCATAAAAATGAATTTTGAAAAAGCTAGAGCTGCTTCTCAGCACTCTACTCTCCAAACACTCTTATTTCTTTATAATCTTTATTATTGCCACAAGTAGGCTTACATTAATACTGCAATGAAGTTACTGTGAAAATCCCAGTCAAGAAGATGGCTCATAGGAGACCTGCCCCCAGATTTTCTGAGTCAGCGCTCGATCGCATACTGGAGATGGTGGAGGGGAGGAGGGATCTTCCCCAGGGTGGGCCGGAGACTGAGGCCCGCCATTGTTAACAGGGCCTGGGATGAGGTGCAGAGCGGTGAATGCTGCCAGCATCACCAGGAGGACTGGGAGCCAGTGCAGGAAGAAGGTGAATGATCTCCTTAGGGCAGCTCAGGTGAGTCACCACCTTTGTGCTCCTGTCAGCACTCCTGTTCCTCACTCCTCACATAACCTCCACTCCCCTAGAGGCCAACCAAAACCCACCTGCCTGAGATCCATGATGGGGCGCATGCGATCGGGGTCAGGCCCTACAACTCCGTTCTGAATCACATAGCCGAGGATGGCTAATTGGTTTGAGCTGAACACGCACTTCTCCTTCTTATACGTGAGGTTGCGGAGTTTGGCGGTGTGAAGAAATTTGGAAAGGTTAGCGTCGTGGTCCTGCTGGTCGTGGCCGCAGATGTTGACGTTATCCAGGTACAGGAATGTGGCCCGCAATCCGTACCGGGTCAACCATTCGGTCCATCTCCCGTTGGAAGACCGAGACCCCGTTAGTGATGCCGAAGGGAACCCTAAGGAAATGGTAAAGGCGGCCGTCCGCTTCAAACGCGGTGTACAGGCGATCCGCCTTGCGAATGGGGAGCTGGTGGTAGGCAGATTTCAGGTCCACTGTCGAGAAGACCCGGTACTGTGCAATCTGATTGACCATATCAGATATGCGTGGGAGGGGGTACGCATCGAGCTGCATGTACCGATTGATGGTCTGACTGTAGTCAACGACCATCCTGTTTTTCTCCCCCGTTTTCACCATTACCACTTGGGCTCTCCAGGGGCTGTTGCTGGCCTCGATGATACCTTCCCGCAGCAGCCGCTGGACCTCAGACCTGATGAAGGTCCTGTCCTGGGCGCTGTACCACCTGCTCCTGGTGGTGACGGGTTTGCAATCCAGAGTGAGGTTTGCAAACAGAGAAGGCGGGTCGACCTTAAAGGGTCGTGAGGCTGCATACAGTAAAGGGTGGTAGGGGCCTGCCAAATTTCAGGGTTAGGCTCTGGAAGTTGCACTGGAAGTCCAGGCTGAGTAGCAAGGCAGCGCAGAGGTTGGGGAGGACGTAGATCCGGAAGCCACTGAACTCTACGCCCTGGATGGTGATGGTGGCGATGCGGCACTCCCGGATTGCCACGGAATGGGATCCGGAGGCCAGGGAGATTTATTGGTTAATGGGGTGTACCGCGAGGGAGCAGTGCCTTACCTTTTCGGGGTGGATGAAGCTCTCAGTGCTCCCGGAGTCCAGAAGGCAGGATATCTCATGCCCGTTGACCTTCACCTTTGTCGACGCGGTCGCGAGGTTGTGCGGTCGGGACTGGTCGATCGTGACGGAGGCGAGACGCAGCTGGTCGTCGGTGGTTGCAGGTGATGAGCAGCCCGATGAAATGCCCGATGGGCAGGTGTCCTGAGGCGGGGAAGATGGCGGCGCCCACGGGCCGCATGTGTTGCGAGGCGAGCAAGATGGCGGCGCCCACGGGCCGCACATGGTCTGAGGCGAGGAAGATGGCGCGCTCACTGGCTGCACGTGGGGGGTGCAGGGACAATAACGGCGACTGAGCAGGCCTGGCACACTGCAGCGAAATGTCCTTTCTTGCCGCAGGCCTTGCAAAGCGCGCTCCGCACCAGGCAGCGCTGTCGGGGGTGTTTTGTCTGTCCGCAGAAGTAGCACTTGGGTCCCCCAGGGTTGGTTGGCTGCCGCGCGGTGCAGGCGTGGTGTTGGCTGGGGACGGTTGCTGATGGGGTCCACGATGAGGTGGCTGCTGGTGGTGTCCACGATGCCCAAGAGGGGCGAGCTGTGCGGTCAGGGGCATACGCCTGTACATTGCGTGAGGTGACTGTGAGCGAGAATGCTAGTTTCTTGGTCGCCGCAAGGTCAAGCGTAGCCCCTTGTAATAGGCGCTGGCGGATGTTGGCCGACCCTATGTCTGTAATGAAAGCGTCTCTTATTAGCAGTTTAGAATGTTCAGCGGCCGAAACGGCCTGGCAATCACAGTCTCTCACCAGGGCGAGCAGAGCAAGCCAGAAATCTTCCACAGACCCACCAGGAAGTTGGTGCCGTGTGGACAGGAGGTGCCTGGCATAGATCTTGTTGGTCTGCTGAGCGTAGTTCTCCTTCAGTAGCTCCATGGTCTCTGCGTAGGTAGGCGTGTCCTGGATGAGTGGAAAGACATCGGAGCTCAACCGCGTGTACAGAATCTGGAGCTTCTGTGCTTCTGGGATTGGGTCTGTCGCAGATCCGATGTATGCTTCAAAGCAAGCTAGCCAATGTGTGACGCCCCTTTTGGCGTTGTCTGCTTGAGGATGCAGCTGCAGGCGATCCAGCTTGATGTGGAGATCCATCGTTGTAAAATCTCTGTGTAATAAATTGATGCACTATCAATTACGACGAGACGAGAATAGAAAGTAATCAAGGCTTTATTACACAGAGATGTGTGGCCTCCTAAAGCTGCTGCTGAAATGGCTGCAGTTCGGAGAGCACACACATTTATACTCCGCCTACTGGGCGGAGCCAGCAGGCAGGGATCTACCCCCGTACCTGTAGTACAGGGACCTTACCGTAATACCCTCGTATGCAGTGCAGTATATACAATATAATACAACAGTGGTACCACACCCTCACTGATGCAGATGCAGACACAGGAATAACAGGAGGGTGTGTCTGTAACTTTCCAGTGGTTGCAGGTACAGCTGGAGGTGTCCAACCACCTTCAGGCACTGGAGATTATTCTGACAATGCATGGTATCCAGACCAACATTGAACGGGTGACATCCGCAGTGGAAGTCTTGGGGCAAGATGTCAGAGCCATGGGTCAAGACATCCAAGGCCTGGGGAACACTATGCGGTCGAATGCTGAGATGCAGGACAGGATAGCCCAGTCATAGGCAGACATATACCTACGTGGCTCACATGGACCTTGCTGCAGCATTCCAGAGCTTGGCCGAGTCAAATAGGGCCATGGCTGAGGACATCAAGCGCATTGGCGTTGACTGACCTTGACCAGTCACAGAGGGACATGTCAGAGGCACAGAGGGACATGGCACAATCTCAGAGGGATATAGCACAGTCTCAGGCGGACATTGCATAGTGAGAGAGGGACATGACAGAGGCAATAAGGGATATGTCTCACTCTCTGAGGGACATGTCCTAGTCTCCCAGGTGATCGATGTTGAGGGCATCTGGACCATGGCTCAGATGAGAGTGGGCTTGGAGGACTGGCAATGCCAGGTGACGCCAGAGCCTCTGGAACTCATTCCGGCCTCACCACTGTCCCATGGAGTAGCCCGGGGTCCATCGAGCACCCCAAAGGAGGAGGAAGTGATAGGGCCCATGCCAGTGCTTCTCTCTTCTCCCCACTTGACACTGACGTGTCTGATGGCAGCAGGCAGAACAGGGTGGCACGTTGTCATCTTTGACACCTAAAGGTCAGTTGGGCCCACCCAGGTCCAGCCTTCCAGAGGTCGGCCGCAGAAGACATCTCAGGTCAGAGGGCGAGGCACGCAGAGGGCCGCCTCCATGCCTGATGTGCTGTCTGGGGTGACACCTAGAAAGAGCGATACAGCACGTGCTATTAGAAAATTAGATACTACTTAAGATGGCACATGTGTAGCACATAGGTTAGGGTTAGGGGTCAGGAAACAATAATGTATATAGTCACGATTAAACACCTTTTCACCAACATTCCGACCTGCCCCAATCCTCTGTCTGAAGGGTGTTCGGGATGGGCTGGGTGTTGAGGGAATGCCTGATTGGGGGGGGGTTTGTGCGGGGGGGGGGAGGGAGGGGTGTCAGTCGCGGTTGGTTTGTGAGTGTGGGGTGGTGAGAGCTGGAGAATGGGTGTGGGACTTGTTTGGGGCCCCATGACACTTGAACATCCCACCTGGGGGTCCCTCAGTGAGAAGTGGTAGGGAACGGGGCCAGAAGTGTGAAGCCACCTTGTATGGCAGCTTACCCAGTGAGTCCCATCATCGCTCTACCTCCCGCTATCTCCAAAACCCAGTTTGGCCCCAGCAGGTGGTGGACGTTACGGTGGGCCAAGGGGGTAAGTATTTAAGGTAGGTTCCCCCAACTTCCATCAGAAGGCCCCCTCCCTCTGCAATGCAAATCCTGTCCACCCCACCCCCTTGGCCACTCCACCAAACACCCTCACCAAATCCCAATCAAAGGCCCCCACCTGACACTCCCATCAGAGAACCCATCAGAGACCCCCCTATAACAAGGAACACCCCATAACAAGGAACCCCCGTACAGCAGAGAACCCCCATAGTAGGGAATCCCTCAAATCAGTGAACTCCCATATAGCAGAGAACCCACATAACAGAGAACACCTCATAACAGGGAACCCCCCATAATAGAGAACCCCTGTATAGTAGTGAACACCCCATAACAGAAAATCCCAAATAGCAGAGAACCCCTCATAAAGAACCCCTCAAATCAGAGAACCCCTGTATAACAGGGAAGCCCTGAAAGAGAGCACCCTCAATAACAGGGAACACTCCATAACAAGAAACCCCGCATATTAGAGAACACCCTATAGCAGGGAACCCCCCATAGCAGAGACCCCACCCCATAGCTGAGAACCCCCTATAGCAGGGAACCCCCCAGAGCAGAGACCCCCCATAGGAGAGAGCCCTCCATAGCAGAGAACCCCCCATAATAGGGAACCCCATCCATATCAGACTACCCCTCATAACAGGAAACCACCCATAGCAGAGAACCCCTCTCCTCCGGGGGAGTCCAGTCAGAAACAGTGAAAACAAATCACTGCTTTTCCACTCATCTGTGCCTTACATCTGCAGCCTCAGACAGATGTCTAGAAAGCAGAAGCTTTAACTTAATTGAAAGTCACAACCACATCACAAGGCTTTAAACTCCCTCAGGTCCTTTGATCTGAGAGGCTTCTATTCACTTTCAAAGATAAATAACCTTTAGTAGGCTGTAATTGACAGGGTAATAGCTGCCAGACAGCCAGGTATCTGGATTGTTTATTTTAATTTCCCTTTACGCTTGGAATCATCTCTTTGAACCTGATTTGAACCTAACCACAATGTTATAAACATCTGGGAGTTAAGTGCTTTCTTTCACATTATCTTTTTCTTGCAGTAAGCACTTAACTGCTTTTGATGTGGTCAGAAGCTGTATATTTCTAAACATCTAGCTATGATTAACAGCTGCATATCTGAACAGTCATACTGTTCTTGGTTTCTCTTTGTGATAACTAACAACTTGAAATATGTTTAAAATGTAAATACTTAAACACTATTGAGGTTTCTAGCAGGTTTAGGCATCTCTTATGATACTTTCAGTGACACAAATGCAAAATTACCGTAAGGTCTGGAGTGTTATTTTTATCCTTTATAATTGATGCAGTTCTGGTGAATACTGAATAAACAGGTCAATTCATTTAGCCTTGGTTCATTCCTTCCAAAGACATTTAGTTCATAATACTGGAAAAATATGCGAGAAGAATTGTGTTTGACTGCTTCTGTCAGACAAATGATAGACAGGGGTGAGTGTGCCACCTGCCTAATGGAATCAGTCCATGATTTGATCCATTTCAGGCCTTATGAGCATTCAAGCAATCAGTTGCCCATGTGCATACAGACATTTATCAATTGATAGAGGCAGAAAATTCAGAGACTCCACCATGGGGCCTGGCTGGTGTAGGTAAATTAAAGCCGGCGGGTACAGAGAAACGCAGTACCAAGAAAAGACCATTGGAGGTTTCATTTTGACTTGGCCAAGTGGAGCATTAATTCTTCTCCTGACTCTACAAAAAAAAACATTTGCAAACATTCTTTGAAAACTTTCTTAGCAACCTGTGCCCAACTCTTTAAGGACTGCTGGCTAGGTCACTCTGAAGCGGCTGCAAGTGACAGAGTGTGAATGGCGCTAACTCCACTCATTGGTACTTCAAAATGACATCCACATCTGAGCCGTTGGAGACCCAAACATTCACTGGTGGGAAGAGGGTGATAAGTCCTGCTGCTATTTTAATCATATTATTCCTACTCACTGGAGGGGATGAAAATCGACCTAACACTAATTGGAAAAGGGACGACCACCAATGACTTTTCATTGAAAACAAAGCACTTTTATAATGGTATTTCTGTTGCCCTTTCATTCTTCAGTGGGTGTTTATTCTGTCAGATGTACAGAAGTGGCAATGTGCCTGCGTGCGGATGATCTCAGTAAAATGCTTCAGCTACATCTGTGCGACTTCTCTTCTGCTTCTGCCAATTGAAAGGATTACAACAGTTTTACTGGAAAGCGGCGGAGCACACAAAGCAACTATTTCTTAAGGTGGCTTTTCAAAATGACCTTCAATTAGATAAATATATTTTCCTGCTTTATTAAAGATCGATACAAGATGAGATGTCACATCAGTTACAAGCAACCGTTCAGTTTTTAATCATCCATTCCAGACATCCTGTGTCAGCATGAAGAATTTCCTAATCAGATTTAATGTGGTCAGACTGGGATTAATGTTCTCTCAGTGCTATTATGCAGTCCCAACTTCAGAAACACTTACTGCTCCAGTAACATCTTATTTATCTCTCCCTGTGCCAACAATCCTGTACTGGTGCATTTGAGTGACTTTACTAAGTTAATACCAAATTCTTTGTGACATAGATCTATGTCTACCCGAAACTGCAATGGGGCTTGCCAGCTTATTTAATTTTAGACCTAGACACGGGACATTTTCATCTCATCAGTTCAAGGTGGATTCAAAACAGATCCTGGGAGGAAAATCTACATTCCTCCAATAACTAGCAATGCAATTCAAAAGAAATTAACCAAAATCCCCCATTCCTAATGCTAGACTGGGCCTGGACAGAGTCTGGCTCAAGCTGATTCTATTGGACCCACACTGATCCTGTCAGATTCTTAACAAGACTGGTCCTTCAGGCATTTGGCCAAGACTAGCCAAGTCAAACCCTGACCTAGGCTGGTCCTGTCAGTGCCTGATCCAGACTGGTCCTGCAATCATCTATTCTAATCCCCACAGTCAGTTGCCCATGTGCATACAGATTTATTTCATATACAGATCAGGGGCGTCATTCTCCGACCCCCCGCCGGGTCGGAGAATGGCCGTTGGCCGCCGTGAATCCCGCCCCCGCCGAAGTCTCCGCTCCCGGAGATTGGGCGGGGGCGGGAATCCGGCCATGCCGGTTGGCGGGACCCCCCGCTGGATTCTCCGGCCCGGATGGGCCGAAGTCCCGCCCAGGAATTGCCTGTCCCGCCGGCGTAAATCAAACCTGGTATTTACCGGCGGGACTAGGCGGCGTGGGCGGGCTCCGGGGTCCTGGGGGGGGCGCGGGGCGATCTGACCCCGGGGGTGCCCCCACAGTGGCCTGGCCCGCGATCGGGGCCCACCGATCCGCGGGCGGGCCTGTGCCGTGGGGGCACTCTTTCCCTTCCGCCTCCGCCACGGCCTCCACCATGGCGGAGGCGGAAGTGACTCTCCCCACTGCGCATGCGCGGGAAACTGACAGCGGCCGCTGACGCTCCCGCGCATGCGCTGGGAAACTGACAGCGGCCGCTGACGCTCCCGCGCATGCGCCACATTTCCGCGCCAGCTGGCGGGGCAACAAACGCCATTTCCGCCAGCTGGCGGGGCGGAAATCCCTCCGGCGTCGGCCTAGCCCCTCAATGTTGGGGCTAGGCCGCCAAAGATGCGGAGACTTCCGCACCTTTTTGCCGGCGCGATGCCCGTCTGATTTGCACCGGCTTTGGCGCCAGTCGGCGGACATCCCGCCGTTGGGGGAGAATTTCGCCCCAGATCTTCCATGACTATCAGTCAGTTTCCAATATTATTAAAATTCTTACACATGTAAGCTATGAAGGATAAGTGACAGGGATGGAACATGGCACATTGCTTCAACTGTATGGGCGGGATTCTCTGGCTGTTCGCTAACGGCAAGATTCTCTGGTCCCGCCGGCAGTGCGCACTCGCCTGTGGGTTTCCAGGCGACATGGGGTGGTTTCAATGTGAAATCCCATTGACAAATGGCGTGAGTAGAGAATCCCGCTGCCAGTGAACGCCGCAACAAAGTTCTCTGTCCTCGCCAGCGGCAGTAGCGGGGCGGGCCCGCAACGAGAATCCCGGCCTATATCATTTTTTGAAACGATGAAACTTCATTCGAAGCTTCAAATGATTGATTTTTCTTCTCTGTGTGATGATATGTGCACCAAAATATATATGATCGCATTATGAAAACAGCATGTTCATTCTTCTCTCTCCTCTCAAAAAGAAGTGTTGATGTCGGACCCTTAAGAGGCAAGAAATTAAATATTTGATTAGCTGTGGGCAAGATAATAAGATAATAAAGAGCCTAAAACTGGAACAATAATATTTATGAGATGGATATGGAACGCTTCAGCTTGATTTTTTTCATCTACCTTGTCCATTGAAATATTTGGCTGAATGCCTTCAGTTTTCAATTCAGTTTTCCTTTTCTCTTGCCCAGTGGGATGCCAGCAAAAGATCACAAAAGACAGATCCACTTTAATACAGCTGGTGTGAAAAATCTCATATCATTCAGCTTGATAAAATCATCAAGATTTGAATTATTAATAGTCAGTGAGAAACTTTTTTTAACTACAGGTGAAGTATATTATTGACTAAAAGCTGTCCTGGGGTGATAAAAGCTGTCTCACTTGAAGACATTTATGAATTTTCCATATTACAAGTCCTCTCAACAAAATATGCATGAAAAATGCTGGAAACACTCAGCAGGTCAGGCAGTCTGTGGAGAGAAACAGAGTTAACAGTTCAGGATAACCTCTCATCAGAACTGGAGAAAGATAGTAATGTTATAGATTTTGAGCCAGTGGAAGTCAGGAGGAGGCGAGAAGTACAAGGTTTTGTAGACAATGAAGGAGCCCACGCCGAGTTGTTAAAAGGAAGTAAAGTCTAATTACGATAACTTATTTACACAGCATGAAAGATCCCAGCCGGGTCTCTCCTTTCGGCACCCAAACTGGCCGACTTTATACAGAAGATAACGATACATGTTCCTTTAACGGGGGACTCATATTCGGCGAGGCTCATGAGGAGTTTAATCACTGTCACCTTGTCAGACCCGTGTGAGTTATGACACCCCTCCCTCCAAAGTCTGAAGAATCCTTTAATGACTGCGGAGATGGAATGCTCTGGACTTACTGCGTATCTGGCTGTGTGTCGTATACCCGCAGGATCGGGTGGTGGGTACTGAGAAGGCAAACGTCACTTTCGACTGGAATGCCCAGGTGATTTCTCTGCTGGAGGCTGCTGTACTGTCGGCTTCTTATCGGAGACCACCAATGTATATATTCGAATCTATATCGCTGACCTCTCTCATGTCGGCGTCTTCACCCCCGTGGTGTTCTTCTCTGGCCCGTTTGGGCATCGAATTTGGCTGGACAAGAACTTTCCGTTCACGATGAATTTTACGAAGAATTGGGGGCGGGATTCTCCCATTCGGCGGCAGAGTATCCACGCTGTCGGAAACGGCGTTGCGTTTCACGACGGCGTGAACGGGCCGCTGTGAGTACCGATTCTAGCCCATATAGGGGGCGAGCACAGCGCTGGAAAGGTTCACGCCGCTTCAGACTCCCACCCCAGCACGAACTGTGCACCGTGGGATCCGCGCATGCGCAGTGGCGCCGACGCCAACCCGCGCAGGAGTTCAGGGGCCTGCACATTAGAAAATAGGCCCGGGGAGGGAGAGGCCGGCCCACCGATCGGTGGGCCTCGATCGCGGGCCAGGCCCATCCGAGGCAACCGTGGGGTCGGAGCCCCCCCCCTCCCCCACCACAGGCCACCCCCTGACCCTGTGTGCAGAGTTCCCGCCGGCTGCGACCAGGTATGGAGCAGCCGCTCAGCCAATCCAGGCCGGAGAATCGGCAGCCCGGCCGCGTACAGCGGCCCGCGACCGGCGCCACGCCAAACGCACCGGCGCCAATGGCATTGATTCTCCACTCCGCGGACAATCGTGTGCCGGCATCGGGGGGGGGTGGCGTGGCCCGGTTGCGGGGATTCTCCGGCCCGGCCCCGGGCTGGGATAATCCCGCCCAGATTGTCTGGACCTAATGTCATCTAAATGTTTTTGCATTAGTCTACCCTGGGCTTGCAATTGATAGGAAACCGGCCTTGTCTGGAGGATGACAGTCCTGGAGATCCAGTGGTCACCGTCTGCAAAGTTTCAGACCTACACTGCGTCACCTGGTGCAAAGTGTCTGGGCGGTCAAAGTATGATGGTCCTGCCAGTGGCCCATCTTCCCGCCAATATCAGGGAAGACCATGCTAAGACCGGTCCATCCCATCATCATCTCAGACGGGGCCACTCCAGTCACGGTGTCCAGGAGCAAAAAGAGAATCCGGCCAGACTGGTGTCCATCGACCCCGAAGACTGTTTCTGCAACCCACGTTTGAACGTCTGGACTGCCCTTTCCGCTAGTCCATTTGAAGCTGGGTGGGACAGGGCAGTTTGAATGTGTCATACCCCATTAGCCTTCAGAAACCCAGAGAACTCTTTGCTTGTAAAATAATAATAATGATCCCTTATTGTCACAAGTAGGCTTCAATGAAGTTACTGTGAAAAGCCCCTAGTCGCCACATTCCGGCGCCTGTTCGGGGAGGCCGGTACGGGAATTGAACCCGCGCTGCTCGCATTGTTCTGCAGTACAAGCCAGCTGTTTAGCCCACTGTGCTAAACCAGCCCCTTGTGTCCATGACTATTACCTCGGGTGTAAAATGACAAACACAGTTTTTTGATTGTTACCCTGAAGGTGGTTGCCCAATTCTTGTGGACCTGCCAGCCATTTGGAATGGGCATTGATTGGGAGGAGGAACATCAAACCCTGAAAGGGGCCGGCAAAATTGGCATGCAATTCTTCTCATGGCCACCCAGGCCATTCCCAAGGGTGGAGAGGTGCAGGCGACGGGAGCTTGGAGTTCCTGACAGATGGTACATTGTTGGGCCAATCGCCAAAGTCAGCATTTCAGGCCTGCCACCAAACATAGCTGGCCGTTAACATTTTCATTTTTGACACCCCGGGTGCCCATTGGGAGGGCTTGCAAGATCAAACCCTGGCTATTTTCTGGGATGATGACACACCTCCCCAAAAGCAGGACACCAGCCTCCACACATAATTCGGACATTTTAGATGAGAAAGCTCACAATTCACCTGGGAACTGTTGATGCTGGCCACCATACAATACGAGATGTTGTACTTTGGAAAGAACTGGATTCCGTTTGGGTCCACTCATGGATCCAAGATGAAGTGACCAGCAACATGTCCATAAAGTTAAGGGTTGCGACAACTTCATCCGCCCTGGGAGGAGATGGAGGGCTAGTCGTCAAGGGTAGTCGGCTCAACGCAATCTGAGTGCCCGGCTGATGTCATAATGAGTATTTGTAGGCAGCCAAAGTACACCACTTCTTTCAGGTGAAAAACACACTTGGTTCCCCGTAGGCAGACTCCAGACTCCAAGAAACACTGAAGAACGTCCGCCAGGTTGTCCAAATGCACCTGCTTGGTCGCTCCGGTGAACAGCACATCATCTACCACTACACACAGTAACCCATGCAGAATGTACTCCATTTCCCCATGGAATATGCAAACATGCAACCAATGAACACTCAGAATAGGACATAACCAATGGACAGTCAGGACACTCAGAGGTGGCATCACCACAAGGGGGCATGACATAAACACTATAAAAGGGATGAGGCACTCACACCCTGCCTCTTTCAGAGACAGACACCTAGAGAGTTAGACAGGGTTGATCAGCAGCATCACACCCCAGCACGTGGCTTAGAGCAAGCTGGTACAGTTAGACTGAGTTACTACAGTTAGATTAGCAGAGAGTCGAACTCATTTGAGGACTGTGCTAATAGTTCAATAAACACGTTGACCTTATTTCAGACTCTGGAGCACCCTTTAGTTACGGCTGCATCATGTAGCAGCCTGTGTTATCCGTTGCAGCATAACACAACAATGTGTTGATCGTTCAAGTGGCAAATATGCACGACTCATATCAAGTTTAATAAATGAGAGTCCACCAGCAAATTTAGAGCATCTGGTAGCAGTCCAAATGTGAAGCCGCATTCACCGTCATCTTATAATCCCCATATAACTGGACTGTCTTGTCCGGCTTCAGCACCGGAACCATCGCCGCTGCCCAATCTGCAAAGCGCTTGGGCCGAATAATCCCCAATCCTTCAAGCCGGCTGAGCTCAGTCTCCACCTCTGCCAGCAACGCATAAGAACCGGGCGGGCTCTGAAATATCTCGGCTGCGCACCCGAGTCAAGATGGATTTTTGGCCACAGCACCCTTTATCTTCCCCAGTCCGGTCTGAAAGACTTCAGGGTACTTTCCCAACACTTCGCTCAGCCCCCCAGATTCCATTTGGAAGATGTGTTGCCAATCAAGATGTAGGCAGCTCAATCAATTGCGGCCTAACAAGCTGGAGCATTTTCCTTCACTACAATTAGCGGGGGGAACACTGTCTATATACCATTGGTCTCCCGCAATATCCAGTGGTTTGCCAGTATAAGTGACCCATTGAGCCTCAGTAGCCCTCAAATACAAGTGTTGTACCCCTTTCTTAATGCGGTTGAAAGTCTGCCTCCCTGCAACGGGAACCACAGCTCCAGTATCAAGCTCCATATCCAATTGATGCCCATTCACCTGCACTGCAATTTTGTTGGGGGAAACCCGAGGCGCCGCGACACAGTTGAGCTTCATGCAGTCTTCCTCCTCTGGTTCTTCCAGACAGGAAGTGCGGGCTGTAGGCTGAAACCTACCTCTAACAGGGCACAGGGATCTCTCGCAACCCTGGCACATGCATTCACATTGGGGCCTATGACCACATGCCCCACAATCGCCCGCTTTTCCTTCTGCAGATTATGGGAAGAATCCCGTCGGATGACTCGGTCTTCGACCAATGGACTGGACCTACATGGCGTTCAGTCCAGGGCGGGTTAATCACCAGAAGGGGGCCTGTCCGAAGGCATTAACTTCCATTCCCTGGATTTCCTGCACCCCTCGCTCAACGTTCTGACAAGACAGCAATATTTGCATAGCTTGCTGTAGATTTAAGGATGGTTCAGCCAACGATTTCTTTGAGTAGCCACATTATTGATTCCACAGACCAAACGGTCGTGCAGCATTTCCTTCAGGGGTGTACCAGAATTCGGCTATCTTTTGTAATCTCAACAAAAACTCAGTGAAGGACTAACCCGGGGTCCTTTCCGCTGCACAATTACAGATGGTGTTGGGTTGAAATATTGCCCCCCTAGTGTTACTAGCTGTTTGAAAGTATGAATGTCAGGCGCCACATGATGGATGAGATTGGCATTGTCAGCGGATCGCTTCTCAAGGCAGGAGGGTGATGACGACTCACACAAGAGAAAACCAGTCACTTGGGTTTAAACCCCCTCAAATCTTTATACTGAAAGCCTTTCATTCATATCTCTGTGAAATTGCTTTCACTAAGCTGTGATTGACAGCTTCCATATACACCCAGCTGCCTGCATCGTTTCATAGAATCATAGAATTTACAGTGCAGAAGGAGGCCATTCGGCCCATTGAGTCCATTCATCTTCCTTCACACTTGACTGGCTTTAAAGTAACCAGCTGTGAAACTATCCAGTTAAGGGCCCGGCTGGATAGCGCAAAGCCAGATGACTGGTTTTCTCTTTCCCGGAATTGACAGGAGCTGCTTCCTCTGCCTGAGTCAGCAGGTGTATTGCACATCTTAGTTTTAAAGCTGTGACCTTTTGCATTGCCTCAGTCTGGGTTGCTCTCTAGCTTCCAGGCAAGATTTATCTTATGCGCGGCTTCCAGGCAGGAGTTTCTCCTTTAGGGGTCTCTGGTGGGGGTCTCTCTAATTGGGGGGTTTCTAGTGGGGATGTCTCTAATTGGAGGGTATATGGCCAGGGAGCAGTGGGGGGGAGGTTGGTCTGGTGGGGGTCGGCAGGTCATGCATTGTGCGGGGGAGGGTGGCTCTCCTATGGACTTTGGGGGCAACTCCCTAAGAGTTACCTCCTTGGCCCACTGCAAGATCCATTTTATCAGGGCCATGTTTATCAAGACTTGCATCAATTCTCGCCCGTGTGATTCCCAGCCCAGAGGAATGGAGAATCACGCGGGCTCAGAGAATATGATGCCCGACTTGTTAATAAGATGCAAATGTGTCTTAATGATGTATTTGCATCCGCATGCCGGCACGGGAACCAAAACTCGATCCTGCCACCAGCGGGGAACCGGAGCATCGGAACGGAATCAGCGCCATTTTTTGCCCATCGCTGGATTCTCCGCCCGATTGAAAATTGACCTTCCGGCATTATGAGATGGACAATCCAGCCCCTGGACTCTGGTGACGGTGACCAGATTCCCACCGGCTTCACTCTGCACTGGCAGGGTGGTGAATCACAGGAGCAGGGAGCTTCCGGCTTCAAATGGTATGAGCAAATTTAAATGCTTATTGCAGACTGTGGGCTCAGTGCTGTGGGCTGAGGGCATTCCACGCCATTCAGCGCCTGGCGCCAACCCCGTTTAGAGGCTCTCCCATTATTCTTCAGGAATAACGGTTGTGCGCCGGGCGCAAGGCAGGCGGAGAATCGCCCCATGAATAATACTATAGGGTGTTAGAAATAATGGATGGATTCTCCGTTGCATCAGAAAGCCTACTACCAGTGGTGGGCGGCAGAGAATCCTCCCCATTATTTGCATAATGTTCACAAACATCTAGAAGGTAAGTACTTTCACTTCCTCTTTTTCTCAGTAGGCTGCTTTTGATATGGCGAGGACCTGTCAATCATAGCTAGATGTATACAAACATTCTGATTAGCTTCACAAAAGGATACTTTAGATGCATTCACATGTGAAGAGAAATGAAAATAAACAATCCAGGCACAGTCAATTACAGCCTACTAAAAGGTATTTCTCTTTAAATGTGAACAGAAGCCACACAGATCGGAGGATCCTCGGGTGTTTACAGCCTTGTGAAGTATTTTGGCTGCTTTCAACACTTCTGTCTCAGACTGCAGGTTTAAGGGACTGGAAAGTGAAAGAAATTTGATTTTTCATTTTTTTTGATTGGACTACTCTTCAGCTTCCAGGCAGGGGTGATTGATGGATTGTCTCTGATAGCGAGGTCTCTGATATGGGTGTCTTATGGGGGTTCTAATAGGGGTCTGATGGCAGGTCTGGTGGGGGGGCCTGTAGGGGGGTTGGTGGGGTCGGGGTTGGATCACCCTCATGGTGTGTGCTGTGGGTGGGGGAGGACGCATAATTCCCATGGTGGTGGGGGGAGGATACCCCTACTTGTCAGTGTGGGGATCAGGATTTGTGTAGTGAGGGGGAGGGGAGGCCTTGGTATTGGGCCACCTGCTCAAAATAGCAGCCCAGCATTGGGATTCTGAATTCTTCACCATGCATAAATTTAAATGGCAAGGAAGAGCGAATCACACCAGGGGGGCGCTTCCAGTGCCAGCTTAGACCAGTAGCGATTCTACCCCGGCGAGAGAACTCAGTCTCCCAAATGGAGAATCTGGGAATCAAATTGTCAAACTAACAAAGCCCAGGAGCCTTGACTCACATGATGCATGTTCTGAAATTATTCGGGGACTGTTCCATTGGCTTTTCATTTGGCTGTTAACTCCTCATTTCTGCTCCTAAATAGTGCCTGGGATTGTTTTCATCTTCCTGATTTTAATGTCTTATCCCAAAGGATAGACAGTACTCAGGTGAAGAGCTAATGAAATAGAATAGTGATCTATATTTTTTCACTTTATGGATGTGCTGCTTGATTTCTTTGGATGCGGTTCTCCCAAAAGGGAACAAAGTCCCCGAGCGAGCATGTTTAACCGCATGTTTCCTGACATGACTCGTGACTCGGGTTAAATAATGGGAACGCGTGGCCGAGGCTGCTCATAGCTCAGTTTTTTAATTCACTCGCCGGAACTCCCCATTGTAACGAGAGATGGGGACGCCAATCCGAGGCCCCTGAAAGAATTGCCGACCTCTCCCCCTAGCCCGAATGCCTGTCCTCCCCTCCCGCATCCCCGCCAATACCCACGGTGGGCAACCCTGGCCCGATTGCACGTGCACAAAAAATGCCAGCTTGGTACCCTGCCCAAAGGGCATGCAGCTGAGGGCCTCCTATCCCCTTGGAGATCCCCCACGAGTGCTGTTCCATCTGGCCCCCATTTGTAGGGCACGGTACCAAACGGCGCTTGCCTGAGGGCTCTGAGGCGAAAGGATTGAATCCCAAACCCTCAGGTATCCAGGGAATCTGCATATTAGAGTGAGGCTTAATGTCTCGCTCTAATATGCAGATTAGCAAAAAGGTGATCCCGTCAAATGTAAGCGAGATTCACATCACAACGTCCCGCAAGATTGCGTTGAATCTCGCGAGGTGTTGCAAGCCAGGTAAATCCCAGGAGGGGGGTCTCCCAGCTTTTATTGGCTATGCTGCACTGCGGCAAGCTCCTTTTCGGGCTCAGCATGGCTATTGGATCGCGCCTGTGGGTCAAAAATTGAAACAAATGATAGCTGGATGAGGGCACATGGGTCGGAATTCTTCGGCAGTTATGAATCTCTTTTCCCACTGGCAGCACAGTCCCACCTGTGGGTTTCCCGGCGACATGGGGTGGTTTCAATCGGAAATTCCATTGGCAAGTGGTGGGAGTAATAATCCCACTGCCAACGAATCACAAACACATGGCTGGGGGACTGGAGAATCCTGCCTATGATCTTTTGTGAATAACATTTTTTCAAAACGTTGCTGCCTGTTAAACAATGAAGTTCACCGGCCTAGGGGAGTTTAACAATGTGCTAAAATTGCTGACTTGTCTTTTTTTTAATTGATATGGCTGAGTCAGGGACCCGGGACCCGGGTTTGATTCCCGCTTGGGTCACTGTCTGTGCGGAGTCTGCACATTCTCCCTGTGCCTGCGTGGGTTTCCTCTGGGTGCTCCAGTTTCCTCCCACAAGTCTCGAAAGAAAGCCATTAGGTAATTTGGACATTCTGAATTCTCCCTCCGTGTGCCCGAACAGGCGATTAGGGGATTTCACAGTAACTTCATTGCAGTGTTAATTTAAGCCTACTTGTGACAATAACAAAGTTTATTATTATGTCCATATCAACTTCAAAACGCACACACTTTACCATTCTCTGTGCTAATAATCAGCTTGCAGCTGCAAAATATTATCTGATTTCCACATTACAGTTCTTACGCTTCACCATTGGTTTATTGATTCAATGAGTTTTATTCTCGTTTATAATATTCCATATTTTATGCTTTCAATATTCTTCCAAAATCATTGCATCGCAGGTTTATTCTCTTTTGTCTAGATTGTGTTCACGTTTTATTGATAGGGTCAGGGGCCCTCTGGAACATCCATTGATCTTTGGGAATGTCTGCTTAACTGTCTCTGTCAATCTTGCCTTTCACTCTGCTTTGCCATTAATTTAATTCTTCAGACTGTTGAATTTGTGCAACATTATAAAATTCAGCATTTCATTTTCTCTTTCACTTGCATCTTCAGGTAACTTTGTTCAAAACAAGCTCTTGCAGCTGTTATAAAGCTTGGAAGGTTTCGAAGTTTGTTTTTGTGAAACTTGTAGTTTTAAATCAAACACCAGTGGCCACGGTTACCTTTGTTTTAAACTCAACAGTGTGGAAATGTGCACCAAAAATGAAAAGGAAAAATTAAATCTTGTAATATCTTGTGCTACATAAATACAGAAGTGCTAAGAATTGAAATATTTACAAACAATTCATTAAAATTCATTTTGTGAGTCTAGGACTTTGTTTAAACCCACACAGTTTAAGAGTCATTAATGGTCTGGTCTGTTAGATATTGCTAATATTACTAATTTTGTAGTATTTTGAATTACAATTCTCAGGACATGGACATCACTGGCAAAACCAGCATTTCTTGCCCAACCTCAGTTGTCCTTGTTCCCTGATATTGAATGCAATAACTGACCTGTTAATGATGTTTATTTGTTTAACATTGGGCCCAGAGTTATAACACAAGCACCTCTTTCCCCGCATTTTTGTTTGAAGATTACTGTGACAATTTGCTGACATCCATTCAAGCTAACCAATTAAACTATTGTACTCACTGTTAAAGTTACACATGTGTATTCGGGGACAGTTTAGAGTATCTTCCCGCGTTTAGAATTATTGATTTTAAAAGAGCTACGTATTTACATTTAAGTAATTATTTCCAAGCATATTTAACAACCACTTATTTGTGCCATGATTTAGATTTAGAAAGCATTGTGATACTTTATCATAATGGTTCTTAATCAAGGTTTTCAAGGGACAAAGACAAGTTTTACAATTCTATAATGAACAGTAATAATAATAAAAGTATAAAGCTCTATATTTGGACTTTGACCAGTGAATAGTAGCCTGCAGGGGGTAGGAGCAATGAACCGGAATAAATGTTAGAACTATGGGTAACCTGCTGAATTCCTTGGGTCACAAAGCAATTTACAGAAGTCATCTAATGTCATTAAGTTTATATCTAGGCTGGTTTGGACCCCGTGGTTTATGATGTCCTGCTGTTAGTGATATTAATAATGTAGTTACGCTCAGCAGGAGGCAAGGAAAATGCATAAAGTACAAAATACATCCTGAAAAACGTGATGAAAGAAAGTATTTTAATATAAGTTAGGTGGTCTCTGGCATGGCTTTATGACTTGTACAATTGTGAGGGACTTGCGAAGCTAGCCAGCCAATAACTACCATTTCAGGCATTCTCTGTGGGATGTCTACTCCTTTGCGTGTTGTCTTTTATTTTAGCCACTAGCTGTGAAAGAAGAACAGGTTGGGAAAATAAAGATAGAACCAATAGGTAGCCTGAAGCTAAGTACCATTACTTCCCATGTTAAATTCTTCTTTTCTTTATCAAGCAAATTTTAAAACCTCTTTAATGTGGCATATAGACACAAATCATCCACTGAATTGTAATTCTAATTCGAAAACACCACGTAACAATGCTAAAGGTTTGTTGAATTCTCATGTTCAACATGTTATCTATGATAATATGCTAAACAGGAAAAAGTCAGCTAGGTAAAAACATGAATGTTAAATTCCTTGTTAAAGCTAATAGGCCCCTTACCTAATTTCTCTCCTTGAAATTATATTTAGATTCTCTTCTATATTTTCCTACCTCGTAGTTGGGTAAACAGAACATTGACAATACATCAGTAAATGTAACCTGTATAAAGTACCACGGTAAGGACCTGCTAAATTTTAAATTCCTAATGATTTCTAAAAAAAACCCCATAATACTATTTTACTGAGGAGATTAAACGGTAGAGTAGAATTCATAATAGGATGGATTAGCGCGATTGGGATGAATGATTTTTTTTTTCTCATTCAATGCTTTCTTATCTTATCAAAGGTCTTTTCAGGCTATTCAAATTCTGAATTGTTGTAACTCAAAAACAAAAGGCATAAAATATAGGTACCAACAAAATATCAAAATAAGTTAAAAGGATTTTTACAAGAAAATGTGGCAAATAGTTCACTAGAAGGATATTTTACACTAAACCAATTATGCCATAAATGTTGTGTTTTATTTCTTGCTATCTCTGTTTTGAATTGTAATGAAATTGCAGGTTATATGAAAATTTATTGAAAAGAGGAGTGAGCCATGTGGTTTCTTTGTAGAAATCACCTGTATCAGACTTGTGCTTTAAATATACGTGTAACTAGGGACTATACTCAATAATGCATAGATGCACGGTCAGTTTAGATGCCATAGTAAAAGTCATCAAAGTTCTGGGGCGAAATTCTCCGACACCCCGCCGTGAATCCCGCCCCCGCCGGTTGCCGAAGTCTCCGGCACCCGCGATTCGGCGGGGGCGGGAATTGGGCTGCGCCGGTTGGCGGGCCCCCCCGCGCGATTCTCCGGCCCGGATGGGCCGAAGTCCCGCCGCTAAAATGCCTGTCCCGCCGGCGTAAATTAAACCACCTACCTTACCGGCGGAACAAGGCGGCGCAGGGCGATCTGGCCCAGGGGGGTGCTCCCACGGCGGCCTGGCCCACGATCGGGGCCCACCGATCCGCGGGCGGGCCTGTGCCGTGGGTGAACCGAACCCTCCCCCGGGGTCCCCCCCTACAGAGACCCCTTAATTAAATAGGCAACCCCCAGAGACATCCTAATCGGAGAGACCCCCACAGAACCCCTAATTAAAGAGACCCCCGAATTAAAGAGGTGTTCCCCAAGGGACACCCTAATTAAGGAGATCCCTCATAACCCCTTAATTAAAGAGACCCCCACTAGAGACCCCCCAGAAGAGAGACCCCTGTCTGGAAGCCAGAAAGCAGTCTAAACATGGGCAGTGAAAAACAATCTCTGCTTTAAAATATACCAGGGCAATACACGAACTGGCTCAGACAGAGGAACCAGCGCTTGTACATTCCTGGAAAGAGAAAACCACATCAACTGTGTTTAAACCCCCTCAGACATTTGATCTGGAAGTCATTCATTTATTTCTCTTTGATATTGATTTTACTAGGCTGTGATTGACAGCTTCCACACACCCCCAGCTGTCAGCACTGTTCCATCCATCTCCCTTCAGGCTTCAGTGATTTTGAAGTAGTCAGCTTTGAAACTAATTGTAATGTTCATAAACATTACGCTTTGATTGACAGCTCCTGAACTGATCCTTGCGCCACCGGGGGACTGGAGTGTTGAAATAGGATTGGCTTTTCTGTCCGATGTTGGATTCTCTGCTGCCCGCTGCTGGAGAATCCATCCCATGCGGGGGGTGGCGTGAACCCCACCCCGCCGCTCAGACGCCGGCACCGGATTTTTGGCGGGGGCGAGGATCGCACCGCGCCGGTCGGGGCCGCTGGCAGTGGTACCCCCGGCGATTCTCCTGTCCTCGATGGGCCGAGCGGCCGTCCGTTTTCAGCCAGTCCCGCCGGTGTGAATTACACAAGGTCTGTACCTGCGGGGCCTAGCCCTGAGGGCGGCCTGCGGAGTCCTCGGGGAGGGGGGCGCAGTGGGAGCCGGCCCCGGGGGGCCCCCCACGGTGGCCTGGCCCGCGATCGGGGGCCACCGATTTGCGGGCGGGCCTGTGCTGAGGGGCACTCTTTCCCTCTGCGCCGGCCTGTGTAAAGCTCTGCCATGGCCGGCGCAGAGAAGAAACTCCCTGCGCATGCGTTCTGGGAACACGCTGACGCTCCAGCGCATGCGCAAATTCGCGCCGGCCGGTGGAGGCCCTTCGGCATCGGTTGGCGTGGTGCCAATCACTCCAGCGCCGGCCTAGCCCCCGAGGATGCAGAGGATTCCGTACCTTCCGGGTGGTCCGTGCCGGAGTGGTTCACACCACTCTTTGGCTCTAGTACTGCCCGCCCCGCCGGATACCGTGGGGCAGCACGGTAGCCTTGTGGATAGCACAATTGCTTCACAGCTCCAAGGTCCCAGGTTCGATTCCGGCTTAGGTCACTGTCTGTGCAGAGTCTGCACATCCTCCCCATGTGTGCGTGGGTTTCCTCCGGGTGCTCCGGTTTCCTCCCACAGTCCAAAGATGTGCAGGTTAGATGGATTGGCCATGCTAAATTGCCCTTAGTGTTCAAAATTGCCCTTAGTATTGGGTGGGGTTACTGGGTTATGGGGATAGGGTGGAGGTGTTGACCTTGGGTAGGGTGCTCTTTCCAAGAGCCGGTGCAGACTCGATGGGCCGAACGGCCTCCTTCTGCACTGTAAATTCTATGTAAATTCCATGATACCGGAGAATCCCGGTCGTGATTTTCTAAAATTCTGAATATTTAATTTTTGTCGTGTTGATGACTGGATTGATGTGAAATACAATTAGAATAATGGTCACATATACTGTTTATTATTTCTAGGGTGTGATTCTCTGGATTATGAGACCCAAGTGCTCCCACCAGTGGAGAAACCAGAGTGGTTCCTACTGGGGCTAGGAGCATCGCCAAGGTGGGATTCTTTTACCTTAAGTATGATAAATTATTAACAGCGGCTAGCACAGCAGCTAGCCTTCACTATTGTTCTCGGACACCATTTTGTTCAAGGTCACCGATCCCAGCGTCCAGAGACAGAACCTCTCTCCCCACACCATGGAAATGGCGACATGTGCTGACAAGGGAAGCACCCACAAACCCTCAGAAAAGAGGGGCATCCCCCCCCCACCACGGATATAATGGGTTCTCCCTCCCCCAACAATACACACACTCAGCCCCCCACCCCCACCCCATTCAGGCACTGCCCCCTGTCACCCTGGCACTGACACCCTGGCAGTGGCCATCTGGCCTGGTGCGATGGACCCTGAGGGGGATCGTGGAGGTACATCCATTGCTCATGTTTCCCTCTGCCACTGCCGGACTGCAAAGGGAGGGCCCACCAAGGGTCCTGGGGGTTGGCTGGGCTTGTGCTGGGTGTAAGCGGGTGACCTCGGGACTCCCCCCAGGATGGGGGCCTGTGTCTGGACTGCCCTTCTAGCCCTGGACAACCTGAAGTTCACTCTTGCCATGGTCATCTCAGGCAGCTCTTTCTCAAAATCATCATCCTTGGCTGTGAAGTGTGTAAACTTTGAAGTGCTCGTCTCGCTTTGAACTGCTCTGCCGACAACTGATGAGCAGATCAGGGAGTTCATTGAAAGTACAAGCCGGCAAGACTCAATTATTTTCCATTCCTTCTCATCTGCTCACTCAGCATCATGCTTTTAACACTGCAGTTTTATGATTTGTCTGAACTTCCCTAGAAAGCTCACAGCACTTGAAAAGTTTTGAAATCCCCTGAGATCCTTTGAAAGGCTTTGTATTCCTTCAATTTCACAGTCAGTACCTTTAACTAGCTATTGATTGACAGCTTAATGGTTTAAACACAGCAAGTAGGAGGTGTGTTTATTTATCTTTCCCTTCACACTTGAATGCATCCAAATTACCCTCCAATGATCCTAACTGCAATGTTTTTAAACATCCTTGTTCTGATTGATAGCTGCTGGTCACTTAAAAAATGCTAAGTGTTTTCTCCAGTTAGAAAAGGGAAAGTGAAAGTACTTAACATTTTTGAAGTGCACTCCTGTCAATGTGTTCCCCAGAGGCGTAGGATGGCTTCAATGGGAAATCTCATTGACGGTGGCGGGAGTAGAGAATTCTGCTGCCAGCGAATTGGCCGCCTACTGTTGACAAGAAACATGCGGTTGGAGGGCTGTAGAATCCCCCACCTCTCCCCATTTTAAAGAAGGGGGGGGCTATCCCTGGAATCCTGGCCAATACTTATTTCTCAATCAATGTCTCATAAACAGATGATCTGGTCATTATCAGATTGCTGCTTTTGAGAATTTGCTGAGCACAAATGGCTGCTGCATTTCCAACATTACAACAGTAACTATACTTCAAAAGTCCTTAAGTGCTTTTGGACATCCAGTGGTCTTGAAAGAAGCTAGACTCTCTTTATTAAAAGTGCTTTCCATCAGCAACATTGCCTGAACAAATGACTAATGCTTTTGCAGGAGCTTCAGAAACAAATGACTTGGTGCCACAGACAAACAGTATCACTGCATTTATGTTATAGCACTGCTGTTGAAGTCAGCTCTGCTATTGGTACCAGCATAAAGGACACATAAAATATAATAGGACATAGTTCAATGGGGAATGAAGAGATTTCTACTGCACTTTACCTATTGGTACCTACGATCAGTCCTGAGAAAACGTTCTAGTTTTTCAGTCATCCCTGTTGTTCTCCATTATGCAAACATTGTTGAATGCTTGTGAAATGAATCTGTGCATGAACAAATACTCTCTTTAAACAAACACTTTCATTAACTGGCATATTTGCTGGTCATAACTTCACTACTTGTTAAATGTTGCAATTTTAAATAACCTATTTTGGGAAAAAAACTAAAATATGGCAATCATTTGTATGAGTGGCATTTTAAGCTGCCACCTCCAAAGAGTTTTTCATTACATGCAGAATTATATTATTTCATTGTGGCTTTGAGCAGTACTGATAATTACTGAGCCAGTGCCTGCCCAGCAGTTAGGCATTGGTACACAGACTAACATTATCACCATTAAAATGATAAAAACCCAGCAGTGGAATACATTCCGCTTTTGTACTTACACGCAGATGTTGCTGCTGATATCTCCCTGTTAGAGCTACATCTCCATGTGAAGCATTCATATTTAAATAAACTGGGACAAACAGAATGATTTATTTTGGAGATAAATTGAGAGCGTTATCGGTTTCCTGACACAGTCAGCCCAGTCGCAATTGTCTTCCAGCTTCATTTACCAATTTTTGGGGAATTACAATGAACCATTCATGAATTCCCACAAGAGAGTGGACAAGGCCTATCAAATCTGACTGTTAATTAAGATCTATTTGTATTTTATCTCGCGCTGCTTTTTTCAATCTTTGATGGTAACATCACATCAGTGAAACAAACTGGTTTTCCCCAGCTGAAATATCCCTATATATCACAATTCTATATAATATAGATAATTTGTGCAATTGGTAATTATTTATTAATTTCTTCCTTTTCTTTCTGTTGGCCTTCTAATGGTACACACCAGTGATGGATCATAGGCCAGTCAATGGTCTCATTATTGGTAACTATTTCTGCTCTGTTAAGTTTTAAATGTTAACTATTTCAAATTGCTTTCATCGCCTGTAATGCAGTGTTTCCGGTAACTTCCTCCAATTGTTATCCATTTTGATGTAGGCGCTTTCTCAGATTCACTGACATGTGACATTCAGATACAGGGCGTCATTCTCCGCCGGCGGGAGTCTCCATTCTGCCGGCACCGGGGGGTTTCCCGACGGCGGGGGGCTGCCCCACAATGGGAAACCCCATTGACCGCCCGGTGTTACGGAGACTCCTGCCGGCCGGTCGGCGCAGAAATGTGGCGGGGCGGGTAGGAGAATTTCGCCCAAGGAGTCTGAGAGTGATTTTTCAATTTGTTCATGAGATGTGGGCTTCGCAGGCTGTGCCAGAATTTATTGCCCATCAATAAGGGGCAGTTAAGAGTCAACCACAATGCTGTGGGTCTGGAGTCATATATAGGCCAGACCAGGTAAGGATGGCAGATTTCCTTCCCTAAAGGACATTAGTGAACGAGATGGGTTTTTACAACAATCGACAATGTTTTCATGGTCTGGAGAATAGCCAATGTTGTTTTTTTGTTTAAGAAGGATAGCAAGGATAATCCAGAGAACTACAGTGTCAGTGTTAGGGAAATTACTGGAGAGAATTCTTCGAGACAGGATCTACTCCCATTTGGAAGCAAATGAACGTATTAGTGAGAGGCAGCACGGTTTTGTGAAGGGGAGGTCGTGTCTCACTAACTTGATAGAGTTTTTCGAAGAGGTCACAAAGATGATTGATGCAGGTAGGTCAGTGGATGTTGTCTATATGGACTTCAATAAGGCCTTTGACAAGGTCCCTCGTGGTAGACTGGTACAAAAGGTGAAGTCACACGGAATCAGGGGTGAGATGGCAAGGTGGATACAGAACTGGCTAGGTCATAGAAGGCAGAGAGTAGCAATGGAAGGGTGCTTTTCTAATTGGAGGGCTGTGACTAGTGGTGTTCCACAGGGATCAGTGCTGGGACCTTTGCTGTTTGTAGTATATATAAATGATTTGGAGGAAAATGTAACTGGTCTGATAGTCAGTTTGCAGACAACACAAAGGTTGGTGGAATTGCGGATAGCGATGAGGACTGTCAGAGGATACAGCAGGATTTAGATCGTTTGGAGACTTGGGAGGCGAGATGGCAGATGGAGTTTAATCCGGACAAATGTGAGGTAATGATTTTGGAAGGTCTAATGCAGGTAGGGAATATACAGTGAATGGTAGAACCCTCAAGAGTATTGAAAGTCAGAGAGATCTAGGTGTACAGGTCCACAGGTGACTGAAAGGGGCAACACAGGTGGAGAAGGTAGTCAAGAAGGCATATGGCATGCTTGCCTTCATTTGCCCGGGCATTGAGTATAAGAATTGGCAAGTCACGTTGCAGCTGTATAGAACCTTAGTTAGGCCATACTTGGAGTATAGTGTTCAATTCTGGTGGCCACACTACCAGAAGGATGTGGAGGCTTTAGAGAGGGTGCAGAAGAGATTTACCAGGATGTTGCCTGGTATGGAGGGCATTAGCTATGAGGAGCGATTGACTAAACTCGGTTTGTTCTCACTGGAACAACGTAGGTTGATAGAGGTCTACAAAATTATGAGGGGCATAGACAGAATGGATAGTCAGAGGCTTTTCCCCAGTGTAGAGGGGTCAATTTCTAGGGGGCATAGGTTTAAGGTGCGAGGGGCAAAGTTTAGAGTAGATGTACGAGGCAAGTTTTTTACACAGAGGGCAGTGGGTGCCTGGAACTCGCTGCCGGAGGAGGTGGTGGAAGCAGGGACGATAGTGACATTTAAGGGGCATCTTGACAAATACATGTATAGGATGGGAATAGAGGGATACGGACCCAGGAAGTGTAGAAGATTGTAGTTTAGTCGGGTAGCATGGTCGGCACGGGCTTGGAGGGCCGAAGGGCCTGTTCATGTGCTGTACTTTTCTTTGTTCTTTGTTCTTTGTTCTCTGTCATCATTAGACTTTTAATTCCAGATTTTTTTTTCTTTTTTTGTATCAGGCTGAGCCTCGCGCAAGAGGAGGAAGAGTTTACCCTTCCCAGGGCCTCCAGATTTTGAGGGTCGCCGCTACCACCGGGCTCGTGGTGTACCTCGTTGGAGAAAGTGGCAGCGGTGCCATCACCAGAGCCCCCAAGCTCGTGCCCACACAGGACGCCATCTCCAGCCTCTTCCACACCGCCTCCTCCCCCTCCATTACCCACTTTCGTATCATCGCCACGTTGGCAGCCCAATAGTTCCCACATACGTTTGGCAACACTAACCCCCCTCTGTGTCCTGCTCCGCTCCAAGAACACCCTTCTCACCCTCGGGGTCTTCTTCGCCCATACGGACCGCATAATACTCCTGTTAAGGATGGGGAGGCACTGAAACATAAACAAAAACCTTGGGCGCACCGTCATTTTAACTGACTGCACCCTACCCGCCAGGGAGAGCGGCAGCATATCCCACCTTTTGAACTCCTCCTTCATTTGCTCCACCAACCTCATTAAATTGATCTTATGCAGGGCCCCCCAGCTCCTAGCCACCTGAACCCCCAGGTATCAAAAACTTCTTTCTGCCCTTTTTAGCGGAAGCTCACCAATCCCCCTTTCCTGGTCTACCGGGTGCACCACAAACTGCTCACTCTTCCCCATGTTGAGCTTATACCCGGAGAAATCCCCAAACTCCCTCAGGATCCGCATCACCTCCGGCATTCCCCCCCACCGGGTCCGCCACATACAATAGCAGATCGTCCGCATACAACGATACCCGGTGTTCCTCCCCCCCCCCCACCAACCCCCTTCAATTCCTAGACTCCCTCAAAGCCATGGCCAGGGGCTCAGTCACCAGCGCAAAGAGCAGGGGGGAAAGAGGACACCCCTGCCTCGTCCCTCGGTATAGCCTGAAACATTCCGACCTCCTCCTGTTCGTGGCCACACTCGCCACCGGGGCTTCGTACAGCAACCTCACCCAGCTGACGAACCCCTCCCCGAACCCAAACCTCCTCAACACCTCCCACAGGTACCCCCACTCCACCCTATCAAAGGCCTTCTCCGCGTCCATAGCCACCACTATCTCCGCCTCCCCCTCCACCGCCAGCATCATAATTACATTCAGGAGCCTACGTACATTGGTATTCAACTGCCTTCCTTTCACAAAACCTGTCTGATCCTCGTGTATGATCCCCCGGAACACAGTCCTCAATCCTCATGGCCAATACCTTTGCTAGCAGTTTCGCATCCACATTAAGGAGTGAAATCGGCCTATACGATCCGCACTGTACAGGGTCCTTGTCCCACTTCAGAATGAGAGAAATCAGCGCTCTAGACATCAACGGGGGCAGGACCCCCTCCCCCCCTCCCTTGCCTCATTGAAAGTTCTTACCAGCAGCGGGCCCAACAGGTCCACGTACTTCCTATAGAATTTCACCGGGAACACATCTGGCCCTGGTGCCTTCCCCGCCTGCATATACCCCAGTCCCTTGACCAGTTCCTCCAACCCAACCGGCGCCCCCAGCCCCGCAACCTGCCTTCCCTCCTCTACCCTCGGGAACCTCAGCGATCCAGAAAGCGACCCATCCCCCCCTCCTCCGATGGGGTCTCAGACCGATACAGTCCCTCGTAAAAGTACCTGAAGACCCCATTTATACTCACCGCACTTCGCACCATGCTCCCCCCTCCATCCCTGACTCCCCCGATCTCCCTCGCTGCCTCCCGCTTCCGAAGCTGGTGTGCCAGCATCCGGCTAGCCTTCTCTCCATACTCGTACACCGCCCCTTGCGCCTTCCTCCACTGCAGCTCCGCCTTCCTGGTGGTCAACAAGTCGAACTCGGCCTGGAGGCTTTGTCGCTCCTTGAGTAGTCCCTCCTCGGGGGCCTCTGAATACCTCCTATCCACCCTTACCATCTCCCCCACTAGCCTCTCCCTCTCTCTCCTCTCCTTCCTCTCTCTGTGGCCCCTAATGCAGATCAACTCACCCCTGATCACAGGCCTTCAGCGCCTCCCAGACCACCCATCCCCATTATCATTGGACTCCAGGTACCTTTCTATACATCCCCGGACCCGCCCACTCACCTCCTCGTCTGCCAACAACCCCACCTCCAAGTGCCACAGCGGGCACTGGTCCTTCTCCTCCCCCAGCTCGAGGTCCACAATGCGGGGCATGGTCAGAGATGGCTATCGCCGAATACTCCATGTCCTCCACCCTCGGAATCAGTGCCCTGTTCATTACAAAAAAGTCAATCCGAGAGTAGGCCTTATGAACATGGGAGAAGAATGAGAATTCCCTGGCCCCCGGCCTCGCAAACCTCCACGGATCCACTCCTCCCACCTGGTCCATAAACCCCCTCAGCACATTGACCGCCGCCGGCCTCCTGCCCCCCCATTATCAAGCCCCCTGTCTCCAAGTCCGGGATCCGGCCCAACATGCGCCGCATGAACCCCGCATCGTCCCAATTCGGGGCGTATACATTTACCAAGACCACCCGCACCCCCTGCAGCTTACCACTCACCATCACATACCTTCTGTCAAGGTCTCAGCAATTTCCTCTCTCGCCTCCTTCAGTATTCTGGGGTAGATCCCATCAGGCCCTGGGGACTTATCTACCTTAATATTTTTCAAGATGCCCAACACCTCGTCTTTTTGGATCTCAATGTGACCCAGGCTATCTACACACCCTTCTCCAGACTCAACATCCATCAATTTCTTCTCTTTGGTGAATACTGATGCAAAGTATTCATTTAATACCTCGCCCATTTCCTCTGGCTCCACACATAGATTGCCTTGCCTGTCCTTCAGTGGGCCAACCCTTTCCCTGGCTACCCTCTTGCTTTTTATGTACGTGTAAAAAGCCTTGGGATTTTCCTTAACCCTATTTGCCAATGACTTCAAGGAGGTCAAGTTTTGCCCCCTCTATAGTCAGGCCAGCCACATATTGAATGAGGAATTCTTCCTGAATAGACTCGACAAATTTCTCTCCATCCAAACCCCTAGTGCTATGGTTGTCCCAGTTAATGTTGGGAAAGTTAAAGTCCCCTACTATTACCACCCTATTTTCCCGGCAGCTCTCTGTAATCTCCTTACATATTTGCTTCTCGATTTCCCGCTGACTGTTTAGGGGCCTATAGTACGGTCTAATCAAAGTGAACTCACCCTTCTTATTTTTTATTTCTACCCATATAGATTCAATGGGCGAACCCTTGGATATATCCTCTCTCTGTACTGCTGTGACGTTGTCCCTAATCAAAAACGCAACTCCCCCTCCTCTCCTATCTCCTTGTCTATCTTTCCTGTAGCATCTCTACCTTGGAACATTGAGCTGCCAGTCCTGCCCCTCCTTTAGCCCCAGTCCCATGTACCTATCCATACCCTGAGTTCATCTGCCTTACCCGTTAGGCCTCGTGTATTGAAATAAATGCAGTTCAACCTGTTTCTCTGCCATCCACTTTTCTCCTTACTGGCTTTTGTTTCTATCCCTTCTTTACTACCCTCTGACTTCCTGCATTGGTTTCCATCCCCCTGACACATTAGTTTAAACCCTCCCCAACAGCACTAGCAAACATCCCTCTAGGACATTGGTTCCAGACCTGCCCAGCTGTAGACCGTCCGATTTGTAATGGTTCCAAGAACCGGTTCAAATATCCGAAAAATCTAAATCCCTCCCTTCAGCACCATCTCTCAAGCCACGCATTCATCCTGTCTATCCTATCATTCCTACTCTGACTAGCACATGGTACTGGTAGTAATTCTGAGATTACTACCTTTCAGGTCTTACTTTTTAGTTTAGCTCCTAACTCCCTAAATTCAGCATGTAGGACCTCATCCCATTTTTTACCTATATCGGTGGTGCCTATATGCACCATGACAGCTGGCTGTTCACATTCCCCCTGTTGAAAAAGCCGCTCTGAGACATCCAGGACCTTGCACCTGGGAGGTAACATACCTTCCTGGAGTCTCACTTGCGTCCGCAGAAACCCCTGTCTACTCCCCTTACAATCAAATCCCCTATCACTCTAGCTCTACCACTCTTTTTCCTGCCCTTCTGTGCAGCAGGGCCAGCCATGATGCCATGAACCTGGCTACTGCTGCCGTCCCCTGGTGAGCCATTTCCCCCAACAGTATCCAAAACGGTATACCTGTTTTGGAGGGAGATGGCCACAGGGGACCCCTGCACTACCTTCCTATCCTTCCTCTGCCTGTTGGTCACCCATTTCCTATCGCCCTCAGTACTTTTCATCTGCAGTGTGACCAACTCGCTAAACGTGCTATCCACAACTTCCTCAGTATCGTGGATGCTCCAAAGTGAATCCATCCGCAGGTCCAGAGCCGTCAAGCGGTCTAACAGGAGCTGCAGCTGGACACACTTCTTGCACGTGATGGAGCCAGGTGATCAGTGAATTAAAAACTCATGGGATCCAAGGGAAAGTGGCATGTTGGATCCAAAGTTGGTTCCGTGGCAGGAAGAAATCCGCTATTGACAATGGGCGGAATTTTTCCTAAATTTGGCAAAGGCCTAAAGTGAGTGGGAAAAGAGGCGTTAAAGCCACTGGCACCATAGTGGCTTTCTCCGCCATATCGTTCGAGAAATTTAAAAAAAATACTAGGGGCAGGTCCCACTACATCAGGCTGATGGGTCTGATTGAGTTTTCCCCGCGAGCAACTTTGTTTTTTAAAGATTGGGGAGCCATTTTGAAAGGCTGCCCCAGTGCACAAATGTGAACCAGGAAACAACATCCCCCAATCCCTTCCCCACCATGCACTCCCCCCTCCCCATGGATGCCCCAGCACTGCCTGAGGCACTCATCTGAGCTCCATTGGGTGGTCTGCTCACCAGTTGCATGCCTTGGGGGACTAGTCGGGCTTCACGCTGGTCTGTCCTCACGCTGACCTGAATGGACTTTTTTATGAGGGGAATAATTCAGGTTTGGAGGCCTGATAGGTTCATAAGATATAGGAGCATAATTAGGCCATTTGGCCCATCAAGTCTGCTTCGCTATTCGATCAGGGCTGGCCTTATCCTGGCCTTAACTCCGCCATCCTGCCTGTTCTCCATAACCCTTCAACCCATTACCAATTAAAAATCTAACTTGTCCTTAAATTTACTCACTGTCCCTGCATCCACCACACTCTGGGGTAGTGAATTCCACAGAGTCACAACACTTTGGGAAAAGTAGCTTTTCCTCAACTCTGTTTCAAATTTGCTACCTCTTATCCGAAGAAAATTATCTCTCGTTCTAGAATGCCCCACAAGAGTAAGCATCCGCTCCATTATCATGTGCAAATGAAGGAAATTATGTTCAATGTCGGCAAACATGCTGCGTCACTGGTGAGAGGCGGGGACACGGTATCACACATTCACATCGGTATGAAACGTGATTTGGATATCTCGTGAGATTTGTTGCCGAACCTGCATGACGAAAACAGGAGCAGGAAATCCTAGCCAATGTGTTCACTTGTTTCTATGAGTGTGTGATCGTCACCACTAGCAGTATTATAAGTATTACGGTAAGACACGTATACTAGAGGTACATGGGTAAATCCCTGCCTGCTGGCTCCACCCAGTAGACGGTGTATAAATGTCTGTGCTCGCCGGTGCTGCAGCCATTCTGGTTCCAGCTACAGGAGGCACAACATCTTTGCTCAATAAAGCCTCGATTATTCCACTATTCTCGTCTTTGTGGTAATTGATAGTGCATCAATTTATTGAGCAAAGATTTTAAAAACGATGGATCTTCGCATCAAGCCTGATCGCCTGCCGCTGAGCCCTCAAGCAGCCAACACTACGTCCGCTTTTGACCACTGGCTAGCCTGCTTCAAAAGATACTTCCGAACATCCGCTGAGGAACCCTCGGACGCGCAGAAGCTCCAAGTCCTTTATTCACAGGCGAGCCCTGACATTTTTCCTCTCATCCGGGATGCGCCCACTTACTCCGAAGCAATGGAGCTCCTGAAGGGATATTAGTCAACCAACTATATGCCAGGCACCTGCTGTCCACGAGACAGCAACTCCCTGGTGAGTCTCTGGACGATTTCTGGCATGCCCTGCACATCCTGGGGAGGAACTGTGACTGCCAGGCAGTTTCGGCAGTCCAGCACACAGAGCTTTTAATCCGAGACGCCTTCGTTAAGGGCATGAGGTCTGCGTACCTCAGCCAGCGCCTACTGGAAGGGGGGTACGTTTGATCTTGCGGGAACTAGGCAGCTCGCAAACTCGTTAGAAGTGGCCTCCCGTAATGTCCAGTCATACGCCCCCGACCGCGCGGCACCCTCGTGGGCATCGTGGGCCCCACCAGCTGCCGACTCCAGCTCACCGCAAGCCTGCGCCGCGCGGCAGCCAGCCAATACTGGGGGGCCCAAGTGCTATTTTTGCGGGCAGAACAAACACCCCCGGCAGCGCTGCCCAGCGCGGAGCGCGACCTGCAACAGATGTGAAAAGAAGGGACACTTTGTTTCTGTTTGCCAGGCCCGGTCGGTCGCCGCTGTTTCCAGGCCCAGCGTTCCTGTACCCCCCACATGCGACTTAGGGGGTACATTTTTCTCCTCGCAAGCCACGTGTGGCCTGTGGGCGCTGCCATCTTCTTCTCCGCAGACCACGTGCGGCCCGTGGGCGCTGCCATCTTTGATGCCGCCTGCCATGTGCGCCCCATAGGCGCCACCATCTTCGGCGCCATTTTGGACAGCGCCTCAGGACCCCTGCTCGTCTGGCCGTTCATCGCCTGCCGCTACCTCCACCACCGCTGACCAGCCCTGGACCTCCCAGCATCTGCCGCAGCATGCCTCGATCACGTTGGATCAGTCCCGGCCCCGCAACCTCGCGACTGTAACAACAACGGTGAAAATCGATGGGCACGAGACGACCTGCCTTTTTGACTCCGGGAACACAGAGAGCTTCATCCACCCCATGACGATAAGGCGCTGCTCCCTCGCGGTACACCCGTTACCCGAATCCCATTCCGTGGAAAACCGGGGGTATTGCATCGCGACCCTCGCCGTCCAAGGAGTAGAGTTTAGTAACTTCCGGCTCTAGGTCCTTCCCCACCTCAGCGCAGCCCTGTTGGCCTGGACTTCCAGTGCCACCTCCAAAGCTTAACCTTAAAATTCGGTGGACCCCTACCCCCCCTCACCGTGTGCGGCCTCATGACCCTTAAGGTCGATCCACCTTCCTTGTTTGCAAACCTCACCCCGGATTGCAAACCTGTCACCACCAGGAGCAGACGGTACAGTGCCCAGGTCAGGACCTTCATCAGGGCGGAGGTCCAACAGCTTCTGTGGTAAGGGGTCATTCAGGCCAGCAACAGCCCCTGGAGAGCTCAAGTGGTAGCAGTGAAGACTGGGGAGAAGCACAGGGTGGTCATTCACTACAGTCAGATCATCAATCGGTACACGCAGCTCGACACGTACCCCCTCCCACGCATATCTGACATGGTCAATCAGATTGCGCAGTCTCGGGTCTTTTCCACAGTGGACCTGAAGTCCACCTACCACCAGCTCCCCATCCGCATGGAGGACGGCCAATACACTGCGTTCGAAACAGATGGCTGCCTCTAACACTTCCTTAGGGTTCCCTTTGGCGTCTCTAATGGAGTCTCGGTCTTCCAACGTGAGATGGACCGAATGGTTGACCGGAACGGACTGTGGGCCACCTTCCCGTACCTAGATAACGTCACCATCTGCAGCCATGATCAGCTGAACCACGACGCTAACCTCCAAAAATTCCTCCAGACCGCCAAACTCCTTAACCTCACGTACAATAAGGAGAAATGCGTGTTCCACACCAACCACTTAGCCATCCTTGGCTATGTTGTGGAAAATGGAGTTCTAGGGCCCGACCCCGACCGCATAAGCCCCCTCATGGAACTCCCACTCCCCCACTGCCCCAAGGCCCTGAAACGATGCCTGGGGTTTTTCTCCTACTATGCCCAGTGGGCCCCTAATTATGCGGACAAGGCCCGCCCACTCATTCAGTCCATAGTTTTTCCCCTGACGGCTGAGGCCCGCCAGGCCTTCAACCACATCAAGGCAGACATCGCCAAGGCCATGATGCACACGGTCGACGAGTCCCTCCCCTCTCAGGTGGAGAGCGATGCATCGGGACGTAGCTCTGGCCGCCACCCTCAACCAGGCGGGCAGGCCCGTGGCCTTCTTTTCCCGCACCCTCCATGCCTCCGATATTCGGCACTCCTCTGTTGAAAAGGAGACCCAAGCCATTGTGGAAGCTGTGCAACATTAGAGGCATTACCAGGCCGGCAGGAGATTCACTCTCCTCACTGTCCAACGGTTGGTTGCCTTCTTGTTCAATAACACACAGCGGGGCAAGATCAAAAATGACAAGATCTTGAGGTGGAGGATCGAGCTCTCCACTGATAATTACGAGATTTCGTATCGCCCGGGGAAGCTCAAGGAGCCTCCTGACGCCCTATCCTGCGGTACATGTGCCAGCGCACAAGTGGGCTGACTCCGAGCTCTCCGCTATGACCTCTGCCACCCGGGGGTCACCCGGTTCTTCCATTTCATTAAGACCCGCAACCTGCCCTACTCCATTGAGGAGGTCAGGGCTGTCACCAGAGACTGCCAGGTCTGCGCGGAGTGCAAGCCGCACTTTTCGCGGCCAGATCGAGCGCACCTGGTGAAGGCCTCCCACCCCTTTAGCACCTCAGCATGGACTTCAAAGGGCCCTCCCCTCCACCGACCGCAACACGTACTTTCTGAACGTGGTCGATGAGTACTCCCGGTTCCCTTTCGCCATCCCATGCCCCGATATGACTTCTGCCACGGTCATTAAAGCCCTCCACAGCATCTTCACACTGTTCAGTTTCCCCATCTACATCCACAGCGATCGGGGATCCTCATTTATGAGTGATGAGCTGCGTCAGTTCCTGCTCAGCAAAGGCATCACCTCGAGAAGGATGACCAGCTACAACCCCCCGGGGAAACGGACAAGTGGAGAGGGAGAATGGGACGGTCTGGAAGGCTGTCCTGCTGGCCCTGTGGTCGAAAGATCTCCTGGTCTCCCGCTGGCAGGAGGTCCTCCCTGACGCGCTCCACTCCATCCGGTCGCTAACGAGACCCCTCACGAACGTGTGTTTGCCTTCCCCAGGAAGTCCACCTCCGGGGTCTCGCTTCCAACATGGCTGACAGTTCCTGGACCCGTCCTCCTTCGCAAGCATGTGCGGAGCCATAAGTCGGACCCTTTGGTCGAAAGGGTCCACCTCCTACACACGGACCCGCAGTACGCCTACGTGGCACACCCCGACGGGCGCCAGGACACAGTCTCCGTCCGGGACCTGGCACCCGCTGGATCCCCACCCATGGCCCCCGACCTGACACCCCCCCTCCGGTTGCCTCATTCACTCCTGTGCCACTCCCCCTCCCCCCAGAGAACCTCACCGCAGACCCCGCCCCGGAGGATCCGTCCTCCCACAGGCGCCACTCAGGGGCGACAAAGACGAGGACAACACGCTCCTGGAGTCACAGGTGACCAAGTCGGCGCCCACATCACCACCAGAACTGAGGCGATCGCAGAGGAGGGTCAAGGCCCCCGACAGACTGAACTTGTAATTCTTTTTCCACCACCCCCGCCGGACTCTTTTTTTAACAGAGGGTGAATGTGGCAGTCACCACTAGCAGTATTATAAGTATTACGGTAAGGCCCGTATATTAGAGGTACATGGGTAAATCCCTGCCTGCTGGCTCCGCCCAATAGGCGGTGTATAAATGTGTGTGCTCGCCGGTGCTGCAGCCATTCTGGTTCCAGCTACAGGAGGCACAACATCTTTGCTCAATAAAGCCTCGATTATTCCACTACTCTCGTCTTTGTGGTATTTGATAGCGGAATGCCGTTTCTAGTGCAGGTGTACAGGGCTCAGAACTGGGGTCCCTTACTATATGTGGCACATGTCAGTGATTTCTACTGGTATGTTCGGGCATGATTAGAAAGTTTGCGGATGAAATGAAAATTGCCTTTGCTGTTGAAAGTGAGGAAACAAGCTGGAGACTGTGGGGACGATACCAATGAATTGTCAGGTGGACAGAAAAGTGGCTAATGAAATGAAATCCAGAGAATAAAAAGGCAGCATGGTGGCATAGTTGTTAGCACTGCTGCCTCACGGCGCCGAGGTCCCAGGTTCGATCCCGGCCCTGGATCACTGTCCATGTGGAGTTGTACATTATCCCCATGTTGCGTGATATTCGCCCCAACAAGATGTGCAGGGTAGGTGAATTGGTCACGTTAAATTACCCTTTATTTGGAAAAATGAATTGGGTACTCTAGATTTAAAAAAAGAAGGAAAAAAAGGGAGGACAAATAAGACAAAGTGATATACAATAAATGATATTGTTATGGACAGGAGGGGGAGGCAAACCTGAACTCCTTTATTTTTCTCACTGCCTTTCTGTCAGCAGAGGTGTTTTACATTTTTGAAATAGACTGTGGCATGTTTCCACAAACCCTGGGCGGAATTCTCTCAGCCCGGGGAGGTGCCGAAGAATCGCCACGACCGGCGCGAATCGCGCCACCCTAACCCAATGCCGGGACTGTGGACAATCGGCGCTATTGGTGCCGGCGCGGTCGGGGGCCGCTCTACGGGGCCCCCCGGCGATTCTCCGCCCGGGATGGGCGGAGCGGCTGTACCAAAAAACCCGAGTCATATGACCGTAAGACATGGGAGCAGAATTAGGCCACTCGGCCCATCGAGTTTGCTCCGCCATTCAATCATGGCTGATATTTTCTCATCCCCATTCTCCTGCCTTCTCCCCATAACCGCTGATCCCCTTATTAATCAAGAACCTATTGATGCACTATCAATTACGACGAGACGAGTGTAGAATGTAATCAAGGCTATATTACACAGATATGTGTGGCCTCCTACAGCAGCTGATGAAATGGTTGCTGTTCGGAGAGCACACACATTTATACTCCGCCTACTGGGCAGAGCCAGCAGGCAGGGATCTACCCCTGTACCTGTAGTACAGGGGCCTTACTTAATACACATATATACAATATAATACAACAGTGGTGACTACCACATTCACCCCCTGTTAAAAATGAGTCCAGCGGGGTGGTGGAAAACTATATACATACAGATTGGTTTTAAAATTACAGGTATGGTTACAAATGTAGACGATCGGGTGCCTTGATCTGTCATTGAGAGCGCCGCAGTGCTGGTGGCGACTCAGGCGTTGGCTTGGTCTTCGGTGACTCCGGGAGCATGTCAAAATCCTCTTCATCCCCGGGTGGGAGCAACGGGAGGACGGGTTATCCTGGAGCGGGGGCTGCGGTGGGGTGCGCTGGGGGGAGGGAGGGTTGTGCCGGGGCAGTGTGTGGAGACCCAGCTGGTGCGAGGTCCCTGAGGGAGACTGTGTCTTGGCGGCCGTCGGGGTATGCTACGTGGGCGTACTGCGGGTTTGCGTGGAGCAGCTGTACTCTCTCAATCAACCGCCTTGTGGAGCCGCACATACTTGCGGAGGAGAACGGGTCCTGGAGCTGCCAGCCACGTTGGGAGTGAAACCCCGGAGGTGGACTTCCTGGGGAAGGCAAAGAGACGTTCATGGGGGGTTTCATTAGTCGCGGTGCACAGGAGTGACCGAATGGAGTGAAGAGCGTCTGGGAGGACCTCCTGCCAGCGGGAGGCCGGGAGATTTCTGGATCGTAGGGCCAGATGGACGGCCCTCCAGACCGTCCCATTCTCCCCTTCCAACTGCCCGTTTCTCCTGGGGTTGCAGCTGGTCGTCCTGCTCGAGGCAATGCCCCTGTTGAGCAGGTACTGGCGCAGCTCATCGCTCATAAATGAGGATCCCCGTAGGCGCGGAAACCGAACAGAGCGAAGATGGTGTTGTGGGCTTTGATGACGGTGGCAGACGTCATATCGGGGCATGGGACGGCGAAAAGGAATCGGGAATACTCGTCGACCACATTAAGAAAGTACGTGCTGCGGTTGGTGGAGGGGAGGGGCTCTTTGAAGTCCACGCTGGCGTTCAAAGGGGTGGGAGGTCTTCACCAGGCGTGCACAGTCTGGCCGGTAGAAGTGCGGTTTACACTCCGCGCAGACCTGGCAGTCTCTGGTGATAGCCCTGACTTCCTCGATGGAGTAGGGCAGATTGCGGCCTTAATGAAGTGGTTCAAGCGGGTGACTCCTGGGTGACAGAGATCGTCGTGCATGGTCCGGAGTCGGTCCACTTGTGCGCTGGCACATGTACCTCGGGACAGGGCATCGGGGGGCTCGTTGAGCTTACCGGGACGATACAAAATCTCGTAATTGCAGGTGGAGAGCTTGATCCTCCACCTCAAGATTTTATCATTTTTGATCTTACCCTGCTGTGTGTTGTTAAACATGAAGGCAACCGACCATTGGTCAGTGAATCTCCTGCCGGCTAGGTAATGCCTCCAATGTCGCACAGCTTCAACGATCGCTTGGGCCTCTTTTTCGACGGAGGAGTGCCGAATTTTAGAGGCATGGATGGTGCGGGAAAGAATGCCACGGGCCTGCCTGCCTGGTTGAGGGTGGCGGCCAGAGCGACGTCTGATGCATCGCTCTCGACTTGGAAGGGGAGCGTCTCGTCGACCGCGTGCAAACCGGCCGTTGCGATGTCGACCTTGACACGGTTGAAGGCCTGGTGAGCCTCGGCCGTCAGTGGGAAAGCGGTGGATTGAATGAGTGGGCAGGCCTTGTCCGCATATGTTGGGACCCATGGAGCGTAATACAAAAAGAACTCCAGGCATCGTTTGAGGGCCCTGGGGCAGTGGGGGAGGGGCAGTTCCATGAAGGGGTGCATGCGGTCGGGGTCGGGCCCTAGAACTCCGTTCTGAACCACACCGCCGAGGATGGCTAATCGGTTCGTGCTGAAGACACACTTCTCCTTGTTGTAAGTTAGGTTGAGGAGTGTGGCGGTGTGCAGAAATTTGGAAATGTTAGCGTCTTGGTCCTGCTGGTCGTGGCCGCAGATAGTGACGTTATCCAGGTATGGGAAAGTGGCCCGCAGTCCGTATTGGTCAACAATTCGTTCCATCTCCCATTGGAAGACCGAGACCCCGTTAGTGATGCCGAAGGGAACTGTAAGGAAATGGTAAAGGCGGCCGTCCGCTTCAAACGCGGTGTATGGGTGGTCTGCCTTGCGAATGGGGAGCTGGTGGTAGGCAGATTTCAGGTCCACTGTCGAGAAGACCCGGTACTGTGCAATCTGATTGACCATGTCAGATGTGCGTGGGAGGGGGTACGCGTCGAGCTGCGTGTACCGATTGATGGTCTGACTGTAGTCAACGACCATCCTGTTTTCCTCCCCGGTATTCACCACTACCACTTGGGCCCTCCAGGGGCTGTTGCTGGCCTCGATGATACCTTCCCGCAGCAGCCGCTGGACCTCAGACCTGATGAAGATCCTGTCCTGGGCGCTGTACTGTCTGTTCCTGGTGGCGATGGGTTTGCAATCCGGGGTGAGGTTTGAAAAAGGGAAGGCGGGTCGACCTTAAGGGTCACGAGGGGTGGTAGGGGCCCGCCAAAATTCCGTGTTAGTCTCTGGAGGTTGCACTGGAAGTCCAGGCCGAGTAGCAAGGCAGCGCAGAGGTTGAGGAGGACGTAGAGCCGGAAGCCGCTGAACTCTACGCCCTGGATGGTGAGGGTGGCGATGCAGTACCCCCGTATCACCACAGAGTGGGATCCGGAGGCCAGGGAGATTCTTTGGTTAGCGGGGTGTACTGCGAGGGAGCAGCGCCTTACCGTATCGGGGTGGATGAAGCTCTCAGTGCTCCCGGAGTCCAGAAGGCAGGATATCTCGTCGACCTTCACTTTTGTCGAAGCGGTCGCGAGGTTGTGGGGTCGAGACTGGTCGATCGTGACCGAGGCGAGGCGCGGCTGGGCATCGGCGGTTGCAGGCGATGAGCAGCCCGATGAGGTGCCTGACGGGCAGGGGTCCTGAGGCGGGTAAGATGGTGGCGCTCACGGGCCGCACATTGGTTCTGAGGCAAGCAAGATGGCGGCACCCACGGGCCGCACGTGTTGTGAGTGGACCAAGATGGCAGCTCCTATGGGCCGCACGTAGTCTGAGGAGAAGAAGATGGCGGCGCCCACTGGCCGCACGTGGGGGGATGCCGGGACAATAGCGGCGATTGAGCGGGCCTGGCACACTGCAGCGAAATGTCCCTTCTTGCCACAGGCCTTGCAGAGCACGCTCTGCGCCGGGCAGCGCTGCCGGGGGTGTTTTGTCTGTCCGCAGAAGTAGCACTTGGGTCCCCCAGGGTTGGTTCGCTGCTGTGAGGCGCAGGAGTGGGGTTGCCTGAGGGCGGTCGTTGATGGGGTCCACGATGGGGTGGCCACTGGCGGGGTCCACGATGCACGGGGGTTGGGCCGTGCAGTCGGGGGCATAAGCCTTTATGTTGCGCGAGGCGACCGTGAGCGAGAGCACTAGTTTCTTGGTCGCCGCGAGGTCAAGCGTGGCCCCTTCTAAGACGCGCTGGCAGATGTAGTCAGACCCTATGCCGGTAACGAACGCATCTCTCATTAGCAGGTTCGAATGTTCAGTGGCCAAAATGGCCTGGGCCTCACAGTCTCTCAGCAGGGCGAGCAGGGCATGCCTGAAATCTTCCACAGACTCACCGGGAAGTTGGTGCCGCGTGGACAGGAGGTGCCTGGCGTAGATCTTGTTGGTCTGCTGAGCGTAATTCTCCTTCAGTAGCACCATGGCCTCTGCGTAGGTAGGCTCGTCCTGGATGAGGGGAAAAACGTTGGAGCTCAGCCGCGTGTATAGAATCTGGAGCTTCTGTGCTTCTGGGATTGGGTCTGGCGCAGAACCGATGTATGCTTCAAAGCAAGCTAGCCAATGTGCAAAGTCCTTTTTGGCGTTGTCTGCTTGAGGATCCAGCTGCAGGCGATCCGGCTTGATGTGGAGATCCATCTTTGTAAAATCTCTGTGTAATAAGTTGATGCACTATCAATTACGACGAGACGAGAGTAGAATGTAATCAAGGCCTTATTACACCAAAATGTGTGGCCTCCTACAGCAGCTGACGAAATGGCTGCTGTTCGGAGAGCACACACATTTATACTCCGCCTACTGAGCGGAGCCAGCAGGCAGGGATCTACTCACGTACCTGTAGTACAGGGGCCTTACCGTAATATCCATATATACAATATAATACAACAGTGGTGACTACCACACCTATCTTTCTCTGTCTTAAAGACACTCAGTGAATTGGCCTCCACAGCCTTTTGCGGCATAGAGTTCCACACATTCACGGCCCTCTGGCTGAAAAAATTCCAACTCATCTTTGTTTTAAAGGATCGTTCCTTTAGTCTGAGATGGTGTCCTCTGGTTCTAGTTTTTCCTACAAGTGGAAACATCCTCTCTACGTCCATTCTATCCAGGCCTTGCAGTATCTTGTACATTTCAATAAGATCCCCTCTCATCCTTCTAAACTCCACCGAGTACAGACCCAGAGTCCTCAAACGTTCCTCATATGACAAGTTCTTCGTTCCAAGGATCATTCTTGTGAACCTCCTCTAGAACCTTTCCAAGACCAGCAATCCTTCCTTAGATATGGGGCGCAAAACTGCTCACAATACTCCAAATGGGGTCTGACCAGAGCCTTATACAGCCTCAGAAGTACATCCCTGGTCTTGTACTCTAGTCCTCTTGACCTGAATGCTAACATTGCATTTGCCTTCTTTTGTGAGGGTCATGAAGAATCCAGCACGAGTTTTAAGGATACAAAGAAATAATATTTATACAACAGCAGCAGCAACTTCGCTTGCTGCTCACTCCTTCCTGCTGGTTCCAAACAGCTTTATTTATGTAGGGAGTATGCTAATGGTTTCTCCACCCCCCTCATTGGGGAAGCTCATACTCCCACAGGATTGTGGGATTGTCATTAGACCCCAGGCAATGGTAAGCAGGCAGGTTATAACACCTTCTTAACTGCCGACTGAACCTGCACATTAACCTTAAGAGAATCGTGAACATGGACTCCCAAGTCCCTTTGTGCTTCTGCTTTCCGAAGCATTTCCCCATTTAGAAAATAGTCTATGCCTAGATTCCTCCTTCCAAAGTGCATAACCTCACACTTTTCCACATTGTATTTCATTTGCCACTTCATTGCCCACTCTCCTAGCTTGTCCAAGTCCTTCTGCAGCCCCTTTGCTTCCTCAATACTACCTGTCCCTCTACAGATCTTTGTATCATCTGCAAACTTAGCAACAGTGCATTCAGCACCTTCTTCCAGGTCATTAATGTATATTGTAAAAAGTTGTGGTCCCAGCACAGACCCCTGAGGCACACCACTAGTCACCGGCTGCCATCCTGAAAAAGATCCTTTTATCCCCACTCTTTGCCTTCTGCCAGTCAGCCAATCCTCTATCCATGCCAGGATCTTACCCTTAACACCATGGGATTTTAACTTATTTAGTCCCTGCCGGCGCCATTCTAACCTGGTCTTACCCGGCGGGACCTCAGCGTGGGAGGGTCCTGGGGCGGCCTGTGGGGAGGGAGGGAGGTGTCCGACCCTGGGGGGGTCTCCGCGGTGGCCTGGCCCGTGATCGGGGCTCACCGATCGGAAGGCCGGCCTCTCGGGTTGGGGGGTCTCCTTTCTTCCGCACCGGCCCTGTAGCCGTATGCCATGTTGCGTCGGGGCCGGCGCGGAGAAGGAGCCACTGCACATGCACGGACCCCGTGGCACCCAGTTGACGCCGGGATCGGCAGCTGGAGCGGCATGGGTCGCTCCGGTGCTGTAGGGCCAGAATTGCTGATCCTGAGGCCATGTTGACGTCATCGGGAAACGCGACGGTGTTTAAGATGGCGTCAACACTTAGCCTCAGGATCAGAGAATCCCGTCCCCTGTGTTTGTGATGCTAAAATTTAAAGTGAATTGCAGCAAACTCGCTTTCGAGTTAAATCATAAGAATTGGGTGGAATCTGACCAAAAAATGGTAGTGTCAGTCCCAGTGAAAAAAACGGAGTGAATCCGACTGACTTGGTTGGCGGGATTTATCACAGAATCTTACGCATCTTGAATCAACATTTTCTCCCCACGTGAATCATACGGCACTCTTGGCGTCCTCCTGCTGATTCACTCGCCATGCAGAATCTTAATCACTGCAATCACTGGGGAGCTCCATATAAACTGCCCAGCATGTGTCCCACATCCATGAGGGGGAAGGCATCACAAAAACCAGCATCGCATTTCAGGGAGGGAGCCCTGACCAGGCTCCGTATGTTGTGCCGCAGAGTAAGTCCTGTACCCGCAATCCAGGAGGCGGTCCACCAGTGTTTCCACCCTGCCTGTGGGAGGCAATAGTTGCCTTGGTAAGTTCTAGCACTCTCTTGAAGTGGACGAGGCAGCAGTGCAGGAAGATGAATGATCTTCTTCACACAGCCAGGATAGTTCTGCCACCTCCAGTCTCTCACTGCATTCATTCCTCGCACCTCCAAGGTGAACTCTCAGCCAGCCACCTCGTGGGGTGTCCACGTGTGAAGAGGACCTCTTCTTTCGTCCTCCCCCACCCCCATGTTGTCCACCAGTATTAACTCTGCTCCCCACCGGCCTGCTCCCACTCCAGTCCCACGCATGCCATTCCTCAACGATCTAAACTTGCAGGATTCCCACCTATACTCTGCAACTGCTTAATACATTAGAGTAAGTAGTATATATCTCACACATGCACATGGAAGGGTAGATATTTCCACAGCTTTGTACACAACAAGATTTGATACCCCATTTCCTCCACAGTTTCTTGCACAAACGGGCAATGCTCAGTTTCCTCTGGCAATTCTATTCGCCACCTCACTGTCAATGCAGATATTTCTGAGGATTGTGCTTCCAGGATAGGTGAAGTTGCTGCAGCCTTCAGGGTTGTTCATTGATGTAGAAAGTGGTTTATAGTCAGGATTTGGTCATGATTGGTGGGGTATCCCTGTCTTCCTTAAATTGATGTTTAGTCCATAGAATTGTTCTTTTTGGTCTCATTTACAATATACTCAGTGTGTGGATGAATACTAAAGGAATGCATTACAGGATAAAACGGAATGTGTGTGAAGGAATCAGTAAGGTGTACACACAAGATTAACCTCTGGGTGAGTGGATTACAGTGGAGATGGATTGCGCTTGGCCAGCTCCACTCTCTTGGCCATCTCGGTTTAGCTCAGTTGGCTGGACAGCTGGGGCGAAATTCTCCGTTATCGGCGGAAAGTCCGCCGATCGGCGCAAAAAACGGCGCAAATCCCACTTGCGTCACATCATAAAAATGGGACGATAGTCTCCGGCCCGAAATGGGCTAGCAGCGACGTAACGGGATCCGCGCTTGCGCAGTGGTTCACGCCGTGCAGCGTCATACGCGCTGCACGGCGTGACGGCTCATAAGGCCGCGCAGCTCCCCCCCACCCGACCAGATCACCCGACCGCAACACCCGACTGGATGGCTGGCCGTCGCTCAGCCCTGAGGTTCGAGTCACGCGATGTGGAGGCGCTCCTGGACGCGGTGGAGCAGAGGAGGGACGCCCTGTATCCCGGGCACGGCCGCAGAGTTGCCCCACGCCACAGCCGGCGTCTGTGGAGGGAAGTGGCAGAGGCCGTCACCGCTGTGGCCCTGACACCACGGACAGGCACCCAGTGCCACAAGAAGGTGAACGACCTCGTCAGAGCAGGCAGGGTGAGCCTCCCCCATATCCCCCCTCCCCCATATCCCCCCTCCCCCATATCCCCCATATCCCCCCTCCCCCATATCCCCCCTCCCCCATATCCCCCATATCCCCCTCCCCCATATCCCCCATATCCCCCCTCCCCCATATCCCCCCTCCCCCATATCCCCCTATCCCCCCTCCCCCATATCCCCCCTATCCCCCCTCCCCCATATCCCCCCTCCCCCATATCCCCCCTCCCCCATATCCCCCCTCCCCCATATCCCCCCGTCCCCCATATCCCCATATCCCCCCTCCCCCATATCCCCCATATCCCCCCTCCCCCATATTCCCCCATATTCCCCCCTCCCCCATATCCCCCTCCCCCATATCCCCCATATCCCCAAGTGAATCCAGCCCTAACCTTAACCTCTGCAATGCACGCGCAACCGATGGCGTGCATTCATATACCTGCCTAACACTGTTGCCTTTTACCCCTGCCACCACCCCCCCCCCCCCACCACAGGAGAAGCGCGCACACAACAATAGGGAGCATGTGAGGACTGGAGGAGGGCCCGCTGATGAGAGGCCACTGACCGTACACGAGGAAAGGGCCCTGGAACTGGCTGGCGGACCTGAGGACCGGGAGGTTGCTGATGCAGAGGTCGGGGGCCCACGAGCAAGTGAGCCACCAACAGCCCGTCCCCATATCCCCCCTCCCCTATATCCCCCTCCCCCGTATCACCTGATCACTGCCTGATGTCTAACCATGCATGCTTCATTGTGTATCGCAGGACCAAACGTCCAGGCACCCATCCCCGCAGATGCACACCGCCCGCAGGATGCCCCTCGGAGACCACAGGAGACGGAGAGACCCGCACCCTCCAGCATGCGACGCCCGCAGGATGCCCCTCGGAGACCACGGGAGACGGAGAGACCCGGACCCTCCAGCATGCGACGCCTGCAGGATGCCCCTCGGAGACCACGGGAGACGGAGAGACCCGAACCCTCCAGCATGCGACGCCCGCAGGATGCCCCTCGGAGACTACGGGAGACGGAGAGACCCGGACCCTCCAGCATGCGACGCCCGCAGGATGCCCCTCGCACACCACGGGAGACGGAGAGACCTGGAGCAACAGGGAGACGACACCCCCATCACGTGCGGGAGCGACCACCCAGCGATGAGGGGGGCAGCCACAGGCCCCCGTCACATCCGAGCCAGGACACCACTACCCAGGACACCACTATCCAGGACACCCCTACCCGGGACACCACTACCCGGGACAGCACTACCCAGGACACCCCTACCCGGGACACCCCTACCCGGGACACCACTACCCGGGACAGCACTACCCAGGACACCCCTACCCGGGACACCCCTACCCGGGACACCACTACCCGGGACAGCATTACCCAGGACACCCCTACCCGGGAAGATGAAATACCGGACAGTGACTCAGAGTGGATGGGTGGAGACGAACCCCCACCCCAAAGTGCCATGGAGTCAGAGTGGGACGAAGAGCACGACACAACGCCACTGCTGTCACCAACACCCTCCACCATCGCAGAAACACTCACCACGGTTGGGCACTTTAGTGATGAGGCGTCTGGTGCACTCACTGGTGCGCACAACACAGCCGTCCCGGTACAGCAGGTGGAGGTAGGAGCAGCAGAGGGACCGGGCGGTCGGAGGGCAGCCCAGGCCAATCGAACATCTGCCGCCCAGATGGATCCCGGGTTCCTGCAGTTACCACACCCACACATAGATCCGATGCAACCACCGACACGGAGACGAGCGAATAGGGTGACGGGTGGCTTGCGGCGGCTGCGGTCGCAGGTGGAGGAGTCCACCCGCGTCCAGGAGCTGGGAGTGGTGCCGGTCATGCGTGCCACCCAGGCTGACACCGCACGGGTGGCGTCCGCGGTGGAGGCAATGGGTGCGATGGTGTCAGACATGGGGAACGGTTTGCGAGGCCTGGGGCCTTCCGTGCAGGCGGCGTCTGTGGCCCAGGAAATGGCTGCCCTCTCACAGGAGGCCATGAGCCAGTGCCAGCGCCAGATGGCAGAGGCGCTCAACGCCATAGCCCAGTCTCAGCAGGCCATGGCCCAGTCTCTGCAGGCCATGGCCCAGTCTCTGCAGGCCATGGCCCAGTCTCAGCAGGCCATCGCTGAGGGCATCGGCGCCAGTGGCCATGTGCGAGCCGGCGTCGCACTGTCACAGACAGGGTTTGACAACCCCCTGGGCTCCATGGCTGCAAACCTGCAGACCCCTGTCGATACCAGCACGGGCCTCCAGGACTGGCAGCGCCAGATGTCGGGGGCGCGTCGGATGGCCAGTCCGTTCACATCCCCCACCCATGTAGAGGCCTAGGGGCCATCGGGCACCCCGAGGGAGGAGGAGGTGGTGTGGTCCGTCCCGGCTCCCTCTGTAGGGGAGGACCCGGTACACCGCGACACCTCGGACTCCCCCCCTTCCGTCCCAGGTGCATCGGGTGGGCAACGGGCAGGACAGGCTGGCAGCTCGCCATCCCAGTCACCCGGGCCGCAGCCTGGCCCATCTAGGCCAGGACGCCCCAGGAAACGGCCGCCAAAGGGATCCAGTGTCAGAGGGCAGGAATCACAGGAGTCCACCTCCAGTTCTGCTGTACCGTCTGGGGAACCACGTAGACGTAGTCAAAGGGCCCGTAAGGCCAAACAATTAGACACTGAGTAAGTTGGCACGGGTGCAGGGCACAGATGAGTTTTAGGGGCTAGGGCACGTGCATGAACTCCTTTGGTTATTAAAGTCAATGTTACACCTACCGAAGCTGCCTTTGTGCTCTGTCCAAAGTGTGCGGGCGTGTCATGTATGTTGAGCGCAAGTGTGTGTGTGACGGGTGGTCTTACCTCAGCCCCAGGTGAGTCTGCCCCCTTCTCCCTGGGCCGCCATCAACATCCCCCGGGCAGAGGACGGGACCGTGCGCTGCAGTGTCACAGCCACATGCAGGGATGGTCCGGGTGGATGGTGGTACTGTGGCCATGGGTCAGGCATAGTCCAACGATGTAGAGCCAGGAGCTCATCGCAGGGCGGGTTGTCATCATCCTCCATGGCCTGCGATAGACACGCGTCCATCCGCAACTGGGTGAGCCCAGCCCGTTGTGCCGCCGGTGGATCGGCAATTGGGGGGGGGGTGGTGTGCATGCGGGTGGGGTGTGTGGGGTTGGGGAGGGGGGTGAGGGTGCTGGGTGGGTGGATGGGTGGGGGGTGTGGGTGGTCGGCTGTTGCCATGGTGTGCGGTCTGTGGCCATACTACCCGATTCCCACGCCCATCTAGTCAGTGAAGCGGGCGGCTATCAGTCTGTCCCGTGCCCGCTGGGCCAGCCGGTAACGGTGGACAGCCACCCGCCTGTGTCTACCCCGTCTGCCCTGACCATTGCCCCCAACCCCCTCATCTGGGGAGGACTGTGCCTCTTCCTGCTGCTCCTCCACTCCGCCCTCCTCTGCCTGTGGCACATCGCCCCTCTGCTGGGCTATGTTATGCAGGACGCAGCACACCACAATGATGCGGCCGACCCTATCTGACCGATACTGGAGGGCGCCCCCAGAGAGGTCCAGGCACCTGAAACGCATCTTCAGCACGCCAAAGCACCTCTCGATCACTCCCCTTGTCGCTACATGGGCATCATTGTAGCGGTTCTCCGCCTCATTGCGTGGCCTCCGTATAGGCGTCATCAGCCACGATCGCAATGGGTAGCCCCTGTCGCCCAGCAACCAGCCCCTCAGCCGGGGATGGCGTCCCTCGTACATGCCGGGGATGGATGACCGCGACAACACGAATGAGTCGTGTACACTGCCTGGGTGACGGGCGCAGACGTGCAGGATCATCATGCGGTGGTCGCAGACCACCTGTACGTTCATCGAATAGGTCCCCTTCCTATTAGTGAATACGGCCCTGTTATCTGCAGGTGGCCGCACGGCGACGTGCATCCCATCGATCGCGCCCTGGACCATGGGGAACCCGGCAACGGCAGAGAAGCCCACGGCCCGGGCATCTTGGCTGGCCCGGTCCACGGGGAAGCGGATGTAGCGGTGCGCCATGGCATAAAGGGCATCTGTCACTGCCCGGATGCACCGATGCACCGATGTCTGCGATATGCCGGACAGGTCCCCACTCGGTGCCTGGAATGACCCCGTTGCAGAAAAGTTCAGGGCCACCGTAACCTTGACGGACACGGGGAGAGGGTGTCCCCCGCCAGTGCCACGCGGTGACAGGTGTGCCAGCAGGTGGCAGATGTGTGCCACGGTTTCCCGGCTCATCCGGAGTCTCCTCCTGCATTCCCGGTCCTTGAGGTCCTGGTATGACTGCCGGGGCCGGTACACATGGGGCGCCCTCGGGTGCCTCCGTTGCCGTGGGGCCGCGACGTCCTCCTCCCCCTCCTCGTCCTGTCGGTCAGGTGTCCCTCCAGCCTGGGCGGCTGCCGCCTGCCCCTCTGCGGCAGGCTGCGCCGCCTCTCTGGCACGCTCCTCCTCCTCCTCATCCAGGGAAACATAGACATGAGCGGCTGCCACCACGGCGGCCAACATCGCTGGATGGTCTGAAAACATGACGGCCTGGTTGAGGGGGGGGGGGGGGGGGGGGGGGGGAACGACGACATGTCATCATTGCCCATATCCCCTCCTCCCCCCAGCCAGGTGGCATGGACCGCATGGGTCCAACTATTGGAGGCTGGCACCTGGCCAAGTGGACCAACTCATTTGCCCTCCCATCACCCTCCTCGGCACGGACCCCCTCCCCAACCTCCACCCCAGCACGGACCCCCCCCCAAATCCCAACCTCCACCCCGGCACGGACCCCCTCCACAACCTCCACCCCAGCACGCACCCCCCCCAACCCCCAACCTCCACCCCGGCACGGACCCCCCCCAACCCCCAACCTCCACCCCGGCACGGACCCCCTCCCCAACCTCCACCCCAGCACGGACCCCCCCCAACCCCCAACCTCCACCCCGGCACGGACCCCCCCCAACCCCCAACCTCCACCCCGGCACGGACCCCCCCCAACCCCCAACCTCCACCCCGGCACGGACCCCCCCCAACCCCCAACCTCCACCCCAGCACGGACCCCCTCCCCAACCTCCACCCCAGCACGGACCCCCCCCCAACCCCCAACCTCCACCCCGGCACGGACCCCCTCCACAACCTCCACCCCAGCACGGACCCCCCCCAACCCCCAACCTCCACCCCGGTACGGACACCCCCCAACCCCCAACCTCCACCCCGGCACGGACCCCCTCCCCAACCTCCACCCCAGCACGGACCCCCTCCAACCCCCAACCTCCACCCCGGCACGGATCCCCCCCAACCCCCAACCTCCACCCCGGCACGGACCCCCTCCCGGCACTCCCCCGGAGCCCAGCCTACTCTAACCACCCCGCCGCACACACACACACACAAGCCGAGACACACCTCTCCTCACGCAATCAGTCTGCGGCCACGCCATTTCCTGCCCAGAGCCAACCCCCCAGGCCGTCACTCACCTCCTCGCTGGTTGGCGTGAGCCTGGAGCACCGGGTCACGCCGATGAAAAGGAGGTTTGATTCACGTCGACGTGAACGGTCATCACGTCGACGGGACTTCGGCCCATCCAGGAGGGAGAATATCGGCAGGCCGAAAATCGGCTGCCTTGCGCAGACCCGTGACATTCTCCGCGGCAGCGGCGCCATTAACGCCCCGCCGACTTTTCTCCCTTCGGAGACTTCGGCGGGGGCGGGATTCACGGCGGCCAACGGCCATTCTCCGACCCGGCGGGGGGTCGGAGAATGACGCCCCTGGTTTGTGAGGCAGAGCAAGGCCAACGTCATGGGTCAAATTCCCATACCGGCTGAGGTTATTCATGAAGGCCCTGCTTGTTATCAGTCTGCCAAAAAATGTCTTCAGTATTCTTTATATAACATGAATTGTTTCCAGCACTACTTGAAGCATTGCACAAAACATATTTTATGCCTTTTCAACCTTGCCCCTCGCCTGAGGTGTGGTGATCCTCAGGTTAAATCACCACCGGTCAGCTCTCCCTCTCAAAGGGGAAAGCAGCCTCTGGTCTTCTGGAACTGTGGTGACGTCATTTCGTATAAAATCTGTTAACTACTTGTAACTGAACATTAAAAAACCTATTGTGATAATCGGCCAAAGTAAATTTGTAATGATAGCTCACTATCGGTTTACAGTGAACTAGGTAGCTGGTTGATATTTGGACCCAGCGAGCAAATGCCTCTGCAAGTGAATAGGATAAATTTGTATAAGGTAAGTCAGCTTGTTATAAGTCTGACAAAGGATTTCTTCAATATTTTTTATATAAACATGAATTGTTTGCAGCACTGCTTGAAGCATTGCACAAAACATATTTTACTCATTCCAGTTTCACTGTAGAATAGTACAGATTAAGGATGGGAAATCAGTCAAGAAGCAGATTTTCTAAGACCACAACTGTAAACTTTAAAGACTAACGTTATGTCTGTTGGTTGGCAGAGCGTCTGGTTTTTGGAGCGCAGTGAAAAACAAATGCAGTCTTGCCCTTCCCCCACGCATGCTGTTTCATTCCCTTATCCCATACAGGGTGAAATGAGGAATAATCTCCTTCCTCTGGTGTGTGGTCTGTTTTCTGCAGCTTCACGCAGACAGTACAGAGACACAAGGTCAGGGGATCAGCAGAATACTAATAAGAAAGCAGATTGATTAAAGTGTCAGCTGAATAATGTGTTAGTTAATTAATGACTTCTGCCCGTTTAAAGGGTCCTTTTCAAGGAAGCTCCCGGTCTCACCACTCCTATTTTTGGAAGAAACCACCCCTGTAATACCAAGTTTTCCAAACAACCATAGAAGACTTCAAAGGCAAACACTACCACTGTTGTGTTTGGGCTGATTCATTCTTTCTTTTGCAGAGCAGCCAGGCTTAGTTCCAAGGTTTAAAAATAGAAGGAAGTTATCAGACTGTTCTAGAATGAAACCTTAAAGAAAAAGGCAGTGTTTATTATAGTATTCTATATGACAATTAAAAAAGTGAATTATTACTGGAATTTGACTTTGAACATCAAAGAAAAATTAATTATTGCACAATGAGTGAGACAACAGCCAAATACTTTTGAAAGAACCATTATAAAAGGGTGGCATGATGGCACAGTGGTTAGCACTGCTACTTTGCAGTGTCAGGGACCCGGGGTCGATTCCAGACTTGGGTGACTGTGTGAAGTTTGCACGTTCTCCATGTGTCTACATGGGTTTCCTTCGAGTGCTCTGGTTACTTACCACAATCCAAAGATGTGCAGGTTAGGTCGATTGGCCATGCTAGATTGGCCCTTAGTGTTCAAAGGTGTGCAGGTTAGGTTCTGGGGTTACGGGAATAGGGCGGAGGAGTGGCTGAGGTGGAGCGCTCTATTGGAGGGTTGGGGCAGACTCAATTGCATCATTCGGCACTGCAGCGATTCTATGAAATTACAACAGACGAAGGGTCGATTATCAAAAGTTGCAGCAAAATGTGATGTAAAAGAAAAAATGAAAGTGGAAAAGGGAAGTTCTGGTCATATTTCATCAATATACTTAATTGTTCCTGGATAAACTCAATTTTGTTATCTTGCTCACAATTGGGGGGCGATTCTCCAATATTGGGCCCAAGAGTTCGCGCCGTCTGGCCTGGCGCGGGGCTCCGAGAATCGCCCCCTTTATTTTTGCGTATATTTTGGGAATGTAATTGTTTATCCTGATTATAAAAAAACAACCCCAGAATCACTACAGTGCAGAAGGAGTCCATTCGGCCCATCGAGTCAGCATCGCCCCTCTCAAAGAACACTCTACCTAGGCCCACAATTCCCAAAACCACAATAACCCCACCTAACCTTTTGAACATGAAGGGGTAATTTAGAATGGCTAATCCACCTAACCGGCACATTTTTGGACTGTGGGAGAAAACCAGAGCACCCGGAGGAAACCTACGCAGACACGGGAGAAAATGCAAACTCCACACAGACAGTGATCCAAGGTGGGAATTGAACCCGGGTCCTTGGAGCTGTGAGGCAGCAGTGCTAACGACTTGCTTCCCATACGATCCTCAGTGTACTTCGAATCCATGCAGCCTATGCCCGGAAGAAATAAATATGTATTCATTCAGGATGTGCCATTTCAGTCAGGTGCCTAACAGGTAGCCATGGAGAAAAATCTACCATTATATGTTCTCACTTTCTATACATAATATTACACTGCTCAGTTGTGAAAGTGAGTTCATGAAGGCTGCAGTCACTATCAGTGTGTATTAGTTGATGCGCAATCAATTACTCTCAAGACGAAGTGATTCATAACTGAAGGCTTTAATCTGCTAGAACTCTTCCCTAGCAGCTCCAATACAGAAAGTGAAGGCTGCTGGGACAGCACCGGTTCTTATACTCCGCCTCTCAGGGCGGAGCTACGTACATCAACCAATGGTAGACTCCTGGGTCTAACCAATGGTCATCCACCTCTCAGGTACCGCAATACCTGGTATTACCACATTCACCCCCTGTTAAAAAAGAGCCCGGCGGGGTGATGGCCAGCGTTAATAGTCGCCTTTCGCATGGTATGACCAGGCATGGAGGTACTGTGATGTTGAGGGTATTAACAAAGTGTTCATAGTGCAGCAATCAGTCGATCAGGTGGCCTGGTCGTCCTTCTGGAGCGTCTGGGCTTCGGCGGTGATGCTGATGGGGGTCCCGGCGGTTGCGACTCCGGGAGCGTGATGTCGTCCTCCCAGGCAGCTTCGTCACCCCTAGGCGGCGCTGTTGGGGCAAAAGGTGGACAGGGGGGGAAAGCGCCTGTAGGGGGCGTCGGTGTGTGTTCGGGCCTAGGCAGGAGCGGTGGGAGTACTGACCCTCCAGTTAGGTGCTTTGGGGAGGGTGGGGGTGGGGGCAATGGTTCGGGTGCGCGTGGGGTTCCGGCGGGCGCCAGGTCCCGAAGGGAGACCGTGTCTTGGCGGCCGTCAGGGAACGCTACGTAGGCATACTGGGGGTTGGCGTGCAGCAGGTGGACCCTCTCGACCAACGAGTCCGACTTGTGCGCCCTCACATGTTTCCGAAGCAGGATGGGTCCGGGTGTCGCTAGCCAGGTTGGGAGCGAGGTCCCGGAGGAGGACTTCCTGGGGAAAACAAGGAGATGTTCATGAGGTGTCTGATTTGTGGTTGTACAGAGCAGTGACCGGATGGGGTGGAGGGCCACCGGGAGGACTTCCTGCCAGCGGGAGACTGGGAGATTCCTGGACCGTAGGGCCAGCAGGACGGTCTTCCAGACCATTCCGTTCTCCCTCTCTACCTGCCCGTTTCCCCGGGGGTTGTAACTTGTCGTCCTGCTCGAGGCGATGCCCTTGCTGAGCAGGAATTGACGCAGTTCGTCGCTCATAAAGGAGGACCCCCTATCACTGTGAATGTTTGCGGGGAAACCGAACAGTGTACAGATACCCTGGAGGGCCTTGATGACGGTGGTTGTGGTCATGTCTGGGCAGGGGATGGCGAATGGGAACCGGGAGTACTCGTCAATCACGTTAAGGAAGTGCGTGTTGCGGTCGGTGGAGGGGAGGGGGCCTTTGAAATCCATGCTGAGGCGTTCAAAGGGACGGGAAGCCTTTATCAGGTGCGCCCTCTCTGGCCGGTAGAAGTGCGGTTTGCACTCCGCGCAGATTTGGCAGTCCCTGGTGAAGGTCCTGACCTCCTCGATGGAGTAGGGCAGGTTGCGGGTCTTATAAAATGAAAAAAACGAGTGACCCCCGGGCGGCAGAGGTCCTTGTGAAGGGATCAGAGGCGGTCCACTTGTGCGGTGGCACATGTGCCGCAGGACAGGGCATCAGGAGGCTCGTTTAGCTACCCGGACGGTACAAGATCTCATAATTGTAGGTAGAGAGTTCGATCCTCCACCGCAAGATCTTGTCGTTCTTAATCTTGCCCTGCTGCGCATTATCGAACATGAAGGCAACCAACCGTTGGTCCGTGAGGCGAGTGAATCTCCTGCCGGCCTGGTAATGCCTCGAGTGTCGCACAGATGGGTTTGCAATCCGGGGTGAGGTTCGCAAACAGGGAAGGCGGGTTGACCTTAAGGGTCCCGAGGCCGCAGACACTAAGGGGGGGGGTATAGGACCGCCGAATTTAAAAGTCAGGCTTTGCAAATGGCACTGGAAATCCAGCTCAAGGAGGGTGGCTGCGCAGAGGTGCGGCAGGACGTACAGGCGGAAATTGTGGAATTCCCTGCCTTGGACAGTGAGGTTCGCTAGGCAGAACCCTTTATCTCCACCGAGTGTGACCCGGAGGCCAGGGAGATCCTTTGGTTTACGGGATGGGTGACAAGAGAACAGCGCCTTACCGTGTCAGGGTGAACAAAGCTTTCCGTGCTCCCAGAGTCAATCTAGCACGACATCTCGTGGCCATTGATGGAGATCGTCGTTGGAGCTGTTGCAAGCGTCCGGGGCCGACTCTGGTCCAGAGTCACCGAGGCCAGCTGAAGTAATTGAGAGTTCTGGTCGGGCAGCATAAAGTGGGCTGTGCTGGGGGCCTAGGGCCCCATCCAAGATGGCGTCACCCATGGGTCGCACATGGTGTCCCGGGATTAAGAAGATGGTGGCGGCGAGGGACAAAATGGCGGCGCCCACCCGTCCAGCGTGGTGTCCGGGGGGCAAAATGGCCACGCCCACGGGTCGCACGTGGCCTTAGGATAGGGGGTGGCGGTGGGCGCTGGGCGGTCGGGGCCTGGAAGGGGGGTTGCTGATAGTCGGTGGAAACCACGTCCACGGCGCGGGCCTGGCAGATCCCCACATAATGGCCCTTCTTGCCGCACCCTTTGCAGGTGGCGGTGCGGGCCGGGCAGCCCGGGCCGGGATGATTCGCCTGCCCACAGTAGAAACAGCGGTGTCCGGCGGCGTTAGCGGGCCATCTCACCGCGCAGGCTTGCGGGGTCAGGGGAAAGGTCTGAGGGGCTGCCGCTATGGGGTGCCACGCAGCCCAGGAGGCCGCCGTGCGATTGGGTGCAAAGGACAGCGCGTTTTTATAGGCAACGTCCGTGGACCCTGCCAGGGCCGTGCCTCTGTAAGTCCCAGAGTGTCCATTTCTAGGAGCCTTCGGCAGATGTCGGGGGAGGTCATACCTGCCACGAAAGCATCCCTGATCAAAAGTTCCGTGTGCTCGCTTCCCGAAACTGGCGGGCAGCCACAGTTTCGGCCCAGCACCAGCAGCGCCCGGTAGAAGTCTTCCAACGTTTCCTTGGGGCTTTGCCTCCTAGTCGCCAGCAGGTGACGAGCGTAGACCTTGTTCACAGGGCGGATATAATGTCCTTCTAGCAGCTCGATCTCGGCAGCATAATTCTCCGCCTCCTCGATAAGAGGGTAGATCCCAGGGCTGACCCGTGAGCGTAGGAGATGCATCTTTTGTCCTTCCGTGGGGGTGTCGGCAGCCGTGTCGAGGTAGCCCTTAAAGCACGCCAGCCAATGTTTGAAAATAGCAGCAGAGTTGTCCGCATGGGGGCTGAGCTGAAGGCACTCCGGTTTGATACGGAGATCCATCCTTTCAACTGAAGTTGTAGCAGATTAAATTGATGCGCAATCAATTACTCGCGAGACAAGGTGATTCACAACTGAAGGCCAATGGTAGACTCCTGGGTCTAACCAATGGTCATCCACCTCTCAGGTACCGCAATACCTGGTATTACCACATTAGTATATTAAAGGAGCTATATAAATGTAATTTGTTGGTGTAACTACCTTTTGGCTACAATTAGAAAAAGTCCATTAAAAAAATTGCATTTTAAAACAGTCAAATACACTGCCAACTAATGAGAGTGAAAGAAATAATGTAAAGATCACTCAGAATAAACAATTAATAGGAAGAGCTAAGTCAAAATAAATCAGTACTAAACAAAGGAGAAAATAGAAGATTGTTAGGAAACAGAAAGAATACTGACAGGGGAGCGATGATACTGAGAGCTCCCCCATTATTCACCTTTTTACTGACCAAAGTCAGCGGGCGCGATTCTCCGTAGGCTGACGGTGGAATCAGGAAACGCGATTGGGCTGAGAATCGCACGTGAGGCGAAAATCGTGGCTGGCGCCGAGCGCCCGACAGAATGCCATGCTCTGGTGCCTCAAGAGCAGCTTCAATGCATTCTACTCCGCATGTACAGTAAACGCCATTGGCATATCATTAATGGGTCACCTGACCCAGTGTTCTCCGGGGCTAACGCGATGCTCTGCCTCCTCCAGGAGGAATTACCGACAGCGAGTTTCACTTGTGGCTTTAAAATTGGGAAACAGGTGGAGTAGCTACAAGGGGTAGGAAAAGTGTCAAACATCGCTATAGTGTGCTGACAGTTGTGCCGCAGGCCAGTAGGGGACTTCTGCCAGGGCCGGAAGCAGAGGCCCGCCAGGAGGTGGGCCGTGTGGTCAAAGTGGACGGGCACGGACCACAACTGCCGCAGCCTGCAAGACAGCCATGCAGCTGTGCATGCCGCTGACTGCCCACTGTGACCTTAGTGCCACAGGTCGTATGGGTGTCTCCCCCAGGCCAGCCCCCCCGAGGAATTCTCTGGCCCCTGCCGACCCATCAACTGTGTGGGCATGCTCCAAAGCAACCAGTGCCATCTTGTTGGCTGGAATAATTGTGTTTGGGGAGTGGAGTGCTAATATGCGGCTGCAGCTTGTCAGCCTCTCGAGTGCTAATCCCAATGCTGGCGTATCGGACACCGCTTTTTACTGAAATCGCTCATGTTTCATATAGCACCAGTGCTAGTCACATAACGGTTCCGGTATTGCTCTGGGGCGGGACCGGCCCTAATTTTGTTGTAAAAGAAGTCCACCAATTCTGTCCCGGCGTCAGCACTCAGTCTCTGCAACGAAGAATTCCGCCTCGCATATTTTAATAAGAATGTTTTAATTATCAGGAGCACACAAGTGGCAAGGTTTCTCTTAAGTTTTAAATAAAAGATAAATATTTATTATTCAATACCCAAACCTTTAAGCAACAAAATTCACATGCACGTCATACAGGTACAACCGCACTCAATAAAAGGTTGTGATTCCAGAAGTAGCACACATTTTGTTCATTTTAAAAATATTTTTATTCAAATAAGGATATACATAACAAAATACAAACAATCAATTAGAAAATAAACAAAATACAATCCTCCTAACACGAGATTGTTTTCTCTAATTTCCATTCAACATTTTCCCCTTTTTCCTCGCCTTTATCCCATCTCCCTTTACCCGCTGGTAACAAATAGATCTGTAAATACAGACAAGAATAGTTTCCATCTCGTCCAGAATTCCCCAACTGAGCTACAAATGGCAAACTTAATTTTCTCAAGTTTAAGGAATTCCACAGGATCCCCCAACCATGTTGATATTTTATATGTTGCTTCACAGCGCCAGGGTCCCAGGTTCGGTTCCCGGCTTGGGTCACTGTCTGTGCGGAATCTGCACATTCTCCGTGTCTGCGTGGGTTTCCTCCGGGTGCTCCGGTTTCCTCCCACAAGTCCCGAAAGACGTGCTGTTAGGTAATTTGGACATTCTGAATTTGTGTACCCGAACAGGCACCGGAATGTGGTGACTGGTTTTTTTTCACAATAATGTAATCGCAGTGTTAATGTGAGCCTGCTTGTGACAATAAAGATTATTATTATTATATATTATTCTTATTTTTGACGGATCTTCTGAGTTCCATTCCAATAAAATCCGTCTTCAGGCAATGAATGTGGCAAAGGCCACCACATCGGCCCCTTCCCACTCTATTAGTCCTGGTATTTCTGACACTCCCAAAAATTGTCTGTGGAGGTCTTGGTAATATTTCCACCTCCACAATTTTGATAATGTTTTAAACAACGAGGTCCAAAACCCCACTAATTGTGGACATGCCCAGAACATGTGGACATGGTTAGCTAGTCCTCCTTTACACATCTCACATTTATCTTCTGCTCTGTGAAGAATCTGCTCAATATTTCCTGCGTCATTTGGGCCCTATCTTGAATTGTATTCAGCTTATCCTAGCACATGACCCTGTAGCATTGACCCTGTGCATAATTTCACTCCATAGTCCCCATTCCAATTCCATATGCAACTCCTACTTTTGTTTTATTTCTTCACTTGGTGTTTTCTTTGAGTCCATCAGCCATCTATAAATGTTAGTAATTTTCCCATCTCCCAAATTATATGGTAACAGCAATTTATCAAGGAGGGTGTTATCTGGGAGTTGAGGGAAAGAGGGCAATTCCTTTTTCACCAAGTTCTGTAATTGAAGATATTTAAACTTCTCATTTTGTGTTTCTCCCTCAATTCTTCAATGTTCACAAATTTATCTCTGAGTCAAATCCCCTTTATGCCCTTTCATATCCAATCTTGTCATGGTGAATCGGTGATCTCCATAAATAGGGGTTAGTACCGACATGTGTACCAAACCAAAATGTCGTCTCAATTGGCACCAGATTTTTAAGAACATTGCCACCACCGGACTTTCTGATTTCAAGAGTTCTTTGTTACAATTGCTTTTCCCCAGGGTGAAGACTTGAAATGATGCAGGTCTGCAATCTTGTTTTGGTCCACTGATGGAAAGTTCTGGAGGTTCTGGATGATGGAGTCACTGTTGTTTTAAATACACAGAAGTGTAGATTTCTCTTATTCTAATGCAGTCAACGTGCAATACTGGAGCCCTGCTTCAGCAATTTCATATAGAGCGCCGACCCGAGTCTCTGTCTACCACAGAGCCTTTTCCCTTTGATGGTCTGGATGTTTCTGAACCCATCTATTCCAAAACTAAGCTTTACAAAATCTCCTTGTCAAAAACAGTTTTGTTCAGGTGACAAAATCTCTTTCCATTGTCCTCACACATAGGGCTAGGTTCTCTGCACCCCGTTGCCGAAATCGTGTTTGATGATGAGGCGGAGAATCCGTTTTCCTGCACGAAATGGGGACCGCCGCCGGTTCAGCTATTCTCTGCACCCTGAAAAGTGGCTTACTCGGGGAGTACGCTGCGCCAAGTATCCACCACCTCAGGCCATTGCCTGCGGCCCGCCCCATTATTCTCCGATGCCAACTGGCCAAATTCCCGACGGCGTGGTTCTAATCTGGTCCTGCCATTCAGGAAGCTCGCGTGGCAGCTGCGGACTCAATTCGGGGCCGCCAGAGTCAGGGGAGGGCCAGTCGGAGGGCAGGGGGGGCTTCATTCAGGACTGGGAGCTATGTGGGCGGCCAATGCGGGTCGCTATTTCGGTTATCCAGGTCTGCTTGGATCCGCCATGGAGCAGGTCGCGGCCTCTGGAGCCTGCTGCCATGCGCATGCGCCTCTGACCCAGAAGTGCGGGGGGCTGTATTGGCAGCTGTAGCTGCGAGCTCCATGACAGCTGCCTGCTCGCCCCTTGCAGGACTGGAAATGTGGCCTTTTGATGCCAATTTTCCTGGCGTATATGACCACAGTTTTCATGACGGCCTTCGGACATAGTCCCAAAAACGGAGAATCCAGCCCATAGTTTCTGATGAGAAGGAATCTTGATAAGACTGACATTATTATACCCATTTTCTGGATTTCAGCTTTTGAATCCAATGGTTGGAATCGTGAACCGCGATTGGGTGGAGAATCGCGCGTGAACCGAAATTTGAGGCCAGTGTCCAACTGAATGCTATGATGTCTTGGCAGTGGCCCACTCTGGCATTTTACGGGCCTCCCGTGATGCTCCGATTCTGCCAGTCAGAAATACTGACGCGTGGTTCACTTGTGGGGCTGGGACATCTGCACCCCGATGCCGAAATCGCGGCTGGCGCGGGGGCGGAGAATCCATTTCCCGCATGGAATCGGGACCGGCGCCGGTTCCCCGGTTCTGCGGCCTTGCCCGGTTCTGCGGCCCCCGACAAGCGGCGTAATCTTCGAGAAGGCCACGCCACCTAGGACCAGCCCGGGGCCATTGCCAGAGGCCCGCTCCACCATTCTGTGCCTCTGACTGGCCGTAGTCCCGACGGCGTTGATCTAATGTGGTCCAGCCAGTCGGGATACTTGTGTGGCAGCAGCGGATTCAGTCCGCAGCCGCCCTGGTCGGGCGCGGGTGGATCGGTGGGCAGGGGGAGCCTTAATAGCGACCGGGAAATGTTTGTGCGGGTGGACATGGTCAGGTGCGCGGCCGATCGGGGGTCCCGGTCCGCCATGGAGCATGAGGCCTCTGGAGGCCTCTGCCGTGTGCATGCACGGCCTCAGACCCGGAAGTGCGGGAGCCCGTATCTGCAGCAAAGGCTGCTAGAAACACACCGGGTCCCTGCTAGCCCCCTGCAGCGCTTTGAATACGGGGCCTTTTCATGGGATTTATTTTGCATCAAACTCCACCGTTTTTACGACGGCGTGGGGTCATAGTCCCAAAAACAGAGAATCCAGCCCCTGGTGTTTAAAATTGCTAAACAGGCATTGTGGCTGATGAGAGGAGGTAAGACATTTCCCAAAGACACAGCCATGGGCTGCTCATCCTGCCGCTGGCTGGGGGGCGTCTACCAGGGCCTGGGGAGGAAGGTGACCAGGTGATGGCCATGGGGTCGGGCTATCACCTTGGGATCCAGGTGTCCAGGCAAGACTGCCATTGCCACAGCCTGCAAGACAGCCATCTGGCTGTGCACCGCATCGACTGGTAACCGTGGCCCATGGTTACGCAGCTTCACTGGCTGACTTCTCCCACCCCACAATCGTTGCCATTCTGCTGGCAGGGCATCACACAACCCACCCAAGGAGAATGCTCACAGTAGACCCCACAGGAGAGCGCAGGGCATGAGTTTCTGTGTGACCATGAGCTGCACATCATGCCTGTCTGCGCCCGATACCCAGGCAGCATGCACGATGCCTTCATCCTGGCGCACTCGACGGTGGCCGACACATTTGAGGCACTGCCCCGGGTGAACGGTTGACTCCTGGGCGACAGGGGTTATCGGATGCGGTCGTGGCTGATGATGCCTATCTAGAGACCACAGGCCAACACGGAAACCCGCTACAACGACGCCCAAGCAGCGACCAGGAGTGTAATCGAGCAGTGCATATGTATGCTCAAGGTGAGGTTCAGGTGCTTGAACTACTCTGGAGAGGCCCTCCAGTATAGCCCCAGGAGAGTATCGCCAAGGCATACTGTGTCCTCCACATCGCGCAGCAGAGGAGTGACATGCTGGAGGAGGAAGCTGAATGCCAGGCCTCGTCCAATCAGAAGGGTGCGGAGGAGGGCCAGGATGGGCAGGACATGGGGCTCGTGCAGCCACAGGAGACCATGCAACGTGTGCTCCAGGGCCGGTGTGCACGGACAATCTAATCGCCACCAGGTTCGCCAGGATGCCTGACGGCGACTGCTTGAATGCCACCCCTCCTCCCTGGACAGCCCGGCCTCCCCCCTACCCCGGTCAGTCAACCTCTCCATTGCCCACCTCCCTGCACACCTCCCCTGAACACCCATCCATGTTTCCTACCTGCTTCTCTACAGAGATCTGACCTTGGATTGGCAGTATCAGCGGGTCTTGTCCATGGGATGGAGGATGATGATGATCCGCTCCATGATGAGCTCTGGTGCTTCACATCGTTTGACAAAGTCGACTCCTGCCGCCGATACCACTTTCCATTGTCTGCTCAGGTGATCCCTGCATGCGTGCTGCCCATTCCATCTCCCTGGCCTGTGCCCACCTCCAACACCTGCGTCCTATACCAGCCGCCTCCAACACCCTCTGTTCTAGGCCCAGCCCATCCCTCACACCCGTTAGACAGAGGACTGAGGCAGTTCGGAATGTTGGTGAACAGGGGCGAAATTCTCCCCCAACGGGGCGATGTCCGCCGACTGGCGCCCAAAACGGCGCCAATCAGACGGGCATCGCGCCGCCCCAAAGGTGCGGAATGCTCCGCATCTTTGGGGGCCGAGCCCCAACATTGAGGGGCTAGGCCGGCGCCGGAGAGATTTCCGGCCCGCCAGCTGGCAGAAATGGCGTTTGTTGCCCCGCCAGCTGGCGCGGAAATTACATCTCCGGGCGGCGCATGCGCGGGAGCGTCAGCGGCCGCTGACAGTTTCCCGCGCATGCGCAGTGGGGAGAGTCACTTCCGCCTCTGCCATGGTGGAGGCCGTTGCGGAGGCGGAAGGGAAAGAGTGCCCCCACGGCACAGGCCCGCCCGCGGATCGGTGGGCCCCGATCGCGGGCCAGGCCACCGTGGGGGCATCCCCCGGGGTCAGATCGCCCCACGCCCCCTCCAGGACCCCGGAGCCCGCCCACACCGCCTTGTCCCGCCGGTAAATACCTACTTTAATTTACGCCGGCGGGACAGGCAATTTCGTGGCGGGACTTCGGCCCATCCAGGCCGGACAATTGAGCGGGGGGGCCCGCCAACCGGCGCGGCTCGATTCCCGCCCCCGCCGAATATCCGGTACCGGAGACTTCGGCGGGGGCAGGGGCGGGATTCACGGCGGCCAACGGCCATTCTCCGACCCGGCGGGGGGTCGGAGAATGACGCCCCCCGGTGTTTATTGTGTTATTTACAAGTAATGTGCGCTATCCCCGATCGCTAACCTATGTGCTTCACCTGTGCCAGCTTAACTGGTTGTCTAACTCCCTAGTCTTACACGGCCAGGCCCTACACTCATCCCTGGAGCATCTCGGCAACAAGAACACCTACATCAGACTCCTATTCATTGACTACAACTCTGCCTCCAACACCATAATCCCATACTAAAACTCCAAAACTTAAGACTTGGCTCCTCCCTCGGCAACAGGATCCTCAACTTCCTGACCCATAGACCACAATCAGTAAAGATAAACAACAACACCTCCTCCACGATAATTCTCAATACCGGAGCCCTGTAAGACTGCGTATACCTTGCTATATACACATGACTGTGTGGCAAACATTGGCTCCAACTCCATCTACATGTTTGCTGATGACACGGCTGTAGTGGGTTGGATCTCAAACAATGATGAGTCCGAGTCCAGGAGGGAGTTAGAGAACATACTGGCGTGGTGTAATGACAACAATCTCTCCCTCAATGTCAGCAAAACCAAGGAGCTGGTCATTTACTTCAAGAAGTGCACAACCCTCATCAATGGTGCTGAGATGGAGATGGTTGCCAGCTTCAAATTCCTAGGTGCACACATCACCAATCTGTCCTGATCCACCCACGCCAACATTACGACCAAGAAAGCACATCAGTATTGTGAAACCAGTTTTGAAAAATTAGTTGGGGAAGTGCAGTCATAAACCAGAGAAAGGATTGTTTGCGTTTTACTGCCTTCATCAAGAATTGTTCAGGCATCAAAATTAGCTCAGAGTTTATAGAATCCATAGAATCACTTCAGTGCAGAAGAAGGCCATTTGGCTTATCGAGTCTGCACCAACCCTGCAATCGAGCACTCTACTTAGACCAGCCCTATCCCCGTAACCCCGCACATTGATCATGACTAATCCACCGTTGGACACTAAGGGGAAATTTAGCATGGCTAAACCACCTACCTGTACATCTTTGGACTGGGGGAGGAAACTGGAGAACCCAAAGGAAACCAAGGTAGACACAGGGAGAACGTGCAAACTCCACACAGTCACCCAAGGCCAGAATCAAACATGAGTTCCTGATGCTGTAAGATACCAGTGCTAACCGCTGTGCCACCATGCTGCCCTTGCAGTTTTTGCAGTTCCATGCGTATTTGCAGGAAAGGAAAGGCCATCTGACTTTTCAACACCATTTTAATTTACAGAAACGTCTATTTGGGGTTTGTATTTCATATATTCATATTCAGCTCATAAATCCATATGGTGTGAGTGTGACATCAAATAAAAGCAAATAATTTTCTGCTTATATAAACTAAGGGAGGAAAACACAAATTAGAAAATGAAAGTGTGAAAGGTATGGTCAGAAATTATTTTTTTCTTTGTTCAAAGTAGGCAAAATTGGATACCTGAAAGTTGAGAAATTAAATACTATAGTTACAGAATAGCAAGTATTAACAGAACATTAAATGGCTGATACAGTAATCTACCACAGCAGAAGTACCATTGCACAATGGGGACTAGCTTCCCATTTTATGGGGCATTGAAATCTATGGAATGTCCAATGTGTATGTTGCTCAAAAATACAACCCTGCAATACTTCAGGTGCTTCAAAGTTATGTGCCATTTACGAGCTAGGCTGAGTAACCTGCTTATTGCAATGCATTTAGGCACCTTCATGCAAGAGAAACACCCGAATGAAACCCTGAGACCAAAGGTCCACACTAAGTGTTCATCTATATTGGAGACTATTTCCTTTCAGTTGTTTTGTTGAAGGTACATTATTATTCTTGGCATGTCTGCTTACATGTTACTGGCCTGGAGATTCTTGGGTCCCTGTTAGTATAGTATTGTGATATAGAACGATACATATGTCCATTGGAATCTGAGAAGGCTGACTTCTTTTGGAAATTCTGAGGTCACCTCATTTAAATATTGCTGGCACATATAGATGGGAGTCCTGCTAGCAAGGGGCAGATAAAATGGTGGAGGTGGTGGGTTGAACAAGAAAATACAAAAGGGATGGAACTAAACTTTCTTATTTAGGGAGTTATATGAAGTTAACAGGGTGAGCTGATTCGTTAAACAGGGATCAAACTTGCTGGGGCCAAGGAGGAGAAAAGAAGGTGAGCTTCTAATTTAAGACCTAATGTGAAAGTGTTGCTGGCACAAAGAGTAGAATGGTACAGTGCAATTTTGGAATGCCAGGGACAAAATCATTATTTGGCGCAGTAAGACCCACGTGGAAGAAGTTGACAGCGATTGCAACCTCGATAGTGGCATTGGAGGCAGTTCAGAGGAAGTTCACGAGGTTGATTCCAGAGATGAGGGGCTGGATTCTCCAAAAATTGGGCTATGGCCCCACGCCAGTATAGAAACGTTGGCGTTTCACTCTGGACTTTCTCCTGGCAGGCTGGCAGGGCCCCTGAGTGCTTCTCGCAGCTCTGGCTGTGGATACGGGGCCCCGCACTTCCGGTTGGGAGTCCATGCATGCGCACTGCGGTGGCCGTGCGACATGGCGAACACGCACCGTGGGCTGTCATCAGGAATGTAGGCCCCCACGAGATCGCGGCTCCGTGCTGCCCGTTCGCTCCCCTGGCTGTCTATGAGGCTTCCCCCGGTGATCGAATCCCCTTCCCCCCACCCAGGACGGCCGCAGACTGAGTCCGCAGCTGCCACCCGAGGTTCCCGACGGCTGATACATGATTCGAACCGCACCATCGGGAACTCGGTCAGTTTCGCGCGGAGAATTGCGGGAGGGGCATCTGTCAATGGCCCCCTACCCGTGCCGCGTAGATCACGCATGAGCTATTCCCCAGCGATTCTCCGGAGCACCGGTCCCGATTTCCGGGAAATGGCCATTCTCCGCCCCCGCGCCGAACGCGGAGGCTTGGAGAATCCAGCCCGAGGTGTTTGTCGTATGAGGAGTGATTGAACAGTTTAGGCCTATACTCTCTAGAGTTTAGAAGAATGAGGGGAGATCAAATTGAGGTATACAAGATGATAAAGATATGGATAACGTAGATGTAGAGCAGATGCTTCCTCTTGTGGGGCAATCTAAAACATGCGATCATAGTCTTAGGTTAAGAGGTAGCAAATTTAAAACAGATTTGGGAAGAAACTACTTCTCCCAAAGGGTTGTGAATCTGTTGAATTTCACTACCATAGAGTGCAGTGGATCCTGGGACAGTGAGGAAATTGAAGGAGGAGTTAAACAGATCTTTGATTGGTAATGGGTTGAAGGGTTAGGGAGAACGGGCAGGACAGTGGAGTTAAGGCCAGGATAAGATTAATCATGATCGAATGGCAGAGCAGACTCGATGGACCAAATGGCCTAATTCTGTTCCGATACCTTATGAACTTATCAAAGGTTTTTATTTACTTAAAAATCAACTTGTGTCTTGGCTGAGGGCCAAATGGAGGTACATTTTACAATCAATCATCCCAAGTAAAATATAAAATACAAACTTGATTACAAAAAAGGAACAGATTATGATAATGTACTGTATTTGCATTATCAGAGTTCAAAGTTGGTGAGATTATTTGATGTGTGGATTTAATATGGCATTGAACTATTCTTAAATCTTGTCGTTTTGAATCTTAATTCAGTTAGTTGTTCTGAGTTCCATTGCTGGTAGCCATTGTGAAATCAGTCTGCAGATAGCAAGTAGTGAGGTTTAGAGTTTGCCAGCGATCTCACCAAAGAATGGTACAGTTGTCCGTGTGGAGTTTGCACATTCTCCCCGTGTCTGCGTGGGTTTCACCCCCACAACCCAAAGATGTTCAGGTTAGGTGGATTAGCCATGCTAAATTGCCCCTTAATTGAAAAAACAATAATTGAGTGCTCTAAATAAAAAAAAAGAATGGTAGAGTTGATTGTGTTTGTTATTACGAGGTTCTTAATAAAATTCGAGGCTCTTTGGCAGGATTTTGAAAACCCTTCCTCAGGTGTAGGGGAACTTGTGACTTTAAAAAAAATAAATTTAGAGTACCCAATTCACTTTTTCCAATTAAGGGGAAATTTAGCGTGGTAATCCACCTACCCTGCACATTGTTAGGTTGTGGGGGTGAAACCCACGTAAACACGGGGAGAATGTGAAAACTCCATGCGGGCAATGACCCAGAGCCTGGATCGAACCTGGGACCTCACGCCGTGAGACAGCAGTGCTAACCACTGAGCCACCGTGCTGCCCCACTTGTGACTTTTAAATGTAATGAGAGTGAGGAAAGTGTGGAACCAAATGAGGATGTGGGTGATTTAAAATAAGGGATTCCCGGCTGTGTCGCTGTCTGTGCGGCGTCTGCACGTTCTCCCTGTGTCTGTGTGGGCTTCTTCTGGGTGCTCTGGTTTCCTCCCACAAGTCCCAAAAGATGTGCCGTTAAGTAATTTGTACATTCCGAATTCTCCCTCCGTGTATCCAAACAGGCGCCGGAATATGGCGACTAGGGGCTTTTCACAGTAAATTTGCAGTGTTAATGTAAGCCTACTTGTCACAATAAAGATTATTATATTATATTATATGACTCTTGCCATGGCTAAGACATGTTTGGGAGTAGACAAATATACCTTGAAAAGTCTGAAAAATGTACCTAAATGTACCCAAAACTAAATTGATGGATTTGTCGATTACATTACAATTAGGGTTATGTTCAGGGACTAAGAAAACTCAGATAATTGAAAAAATAACAAAGCATTTAAATGTACAAGAGTTGTCAGATAAACCAAGTATTTCAAAATGTGAGGAAATTGAATTAGCTAAAATTCTATTACAAATGAAACAATTAGAAACGCAAGGAAAAGAAAAAGGAAAAGAAATAGAGATCAAAACAGTTGAACTAGTGATGCAGGTAAATCAAGAAGGAAAAGAGAGGAAAGAGACAAAGAGAGGAATTTTCAAAGAAAATTGGAAATGGAAAAGTAATAAATGGCAGAAAGGGACAAGAAGAAAGAGCATTTCATCTTAAAATGCTGGAAGTTAAACCAGAGACACCAGAGCAGGTTGAGGAAGGATATAGTTCTAGACATGAACATAGCGAGGAGACATTTAGATTTGTACAGCACTTTCAAAATGTGATGAAAAGGATGCAGAGGCATTTTAAAATTCATTTGAGAAAATAGCGAGACAAATTAAATGGTTGCAAGATGTTTGGATACTGCTTTTACAGAGTAAACTTGTAGGTAGGGTTAGTGAAGTCTATGTGTCGTTGTCAGAGGATCGGTCTGGGGAGTATAATATGGTGATTAAAGCTATATTGAGTGCTTATGAGTTAGTATCAAAGGCTTCCGGGCAAACGTTTTGAAATATAAGAAAATTGTCTGGACAATATTGAATTTGAAAGGGGCAAACAAAGTAATTTTGACAGGTGGATGACAGCATTAAAATAGAAGGAACCTATGTGGCTCTTAGAGACGTAATTCAGTTGGAAGGATTCAAATATTCATTACCAGCAGTGATAAGAACTCATGTGGAGGAAAAAAGAGATAAAACTTCAAAACAAGCTATAGAGCTTGCTGATGACTATGAATTGGTTCATTGGTCAAAGCTTTTTTGATATACTTTTAAATCTGAGAAAGATAGAAAATGGGATGGCGCGAGAAGAAACAATGAAGCAAAAGAGGGAGCAGTTGGAAATTCCAAGCACACTTCGCCTCAAAATAAAAAATATAATGCTGAAGGAATGAGGGATATGTGGAAAGTTAGAATCTTTCATTGCAATAAACTGGGCCATACAAAATCATTATGCTGGATGTTAAATAGCAAGCCGATTGGAGTTATAAATCGTGAGTAAGGAAATATTAAATCAGAGACTGGACAACAAGAGAAGCTGGTAGGGTTTGTACACAGAGAAGAACAAACAATAGAGGTGAAAAAGTGTGCACACTTTGCACAGGGCAGAGTGAACAGCAGGTGGATGATGTGTTTGTATTTTGTATGTGATGGGAATGTTTTTTCATATGTGCAAAATGGAATGGGGAAAGATATTAAAATTTTAAGAGGTACAGGGGTGAGTCAATCCCTAATGTTGTGGGATAAAGATATTTGTTGTTCAGAAGGGATATTGAAGGAAGAGGTTCTGGTTAGCAGTACCAAGGGAGACACTAAAAAGGTTCCTCTGGTGGAAGTTAACTTAAGGAGTAGCTTGAAGACGGAAGAGGTGATTGTAGGAGTGGTAGAAACATTGCCCATTGCAGGGATTAAATTATTTTCAGGGAATAATATAGCTGGATCTCAGATAATAATGATGCTACTGTGCTGAACAGCTGGTAGAAAAACAAACTACAGAAAAGTTGCGAATGGACCATCATGGGGTGTTTCCTGATTGTGTGGTAATGAGAGCATAGACACATAAAATGAGACAAGAGGAGGAGTTCAAAGCACAGGATGAGAAAATTGAGATAAAGTTACCTGATTCATCTTTGGTAAGTTGAATGAAGATGGAAAAGATGAAGGGAAAGAAACAGAGATATTCAGGTCAAAGAGATTGATAGAATAACAGCAGGGCAATTCAACTTACAGAAAATTTATCAAACGGTGTATTCAGAATTGGAGACTCAGTGTATTCCTGAATGTTATTATATTAATGAGAAAATGGCGCCCAATGCAGATAATTTTGCGGGCCAGGACTACATAAAAATGTAGTCAAATTTTATTGACCATATCACACATGTCAAGTAATAGAGAAACTATAAGCTGCAATAAAGCAAGCACCTTTGATCCGCATTCCATCTTTCGAAGAACCTTTTACAAGAGTTCTAGTTGACTGTGTTGAATCACTTCCGAAAAGACAAAGTGCTTGTTAACTATTATGGATGTATCCACTAGATTTTCTGAAGCAATATCGTTAAGAAACATTGCAGCCAAGAGAGGAATTAACCAAGTTCTTTACTGGATATGGCTTATCAAAAGAAATACAATCAGATCAAGGGTCAAATTTCATGTCAGGATGATTTAAATAAGTCATGAATAGCTTGGAAATAAAACAGTAAAAATAATTTGCGTATCATGCAGAGTCACAGAGAGCATCAGAGAGATGGCATCAAACTTTGAAAACTATGAAGAGAGCATGTAGTGAAGATTATCCTCATGAATGGGTCAAAGGGATTACATTTTTATTATTTTCTGTGAGTGATCCACCAAATGATTCTACAAGATTTGGTCTTTTTGAATTGCTTCATGGACATGAAGTTAGAGGAACACTGAAATTAACCCAAGAAAAGATACTGAGTAAGAAATCAGAGACTAAACTTTTGATTATGTATCTAATTTCAGAGAAAGGCTTTTTGCCAAATCTGCATATTAGAGTGAGGCAGTAAGCCTTACTCTAATGTGCAGATTCCGGAGGTACCTGAAGCTTTGGGATTCAGCCCCTTCGCCTCAGAGACCTTTGGTGATCACAAAAGGGACCAGATGGAACAGCACTCATGAGGGTCTACATGGGGATCAGAGGCCCCCAGATGCATGTCCTTTGGGCAGGGTGGTGCCCTGGCACTGCTGGAGCCAGCAGGGTACCCTGGCAGTGCCAGCTTGGCAACCTGACAGTGGCAGCCTGGCACCATTTTAAAATGTATCCTGATCTCTGAGGCACCCAAAACAATCCCTGACCTCCCCTCCAGCTCAAATGCAATATAGGAGGGCCTGAATGCGTGCGTGCAAAAAATTCCAGCTTGGCACCTTGAGAATGCCAAACTGGCACCATGGCAATGCCCATGCCACAGTGCAAACTGGGCACCTCTGCAACACCTTAAAGAATTGTGTGACTGCTTTAAAGAAACTAATCTAGTCATGAATTTGGCAAAAAGCAAATTTGCTTAACCTCAAATTAAACATTTAGGGCAAAACATAATAATAATCTTTATTAGTGTCACAAGTAGGCTTACATTAACACTGCAATGAAGTTACTGTGAAAATCCCCTAGTCATCGCACTACAGGTACACAGAGGGAGAATACGGAATGTCCAATTCACCTAACAAGCTTGACTTTCAGGACTTGTGGTAGGAAACCAGAACACCTGGAGGAAACCCACGCAGACACGGGGAGAACGTGCAGGCTCTGCACAGACAGTGATCCAAGTTGGGAATCAAACCCGGGTCCTGCCGCTGTGAAGCAACAGTGGTTAGCACTGTTGCTCGTGGGACTTGGTCACGTGGCTCCACACGATGCAAAAATACAGACATTTTGGGATTTTCCAGACAGCAAGGATTTTCCGACAACAAGGAAAGAGATTTTAAGATTTCTGGAAATTAATGGATTTTATCATAAGTTTGTGCTGAACTTAAGCAGTGTGGTAGCACCACTAACATAACTCTTGAAGAAGAACAAGCTGCAGGATTCCCCGTCAGCGGGATCTTCCACCCAGCCGGCAGCGCACCCACTGCCACACATTTCCCGACGGCGTGGGGTGGCCCACAATGGGAAATACCATTGGCCGGCTGCAGGAACGGAGAATCCTGCTGCCGGCGAGTTCGTGCCGTGCAGGAAAATGGAGCTAGCAGGACGGAGAATCCCATCCAAGAAATTTAACTGGATGAAGGACTGTCAAACTGCATTCCAACATTTAAAAACTGTGTTGCCAACCACGCCAGTTTTAGCCGCACAAAAATATGACAAACACTTTAAACTGGCCGCGGATGATAGTGACATTGGTGTGGGGGTTGTGTTGTTACAGGAAGATGAATATAGAATTTGGAAATCTATCAGGCATGTTTCAAGGAAATTAAATCCTTGTCAACAAAAGTATTCTACAATTGAAAAAGAGACTTTAAGTTTGGTATTTGCATGACAACATTTTGATATTTATGTTGCCAGTAATTCAGCAGAAACAATCATATATACAGACCATAATCCCCTAAGCTTTCTGGAAAGAATTTGAAATCAGAATACCAGGATATTTAGATGGAGTTTGTTACTACAATCGTTTAATTTGAAAGCCATTTGTGTGGCTGGGAGAGAAAACATCATTGCTGCTGCCTTGTCACGAGTGTAAAAGAGTCTATTGGGAACCTTATGTGCAAATACTTTGGGTTATGTTATATATTAATGCATGTTTTTTAATTCTTCGTAATATGAACTAAGATAAACTGATTTTAAAAATTGGTTGAGAAATGGAACCATCTTTCAAATTTGAAAAAAGAGGGAAGGTGTTAAGAATTGTGGTAAATTAAGATAAAAAAATGAAATTGGGATGAAATAAAATAAAAAGGGTAATTGTTAAGAGCAGCCGTCTGGAGAATGTTTTAATATGCGAATTGGCATACCAGTGAGATAAGCAAGTGTTTACCTGTGTGATTGGGGGTAAACAATGGTCAACTTCAAAGTGGAGAGATAAGGCACCTATATGCAAAAAGGCCAAGTCCACAGGGTGGGTAACATCATAGGGGAAGAATTATGTATCTATAGCACAATAGCTGGAGAAAGGGGCAGAGTAGCAGCAGCTACCATCATAGCCACGCCCAGCTGCAGAAAACAGTCTCACCCTGAAGACAAGTTATTGCTAAAAGGGTAGCCACTTAAAATCAAAATTGAAACAGAGGAGATTATGCTTTCACTGAAACTGAAGACAGTTTACCCGAAGTGGACAAATAACCAGTGCGTGGTAATTATCTGCTGGATTTAACTCATAAAGTTATATAATATTGGATGTTGTTTAGGAAGAAGGGGTGTCTCAAGAGTTCAGCAAACATAGGTAGTTGGGAACAAACTGATAACTTCACGTAATACTATGTGTGTATCGCCTTCGGCGTAGTTCAGTATACTGTTGGAGTGTTTTATAGTCCTTCTTATTGTGTATTTTTCTTTCACCTTAATAAACACTCTTTATTAATTGATTACAAAATGACTGGGCTATTCCTCTCTTGTATTCTCACAGTATACCAAATTGAAAATATACACCACTAGGAACCAGTGTTCCAAGTTACGCTTCTGGGTTTTGAGATACACTCGCATTTAACATCAGCGGGGTTCTTAATAGCTGGAAGTAAAAGATCCCATGGCACTATTTCTATGAGGTGTAAGGGAGTTGTGTCCTTGCTAATGTTTATCCCTCAGTTAACTTCACAAAAGCAGATGGTTTGGTCATTAGCCCTCTGCTGTTTGGGGGTCTTTCTATGCACTGTTGCATTTACATTTGAACATACAAACATCTGCATTAGGAGCAGGAGTAGACCATTAAGTCCCTCTGCCTTAAAAATATTAATTGACCTTGCCTCTACTGCTCCCTGGGGAAGAGAGTTCCAAAGATTTGAGACCCTCTAAGAGAAAACATTTCTTCACATCTCCATCTTAAATGAGAGACCCTTTATTTTTAAAATGTGTCCCTTTCTCCAACAAGAAAAAACATCATTTCAGCTTCCACCCTGTCAAGTCTCCTCAGGATAGTATGTTTCCTTAAAATCATCTCACAATTTTCTGAACTCCAATGGATACAAGCCCAGCTTGTCCCACCTTAAGATAACAACCCCCATCACAGGTATGAATGAATCTTCTCTGAACTGCTTTGAATACATTTTTATCCTTTCTTAAATAAGAAGACCTAAACTGTACACAGCACTCCAGATGTGACCTCACCTGTAGAACTGTAGCAAAACATCCCAACTATTATATTTCATTCTCCTTGCAAAAAACAATAACATTCCATTTGTCTTCCTAATCACTTGCTGTACTTGCATAATCAATTTTCCTGATTCATGTACCAGGACACCCAGGTCCCTTTGCACCTCAGAGTTATGTAACCTCTTTCCATTTAAATAATATGTTGATTTTTTAAATTCTTCCTGCCAAAGTTGACAAGTTCACAGCACAGTGGCACCGTGGTTAGTACTGTTGCTTCATATCACCAGGGTCCCACGTTTGATTCCCAGTCTGTGTGGAGCTGTACATTCTCCCAGTGTCTGCATGGGTTTCCTCCCATAGGTCTGAAAAGATGTGCTTGTTACGTAATTTGGGCATTCTGAATTCTCTGTGTAACTGAACAAGTGCCGGAGTGTGGCGACCGTGGGATTTTCACAGTAACTTCATTGCAGTGTTAATGTAAACCTACTTGTAACAATAATAAAAATTATTAAAAGGATTGTTTTCTCACATGGTCCTCTATCTGCCAATATTTTGCCCACTAGTTTAACCTATTTATGTCCCTTTGCAGATTCAATGGGCAGGATTCTCCGTTCCTGTGGCTAAGTGCCGGCTCGAATGGAGAATCCGCGGGAGGTTTACGTGGAAAAAATCGGTGCAAACCCCTCACCGATTCCTGTACCGGCACCAACCAAAACTCCCATCTTCTGTGCTGAAAAGCCGAAGAATGGCTGAGTCCTGGGCAGCACATATGCACGGCTGACGACATGCAACCGTTGCGCTGTACAACATGGCATCGGCCGTGCATGGACTCGCCCTGCCATCTGTGACCCCACAGCCCAACCTCTGGCTACCCCATGGCCACCTCCGACCAGTCCCCTCTGCCCTCGCAGAAGCCCACCGGCCAGCAGAACGGATCCCGGCCGAGTGTGGCAGCACTGGACACAGTCCGCTGCTGCCAGGCCTGGTTCGGGGGTGGAGCATCGCGAGTGGGCCGGTCGATGAGGCGTCAACGACATTGTGACTGCGTGCCGAGCACGTCACCATGACGCCATATTGGAGAGGATGGAGAATCGTAAACCAGTGTCAAACCGGCTCCGGCCCTGATTCCGGCGTCGGAATCGATTCTCCGCCCGATCGCCGATTACGATATAGGTGTTGGGTATCGGAAAATCCGGCCCCTTATGTCCTCTTCGAACAATCTATCTGTGTATCATCAGCAAATTTAGTATCAATATATTTGGTCCCTTCATCCAAGGCATTGATATAAATTGTTAATGGTCGAGGCCCCAGCCCTTATCCCTGTGACAGTCCATTCCTCACATCTTGCCAACCCAAATAAAATACATTTATCCTCCTCTCTGAATTTCTTACATTACAACAGTGGCTAAACTTCAGTAAGTACTTAATTGGCTCTAAAGTACTATGAGGCTAGTCAGTGGTCATGAATAGTGCTGTATAAATGCAAGTATTTACAAATAGTTTTGCACTACCTCACAAGCATGCCAAATTAATTTGTCAGAGCTCTTTTGGATATCATGCAGATACTGCTATTGCACTTTCTTCCTGTCTTAATAGACCAGGTCTACAGCATCAGCAGCATTATCATCAGACTTTCTGGTATTCACTGGGACATCTACAATCAGGCTGAATAAAGAAGCAAAATACTGCGGATGCTGGAAATCTGAAATATAACCAACAAATGCTTGAAATACTCAGCAGGTTTGGCAGAACCTGTGGAGAATGAAACTAGTTGCTGGATTCTCAGTTTCCCAAGCTGCATGTTTCTCAGAGTCGCACTGTTCGCTGGCGGCGGGGTTTACTCCCACCACTTGTCAGCGACCCATTGAAGCCACCTCACACCTTCAGGAAACCTGTGGGCGAGGATGCGTTGCCATTGGGAACAGATAATCCCAACAGCCAGAGAATTCCAGCCTGAGTTAATGCTGCAGGTCTGTGACCTTAGGCTGGATTCTCTTGTTTCCTCAGCCGAGTGTTTCTTGGCGGCATGCTGTTCACTGGTAGTGTAATTCTCTTTTCCCGCCATATGTCAATGGGATTTCCCATTGGAACCACCCCATGCCGCTTAGAAACCCATAGGCAGGGGTGCGCTGCTGCCGGGAAAAGTGAATCCCAATGGCCGGAGAATTCCAGCCCTTATCACAACTGGGAGAAGCTAGAAATGTAATAGGGTTTGAGCAAGGCAAAATTAGGTGATCTGATTACCTGATGGAACTTCAGAGCCTTCAGGACTCTCTTTAATCTTTAACAACCAAGCTACTCAGGCTTGTTGTCAACAGAATTAAGAGCAGGTCCCATAGCCCCCTCCACCTTATCCTAAATTAAAGAGGCAATCCTAAGACATAACAATCTTACAAACTTATATTTGAAATGCCTCCCCACATAGATAAAATTCATCATTGAAGTGATGAGTTTTCTAAAACATTATCCAAAATATAATTACTTATAACATTATACTACATTTAAAAAAATATATATATATTTTATTCAAGATTTTTTGGCCAAACATAACAGCACATAGCGTTTCCTTTACACAGCAATAAAACAATATAAATAACAATGGCCAGTTTTAAACAAGTAAATAAATAATATATGAACAAAATCAAAAATAAAACTAAATGGCAACTGCCTTGTCCAAGATAAATACTCTCCAAAAATACAATCCAACAATCCAATATACAATTACATATACCAACTACCTATACATATACAATAACATCCCTGAGAGTCCTTCTGATTCCTCCCCCCCCCACCCCCACCCCCCCCCGGGTTGCTGCTGCTGTCTTCTTCTTTTCCATTCCCTCTATCTTTCTGTGAGGTATTCGACGAACGGTTGCCACCGCCTGCTGAACCCTTGAGCCGACCCCCTTAGAACGAACTTAATCCGTTCCAACTTTATAAACCCTGCCATGTCCTTTATCCAGGTCTCCACACCCGGGGGCTTGGCTTCCTTCCACATTAACAATATCCTGCGCCGGGCTACTAGGGACGCAAAGGCCAAAACATCAGCCTCTCTCGCCTCCTGCACTCCCGGCTCTTCTGCAACCCCGAATATAGCCAACCCCCAGCTTGGTTCGACCTGGACCCCCACCACCTTCGAAAGCACCTTTGATTATACTACATTTTAACAACTAACTGACTACATGCACTGCAAGAAATATCCTTCCCTCATCACCCTACCTTGACCCTCCATCCCATGTTGTCACATTTTACCATTAAACAGTCTGCTTTGGCAGCATCATAATGTTTAACCAAATGCATGCAACAGTTAGGAGTCAAAGTACAATTTATGTAGATTTTTAGAGCTCCAACTTTCTTCCAAATGGGAGTTCATTCTACCACTGGAAGCTTCACATTCTGTCATGCATCGTAGTAAATTTCCTTTCTTGTAACAAGTAAATTTCACAATATTTTTATGTCTTTGGTTAAAAGATGGCATAATTGGTTCAGTCTGGGTAACGTTATCAAGAAACACACTGCTACTTGCTGAAAATCCCTTTTTTTAAGCCAATTTGTAAATTATTTTTCCCAATCAGTGAACTTTCCTAACTCCTTCCATATAAAGCAATGGGCTTCATCCTGCTGAAGTTTCAATTTACATTCCAAAACTTGAATTTGTCCTTGCAGTTCCACAGTATCAGCATTGGTTACAACCAGGTCACTGTGTTTTAAATCATTGGTCATATCCTCCCTGGAGTGGCAATCAGCATTGAATTGCCACATCGTACCCAACCACTAGGGTGACACATCCAGGGGTCCAAAAGAATCAAAGTAAATGAGGACTCACCCCCTTTTTTTATGGCACTAGCTGCAATAAATCAGATGAGTTTAAAGGTCCCATTGAAAATAATAGGCCAGAGAGAGGGTAAGTGTCTAAGGTAAGGAGGTGGGAATTGGGGATGTGGAGGGGTCAGACATTGGGGGGTGGACATTGGTCTGGAGGGGTCAAACACAGGGGATGGAGAATGGACATCAGGGAGTGAGTTAGTCAGATACTGGGGATGGTGGGGGCTGGGCAACGGAGGCAGTAGGGGTGTCAGATGGACATCAGGGGGTTGGGAGTGGATGTGATGGGACATCGAAGGGCTTGGTCAGTTGTCAAGTGGGGTGTCCGTTGGACAACGGGAGGGGGAGTTGGTCAGAGATTTGATAGTGTGGGGTTCTGACATGGGGGCTTGGGGCGGTTGGGGGAATGGAGGTTAGGTCAGGTCACGGCAGGTGTCCAGCCGGGCCGAGTCACCGTGTGAGGTTGGGGAGGGGGGGGGGGAGGGGCAGGAGTTGCTTGGAACACTGCTACTGTATTCTCCTCTGACACCTATAGTTTAGAGTCTGCAGGAAAACCTATTTCAAAAAGATTCAATTCATTTCTAATTGTTTTTAACTCTTTGCTGTCAGTCTGAGGTTTCTTTTACTCTCAGAACTCTGAGCTTTTCGCTCTTTTGAGTCAAACAATTGTTCTTTGCAACCAATTCAGAGACAGGGATATGTTTTTCCAAGTCCATTGATCTTGCTGATACATCCTTATCTTTAACAACCTCAAATGATTTTGTGGAACTGTCTGGAGGCAGCATATGGCCTCCAGATAGATTCTTTCCCAAGATAAAGTCAATATGATTAATAGGCAATTTAGACATCACACCCACAATAACAGAACCACTGATTAAAGCAGTTTAAATTCACTCCACAGAATAGAACAGGTAAACAATTTCAATCAATGCCCTGTATCTATTTTACTTATTTGACAAACTTTCTGAAGAGAGCTTCATGTCTTTTGCTGACACCCGGTATTGAGTTGGCCCATATGAATAACAATCTTTTTGACCATTTTATCAGGCAAAAATTGAGTTATTTCGTCCTCAACCATAAAACCTCCATAATTCTTTGTGTTCTGATTTACATCCATTGTAAATATATTAGATAATATTTGTTTGTAACACGCTTCACTCAATGGTACAGCTCTAGACACAACTGCAAATGCTTATCTCTTAATTTCCAGCCACCTGCTTTTACATGCCTTATGGCAAAAGTAACATGTTGGCCCCCTCGAATCATGCTTATCCGCCTGTTCCTTTTACTACTTTGAGAAACATCTGTCTTTTTATTTCTGCCATCCCTCTCGTAGTAAAAAGTGTTATGTACATTATCACTTCCCCTTTATCCCTTCAATTTCTGTGTGGGTTTCAAACAAACTTTTCGTCCCACCTAGGTCTTGTGGGATAGTTTGTAATCATCTACCTGTTTGCACAATAGAAGTCTTTTTCTGTCCAGTTCAAATTTGCCGGCTTTCCTAGTCTCCTTGCAATTCCTTTTCTTGTGCTATTTGGAATTCTATTTCAGGTTTTTGCAATTCCCTTTCCTTTTCTGTTTCTCCTTTGAGTTCATGTTTTTGCTTTTCTCTATCTCTTTGCAATTTGAGCTGCTTTATTATAACTGAATCCTGGCTTACTCAGCCTTTCCCTCATCGTTTTATCTGGATTACTTTTTCCTTCCTCAAGGTTCAGATGTTCAGACTATACTGCAACAATTTTAGCCTTCTTAGTACCAATACTTTTAAATCTGTTTCCAACTTCTCTATTTACTTCACATTATCTTTTATTAACTGTTGTAAGGCACTGAAAAACAATTCTACTCTTTTGAGAATTGCTGCTGCAATGGAGGTAGCCATTTTAACTTTTCAATGAATACAGCAAAAATCAACTTGTTTGCTTTAACTCTGGCAAATCCCAGTTTATTTGTCTCAGTCCATGGATTCAAAATCCCGCAAGAGCCCCCAATTCTTTACAATTCCCATGGTAGACTGATAACTTTAAAAAATAAATTCAAACTTCCAATGAATGGCTGAAAGGATCATACAACAACATTTCACATTTAAGTATTTTACTGTAATACACAAATTAAAAGCAATATTGACCAAGCACTATTTTAGTTGGTAACCTGTACTCTAAACTTCAGAAAGGATCTCCCATTTAACATTTAAAATTACCAAAACCTCCTTTCACTGTTATACTTTGCTCTGTCCCTTAAGTGGACTTCTCATTCTCTCGGAACAAGTCCAAAGTGATTCTCATTCCTATTATTCTTTTCCAACTGGATAACCCCTAATCCCAAATTGACTTTCACAAGTGTGGGTTACCCCGGAGATCTCTCACGAGAGCCAAAGCTAGACTAATTTTACAGCTTTGTTTAAACTCTCATAACCTTGGCCTCTTCAATCTGAGCACAAACACCCACTCACAGTTTGCATGGAATAGAGACTTACTGCCTCCATCTCTCTGCTCTCTCTCAGGTTCTTGCAGATTGTCACAGGCTGGGAAGTTCAGTGATATTTTTAGGAAAAGCAGCAACCTGATCCCACAATGGTTTCCTATGGACCCTTCCCCTCTCAAAGCCCAGCTCCACAGTGTAATGAATCACACAGGCCTTGCATCGAGGTAGAAATGCTAATTAACAATCCTCTAGATCCCAAACTCCATATTATCTTGTAATTAAATAGGCAGTTTAAAGAACAGCTGTTTTAAAAACCTGATGTTCGCAACTCCTCCCTGGGACATAGAGACAAATTATCTATCCACAGTCCCAAAACATAACAATCATAAAAAGGTCATACTTCCAACAGTTTGGATAGCAGCTATCCTGTCATTCACACCTCCTCTAGATACATATTTTCTTTACTTTTCTCATTAAAACAACCTTTGGTTTTGTCTTACCCCATATCACTGACCTTCCCTTTTGTTAATGTTTCCACCCCATTGCTTTTTATTTGTTCAAATGATGTAACATTGCCAACTTTTCCCACTTCAGATGAAGGATCAAACACCTGAAATATGAAGTGTTTCTTTCTCTATAGATGCTGCCAGACCTGCTGAGTAGTTCAAGCATTTTCCGATTTTATACTGTCAGTCCTTTCCTAATTAAAAAATTGTGAACCACACACTATGCTGTCATAATTCAGGTACAATGTTGCACAAATAATGCCTGGCACACCTGGACCTAGCCAGACATTAAAACTTCCTTGAAGTATGTCAAGGGTTTGCACAATTCTTAGTCTTTCTTCACATTATCATGCTCCACTGCAGAATTGGTGGTCTTACAAAGAAGCATCATGTGCCATGGGACTGGAGACTATCTCTTATAATCCAACAACCATCCTGCTCATTATGTCTGCTGTTGGAGCTAACACAGGGAACAAAAGCATCAGGAAAGCTCACAGCATGTCATGAATTAATGTGCTGGAAGCTGGGCCTATTATATTTAAGGAAAGAAAATCTTTACAGTGCATATAAATATGTACGTTTATAATTGGGAAATACAACTCATAAGTTAATGATCCTAATACAGGGGGGAATCCAGCATTTTTGTATACTTTCTATAGAAATTGAGCTGCACTAGTGCACCTTGCTTACAGATTGGTTGCAGCAACAAACTCATCCAAACTTTTATAACTGCCGCACAGTCTCCTGACACAGAGTTCCTGGGAAAAGTCTTGGAAAGTGAACCCCGGTCACTATACTCAATCCATAGCTCTTATAATAATAATCTATAATAATAATCTTTATTAGTGTCACAAGTAGGCAATGAAGTTACTGTGAAAATCCCCTAGTCGCCACATTCTAGCGCCCGTTTGGGTACACAGAGGGAGAATTCAGAATGTCCGATTCACCTAACAGCACATCTTTCGGCACTTGTGGGAGGAAATCAAAGCACCCGGATTTCAGAGAGCTATTCTCGTGTTTACATCTGCAGGAGTGGTGTTGGTTTTTCAGGATTCGGCTTTGAAATCTAGGAGGGAGTGGCGGCATGAGCACAATGTCTCTTTTTTTCCTATCTCCGGGAAGTTTTCCAATGCCATCACAAAGCAGATATTGATCAGGAAATTAAAGTTCCATTCCTGATGTTCATTCATGACTGGTGTTTCAGTAGCAGTTGTAATGCTAAATTGAGAGGGGTGGGGGGAGGGGGGTAGTAGGCAGAAAAAGATGTGTGGGCCCCATGGACAAGCGACCTGGAGCATGACCCAGCGCATCTCAATTTATTTTGTTACATTCTAAATGTTAATGATTTGCTGCATCAGCCCAGCTCCTCAGAATTGGGGACCACTCCATGCCCCTACTTTCCATGCCCAAGATTGGAATATCTGGAATGCCCAAGCTGGTGGGCACTGCCAGACATTGGTCACACCCTCTTCATCCAGGCAAATGCTGTGCACTCATACTGTGGTGACCCTGGCCTGACCTGAGTAATTTTGAGGTCTTTAAGTCTATGTGTACTGTTGGGCTGAAGCTTTACAAATGCAAGCAGTTCTGTTACCTTTTCTCGAGGCATTTTATAAACTCATTGTAGTCTTTAGAACCAGTGAAGAATCATGTCTCAGATTCAAAATGCAACTACAACAGATTGTCTACATAATATGAAGCTTTCTCTCTCTATTTCTTTACTGAGATTGACTGCTTGTTCACTCTTATTCTCTAAATATATCAGATAAGCTGTTTGCTTCCCTTCTTAACCATAGCCCATGTACTTAACTGTGTGAGCTGTTCAGCAAATTAACATTTTTACTCTGTGTGTTTTGTGGAATGCTGAAACAATTCTAATTCATCAATAGTCACAGTTCCAACATCAATATAATGATTTCCTTTAAAACTATCAATTAAGACCAAAAGCTACTTGCAACAGTTTAATTAACTTTATACAGTCAGATCATAATTTTATGTGATTAGCTGATTTCCACAACAATTCAAAAATAGATGTTTTGGGGAAGGTGACCATTTCCTAAGCACTTTAATATTCACCAATTGAAATCTGTCACTGTGACCAGGGGTCTGCACTAGAACCTAAAATACTCAGGTTACTTAATGCCATGTGTGTGGCTGAGAGGGGTAGTTGGAGTTGATAACAATTGATACTAATAAAAGAGGAGGAGGTTTAAACCATGTACCTGTGGGTAACTATAAAAGAATTCTATGTCCTTCAATGATGTCGCTAGTTGTTTAATAGTGCGCCTTTCTGAATTGGGAAACAACTTGATGCCTCCTGGAGCATTTGGCAGTTGTCTATAAGTGTCAGTCACCTCTGGCCCTCCAATACAATGGAGAGTGTACTTTGAATTTAGAACAGCCAACAATGTCAGATATTTCACTGATGATGTCATTTCCATTGGATCAAATTGATGGGAAACCACTAAGACGCTAACAGGCCGTAAGGAAAGTGTTTTACATAGTCAATAAAATAGAGGCAGAATTTATTTACACTGCGGTTAAATAAATATTCGAAATATAGGTTAAAGGCACAAAGGGTGCTCGCTGCATCTGTTTCCCTGAGGAAACTATTGATTCATTGCTGTTACAATCATCATTCGCAAAGAAAAAACCCACTAATAATCCATATCTACATGTATCGATAATTTTCAACTTTAGTGTTTGGTTGAATAAATTATGATTGCATATCAATCGATTTTAAACGTGTACATCATCATATTTTGGTCAACCGTGTTAACCAGAAAAACACACTAAAAATTGTCTGTCAACCCAAAAATGCTCATAAAATCGTTCTTTGTACAGGAAAAGAAGTGCGGTTTATACTGTTGCTAAGGTTCTTATTGTTTTCGCCCAGTTTTTGTGCTGGAAGGTCAGCCTTTCTGTGAGTCGCTTTCAGTAGCTTCGCTGTATTGGGCTGAGATAATTAGATCAGTGCTATCAGTTTCACTGTCTTTTTCTCTCACTACTATTTACATGATAAAGAAGGTTTATGCTGGGCGCAGTTTCCCTTTAAATGCCCCACTTTCTTCATCAGTGAATGATTTCACTACCACACGGGCTGGTTTAGCTCAGGGCTAAAGAGCTGGCTTTTAAAGCAGACCAAGGCAGACCAGCAGCACGGTTCAATTCCCGTACCAGCCTCCTCGAACAGGCGCCAGAATGTGGCGACTAGGGGCTTTTCACAGTAACTTCATTTGAAGCCTACTTGTGACAATAAGCGATTTTCATGACATCACCTTGCCATGGCGTACTGGCAAGGGTACCTAGATCCTTGGGAAAAACAAATCGCCGCATTCTGTAGAAATAGGACTCTTTACACAGTGTTATCACTCGCTGGAGAATGTCCACTGGGCATGTCATACCCATCGGGTGATTAGATCACATTTATAGCATTTCATTTAGGGCGCTTCTTCCACACACACTACAAAATCAGCATCAATAACCACGGCAACTGTCTTTCTTAACCACTGTGCTAATTGAAATTGATTCCAACAATTTCCATGCTTTTTTTAAACCCGAGTGTTTCCTATAAGTTGGAACTCATTTGCCAAGTTAAACGAAGAAGGTAAAATTTAAGGTCAAATTTCTTTCTGGCAGATTGAGCCCACACCGGAACGAACTTCTCCTTTAATTTAATAGCTCCAGAAGCTTTTTCAGTTAAATCGACTGTTCATTATTTAGCACCATTTACGAAGCTGTGTGGTGAGTTTTAATGAATCCTTGGCACAAAGCGTCCTTTCAGACCAGGGAAGAATAGACTCTATTTAGACCCTTACGGTTGTACGTCAAAGGCTAACCATAATACTTGTCAAGCTGGGGAAAATTCCCACTGATATGGGAATGTGTATTTTGAGCCTGCAGCTAAGGAATCGACTCTTTCAGGTATACAGGCGACAGACTTCCAGCCTGCAACACAGTAGCACCTGCTGAAGGTAGCCGTACACAAGAAGCCGGCACTTGACACTGGCCTGGAGTATTGTCCAGGACCTTCTGATAAATTTGGAGTCGTTTGGCCGGCATGAAGCTCTAATTCCCCCGAATGCCATTAGCTAAAGTTTATTTAAAGTGGCCCCATGCGAAGAATTTTTTAAAAATGTATCCGTCTCCACAACTGCACTGTCCTCGGTGTACAAGAGGAACCTTTTATTTAAAATGTAGCTTTAAAATATAGCCACAATATTGATTGTTTTAAATTAATTATTCGTGCACAGGTTTGAATTGTAAACATGCATTTGCAGCTCTTCAGATACTCCACATGAATTGAAATTCGCTGAGACTGCATCGGATGTATAAATATGATTTTAGAAGAAGTATTTTTGAGTTATCGCGCACCCGATTATTGTACTTGTGGAGAATTTCCGGGACAAGGCGAGGTATGTGGGGGCTGGAATCCCTATCAATAAATGGTGGAGAGGTGGGGAGAGAGCGATTTCAGCAACAGTAATACTGGAATCTTCTTGGATTGCCAGTCCCCCTAAATGTATTCAAATAGTAACTTCGAATAGGAACATCCGGAATTAAAGTTGTACGAATAAATCCAACATATTTCGACTTGAACTGCTTTATTTTCCCTGCTGCCGAGGCTGGGGATTTGGTCCTGTTGAACTTTATGCCGCAGTAATGAAGTGCTTCTCCAAACCGTGTCCAACCTCCTTAAGCTGTCTGATTTAATGAATTCACAGCTCTATAATAGGATCTGGGTCGCTTTTGACTCACTGATTCGAGTGACGGGAAACGGATATTCTCTCCAGCCAGAGCCTATAGCGAAGCACATTCATTAAAACGCTGTTCACAGGGGTTGGGGGGCGGGTGAAACGATGCGATGATGTATTGCCCAGCTTATTTGGAACAATCTTTAAGGACCTGAATGCCGGGCTGCGCTGAGGGTGGAGAGCTCACTGTTTGAGCCAGGGTTTTGCCTCGGCGCCGGGTCCCCCTCGGGCCAGCCTGAAGCCGCTGGGACGGCTCACTCGAGTTGGTGATGCGCGGCTAAAAGTTGGTCAGCCCCGGGGACTGGCCTCTGCTGACACCCGAGGGCACGGGAGATGGCTGTGCAGGCTGCCATCATGAACCCTCACTTCATCCATTTCTGTTTCCCAGGCTCCTCGATGGAGTATGAGATGGAAAGTGCTTACAGCGGGGCTGTGCTGGGAGAGAGGGAGAGCTCCGGGGAGGTGAAGGAAACGACCAGCGCCCTCCTCAACTTCATCGACTCAGCCTCCAGCAACATCAAGCTGGCTTTGGACAAGCCGGTCAAATCCAAGAGGAAGGTGAACCACAGAAAGTACCTGCAGAAACAGATCAAGAGGTGCACGGGGATGATCTGTGGGAGCAGCAGTAACCCGGCCTCTGGGCAGGAGGCGAGCAGTAAGAGGCAGCTCTCTCCCCCATCCGCCAGCAGCGCCACCCCAGCCGGCCATTTCCAGTGCAAGCCGCCGCCCAAGAAGGAGGGCTCGCAGTCCAGCCTGCAGAGCAAGTCCCTGGCCGCGCTCTTCGACTCGGTGCGGGACCTCCGCCGCTCCGCAGCCGGGGACCGAGCCCTGACGGCGGCGGCCGGCAGCAAGAAAATCCCCCTGAGGAACCGCAACTTGCCGCCGTCCTTCTTCACCGAGCCGGCCAACGTGAAGATCACCTCCACCTCCGGGATGTCCCTCAAGGACCTGGAGAGGGGCAACCCCGAGGCTGCCGAGTTTTTCGAACTGCTCGGGCCCGATTACAGCAACATGATCTCGGCCCAGGAGCCCTTCCTGGGCTCGGCCCTGCGCATCCAGCAGGAGGCAAACTGCGAGCTCGGACCCGTCTACGACTCGTACCGCGGCCTGACCGCCCTCTCCGGGAGCTTCCCCCACTTCCCGGACCCCTGGCTGCCGTGCAATCCCCCCAAGAAGAGCCCGGCAGCCGGCTGCAATGTGGCGGGGCCCGAAGCGGCCAGGACAGTGCCCCTTCACCCCCCCTTATACCCTAGCAGCAGCCAGCCCCCGAGCTCATCGCCTCCGGAGGAACCTCCGCTCAGTTTAGCAAACTTCCCGCAGTTTTTCCCGGAATGTTCACTCCCTCAGCTCCCTTACGAATATAACCCAGGATATAACTGCAGCAGACAAAACTTCCCGAGTCTTTAATTCCCTTTTCGAGCCAGTACTTACTACACAAAGACTTCTGAACTCGGCTGAGTTGTATTTGCCCAGCCTTTACAGGTGAACTGTTCAGATAGAGAGCTCGGTAAACTTTGTATTTGTCAACACGAGTCGGTAATGTGCATTCACTCGAGGCAAACTTACTTTAGAATGAGGAACGGGTGGGTTGAATTGGATCATGAGAGAGAATCACACTTCTCAATGTTTTCCATTGAAAGCACCATGTGACAGCGAGTGTCCTGCTTGCTAATATGTTTTGGTCAAACGCCGTTATTATTGTGTATTTGTTTAGTCTAAAAAATCCTGTGTAAAATATAACCAGGAGCACTATATAATGTGGTGTGAAACTCGTGCTGAGGTGCAAAACCGGTCACTTCAACTTCCAACGTTACATAAAAGTTAAGGGAAAGACTTTTGTTTGAAGATTGGCGCTGCCTGTCTAACGGTGGTTAGATGCAATTGCACTTTGTGGATGGGAAGATTTGACCGAGTAACTCTTGTGTTGATTCAGCGAACAGTTCTGTACGTGACAACGGACGACCAGTCCCGCACTGCTACACACACATGATAATAAGGTATATTGTAGTCGAAATCTGTTTAAAACGATCTAAATTTGATTTGAACACACATGCCAAAATGTTGGGGAGCTAAATACAACCTGCTGAAATAGGATAAATGATACTAAGAATATATGACACGGTTAACATTGAACCGTAATAGCATTTGGTTTTGGAACAAATAAACATTTCTAGATTTTGTTATTTATAGTTATGAAAGGCAGACTGTGTTCATGCCAAACATCCGTGTTAACCGTAAATATTTGTTTGGTGGTCAACGTCTCGGTCTCCATTTTATAAATTTAAATTCCTGGCACCCTGCTGACAACAATATTAGTTTGCCGATGTTATCTTTGTTCAGTTCCCAAAGAGACAAACAACTCTGTCAAGAATTGTTCACCAGGATATTCATCTTCTCCTAGTACCTGCTGTGAATTGGTTTGAGTGTCCTGTCTGTTTAGAACCCCCTGGTCTGTGTGTTATATCGGGAAAGGTACTAATTCCAGCTGCGTCTCGAGTGAAAGGTCAACAGACAAAATAAAGCTGGTCTTTATTTTCGGAAACCATCTGGTCTGTTTTGAAGTTTGTTTTCTTTTCCCTGAAGGGGGCGGGGGGAGGGGGGAGTCAGAGAAGACTTGAGGAAGCAGCAAATCTACTGGGTGAAATGGTCAACTCTCTGTGTTCCCCAGGCACCGTTCTGCATCGCCAACCAACTGTAAAGCGAAGGGCATTGCACTTGTTGGAGAGATACCTCAGGTCAAGTAAAACTCACCAACCTGATTGGCCATAATCAGCCTTTCTGATATTTTCCTTTAAGATAGGTGTTTTATTTCCATTTGGTGGAGTAAGACTAACTAAATAGTGTATGTACAATTGCATGTCTAGATTTGGAAAACAATCCCATAAGTTGTCACACAAAGACTTACCTATAACAGAGAAATCAGTGTTCAGAGGCTTTGCAAAGATATAAAGGCTCTTTTATATCGCAGTTTTCCACATAAGTCATAATTGTCCACCAAAGGAAACATTCTTAAGGTAAAACAAAACGTAATTTAAAATACATTTTATTAACTGACATATCACCATAGTAGGTCCATAACATACATACACGGTTAAATATATGTTCATAAAATCCTCCCCTTTTAAGCCAAATGTCAATTGTCCAAAGTTCATTTTAGGAATCATAAAAAGTTCATCCTTTTTGCTCATTAAAAAGTCTTATAACACCAGGTTAAAGTCCAACAGATTTGTTTTGAATCACTAGCTTTCAGAGCACAGCTCCTACACCAGGTGAACAGGAGTTAGACTGAGAAAGTCCAATAGGAAGGTTCAATCCATGTTTGACGTTATATTGATGGTTTATTTTTTTGTTAAAATGGGAAATATTATGAATTTGGTTTTCTGAATGTCTTGTCCTTTTGGTAAATACTAGTTGAAAGATTGTGTAGTATTTCAGCGACATTTTAAAATATATATATCTTCAGAATGGTCTGTTCATCAACTATTTTTTCAAATCTAAAATGTATCAGCAGATGATTGGCATCACCCCGAACGTGGACCTATCCTTGCATGTTTAAAACCCATGAATAGGTTCATTTTGTACTTCCCAAAGAACAGTTTTGGTCAATGAACTTCTCTTGTGGTTTATATCCCTGAGAGGGTTTATGTACAGGAGTTGGGGATTTGCATAAGGAATCTACATCTGCCGCCACCATTATATAAGAATTAAATGTGCATCAAATTGCTGACACATTCTGAACAAACCCCCAGTTATTGAGTAGGACGTGCCACAAAACATCTCCCATTCTCCTCTGGAATGTGCTGCAAAGTCAGGACTTTCCCCTTGTGCAGTAATTTCCATGCTAGTATAAATTTTGAAATGCTGCCAAATGTCATTTAAAATTCCATTTAATATTACAATATTCTGAAAAGGATTTACGCTGAAAATACCAAAGATGTTCACAGGTAAGGTGGCATATAGTTAAAGAGCGGTATTAAATTCCAACAAAATGCAGATATAATTAAAAGTGTAAAGAAGTGGTGAAAAATTAATACTCGGTATGGGAGAACTATTCTTTTCTATCATGCCAAGCCAAAATAAACCTATTGCTGCACTTGTTATTATATTTTTAGGTTCATCCCAGTTTTAATTTTAAGAAAAATACTTGAACATCATTATTGTAAAGCTAGTTTTGAGTTTCTGTGTTTGTCTTCAAACACCAATACATTTCTCGAAATGTAATTAAAATTTAAAAACACATTGGAAATTCTACCTAATACAACCTCATCCCAATAGCAGAAGGTTGGGGATTGCCTCTTTAAGTGAAACTCAGCCAATATTATTTTGGAACAAAGCTCATGAATTGAATTGAAGTTAAGCTATAATGAGACCCAAATTATGAAGATACCTTTCCACCAATGTCAAACAAAGGTTAACAACAGACAGACAACAGTGATGAAAAAGGAGTAGAGGGACCAAGCCTGAAATGACAAGCTAACTAGGGAAGTAATGGAGTTTAATTTGTCCAATTCGTAATAGTCTCTTGCTAAAGCAAAAACAGCTCTTACTCTGGAGTTTGGTGTTTGGGTCAGACCATGACCAGATGAATCCCAAATTCCACACAAAGTTATGACTCTGATATAGACACCAGCAACTTAATCTATCGATCCATCTTTACCTTCAATAGAGCAACACAATCGATGCAGAACAGAGAAATATATTTGGATGTCAATCTTTGGAGAAACTGCCATAACTTGTTAATGATCCTTAATTTCTGTTTGTTACCATCAAAATTTTATTCATCAAAATTCTCACCTACCATCCAAAAGTGCATTCTTTTTCTATTCTTTCTCATTGCAGTAAGTATATTTGTATCAACTCCTGCTCTGCTTCCCCATCCCAGTATGGCATTTAAATGGCCACCCTTCCTTCCAACTTTCACCTGGCTCCTAACAAAACCCCTTTCAGCAACCTGCTGGACATATTCCAATTTTAAATCTGCAGTGGGGGTCTGGAATGTAATTAGGAGATTGGGAGGAAAAGTTAACATTTAAATTTTATGTGCTGGAGCAGGGCAGAAATAGCTTTTAGAAATTTATTGCTGTCTTGCTACTGAGTCGTCCATTTTTAGAGAATTTGGCCACTTCAACCAGGAGGAAACTTAAGGGAGGATATGGTCCACATGTAAGATGGCTCAATTTTTATCCACAGATATTTACATTTATGCACTGATAAAAGTATAAGGTAGTTTTTCTTAATTCTTCATTTTCTTTTTCTCATTGTTACACTGCATCCTGGTGTCTTAAAAGTTTTATTTTTCTCTCTGGGGGCTCAAAGCAGGATTTTCCTGAGTGGATCATTTTTCTCATTTTAGTGCAATAAGTCCTTGTAGAGGAGAGGCTGGGGACTCATTCTGTCAGATTCACAACCATTTTTGTATACGTTCAATTTTCAACTGGAAACCCATCTCTAGGTATACTAATTCAGTGCACATCTGTGGGAAATCATACTTGACTAATTTAGAAAATGTCAGAAAATGTAACAAGCAGGGTGATAATGGGGAACCAGTAGATGTGATGTTTTTGGATTTCAAAAATCATTTGATAAGGTGCCACATAAAAGGTTACAAAGCAAGATTGAAGCTCCATGTGTGTGGGGTAACATATTAGCATGGATCGAGGCTTGGTTAGCTGACAGAAAGGAAAGAGTTGGGATAAATACCTACATTTAATTAATGCAGTGCCACAGGGATCAGTGTTGAGGCCTCAACCGTTTACAATCTATAATGATGACTTTGATGAAGGGACCGAGGATGAAGGGACTAAGTGTATGGAAGCTAAATTTGCTGACAACACAAAGTGTATGAGAGATAAATTTGCTGATGACACAACAGTAAATTGTGAAGAGGACATAAAGAGTCTGCAAAGGGATATTTATAGGTCAAGTAAGTCAACAAACATTTACGAGATGGAATATAATGTGGGAAAATGTGAGCTAGTCCATTTTGGCATGCAGAATAGAAAAGTCAGAAGATTATTGAAATGGAATGAGACTGCAGAATGCCGTGATACAGAGGAATCTGGGGCAGAATTCTCTGATAATGGGGCTATGTCTCCACGCCCATGAGAAAATGGGCGCGAATCACTGGACGTACCTGGAGAAAGTCCAGAGTGATTCTCCATTTTGCAGGGGCGAGCAGGGCCCCGGAGTACTCCTCGCAGCTCCATCTGCCGATATGGGGTCCTGCACTTTCGGCCGTTGGTCCGTGCATGTGCACGGTGGCGGCCTGCGGCAGCGGCCCCGCGCAACATGGCGGACTCACACAGCGGACAAGCCCTGAGAATATAGGCCCCCCAGAGATCGCACGCGCCTGCCGATCGGTGGCCCCCGATCGCGAGCCTGGTCGTCCTGGAGGCTCCCTCCCCTGGTGACAGATCCCCCCGCCCCCCACCAGGGCGGCTGTGGACTGAGTGCAGCCGCCACTCTGAGAGCCCGCCGGGTGGAACCATGAGTGAACCATGCCGGCGGGAACTCGGCCAGTTACCGGCGGAGAATCGCCGCGGGGACTTCGTTCAATGGCACCCGACCGGCGCCGCGCCCATCGCCCACGCGATTGCCGGTGATTCTCCAGTCCCTGAAGAATCACGGGGGCGGCGTTGGATCCAATCGCGAATCTGACACCCATTCTCCGCCGAGCGCGATTGCGGCATAGAGGCTCGGAGAATCCTGGCCCTTTATTGTCCATGAATCATAAAAGGCAGGCATGCATGTTCAGCAAGTGATTGGGAAGGAAAACAGAATGTTGGCCTTTATTGTAAGGGGATTGGAGTATAAAAGTAAGGAAATGTTTCTACAGCTGTACAGGATGTTGCAGACAGGATAAGAGATGGTATGATGGTTCCCCCTTTTCCGCACCTCTCAATTGACTAAAGACCCTTGTATTGGAAAAAGTGTTCTCAACCTGAGTGCTGTAATTCTCAGGAACTGACAAGTGACAGATTTTTAAAAAGAATAAATGTTTATTACTCAACACCCAAAATGTATACGCAATAAGACTGTCACAGTGACACACACACAACACATGCGAATACAGAAAAAAACCGGGAGCACGCACTTAAATCTTAAAAGTCCAGAAATTCGCTGTCACACATGTTTCTTTCAAAGTTAAGGCTTGAAACATTGCAGGCTGGTGTTTCCCCTTTGGTCCATTGAAGAAATAGAGATCGGAGGGTTATGAAGATGGATTCACTGCTTGCAGTGGCAGGCATTTCTCCAATCAAAGTGCAATCGAACTCCTGCAAATAGGTTCTTCAAACAGGTAGGTAAAAGTCAGGCAGAATTCTCTGCCTATTTATGGATTTTAGGCATGGTCTTGTTTCTTTACTGGTATGGAACACTCTGCTGCTGCCAAAAGTATGTCTTACTACATGTCCATTCTCAGCAGTTTGGTTTTGGTCAGGTGATCATGGTATCTGCTTTCCATGGCCCTCACAAATGGTCTCTGGCCATTGATATGCAAAAGTGTTTGAGTTTCACATGTTTACATATCCTTGTGTTCGAATGGGATTCTTTTCACATCCATTCTTTGGAATTCCACTCCAATCCCAAGAAATCTGTAGTCCATTATGAATAAGTTTCTGTAACTATTTTGATAATGGCAGCCATTAATCGACAGCAAAGATATGCTGCATTTTAATAACTTCACAGTTAAATATCCTGAAAGGTCGTTTGCATTTTAATACTCTGACCAGAAATGCTGGCTATCTTCCAATATTTTGTTAGTTCAATGTATATTGACAGAAAAGGGAAAAGAATACCAGCTCCATTTTATTTCAAAAACAGAGTGTCCAATCTTCCTTTAGATTTAAAAGTAAAGTGTCCGCTTTACATAAATCCATGAGTCTACCTTGAGGGTGTATGGCAAGGGCCTTCATGTGACCTCCTCTGGAGTACTGTTTTGGTCACCTTACTTCGGGATATAATAAGAAGGCGAATTCAGCTGATTCCTGGGATGAAATGATTGTCTCATGAGGAAAGGTTGAGCAGGTTAGGCCAACGCACTTTGGAGTTCGGAATGAGGGATAATCTTGCGGAAACACATTGAAGAGACTTGACAGGATGAATGCTGGCAGAATGTTTCCTCTTGTGGGGGAATCTAGAATGAGGGGGCACAGTTTAAAGATAAGCAGTCTCCCTTTAAGGTAGAAATGGGGAGGCATTTCTTCTCTCAGAGGGTTGTTAGTCTTTAGAACTCTCTTCCTCAGAGAGTAGTGGTGGCAGGACCATTGAATACATTCAAGGCTGAGTTAGACAGATTTGATCAACAAGGAAGTCAAGGGTTATGGGAGATGGGCAGGAAAATGGAGTCAAGGCCACAGTCAGATCAACCATGATCTAATTGGATGGTGCAGCAAGCTTGAGGTGGCAAATGATCTTTTCCTACTCTTGTTTCTTATCATCTTCCGATGGGGGCGGCACGGTGGCACAGTGGTTAGCACTGCTGCCTCACAGCTCCAGGGACCCAGGTTCAATTCCAGCATCGGGTGACTGTGGAGTTTGCACATTGTCCCCATGTCTGCATGGGTTTATTCCGGGTGCTCCGGTTTCCTCCCAGCGTCCAAAGATATGTAGGTTAGATAGATTGGCCAAGCTAAATTAATCCTTAGTGTCCAAAAAGGTTAGGTGAGGTTACTGGTTTTCAAGGATAGGGTGGAGGCGTGGGCTTAAGTAGGCTGCTCTTTCTGTGGATCGGTGCAGACTCGATGGGCCAAATGGCCTCCTGCACTGTAAATTCTATGATTTAGTCACCCTTTTGCAGTTGTACACTAGCAATTTTAATACCTTGTTTAATGAGGGCATTAGGAATACCTCTAGACAGCAGACATCCAGTGCTAGTAGAAGTGACACAGCATCGTAAGAACTTCAAGTGATCTAAGGAGGATGGGAGGTGGGGGTGCATAATAGGTGGATAGTTCTGCATTTCTAAGATGATCCACTTTACGAGAAGCAGCAAATGTTTTATTTATAATATTTTGAGATGCTTTGCCTGCATCAATTTGATGCAGGCATCCGTCCCCGGATGCAACAGCCATTTCTCAAGCACAAGTGATAATACTGGGATCTCATCACAAACTTTGACAGTTGGCTGATCCCAGAAACTTTGGTAGTTTCAGAGACAGGCCGGTCACCTTTGATGGCAATGTGTTGATGTCAATCTGTGTTTCTAAGTGAGGAAAGCAGGGCATTGCTCATCTATGTCATAGGCTAAAGGATCTTAGCCCACTCTGCCTGGCAGGGGATTGGGAAGGTGTGCAGTTAAACTTACTTTTACTGATTCTCCCATTCTCCCGGGTTTTCTGTCTCCAATTCGTGAGCAGCTCCACTCCGATCCTGGAAATGGAGTAATGGAAGCTCACCCAAGATCCCAAGTTGTCACGTTGCCATCGGTTTAACTGTACACCTTATTTAGGTGGCTGAACCCAGAAGCAGATGACTGTTTTGTAATAGCATATAATTAGGCTCCTGATCAATTTCAACACAGAATTGCCGAAGCTCTGTCTAATTTTCAACCTGCTCATAAAACCTGGGTCTCAGATTCTTCGGACCAATGGAGTCACTACCTAAAAGGTCACTCAGCTGCAGGCAGTTGGGTATTTGAGATTATGTTCCATTGTGCTGTTGTGATTGTCAGATGAGTTTCCAGCTTTCTGAGATTCTTTGCCTTATTTACTCTAATAGGCAGAGGGAGATGGTGGCGGGGTGTTAGTGTCGTACCAGCAATCCAGAGGGTCAGGCTAATATTCTGAGATACAAATATAGGGTTCAACTCCCACCAAGGCAGCTGGTGGAATTTGAATCCAATTAATAAGATCTAGAATCAAACGTTAACATCAGTGATGGTGACCATGAATCTGTTGGAAAAACCCAGCTGGTTCACTGTTGTCACTTAGGGAAAGAAACCTGCAATCCTCACATGGCCTGGCCTACACGTAACTCCAGACCCACAGCAGTGTGGGTGGCTCTTACTTACGGAAATGGCCTAGCAACCCTCTCAGTTCAAGTGCAATTTGGGGTGGACAATCAAGATTGTAAGGTGTTATATTCTTTGTCCTTTTTTCCAGAACGACCCGATGTAGTGTTGACAAAGAATATACCAATCAAAAGATTGAAACAAAACTAAGTTATTATTACGCTACGAATTAAATGAAGTTCGCACACTCTACTGAGCTACAGATAATAATTAAATGATATTGAATCTGTCTTACAATACTCAGTAATCTCTCTAGTCACTAACTACACTATGATCGAACCTCGTGCTAACTCTATCTACTCGAATCTTCTTCTTATGCTTTCACCATGCTTTCTCCTTATGCTATTCCCAGAATTCCCTGAGTCTGACTTAAATACAGAGAAGTGGTAACGCCCTCTAGTGTTTGATTTACACACATATGTAATTATTAACCTTCATTAACCTGACTATATACAGATCATTACAGCCAACAAATGGCTGCCTTGTCAGCGATGCCCACATCCCATGAAAGAATATATTTAAAAAAAATTAAACTCTCACTGCATATCATTGGGGTCATTAAACCACATTGAATCTGACGGAGGAAGGGGAACAACATCAGCCTCAAAAACCAGCAACAGCAGGATCTGCATGGGATGCGGGTGTGGGCACTGCTCATAGGAGACCATACTCGGCACACAAAATCTACAGGATTTATCTCTTTTCTGGATCTCCGAAGAGAACAGTATCAGGTGGTTGTTCTTTGCCAAGTGGGCTGCTACAGATCTCTGCTGTCTGCTGGACCAGATAGCCAATGGCTCTCAAAGTCACCACAATATTTTACGTCTTTGCCACATAGAACATAGAACATACAGTGCAGAAGGAGGCCATTCGGCCCATCGAGTCTGAACCGACCCATTTAAGCCCTCATTTCCACCCTATCCCCGTAACCCAATAATCCCATCTAACCTTTTTTGGTCACTAAGGGCAATTTAGCATAGCCAATCCACCTAACCTGCAAGTCTTTGGACTGTGGGAGGAAACCGGAGCACCCGGAGGAAACCCACGCAGACATGGGGAGAACGTGCAGACTCCGGACAGACAGTGATCCAGCTGGGAATCGAACCTGGGGCCCTGGCGCTGTGAAGTCACAGTGCTATCCACTTGTGTTGCCGTCCTGCCACACGCTAGGTTGTTACAGGGGTCATTCCCCACTTATCTCAGTCTGCTGCGTATCGCTACATTAATATCGCTACATTAAGCAGATCACCATTACAACAACTACTTGCATTTATAGTGACCCTGGCCCAGAGTTTGCAGTCAGCAATATATCACAACACTCACCATAACACTTTTTATCTGTCAGCATCTACTCTGCAATAAGTGGTTGAGTCAAAGCAACACAGTGCACTCTCTGGGGGATCTGGGACCAGTGTGAGCAGGGCAAGCAATGATATGTCTCATCTAGGATGCGCCAGTTAGAATATTTAATTCAAGACCAACTCATTCCCAGAAAGCAAAATAGGAGGAAAAATCGATGGGATTAAGAAAGAGATAAAAAAAGATGGAAAGAAAAGGTGTTATGTGATTGAGGCAAGAGAAAACTGGTGAGGCACTAATCCTGTCAACGAGTAAAGTGAAAATGGTGATGGGAGCTGTGGTGATGTGCATCAATGTAAATGCATGTAGGCTAGCTAGACACTAGAGGGAGCACCAGAAACATCACACACACACACACACACTCAACCAATAGATCAGTTAGATAGGACATGACCAATGGACATTCACGATGCACACGGAGGGGCATGACCACAGGGGGGCATTACACCAACCCATATATAAAGGACACCACACACATGATCTGCCTCTTTCCAGTGGAGACAGTCGGTGAGTAGAGACACAGGGTTGATTCAATATTACACCCACCACGTGGATTGCAGCAACTGGTTAGTCAGTCTGGGTAGCTATAGTAGGATTAGTAGTAGTGTCGAACCCGAGTAATAGAAGTGTAAATAGTTTAATAAATGTGTTGAAGTTATCTCCACGTCTGAACCTTCCTTTGTCAAGTGCACCACAAGGAAGCCGCTTATGTTACACCTACAACATAACAAATCACGGTACCAGGACTGAACTGTTTCAATCCACATAGCCATACCTCAGCCTACAGTGACAACCAGCAACGATACCCAGGCAAGATGTTTGAGATCCGGGTTCCGCAGCGGCTCCAGTGCCACGGCGATCTCCGTGAAAACTGACGTGTATTCCGGCGAATGTTTGAATTCTTCCTGGTGGCAGCCAAACTAGAAGACCTGGCCAATGCTGAAAAGACAGAGCTTCTCTTGACCATCGCCGGTGCCAGAGCAGAAGAAATCTTTAAAATATTCAAGTTCTCCAAGGGGCAAAACAGGAGCAACTTCCAGGCAGTCCTGGACAAATTCGGCAAATACTGTGAGGAAAACACACTCCAACCAGCAAGAAAAGGTAAGAGAAGCGCCAGTACTCACCACGATGCCGAGATCCCGGAGCAGAGAACAGTTTTGATCGGCAGTCATCTTTCTAAAGGGACTGCACTTGAACAGTTGCACGAGAAGCGCACAGAATGGGAAGGTCCGTTTGCGCATGCACGAGACGCCGCGCATGTGCAATCACGAAAACAGTCATCGGTAAAGGAACAGCGATCTGCGCATGCGCAATTGCTTCCTATGCGCAATCGCTTCCTATGCGCTAAGTCACATGCGTCATGACGTCAGAGGCCCCAGACAACGCCCATTTAAAGGGGAAACGTCCCAAATCAAAGAAAAAATCTTTTAAAGCCGTAAAACAACCTTCCTTCACCTGGAATGACAGCACAATGCCTCAAATTGACCCAGGAAATGAAATTAACCTCCGAAGAACCCTGCAACAAGCAGTTACCTATGCCCAAACTGATGATTCCGACCTTGAATACTTCGATACCGACCTTTACATTTTCTCTGGACATCACGAGCCCGATGCCAGCTTCAACGCAACAGTGATGATATTGTCCTAGAAGACTACGACTCGGACGAACCTTTCACCTTGGAAGGTACCAAATCCGAACCGCAACTAGACGTGTTGCACATTGGTGACCCCCGTATTGAATCCGACGCAGACGCGGATTCGTTCTTCGGATTTGAGGATCTTCAGCCCAGCAGTCTTTGCAGCATATTCTCAAACAGGCCAGCACTATGGATTGCCCACTAATGGAATCAAGACCGAAGGAGGACTACCGCAAGCGCAATCTGCACTACAGACTGGATGCCTTAGTTACAGCCCAGGATTTGCTGCATCCCAGCCTGGCCAGACAGCATATTCCTATCAGATGCAAGGTTCTAGTTTCACACCATCACCAAGTATTTATGCGAGCAGCAATTCTGTTTCCAATTCGACAAGCTTCAACGGTTCTCAGCAGGATCACCCTTCCAGCACAGCATGTGGCCAGAACCAGTATGTACAGTCTTATCCAACTTCAACATATGGCACGTCCATGACCTCGAATGATACTGTTTGTATTTGAAATGGTACCTCTTCAACATCAACACCTTATCAGCTACAAGATGCCATCCGACAGCATCATCACAAACATCGAAAAATGAAAGGGACTCCAAATCAGACAGCGAAGTGATTTGACCACTTCTTGGTTCCTGTGGCATAGGGACGTTGATGGCATTCATAACCAAGAGAGACATTTGACTATGATGATTGATGGTTTTTGGACTCACACAAATGATTTGGACTTATTGTTTAATCACTGCTCCCATGACTTGCATATACCTTAACCTATCTACCTGTTTTTTGTTCAATTTTCTGAAAGTGTACAGAAAATATGTAACATATAAAAAAGGGGGATGTGGTGATGTGCTTCAATGTAAATGCATGTAGGCTAGCTAGACACTAGAGGGAGCACCAGAAACATCACACACACACACACTCAACCATTAGATCAGTTAGATAGGACATGACCAATGGACATTCACGATACACATGGAGGTGACACGACCACAGGGGGGCATTACATCAACCCATAATTAAAGGACACCACACACATGATCTGCCTCTTTCAAGTGGAGACAGTCAGTGAGTAGAGACACAGGGTTGATTCAATATTACACCCAGCACATGGATTGCAGCAGCTGGTTAGTCAGCCTGGGTAGCTATAGTAGGATTAGCAGTAGTGTCGAACCCGAGTAATAGAAATGTAAATAGTTTAATAGCTTCTTCCACAAGGAAGCCGCTTATGTCACACCTACAACATAACAAATCAAAGAAAATGTGTTATGTGATTGAGGCAAGAGAAAACTGGTGAGGCACTAATCCTGTCAACGAGTAAAGTGAAAATGGTGATGGGAGCAGAGAAGCAGGTTCTTGGGACTGGAAATTTGATCAAAAGTAAACCTGCTGTTTAGAAAGGTTTGAAAAAAACAGAACTACACCCGTAAGCAGAACAAGAGTTTGCCTGCTTGCCGTTGGAAGACTCCAGGCTGCAGGGACTGTGCATATGATGAAGTGAAACGGGCTACGGGAATGAGGATCCAAACCTCTTTCTGATTCTGTGCAAGCTGCTTCTTGAATAAGACAAACCACAGTCCAGTCAAAATATATATTTTTTAATTTTGCGTTGTAGATTTGGAGAGCTCTTGTTTCATACATAAAAAAGAAACTGAAGGGAGGAAGTTTGAAGATGTATAGACCCTGGGAGCCCGTATTTGAAATGGAGGGAAAGGTGACATCATGGATGCATTTGATGAAGACAATGAGATTTAGAACTCGTAAGAAGAGAGATTTTAATTTTATTTCATAGCTGATCAAACACCGGCGGACTTAAAGGTTGTAACATTCCTCAGCTTGGTCGGGTGCAAAACTTTTATGCTACTGCAAACCTTAGACCATCCAGCAAAGCCGAGAGATGAACCTACAATGAATTGAAGAAGATTCACCAAGACCACTTATAATTGCAGAAAAGTTTCATTTCCACCACCGTAGCCAGGAAGAAGGTGAAAGCATCTTACAATACTGGTAACCTTGAGGAAGTTAGCAAATTACTGTGAGTTCGGGATGACACCCTTCATGATAGACTGGTATGTGGACTCTGCTATGAAGCTATTCAGAGAAAGCTGCTAACTGTAAGTGACTTAACTCTTAAATCAGCAATAGAAATTGCCACATCAATGGAACTGGCAGATTGGAGCTGGAGCGAAGATCCACAAGATGGAGACCGCCAAAAACAAGACTGCACGAGTACAACTATGTCATTGATGTGCACAAGCTGGACACTCAGCGGAGGAATGCTGGCATCGAGAAAATCAGTGCAAAACTGTGGCAAAAAGGGCCATATTGCCAAAGCATGCTGAACAAGGCAAACTTCACCAACACCAAAGATGTGTAAGGGGATGAAAACATCTAAACCTCCTAGTCAAGTCTACAAGATGATAGATTAAGTTCAAAACCCCTCAGAAGATGATGTACCCGAACAACTTCAAAAGCTCAAACCAGTTCAAAAACCTGTTTGAAGACTCACTGGGCTCAATGACAGAGTTGAAATCCAACTCAAACTTAAGCCAAACAGCACACTGAAATGTCTCAAAGCCAGAATCATACCATATGCCATCAGGCCAAAAGTCGACGAAGAACTATAAAGACTAGTCCAAACAGGAGTTATTGAACCAGTTATTACAAGTGATTGGGCTACACCAATAGTTCCTGTACTAAAATGATATGGCTCAGTAAGGATATGTGAAAATTTTAATGCAACTATAAACCCGGAATGTGTGCAGATCATTATCCACTGCTGCTAATTGAAGACTTATTTGCTGGACTTTCGGAAGGTCAGGAACACAGTAAAATAGATCTATTACAGGCACAGTTACAAATGAATATCGCTGCAAAATCACAATCCTTACGCACTATCATGACACACAAAGATCTGTTTCACCAGAGAAAACTTCCATTTGGGATAACATCTGCTCCTGCTGTTTTTCAGAGATCCATGGATAAAATTCTGAATGGGCTAAATGGTGTGCAATGTTATCTAGATGACATTCTCATCATTGGCTCAAGTGAACAAGAATCATAGAATCTCTGCAGTGCTGAAGGAGGTCATTCAGTCTATCAAGTCTTCTCCGACTCTCTGAAAGATCACCCTAACCTAGGCCCACACCCCCACCAAGTCACTGTAACCCTATCTAACCAGCACATCTTTTGGACACTAAGGGGAAATTTAGCATGGCCAATCCATATAATCTGCACATCTTTGGACTGTGGAAGGAAACCGGAGCACCCGGAGGAAACCCATGCAGAAATGGGGACAATGTGCAAACTTCATACAGACAGTCACCCGAGGCCGGAATTGAACTTGGGTCCTTGGTGCTGTGAGGCAGCAGTGCTAACCACTGTTCCACCGTGCTGCCCCAGAAAAGTATTTGAAGAACTTGGAAGCTACACTGGATGCTGTTACGACACCGTGGACAAGTTCCAGCCCACTTGTCCCTGAGTCACAGCACAAGTGAATTAATCAATAATTCTTCTAAAAATACCCCAAATCTTTGGCCCTTAGCTGTCCAATAATTACAGTCACCAGGTTGGTAAGTTTAAACACAATTACTGTTTATTTATAACAAGATCAAATATGAAACATGCAGTAAATACAGCAGCTTAACGACAAGCTAATACTTGGCTCCCCTTTTAACTGCCCCATCCTCTACCCACACACACAAGACAGGCAAACACAGAGGGGTAGAAAATGGTAAAAATAATAAGAATTAAGGTCAATAGATAACTGTCCTTGCTTCAGACGGTGAGTTCTTTGTTGCACTTTCTTCACAGATTCTGTGAAGTGTGGATTAAAGTCTCTAGTTTATAGTCTGCAAAGGTCTTCCTTACAGTTCGCAAATCTTATTCACAGTTTTTCCAGGAGTGGCTTCACAACAGCCTGTTCTGCAGAGAGAGTTATCAGATTCTGGATTCTGCTTGCGTCAGACGTTTCTACAGAGAGATGGTTCCCACAATGACCTCTTGGTGAGAATTAGCTGGTTATTTCTGGAGAAAACAGAGTGGGAAAAAGAAAGGTTTTCTCCCTTATTTGCCAAAGTGAAACTGAAAGTTCTTTAGGTCTCTGAACCATCTTAGTGGGAACGAATCCAATCACCACCTAATAACGATTGGCTACCACCCAAATCAGTCAAAGCGACTCATCACTGATCTCTGCTGCTCCTGAAATTCTCTGCCTGCATTTAAGGAACAGGCCACGGCTTCCTTCTCCTTGAATTAAAATGGCAGGCAACCTTAAAGACACATGTCCATAAATCATCCACGGATTAAAATGTAACAGCAAAAATAAAAGAAAGGGGAAATAAAGGAATAAACATGGAATAAACAGGAAATAAACAGTAAGGACCCTTACATACTCCCCCTTCCCCTCAAAGAATGAAACTTCAGGGCACGAACATTTCATTGTGAGGTATGCAAGATGTAAATCACAAACAAATACCCATCTAAACCATCCCCAATATACAAGTCCCCTTCCCAGTCTCCAGATTGGCAACTAGTCAGTCTTTATATGCAGGACAGAGCATCTGCAATCACGTTATTCTTTCCGGGAATATGTACAATTTTAACATTGAATTGTTGTAATAATAAATGGCAATGGAATAACTTTGTGTCCTGAGTTTTAAACTTCTTTATAAACAAAATTGGATTATGGTCTGGAAAATTCTGGGGCCGCCCGCAATGGTTCGTCCTTTAACATGGCCGCCATTCTCTCAAGCTCTACTTGCCGTTCCATGAACTACAGCGGTTTTGCTTATTTCTGCAACATGTCCATCGTGCATTGTATTTCAGTGTCTAACTTAGCCAGTATCTATGGTTTAAGTCGAGACAGATGTGGCTTTATTGGTTCAGAGTTTCTTATGCCTAAACCATAAGTAGTTGACAGAGTACCCCTGATGTTTCGCTATACTCTAGCCATATTAACACTATGGCTCCCAGGGCAGGTCATAGGCTAGGAATCACTAAGGGGCAAAAACGTTAGTAGGGGTTTTATAAAGACCCCCAAACTGTAGTGGCGATGTTGGGATTGACATTAAACAGGAAATTAGAGACACATGCGATAAAGGAACATCTGTAATTATGAGTGACTTTAATCTGCATATAGATTTGGCAAATCAAATTAGTAACAATACCGTGGAGGAGGAATTCCAGGAGGATCTATAGGATGCTTTTCTAGGCCAATATGTTGAAGAACCAACTCGGGAACAGGCCATCTTAGACTGGGTATTGTGTAATGAGGAAGGAATAGTTAGGAATTTAGTTGTGTGAGGCCCCTTGGGGTTGGGCGATCACAATATGATAGAATTCTTCATCAAGATGGAGTGTGACATAGTTGATTCTGAGACTAGGGTCCTGAATCCAATCAAAGGCAACTACGATAGTATGAGGTACGAGTTGGCTATGATCGGTTGGGGAATGTTATTTAAAGGGATGACAGTGTACAGTCAATGGTAAACATTCAAAGTGCGCATAGGTGAACTGGAACGATTGTTTATTCCTGTCTGGTGCAAAAATAAAACGATAAAGGTGGCCAAACCATTACTTACAAGAAAAAATAGAGATAGTATTAGGCCAAGGAAGAGGCATACAAATTGGCCAGAGGAAACAGCAGAACTGAGGATTAGGAGCAGTTTAGAATTCAGCAAAGGAGGACAAAGGGATTGATTAAGAAGGGGAAAATACAATATGAGAGTAAGCTTGAGGGAAACATAAAAACAGACAGTAAAAGCTTCTGTAAAAGTATGTGAAGAGAAAAGATTAGTGAATACAAATGTAGAACCCTCACAGTCAGAAACAGTGGAATTTATAATGGGGAACAAAGAAGTACCAAAGAGAGGGAAATGCATTCCAAACACTCAAGCGTGTAGTCAATGTTTGTAAAGATTGGGGTTTCATCACTTAGGCCACTGCCCTGAAGGGAGATGAATGAATCAGAGCTGCAGATGGTTTGTAGAAGCTGTCAATCACAGACCACTACTAGAAAGCTATGAATGGCTTGCAGCTAATGGATCTGTGGGAACCAGATGCAGGTTACAGCTATTCTCCTTCGAGGAGCGGATACGAGGAGCTGCAAGGTAAGTGCTACAGCTGTAATTCTTCTCACTGCCCCATTCTGGACCACACTCTAGCTTCCAGACAGGGGTCACTTTTCTGGGTTGGGGTGTGTGTGTGGGGGGTCTCTTTAGGCACAGTTCACTGTGGAGGGTCCCCCTATTATATGGGTCCCTGTGGGGTGCCCTTTGGCCAGGGAGTCCCTAGGCGGCCCCCCCCATTACAGGGGTCTCTGGGAGAAGTTTCTATTACAGGACTCCCTGTGGGTGGTCACCCTATTATAGGGGTCCCTTTGGGGGAGGGGGCCTATTTCAGGGCCCCCGGGGGGGGGGGGGGGGGGCTGCGGTGTGGGTCACCTCTGTACTTGGAGGTAGGGGGCACACAGGCAATCCGGGGTGGGGGATTGCGGTGCAGGGGGGAGGGTTTGGGGCTGATTGGCAGTGGCAGTGTGGGGCGGGGGGGGGGGGGGGGGGGGGGGGGGCGGTGGCCAGCCATGGGACCTTGCTTTCGGGCCGGCCGCTCAAAATGGCGGCACGATAACAGGATTCCCTTGTAAACGCTCATAAATTTGCAAGGCAAGGAACACTGAATTGCTTGCAGTTTGCGCTCCCAGGGGGATCGTAAACCAATTGCAATTCACCTTTGGCGGGAGAGCATAGGGCGGGATTCTCTGATTTTGAGACTAAGAGCCGACGCCGGCATAGGAACAGTGGTGTTTTACGACAGAAAAAATGGCGCAACAACTGTATTGATTGAGCTACTTTAAATGGGCTAGCAGCATCGCCAGCTGGAACACAATCAATTCCATGCAGAACGGTGCCGGATTCGTGGGCTCTGTGATTGGCGTACGTGAGGCTCACACGCCGCAGCCGCAATTAAACCGTCCCAAGGAGAGCAGCGCCACGGTTCAGGGACGTTGAGCTGGACACCCTCATGGATGCTGTGGAGGAAAGAAGAATGACCCTGTACCCCGACCCGAGAGGAAGTACGCCAGGCACCGCTGTTCGCCATGCCTGGGCGCTGGTGGCAGAGGTGGTCTGTGCCGTGGGCAACGTCGCTCAGACTGACATCTACTGCAGGAAGAAACTCCACGACCTCTTCAGGGCGGCCAGGGTGAGTAGGCAGTGTTGTGTCCTTGGCACTCACTCCGCCGCCCCCACATACCCGTAATAAGGCCCCGTAATAAGCGGGTGAAGACTGTAGGGGGACCACCAGAACTGCAGCCCCTCACCATGCCCGAGCAGAGGGCACTGGACGTGGTCGGTGACCTGGAGGAAAGAGAGGTCGCCGAGGCGGAGTTCGGCGTTGGGCGAGGAAGTGAGATGCTGCGTAGTTGCGGATCACCATGACACGTGTGCCCACCCCACACACCCCTCCACCCCCCTCAACCCACCCCCCCCGCCCTCTCACCCCACACACCCTCGACCCCCTCAACCCGCACCCCCCTCACCCCTCACCCAACCCCGCCACCCTCTCACCCCACACACCCCCAACCCCCTCACCCGACACACCCTCGACCCCCTCAACCCACCCCCCCTCACCCCTCATCCCACCCCCCACCCCCTCACCCCACACCCCCCACACTCTCAACCTGCACCCACCTCACCCCACACCCCCCCACCCCCTTTACCCCACACATCCTTGGCCCCCTCAACCGGCAGCCCCCTCATCCCTCACCCCACAACCCCCCAACCCCCTCACCCCACACCCCCCACCCTCCTCACCCCACTCTCCACCCTCAACTCTGTCCCCCCCACCCTGGCTTGTGTCTAATCTTACATGTCGTCTTGCGTCTTACAGAACCTGCCAGAGATGGGGTCGGTCCATGCGGAGACCCACGCCCCCAGCCAGCGCCAGAGCTGGTGCCCCCCAGACAGCCGAGCACTGACGTGGAGAGCAGCCCGAACACCAGCCCCCTGTTCCAAGACTCAAGACACCCAGGTGTTCGGGTCAGAGGAGGACTTTCCATTACAGTTGTCTCCTACACCCTCCACCATCCCAGAGACTATCACCTCGGTTGGGCACATAAGTGAAGAGGCTCCTGGGACACTATCTGGTGTGCACCACACATCACATCCGGTACAGCAGGTGGAGGGAGGAGCAGCCGAGGGGCTGGACGGTCGGAAGGCAGACCAGTCCCAGGACCAGCTGCCGTCCAGACGGGTCCTGGGCTCCTGGAACATCCAGTCCCAACCATAGTGCAGATGCAGTCAGAGACCCAGGGACCACAAGAGGGGATGACAGTGAGCATCCAGCACCTGTTGGCGCAGGTGGAGTCCATCCGTGTGCAGGAGCAGAGGGTGTAGTGATCTCTGTATGTCACAATACACGATCAGACTATGTTAAGCTAGTACAGGCAACTGATCACTAGATGACCACACTATCAGGACCTATATGAATGTTTTCCCGCTCTTTCCTAGGTGTGTGTCTGGAGTGCAGAGAATACAGAGCTAGAGAGAAGAAATTAATAGATATCAGTAATAATCTTTATCTTATTTAATAGTTTGACCTACAGTTATTTGTTTGTTTACTAGTTTAGTATTAAGTAAAAAGAACTCACGAGATTATTTTATATTACTCATTAAATTACTTTATCATCACTGGAAGACTACGGCTATATTTCAACAACTCGACTAGATAAAAAGAGTAATATATATATTACAACATTGTAATATAAGAGAGGGCAGTGCCGGTCATGGGTGCTACCCAGGCCGACACCGCATGGGTGACGTCCGCGGTGGAGGCATTGGGGGTGATGGTTTTGGCTACGGATCAGCGTGTCCAAGGCCTGGGGCATTCTGTGCAGGCGGTGGCCGAGGCCCAGGATAGTGCTGTGCTCTCACAGGCAGCCATGTGCCAGAGCCACCTGGACATTGCAGCGGCGCTCCTCAGCATGGCCCAGTCACAGCAGGCCGTGGCTGGGCACGATGGCGGCATTGCCCAGGCACTGGCCAGTGTGGCGCAGACACTGGGCTGGGTGGCCCAGTCCCAGAGGGAGGAGGCCCAGTCCCAGAGGGAGGTGGCCCAGTCACAGAGGGAGGTGGCCCAGACCCAGAGGGAGATAGCCCAGATCCTGAGGGAGGTAGCCCAGATCCTGAGGGAGATGGCTCAGTCATTGGCTGTTGTGGCGCAGACCCACAGGTGGTGGCACAGTCGCAGCGTGAAATGGGGCAGTACCAGACGGAGATGGTCCACTCCCTGTGATCCATGGCCGCGCGCCTGCAGACCCTGGTCGAGACGAGAGTGGGCCTCCAGGACTGGCAGCGGCAGGTGGGGGGGGGCATCAAGGGATGGCTCCGCTCGCACCCCTGTCCAATAGAGTAGTCCGGGGCCATGGGGCACCTCGAGGGAGGAGGAGGTGATGGGGCCCGTGCCGGTTACTCCCGCAGGAGTGGTGCCGGAACACCGTAGCACCTCGGACTCCCCCCCCCCCTCCTGTCCCTGGTGCATCTGGTGGGCAGAATAGGGTGGCACCACGCCACCTGGGACAACCGAGCAGCGTACTGGCCCAACTAGGCCGGGTTGCCCCAGGAGATGCGCACCCTTGTCGCAGGGCAGGGGTCACAGCAGGCTGCGTCCACTCTTGCTTTACCGTGTGGGGAACCACCGAGGCGTAGTATCAGGGCCCGTAAGCCCAGAAAGTTAGACACCAGTTAGGTTTGCATCGGTGCAGGGCACAGTTCAGTCATAGGGGTTAGGGCACAGACTGCACGTATTTCTTCACGATAAACATCTGTTAACACCGTTAAATCCTGCCTCGGTGCTCTGTCTGATGGGTGTGGGGGTGGGCTGGTCCGCGCTGGCCGGGGGGAAGGGGGGGGGAACGGGGGACCAGTGCAGGCCCTGTGGGAGTACCACACACCCCCCAACCCCACCCGTGCCCCGACAGATCCCAGCACACCCAGCCCAGGGATTCGATGGGGCCGTGTGATGGCTTGGCCTGCTCGCATGCAGGGATCACCCAGGTGGAAGGTGCTACTGTAGGCTTGAGTCAAATGTTGTCATACGATGCGGAGCACCAGAGTTCATTGCAGAGCAGGTTGTTATCGTCCTCCATCCCATGGACCGGACCCACTGTCACTGCCAACCCAGGTCCTCCGGCTCGTAGCTCCACAGGTATGAATAACGGAGGGGCGTGCAAGCGGGCGGATTGGCGGTGTGGGAAGTGAGGCGGTGTGGGTCTGGGATGTGGTGTCCGTGCCGCTGGCCAGCAACACCCCACCCTCTCCACCCCCTGTCTCCTAGTCAGTGAACCTGGAGATGATCAGAGCGTCCTGTGCGCATTGGCCCTGGCAATGACATCGTGTGGCTCCCGTGCGTGCCTGTGCCCCATGTCCTGCTCATCGTCCCGCTGTCCTGCATCCTCCTCGTCAGACAGGGCCTGCCCTTCCTCCTCCTCCTCCTCCTCCTGCACATTGCCCCTCTGCTGTGCTATGTTATGGGAGATGCAGCAGGCCACCATGATGCGGGTGATCCTCCTAGCCTCATACTGGAGGGCCCCTCCAGAGCGGTCCAGGCATCTTCAGGATGCCGAAGCTCAGCTCGATCACACTTCCGGTCGTTGGGTGTTGTTGTAGCAGTTCTCCGTGTTGGTCTGTGGCTGATGGTCACAGACCAGCTGGATGTTCGTTGGGTGGCACCTCCTTCGGTTAGTGTAGAGCGGCGTGTTATCCGCAGGTGCTCGTAGGGCAACAGGCATCCCGTCTATCGCTCCCTGGACTCGGGGCACCCCAGTGATGGCAGCGAACCACGCTGCCCGGGCCACCTGGTGGGCTTGGTCCACATGGAACTAGATATATTGAGGTGCCTGGGCATATAGGGCCTCCATGACGGCGCTGGTGCGCCTATGTGCCGAGGTCTGTGAGATCCCGGACAGGTCCCCACTCGGCGATTGGAAGGACACCAACGCATAGAAGTTCAGGGCAGCCGTCACCTTGACGGTCACTGGGAGCGGGCATCCTCCCCCATACCCCTGCAGTGCCAGGTGTGCCATGATCTGGCAGACGTATCGCACTGTCTCTCTGCTCAGTTGGAGTCTCCAACGGCATGCCTAGTCCAGCAGGTCTCGAATGACAGGCGCTGCCGGTACACACGAGGCCTCAGGCGGCGCCTCCTTGTCACCTCCTCCTCCTCAGCCTGTTGGGCGGCTGGTGCTCCAGCCTGTGCGGCCGCCTCCCACCCCTCTACAGTCCATTCCTCTGCAGCCCGTTCCTCTGCAGCCCGGTTCTCTACTGGCCGTTCCGCTGCTGCAGCTTCACCCTCATCTCCGAGTAGCCCGGCTCATGTGGCCGCAGGGCATCTCACAGAGCAGCGACCATCACCAGCATTGCATCCATTGTCTGCAGGGATGGAAGGCCAACATGCTGGCATGGCGCATGCTCCCGTGCCCAGCCAGGTTCCATGGGCTAAATGGCAGCGCCGGTTAGCACTGCGGGCCTCCCCCACCCCTGCACCCCTGCCCCGTTGGTATACAGCACAGTCGGCACCCCCAGTCCTGGCGCCAGTCCCTGCTGCCAGTAGGAACATTGGCTGGCATTGCCCTCACTGGGGGCTGCTGTGGGTGTTGCACCGGTTGATCGCCCGGTGGATGACGGCCAGTTGGGCGGGGTGTTTGGGAACAGGGGAGTGGCGCGCTGTGCCAGGGGGTGGGGTGCAGGGGTGGGCGCACCCATATTGCCGGTGTCACTGTGTAGAACCAGGGGCTGAGGTGGGTGTGCAGCAAGGTGGCCACCGTAATGGCGGTCAGTGCCTGGGTACTGCCCCAGTTGTGTGAGGGGGCATCCTGGCCGCTCGGACTGTGCCCCCTACTCACCCGGCCCTGGCAGGTGCAGCCAACATGGCCGGTGTCCGGCCGGCAGCTCGCAGTCACTCCATGCATGTCCTACCTCCTCTCTCTCTCTCACTCAGTAGCCACAACGGCAGGTTCACGACTTTTGAGAGCACAAGTGAACCACGCCATTGGGAACTGGGCCCATCGGAGGCGGAGAATCGCAGAGGCCCCGGAGAATAAGGTGTCAGGCCTGCTAATTATGTGCCTACTGTACTTTTACCCCACGTGGCGAGCGACGCAGTTATGCCATTTCCGGGGCGCAGGAGCATCCCGATTTGGCGTCAAACTGGCACCTACCCCGATTTTGGTGTGGTAAGCTATTCTGTGCCAATGGCGTTTCCCGATTTAGGCGTCGGCAAGCGGAGAATCCAGCCCATAATCTTTCAAATGGAGAATTCAGACCATTTTTTCAACTGCTGATTAGCTCCCACCTCCACTGTTGTTACCATAGTCCCACAGCCACCTCTCAGCCTGGCCATTCCCGTTCTTCTCACTTGAGTTCAAGGGAAGCAAACTTGAACGGATGTGACAGAGAACTGGTGTAACCAGTGACTGGATTTTTTGGAATTCTCTACTGCAAACTGTCTTCTCATACCTTTCTTTCCTGTCTCCTCCACCCTCACCGACAACAACAGGTGTGATGATGTCATGTACTGTTTTGTCACTAAAATTAAGAACATCCAATCAGCTTCCTCTACCGTGTTCCTCCCTTCCTCTAGCCCAATGGGCTAACATTTTCTAAATACCCACTGTCATAATATACACTCATGTATATCGTGAGATGCAGACAGGCAGTGATTGGCACACAGGATAACCAATGAACACACACGACACAGAACAACCAATCACCAGACAGGACACTGCAGGGGACACCACCACTATAAAACACACAAGGCATTAAGACTCTCCCTCTTCTCACAGGATACAGCTACAGAGATAGTTAGAGTGCACAAGGCCGTGAGCACCGTCTCCATGTGACAGAGAGCTAGTCTGGTCAAGCCAGACAGAGGTTATCAGTTTAGATTAATAGTGTCAACCCACAGCAGATTATGTACAGCAACCAGCAGGTTCAATAAAACAGTGTTGGACCATCTCCTGTGTCGGAAGCCTGTTTCTCGTTTCACTGCATCCAGTTGCAGTCAATGTTAAACCAACTCAGATAACACATCACCCACTATCCTACCCTTAAATTGCATCTCTCTCTAGTTTTATCCTTTCTGCCCTCATGTCCTCTCTTGGCTCCACATGTCTATGAAATCTATATCCTGTTCCCTAAACTGCGGATCATTCAACCTCCTTTCCTGGTTCCTATGTTAGCTGATATTGTTATTATTTTTCTTTCTTCAGTTATTTTCCATATCTCCTTTAAATCTGCTGCAATCAGCAACTCCTCAAAAGAAATCCTTGACCCCACCATTCTTACCAGCTACTGACCCTTTTCCTACTTCTCTTTTCTGCCAAAGTCCTTAAATGTGTTACCACCTCCTCAATCTATGTCCAATTTCCCCTGAACTCCTTGTTTGAATCCCACCAATCAGAATCACAGAATTTACAGTGCAGAAGGAGGCCATTCGGCCCATTGAGTCTGCACCGGCCCTTGGAAAGAGCACCCTCCCTAAGCCCACACCTCCACCCTATCCCCACACTTCCACCCTATCCCCGTAACCCCACCTTACCTTTTTTGGACACTAAGGGCAATTTAGCATAGCCAATCCATCTATCCCTGCAGATCTTTGGACTGTGGGAGGAAACCGGAGTACTCGGAGGAAACCCATGCAGACACGGGGAGAACGTGCAGACTCCGCACAGACAGTGACCCAAGCCGGGAATTGAACCTGGGACTCTGGTGCTGTGAAGCCACAGTGCTAACCACTATGCTACTGTGCTGCCCTCTATGCTACTGTGCTGCCCTAAGATTTCTATTCATACCACTTTCATTAAATAACACTTCTCAAAGTTACAAGTGACATCCTATGTGTCTGTGACTAAGATAAATTATCGCTCCACACATCTTTCTCAACTTGTCTGCAGCCTTTGACATGGTTGATCACACCATCTTCATCCAATGCTTCTGCACTGTTGTCCAGCTGGTGGGACTGCACTTGGTTCCATTTTTATCTATCGAACTGTCACCAGAGTATCACCTACAATGGCTTCTCTTCGTGATCCCATACCTCTGGTAACCATCTCCCGCCCCAGCCCAGTTGCCTATGCTTTCTCACCTTTGTGCTGTCCTTCAACGATATCATCCAAACACACAGCCTTAGTTTTCACACGTACAATGATGACATCCAGGTCTACCCCACCAACACCTTCCTCGATTCTCTCCACTGTGTCCAAATGGTCAGACCACTTAGTCAACCAGCAATGGATGAACAGAAATTTCCTTCAACCAAACATAGGAAAGTATAAAGCCATTGCCTTTGGAACTGGTATTGTTGTAGGCTGTTGGATCTCATTTGGTAGGTCTTAATGAAGTCGTTGTAGCCCGAAGTAAGTTAACTATGTGTTTATTAACTACAAGTAACAAATACACAGATACGTAAAAGGGTCAAGCTAGGAGCTGTCTCCATGCTTGTTCATGCACCATCTCTGTCCAACACTAGATTGAGCCCTAGGTGCAGGTCATGTGCTCTCTTATATCACTTTGCAGGCAGTACTGTACTCAATGCCATGTTAACCCTTTATGTGCCAGATCCTTATATTACACCTTCCCAAGTCTTTATTCAAAGTATTTCAAGTTTTTCTAGTTTGCCTCTTTTATTTACATCTTTATTACCACCCCATTTCTCCCCTTCAAAAGCCTGAGTTCAGTTCAGGCAGTCTGGAGGCCTTGTCATCCCACCTTACTGTCAGTGGAGTAGTCGGACTGTCATTACAGGTAAACTCTGTTGATATGGAGGTTGTTATGACATCTGGGTACCTTTTTATCCTCTTCTTCCATTCCTTGCTAATGAATTGCTCTTTGTCAATTTGGCAGTTGTAGAGATAAGTGGCTGTTGTTCTTGTGGGGTGGACGATGGCCATTCCTGTTATAAAGATGTGTTTGTTTTCAGTAAGCCCACCTTTGCTTTTGGTTGTGTGATGTGCTGTCAGCAATTTCTAATTCCAATTCTCTTCCTGCACCTTGTGGTACACCATGGCAGATTTTTGTCTGTTTCCACAGCGAATGATTCCTGGAACAGGTTACTAGTCTGTCACCAGGGGCTTATAGCTTGAGGGGCACCACTCCACATCAAATGGGGCTGATCAGGAGTCTCTCCCAATCTTCGCATTAGCCATTGGTGTGTTTGGAAGGATCTACAGGTTGACACACTCAACCTGTTTGACTGCGTTATGAATGCACCTTCTTTGGCCATCAATTCCAGGGTGGGACCTGAACCAGGAGCTTCTTGCTCAGAGGCAGGGATACTACCCGCTGCGCCATAAGACCTCCTCTGTGGGCAATGGGCAGCTGCTACTTGGCTCCAACATCATCTGTGGCACTGTTGTTCTCGCCGGGAGTGGCAGTGTTTGCTCTGTGGTCGCAGTGCTGCCCTCATCAACAGCCACCGAAGCCAGAGGTTGAGACTCTTCTGGTTATTGGTTTCTCTCTTGTCTACCTCCACTGGAAGCATTACGCCACCCATTTTAATGGTTGGCTGGTCTGACCAATGAGGGCTTTCTATCACCTGTGACAAAAGTGGATGTGGTGGTATGTATTAGGGGTAATACCGTACACCACGTGTCGACAGGCTATTGGTGGAGGGATGCCAGGTCCTGATAGGATCTGCCACCTACTGGACTCCACCCAGAAATGCCGGTATAAGAACCCAGTTTTTCCCTCCATTTCCCTCAGCAGTTGCATTCTGTAACCACGCTGCTGGGGATAAAGTTCTGCTTAATAAAGCCTTCAATTGACATTACCTCAACCTGCCTCGCTTCATATTGACGGTGCTACAGTGGACAAACCTGTTCAGCAGAGAGAGAATACAGTTCAGAGCTGATGTCCCGTTCCGGATACTCTTTCTTCATCCAGCTCTCGGGAACTTGAAGTTCTGTATAATTTACGACAGTGGGGTGTTGGCTTGACCTTATTTACGTCAGTAGTTTTTCTGCGTATTGAGGAGATTCAGGGCTGCACAGGCATCTCTGCTCAAGAGAGAAAAAGATTGTTCATGGATGACGTACATCAGCTTGAAGATTTGTTTGCTGCCATAGTGCTCCATGGTTCAGGTCATGACCTCCAGGGCTGAGGGCATGAGTTCCATGGTGCAAGGCTTCAACTGCATGGTGCAAGCACTAGTGGGAATCCATTAGTGTCAGTTCCAGAGGACGGCGGGACTTCTGGATCTCACTCCAGTTGTCCCCCTATCCCACTTTCCGTCCCACCCAACCAATTAAAGAGATATAATGAGGGAGGTTTTGGTCTCAGTGCTAAATGGACCAAATCCCGCGTCCAATTGAGGAAACCCTCTATCATGTTGCCAGGCACTACCACCATGTTAAATAGGATAGATTTTGAACAGACATAGAAACTCAAAACTAGGCATCCACGAGGCACTGTGGGACATCAGCAGCAGCAGAATTGTGTTCAGCCACAATTTGTAACTTCATGGTTTGGCATACCTCCCACTCTACTATTATCATCAAACCTGAGTTCAACAATAATTTAATGAAGAAATGAAGAGTTCATGCCAGGAGTAGCACTGGGCATATGTAAAAATGGCCTCAACCTGGTGAAGCTACAACACAGGACCATGTGCATGCTGAACAATGAAGACAGCATGTGATAGACAGAGCTAAGCAATCTGACAAAAATGGATCAATTCCAAGCTCTGCATTCTCGCCACATCCAGTTATGAATAGTGATGGACAATTAAGCAAGTAACTGGAGGAGGAGGCTCCACAAATAAACCCATCCTCAATGATGGGGGAGCCCAGCAAGTCAGTGCAAAAGGCAAGGATGAAGCATTCTTAACAATCTTCAGCAAGAGGTGCTGAGTGGATGATTCATCTTAACCTCCTCCTGAGGTCCCCAAGCATCACTCCAACAACACTCCAACAACATTCAGGACAAAGCAGCCCACTTGATTGGAACTGCATTGACCACCTTCGACATTCACTCCCTCCACCACCAACGCACAATGGCAGCAGTGTGTGCTATCTACAAGATACACTGCAGAAACTCACCAAGGCTCCTTCAACAGCATCTAACAAACCTGCGACCTCTACCACCAAGGAGAAGGGCAGCATATACATGAGAATATCACCAAGTTCCCTTCCGAACCACACATCATCATGCCTTGGAAATATATCTCTGTTCCTTCACTAATGCTGGATCCAAATCCTGGAACTCCCTATGGGCGTCCCTATACCAGATGCACTTCAGTGGTTTAAGAAGGTGGCTCACCGCCAACCTCTCAAGGGCACTTAGGGGTGGGTAATAAATGCTGGCGTAGACAGCGATGCCCACATCCCATGAAAGAATATATTTTAAAAAGTCACAAATGTCAATCTTTAGCCAATTTGATTCACTCTATGTGATATCAAGAAACGGCTGAAGCATTGAATACTGCAAAGGTCCTGACAACACTCTGGCAATAGTACTGAAGACTTGTGCTCCAGAACTTGCATGCCTCTGAAGCAAGTGTTCCAATACAGCTACAATACCTCCTCCTTATGAACCTCCTTATGTAGATAGGCCAATGAGAGGCGTAGCCATATTGGATTTGGAACTGGGTAATGAACCAGGACAGGTGGTGTGGTGTATATGGATTTCAACAAAGCATTTGATAAGGTTCCCCACGGTAGGCTATTGCAGAAAATACGGAGGCTGGAGATTGAGGGTGATTTAGAGATGTGGATCAGAAATTGGCTAGCTGAAAGAAGACAGAGGGTGGTGGTTGATGGGAAATGTTCAGAATGGAGTTCAGTCACAAGTGGAGTACCACAAGGATCTGTTCTGGGGCCGTTGCTGTTTGTCATTTTTATCAATGACCTAGAGGAAGGCGCAGAAGGGTGGGTGAGTAAATTTGCAGACGATACTGAAGTCGGTGGTGTTGTCGATAGTGTGGAAGGATGTAGCAGGTTACAGAGGGATATAGATAAGCTGCAGAGCTGGGCTGAGAGGTGGCAAATGGAGTTTAATGTAGAGAGGTGTGAGGTGAGTCACTTTGGAAGGAATAACAGGAATGCGGAATATTTGGCTAATGGTAATGTTCTTGAAAGTGTGGATGAGCAGAGGGACCTAGGTGTCCATGTACATAGATCCCTGAAAGTTGCCACCCAGGTTGATAGGGTTGTGAAGAAGGCCTATGGAGTGTTGGCCTTTATTGATAGAGGGATTGAGTTCCGGAGTCAGGAGGTCATGTTGCAGCTGTACAGAACTCTGGTACGGCCGCATTTGGAGTATTGCGTACAGTTCTGGTCACCGCATTATAGGAAGGACGTGGAGGCTTTGGAGCGGGTGCAGAGGAGATTTACCAGGATGTTGCCTGGTATGGAGAGAAAATCTTATGAGGAAAGGTTGATGGACTTGAGGTTGTTTTCGTTGGAGAGAAGAAGGTTAAGAGGAGACTTAATAGAGGCATACAAAATGATCAGGGGGTTGGATAGGGTGGACAGTGAGAGCCTTCTCCCGCGGATGGAAATGACTGGCACGAGGGGACATAGCTTTAAACTGAGGGGTAATAGATATAGGACAGAGGTCAGAGGTAGGTTCTTTACGCAAAGAGTAGTGAGGCCGTGGAATGCCCTACCTGCTACAGTAGTGAACTCGCCAACATTGAGGGCATTTAAAAGTTTATTGGATAAACATATGGATGATAATGGCATAGTGTAGGTTAGATGGCTTTTGTTTCGGTGCAACATCGTGGGCTGAAGGGCCTGTACTGCGCTGTATTGTTCTATGTTCTATGTTCTAGGTGTTAGATTTGGAGGTGGGTGAGCACTTTGGTGATAGTGACCACAATTCGATTACGTTTACTTTAGTGATGGAAAGGGATAGGTATATACCGCAGGGCAAGAGTTATGTCTGGGGGAAAGGCAATTATGATGCGATGAGGCAAGACTTAGGATGCATCGGATGGAGAGGAAAACTGCAGGGGATGGGCACAATGGAAATGTGGAGCTTGTTCAAGGAACAGCTACTGCGTGTCCTTGATAAGTATGTACCTGTCTGGCAGGGAGGAAGTGGTCGAGCAAGGGAACCGTGGTTTACTAAAGCAATTAAAACACTTGTCAAGAGGAAGAAGGAGGCTTATGTAAAGACGAGACATGAAGGTTCAGTTAGGGCACTCGAGAGTTACAAGTTAGCTAAGAAGGATCTAAAGAGAGAGCTAAGAAGAGCCAGGAGGGGACATGAGAAGTCTTTGGCAGGTAGGATCAAGGATAACCCTAAAGCTTTCGATAGATATGTCAGGAATAAACGAATGACTAGGGTAAGAGTAGGGCCAGTCAAGGACAGTAGCGGGAAGTTGTGCTTGGAGTCCGAGGAGACAGGAGAGGTGCTAAATTAATATTTTTCGTCAGTTTTCATACAGGAAAAAGACAATGTTGTCGAGGAGAATACTGAGATTAAGACTACTAGACTAGAAGTGCTTGAGGTTCATAAGGGGGAGGTGTTAGCAATTCTGGCAAGTGTGAAAATAGACAAGTCCCCTGGGCCGGATGGGATTTATCCTAGGATTCTCTGGGAAGCTAGGGAGGAAATTGCTGAGCCTTTGGCTTTGATCTTTAAGTCATCTTTGTCTACAGGAATAGTGCCAGAAGACTGGAGGATAGCAAATGGTGTCCCCTTGTTCAAGAAGGGGAGTAAAGACAACCCCGGTAACTATAGACCAGTGAGCCTTACTTCTGTTGTGGGCAAAATCTTGGAAAGAATTATAAGAGATAGGATGTATAATCATCTGGAAATGAATAATTTGATTAGAGATAGTCAACACGGTTTTGTGAAGGTTGGGTCGTGCCTCACAAACCTTATTGAGTTCTTTGAGAAGGTGACCAAACAGGTGGATGAGGGTAAAGCAGTTGATGTGGTGTATATGGATTTCAGTAAAGCGTTTGATAAGGTTCCCCACGGTAGGCTACTGCAGAAAATACAGAGGCATGGGATTCAGGGTGATTTAACAGTTTGGATCAGAAATTGGCTAGCTGGAAGAAGACAAAGGGTGGTGGTTGATGGGAAATGTTCAGACTGGAGTCCAGTTACAAGTGGTGTACCACAAGGGTCTGTTTTGGGGCCACTGCTGTTTGTCATTTTTATAAATGACTGGAGGAGGGCGTAGAAGGATGGGTGAGTAAATTTGCAGATGACACTAAAGTCGGTGGAGTTGTGGACAGTGCAGAAGGATGTTCCAAGTTACAGAGGGACATAGATAAGCTGCAGAGCTGGGCTGAGTGGTGGCAAATGGAGTTCAATGCAGAAAAGTGTGAGGTGATTTATTTTGGAAGGAATAACAGGAAGACAGAGTACTGGGCTAATGTTAAGATTCTTGGCAGTGTGGATGAGCAGAGAGATCTCGGTGTCCATGTACATAGATCCCTGAAAGTTGCCACCCAGGTTGAGAGGGTTGTCAAGAAGGCGTACGGTGTGTTAGCTTTTATTGGTAGAGGGATTGAGTTTCGGAGCCATGAGGTCATGTTGCAGCTATACAAAACTCTGGTGCGGCCACATTTGGAGTATTGCGTGCAATTCTGGTCGCCGCATTATAGGAAGGATGTGGAAGCATTGGAAAGGGTGCAGAGGAGATTTACCAGAATGTTGCCTGGTATGGAGGGAAGATCTTATGAGGAAAGGCTAAGGGACTTGAGGCTGTTTTCGTTAGAGAGAAGAAGGTTAAGAGGTGACGTAATTGAGGCATACAAGATGATCAGAGGATTGGATAGGGTGGACAATGAGAGCCTTTTTTCTCGGATGGTGATGTCTAGCACGAGGGGACATAGCTTTAAATTGAGGGGAGATAGATAGAAGACAGATGTCAGAGGTAGGTTCTTTACTCAGAGAGTAGCAAGGGCGTGGAATGCCCTGCCTGCAACAGTAGTGGACTCGCTAACACTAAGGGCATTCAAATGGTCATTGGATAGACATATGGACGATAAGGGAATAGTGTAGATGGGCTTTAAGTGGTTTCACAGGTCGGTGCAACATCGAGGGCCGAAGGGCCTGTACTGCGCTGTAATGTTCTATGTTCTATGTTCTACCCAACATTGTGCAAAATCACCCAGGTATCCTGTCTACAGAAAGCAGGATAAATACAAACCTGGTTCAATGAGGAGGGCATGACAGTAACAGCATACAGAAAAATGAGGTGATAGATATAGCTAAGTGATCCCACAACCAACAGATCAAATCGAAGCTCTGAAATTTCTGCCACATAATAATAATAATAATCAATTTGATTATAATCTTTATTAGTGTCACAAGTAGGCTTACATTAACACTGCAATGAAGTTACTGTGAAAATCCTCTTGTCGACACATTCCAGCGCCTGTTGGGTACACAGAGGGAGAATTCAGAATTTCCGATTCACCTAACAGCACGTCTTTCGGGACTTGTGGGAGGAAACCGGAGCACCCGGAGGAAACCCACGCAGACACGGGGAGAACGTGCAGACACCACACAGACAGTGACCCAAGTGGGAATTGAACCTGGGACCCTGGCGCTATGAACTGAAGGGCTAACCACTGTGCTACCGGTCCGTCCTTCATCCAGTCGTGAATGGTAGTGGACCTCCTCCTCCTCGGTAGCCACCACATGCTTCTCCCCCTTCAGCATATCGCCCTGCTGCTGTAACAGGTTGTGGATGGCAGAGCAGACCACAAAGCGGGAGACCCTCTTGGAGGTGTGCTGCAGTGCACAACCAGAGTGGTCGAGCCCGATGCACTGCCTAATGACAGCCCGGGTGACCACATGGGTCTCGTTGTATTGGGTCTCTGCATTGGTCACCGGCCTCTGTAATGGTGTCATTAGCCAGGTCCTCAGCAGGTGCCCCTTATCCCACAAGAGCCAATCGGCCATCCTGGGGTGGCCCTCAAAGAGGCCGGGGTGTAGGACTGCCTCAGGATGCAGCTGTCGTGCACACTCCCTGGAAAACATGCACACACGTGCATGATCTTCACATGGTGGTCTCACACGAGCTGGACATTCAGGGAGTGGAACCCCTTCCTGTTGTTGTAGGGCACTCCCTGACAGCCCGACGCGTGCAAGGAGACATGCATGCCATCTGATACCCCATGGACATGGGGCATCCGGCAATGGTGGAGAATCCTTTTTAAAAATAAATTTAGATTACCCAATTCATTTTTTCCAATTCAGGGGCAATTTAGCATGGCCAATCTACTTAGCCTGCACATCTTTGGGTTGTGGGGGCATGACCCTCGCAAACACGGGGAGAATGTGCAAACTCCACACGGACAGTGACCCAGAGCCGGATCGAACCTGGGACCTCGGCGCCGTGAGGCAACAGGGATAATCCACTGCGCCACCGTGTTGCCCAATGGTGCAGAATCTTGCTGCCCAGGCACCTTGTTGGGCCTGGTCCAAGTAAAGGTTATATAGTTTGCAGCCCGGACAAACAGGGCATGTTTGACCTCACGGTTGCACTTGTGGGCTGTAGGTTGTGAGATGCCGCACAAGTCCCCGCTCGAGGCCTGGAATGCCATTGAGGCGTCACCACTTAGGGCTACGGTGACCTTGATGGCCACTAGGAATGGGTATCCTCCTCCATGTGGTGCCAAGTCCGTGAGGACATGGCACAGGTGCTGCACCATCTCATTGTTGAGGCAGAGTCTCCTGCAGCACACGCTGCCCATCATCTGTTCGAAAGGCTAGCAACACCTCTAATCTTGGGCTGACACCAGCCTCCCCCTCTGGGTCCCTTCCTGGCCTGATTGGCGGCCGGGTCATCACGGTGTGGGGCAGGGCCCTACACATGGCCTGCCACCTCGTGCCTCTGTCGACGCTGCAGCCATCGTCTTCTCTGGTGTCTGGCCTCCTGGCCTGTCAGCAGCACCGTGAGGGGAGCCTGCGGGGGTCCAAGATATCATCCCTCTCGTGTAATATCTGTAAGGAATTGGAGAGTGTGTGAGACTGAAGTCCAGTGGTGTCTTCCACCCCGGGGGCCTACAGCCCCATTGCAACCTTCTCCCCTCCCACATCCTCTGCCATCCGACACACCTAGCCCCCACACCCCCGGCCTGATCACCGGACCCCACACCCTGTACCAGATACTCACACATAACGTTATCTGGACCTGGCGCAGGTCCCCTCACTGGTGCAAACACCCACCCTATGATCGCAGAGATGCCCCAGGTGCTGATGGCCGCTGCGTCCGTGGTGTTGCCTTCTACAGTGCTCAGGCACAGTGTCCAGGCATCCTGGTCTGATTGAGATGCCAGGTGATAACCCCCCATGCTACATGGCACGCCTACCCACGGAATCCACTTGGGAGCTGAGAAGTGCTGACTTAACTACGATTGCCGATTCCCAATTAGCAATAGCCTTCAGCCACCTGGCCAGAGGCTCCCACGGCCAGTGGGAGTTAAGGGTAGTTATGGGACAGACAGGCAAGGGCTGGGGTTGCCCCTGTAAAGGGCACACATGATCCACGGGGTGGCATAGTAGACCCCCGAGTGCTGAGGCACTCTGCCCCCCCTCCCCCAGCCCAGGGAGCCCCCCAGCCCAGGCCCCCGCCCACTGATGGCAGCCCATCCCGCCCAAGGTTGGCCCCCCAGAGGTTCCCCCATCTCCCTTCTCAGAGCACCAGGGCAGCAACCCCAGTGCCCCCGGGCTCACTGCCTAGGATCGAAGGTGGCTACTCCCCTCCTCGGGGCCCGCAGTCGCCATTCCGCCAGCTTCACATGTTTAAAAAGTTGTATTAATCAGCACTCGCGTGACCACTTGCTGGGGAGGTGGTTAGGTCACAGGATGCCGTCAGATAGTGGGTCGCTTAGGTAGTGATTATTGGTTTCTCGCCACGGCGGGATCCTGATTTCGCCATCGGGAGAGGGCTGGTTAGATCACAAACTGTCAGATCACAATCAGGCAGGAAAAAGCTTCAAGAAAGAGCTTTGTAATTGTAATAATGTTGAGCGACCACAACATTGCAGAGGTATGCATTTTAATCATTGCTTGTTTTTAAATGCAATTCCAGTGCACTCGTATTCTCCCAATGGGTGCCATTTTTACCTTTCATTTATCTTTAAAGATTTAGGGAACCATTTAGGGAGTCCAGTCAGGACGTTGCTGATAGTGCTGTTACCGACTGCATCTGCACACACATGGGAAGTGCTCCTCTTAGTGTTGCAGTGTCCATAGATGCAGCCTCTAGCATAAAACCTGACGGCCACTGCAGAATAAAGCAGCTTTGAGTTGTTGTTTTTGCAGGACCTCGAAATAAAATGTAAACTCAAATTAAAAATGAGCTGATCTTCCTGCGGTGTGAGTTTCATAGTTGCTTAATCATAGAATCTCAGAACGGCAAAAGCATAGAAGGAAGCCATTCAGCCAGACGAGTCTATGCCAGTTCCCTACAACAGCAATTTACCATGTCCCACTTCCCTGTTCTTTCCCTGTAGACCGGCAATCCTTTTCCTTTCAGCTGCTCATCTAATTCTCTTTTGAAAGCCATAAATGAATCTGCATTGGCTACCCTTTCAAATCCCAACCACTTAGAAAGGATTTTTCATCATGTTGCTTTTGTTTTTTAAATCTGTGTCCTCTGGTTTTTCCTGTTGTACAATGGGTCAATTTTTAAGCTAATGAGTTAATGGCATGTATCATGATGTCACATCAACAGTTATGTGCCAAACACTCTTTGGGCAGATGGTCTGTACTCTGGAGAGCTGTATCTACCTGGCAGCTCATCGTGTATATAACGTATATAGTATAAATAAAATAGTTTGAAGTAACTACCTGAGTCAGACCAGAGTTGTTCCAGATAAGATAGATCTTGCGACGAACATACAAACACTCATGAAATTTCTGCCAGTTTCTCTCTCTCGTGATTTTCAACATCTCTATCAAATCCACTATCAACCTTCCATTTCTCCAATTTATAACTGATGTCCCTCATCTCTGGAACCATTCTTACAATTTGTTCCTGCACTCTCTCTAAAACTTTCAAATCCTCCATAAATTCTGGTGTCTGGAATTGGACACAACTCCAGATGAGGCTGAAGTAGTGCTGGAGCTGGAGTACTGAGTACAGTTCTGGGTGCCACAGTATAGGAAGGATGTGAATGCATTGGAGAAAGTGCAGAAGAGGTTTACAAGAATGATTCCAGGGGTGAGAAACTTCAGTTATGAAGGGTCACCATAATTAGCTGGCTTTTGCACTCTAAACCTGTATTTATAGGATGTGGAGATGCCGGCGTTGGACTGGGGTGGGCACAGTAAGAACTCTTACAACACCAGGTTAAAGTCCAACAGGTTTATTTGCAATCACGAGCTTTTGGAGCGTAGCTCCTTCATCAGGTGAGTGAAGAGGTAGGTTACACAAACACAGTATATATAGACAAAGCCAATGATGCAAGACGACACTTTGAATGCGAGTCTATGCAGGTAATTAACTCTTTACGGGTCCAAACGGTACGACTGGAGAGAGGGATAAAGAGATGTGAATTGTCTCAATCCAGGACAGTTGGTAGGATTTCACAAGCCCAGGCCAGATGGTGGGGGGTTAAATGTAGTGAGACATGAATCCAAGATCCCGGTTGAGGCCGTACTCATGCGTGCGGAACTTGGCTATTAGTTTCTGCTCGGCGATTCTGCATTGTCGCATGTCCTGAAGGCCACCTTGGAGAAGGCTTACCCGAAGATCAGAGGCTGAATGCCCTTGACTGCTGAAGTGTTCCCCGACTGGAAGGGAACATTTCTGCCTGTTGATTGTCGCACGATGTCCGTTCATCCGTTGTCGCAGCGTCTGGATGGTCTCGCCAACGTACCACACCTCGGGGCATCTTTTCCTGCTGTATTTGTGTAACCAACCTCTTTACTCACCTGATGAAGGAACTATGCTCCAAAAGCTCGTGATTCCAAATAAACCTGTTGGACTTTAACCTGGTGTTGTAAGACTTCTTACTGCATTTATATAGCTGAGGACTCCACATCCTTTTTTAACCACTTTCTGAACTTTTCCTATCAACTTCAATGATTTGTCCCCATGATCCTGAACTCCCTTTAGAGTGGTAAGATTCAGTTTAAGTTGCCTCCCCTTGTTCTTCCTCCCAAAATGTGTCACTTCACACTTCTCTGCATTCAATTCCATTCTACCAGCCTGACTCTATCTTCTTAAAGTCTATAACAATCCACCTCACATTTCACTAGACTTCCAAGATTTAAGTAATCTGCAAATTTTCAAATTGTGTCCAGTATGCCAAAGTCTAAGACATTAATATAGCAAGAAAAGTACCAATTTCTTGCAGGGAACCCTACTATTTACCTTCTTCTAGTCAGAAAAACAAAAAAAAACAAGGTAGAAATCTTTCTATTTCCAGTTATTACCAGTCTGGGCATATTTTAGTGTTAGGCAGCACGGTAGCATTGTGGATAGCACAATTGCTTCACAGCTCTAGGGTCCCAGGTTCGATTCCAGCTTGGATCACTGTCTGTGCGGAGTCTGCACATCATAGAACATAGAACATTACAGCGCAGTACAGGCCCTTCGGCCCTCGATGTTGCACCGACCTGTGAAACCACTCTAAAGCCCATCAACACTATTCCCTTATCGTCCATATTAGAATCCTCCCTGTGTGTGCGTGGGTTTCCTCCGGGTGCTCCGGTTTCCTCCCACAGTCCAAAGATGTGCAGCTTAGGTGGATTGTCCATGATAAATTGCCCTTAGTGTCCAAAATTGCCCTTAGTGTTGGGTGGGGTTACTGGGTTATGGGGATAGGGTGGAGGTGTTGACCTTGGGTAGGGTGTTCTTTCCAAGAGCCGGTGCAGACTCGATGGGCCGAATGGCCTCCTTCTGCACTGTAAATTCTATGATAATCTATGAGTTACTGAGCCAATTTTGTATCCATGCCATTAATGTTACAATCTTTGACCTTCACTGACATTGATAAAGTATTATTATGGCTTCTATCTTCTGAAATCGTTCCTAATATTTTGTTGCCTGTGTCATGTGAGAGTACCTTTAAGGAATGGGTGTGTAAGAAATGTACCGTTAAGAAATGGGTGTTTATCAGTGATGTCAGAGTGTTGGTGGAGCTGGGCTGTCTGTCAGCTTTTTACTTTTGTTTTAGGCTGTTTGCTGCAGGGTGTGTTTTAGTTTCATTTTCAGTGTGGGAGCTGAAGCCAGGCAGAGCAGGTGTACTGTTGATCTCCCTGCCATGAAAAGACTATCTCTTGATCATTTGGTGAATTCAGAATTATAAATGTTTTCAGTAATGACTTTAACCTGATGTGCTTCTGTTAAAAGGTGTTTCTTTTGTAAGTCTTCTGGATGTTAAAAGGACAGCATAAGCATTACTTAGTGTTGTATTCTTTGGGGGTTGTATTTGAATTAATGGTTGCTAAGATGTTCACTGTATGTTTTAAAAAGGTTAACTTGAGTTCATAGAATAAACATTGTTTTGCTTTTAAAAAATATGTTTCCATTTCTGCTGTACCACACCTGTAGAGTGGGCCGTGTGCCCCTCATACCACAATCTATTGAAAGTTGTGGGTCAGGTGAACTCCATGATACACTTTGGGGTTCTTTAAACCCTGGCCTATAACACCTGTATAACATTGTTGCAACATTTATTGCCTTTGCATTTACATTATAGTGGGTTGCACTAATTTTCAGTTGATTTTGGAAGTTGATTTTTCCATATGATTTGTTTTCAAAATTGCAGGGACATAATAATAAATTCAACTTAATGCGGCTCTGAAAGTTGTCCGGTTAATAATTTGCACCCAAATAGCACCATCTAGTGGTCAATAGCTGCGGATGTTGAGTTATTGACTATTCAAGGCAGGTTAATAGATTTTTAGAGACAAAGGAAATTAAGGTTTGTGGGATAGTTGAGAAGGTTAAGCTGAGGTATATGATCAGGCATGACATTACTGAGTGATGGAACAGGCTTAAAGGAATGAATGGCCTACTCTGCTCCCTATTATTATGCTCATTGCATTTTGCCTAAGAATCGTGGATTTGAACCCAGTTGTTTGGCCGCTATTCAGTCCCTCGAGCTATTCAATAAAACATTCTTAAAGTTACAAAATAACAACAGTAAATTGCAGTTACATGATCCTTTAACATAGATAATCACCCCAGGTTGTTCATGGCAGTGTAATCAGGCAGTTGGTTACACCAAGCCAAGGAAGTTTGACAAAAAACTGATTGGTAAAAGGTAAATTTTAGGCAAGGAGATACAGAATACAAATCTAAGAGCTTTAAGGAGGGACTTCATTGGATTGTCCATCCTAATTGCCCTTGAACGGGTAGATATGGAGTCACATGCAGGCCAGGTAAGGATGGCAGATTTCCTTCTCTAAATGGGTTTTACAACAATTGATAGTTGTTTCATGTGGTTTCATAGTTATCTTTTAATTGCAGATTTAAAAAAATTGAATTCATGTGCTGTGGTGGGATTCAAACCCGGGTCCCCAGAGCATGACTCTGGGTCTGGGTGTCTGGATTACCAATACAACTATGGCAGCGCCTTCCCATGTTGAGAACTCTGACAAATCACTTCCTGTGTACAGGTCATGGCAATCCATACTCACATGCAAAGAGCAATGTTTAATGCAGTAACAAAACTTTGAATGTTTAAATTGCACAGAGCATGACCTGGCCACAAAACCTGGCGCAAACCCCAAGCATATCCCTGCCCCTCTTTAAAAAAAATGGGTACACCTAAGTCAGTACATTGTCCTTGACCTTGGAGCTTGGTCTGCTCAGCTGCCCCAAGTGTGTAATAGACTAGTTGGCTGTGCTGGGGATGCACCCGGTTATTGTCCACATGGTGGATAGCATCAGGCATAGTGTGCACAGTGGCTGCAAGACTTGCTGTATTGGCAGTAGGAGGGGGCTCCACCTCCATTGGTGCAGGGGAGCAGTTTATGGACTTGGTATGTCAACCTCTGTGGCAGTTGCTTGTGCTGGTTTCAGAGGCTGTACCAGATGATGCCTGTTCCTGACATACAGCGCACCTTCTGAGCCAACCATGTAACTGTTTGGTTGGGGGGCATGTCTGTGGACCACTGTGGCTTCACAGCACCAGGGTCCCAGGTTCGATTCCCGGCTTGGGTCACTGTCTGTGCGGAGTCTGCACGTTCTCCCTGTGTCTGCGTGGGTTTCCTCCGGGTGCTCCAGTTTCCTCCCACAGTTCAAAGACGTGCAGTTTAGGTGGATTGGCCATGCTAAATTGCCCTTAGTGTCCAAAAAGGTTAGGAAGGGTTATTGCGTTACGGGAATAGGGTGGGAGTGAGGGCTTAAGTGGGTCGGTGCAGACTCGATGGGCCGAATGGCCTCCTTCTGCACTGTATGTTCAATGTTCTATGCCAGTTTGTCATAGCCGCGTGTGGTTTGCATTCTGACTGCCTTGCCTGCTTCTAGAGTACAGAGTCTGAGGGTGTCACAGTCATAGTATCTTTTTCCTTTTTGTCGCTAGTTCATGAGGGCTCCCCACACATTTGTTTTTGCAACAGGACCTTGGCAACAGAGATTATGTTCTGTTGCACCTGGATAACATTTTCTGTGCTGGTGAGGGCAGACTGTCTATTGGCAGATTACGCAGAGTAAGTAGTGCTGGGTAGAAATCTGTGTTGTCATGGAGGTTTTTATCGAGGAGGTGTTTGGCTGAACAAACTGCACACTCTGCCAAACGATTGAATTATGGTATAGTATGCTGCTTGTAATATGTTCAAATTCTTATGTGTGTGCAAAGTCCTTGAACTCCCCGGAAACAAACCGCTGGGCGTTGTCCGTCATTAGCCTTTCGAATGCCATGTGCAGTAAAGTGTCTCTTCAGCTTTCCAATTACAGTGCTGTTCTTTACGATGGGCAAGTAACCAACTCCATGCCACCTGAGAATGAATCAACAAGGAACCAATGTTGTCTCCCATTCCACTCAAATATATCTGTCACCGTAAGTGACCATGGGAGGTCTGGGACCTCACGGAGGTACAGTGGCTTGATGAGGCTTGAGTGTATTACATGGAGCACATCTGGACACCTCTCTCTATGCCACTGCATGCTGAGGGCTTGGAAATGGCTTCTGTTATTCATGTGGATTATTGTGGTTGCTTGCAATGTCTCTTCAAGAAGGGAATCATGCTCCATACCGATGTTCATTCCCAAGCCCTTTTTCCAAAATGTAGACAGTTTAATCATGGTATTTGTGTGTGTGTGTGTGGGGGGGGGGGGGGGGGGGGGGTGGTAAGAACCCGGGAATTCCCAAACCAACACTGCAAAGAAGGAAAATCAAAGGTGGCTTGGCTTTACCGAACCTACAATACTATCTCTGGGCAGCAACGGCAGGATGGGTACACAAACCCGACTCAGAGTGGGTACAGATAGAGGAGGCCTCCTGTAAAGGAACGACCCTCTGGGCCCTGGTTACAGCAGCATTCCCATCCCCCCCAACAAGATACACAATGAGCCCAGTGGAGCGGCCACACTGAGAACATGGGCGCAACTGAGACAACACTTCGGGCTAACCAACATACCCCCCATGGTCCCCATCTGCGGCAATCACAAATTCCCCCCAGCCATGTTGGACACCACCTTCAAAAGGTGGAGATGAGACAGGGGCACACTGCCGGTCAGGGACGTTTACGTAGGGCACAGACTGGCGACACTGGACGAACTGACGAAGAAGTAGAAACTACCGAAAGGACAGGAAATGAGGCACCTTCAAATAAAACACTTCCTGCGCAAGGAGACAGTAGGGTACCCTGGGGCCCCAGGAACCACACTACAACCACAATGAAGCTATAGCACTTCATTCTGATGGAAAATTGAAGCTGAATGCACTGAGTCCTGGGTGGTCCACTCCATTATTGATAGAGCCGAAACTTAATAAACAACCTATCAAAATGGAGGTTGATATGGGGGCTGCCAGGGCCGTAATTCCTGCGACCATCTATGAACGGAAACTTAATAACCTGCCTTTGAAACCAGCAAAGGTGATCTTCAGGACTTATACTGCGGAAATAGTGCCTTTGAGAGGTTACACCACAGTCAAGGTTGAGCTACATGAGCAAACTGCAGAGCTACCACTCGATGTGGTCCGAGGAGGTTTTCCAACTCTCTTTGATTGCTCTTGGCTGGAAAAGATTAAACTGAACTGGAGTGCTGGAAACCACTTAGCTGATTCAAAGTTGGGCTTAGAGAGCTCAATGGAAAAATACAGCAGTGTTTTTGAAGACTCACTTTGATCCACAAAAGGTGTGCAAGTGCCCCTGAAGATTAAGAAAAATAGCCAGCCAGTCTCAAGGCTCGAGCAGTACCCTATGTTATACATACAAATATGGAACTTGAACTATTGAGACTTGTGGAAACAGAAGTCTTAGAACTCGTCATTAGTCGTGACTGGGCAACTTCTATTGTACCTGTCATGAAGCAGGATGGAACAATTTGTCTTGGCGGAGTTTTTAAGCCAACAATAAATATGGTTCTATGGGCAGATCAATACCCGCTACCATTAATTGAAGATTTGTTCACAGGCTTAGCAGGAGAACAGAAGTTCAGCAAGATTGACCTATCGCAGGCCTACCTGTAAATGAATGTGAAATCTCAACAACTGTTCACCAACATCACTCACAAAGACATATCCCGCTCAAGAGATTCCCTTTTGGAATAACGTCAACACCCGCTTTATTCCAATGATCAATGGATAGATCATTCGTGGCTTACAGGTGGTACAGTGTTACCTAGATGATATATTGATAACCAGCACAAAAGAACAAGAACACTTGTTCATGCAAGAACTGTCCACCATATGCAGTGAGATTTACTTTGTTGGTGTAATTGACTGCAGCACATGGATTGATTTCCCGCAGAAACGGCTTCAACAATACATTACATTTTGAATTTATATTTGGCATTGCTGTGAGCAATGTTTAATGTTGCTAATATTTTATCTTTTCCCATGATAAAGTTAACACTTTTTAGTAGAATGTTTTAAGGGGTTTGATGTGCTGGTTGTTTTGATTTACTTCCACTATATTATTCATGTTCTGAACCTTGGGGAGGTAGCTGGCTGCAATGTGACTTCTGGTAGTGGCAAGTTGCTGTTGGTTTGAACTGCAACACTTGGCAAAGTGATTACATTTGCTACAGTCACTGCAACACTTCTTAAATGCGAAGCAGGTGCTTTTTCTGTGGGAACAGGCCGCTGCAGTTCAGGCAGGGTGTGTTCTGTACAGAGAAAGCTTCCGTTTCTCTCCTTGATTCCTTGGTGCTCCTCTTACACTGCTCATTTAGCATGTAGATAACTAATGGCAGATTCTAACGTCAGGTTCTTTTTGAGGAGCAACTACTTGTGCACAGTACCACTGTATTTTCCACACACTATATGGTCTCTTATGAGTTCATCAGTGTGAGTACCGAATATGCACTTTTTTGCCAGAAATTGCATATAACTGTACTGATTCATCAAGTTTCTAGTTAGTGATAAAAATGTGTCTGTCCATGATTTTTTTACAGGCGCATATATCTGTTCGATTTTTTAAAATAATACCTTAGGGTCCTCTTGACCTTCCTCTGTTTGGAAGACAAAGGATTCAGATTTTTGGACCACCTCTGGTCCTGTCAGCATGCATGATTGTACTTTCTTCAATTTATTGGAGAGATCAGCATGACAATATACGTGTCATTCTTTTTCAAACATTTTCCCATTGGTGGCAATGTTCTCATTGAAGATGAGTGGGCCAATGCATCAAGGTTCTCAAGCCATCTTGGCCAACTCCTAACACCATGTAAAATTGCTGGGTTGTGTACGAATGATAATAAAGGACAACAACTGAAACGGTTTACTATAAGATCTTCAGCAGCTCTTACACGCCATGCCTGTAGCCACACTGGTGAGGACTCCTATGCTACCGACACATCACTTCCTGTGTACAGGTCATGGCAATATTTATTTTCACAATTATACATTCTACAACCATGAAACTGTTGGATTGATGTAAACACACAACTGGTTCATTCATGTCATTTAGGGAAGGGAAGGATAGCTGTAATCCTTACATCATCTTGCCTATTTGTGACTTCAGTTCAAAATCCAGTTCCATCCCAATGTGCCTGATTATTAGCTGCCTTCTGAAATGGCCTAGAACACTACTCAGTTGTATTAAACCACTATAAATAGCAGCACTTAAAGAAGGCTTACCACCACCTTCTCAGAATAACTAGTGTAGCCATCTGCGATGGCCACTTCCAACTAGGTACAGAGAAACTCGCAAAGCCTGGCGGGTAAAATGGACAAGCCAAGACTCAGGCAGGCTCAGAGCCTGAAATGCATATTCGTATTGGACCAAGGTTCACACTTTACGGGAAGGGCCATGAAAAATGTGATGACGATATCTGGGATTCAACAAAAGTTCCACATTGCCTATCACCCGCAGTCCAGCGGCATTGTGGAGCGCATGAATAGGACACTAAAGGCCACACTTAGAAAAATGGTGCAGCAGCACAACACGACATGGGACACAGTGCTCCCATTCACACTGATGTTTATTAGGAACACAGTGTCGAGCTCAAAAGGATATACCCCCCATACCCTCATGATTGGACGACCCATGAAGGGTACCGAGTATTTATTTGGACTTGATTTGGCCAGCCCCGCAGTCACCGCCCTGACCCATGATAAAGCAGTCCAGCACATGGTAGAAAATATTAAAGCAGCACAGCTCGCTGCAGCTGTTCGACTAGTCGCTAAACGAAAGCAGAGTGAGGCCTGCTTTGATAAGTACACCCGACAGAGTATACAGTCGGACAGCAAGTGATGATCACCTTATACAACCCCAGCTCATTCCTCTCCCCAAAATTTTCAGGACCCTATTCAATCTCGGACAAAGTAAGCCTCTCAGTTTATAAAATCACGTATCCAAACGGAAAATCAGGATGGTTCCATGTAAATCAGTTTAAGGTTTATGAAATGCAGTGCAGCTACTCGCACCACCTCTCATTGGCGATGGCAGACAATGAGGACCCGCCCACTGACAACCCAAGTTCCCCCTCCCCCAGCAGCAGCAGCATGTCCACAGACACGACCATGACCACGCCCTCAGAATCAAATTTCACCCTGACGCTTGATTCGACTGCTAGCGACAGCGACAGTGACAGTACTACTGAAGCCCCTGAGAGACCCGAACAAAGATCCCACGAACCAGACCCCAGTCACTACAGGCCCAGAGACCCCGACCACGATACGCTCAGCCACTTTGAAACAATTTAATTGCCCACACCGGAACCTGCCCGCTTTTATGTTTAGTTTGTGTTTAAATGTTGTTCGTTCTCTCTTGTACGATTTTGTGTGTCGTCCTCATGGACGCAGTCATAATTACTCTTCCGAAGCCACATGGCAGTTAGTGAAACAAGTTTGTCTGGAGCCCATATATTTACAAATTCTTACCGCCCTTGGAAGGTCACTCAGGCAGTGGAGTAACGGCACTGATCCCCACCCTGCCTGGGGACCCCCTATACATTTGGTCAGCCAAACTCGGGTAGTGGAGCAACGGCACTGATCACCACCCTACCTGGGGATCCCACTCATTCTTGCCCTGCCGCGGATCATACGCACCACCCCATTCGGATACTTGTTTTCGAAACTCTTTTGCTGTTCTTTTCTAGTCCTGTGGTTTAAAGAATGCTTTTTGCCACAACTTTTGCCCTTTCCGGCAACCCTTCAGTTGCTATCCGCCACATACTATTTACATGTCAGAAACACTTGGTTTGAAAAACAAGTTTGCAGAGGACAGAGAAATTATCCGCCCATTCAGCCCATCGACCACAGGCTGCGAGAGTGCTCGCACTGTGACACAGAATTTTTTTCCGGATGTCTTGGCTCCGCAAATGGTTGTCAAAAAAAAAAATGAGGGAGTCACATATGGTGACGGTTATAATGGGAAATTGACGTTAAGGAGAAACAGACAGACATACAAGATGTTAAACAACACGATTATAACAGATACTATGCTTGTTCCCTTAGGAAGATACGAAGATACTCGACGGCGTAGGAAAGCCCGAATAAGATGAAGACGACCCTGATGATCGGCATCATGATCGTCGCTGGAACAGTCCAGTTGCGCGCGTTACCCACCTCTACCCCCCTCACCACACAGGCCCCGAACATGACTACCCAACACAACACCCCCAGCCCGGACACTACACCACACATAGACCCAACCGCCGATACCCCCACATGGTGTGAGAACCTCGTCAAGTGGTTCACTGTCCTACACAGTGGAAGCCTTACTAGCGATAGCCATATTGTACAGTGTCATTCAGACAATTAGATTGCGAAAATTGAGAAGGAGAGCCTCCCGCCCTCCAGCATACACATTTAGAGCCCCCTTCCTCGGACTCCAGCAAACCCCACACTCGTTCTGAACCTTTCTCTTTAATTAATTCCGCGGTTGTCGTTCTTGTTAATAAAGTTACTTCTCTGTATGTGAATGTTAGTGCTGGGAAGAAATGTGATGCTGCTATCGGATTTTATTTTGGTGAGAACGTTGATGTAGGCAAAAGGAGGACCATCTTGGTGATGGCATTAGTGCAGGCATAAGGAGTACTATCTTGGTGAGCACGTTTGTGCAGGCATAAGGAACATGCACCACATGTGTTCAGAGGAGATAGGTTGTGATGTCCGTCAGTATTTTTTAAAGAAACCATAAACAATTTACAGGTTAATTGCTATTTAATCTCTACTGGCTGTGGTTGAGTATGTAGAAAGGTTCAGTGGTTTGAAGAATGGGGAAATGTTGGTAGTCTATAGGGATCAATCAGTGCTGCATTAGGATCAGTTTGTGGCGCCATTCACAGCCATCCCCCTTAGGCTGCAACACGAGAGGGAGATGGAGCAGAAGCAGCAGAGAAAAAAAGTTGCTTACCGAGGATTGAGGAGGAGGAACATAAGGAGCCTTAGCTGTAAGCCTTCTCCACCTAGAGTCTTCCAGAAGCATTTTTCTTACTCGCACCTAGGATAGAAGTAATAGGTGCGTTATCCCTACCTTATGAAATACAGAACGCTGTCCGTTCTTACTAATAGCCCTGTTACTTCAGATCAGGGCCAGGATGCGGCTGTCAGAGGCTGTCAAGGTGATCATGGCCCTGAATTTCATTGCTTCAGGGTCTTTGCAACCTGGAGGAGGTAACGTCATCAATATCTCACAGTTCATCATCCATTGCTGCATCGGAGACATGACAGACACTCTTTGTACTAGGAGAGGGCAGTTCTTTGTGCTGTCCCACTGAACAGAGGTGGAGGATGCGTATGACTTTGCCACGGTGCAGGAAAACATTAACTACATATATATGGCTTGTAGTTGTTGCATTTAAATGTTGAGAAGTATCAAACCCACAAAGGTTTCCACTACTTGAATGAGCAGTTGGTGTGTGACCATTTTGAGCACACGATTCAGATGAAGGCCTGGCTGCAGTCCTGATGCATTCATTCTGTGTCAGACACTGTGCCTTCAGTAACAAAGAAGAAACAGAATAATAATCTTTATTGTCACAAGTAGGCTTACATTAACACTGCAACGAAGTTACTGTGAAAAGCCCCTAGTCCCCACATTCTGGCACCTGTTCGGGTACACGGAGGGAGAATTCAGAATGTCCAAATAACCTAACAGCACGTCTTTCGGGACTTGTGGGAGGAAACCGGAGTGTCCGGAGGAAACCCACGCAGACACAGGGAGAACGTACAGACTGCGCACAGACAGTGACCCAAGCTGAGGATCGATCCCGGGTCCCTGGAGCTGTGAAGCAACAGTGCTACCCACTGTGCTACCGTGCCGCCCATATGAAGCTACATACTGTGCTTTCAGCATTTAAGCTCATCAGGTCAAACTGGAAGGTGCTTGTTGGGTGACAAGTGCTATACAATTTATACCTAGTTCTTGACTCTCCTCCACAATGCAATCACAGTGCACATTGAGGGAAAGCCTGCTGATATGGGAGACATCATTGATCAAACCATTGACATGCTGAAACAATGGGTTCACTTCTGGAGGAGCCCTCCAGGAGTCAACAAAGTATGTGTCAGAATTTATGATGGTTTGCTGTATCCTTCACAAACTGACCATCATGAAGACTGTAAGATATGGGCCTTCAATGTTAGGATGGCAGGGGTTCGATCGTTGATTGGCCATGGGTGACATGGTAGCACAACAGGGTAGCACTGTTGCTTCACAGCGCCAAGATTCCGGGTTCGATTCCTGGCTAAGGTCTCTGTCTGTGCGGAATCTGCACGTTCTCCCTGTGTCTGCGTGGGTTTCCTCTGGGTGCTCCGGTTTCCCCCCGTAAGTCCGATAGACGTACTGCTAGGTAATTCGCACATTCTGAATTCCCCTTCTGTGTACCCGAACAGGCGCCGGAGTGTGGTGTCGAGGGGATTTTCACAGTAACTTCATTGTAGTGTTAATGTATGCCTACTTGTGCCAATAAAGATTATTATTATTATTAACTGGACATCCACCTCCTCAATCAGGAAGAAGTCCCACGGGCAGCTGCCAGCCAATCAGATTGGCCATTAATTGACCATTGAGGGACGCAATTGGGGAAACGGGTGGGTTTCCTATCCAAGGCTTTGCCTGCCTCAGCAAAATTCCATGCGAGGTTGGGGGGTGTGGGAACCGGGAGGGAATCCCAGTAGTGCAATTCCCCCCCCCCTCCCCCCCTCCACGCCCCCCCCCCCCCCTCCGCTAAAAGCCCACTGGGGTGGGGGAGAACAGCATAAAATTCTGGCCATGAGCTCAGGAGTCAGTGATTGGCCAAAGAGAGGGTCAAGCTCATAAGTGATTTTGGAATAATTTATTCAGTAGTTTATTATGGAGCAACAGTTTAAACATGATGTATAACTAAATAGACAGGATACAATCCATGAGAGGTGAGTACAGTTTACCAGTCTTGGAGGACGAACAGACAGACGATGCTGATTTCTACAACTGGGGGTGGTCATCCCTTTTCTGTTCTCTCCGCAGACTTCTTGGGTGGGATTCTCTAATAATGGGGCTATGTCCCCACGCGGGCGTGAAATCGGCGCCAATCACTCCGGCATCAATGGTCCACGAAAGTGAGGAATTCTCCCCTTCCTCGGGGGCTAGATTGGCGCCGGAGTGGTCCCCGCAGCTCCAGCCGGCGCGGAATGGCCGGCGCGTGTTTCGCGCATGCACGGAACGGCCGGCGTAATTCCACGCATGCGTGCTACGGCCGGTTTATTTCCGCGCATGCACGGAGGTTCCCTTCTCTGCGCCGGCCCCAGGGCAATATGGCGAAGCCCTACAGAGGCCCGGCGCGGAGTAAAATAGGCCCACACGGAACCAGCCTGCCCGCAGATCAGTAGGCCCCGATCGCGGGCCAGGCCACCATCCCCCAGGGTCAGATCCCCCCACCCCTCCTCCAGGACGGCCCCCGTAGACTCACCTTCCATGTCCCGCCGTGTGGGACCTGAGTAACACACGCTGACGGGACTCAGCCAAACCCGTCGGCCACTCAGCCCATCAGGGCCCAGAGAATCGCCGGGGGGGGGGGGGGGGGCGGCTGTCAATGGCCCCCGACCGGCATTGCGGGAATCCCGCGGGTGCCCGAGAATCGCCGCTGGAGAATGGGGAAGCTGGCGTCGGGGTGGCGGGACGTGATTCTCGCGTCTCCCCCGGGGATTCTTTGACCCGGCACCGAGTCGGTGAAACCCGGCACTTTTCTTCAGTTCTCGGTCTTTACAAGCTAACTGCGGTTTTTGGATGCTCTGTTCCCAAGTTTTCCTGTCTGAATAGTTTTGGGAACTATCCTCCTGAGGATCTGCAGCTAGTGCTTTAACCAAGTCAATTACCAAGGGACATATATCCAAGCACTGAAAGACGTACTCTCCCTCTTCAACCTTGACATCATCTTTCAGCTTATCCTACACTGGGTGCCAGTTTTTAACTCCTGCCAGACACTGGTCACTCATTAAAATGGTACAAGACTATTTCCTATTCAAATAAAAATGTCAACATGGAAGCTTGTACCAGGAGAAGCTTAACATTAGGCACATGAGGGCACCATTCTCCTTGGTGATATCTTTGTTTATCTCTGGTCCTGGCTGGGAAGAACTGCTTTTTCGAAGAGTGGAAGAGAGAGAGAAACAGAAGGAAAGAGTAACAACTGGGATGTTAACAGCTTGATGCCTGCTGATTCTAGTACTCTTGAAGCTACCATTTCTTGCAGGGCACAACCCTTGCCACCAAGAATATGGTGAACAGCTTTGGTGGTGAAGCAAGAGGAAGATTGGAAGAAGAAGCAGATGTGGGTACTGCGTGTCGCTTTTCCAAACAGGCTGTTCATTATTGTCTCCTTTGACTAACTCAGGTTTCTCTGAACACAACAACAAATCCCCATTGCACAACAGTTAAAGAACTTGATATTATTCCTCTGTTACAGTCTATCATAATGTCTTCTAAGCTACCAGAAAATAACCCATCCAACTTTATCTAACAAACCATCCAATATTCCATACAGAACATAACTAATCAGCCTAGTGCATTCCCTTAGCACCTGCCTTGTGTGTGCCATTGCCTGTCTAGTGCTTCTCTGCAGTGCTACCCCAGTGGGTAGCATTATTGGTGTGAGACTGCTGAGTTTCAGTGGGAGAGTCTGCAAATTCTTGCAGGATTAGGAAAGCTAGGAGCCTAGAAGGGCTGGATTAAGACTAAATCACCTTTGATGTGTTGGGAGTTCTGGATCACATACAAGTCACCAACACTTGAAATAGTGCAACACTATTTTATTGAATCATTAACTGTTTAAACATGCTTAGACTGTGGGTTAATACGATACTAGCTTTAACTAAAGATCTCTGCCTTGTCCTAACCAGTCGATGCACTCAGCACATGGTGAATGTCTGTGTTGCAGGCTGTGAGCTCTGTCCTCCTAGCTAGCTGCAACTCGAATGAGTGGGAACTCTGGTGCTCCCTGTCTTTATAGTGCGTGTGCTCTCACTGGTGATTGGCTGCGGTGTTGTGTATGTTGATTGGTCCCACTGAGTGTCCATCAGTGTGTGTCTGCACCATGATATACTGGTGTATATTATGACATCCCCCCTTTTATAAAAAATGTACCTGCGTGGCAATAAATAGTGTATGGTGAATGTTCCTGACTACGTGTGTGCGAAATATTTACAGAACTATGTACATAAAAACTAAGCTATTTACATGGGAAGGTGCCTGGTGCAGAAAAAACAGTGTGTCACAAGAATAACGAGATGAACACTATATACAAACCACTTGAACGATTAAAAGGAAGAACAGAACAAATCAGAAAGTCCATAAGTCCACAAATTAAGTCTCTGAGGAGGGCGACGAATTCTAGTTGACCGGCTCAAGGGTGGGTCGGGAGCCGCCGGCTGAGGAGCGGGCTGGACTGCGTCAGAGTGATGCGGATGCAGAGTGACCGGAATCTCTGCATAGTCCAGGTCAGGGTCAACAGGAGGGCGTGGCAATGGTGGAGGATCATGTAGCGAGCACGGAACGAGACGAAGGGCACGTCGATTACGGCGCAGAATCGAGCCATCCGGTAGACGAACCAGGAACGAGCGGGGGGCCACCTGCCGAAGAACCACAGCGATTGCAGACCAGCCACCATCCGGAAGATGGATGCGGATGTCGTCATCTGGAGCCAGAGCAGGGAGATCAGCTGCACGGGAGTCATGAGCCGCCTTGTGCTGTGCACGAGACAGCTGCATTCGTTGAAGGACCGGAACGTGGTCGAGGTCTGGGACATGAATGGACGGCACCGTCGCCCTCAGGGTGCAACCCATGAGCAGCTGGGCTGGCGACAGGCCAATGGACAGTGGAGCCGAGCGATAGGCCAGCAGGGCGAGGTAGAAATCGGACCCAGCATCGGCAGCCTTGCAGAGGAGCCGTTTGACTATGTGGACGCCCTTCTCCGCTTTGCCGTTGGATTGGGGGTACAGGGGACTGGATGTCACATGCACAAAGTTGTACCTCCTGGCAAAGTTGGACCATTCCTGGCTTGCGAAGCAGGGACCATTGTCCGACATCACAGTGAGTGGGATGCCGTGTCGAGCAAAGGTCTCCTTGCAGGCACGGATGACTGCAGACGATGTGATGTCGTGTAAACGTACCACCTCCGGGTAGTTTGAAAAGTAGTCTACAATCAGGGCATAGTCCCTGCACAGCACGTGGAACAGGTCAATGCCGACCTTGGACCAAGGGGACGTGACCAACTCATGGGGCTGTAGGGTCTCACGTGGTTAAGCCGGCTGGAAACGCTGACAAGTGGGGCAGTTGAGCACTGTGTTGGCGATGTCGTCATTGATGCCGGGCCAGTACATTGCCTCTCGGGCCCGTCGGCGACACTTCTCCATGCCAAGATGGCCCTCGTGTAGCTGTTCCAAGACGAGCTGGCGCATGCTGTGCGAGAAGACAATGCGGTCCAGTTTCAGGAGAACACCATCGACGACTGCCAGATCATCTCTGATATTGTAGAACTGCGGGCATTGGCCCTTGAGCCACCGTCTGTTAGGTGGCGCATGACACGCTGTAGCAGGGGGTCAGCCGCAGTCTCGCGGCGAATTTGGACGAGGCGTTCATCCGTGGCAGGTAGATTGGAGGCCAGGAAGGCCACATGGGCGTCAACCTGGCAGACGAATGCCGCTGGGTCACACGTAGTGTTGACTGCCCTGGACAGAGCGTCCGCAATGATTAGGTCTTTGCCCGGGGTGTATACCAGCTGGAAGTTGTATCGCCGGAGCTTGAGCAGAATACGCTGGAGGCGAGGCGCCATGTCGTTCAAGTCTTTCTGTATTATATTGACCAGCAGGTGATGGTCGGTCTCGACGGTGAATTGGGGAAGGCCGTACACATAATCATGAAACTTGACGACACCGGTCAACAGGCCCAGGCACTCCTTTTCTATCTGCGCGTGGCGCTGTACGGTGGGGGTCATGGCGTGTGACGCATATGCAACGGGGGCCCACGATGAGGCCTCATCGCATTGCAGGAGCACTGTCCCAATGCCAGATTGGCTGGCATCGGTCGAACTTTTTGTCTCTTTCGCTGGATCAAAAAAGGCTAAGATCGGGGCCGTGGTGAGTTTGGTTTTGAGTTCTCTCCATTCGCGCTCGTGGGCAGGAAGCCAATGGAAGTCTCTCATCTTCCTGACCAGGTTCCTGAGAGCCGTGGTATGAGAGGCGAGGTTAGGGATGAACTTCCTAGGAAGTTGACCATACCCAGAAATCTGAGGATCGCCTTCTTGTCCTCTGGCGTTTTCATGGCTGTGATAGCAGCCACCTTGTCCGCATCTGGCCACACACCCAACTGGGAGATGTGGTCCCCTAGGAACTTGAGTTCCGTCTGACCAAAGGAGCATTTGGCCCTGTTGAGGCGGAGGCCCTGCTCCCGTATGCGTTTGAACACGCGCTGTAGGCGACTGACGTGCTCCTGCGGGGTGGTGGACCAAATGATTATGTCGTCGACATAGACGCGAACACCTTCACTGCCTTCCATCATTTGTTCCATGATCCTGTGGAACACTTCTGAAGCAGATATGATTCCAAACGGCATCCTGTTGTAACAATATCTGCCAAAATGGGTGTTAAAGGTACACAGTTTCCTGCTGGATTTGTCGAGCTGGATTTGCCAGAAACCTTTCGAGGCGTCAAGTTTGGTGAAGAGCTTGGCGCGAGCCATCTCACATGTGATCTGTTCGCGCTTGGGAATTGGATAATGCTCCCTCATGATATTGCGATTCAGATCCTTGGGATCAATGCAAATTCTCAGCTCGTCGGAAGGATTTTTTACGCACACCATGGAACTGACCCAATCGGTTGGTTCCGTAACTCTGGAGATCACTCCTTGGTTTTGGAGGTCCTGCAGCTGCTGCTTGAGGCAGTCCTTGAGGGGTGCTGGGACTCTGCGAGGTGCATGCACCACAGGCATGGCATTCTGTTTGAGTAGGATCTTGTAAGTATATGGGAGCGTGCCCATGCTTCCGAAGATGTCACGGTGCTGGTCGATGATGGCGGTGAGTTGCCCTGAAGTCAGCGTTCTGGAAGGCAGGTGTGTCATCTGGAGAGACAGAGTGAACTCTTTGAATGAGGTTCAACAGCTTGCATGCCTGTGCGCCAAGCAGGGAGTCCTTCGAGGAGCCCACAATCTCGAAAGGAAGGATGGCTTTCCGTGACGTGTGTCACTTCAAGTTGGCACGAGCCGGTAGCAGGAATGATGTTGCCATTGTAATCCAATAGCTGGCAGGCCGATGGAAGGATGGTTGGTTTGACACGAAGGCTTTGGAAAGCAGACCACGCCATGAGATTGGCGGAGGCACCAGTGTCCAGGCGGAATCGTATTTGGGACCGGTTGACCATCAGGGTGGCACACCACTCATCGTCTGGATCGATGCTGTATACCGACAGTGGCTGGTGTCTTTGCTTCAGGGACAGCCTGTTTTTCGTTACGACACTGACTCGAAAAGGTGCCTTCGGGTCCTCAGTGTCACTGCTGTGTGGGAGGTCCGCATCGGACTCGGTGACCGTGGGTTGAATTGCCCGAACATTCCTGCGAGGCTGGCTGAAGCGATGGGAGTTGGCAGGCTGAGCTGCTCGAAAGAAGGCAGCATAGTGCCAAGTCTTCCACATCGTAGACATTGTTGAGATTTTGCGGGGCATTGCCGTTTTAAATGGGGAGAGCCACAGTTGCCGCACGTTGTGACGTCAGCACTTTCGCTACGCCACCGCGCATGCACGGTGCGGTCGTGCGTGGTGCGCGCCTGCGCATTACGTTCCTCAACGTCGCCGTCCCCTCGTCTGGTGCGTACAAGCGCGGGAGTCCGTGACAAGGCCGCCCTCATCCAGGCGGAGGCCCTGGAGGTGCTCAATCACTTGGACCCGTTCCGCCTCGTGGGGACCTTGCCATGCCGTTTCAGCCACATGTATATGGGAATACCAACTCGTGGCGTTTTCATGTAAGACACAGGTCTCGATGGCGGTCGCCAGGGTGAGTTGCTTTACTTTGAGGAGCTGCTGACGTAGGGGGTCCGACTGAACACCGAAAATGATCTGGTCGCGTATCATGGAGTCCGAGGTGGGCCCGTAGCTGCAAGATTGCGCAAGGATGCGGAGGTGCGTGAGAAAGGATTGGAAAGGTCCATCCTTACCCTGCAAACGCTGCTGGAACATGTAGCGTTCAAAACTTTCATTCACCTCTCCGCTGCAGTGAGTGTCAAACTTGAGGAGGACCGTCTTGAACTTCGTCTTATCTTCATCATCTGCGAAGGTGGAGAGTTGAAAATGTGGATTGCATGGTCCCCGGCCGTGGAGAGGAGAAGGGCAATCTTTCTGGTGTCTGAGGCGTCCTCCCTGTCCGTGGCTTCGAGGTAGAGCTGGAAGCACTGTTTGAAAATCTTCCAGCCCCGAGGGCTGATGTTGTCCATGTTGCAGGATGACGGAATGCTGGCGGAAGGCAGATCACTTGCAGGTAGGTCTAAGATGTGCGAGTATCCCACCCAACCTGGTATCATGATGTGTTGGGAGTTCTGGATCACATACAGGTCACCAACACTTGAAATAGTGCAACACTATTTTATTGTGTCATTAACTGTTCAAACATACTGAGACTGTGGGTTAATACGATACTAGCTTTAACTAAATACCTCTGCCTTGTCCTAACCAGTCGATGCACTCAACACATGGTGAATGTCTGTGTTGCAGGCTGTGAGCTCTGTCCTCCTAGCTAGCTGCAACTCGAATGAGCGGGAACTCTGATGCTCCCTGTCTTTATAGTGCGTGTGCTCTCACGGGTGATTGGCTGCGCTGTTGTGTTTGTTGATTGGTCCCACTGAGTGTCCATCAGTGTGTGTCTGCACCATGATATACTGGTGTATATTATAACAACAGTGACATGAAGAGCAGCAGTCTTGGTTAACAGACAACAGCAAAGGTACTGGTGGAGTGAGTGGTGGGAGCATGAAGGCTGTCATTCTGAGGGACAACATGTTTATGCTCCACATAGCCACAATCATTCCCTGATGCTGCTGCGCAGCAATGCCAGTAATCTACAGAAGCAGAGACCTCTGGGCTGCTGTGAAACCTTGCAAACGTCTTTCAGTGCTGGTATATTTGCAGCCATGATGGTGGTTATCTGATCCTGTATGGCACCAAGATGGGATGTCATGGCAACGAGTTGAGATTTCAAGGCCTCAATCTGAGCTGCCACTACAGCACCCAGACATTGGGTGGGTCCTGCTTGTGCTGCAATGGAAGCTGGGACACCAGCCATCAGACACTGTAACGTAGTGGGTTGTGCAAGTGGAGTTAATGCAACAAAAATTTTGTGCTCTGTGTGTCCATTAGTCTTTTTCAGTAAACTGCCCCATCAAAGCCTATGTCTGAGTCCTCTTCAGCAAAATGCATGTGTGACTCACACTCCAGGGAGATGGCAGCCGCACTATCCTTGTGTTTTGCTCTCGTGACTCATCATGTTCAGATCTCTTTATGCTGAGTTGATGATAGCGTGTATCAGATTGAAATGTTTGTGTTTCTTGCCTCTCAGTCTCATTTTCCTCTTGGACTTCAGGCTCTGGGAGCAGTTCATGGTAAAGTGGCGGTCCTTGATGTTACGATGAGGTGAGGAGAAGGTTGAATGGCTCTCCTCTTTTACCTCCTTGTTTGACTGCAAAAGATGTTTTTGTATTTGTATTTAAAGTGCTGTGATCATTAAATAACCAACTGGACAGGTTTTCTTGAGCTTAACGAAAAAAAATAGAGATTATCTTTGTCATACTTAAACTGATTTAAATGAAATAATAAAACACGCTCTGACTTTCACACGCAGACGTACACAGACACACACAAATATATATATATAAATATAGATTAAAGAGTCGCGGAGGATAGGTTGGTCAAATTAGACCTCACAAAAAGTATAAGTATACAATAGTTTGGTGACTCAGCTGGCTTCAAGCTGGATGCAGTGGTCTTGTGGCGTTCCTGCATTGGGCCCAATGCTTCTCCTTTAAAGATCGAGCTGGCTAATTTGGTGTTTTTTCTGGAGGCGGCAGTGTTCGGTTGAATTTTTTTAAGGTGCCACTGGCTGCAGCAGGGGCATCTCTGGATGGTGTTGGTCAGCAAACAGGGTTCCAAGCCTGCAAGGCGAGTTGGAGAGATAGGGAGGTTAGAGAAACCCCACTTGGTCTTTTTTGCTCTGCATCTCTGCTGCTGGTCCTCAGTTCTACAGAGAAAACAGATGATTAACCATGCGTAGGTTTGGCTTCTCATGTGACTTCCTCTCGTCACCTACCAAGGAGATCTAAGTAAAGTCATTGTCAGTGTCTACTAAAGGCACCTTGATTAGATCATGCCTGGGAAACCAGATTTCCATTATCCGAGTGATTAGGCTTGGATCATTGGTTCAACACCAACAGTTGAATACTTCAAGTGATTGCCGTAATGCCTTGTTAATGGGACAGGAGACGTGGATCCTTCATATTCTCCTGAGATCATTGGCTGCGGTGGGTTTTTGCAGACCATAGAATTCCACAGTGCAGAAGACCCATTGAGTCTGCAGCGACTCTCTGAAGGCTAGGCCCACTCCCCCTGCCCCATCCCGGTAACCTCACAACACCACCTAACCTGCACATCATTGGACACTAAGGAGCAATTTAGCATGGCCAATCCACCTAACCTGCACATCTTTGGACTGTGAGAGGAAACGGGAGCACTGGAGGAAACCCATATAGACACGGGGAGAAAGTGCAAACTCCACACAGACGGCCACCCGAGGCCGGAATTGAAACTGAGTCCCAGGCACTATGAGGCAGTAGTGCTAACCACTGTGCCACCCACATGTTGCTTCCAATCCGATGGGTTGGAATATACAATATACAGTAATGCAAATTAGTGCAGCCATCTTGACTGTGAGCTCAAATCATCTTTAGTCTCTATTTAAAAACGTCTCTGGGCATGATGCTCCAGAAAAATTTAGAAGTTCATTTGTGGCAGGTTTTTCTGGGAGATTCCACCGGCAGAGCGGCGGGATCCCCACCGCTATTCAATGACACTTAGCCATTTTTTTTCGTGCCCTGGGGAGTTTCTCACTGGTTTAGATCACATTTCAAATTTGTTTTAGCACTGGGAGCTGAACTCAGAGATTGGGCTGCCAATTTGAAAGGGTGCTTCGATTGCTCTGCAAGCTTGGGGTCCCTCAGACCCCCTACTCATGAGTAACGTCACCCTCCACACACATGGACGCAACCCCACACCCCGCAAGTGGAAATACCCCGCTATAGGGTCCCTGGGGGTCTCCCCTCTTCAGGCCCCCCATAAGCCTCCTTACAACACCTCTTCCCTTCCAGGGCCCCATCCATCACCCCCCCAACCTTCTAGAGGCCCCTACTTACCTGACCTGCACACTCCCATCCTTCAAACCCCCCGTCCTCCCCCCTTTTATGGGCATGGCCCCTCGGCCTCTGACCCTTGGCAGTGTCACCCTGGCACCCAGGCAGTGCTCCTGCCAGCTTGGCAGTGTCATCTGGATACCATGGTAGTGCTAGGGTGGCAGCCAAGGTGGCAGTTTGGTAGTGCCAAGGTGCCCACGTTCCAGGGGGAGGGACAGGCAGCCACCCTGCAATTACCTGTCCACTCAGGGATCTCTGATGGCCCGGGAGACCCCCCTGGTGCCGTTACTGTGGACCAGTGCTGAACGGTGCCCAACTGCAGCCTCAGTGGGGAGGCCGGAGAACCGACGGAGACTGATGGGCCCTGGGCGTGTAGGTCGTAAGCAAGCTTACAACCTACTTCCACATGTCCTGTTTAATCCCGTGAGTTTTGGGTGGAGTTCCGACTCCGATGTCTCCTGGGACGTGAGTGAATCCCTCGAGGCGTGGGGCTGTCGGGAGGTCCGCTGGAGGCTTCTCCCGGGATTCTCTGGCCATGTTGTGCGCAACGTTGCAAGGGAATCGCACCCTCTCTTTTTAAAAGTTCAATTCAGGTTTCAAACCAATGGGTTAAATATCATTATTTGACATAAATCACATTTTCATGACATTTGGTAAATAAAAGGACAAAGGCACAAGAGTTGGGTTGGAATGAGGGGACGAGGGAGAAGTAAGAGGTGCATGGTTACACAATTTTCAGCTTGTCAATCAGAAGAGATCTTTGAGTGAGTGGTATTTGTAAAAGAGGAGGATTAGATGGAAACTTACCATCATCCTCTCTGGTTTCTGTCCTGCCCCTAGCCGAGGCCTCCATCGTGGTTCTACCAGTGATGGGTTTAGTAGGATGAGAGGTGTTTTCGTTGAAACATACCAGATTATGAAGGTGGTTGATAGGATAGACACTGAGAGGTTATAGCCCCGGCTGAGGAATCTGGAACAACATGGGATGGTCTCAGGATAAAGTGCTGAGATGAGAATTTAATTTTTACTCAGAGGGCTGTGGATTATTGTAATTTCGATCCAAGATCACTGAATATATTTAAGGCTGAGACAGGTAGATCTTTTGTCTCTCAGGTAATCAAGGGATATGAAAGGGAGGTGGAAAAGCACAGTTGAGGCAGATGGTCAACTATTGTATTCAATGGCACAGCAGGTTTGAGGGCTTTATGGTCGACCCCTGCACCTATTTCTTATGTTCTTACTTCCAGCACCCATTGCAGCAAGAATGCACCTCATCATTAAGAGGCATGGTCTGACGTTAACTAGTACAGGATAGTTTTAAGTGGAACCAACCTTGAACAGTCTTGGGCCCCATACTCAACTATGTAACCACTCGGCAACATTCTTGATACTTTTATTGCTCTGGTACAGAGGGCAGGATTCTCTCAGCCCGGGGTCGAGCCGGAGAATCCCCGCGACCGGCGCGAATCGCGCCACGCCGCCCCGATGCCAGCGCGTGAATCTCCGCAGAGCGGAGAATCGGTGCCATTGGCGCTGCTGTGGTTGGTGCGGCGCCGGTCGGGGCCCGCTCTATGCGGCCCCCCCCGCCGATTCTCGGCCCGGGATGGGCCGAGCGGCCGTCATAAAAAAGCCGAGTCCCGCCGGCACCGTCCACACCTGCTCTCAGCCGGCGGGAACTCGGCATGGAAGGGTCGGGGGGCGGCCTGTGGGGGGGGGGGGGGGGGGGGGTCCGACCCCAGGGGGGGGGCCTCCGATGTGGCCTGGCCCACTGATCGGCAGGCCGGCCTGTCTGGCTGGGGGCCTCATTTCTTCCACGCCGGCCCCTGTAGCCCTGCGCCATGTTGCGTCGGGGCCGGCGCGTTGAAGGAAGCCACCGCGCATGCGGCGTTGCTATATTTACTCACTAGCAATATGACAGGCAATAAGGTTGCCCTTCCTTTGTCTAGATATTGATATTATATTGCTTTCAGAGTCGCCAGGTATCAAATGGTACCACCACAAGGTTCAACCGGATATCGATCAAAGAGCCAAACACCAGTTAGTTAGTTCAAGTTCAATAATATTTTATTTACGCAAGATTTACTTATACATGCAACATAAACACTACGAGCTAAATTACACCTAACACTATGACAACCTGTACTTAACTTCAGGCACCAGGCTTAGGTCAGAGGAACAGAGGCCTTTGTTCGAATCTGGATCGGCTGGATCTGGAGAAGTAATTGCGGTTCAGCTGGGCTCATCTGTCTGGTAGCGAGTGTTGAACTTGAACTTGCTTCTGGTCGTGGTGCTGCGATTGGAGATGGACGTTGCCGGAGCGCCAGGTCCAAAAGAGATCGAACACATGGCAGTGTCTCTCTTTACCCTTGGGGGTTTTGCGCTCTTTTGGGCGGTCCTTAGGTTTGGACCCAATTAATTGGGCAGTTCCCGATCACTGGCTTCGATCTGAGCCATTAAAGGGGCGGGTGCCTTGATGGCTGGGCGTGTCCTAAGCGGTCATTGGCCTTGCTGTTCATGCTTCCTTACTCAGGGGAGTGGTGCCAAAATGTCTGGAATTGTATCAGTTACCCGAGTATCAGTCCTTTGTCTTACGGAGATGGGCCATTAAATGCTAATCGGTTGGGGTTTTCGATGCTGTCTAGATTCTCTGCTCACAAATATACATGCAGGCTCTGTGCCTGCCTGAATCTTACATTGGCCATATTTCCCTTTAGGCTTTGCGAACGTCCATGTTTCTTGTTGTAATTGGCCATCCCAGATGGCTACAGTTCACGCCAGTGCCACTGCGCATGCGTGGATCCCGCGGCACCCAGTTGATGCCGGGATCAGCAGCTGGAGCAGGGTGAACTGCTCCAGTGCCGTGCTTGCTGATCATGAGGCCGTGTTAACGGCGTCGAGAAACGTGACGGTGTTTCCGACGGCGTCAACACTTAGCCTCAGGATCACAGAATCCCACCCATAATGTTCATGATATGAAAGGTATCATCTTAGACCATTGATTCATTATGGTGAGTGCCATGAGGCAGCATGTTTGTGTCAAATTTGTTTCGGTTATTTAACATTTCATTTTATAGGTTTGATTTAAGAGTCAGGAATTCCAATTTAATGAACAGTGACTCGCTTTAGACAGAATTCCTCACTCAAATTTTCCTACAAAGCATGTATATATGACATTTTGAACTACATTATTACCAATAGTATGACTGACAAATTGTGAAGATATACATTTTTTGCTAAGCGTTTGGCCACTTTTAATTTGCGCTTATATAACATGTGGGGACCGGGCGAATTTTCTACTTAATCATAGCACACGATCAATAAAATAGAAGACCATTAAGGAGCATTATATAATGTAGAAGTGCTGTTTTAGCACAGAGCATGTTGTTAGCTTTAATTCCGAGTACCAGTAGGTGGTGTCCAAGCACTGTTTAGGTGTTGCAGTTACTCTCATGTTAATACAACAAGGTTCCACAACACTGAGTTTTTATATCTGATTTAAGTTGACACGTGAACAGTCATCCAAAATACATTAATTGTATTATAAATGCATACGGAACACAACTACCTTGCTTAAAATGCCAGGCGTGCCTTAAAATTAAAATTAAAATCGTTATATTGCTTTGTTACATTTTAAACTATGATGGATTTTACTCTTCGCAATTCCTACTTCATCTATGTTTGCTGCAATTGATATTTCAATTAAATTTAATAATATTGAAATTTAAAAAAAACTACAATGGTTTCAAGCTAATACAGACAAATGAGGCTTACGGTCAAATATTGTCTCATCCATGGCACACACTACCCTGTGACAAAGGGGTTTAATTATCATATTGGACTGCCTATGCATAAAGAAATAAACTAAATTTAAGGATGATTTTTACTTCAGCTCTGATGCTATATATTGAATTGATAACCAAGTTTACATTATCTGTGTGAATGAACTACTGTCTTCACTGATTGAGAAAAGGCATATTTAATTGTACTGAAGATTATGCCTGAGGCGCACAGGAACTATCAGACTGAAGTAAAATTGAGACAAAAGCACACTGGTATAAACTTCTATTCAAAGTTTTGGCATGAAGTATATATTACTATTTTGATTTATTTTACTGTTTTATTTTAACTTGCACAGCTAAAATGAACAAATGAATCACAAGACCGTATACCATATACTTTTCAAGTGCAGATATTTCCTGAAATGAAAGCATTATTTAAGATGTCAGTGATGAAATAAATATACAAAATATATATTTTGTTTGAAATAAGTTGTGCAATTAAAATGGCATTGACTATCTAGAATATTTTTTCAATGGAATAAATTCAAAAATGATCCATTTTTTTTCTTCATGGTTAAAAGGCGTTGTAGATATTTGAAAGGACATGGGGGAAATAGAAGATTTACGGCATTCTGTGTTAAAGTCGAACCAATTAACTCTCCAGCAGTGCAGAAAACAGCCTTTGAGAAGCATTTATTGATGTGTAGATTTTGTCGTACTGTGACATTTTAAGACAAATTGCTGCAGCAGTAATTAAGGCTGCTTCAGGTGAGTTGGCAAGTATAATACAATGATAAAAGACCTGGGCAAAGGGCAAGTGGACTAGATTGGCCAAGACAAAACAATCTACAGAACTGCAGTACTCTGTTCCTGAACATTGATTTCTCAGCTAAAATTACCTTTGGACCAATGGTGAAGATTATTAATGTGAAACATTTAAGATTTTTGAACTGCAGGTTCAAATGTCAAAGGGTGCCTTAATTACTACTTTTGATAGGAATGCATTGAACAAGATTTAGATATTCAGTGGGGGTTTCCACATCCATTTAATCAAATTGGAACTCATCTTTTCATTTTCTTTCTATCCACCATGATAAATCACAAGAAAAGACCTGAAAATATTCATTGAAATTATCTATGTACAAGCCGAACACCTGTCAGCTTCAATGTGTACACTGGAAAAAACAGCCAGAGATGTCAAGAAGTCGCCTAGTTGAAGGAATTGTCCATCTTCCCTCTGCTACATTTTTCCACTCCGTCTTAGAACATAGAACATAGAAAATACAGCACAGAACAGGCCCTTCAGCCCACGATGTTGTGCCGAACCTTTGTCCTAGGTTAATCATAGATTATCATTGAATTTACAGTGCAGAAGGGGGCCATTCGGCCCTTTGAGTCTGCACCGGCTCTTGGAAAGAGCACCCTACCCAAACTCAACACCTCCACCCAACACCAAGGGCAATTTGGACATTAAGGGCAATTTATCATTGGCCAATTCACCTAACCCGCACATCTTTGGACTGTGGGAGGAAACCGGAGCACCCGGAGGAAACCCACGCAGACACAGGGAGGATGTGCAGACTCCGCACAGACAGTGACTCAAGCCGGAATCGAACCTGGAACCCTGGAGCTGTGAAGCAATTGTGCAATCCACAATGCTATCGTGCTGCCCTTAAGAATAAATAAATCTACACTATATCATTTTACCGTAATCCATGTACCTATCCAATAGCTGCTTGAAGGTCCCTAATGTTTCCGACTCAACTACTTCCACAGGCAGTGCATTCCATGCCCCTACTACTCTCTGGGTAAAGAACCTACCTCTGATATCCCTCCTATATCTTCCACCTTTCACCTTAAATTTATGTCCCCTTGTAATGGTTTGTTCCACCCGGGGAAAAAGTCTCTGACTGTCTACTCTATCTATTCCCCTGATCATCTTATAAACCTCTATCAAGTCGCCCCTCATCCTTCTCCGTTCTAATGAAAAAAGGCCTAGCACCCTCAACCTTTCCTCGTAAGACCTACTCTCCATTCCAGGCAACATCCTGGTAAATCTTCTTTGCACCTTTTCCAAAGCTTCCACATCCTTCCTAAAATGAGGCGACCAGAACTGTACACAGTACTCCAAATGTGGCCTTACCAAAGTTTTGTACAGCTGCATCATCACCTCACGGCTCTTAAATTCAATCCCTCTGTTAATGAACGCGAGCACACCATAGGCCTTCTTCACAGCTCTATCCACTTGAGTGGCAACTTTCAAAGATGTATGAACATAGACCCCAAGATCTCTCTGCTCCTCCACATTGCCAAGAATGTCTTCTCTCCTGAAGGCACTCGCAAGGGAAAGGTTCATGTTTGGATTGGATTTGTTTATTGTCACGTGTACCGAGGTACAGTGAAAAGTATTTTTCTGCGAGCAGCTCAACAGATCATTAAGTACATGGGAAGAAAAGGGAAAAAAGCAAAATACGTAATAGGGCAACACAACATATACAATGTAACTACATAAGCACTGGCATCGGATGAAGCATACAGGGTGTAGTGTTAATGAGGTCAGTCTATAAGAGGGTCATTTAGGAGTCTGGTGACAGTGGGGAAGTAGCTGTTTTTGAGTCTGTTTGTGCATGTTCTCAGACTTCTGTATCTCCTGCCCGATGGACGAAGTTGGAAGAGTGAGTAAGGCGGGTGGGAGGGATCTTTGATTATTGCTGCCCGCTTTCCCCAGGCAGCGGGAGGTGTAGATGGAGTCAATGGATGAGAGGCAGGTTTGTGTGATGGACTAGGCGGTGTTCACGACTCTCTGAAGTTTCTTGCGGTCCTGGGCCGAGCAGTTGCCATACCAGGCTGTGATGCAGCCCGATAGGATACTTTCTATGGTGCATCTGTAAAAGTTGGTAAGGGTTAATGTGGACATGCCGAATTTCCTTAGTTTCCTGAGGAAGTGTAGGGGCTGTTGTGCTTTCTTGGTGGTAGCGTCGACGTGGGTGGACCAGGACAGATTTTTGGAGATGTGCACCCCTAGGAATTTGAAACTGCTAACAATCTCCACCTCGGCCCCGTTGATGCTGACAGGGGTGTGTACAGTACTTTGCTTCCTGAAGTCAATGACCAGCTCTTTAGTTTTGCTGGCATTGAGGGAGAGATTGTTGTCGCTACACCACTCAACTAGGTTCTCTATCTCCCGCCTGTATTCTGACTCGTCGTTATTCGAGATCCGGCCCACTATGATTGTATCGTCAGCAAACTTGTAGATGGAGTTGAAACCAAGTTTTGCCACGCAGTCGTGTGTGGTCTGTTGGTCAGAAAATCGAGGATCCAGTTGCTGAGTGGGGAGCCAAGTCCTAGGTTTTGGAGCTTTGATATGAGCTTGGCTGGGATTATGGTGTTGAAGGCGGAGCTGTAGTCAATAAATAGGAGTCTGATGTAGGAGTCCTTGTTTTCGAGATGCTCTAGGGATGAGTGTAGGGCCAGGGAAATAGTGTCTGATGTGGACCGGTTGCAGTGGTATGCGAATTGCAGTGGATCAAGGCATTCTGGGAGTATTGAGGTGATGGTTCCCAGGTATCTCACCAGGTACCTGTAGTTTTCATAATGTTGGCAGGTCTGTTGATTGCAGGGGAATTGTCCACACAGGCATTTGCAGTACAAATTACTGGATTCTGATTGAAAACCTGAACCAGAGCTTGAAATTTCCTAACTCCTAATTCTAGTGCTGAGTGAAATTTTATTGCTGTTACTGTGAGCGAACTCAGAACAGATTGACAATGAAACAGAATAGTTGCAATGTAGAGAGAGTGAGAAATTGGACTTGTTAGCATTCCTTTTGGGGTCTACCAGTGTCCCTTAGATCTCCAAAATAGTGTGTGCAGCTCACATGCACACTTGTGGGGCAAATCTTGCGAATGCCATATTTAACACAACAGCAATTGTCCAGTGGAGGTACATTTGCACAAGGTTCTATTCACTCATCACCCCCGTGCTCATTGACCAACATTGGCTCCCAGTTAATCAACACCTCATTTTTAAAACTATCATCCTTGTTTTCAAATCCCTCCATGGCCTTGCCCTCCCATCCCTGCAATTTCCTCAAACCCTAAAACCCTCTGAGATACCTGCATTCCTCCAATTCTGGCCACCTAAACATTCCAATTTTAATTGCCCTACCAGTGCTGGCCATTCCTTCAACTATCAAGGCCCTCAGCTCTGGAATTCTCTCACTAAACCTCTCTCGGTCTTTACCTCTCTTTGCATCTTTAAGACACTAAGACCTAACTCTTTGACAAAACTCATGGTCATCTAGCTGATGTCAAATTGTGCTGGATAACACTACTGAGAAATGCCTTGGGACATTTTACTGTGTTAAAGGAACTATATAAATATGAGTTAATACTGTTGCTGTTCCAGTGGCTTGTATAGATGCTTGTGCAGTAGGAGTAGTATAGAAGGTCAGAGAATTGATTACTTTCACTTCCAATCCTTTTGGTTGACTATGGCTGTGGCCCATCTTGACCAGCTGGCAATATTTTGTGACAACATGGGTAGCACGATGGTGCGGTGGTTAGCACTGCTGCCTAACGGCGCCGAGGACCCGGGTTTGATTCCGGCCCCGGGTCACTGTCTGTGTGGAGTTTGCACATTCTCCCCTTGTCTGCGTGGGTCTCACCCTCACAACCTAAAAAGATGTGCTGGATAGGTGGATTGGCCATGCTAGATTGCCCCTTAACTGGAAAAAAAGAATTTGATACTCTAAATTTATATAAAAAGTATAGTGATAACACTTCTATTCTGTACCTCGTCTCACGTTGATCTTTGGTGACATCCTGTAGCTGTCTTGGTTGTGGATACACTTCCCCTTGGTGAAGATGTTTAACACAGCACTGAGTCTTACATGCTGCTAATGCTCCCCTGCTGCAGTTTGATCCCATCTGCTCAGTTGAGGCTACACCAATTCCTCTTTGCCAGAAACACTGTTTAAAAAATGGTAATGCCGCAGTTTCACTTTCACAGCTTCATCAATTTCAAAACTACCACCAGGTCTGGCTGCAAGTAAATATCTATCTTTTGGAATATATATTTTTCTGTATATCTAGATGTGTTTCACTCCAGTTGAATTCAAAACTGTTAAAAATAATTAACAAGTCCTTACAAGATGGCTTTATTTCTGCATTTATTGATTATTTATCCACCCATCCAAGGAATGTATGAAATGGCAAAAATTATACATTTGATGGAAACTTAATTCTTCAATGGTTTTCACATACAAAGGTACTGTGAAGTTGGCACAAATCCTGATGCAGGATGATGCCTTTCCCCAGTTGATCATTTTAATGTTAAATACTTTCTGGAGAATCCTGTAGGTTATTCATCTTTCTGATGTTGTTGAATTTATTTGCACCATTACTTGGATTTAACCTTAAGTTTGATTTCAAACAGTTTATTTAAAAACATATAAATTTGTGTTGAGATCAGCTCCACTTCTGGAACACTTGAGCCACTGCAATCATAATATGTTCCAGCAGGGTTGGTAGTTTTTTTATCAGTCAGTTGAAACTCTTTCATGTGCAAACTTGTAGGGCAAATCTTGCGAATGCTATATTTAACACAACAGCAATTGTCCAGTGGAGATACATTTGCACAAGGTTCTATTCACTCATCACCCCCGTGCTCACTGACCAACATTGGCTCCCAGTTAAGCAACACCTCGTTTTTAAAATTATCATCCTTGTTTTCAAATCCCTCTATGGCCTTGCCCTCCCATCCCTGCAATTTCCTCAAGCCTTAAAACCCTCTGAGAAACCATCAGTTTCTCTGCTGTATGCAACTTCCTGAGCTGAGAGATGGGGGGGATTTTCTAACCATTCTTGCGAGCGGGATCTTCCAGTCCAGCTCAGGGTGAACCCCCGCCCTCGGTTTCCCAGCGGCGTGGGTTACATTCAATGGGAAATCTCATTGTTAGCAGACAGACCAGAAGATCCCAATGCCAGCCAATGGTGGGCTGCCTCCAACCGCTGAGAAATAGGCCATGGAGGGTGAGGAAAATCCTACCCTATGTATAACCGTTGCTTAGAAATGTTAAACCTATTTATATAACATTACATTAAAATTATTCACTTATTTATCCCGCATTAAAGGTAGTAAACTAATTAACAATTGTCTCATTCTTTGTTAGTGTCAGCTTGGAATCTAAATCAGGGGGCTCAAACGCCATTTCAACGATTGAGCACATGATCTACGCAGACAGCCCAGTGTAATAATGAAGGAGTTCTAGAATTGGAAAGCTGTGTTTTGGATTGGGCATTAAACTGAACCCTATCTGTCCTCTGAGATCAATTCAAAAGATCCCACTGTCATTTTTAAAGAAGAGCAATGGACTTTCTCACTGTAGGAGCAATTGGCCTGCCAGAGAAAGCTGAGCTCTTACAAGAAGATCTCACGGTGTCAGAACAGAAGATATTATGTAACAATGGCACAGCCGTCGGGGCATCAATTTAACTGATCTAACCTCCAGTAACGTAGAGGTAAATTAGGTGGTTAGATAGGCTGCTGATTCTCCTGGGTGGCAGAAATGGGTCATGTTAGTAGCAGCTACACAATGCAACATGGGAGAATAGTGATTCTGTCTGCCCAACGATCTCATTCAGCTGAGCTCAGATTTTTAGCACAATTGTACCTGTCAGAATATTGTTGGGTGAAAGTTATTTCACAAAACTAGTCAAAGGAACAGCATGAGATTTGTCTCGTCGGGAATCATTTCTAACATACATATTGTTATGGGCGAGGCATTTTCAGAACCTCAAAATGTATCATGGAGTTCAACCAACCTCTCCCTTTAATGGATTTGTTGCTTTTCCTAGCACACGGCTTTTTCCCTAGGTGTGGGATTACAATTATGAACACGTGAGTTTTAAAACACAAAACACTGTTTATTCCATGAATTCAACTTAACATCTGAAATAAACATTGGATTTCTTAACACCACTTACTTCAAAGATAACTCGGAAAATATTGCAACAGTAAATAACTCCTTAAACTGTTCCTTCAAACTTCCAAGAGACTTAACACCTTTAAACAAAATCACATCAGGTTAAAGGATATATATCTTTTCTGTAGAATGGCAGAGATATATTTGCTTGGGTGACTTCAGCTCTAGCACCTTGCTTTCTTCCTGCAAACTCTCTGGAAACACACAGACACACCCAAGCTGCTTTCTCAAACCTGGTTTTCTCCCTTCAAGCAGATCACAGCAAACCAGAACTTCTCAAGCTGCTGTCTCAAACTGGCTTTCTACTTTTAAACTGTTCACAGCAAAACAGCCAGGCATTTTTAAACTGCTCTCAGCAAAACCAGCCAGGCACTTTTCAAACTGCAAAGCCAAAACTGCAAAATGGCTGAACTGAGCTGAGCTCCACCCACTCTATGACATCACTGTTTTCTTAAAGGTACATTGCTTAAACATCCAGTTCTTAAAGGCACTCTCACATGACACCTCCCCCCAAGAAAAAAAAAACCCATCAACTTCAAGATGGTTTCATTTTTCACTTTTGCACCATCCACTAAGAAATGCACACAGTAAAAACACTTTTTTGTTTCACAAATAAAAACAACACATAAAAACAGGCATAATAATATAGTCCATTTTTCTTTGCTCTTCTTCCTCCAACCGAAATCCTTCTCGATTGACAGTCTCTTTGAACAAAGTCTCTGCACGATCCATCCATTCCTCCACTCCTCGGCATTTCTCTTTAGAATCAGACACTTTAGTTCAATTTGACCACAAAGCCCCTTGCAATTCTCCAATACAGGAACATTGGTGATCACAGCTTTCAGGCAGTCAAATGCCTGTTGAAAGTCCGCTGTCCATTTAATTTTTTAACGTTTCTTCAGCAATTCCATCAGTGGAGTAATCACACCACAAAACTTTTGCACAACCGTTCGGTCAAATCCACTCATGCTAAGAAATCGCATTATTTCCCTTTGTCTTGAGGGTATCGGAAACTCCTCAAGGAAAGTGATTCGGGCTTCTCCAAATTCACTTTCGGCTAGGTTCATCAACAAACCCGCCTCCTGAAGTCGATCGAAGAACCCCATACGATGTTTTAAATGCTCTTTCCATGTCTGGGAGTTAGAAATGAAAGCAGATTGTCCCACTTTCTCAATGCAATCCTCCAAACATGGGATAGTATAAGAGTCCGTTCTTGTAACTGCATTCACCTTTCGATAGTCCACACACAACCATTGGGTACCGTCTGGTTTAGGTACCATCGCTATGGGTGAGCTCCATTGGATGCAACCCACTTCAATTTTGCCATTCTTCAACATACTCTCAATCTCTCTGTTAACCTGTGCCAATTTTGAGGAATTAAGTCTATATGGATGTTGTTTGATAGGAACAGCATTTCCCACATCTACATCATGTATAGCCATTTTAGTACTTCCCAATGTATTTCTACAAACTTGCCCATGTGATATCAATAACTCTTTCAGGTCAGTTCGTTTTTCCTCTGGAAGGTAACTTAACAATTCATCCCAATTTTTAAGAACATCCAAATTTTCCAATTTAATTTGAGGTATGTCAAATTCACAGTCATCTGGATTTGGTTTGTCACTTTGAGTTAGAATCATTAAAACCTCCTTTTTCTCTCCTTTCCTTTCAAAGTACCTTTTAAGCATATTCACATGACACACTCGGTGAGTCTTCCTTCTATCTGGTGTTTTTAACCACATAATTCAGCTCAATTTCCTTTCAATCTGATACGGTCCACAAAACCTAACATTTAAATGCCACTGGTAACAACACTAAAACTTTATCCCCACTGGCAAAACTACGAACTTTGGATTTCTTGTCCGCTACCCGTTTCATCACATATTGTGCAAATTTCTAATGTTGTCCAGCCAATTCACCTGCTCTATTTAATCGTTCCTTAAAATTTGACACGTAATCCAATAGCGTAATTTCCGATTTCTCACCCACCAATTTTTCCGTAATAAATTTAAGTGGTCCTCTTACCTCATGACCAAACATTCGTTCAAAAGGACTACATTTGGTAGACTCATTAGGTGCATCCCTAATTGCAAACAATACGAATGGGATTCCTTTATCCCAATCCTCTGGATAATCTTGGCAATACGCCCTCAACATTGTCTTTAATGTCTGATGCCACCTTTCTAATGCTCCCTACGATTCTGGATGGTACGCAGTTGATTTAAATTGTTTTATTCTGTGGGTAGTCCATATCTAGTAAAGAATTTAAGTAACTCCTCCACAATCCTTTTAGCTGTAATATTACGTACTGGAATGGCCTGTGGAAACCTAATAGACACATCCATTACAGTCAAAAGTTATTGATTCCCACTTTTTGTTTTAGGAAGCGGTCCTACACAATCGATTAGGACCCTTGTAAAAGGTTCTTCAAATGCTGGAATGGGTATTAAGGGTGCTGGTTTTATCACTGCTTGAGGTTTCCCTATCACTTGACATGTGTGACATGACTGACAAAATTTAACTACATCTTTATGTAGTCCAGGCCAATAAAAATGTTTCTGGATTTTAGCTTGAGTTTTCCTTATTCCCAAATGACCTCCCACTGGTACCTCATGTGCAACTCGCAACACCTCCTTTCTATACCCTACCGGCAATACGACTTGATGAACTTCTGCCCACTTTTCATCCACCTGCATATGTACAAATCTCCATTTTCTCATCAAGACATCATTTTTACGGTAATAACACTCTGGTATACTCTCAGATTCCTCTTCCGTATATGCTTTCTCATATATCCATTTTATTTCCACATCTGTCTGTTGTAACTCTGCCAATTTTCCTGAACTAAAAATGTCCGCCTCATCCTCCACCTGTTCTTGTTCTTTTTCAACCATCTGATCAAAAATCGTTTCTGATAATTGCACTTCAACTTCATCTTCACTCCTTGATTTCTCCTCTTGTCTTAACCTGTAACTTTGCGACCTTGTTACTCACAAATCGGAAAAATTCCAGGATATTTGTCCTTCAACACTTCAGTTGACTGATTTCCCACTGGCTTATCAACCCCAGTAGGCATCACTCCCACCTGCGATCCAGCTATATCATTACCCAAGATAAACTGTATTCCTATTTTACCACATCAGCCTTCCCAGTGCTTTTCTTCAGCCACCAACACTGTGACTTTACATGGCCTAGTTTATTACAGTGAAAACATTTGAAACTTTTCATTTCTTTTTCACCCTCCTGGATTTCTTTTTTAATCTGAGGTACACTCTCTCTATTGTCTCCCATCAGATCACCTTTACCTTTACCACTTGAGTATTTCTCATGTCCCCAGTTTCTATCCCTCACCGGCTGAAACTGATGTCGGAAACCAAGCTTTGATTTATGAACTAATTCATAATCATCTGCCATTTCCGCTGCTAATCTCGCAGTTTTAACCCTCTGTTCTTCCACATAAGTTCTCACTACATCAGGAATTGAATTTTTAAACTCCGCCATAAGTATAATTTCTCTGAGAGCTTCATACGTTTGGTCTATTTTCAAAGCCCTTATCCACCTATCAAAATTACTCTGTTTGAGCCTTTCAAACTCCATGTATGTTTGACGAAATTCTTTCCTTAAATTTCTGAACTTTTGTCTGTAAGCTTCAGGCACTAGCTCATATGCACTTAAGATGGATTTCTTCACCTCCTCATACAGTCCAGATACCTCCAAAACCAAAACTGCAAAATGGCTGAGCTGAGCTCCACCCACTCTATGACATCACTGTTTTCTTAAAGGTACATTGAGTAAACATCCAGTTCTTAAAGGCACTCTCGCATGACAATATATTGTAATATTTCAAAGCCCAGGTTTAAAATGAGCTCCTCGCTGGTGAAGCCATTGGTGATATATCTGTTAAGCTCAGAGCAATTGCTTCTCCAGCTACCCTGAATTTAAAGCCTTATTCAGTCAAGTTCAGATTGTGTCAGGAAGCTATTACATGCTGAGACAGCCCTCAGTTGAGCATTGCCAGGCCACGTTTACAAGGAATTGAACTGATTTATGTTGACTTTCTGTTGAAGCCGCACTGAAACAGAATTTAGTACTGAACCATTTTTTAAGTATGTTTCTGGCAGGCATTGAGATTATACTATCAGCCACCTCCCCTGGACACATTGGATTTTACCTATTGACTATGATTTATTCTTTCCCTCGTAAACTACCTGGAAATTCATAGATTCATAGAATTTACAGTGCTGAAGGAGGCCATTCGGCCCATCGAGTCTGCACCGGCCCTTGGAAAGAGCGTCTTACCCAAGCCCACACTTCCACCCTATCCCCGTAACCCCACTTAACCTTTTTGGACACAAAGGGCAATTTAGCATGGCCAATCCACCTAACCCGCACATCTTTGGACTGTGGGAGGAAACCGGAGCACCCGAAGGAAAACCACGCAGACACAGGGAGAACGTGCAGACTCCGCACAGACAGTGACCCAAGCCGGGAATCGAACCTGTGACCCTGGAGCTGTGAAGCAACTGTTCTAACCATTATGCGACCGTGCTACCGTGCTGAAATCACGAGTATAACATAGAAAGTTCCATGAAAAATATTGGAGGTACTCTGTAATCATCCCCATGTCTCATTTAAACCTCTGCAACTCCAATGAATCCTTTTGTGACAGTGCTGCAATAACACGACTTTTGAAAACACTGACAAAACTAGAACATTCACAGTTGGGAAACAACACAATAATCAAATAAAACTTCTGCACAATACACAAACTAAATTAAGTTTGGATAAATACACACCTTATCATACAGGGCTACAAACTGCATGCAATTAGTTGCACTGCTTTTGTATTTTTGGAGAATGAGTCCTATCTTCTAAAGGTATCAACAGCTAACTTTTCAGGGTACGTTATTTGCTTATCCATTGGAATAGTCAGGATATATAGGATGAATACATGGCTTGAGATATGGTGCAAGAGGGACGGATTCAAATTCCTGGGGCATTGGAACCGGTTCTGGGGGAAGTGGGGCCAGTACAAACCGGACGGTCTGCACCTGGGCAGGACTGGAACCGATGTCCTAGGAAGGGTGTTTGTTAGTGCTGTTGGGGAGGGTTTAAACTAATGTGGCAGGGGGACGGGAACTGATGCTGGAAGTCCGAGGGAAGTAAAACGGTGCCAGAAAGAATAAGCAGTAAAGGGGAAAGTGTAAGGCAGAGAAGCCATAGTCAAAAATCAAAAAGGGCCACAGTACTGGGTACAGTGACTGAGGAGAGTGTGAAAAGGGAGGTGGACATTGCAGGATTTAGGGTGCTGTACCTAAATGCGCGCAGTATATGGAACAAGGTAAATGAGCTTGTTACGCACATTGAAATTGGCCGGTACGATGTTGTGAGCATCACAGAGATGTGGCTGCAAGGGATCAGGGATGGGATCTAAATATCCAAGGATATATGTCCTATCGAAAGGACAGGCAGATGGGCAAAGGGGGCGGGGTTGCATTGTTAGTAAGGAATGAAGTAAATTTGATAGCAAGGAGCGATATAGGATCAGAAGGCATAGAATCTCTGTGGGTAGAGTTGAGGAATCGCAAAGGTAAAAAGACCCTGATGGGAATTATGTACAGGCCCCCTAGCAGTAGTCAGGATGTGGGGCAGAACATAAATCAGGAGATAGAAAAGGCATGTAAAAAGGCAACATTACAATACACATGGGGGACTTCAATATACAGGTGGACTGGGAAAATCAGGTTGGTAGTGGATCCCAAGAAAAGGAATTTGTGGAATGTCTAAGAGATGTTTTTTTCGAGCAGCTTGTGACAGAGCCAACAAGGGAACAGGCAATTCTGGATTTGGTGGAATGAGGCAGACTTGATTAGGGAACATAAGGTGAAGGAACCCTTAGGGAGCAGTGACCACATATGATAGAATTTACCCTGCAGTTTGAGAGGGAGAAGCTGCAATCAGATGTAATGGTATTACAATTAAATACGGGTAATTACAAAGACATGAGGGAGGAGCTGGCCAGAGTTGATTGGAAAAGGAGCCTAGCAGGGAAGACAGTGGAACAGTGATGGCAGGAGTTTTTTGGGGTTATTGATAGCATAAAAGCTGAAGAAAAAGCATACACAGTGGCAAGGATTAGTGGGAGCTGGAGAATTGGGAAGCCTTTAAAAGCGAGCAGAGGACAACTAAAAAAGCAATAAGGGGGTAGAAGATGAAGTATGAAGATGAAGTATGAGTACAAGCTAGCTAGTAATATACCTGGCTTTGCCTATGCATCTTTAGCAGCTGAGGAAGGAACTTGCCCAGAGGCACGGCACCTGGCTGGGATGCAACTAAGTCCTGGGATTCAGCAAACCTCCGACTGCCCAATCCCTGAAATGTTCTTGTCTGCACCTGATGTGCATCAGAAGCAGTGTGGTGCTCACCAGATAGTGACCCAGATGCCTGTATGCTAAGATTGCCCACCAAGGTGCTTGGCTCTGTGATGGTGGATGTTGCAGGTGATAACTGTGACTCATCTTCAGTGTCCTCCTTGGAGATCTCTTCTGAGGTGCTGATGAGGGCTGGAAGTGGGGGGGCGGGGTCAGCTCATGGAAGGCTCAGCATCATTGGTTGATTTTCCTTCAAAGCAATGAACATGGTTTAAGTAAATGGCAAGGTTTGGACACTTAAAAACTCACTTGAGACAGGTCATCTGGATAAAGATGGATTGGCTGCTCACTTCTCTGTTGCAGGTCAACCTCGCTATCAGTGCAGGCCCACTCTAGGTCCTCCCCTGCAGGCTCCATTGCCTTTTCCTCCTAGGAAGTGAGAATGTGCAGCATAGGTATGTCCCCGCCCATTTTCTGCCTTTCATGCTGTTATGGGCTATCTTCTTCTACAGGAAACCAATGGGGACATTGTGAGCTGGATGCCTGGTGAGATGGAGGTCAGGGACAACTGGCATTCAGGGGCAATGCACATAGGCAGAAAGGATTTTTGATGAGGAATGCTGGAGGAATTTGAGGATGATGCTGGGAGGTTGGATGTTGGGAGGCAGTGAGGTGGCAGCAAGTGGGTTTCAGGTGACAGCCCAGGTGTATAACAGAAGGAACAAATGCCAAGGGGAGTTAGGGGGGGCACTTACCCTTGCCGCTAATAGAAGATCATTCATCTTTTTGCGACATTGAACCCTTGTTCTCCCGATCATGCTGCTGGTACTAACTACTGCTGCCACCGCCTCCCAGGCGGAATTGATAATGTTGCCCGGGGGCCACCTGTCAACATGTGAGTAGATGGTTGCACACCTCTCCTCCAATGCATCCAACAGTCTTGTTGGGCAACCTCCGAGAATCTTGGCACAGGTTTGTGAGCGGCCAAACCGGTGCTTGATTGCGAGTGAGTGTTGAGGATCTGTTCAAATGCAGTGCCCCCTTGGTCGCACTGATCAGCTGACCCCTGGGACAGGTGAATCGGATGCCTGGTGATTAAGATGTGGCATGTTTCATGTGGGGAAGAAAAAACATTTTTACTAAGTGGCTCAAGAGCGGGATCCGGATTGCGCTTGCCAGAAATGACACTTTGTATTTTTTCAGGAAAATTCCACACATAATCTTTAAAATATTCAGGTCTTCTAACGGTACCTGTGCCGGTTGTTATTTACTGTTTGTCTGGTGTTCACCACAGGGACATCCAAGACACGTGCAAATGTGCAGCTCAGGCATGTTCCTGCCCATTTTCACAGTAACCTCATTACAGTGTTAATATAAGCCTACTTGTGACAATAATAAAGATTATTTTTATTTTCTGGCTTTCTTGCCTGTTCAGGGACAACTGGCATTCACGGCCAATGCACTTAGGTAGAAAGGATTTCCAATTTGACACGATCTATTCAACAGTCAATGGTTTGGAGCAAGCAATACACAGCAAACCTTTTCAGGTACATGGAGGTTTACCAGTCTAAGCTTTTGACTTGTTTCAGCTAAGATGACTGGATTTTACCTCGAGCCCACTATCACAAAATGCAAATCTTCTTTCTTCCCCATTGCATTGGGCTCTCAGCTCACTTTGTTCTCTTGGGGTTAGCAATTTCCTATTATATAATGTGGGAGTTTCTGTCCCTTTCCATTGGTTTTATCTTCCAGCCCTGTTGAAGTTGACCTCTGCCGCAGATTCCCCAACAGTGGGATAGGCAAACGACGCAAACTGCCATTGAGTTCAGCAGGACAGAAAGATCCTGCCGATGGCCAATGTTGTGGGAAAACCAGCCGGAAAATTCCAGCCATAGCCTCACCTTTACCTTTGATGGTTTCATTTTTGAGTCACCATCTTAAGCAACTTCACACAGGTGTGCGAATCTCATGGTGTTGGACAGGGCACCCAGTGTCTCTCTGACAGTTCATATTTACTTGATGCTTCCCTTCTACAATTATTATTCCAACAGTCTTTTTTTGTGCTTGGAAGACACAAACAGCTTAGCACACCATGAGCCACATCAGTTCTCTCATCAAAACTCTGCTGATGATTGACCACTTCCCAGCTTCTGCAATTGCTAATTGTTTTCCTGAGAGTAAGTTTCTCTTCTCTTGGCGGATGTGTTCCCAAGGCGGGATCTCTTGTTCCTAATGCAATCCTATCTCTGATCTGATCATCCTTCAGTTGGTCAAACTCACAAGGTTCAGCTGGACATCTCATGCAGCCACACGTTGATCAATGTTCTCCCCTTCTTCCTGAGTTCTGGTGGCAATCATTTCTAATTTATTCCAATTAATGATAGCAAAAGGACCTCCGGCCTCGGCCTCTCTTTTACACGCTGCAAGGCCGTGGTCCATGTTAAGCGGGGTGCCTGGCAGCTTGTGCTGCACCAGCTGGCTTTGGGCAAGAGGAGAGGATTTTCTTCTCACTTTCCCTGGACTCAGCAGAGGCATACCTCATCAAGGTCAACCCCTCCCTTTAACCCTGCCCTGAATCCCCTTACCCTATCCTCGCTGAGGCCCCCTAACCCGGGACTTACCCAGACTCCTCTGTCTGGTGAGATTGCCTGGCATTAACACTGCTCCCAGCATTAAATTGCTGTTAGGTAGCTGATGAGATCATGGATGAACTCCCTCCAGACTGTTTCTCCGGGGTGGGGACAGGGACAGGTTGCCCCATAAAATCCAAACCTGGGTGTCCAAAACACTGATCATCTCTTCCTGCATAATTCAAAAAGGTGCAACATTTGAAAATATTCCTTTTCTTTTCAGATATTGGACCCCTGCATATTCCGGTTTCCATCGCATCAACATTTCTGGACGGCCAGAAGCAGATCAGAAAGATCCATCTAAACTCTGGGCAAACCTGGAGTTATGAGGTTACATCAACTTCAGAATCCATTGACTTGAGTTGTCTATAATGAAATGATCGACTAGTTCATTAGTAGATGTCAGGACAAAGATAAAAATTGTGATTTTTCAGACGTAGATCCCTCTGAAAGAATGAGTTCAAAAGTGAATTAGCATTCCATAGAGAGTGAGTCGCACAGCACCTGGATGGATTCACTTAGCTGGAAGCTTTCACCACAGCTTCGATCAAAAGTGCTGATTAAAATGACAAGCACAGGCTACGACCGAACACAGATTATGGGGCAAGCGTCATATTTTACCACTGCAGCTATTTAAAAACATGTATGTGGTGAAGTGGGAGTTTATGTTACAGCCGATAAGATATTGATGTGGTAGATATGTAAGCTCTGCCTCTTCGACGCAAGTCCTCTACGTTATTGACACTCTTTGACGAATGGTAGCAGCCAGCATGAATTCCGAATCGGGATGATTCATGAGATGAGTAAAGCACCAATGCTAGATAGTTAAGTCAGGTATGACCCAATTGAGTCTATCAAAGATCTGCAACAGAAATACTTTGTAGTGTTGACACTGATCTTCACCTGAAAGATTCCCTCCATAGATCCCTCACATAAGTGCAGTGTCCATATAAAGGAAATAACAAAGGTCGAACTTGACACGATGGAACAAAAAGGGACCATCCACCACATTTGGCCACACACAGATTGGTGTAATTCTGTAACCACTGTGATTATGAAAGATGGTACCATTAGAATATGCTTGGATCCCAGAACGTTAAATCGAGCGCTCACGCGGTCTCATAAGATTCCTACTCAGGAGAAGCTCAATCCAAGGTTTTCTGGAGCCAATTTCTTTTCAAAGTTAAATGCAAAGCAATGATATTGGTCATTGCACCTTCACAGGAACTAACAACATTCACAAAACCATTTGGGATGTATTGGTTTCTACGGTTACCGTTTGGTCTGTCACTGAATTAGGACCTGTTTCAATGACATATGGAACACATTCCTGAGAGCATTCTTGGCTGGATTTGTAATGCAGATAACGCATTGGCCATAGGTAGTACTGAGGAAGAACATAACAAGCTGTGATGGTAGAGACTCCAATTCTCTTACAATCACATGGCTGATTGGGAATCTCTCCTGCTCTTACTGCCTGCCATTGGCATAAATTGGAAGGATTTGCAGGTTGACACTCAACCTGTTTTAGCTGGTGTTATAAATGCACCTCCCTTGGCCATCAAGTCCTGGGCTGGGACTTGAACCTGGAGTTTCTGGCTTGGAGGCAGGGATGCTACCCACTGCACCACAAGACCTTTACCTCTAATCCAGCAGTTGTTCCTGTAGTGGTAATGGCCAGACATTGTGCGGAAAAAAATAACCTGGCTAGTCATAAGATTTGGATACAATTCCAGCCACGGTGGCACAGAGGTTAGCTCTGCTGCCTCACAGTGCCAGAGACCCGGGTTCAATTCCAGCCTTGGATCACTGTCTGTGTGATGTTTGTACGTTCTCCCTGGGTCCGCATGGGTTTACTCCGAGTGCTCTGGTTTGCTCCCACAGACCAAAGATGTGCAAGTTAGGTGGATTAGCCATGCTAAATTTCCCCTTCGTGCCCAAAAGGTTAGGTGGGGTCACTGGGTTATGGGGATCGGGTGCGGGCCTTATCCTAGATAGGGTGCTCTTTCACCGGGTTGGTGAAGACTCAATGGGCTGAATGGCCTCCTTCTGCACTGTAGGGATTCTAAGAATCCTCACATTTTAATAAATAAAAAATAAATAACGTGCGATTAATGTGACCCATATTCAATTCATTGGTTCAGTTTACTCTTATACTGGAGTTCAACTAGACCCCAGTAAGGCCCAGAATGTACAATCAATTCCTAAACCTGTTTAACTTCTTAGCAACAAATATCTCAATTTTTTCTGAGAAAATATCATCGCTGTGCAAACCTCTCAAGAAAGGTATGCCATTCTTATGGCATAAAGATTATCTACACAATGTTTGACTTGTTAGAATGATCACTTTCTGATGAAGCATGCTTACTTGGTACGATCCAAGGAAAGAACTACACTTGATGTAGGCACTTCACAAAAGGGTGTCAGCGGGTTGACTGTTGCAGGAAGACAGGCCAGTTGCATTCAGCTCCAAATGTTTGTCCTTTGCCCAGATAAACTGTCTAAACATCAAACCCGACACATTGCCTTTTGCGTTCAGCATCATAAGGTTCCGCACATATCCATTTGGAAACATTGTTATTGTAACTGATCACAAACTGTTTGAGATGATTTGGTGAAAGCCCACCCACCAGCATGTCACCTCAACTCCAAAGACTGTGAGATCTGGAACACCCTGGAAACCTCGTGGCTATGTCTGACACATTGAGCAGGTTACCCAATCCCAAGAAGACGGAGGATATACCGTTGAATGCCCAAGTGGACAAAGTAAATGTGGAAATAGAAGATGTGCACATCATTGACCTATTGCAATCTGGACAAGACAGATGTGAGAATCTCCAGGCAGAGGACTTCCAGAGATCCTATCCTCAGGACATTATGGCAGATCATCATCAGTGAATGGCAGATAGAGCACAAGAGGCTCCCACAGACGTTAGAACCTTTTGGCCATATCTTGATGATATTGGCATTTCAAGTGGAATTACTTTCAAGGGCAGCCATGTGCTGAAAGCAGAAGCACTCCAGCAAGCATTGCTTTGTTACAGTAAGGTCACAAGGGCACTGAAAGAACAAGACAGCCCCCCCCTCCCCCGCCCACAGGAGAAGCGCGCACACAACAATAGGGAGCATGTGAGGACTGGAGGAGGGCCCGCTGATGAGAGGCCACTGACCGTACACGAGGAAAGGGCCCTGGAACTGGCTGGCGGACCTGAGGACCGGGAGGTTGCTGATGCAGAGGTCGGGGGCGTACTAGCGAGTGAGCCACCGGCAGCCCGTCCCCATATCCCCCCTCCCCTATATCCCCCTCCCCCGTATCACCTGATCACTGCCTGATGTCTAACCATGCATGCTTCATTGTGTATCGCAGGACCAAACGTCCAGGCACCCATCCCCGCAGATGCAGACCGCCCGCAGGATGCCCCTCGGAGACCACAGGAGACGGAGAGACCCGCACCCTCCAGCATGCGACGCCCGCAGGATGCCCCTCGGAGACCATGGGAGACGGAGAGACCCGCACCTTCCAGCATGCGATGCCCGCAGGATGCCCCTCGCACACCACGGGAGACGGAGAGACCTGGAGCAACAGGGAGACGGCACCCCCGTCAGGTGCGGGAGCGACCACCCAGCGATGAGGGGGGCAGCCACAGGCCCCCATCACATCCGAGCCAGGACACCACTACCCAGGACACCACTACCCAGGACACCACTACCCAGGACACCACTACCCAGGACACCCCTACCCGGGACAGCACTACCCGGGACAGCACTACCCAGGACACCCCTACCCGGGACAGCACTACCCAGGAAGACGAAATACCGGACAGTGAGTCAGAGTGGATGGGTGGAGACGAACCCCCATCCCAAAGTGCCATGGACTCAGAGTGGGACGAAGAGCACGACACAACGCCACTGCTGTCACCAACACCCTCCACCATCGCAGAAACACTCACCACGGTTGGGCACTTTAGTGATGAGGCGTCTGGTACACTCACTGGTGCGCACAACACAGCCGTCCCGGTACAGCAGGTGGAGGTAGGAGCAGCAGAGGAGCCGGGCGGTCGGAGGGCAGCCCAGCCCAAGCGAACATCTGCCGCCCAGATGGATCCCGGGTTCCTGCAGTTACCACACCCACACATAGATCCGATGCAACCACCGACCCGGAGACGAGCGAAGAGGGTGACGGGCGGCTTGCGGCGGCTGCGGTCGCAGGTGGAGGAGTCCACCCGCGTCCAGGAGCTGGGAGTGGTGCCGGTCATGCGTGCCACCCAGGCTGACACCGCACGGGCGGCGTCCGCGGTGGAGGCAATGGGTGCGACGGTGTCAGACATGGGGAACGGTTTGCGAGGCCTGGGGCCTTCCGTGCAGGCGGCGTCTGTGGCCCAGGAAATGGCTGCCCTCTCACAGGAGGCCATGAGCCAATGCCAGCGCCAGATGGCAGAGGCGCTCAACGCCATAGCCCAGTCTCTGCAGGCCATGGCCCAGTCTCAGCAGGCCATGGCCCAGTCTCAGCAGGCCATGGCCCAGTCTCTGCAGGCCATGGCCCAGTCTCTGCAGGCCATCGCTGAGGGCATCGGCGCCAGTAGCCATGTGCGAGCCGGCGTCGCCCTGTCACAGACAGGGTTTGCCAACCCCCTGGGCTCCATGGCTGCAAACCTGCAGACCCCTGTCGATACCAGCACGGGCCTCCAGGACTGGCAGCGCCAGATGTCGGGGGGGCGTCGGATGGCCAGTCCGTTCGCATCCCCCACCCATGTAGAGGCCTGGGGGCCATCGGGCACCCCGAGGGAGGAGGAGGTGGTGTGGTCCGTCCCGGCTCCCTCTGTAGGGGAGGTCCCGGTACAGCGCGACACCTCGGACTCCCCCCCTTCCGTCCCAGGTGCATCGAGTGGGCAACGGGCAGGACAGGCCGGCAGCTCGCCATCCCAGTCGCCCGAGCCGCAGCCTGGCCCATCTAGGCCAGGACGCCCCAGGAAACGGCCGCCAAAGGGATCCAGTGTCAGAGGGCAGGAATCACAGGAGTCCACCTCCAGTTCTGCTGTACCGTCTGGGGAACCACGTAGACGTAGTCAAAGGGCCCGTAAGGCCAAACAATTAGACACTGAGTAAGTTGGCACGGGTGCAGGGCACAGATGAGTTTTAGGGGCTAGGGTAAGTGCATGAACTCCTTTGGTTATTAAAGTCAATGTTACACCTACCGAAGCTGCCTTTGTGCTCTGTCCAAAGTGTGCGGGGGTGTCATGTACGTTGAGTGCAAGTGTGTGTGTGAGGGGTGGTCTTACCTCAGCCCCAGGTGAGTCTGCCCCCTTCCCCCTGGGCCGCCATCAACATCCCCCGGGCAGAGGACGGGACCGTGCGCTGCAGTGTCACAGCCGCATGCAGGGATGGTCCGGGTGGATGGTGGTACTGTGGCCATGGGTCAGACATAGTCCAATGATGTAGAGCCAGGAGCTCTTCGCAGGGCGGGTTGTCATCATCCTCCATGGCCTGCGATAGACACGCGTCCACCCGCAACTGTGTGAGCCCGGCCCGTTGTGCCGCAGGTGGATCGGCAATGGGGGGGGCGGGGTGTGCATGCGGGTGGGGTGGGTGGGGTTGGGGGAAGGGGGTGAGGGTGCTGGGTGGGTGGATGGGTGGGGGGTGTGGGTGGTTGGCTGTTGCCATGGTGTGCGGTCTGTGGCCATACTACCCGATTCCCACGCCCATCTAGTCAGTGAAGCAGGCGTCTATCAGTCTGTCCCGTGCCCGCTGGGCCAGCCGGTAACAGTGGACAGCCACCCGCCTGTGTCTACCCCGTCTGCCCTGACCATTGCCCCCATCCCCCTCATCTGGGGAGGACTGGGCCTCTTCCTGCTGCTCCTCCACTCCGCCCTCCTCTGCCTGCGGCCTATCTGACCGATACTGGAGGGCGCCCCCAGAGGTGTCCAGGCACCTGAAACGCATCTTCAGCACGCCAAAGCACCTCTTGATCACTCCCCTTGTCGCTACATGGGCATCATTGTAGCGGTTCTCCGCCTCATTGCGTGGCCTCCGTATAGGCGTCATCAGCCACGATCGCAATGGGTAGCCCCTGTCGCCCAGCAACCAGCCCCTCAGCCGGGGATGGCGTCCCTCGTACATGCTGGGGATGGATGACCGCGACAACACCAATGAGTCGTGTACACTGCCTGGGTGACGGGCGCAGACGTGCAGGATCATCATGCGGTGGTCGCAGATCACCTGTACGTTCATCGAATAGGTCCCTTTCCTATTAGTGAACACGGCCCTGTTATCTGCAGGTGGCCGCACGGCGACGTGCATCCCATCGATCGCGACCTGGACCATGGGGAACACGGCAACGGCAGAAAAGCCCATGGCCCGAGCATCTTGGCTGGCCCGGTCCACGGGGAAGCGGATGTAGCGGTGCGCCATGGCATATAGGGCATCTGTCACTGCCCGGATGCACCGATGTCTGCGATATGCCAGACAGGTCCCCACTCGGTGCCTGGAATGACCCCGTTGCATAAAAGTTCAGGGCCACCGTAACCTTGACGGACACGGGGAGAGGGTGTCCCCCGCCAGTGCCACGCGGTGACAGGTGTGCCAGCAGGTGGCAGATGTGTGCCACAGTTTCCCGGCTCATCCGGAGTCTCCTCCTGCATTCCCGGTCCGTGAGGTCCTGGTATGACTGCCGGGGTCGGTACACACGGGGCGCCCTCGGGTGCCTCCGTTGCCGTGGGGCCGCAACGTCCTCCTCCCCCTCCTCGTCCTGTCGGTCAGGTGTCCCTCCAGCCTGGGCGGCTGCCACCTGCCCCTCTGCGGCAGCCTGCGCCGCCTCTCTGGCACGCTCCTCCTCCTCCTCCTCATCCAGGGCAACATAGACATGAGCGGCTGCCACCATGGCGGCCAACATCGCTGGATGATCTGAAAACATGACGGCCTGGTGGGGGGGGGGGGGGGGAGGGGAACGACGACATGTCACCATTGCCCATATCCCCTCCTCCCCCCAGCCAGGTGGCATGGACCGCATGGGTCCAACTGTTGGAGGCTTGCACCTGGCCAGGTGGACCAACTCAGTTGCCCTCCCATCCCCCTCCTCGGCACTGACCCCCCCCCCCCCCAACCTCCACCTCAGCACGGACCCCCCCCCCCCCAACCCCCAACCTCCACCCCGGCACGGACCTCCCCCCAACCTCCACCCCGGCACGCACGGACCCCCCCCCCCCCCAACCTCCACCCCGGCACGGACCCCCCCCCCAACCTCCACCCCAGCACGGACCCCCCCCCAACCTCCACCCCGGCACGGTACGGACCCCCCCCAACCTCCACCCCAGCACGGACTCTCCCCCAACCTCCACCCCAGCACGGACCCCCCCCCAACCTCCACCCCAGCACGGACCCGCCCCCAACCTCCACCCCGGCACGGACCCCCCCCCAACCCCCAACCTCCACCCCGGCACGGACCCCCCCCACCAACCTCCACCCCGGCACGGACCCCCCCCCCATCCCCCTCCCCGGCACGGACCCCCCTCCCGGCACTCCCCCGGAGCCCAGCCTACTCTAACCACCCACCCCCCCCCCGCCGCACACACACACACACAACCCGAGACACACCTCTCCTCACGCAATCAGACTGCGGCCACGCCATTTCCTGCCCAGAGCCAACCCCCCAGGCCGTCACTCACCTCCACGCTGGTCGGCGTGAACCTGGAGCACTGGGTCACGCCGATGAAAAGGAGGTTTGATTCACGTCGACGTGAACGGTCATCACGTCGACGGGACTTCGGCCCATCCGGAAGGGAGAATATCGGCAGGCCGAAAATCGGCTGCCTTGCGCAGACCCGTGACATTCTCCGCGGCAGCGGCGCCATTAACGCCCCGCCGACTTTTCTCTTTTCGGAGACTTCGGCGGGGGCGGGGGCGGGATTCACGGCGGCCAACGGCCATCCTCCGACCCTCTGGGGGGTCGGAGAATGACGCCCGTGGTGTTTCACAACCGGCAAATTGGTGCAAAACCCTCAACGATTTTGGTACCGGTGAGGGGCTAGCATCAGCATCCGGTGAAAAGCCCATGCATCGTGCAGAAAACGGCCGGAGAATGGTCGGGCCCTGGGCTGCGCACGCACACGCGCACGGCTGACAACCTGCAGCGGTCACGCCGTACAACATGGCACCAGCCGTGTGCGTAACCTAACCCGCAATCCGCGACCCCTGGCCACCCCGTGGCCATCCCCCGCTAATCCTCCTTGCAGAAGCCCACCTGGCCAATTGCATTGATCCCGACACAGTCTGCAGCCGAGTTCCCGACAGCGCGGGACACGTGTGGTCCCAACCGTGCGGGAACCCGGGCCATCGTGGGCGAAGCATCGTGGGTAGGCCGGCCGATTACACGCCAGCGCCGTTGAAACATGATTTTTGCGTCGGTCTACGGATAATCCAGCCCAATAAGCATGTTGTTGATCTCTTTATCATCTATTTTAACTTTAGTGGATTGAGCCTGTATGGGTGTTGTTTCATGGGAGTAATATTTCCGTTATCTGCATCATGCATAATTACTTTTGTACGTCCTAAGTTATTCCCATGTAAAGCTGTTTTTTCTCTGGAAAGTAACTCAATAATTTATCCCAATTTTTAAATGTTTCCTCATTGTCCAATTTAATTTGAGGAATGTCAGATTTTTAATTGTCTGGACTTATTTCTTCTCCCTGATTACAATGACAAACACTTCCTCCTTCTTTCCTTCTCTATCAAATCTGATTTGAATGTCTGCTCCTGCCTACACTATCTCCAAACAGACGTGAACAAACCTGTTGGACTTTAACCTGGTGTTGTAAGACTTCTTATGATCTCCATTAGGACTTTTGAACTTCAGTACCATTGCCTACAAGGCTAATTCATCTCTTCATGCCTATTTTGTTGTGGAAGTCAACTCTACTGGAAAAGTGCATTATCCAGCATCAGTTTAACTTCCCAAACACCATGAAGAGATTCACCATTAGTATTTGATTCTGGACTCTGGACTCACATGAATCAATCATTATTTTCTCTGTGGATCTTCGCCTGGTAAATCTTTCTTTCTCTATTCATCTTTTGTATAAATGCACAGGGGACAATGTAACCCCGCCCTGTGTTTTCAGTGTGTGTGAGTAAACTAACCCTCCGAGTTTACCCTATCCCGAGTTTGCTGTGGGGTTATTAATAGAAATTGGATTACACCAAAACTAAAGGTTTGAGAAATATGCCACTATTTATAAAGGGGGAAATCAATATCAAAACACCATTCTGTTGGTGGTGAGAGGAAAAATCAGGACTGTTTAAATTAAACCCCCCTCCCGAATGTAACATGGTGAAAGAGATATTCGTACAATGGATTTTTATTTGTGTTGGCAATAGGTCAAAAACATATCCCCATTAAAGTTACCATGGAGAATGTCTAAAAATCTAACCTCCCATTTCTAGCATGTAATAACTAAAATATAAGTTCTACCTGCAATATAAATGAACTCAGAGAGTTATTTAAAATAAAAATAAGTAAAATTCTATAGGCTATGCTTACAACTTCCATGTCTTTGATGGCCATTTTAATAAGGAAAACTATTAATTCTACTTTCACAATCTTCATTTAACCTACTAAACAGTGAATTCTCTTGATGACTATTTTAAGAAATGCTGTCAGTAAAAAAAATGCACTATATGAAAAGACAAATATCAGATATGATTCTTTAATCCTATGGGTGCCAAGCATGATAACTCTGAAATTAATAATTTTCTTATTTTTTTTTTATCTGCAAGAAATCATTTTAGTTCTGCATTTTATTTTCTATTTATGAAATGTAATGAAGAAGATGCCTGTTGCTTTCAAAGGCCATTGGTAAAGATCCAAGCCGATCAGAGGCAGGTGCCAGCCATAGATAGTGACTGTCTCGCTCGTCCCATAAGGGTTGCCTGGTATAATGATTGTATTGCTGTTAAAAGCTTCACCAGAGGCTCTGGGTCCCAGTAATGTCTCACTCTGAAGGCTGCCTGTCGAAGGTCGTCAGTCCTGCTGTCAGTTAACCATAATGTTCCTTCATCCGATTTCACACAATTTTCTCTCTGGATCAGATAACACAGCTGCACTCCAAGTAGCCACTTTGATTTTTTTGTTCTAATTTACACCTCTGGAGATAACTGCTTCTCAAGTGCTAATTGTCTTCAATTAAACTGCCTGCTCTGCTGCATTGATCAAACAGTTAATTGATTGAAGCAGAATACCTGTAACATCAAAACTGCTGATATGTGGTTAGTGACTTGCATTCTTCTATCAAAATCGCTTCAAAATGTGTCCCCCCCCCCCCCCCACCACGTAATTTATGTAAATTATTTTTTCCATACAATTGAAAATGATATCCGACTTTTTCTGCATTTCCAATAATATCTACAGTTCCAAGCTTTTTTTAAACCAATTACTATATTATTGCGATGAGCATTTTCACCAAAATGATGCAAGGCTGCATGATCTCAAATCGATAGAAATCAGTAATGCCATGTAGTAAAAACAAAAAAAAAATGCAGCTATTTATTTCCAGCACTTTTTAATGAGGATATTTTTGTCGGCAAAATTAACTAACTAGAATTGAACACATTTTTATGCATCTGAATCATTTTAAACTGCAAGATCAAAAAGTACACAAAAGATCCCATGGCACTATTTAGAAATGCAGGGGCTATCTCCCCAGCACCCTATCCAATATTTATCCATTAATCAATATCTTAAAAACAACAAATGATTTGGCAATTTTGAATGCAAAATTCAGCTCCGTAGAGCTGCTACTTTTGGTCCTACACGAGCCTGGAGTGAGAAAATATATATTGCGCGTTGCCCACTCTTGACGATGTATGTGCAGTTCTTCCAGAACATGTGATCCCTTTGTACCATGCAACCTTCAGCTGAGGTGTTTTTTAACTTCCTTTTGCTGCAGCTGAGTTAGTGGAAGCATTGTGCGCTGTGTTGGAGGAGTTCACACAAATTTGTTAAGTCAGGAAGGAGTGACACTGGAACTTTGCAAGGAGTGCGGTTGGTTTTGAAGGCCTTTGAAGACAAAATTTATTCTCAGGCATGGGGACTATAGTTATAAATTTTCTTCACGTTCAGCAAGATAGGAAGATGGCACAGAGTCAACAGAGAGACAAAGTTGTATGCAGAGGAAGAGGAGAGCTCTCAACAGAAGGCTGTGCCCATATAGAGTGTTCAGAGAGAACTTCCACCACTTCAGCCAGGAACAGTGTCCGAAACAGGTTTGTTTCGTCAAGGTGGTGGTCAATGAACTGTGCTGCCTCCACAAAACAGACCTGGAGCTGCAGACCAGGATGAGGATGGCACTGGTAGTGGCCTTCAAGGTCACAATAACCAGAACTATCAGGCTGGAGTAGCAACATCGACAACACCTCTCAGCTCACTATGCATCGCAGGAGAGAAACATGAAGCATAAGCAGATGGTTTTGCCTCAGTGGTGGGTTTCCCAATGGTGTAGGGAGCACACCATCAACTGCACACACACGGCTCTGAGGGCACCACATCTCAATTGAGTGATGTACCAGAACTGTATTGGGTTCCACTTCTTGAATGTGCAGTTGATGTGTAACCATTGGTGAATTCCTATGATCCTGGCCGCAGTCACAATGTGTTTATCCAAGTGAGCCATTCTAGTCATCTTTGAGAAACTACAAGAACCAGAGGCTGTATGCTTGGCACATGGACTACTCACCTCACACATGGCTGGTGACTCCCTCCACAACCTAACCATAAATGGAAAGCACGCCTACCATGAGAACTGTGTTAGAATTAGGAACGTCATGGGGCAGACTGTTGATGTCTTGAAGGAATAATTCTGCTGCCTGGACTGCGATTATTGGTGGTCTGTTGTATTCCCCCATGGAAATCATATGGGTGTAGCCTATATGAACAGGCCTCCAGTGACATCCACAGGAAGAAGTCTTACAACACCAGGTATTTATTAGTACGTGTCTTGTAGTACCTGTCTGGTGAGCGCCCCTGTGCTAACTCAGTAACTGCAGCATGCTGGTAGAAGGCTGCTGATGTTCAGTGGGGTGGACTGCAGATGGCCTGGCAAGATACCCACAATCAGCTCTGGGACTTGAGGACCTGGCTTCAGATTTTACCACATCAGCATAGCAGGCATCAATTTGGACTGGCTAATAGGCAAGCTGTTTTGTGCACAATGAAATAGCATCTCAGCAATCCTACTAATCTATTAGAAGTCAGGGCCGGGATTCTCCCCTACCCGGCGGGGCAGGGGAATCCGGCATAATGGAGTGGCATGAACCACTCCGGCGTCGGGCCGCCCCAGTGATTTCTGCTGTGAATGTCTGCACTTTGCACAATGTTATGATTGGCCATGATGACAGCAGTTTTTGCCTGCGTGACACTAAGCTAGGGTTACACAGCAATAAGCCTAGATCTCATGACCTCAGTCTGAGTTTCCCATTGCTGCAGACAGACATTTGATGGCTTCTGCCTCTGTTGCAATAGAAGATGAGATATTGGTCATCAGATGCTGCTGCATCACTGCAGGATCCACCAGCTTTCTCATTGAGTTGACCACCACTTCTATGCTGGAGAGAATGACCTTCAAGCTCTACTAGAATCTTATTCCAAGTTAGAACCAGACTACTCCTTGACATTGACAACAGGTTCTCTGGCAGATCTGCCTGGGCACCAGACTAATCAGTGTGCAAGCCCATCAGTCTTTTTCTGTACTCCATCCTACTGATGTCCTCACCTGAATCCTCTGCAAGAGAAGTTGCCCATGAGCTTGCCATCTGGGTAACTGGCTCACACACTCTCCTTTTCCCCTGCGCAGCCGCAGCCCACTAATGCTTGGTGACTCACCATGTGCAGATCCCTCACTTATAATACCTTCTAATGTCCGCGCAGTACTGATACCTGGGCTGGTAGATGTAAGTGCCAGATCAAGTTACTGTGTCATTTCCTCCTCAATCTGCTCTCTGTCTAGGCCTTCAGCCTCAAGCAACATTGACTGACTAGACAGTGACTCTTTTCTGGCACTGCAGCCGTGCCCTTGAGACCAGAATCCATGGCTAACTACTCCCATTCTCTTCTAAGTGTGCGCCTGGAGGACCTCCTGCTGAAATGTGACCTATCATAGAGTCATAGAGTTTTGCAGCACAGAAAGAGGCCTTTTGGCCCATCGTGTCTGAGCAGCACAGTAGCACAGTGGTTAGCACACTTGCTTCACAGCTCCAGGGTCCCAAGTTCGATTCCCGACTTGGGTCACTGTCTGTGCGGAGTCTGCACGTTCTCCCCGTGACTGCGTGGGTTTTCTCCGGGTGTTCGGATTTCCGTCCACAGTCCAAATATGTGCAGGTTAGGTGGCTTGGCCATGATAAATTGCCCTTAGTGACCAAAAAGGATAGGTGGGGTTACTGGGTTACGGGGAAAGAGTAGAGGCGTGGGCTTAAGTAGGGTGCTCTTTCCAAGGGACGGTGCAGACTCGATGGGCCTCCTTCTGCACTGTAAATGCATTCTATAATTCTATGGACATCAATCACCTATCTATCTGGTTATTCGGGTTGGTTAGTTCAGTTGGCTGGGCGGTTGATTCGCTATGAGAAGCAACACCAACAGAGCGCACTGAATTCCTGTATCAACTGAGGCTAGTCATGAAAGCCCACATTCTCAACCTTGCACCTCGCCTGAGGTGTGGTGACCCTCAGGTTAAATCACCAGCTGTCAGCTCTCAAAGGGGAGAGCAGCTTTTGGCCCTCTGGGACAGTGGCGACATTTACATTTTTACAGCTATTCTAATCCCATTTTCTAACACTTGGTCCATAGCCTTGTGTGCTCTGGCGTTTCAAATGCTCATCGAAATATTTAGTAAATCTTGTGAGGGTTCCTGGCTCCACCATGCTTGTAGGCAGTGAGTTCCAGTTTCCCACCACCTTCTGGGAGAAAATGTTTTCCTCAAACAACCCCAGCCTCACTGACCTCTCTTTATAACTGGATTTATGGCTTCTTCTAATGGTAATCTTTCTCGCAATCGCTCATCATATATACCAAACACTATTTGATCCCACAACATCGAATCCGCAACGGAGGAAAAATTACAGGGCTGCGCTCTCAGTCTTCAATCAGTTATATATGAATCTATAGATTCTCCTTTTAGCTGCAGCCTTTTTCTGAACATATAGCACTCGTACATGTCATTCACCTGCGCTTTGCAATGAGCATCAAATTTGTCCATGACACATTCAAATTTTTTCCTATCCTCACTGTCTATGAATTCAAAGAAATTAAATAATTCTAATGCCTGCGGTCCAGCCAAATTGAGGAGAAACACTATTTTTTGATGATTAGGAGCCGATTCTAGATGCAGATTTTAAAAAATCTAGTAATCTAGTAACCTACACTTTACACTCAACTAACGCTAGTCTCTACACTCTATCCATAACTGTGAGCAATCCACAAACGAATATGCAGAGTCCAGGGCTAAAGAAAAAGATGCAAAAAGATGGAAACGTGGCTGACGCCAATAACTCTGTGGCGCAACTAGAAAAACAGCGCGCTGCAGAAGGCAGTCGTTTTGCGCAGGCGCGATTGAGAAGAAAGCGCGATCCGGTCATTGACCGTTCTGCGTATGCACATGTGAAAAAACAACATGAGAAGTTTGCGCATGATGTCATGAGCGTGATTTACGTGTAGTCGCTGTGACCAAGCCCACTTAAGAAAACAATGCCCGGCATTCGGAAAAAGATGTTTGAAATGCAACAAGTTCAATTGTTTTGCCTCACAATGCCGTTTTACTTCAGCGATACCGGCAAACAACTCAAAAAAATTGTTCCATTCACATAAATAGATACAGAGTATACAAAATGAAGGACATGAAGAAAAAACTTTAAATTCAAACAATGATTCCTCTACATTTACTCTGCAGGTTAACTTCATGGTAGAAGCGAAAACCAGAATTGATGCGCAGGACACTGTTGATGGAACAATATTTCAACTCTCTGATTTGATTAAAGGTTGGACTGTAACACTTAATATTAATGGATCTGATGTACCACTCAAGCTGGATACGGGTGCACATGCAAATTTAATCACAGAGGCCGATCTAAAATAAGCGAACACAATTCCAAAAATTAAAAAATCAAACTGTAGGTTTGTACAATGGGAACGCAATAGTGATGAAAGGTTCTTGTTGCCTCACGGTACAGAATAGTGACATCAGTATGCCATTGGACTTTGAAATTGTGGATGATATGAAATCATCACTAATTGAGGTAGCTGCATGCACTAAATTAAATTTGGTGCAAAGAAATCAGGCTGCCAACACATCTCAGCATGAAGCTGAGGGCAAAGAACTAGTTGTAGCAGATACATTGTCAAGAGCTACAACCTACAATGATGAGAAAGCATCGGAAGTAATACTCAATGTGGAAGCACATGCCGCAGACATGTTACCTGTGTCTGATGCAAAGCTAAGTTTAATAACAACAAAATATAATACGGGAGGAAACTGAAAAAGACACAATACTTCAAAGGGTAATCAGAACCCTAAGAGAAGGATGGCTTAATGGCAGTTGTAACAGTTTTCAAAGTATCAAGGATGATCTGATTGTTATAAATGGATTCCTGTTGAAAGGAGACAGAATTGTAATACCGTCCTGCCGACGAAGAAATATTCTAGAAAAGATACATGAAGGGTATTAAGGGATAGAGAAGTGTCGAAGATACCAGGCAGTCAGTATATTGGCCAGGCATCAATAGAGATGTTGACAACTATGTGTAAGAGTGTAGTGTCTGTCAAACACATCAACCATTCCAGTGTAAAGAAACCATTGTAGCAAGTGAGATTGTCACAAACCCATGGTCAATGGGTGGGATTGACCTTTTTATTTTAGAGGGAATGATTATTTAATAATCATTGACTACTATTCCAATTATCCTGAAGTCACAACGTCGTCAGCTTCGACTGTTCACTCAGTCATAAGAGCGGCAAAATCTGTGTTTGCTCGCCATGGCATTCTATTAAAAGTCGTGACAGATAATGGACCCTGTTTCAGTAGTTGGGAATGGTTGTCATTTGCAGAATGATACAACTTTCAATGCGTCACCTGTAGTCCATTATATCCCCAATCCAATGGGAAGGCCGGAAAGGAGTCTGAATAGTAAAACAACTGTTCAAAAAAGCATTTGATGATAAAGAGGATTTTTCATTCGCTGTGTTAAGCTACAGAGCTACTCCTTTGTCATCAGGATTGTCACTTGCCCAGATGCTCATGGGAAGGAGGATTTGTACAACATTGCCGACCATGACAATCCCAAACATGGATGAGCAGTTAATACATCAAAAACTAAAGCAACAGCAATGCAAGCAAAAAGCATACTATGACAGGCATGCAAAACAATTACCACTACTGAAAGATGTCACCAGGACAACAAAGCTAGATGGTGGTTGGTCAGACATTGCAAAGATGTTAAATAAGGTTGCACCACGATCGTATGTGGTACAAACTGCAGCTGGACTGATGTTTCGTAGAAATCGACGAGCATTGTTAAAATTTAAGAATTTGCTGCAGTTTCCAGAGCCAACTGTAACAAACCCAGACACTGGGCGGGCTCCTCCGTTGCCCGATGGCGATATTGTAATTGGCGATCGGGCGGAGAATCCCTTCCGACGCCCAAAGTGGCGACAGTGCCGATTTGACGCTGGTTTTCGACCCCCTCCGAAATGGCGTCATCGCGTTGCGCGCTGCACGCCGTTGCAAAGCCATTGGCATGTCATTGGAAGCCCCTCCCTCGATGCACCACCCACTTGGGCCGAGGTCCCGAGGGCTGGTTTAGCACACTGGGCTAAATCGCTGGCTTTTAAAGCAGCCCAAGGCAGGCCAGCAGCATGGTTCAATTCCCGTACCAGCCTCCCCGAGCAGGCGCCGGAATGTGGCGACTAGGAGCTTTTCACAGTAACTTCATTGAAGCCTACTTGTGACAATAAGCGATTTTCATTTCATTTCATTATGCTGTTTTTTCTCATCGACCACATGTGGCGGCTGCAGACTGTGTCCAGCGCTGCCACAGTTGGGGGGAGGGGAGCCGTGGCGCTGGCCAGGGGGCTTCGGTGAGGGCTGGGGGGACTGGTGGGAGGTGGTCCGGGGTTGACAAGGGGGTTACTGGGGGTCATTATTTGGCAGGTCCGTTTTTGGCGTGGGAGCCGAGAACTTAACCTGTGAAGCAACAGTGCTAACCACTGTGCCACCATGCCGCCCATATATGAAAGCATTCTCAATAATGTGTGTAAAAAAAGTTTGAAACAATTACAAACATTGTCCTCAAAGAAAGGGGGATGTGACATTATATGAAATGTTCAGAATACAAAGGGTTAATGCCATATCATAATTAACCACTAGATGGCACTAGATGCAAAACTATATAAAGCACTGACTCACTGACTCCTGAGAGAGAGCTGGGAACAGCAGTGAGAGAGGGTAGAGTACAGTTATAGATAGAGTGCAGAGACTAGTGTTAGTAGAGTGTAGATTACTAGATTATTGTTTACAATAGGAGTAAATGATCGAGCTTTAATAGGTAATGTAATAAAAGTTAGCTTTGTTAATGAACTTAGCTTCTGTGGTCTTTGTGAACTCTACAACATCCATCCTGATAACAGAATCACAAAGAACACCACAGGAAGTAGGGGATTGTGCACATCCGGTTTCCATTAACTCATAACGAGTATGAACTGTCCTGGTAATTGGAGGCGGAACTTACCCCTGAACAGAGAAGGCTCCACAGTATAAAAGCCCCGGCCTGGGTGCAGGTCGGGGAGGATGACTCTTTGAGGCATGGGAGTTTAGTCGTGTCTTAATAAATCTCTTTGTATCCTACTGTGCATCCTATGAGTGTTTCTACACTTTGTCAGATTCTACACATACCCTCCAGATTCATGTCCAGATCATTAAGGTACACTACAAACAACAAGGGACCAATCCCTGTGGTACACCACTGGACATAGGCCTCCAGTCACAAAAGCAACCTTTGACCATTAGCCCTCTGCCTTAAGCTAATTTTGGATCCAATTTAAGAACCCAAATTGCCTTGGATCCCACGGGCTCTTACCTTCTTGATCAGTCTCCCATGTGCCACCTTGTGAAAAGCCTTACTCTCCTTTCGAGTTCCAAGGCCTCCTGCACTGGACTTGAAACGTTGGAGGGCCCATTCTCTATCATTCTGCTTCCTTGCTCTCCTTCCAACAGCTGCTGGAGCCTGAATGTACTCCCAGCACTAATCCCCTGCTCTAAGAAGTGCAGCCTGACTTTAAGAAGTACAGGCTAGCTTTAACAGGTACTAGCTTCACATGCCTCATATTGGGCCTTATCCCATTTTAGCCTTTTGCGCTCAAATTGACTAGTATACGAAAGTATTGAATTGGCAATAAAGTGATTTGGGACAGCATGAGCTTATGAACAGTGCTATATAAGTGCAAGGCTTTCTTTCCAATGTAAGATGTCCAGAGCAGCAGCCCAAAGATGGATAAGGCCCTGCATCAACTTACACATGTAAGTGCCCAGGTATAATGCCGGTCATGATATTCAGGTAAACATCATAGTACAAACATACATACATACTGATGGACAGATCAACGGACTAATCAACACACACACAACACCACAGCCAATCACAGGCAAGAGCATACACAGTACAAAACAGGGAACATGACACTTCCTGGGCATTCCAGCAGGAGACAGCTCAGGGCACAGGGCTCATAGCAAGCCACTCTGACATCCACCATGGACTAAGTACCACTCCAAGATAGTATTAGAAATAGGTCCACAGATTCTAGGGTTATGATCGAACCTCAGTAACCAGGCGCGAAATTCTCCGTTATCGGCGTAAAATCCGCCGATCGCCGCAAAAGACGGCGCAAATCCAATTTGCGTCACGTCGGAAAAATGGGTCCGAAATGGGCTAGCAGCGACGTAATGGGATCCGCGCTTGCGCACGTGGTTCACACCGTGCAGCGTCATACGCGCCGCACGGCGTGACGGCTCATAAGGCCGCGCTGCTCCCCCCCACCCGACCGGAACACCCGACCGGAACACCCGACTGGATGGCTGGCCGCCGCTCAGCCCCGAGGTTCGAGTCACGGGATGTGGAGGCGCTCCTGGACGCAGTGGAGCAGAGGAGGGACGCCCTGTATCCCGGGCACGGCCGCAGAGTTGCCTCACGCCACAGCCGGCGTCTGTGGAGGGAAGTGGCAGAGGCCGTCACCGCTGCGGCCCTGACACCACGGACAGGCACCCAGTGCCACAAGAAGGTGAACGACCTCGTCAGAGCAGGCAGGGTGAGCCTCCCCATATCCCCCCTCCCCATATCCCCCCTCCCCCATATCCCCCATATCCGCCCCTCCCCCATATCCCCCCTCCCCATATCCCCCTCCCCCCATATCCCCCCATATCCCCCCATATCCCCCCATATCCCCCCTCCCCCATATCCCCCCTCCCCCATACCCCCCATATCCCCCCTCCCCATATCCCCCCTCCCCCATATACCCCCTCCCCCATATACCCCCTCCCCCATATACCCCCTCTCCCCCATATACCCTCTCCCCCATATACCCCCTCCCCCATATACCCCCTCCCCATATACCCCCTCCCCCATATCCCCCTCCCCCATATCCCCACCCCCATATCCCCCATATTCCCCCCTCCCCCATATCCCCCTCCCCATATCCCCCTCCCCATATCCCCTCCCCCATATCCCCCTCCCCATATCCCCTCCCCCATATCCCCTCCCCCATATCCCCTCCCCCACATCCCCTCCCCCATATCCCCCCATCCCCCATATCCCCCCTCCCCCATATCCCCCCTCCCCCATATCCCCCATATCCCCCCTCCCCCATATCCCCCCTCCCCCATATTCCCCATATTCCCCCTCCCCCATATCCCCCTCCCCATATCCCCCCTCCCCATATCCCCCCTCCCCCATATCCCCCATATCCCGCAACCCCCGTATCCCACCTCCCCCATATCCCCAAGTGAATCCAGCCCTAACCTTAACCTCTGCAATGCACGCGCAACCGATGGCGTGCATTCATATACCTGCCTAACAGTGTTGCCTTTTACCCCTGCCACCACCCCCACCCCCCCCCCCCCCACAGGAGAAGCACGCACACAACAACAGGGAGCATGTGAGGACTGGAGGAGGCCCCGCTGATGAGAGGCCACTGACCGAACACGAGGAAAGGGCCCTGGAACTGGCTGGCGGACCTGACGACCGGGAGGTTGCTGATGCAGAGGTCGGGGGCGTACTAGCAAGTGAGCCACCGACAGCCCGTCCCCATATCCCCCCTCCCCTATATCCCCCTCCCCCATATCACCTGATCACTGCCTGCGTGTCTAACCATGCATGCTTCACTGTGTATCGCAGGACCAAACGTCCAGTCACCCATCCCCGCAGGTGCAGACCGCCCGCAGGATGCCCCTCGGAGGCCACGGGAGACAGAGAGACCCGGACCCTCTAGCATGCGACGCCCGCAGGATGCCCCTCGGAGGCCACGGGAGACGGAGAGACCCGCACCCTCCAGCATGCGACGCCCGCAGGCTGCCCCTCGCACACCACGGGAGACGGAGAGACCTGGAGCAACAGGGAGACGACACCCCCGTCACGTGCGGGAGTGACCACCCAGCGACGAGGGGGGCAGCCACAGGCCCCCGTCACATCCGAGCCAGGACACCACTACCCAGGACACCACTACCCAGGACACCCCTACCCGGGACACCCCTACCCGGGACACCTCTACCCGGGACACCTCTACCCGGGACAGCACTGCCCAGGACACCCCTACCCGGGACAGCACTACCCAGGAAGACAAAATACTGGACAGTGACTCAGAGTGGATGGGTGGAGACGAACCCCCATCCCAAAGTGCCATGGCCTCAGAGTAGGACGAAGAGCACGACACAACGCCACTGCTGTCACCAACACCCTCCACCATCGCAGAAACAGTCACCTCGGTTGGGCACTTTAGTGATGAGGCGTCTGGTACACTCACTGGTGCGCACATCACAGACGTCCCAGTACAGCAGGTGGAGGTAGGTGCAGCAGAGGGGCCGGGCGGTCGGAGGGCAGCCCAGCCCAAGCGAACATCTGCCGCCCAGATGGATCCCGGGTTCCTGGAGTTACCACACCCACACATAGATCCGATGCAACCACCGACCCGGAGACGAGCGAAGAGGGTGACGGCCGGCTTGCGGCGGCTGCAGTCGCAGGTGGAGGAGTCCACCCGCGTCCAGGAGCTGGAAGTGGTGCCGGTCATGCGTGCCACCCAGGCCGACACCGCACGGTCGGAGGCAATGGAGGCAATGGGTGCGACGGTGTCAGACATGGGGAACGGTTTGCGAGGCCTGGGGCTTTCCGTACAGGCGGCGTCTGTGGCCCAGGACATGGCTGCCCTCTCACAGGAGGCCATGAGCCAGTGCCAGCGCCAGGTGGCAGAGGCGCTCAATGCCATGGCCCAGTCTCTGCAGGCCATAGCCCAGTCTCAGCAGGCCATCGCTGAGGGCATCGGTGCCAGTGGCCATGTGCGAGCCGACGTCGCACTGTCACAGACAGGGTTTGCCAACCCCCTGGGCTCCATGGCTGCAAACCTGCAGACCCCTGTCGATACCAGCACGGGCCTCCAGGACTGGCAGCGCCAGATGTCGGGGGGCGTCGGATGGCCAGTCCGTTCGCATCCCCCACCCATGTAGAGGCCTGGGGGCCATCGGGCACCCCGAGGGAGGAGGAGGTGGTGTGGTCCGTCCCGGCTCCCCCTGTAGGGGAGGTCCCGGAACACCGCGACACCTCGGACTCCCCCCCTTCCGTCCCAGGTGCATCGGGTGGGCAACGGGCAGGACAGGCTGGCAGCTCGCCATCCCAGTCGCCCGGGCCGCAGCCTGGCCCATCTAGGCCAGGACGCCCCAGGAAACTGCCGCCAAAGGGATCCAGTGTCAGAGGGCAGGAATCACAGGAATCCACCTCCAGTTCTGCTGTACCGTCTGGGGAACCACGTAGACGTAGTCAAAGGGCCCGTAAGGCCAAACAATTAGACACTGAGTGTAGCGCACAAAGACTCACGAGAGACGAATAGAGATGAAGTCGATGAGGCTTTATTAAGCGTGACTTGTTCCCCGCAGTTGAGCAACAGACTGGCCTGCGGGGGAGAACTCCTGGTTCTTATACTCCGCCTTCAGGGCGGAGCTAGGGATCAACAGCCAACCAGGACCCGGAATCTGTCAGCCAATGACATCACGGCTTCACAGTCCCACATGACCCCTAATGCATACTACCACATTCACCCCTTGTTAAAAATGAACCCGGCGGGGTGGTGCTTCGCATGGTTGTAGGGGTTTACAAGGCTGGTCCTGGGAGGAAAAAACTTTTGCATGTCATCACAGTGCCCTACACTGGGCTATGTACAGGGTTTTTTTTTTGTTTTGAACTATTTACAGTCTTCATAAGAGGGAAAAAAAGGAAAAAAAATTCTCGTGAAAGTCCACAACATTCTAGTGTTACACCGATGCCACGAGTCGGTCGGGCGGTCTGGTCGTCCTTGTCGATCGCCTCAGCCCCGGTGGTGGTGGTGCTTGTTCCAGTGTTGTCATCTCCGGGAGCTTTACGGTGTCTGCTTCTGCTTCACTCCTGGGCGGACATGGGAGGTGGATCGATCCTCCCAGGAAGGGGGCGGTCGCGGGGTGCGCCGGTAGCAGGGAGGGGGTGATTGGTGTCGGGGGGGTGTGCGTGTTGCCGGCGGGCGCCAGGTCTCGCAGGGAGACCGTGTCCTGTCGGCCGTCGGGGTACGCCACGTAGGCGTACTGCGGGTTCGCGTGGAGGAGGTGAACCCTCTCGACCAACGGTCCGACTTGTGCGCCCGCACATGTTTCCGGAGCAAGATGGGTCCTGGGGCCGCCAGCCAGGTCGGCAGCGACGTTCCAGAGGAGGACTTCCTGGGGAAGACAAGGAGGCGCTCATGAGGCGTTTGATTAGTGGTAGTACACAACAGCGACCGGATGGAGTGGAGAGCGTCCGGGAGGACCTCCTGCCACCGTGAAACTGGGAGATCCCTGGACCGTAGGGCCAGTAGGACGGTCTTCCAGACCGTGCCGTTCTCCCTCTCTACTTGCCCGTTCCCCCGGGGGTTGTAGCTGGTCGTCCTGCTCGAGGCTATACCCTTGCTGAGCAGGAACTGGCGCAGTTCTACACTCATGAAGGAGGACCCCCTGTCGCTATGGATATATGCGGGGCAACCGAACAGTGTGAATATGGTGTTAAGGGCTTTAATAACTGTGGCCGCTGTCATGTTGGGGCAGGGGATGGCGAAAGGGAAACGAGAGTACTCGTCCACCACGTTCAGGAAGTATGTGTTGCGGTCGGTGGAGGGGAGGGGCCCTTTGAAATCCAGACTGAGGCGTTCAAAGGGACGGGAAGCCTTGATCAGGTGCGCTCTATCCGGCCTGAAAAAGTGCGGTTTGCACTCTGCGCAGATGTGGCAGTTCCTGGTGACTGTACGGACCTCCTCCACGGAGTAGGGGAGGTTGCGGGACTTTATAAAATGGTAGAAACGAGTGACCCCCGGGTGGCAGAGGTCCTCGTGGAGGGTTTGGAGACGGTTAATTTGTGCGTTGGCACATGTGCCGCGGGATAGGGCATCGGACGGCTCGTTCAGCTTTCCGGGACGGTACAAGATCTCATAGTTGAAGGTGGAGAGCTCGATCCTCCACCTTAAGAGCTTGTCATTTTTAATTTTGCCCCGCTGTGCATTATCGAACATGAAAGCTACTGACCGTTGGTCAGTGAGGAGAGTGAATCTCCTGCCGGCCAGGTAATGCCTCCAATGTCGCACAGCTTCCACTATGGCTTGGGCTTCCTTTTCCACTGAGGAGTGGCGGATTTCTGAGGCGTGGAGGGTTCGGGAGAAAAAGGCCACGGGTCTACCCGCTTGGTTAAGGGTGGCCGCTAGAGCTACGTTGGAGGCGTCGCTCTCGACCTGGAAGGGGAGGGACTCGTCGATGGCGCGCATCGTGGCCTTTGCGATATCCGCTTTGATGCGGCTGAAGGCCTGGCAAGCCTCTGTCGACAGAGGGAAGGTCGTGGTCTGTATTAGGGGGCGGGCCTTGTCTGCGTACTGGGGGACCCACTGGGCGTAATATGAAAAGAACCCCAGGCAGCGTTTTAGGGCTTTTGAGCAGTGAGGGAGGGGAAATTCCATGAGGGGGCGCATACGTTCAGGGTCGGGGCCTATTATCCCATTGCGCACTACATATCCCAAGATGGCTAGCCGGTTTGTGCTAAAAACGCACTTGTCCTCGTTGTATGTGAGGTTCAAGGCTTTACCGGTCTGGAGCAATTTTTGGAGGTTGGCGTCGTGGTCCTGCTGATCGTGGCCGCAGATGGTTACGTTGTCAAGATACAGGAACGTGGCCTGCAACCCGTGTTGATCAACCATTCGGTCCATCTCTCGTTGGAAGACCGAGACCCCATTTGTGACGCCAAATGGGACCCTTAGGAAGTGGTATAATCGCCCGTCTGCCTCGAAGGCTGTGTACTTGCGGTCACTTGGGCGGATGGGGAGCTGATGGTAGGCGGACTTGAGGTCCACGGTGGAGAAGACCTTATATTGGGCAATCCGATTGACCATGTCGGATATGCGGGGGAGAGGGTACGCATCTAGCTGTGTGTACCTGTTGATGGTCTGGCTATAGTCTATGACCATCCTTTGCTTCTCCCCTGTCTTTACTACTACCACCTGTGCTCTCCAGGGACTATTGCTGGCCTGGATTATGCCTTCCTTCAGTAGCCGCTGGACTTCGGACCGAATGAATGTCCGGTCCTGGGCGCTGTACTGTCTGCTCCTAGTGGCGACGGGTTTGCAATCCGGGGTGAGGTTTGCAAACAAGGATGGGGGCTCAACCTTGAGGGTTGCGAGGCCGCAGATAGTGAGTGGGGGTATTGGGCCGCCGAATTGGAAGGTTAGGCTCTGCAGGTTGCACTGGAAATCTAATCCCAGTAATGTGGGCGCGCAGAGTTGGGGAAGGACGTAGAGCCTGTAGTTTTTAAACTCCCTCCCTTGCACCATTAGGGTCACTTTGCAGAAGCCTTTGATCTGTACGGAGTAGGATCCTGCAGCTAGGGAAATCTTTTGCGCACTGGGACGGATGGTCAAAAAACAGCGTCTCACCGTGTCGGGGTGGATGAAGCTTTCTGTGCTCCCGGAGTCGACCAGGCATGGTGTCTCGTGCCCGTTGATCAGCACTGTTGTTGTCGTCGTCTGGAGCGTCCGGGGCCGTGCTTGGTCCAGCGTCATTGAGGCCAGACGTGGTCGTAGTGCTTCAGCATCTTCCTCGAACCCCGTTGAGCCGTAGATGCTGGGGTCCATTGTTGCCGTCCAAGGTGGCGGCGGGGTGAACAAAATGGCCACCCCCATGCATCGCACATGGCTGGGGGGTCACAAGATGGCGGCGGGGGTGGACAAAATGGCCGCCCCCATGCGTCGCACAGGGCTGGGGGGTCCCAAGATGGCGGCGCCCCTCCTCCCCTCGTGGTGTCCGGGACCCAAAATGGCGGCGCCTGCGGGTCGCACATGGGGCGCTGGGGGGTTTGGGGAGCGTTTGAAACGCGCAGGACTCCTTGTTCTCCAGGGACAGCGGTGGCCGGGACCCAAAATGGCTGCGCCTGCCGGTCGTACATGGGGCGCTGGGGGGGTTGGGGAGCGTTAGAAACGCGCAGGACTCCTTCTTCTCCTGGGACAGCGGAGACCTCCCGGGACCGGCACACAGCCGCGAAATGGCCCTTTTTCCCGCAGCTCTTGCAAATCGCTGCGCGGGCCGGGCAGCGCTGCCGGGGGTGTTTCGCCTGGCCGCAGAAATAGCAGCGGGCCCCCCCGGGACGACTTGGCGTCTGAACCGCGCAAGCCTGTGGGGTGGGGGGGGGGGTTTGTCGCGACGGGGGTCCACGGAGCCCAAGGGGCTGCCGCGCAGTCGGGGCCGTACGCGCGGGCGTTTCGCGCGCCCACATCTAGGGAGGCTGCAAGGGCCCGTGCCTCTGAGAGTCCTAGCGACTCTTTTTCTAAAAGTCTTTGGTGGATTTGGGGAGAGTTCATACCTGCCACAAACACATCGCAAATTAACATGTCCGTGTGTTCAATCGCGTTTACCGGCGGGCAGCTGCAGGCCCGTCCCAAAATTAGCAGCGCGGCGTAGAATTCGTCTAGCGATTCTCCGGGACTTTGCCGTCTCATTGCGAGTTGGTAGCGTGCGTAGATCTGGTTCACTGGGTGAACATAGATGCTCTTTCGTGCTGCGAACGCCGTCTGGAAATCCTCTGCGTCTTCGATGACAGGGAAAATTTCCGGGCTTACCCTCGAGTGCAGGACCTGTAGTTTCTGGTCTTCTGTGACCCGGCCGGGGGCCGTTCTGAGGTAGGCTTCGAAACAAGTCTGCCAGTATTTAAAAACTGCTGCTGAGTTCACTGCGTGGAGGCTGATCCTCAGGCATTCCGGGATGATCCTGAGCTCCATAGTCCTTTAAGCACGCTTAATAAATTGTAGCGCACAAAGGCTCACGAGAGACGAATAGAGATGAAGTCGATGAGGCTTTATTAAGCGTGACTTGTTCCCCGCAGTTCAGCAACAGACTGGCCTGCGGGGGAGAACTCCTGGTTCTTTTCCTCCGCCTTCAGGGAGGAGCTAGGGATCAACAGCCAACCAGGACCCGGGATCTGTCAGCCAATGACATCACGGCATCACAGTCCCACATGACCCCTAATGCATACTACCACACTGAGTAAGTTGGCATGGGTGCAGGGCACAGTTGAGTTTTAGGGGCTAGGGCACGTGCATGAATTCCTTTGGTTATTAAAGTCAATGTTACACCTGCAGAAGCTGCCTTTGTGCTCTGTCCATAGCGTGCGGGGGTGTCATGTACGTTGAGCGCAAGTGTGTGTGTGAGGGGTGGTCTTACCTCAGCCCAGGTGAATCTGCCCCCTTCCCCCTGGGCCGCCATCAACATCCCCCCGGGCAGAGGACGGGACTGTGCGCTGCAGTGTCACAGCCGCATGCAGGGGTGGTCCGGGTGGATGGTGGTACTGTGGCCATGGGTCAGACATAGTCCAACGATATGGAGCCAGGAGCTCACCGCAGGGCGGGTTGTCATCATCCTCCATGGCCTGCAATAGACACGCGTCCACCGGCAACTGTGTGAGCCCGGCCATTGTGCCGCAGGTGGATCGGCAATGGGGGGGGGGGGGGGGTGGTGTGCATGCAGGTGGGGTGGGTGGGGTTGGGGACGGGGGTGAGGGTGCTGGGTGGGTGGATGGGTGGGGGGTGTGGGTGGTCGGCTGTTGCCATGGTGTGCGGTCTGTGGCCATACTACCCGATTCCCACGCCCATCTAGTCAGTGAAGCGGGCGGCTATCAGTCTGTCCTGTGCCCGCTGGGCTAGCCGGTAACGGTGGACAGCCACCCGCCTGTATCTAACCCATCTGCCCTGACCATTACCCCCATCCCCCTCATCTGGGGAGGACTGCGCCTCTTCCTACTGCTCCTCCACTCCGCCCTCCTCTGCCTGCGGCACATCGCCCCTCTGCTGGGCTATGTTGTACAGGACGCAGCACACCACAATGATGCGGCCGACCCTATCTGACCGATACTGGAGGGCGCCCCCAGAGAGGTCCAGGCACCTGAAACGCATCTTCAGCACGCCAAAGCACCTCTCTATCACTCCCCTTGTCGCTACATGGGCATCATTGTGGCGGTTCTCCGCCTCATTGCGTGGCCTCCGTATAGGCGTCATCAGCCACGATCGCAATGGGTAGCCCCTGTCGCCCAGCAACCAGCCGCTCAGCCGGGGATGGCATCCCTCGTACATGCTGGGGATGGATGACCGCGACAACACGTATGAGTCGTGTACACTGCCTGGGTAACGGGCGCAGACTTGCAGGATCATCATGCGGTGGTCGCAGACCCCCTGTATGTTCATCGAATAGGTCTCCTTCCTATTGGTGAACACGGCCCTGTTATCTGCAGGTGGCCATACGGCGACGTGCATCCCATCAATCGCGCCCTGGACCATGGCGAACCCGGCCACGGCAGAGAAGCCCACGGCCCGGGCATCTTGGCTGGCCCGGTCCACAGGGAAGCGGATGTAGCGGTGCGCCATGGCATATAGGGCATCTGTCACTGCCTGGATGCACCGATGCACCAATGTCTGCGATATGCCGGACAGGTCCCCACTCGGTGCCTGGAATGACCCCGTTGCATAAAAGTTCAGGGCTACCGTAACCTTGACGGACACGGGGAGAGGGTGTCCCCCGCCAGTGCCACGTGGTGACAGGTGTGCCAGCAGGCGGCAGATGTGTGCCACGGTTTCCCACCTCATCCGGAGTCTCCTCCTGCATTCCCGGTCCGTGAGGTCCTGGTATGACTGCCGGGGCCGGTACACACGGGGCGCCCTCGGGTGCCTCCGTTGCCGTGGGGCCGCGACGTCCTCCTCCCCCTCCTCGTCCTGTCGGTCAGGTGTCCCTCCAGCCTGGGCGGCTGCCGCCTGCCCCTCTGCGGCAGCCTGCGCCGCCTCTCTGGCACGCTCCTCATCCAGGGCAACATGGACATTAGCGGCTGCCGCCACGGCGGCCAACATCGCTGGATGATCGGAAAACATGACGGCCTGGTTGGGGGGGGGGGGGGGGGGGGAACGACGACATGTCATCATTGCCTATATCCCCTCCTTCCCCCCAGCCAGGTGGCATGGACCGCATGGGTCCAACTGTTGGAGGCTGGCACCTGGCCAGGTGGACCAACTCACTTGCCCTCGCACCCCCCCTCCCCGGCACGGACCCCCCCATCCCCCTCCCCGGCACGGACACCCCCCATCCCCCTCCCCGGCATGGACCCCCCCAACCTCCTCCCCGGCACGGACCCCAACCTCCTCCCCGGCACGGACCCCCCATCCCCCTCCCCCTCCCAGGCACGGACCCCCCCCCCCCAACCTCCTCCCCGGCACGGACCCCCCATTCCCCTCCCCAGCACGGACCCCCCCCCATTCCCCTCCCCGGCACGGACCCCCCCAACCTCCTCCCCGGCACGGACCCCAACCTCCTCCCCGGCACGGACCCCCCATCTCCCTCCCCGGCACGGACCCCCCCATCCTCCTCCCCGGCACGGACCCCCCTCCCGGCACTCCCCCGGAGCCCAGCACACTCTAACCACCCCCCCCCCCCCCCGCCGCACACACACACACACAATCCGAGACACACCTCTCCCCACACATTCAGACTGCGGCCACGCCATCGCCTGCCCAGCGGCCATCCCCCCAGGCCGTCACTCACCTCCTCGCTGGTCGGCGTGAACCTGGAGCACAGGGTCACGCCGATGAAAAGGAGGTTTGATTTACGTCGACGTGAACGGTCATCACGTCGACGGGACTTCGGCCCATCCGGAAGGGAGAATATCGGCAGGCCGAAAATCGGCTGCCTTGCGCAGACCCGTGCCATTCTCCGAAGTCAGCAGCGCCATTAACGCCCCGCCGACCTTTCTCCCTTCGGAGACTTCGGCAACTGGCGGGGCGGGATTCACGGCGGCCAACGGCCATTCTCCGACCCGCTGGCGGGTCGGAGAATGACGCCCCAGTTTACCACTGTAAATAAATGTTCGCAATAAAACTGAGTTGTACCATTCGCAACCGTGTTGGTTCGTCTGTGTAGCAGAGTACCCAACACATCATAGTACTAGGGGTAACTGTGGGACCTACCTACGAATCCTCCGGAATCTGCCATCCTGCGCCATGGACACCGTCAGCACACCGCAGACGCTACAAGTCGCTAGAAACCTCAGCATCAATTGGAAGCTGTTCAAACCGCACTTCCAGCTCTTCCTGGAAGCCAACGAAAAGTAGAGTGCTTCGGACACCAGAAAGATCGCCATCCTCCTCTCCACGGCAGGTCAACACGCTATCCATGTCTACAACTCCCCGGTGTTCGCGGAAGGTGAGGACAAGACCAAGTACAAGACGGTCCTTCTCAAACTCGACCAACACTTCAGCGAGGTAAATGAGAGTTTCGAGAGGTATCTCTTCCAACAGCGCCTGCAGGGTAAGGATGAGCCCTTTCAATCGTTCCTTACGCACCTCCGTATCCTCGCGCAGTCCTGCGGTTACGACACCACCTCTGATTCAATGATTCGGGAACAGATTGTTTTTGGGGTCACCTCGGGCACCCTACGCCAGCAGCTCTTAAAAATAAAAGGCCTCACCCTATCCTCCGCAATCGAAGCCTGTGTCCTGCATGAAAACGCCACTAGCCGCTACTCCCAATTTCAAGCGGCTGAATCGGCGTGGCAGAGGTCCTACGCGGCCGGATCGGCGAGGCAGGCATCCTACGATGCCGAACGGGTCCAGGCGATCGAGTTCCTCCCGGCCCGCGGCCCGGACGAGGGCGGCCATTTCGCACGCTTTTCGAGGCCTCCTGCGTTTGTGCACGCCAAAAACAACGTCGACACAGAGGGACGTGATGCGCAGGCGCGCTCGACGCAAGACTGAACTGCGCATGCGCGGTGGCGCAACGAACGGCATGACATCACGACGTGCGGCAACTGCGGAGCCTCACATTTAAAGCGGCAATGTCCGGCAAGAAACCGACAATGCCTCCGCTGTGGCAAGATGGGCCACTACGCTGCCTGCTGTCGAGCAGCCCAACCTGCCAATGTTCCCCAATTCCGACAACCTCGCAGGGACGTGCGGACCATTCAGCCTCCTTACTACGAGTTGTGCCCAGACGATATCCAGACCAGTGACACAGACGACCGGGACGCCATCCGTGTTGCAGTCATTGATGGGAACCGGATGTCTCCAGCCAGGACCCACCAGCCGTTGCAAGTGAACACTGTCAATCCGGGTGATGAATGGTGTGCCACCCTAACGGTCAACCGATCACCGATAACATTTCTGTGTTATCTGATGAGGATGGTGACACAACAAGCACCTACAATTGGAGAAGCTATACCCATGTCTCCATTTCAGAATTTTTAAAAAGAGAATAGTGGAACTCAGTGACTAGGTTGTGCGAGTGGTATGGTGGGTTTAAAGGACTTAATAGCAAGTGGGACAGGCAAAATGTATTGGAAGCATATGTATACATAATAGATAGACACATATGGACATATACAAAATGTCATTGTACACTTTTCTGTCTGTATATATGAAAGTTGTAGTATCTTGGCAACCAAATGACAGCAATGTCATGTCAAAGGTACACCCCAGGAGTATTTCTGAAAATGGGAGATACAATTTATGTTAAACAACGTAATGAGGCTTTTTCCAAGCATTGATTGAAAGAAAATGCCAGGAATAAGCCTGCATTGCAATCAGAGTGCACATGAGCCTGGTCTCCCAGTTAGCATCAATTAACCTTTCATGTTGGCACTCATCTCATCGAAGCTTTATAAGGAATTTAACCAAATGAATCTTGTCAAATTTTTGTTTGTCACCAAAACAATGTCATGGAAGCTTATGAGTGAAAATTAACCGGAATTTTATGACGATGAATTGAAAGTTGAATCCCTTTTGCAGTGAAGTTAGCTAACCTGTTCAGAGTCGTGTTCAAGACCATCAATTGATAAGTGATCCTGGAAAAACAAACATTTGTGACTTCAGCCATTGCCTCAGATTATTTAAAATGCTAATCGTAATCTATACCAGATAATACTTGTTTCTGGTTTAATAGTAACACCACTGAAACACTGTAACACCAACTGATGATGAGATGGAGCAGTGTTCTTCAAACTTTTTTTCCGGAGACCCATTTTTACCAACCGGCCAACCTTCGGGACCCAACCCGGCCAACCTTCGTGACCCACGCCGGCCGACCTTCGCGACCCACACCGGTCGACCTTCGCGACCCACGCCAGCTGACCGGCACAACCCACCATTTTCTCATACCTTGTTTGCTGCTGACAAAAATGGAGGAAATGGTTTTGGGTCCCTTTGGCCCTCGTACACGCTCCTCCAATGGAACCTTTTGGATGAAGGTGAAGCCTTCTGGTGTCGGAAAGTGTGGAGTCTCCATTTGTCCAAAGTTTTGAATTTTTTTCCTGTAATATTTTATCAAATAAAACCCCCTCCGAACTTGTAAAAAATAAAAAATAAAATGAGTAAAATAAATGAAAAAATTGAATAAAACCCCCTCGAACTTGAAAAAAAAAAAAGAGTAAAATAAATGAAAAAAATGAATAAAACCCCCTCCGAACTTGTAAAAAAAAAAATGAGTAAAATAAATGAAAAAAATGAATAAACCCCCTCCGAACTTGTAAGAAAAATAAAATGAATAAAATAAATTTATGGCCCATCCCTAGTTGCCCTTCTGAAGGTTGTGGTGAGCTGCCTTCTTGAACTGCTGCAGCCTCTGAGGTGCAGGTACACACACAGTGTTGTGAGGGAGGGAGTTCCAGAACTTTTCCGAGAGACACCTCATTTTTAGATATGCCTGGTGTTGCTCCTGGCATGCTCTCTTGCACTCTTCATTGAACCAGGGTTGATCCCCTGGTTTAGTGGTAATTGTAGATAAAATAATTATAAGAGTTTGTCAAATGCCTTTTGGAAGTCCGGATACACCACATCAATTGTATCACCCTCATCAATCCTCTCTGTTTCCTCAGCAAAACAGCAACAAATTAATTACACAATTTGTCTTTAACAAATCCACGTGGGTTTTCCTTAATTAACCCATACTTGTACAAGTGACTCTTTGTCCTATCTTATTGATTTTTATTAGCTTTCCCACCAATAAGAGTAAACTGTCTGCTATTGTCTCTAGGATTATCCATACACCCTTTTTTAAACAAGGGTATAACTTGTGCATTTTTCCAGACCTCTAGCAATAAATTATTAGCAGCCAACTCACAACATGCTTGTATTCCTCAGAGAATTTTAGACAGCAAGCATACCGTTGAGCCAGATAAATGTCAATTGTTTTTCTAATGCATGTCTGGTGTGCAAAAAACCTGAAGGGAATGGTTGTAGACCATCACACCAATACTTCAACAGTGGGATCCACCCCATGCTGTTATGTTCAGTAATGGAGTAATTGGCACACATTTTGGGTGAGGAAGTCAGCATCCTGGCATACAAACCAGGGAAGAAGTAAAGAAATAACAAATGGGGTAAATGCTGTTGGAGAACCTGGCTGGATGATGGGAAATTGGTGCACAATTTAATGAAGACTACAAAGGTAGGGCGGAATTCTCCCCTCCCATGCCGGCTGGGAAAATCGCCCTGGCGCCGCGCGAGTCCCGCCACGTCGCCCCGGCACCCGCACGCGATTCTCTCCCCCCCCCCCCCACAAACCGGTGTGGCGAGTATCACGGCTGGCAACTGGGGGAATTGCCGCTTGCCGTTTGTAACGGGTGAGCGGCGATTCTGCGGCCCGGATGGGCCGAGCAGCCTGCACAACACGACAGGTTCCCGTTGGCGCCTTCCACACCTGGTCGCTGCCGGCAGGAACAGCGCGGGAACGCTGGGGGGGGGGGGTGGCCTGTGGGGGGGAGGCGGGGGTTCCTGCACTGGGGGGGGGCCTCAGAAGGGGTCTGGCCCACGATTGGTGCCCACCGATCGGCGGGCCGGCCTCTCTGAAGGAGAACCTCCTTTCCTCCGCCGCCCAGCAAGATCCATCCGACATCTTCTTGTGGAGCGGCCGCGGGGAGGACAGCAACCGCGCATGCACGTGTTGACACTGGCTAACCCGCGCATGCACGGATGACGTCATTTATGCGGCGCCGCTTTTACGCGGTGCCAAGGCCCGGCGCGCGTAAATGATGCGGCGCCGCTCTTAGCCCCCAGGGGGCAGGAGAATAGGGGGCTGGGAGCGGCCTATTTCTCCGGTTTTCACTCCGGCGTCGGGACTTAGTCTCCCGATGGGAGAATTGCACCCATAATGTATGAATACTGCTGTAAAGTTGGTGAATGGAGGAATATATGCAATGGAAAAATTTTTATTTGTATACCTACAAACAAATTTTTGCTAAAGGTTGTTGTACTGAGGAATGATGCCAACTGTTTCATGTTAGACTGGGTCGGAAGCACATGAATGGGTTTTGACATTGTGTGCAGGTTTTACTCCAGTTGCTGTTATATTATACCCAAGAAAGTCAATCTTGGATGCTGTGAATGTGCATTTTTCCTTGTTGAATGTTAATTATGTTACGCGAGTTGAGTGAGCACTGCTAATAACAGCTGATCACGTTCTGCTTTATCCCTTCCATGAATAACAACATTATCAGGTAGGTTGAGTATCCCCTCAATGCTAAGGAGACTGAAGAAGCGACCTCCTGAAATACACTAAATGTTGAACTGAGACCATAGGTCACTATGTGGTACTGAAACACACCTTCATGGGTAACACAAAATGTAAGATATCAGCTTTGTTCCACTTGTGGTAGCTGACGATAGCACTATCGCATGTCAAGTCTGTGATGGTGGTGTAGACATGAAATGATGCTGATTGTTTTTGTATCATAGAAAATGGGTACTTGCCTCGAATGATTGCTAGGGTAGCCTTGAGAGTTCATTGAATGTATTAGAGATTGCTTCTTGGAGCAATATGTTGTGGTACCAACCAGGGAGCAGCCTATTCTGGATTTGGTATTGTGTAATGAGAAGAGATTAATTAATGATGTCATAGTTAAGGATCCTCTTGGGAAGAGTGATCATCTGATGATAGAATTTCAAATTCAGTTTGAAGGCGAGAAACTGGAGTTCCACAGTAGCATTCTGGAGTTAAACAAAGGTAATAACATTGGCATGAGAACAAATTTGGCCCTCTTGGACTGGGCAGGAAGATTAAAAGGTGATACAGTTGATGAGCAGTGGCAGTTGCTTAAGGAGACATTCAATTCCTCTCAACCAAAATATATTCCAGAGAGGAAGAAAGATTAGAAGAGTGGGAAAAACACCCATGGCTAAGCAAGAAGGTTAACGATAACATAAAAACTAAAACTAAAGCCTACCATATTGCAAAGGCCAGTGGCAGGTTGGAGGATGGTGAGACTTTTAAATATCAACAAAGGATTGCTAAAAACGTAATTTAAAAAAAGCGAAGGTAAATTATGAAAGAAAGCTAACACAAAATATCAAAATGGATATCAAAAACTTCTATAATTATATAAAAGCGAAGAGAGTAACGAAAGTGAATGTTGGTCCCTTGGAGGATGAGACCAGTGGGAAACACTGAAATGGCAGAGACACTAAAGCAATATTTTGCCTCAGTTTTCATGGTGGAGGACATTGTTTCCATTCCAACCGTAGTGGGTAATGCAGAGGTATTAGAAAGGGAGGAACAATAATCATCAATTGGGAAAAAGGACTAAACAAACTATTGGGATAGAAGGCAAACAAGTCCCCAGGATCTGATGGCCTACATCCTAGGGGCTTAAAGGAAGTTTCAGCGGAGATAGTGGATCCATCGGTTCTAATATCCCAAAATTCCTGGGAAGGTTCCAGTGGATTGGAATGCTAATGTAATAAATACCTTATTCAAAAATGTAGGGAGGCAGGAAGTAGGAAACTGTAGACCAGTTAATTTAATATCTGTAATTGGGAAATTGTTAGAATCCATTACTAAGGAAGTAACAACAGGACATTTAGAAAGTCAAACTACAATCCATCAGAGTCAGCATTGTTTTATGAAGATTAAATTGTGTTTGACTATTTTGCTAGAATTCTTTGAAAATATAACAAGCGAAGTGGATAATGGGATCCTGTAGGTGTAGTATATCTGGATTTCCGGAAGGTATTTGATAAGGTGCCACACAAAAGTTAAGATCACATGGGGTTAGGGGTAATTTATTCACTTGGCTAGAAGACTGGCTAACCGACAGAAGGCAGGGAGTTGGGATAAATGGGTCTTTTTCTGGTTGGCAAGATATAACTAGTGGGGTACCGCAGGGTTCGGTCTTCAGGCCTCGGCTATTTGCAATATATATTAATGACTTGGATGCAGGGATAGAAGGTACTATAGCCAGATTTGCAGATTACATTAATATCGCTGGGACAGTAAGTTGCATTGAGGAAATCCCGTAACAGCCTCCCTGAACAGGCGCCAGAATGTGGCGACTAGGGGCTTTTCACAGTAACTTCATTTGAAGCCTACTTGTGACAATAAGCGATTTTCATTTCATTTCATTTTCATTTAATTTCAAATAAGACATTCACAAATGGATCTAGATGAGTGAGCCAAAATTTAGCAGATGGAGTTTAATGTGGATAAGTGTGAGGTTATCCAATTTGGTTGAAAAAATAGAAAAGCAACTTATTGTCTAAATGGAGAGAAGCTTCAGATTGCTTCGGTGCAATGGGACCTGGGTGTCCTCGTGCATGAATCACAGAAAACTAGCATGCAGGTACAGCAAGTAATAAGGAAGGCAAATGGAATTTTGGCCTTTATAGCTAAAGGAATAGAGTATAAAAGTAGGGAAGGAAGTGTTGCTGCAATTGTACAAGGCATTGGTGAGACTGCACCTGGAGTACTGTGTACAGTTTTGGTCCCCTTACTTGAGGAGGGATGTAGTTGCATAATGGTAGTTCAGAGGAGGTTCACTAGATTGAATCCAGCAATGAGGAGTTTGTCTTATGAACAGAAATTGAGCAGTTTAGGCCTATACTCTCTTGAGCTTAGAAGAATGAGAGGTGATCTAATTGAGGTATATAAGAAGGTATTGAAAAAGTACATGAAAAGTGGATGTTTTCTCCTGTGGGGTAATCTAGAACGAGAGCTCATAGTTTTAGGATGAGTGATAGCAGATTTGAAACAGAGATAAGGAGAAATTACTTCTCTCAAAGGGTCGTGAATCTATGGAATTCACTACCTCAGTGTGCAGTGGATGCTGGGACATTGGGTAAATTTAAGGAGGAGATAGACAGATTTTTAATTAGTAATGGGTTGAATGGTTATGGAGAACAGGCAGGAAAGTGGAGTTGAGGCCGAGATCAGCCATGACTGTATTGAATGGCGGAAAGGTCTCAAGGGACTAAATTGCCTCCTCTTGCTCCTAATTTTTATGTCCATACTCTCTTATGCTCTTTGTTGACCACCTGAATGTCGATGGTTCACCATTTTTGTATTGTGCAGTGACGAGGTTTGATATCCATGGCGATGAATTGATGAATGATATTATCTGTTTTGGGTTGTTTCATTTTCTGTGTCACTTCTGCATGGATTGCAAATGGCAATCATCTCAAATTTTGTGTAACTGGCAGAATTGATGTACCAATACGAGGAACATGACAGTATTCATTAGTCTCCCAAAATCCATAATAACAAAGGATAACTGTTGTGTGTAGTTGGTGTCATCAATCACATTGATATGTGCTTCCGTGGGGTCTGGAGGTTTGAAGCAAAGTTTATTGAACAGGTTTACTCCAACAAGGCTACTGTTGTGAAACGATGCTTCATATCATAAAAACGTTTTTGAATTTACTGCCTGGAAACTTCTAATTGATTTTTTCGAAAAAGACTAAAAACACATTTGAGTGACTTAGATTCACAATCAAAGATGGCTGCACATGTGCCTCATTATAACTTGGAAAACCAATAAAATGCTAAGCCACACCAGGAATAATGTCCTTGAAATAATATGAATGGCTGTCATTGTCTATACTATTAGCAATGCTTTGGTACTCAACCAGGTGAAGACCAACCATCAAATATTTGCTTGTGCAAAGGGATCTTGGCTGAGCGAGGAATTCCCAGCCATTAACTAATTAAGTGATTTGAGAAATCTTCTCTTCTTCTTCTTAGACATTCCCTCGGAGTTCAGAAAGACTTTCTTCCAGACGAAAGACAACAGTAAGGTGACTGAGGAGTCCAATGTGCAACCTACAGTCTATCACAGGTGGGGCTGGTAGTGGATGGAAGAGCAGACAGGTGGGGTACCTGGGTTGCTATACGTTCCGTTAGCTTCAGCTTGCTCTCGATGATGAAATTCAAGGTGTACAATGGAAATGCACCAGTCATGACCATATTTAGGTCACTGGAGAAGTTGGATAAAAACACTGGAAGTTGAAGAAAAAAGGTCATGGAGCATGCCTATCCTTTGTGTGGTTTAAGCTCCTGCTTTCTCTGCAGAACAGGAGAAGCAATTGAGATGCTGATGGAACAAGGCCCTGAGTGGGTTCCTTCCCCCTCTCTTTATTTCTCTCAACTTGCATGTTTTGCACACTGTCTGCTTATCTTGTTTATCCTGGGGCTGCAGACAGAGATTTAAAAACACAACCATAAGACCATAAGCCAAAGGAGCAGAATTAGGCCACTTGGCCCATCGAGTTTGCTCCGCCATTCAATCATGGCTGATATTTTCTCATCCCCATTCTCCTGCCTTCTCCCCATAACCCCTCATCATGCTATTAGGTATTTTGGACATTCTGAATTCACCCTCTGCGTACCCGAACAGGTGCCGGAATGTGGCAACTAGGGGATTTTCACAGTAACTTTATTGCAGTGTTAATGTAAGCCTGCTTGTGACAGTAAAGATTTTTAAAAAAATCTGATTATTAATCAAGAACCTATCTATCTCTGTCTTAAAGACACTCAGTGATTTGGCCTCCACAGCCTTCTGCGGCAAAGGGTTCCACAGATTCACCACCCTCTGGCTGAAGAAATTGCTCCTCATCTCTGTTTTAAAGGATCATCCCATTAGTCTGAGATTGTCCCCTCTGGTTCTAGTTTTTCCTACAAGTGGAAACATCCTCTCCACGTCCACTCTATCCAGGCCTTGCAGTATCCTGTAAGTTTCAATAAGATCCCCTCTCATCCTTCTAAACTCCAACGAGTACAGACCCAGAGTCCTCAACCGTTCCTCATATGACAAGCTCGTCATTCCAGGGATTCAACCAAATACAACTGTCTCCAGAAGAACAAATAGATCATCCATTGATAGCTTTAAACTGTTTTAACACCAAAAGCAGTAGGACTACTGAGTTTAGTCTAAAGCCAGCTAATTCAGCATCCTTCAAGATCCATATACACCTTTAATTTCACTGGAGTCTAAGCTGATTCATCTATCCTCCCCAATTTTTAAATTTTAAAAATGTTTTTTATCCTCCCCAATTTGTAATCTATTTGTGTATTCATGTCTGTGTGTGAACTTTGAGTGTGTGTCCATGTGAAAGTTGGAGCATCTTTAAAAATATTTTTACTTGGATCAGGTTAAGTTCAATAAAAACTACCTCTTTTTTAAAGGAGAGGTCAAGGTGGATCATCCACTCTGTACCTCTGGCTAAAGATGGTTCCAAATGCTTCAGTATTGTCTTTTGCACTGATGTGCTCCCCCATCAGGGAATAGGGATATTTGTTGAGCTTTCTCCTCTAGTTAATTGCTTAAATGTCCACCACCGTTCATGACAGGATGCAGGACTGCAGATCTGATCAGGTAGTTGTAGGATCGTTTAGCTCTATTTGTTGCATGATTCTTGCAGGGACGATCCCCCAGCTTGATGGTAATGATAGAATAAAGGATAGGATGGGCTATGAGGTTACAGATTGTGGTGGAATACAGTTTGCTACTGTACCTCAGCATCTCATGGATGTCCAGTTTTGAGTTGCTGGATCAGTTCAAAATCTATCATATTTAGTATGACAATATGGAACATAGAACATACAGTGCAGAAGAAGGCCATTCGGCCCATTGAGTCTGCACCGACCCACTTAAGCCCTCACTTCCATCCTATCCCCGTAACCCAATAATCCCTCCTAACCTTTTTGGTCACTAAGGGCAATTTATCATTGCCAATCCATCTAACCTGCCCGTCTTTGGACTGTGGGAGGAAACCAGAGCACCTGGAGGAAACCCACGCAAACACGGGGAGAACGTGCAGACTCCGCACAGACAGTGACCCAGCGGGGAATCGAACCTGGGACCCTGGCGCTGTGAAGCCACAGTGCTATCCACTTGTGCTACCGTGCTGCCCAAACGTAGTGCCACACAATGAGATGGAAGGTATCCTTGTCTCGCTAAGGACTGTGCAGCGGTCACTCCTACCAATACTTCCATGGACAGATGCATCTGCGACCAGTAGATTGGTGAGGGGCTTAACCCTGGTTCAATGAAGAGTTCAGGAAGGCATGCTAGGAGTAGCACAAGTCATAACCAAAATTGAATATCAAATTGATGGTGCTAAACAGAGGACTACGTTTTAAAAATTCATTTACGGTGTCATGTGAGAGTAGCATTAAGAAATGGATGTTTACGCAATGCACCTTTAAGAAATGCAGTGATATCAGAGTGTGGGTGAAGCTGGATTTCTTGCACAACCATTTTACAGTTTAGTTTCAGTTTTGAGGAAAAGAGCTTGGGTGTGTCTGTGTTTGCAGTGAGCTGGATCTGCTGTGATCTCTGCCATGAAAGACTATCTCTGGATCATTTGGGTGATTTAAACTCATAATAGTAATGCCTTTAACCTGATGTGTTTCTGTTTAAAGGTGTTAAGTCTCTTGGATGTTGAAAGGAATAACAGAAGGATTATTTAGTGTTGTATTATTTTTGGGGCTATCTTTGAAGTAAGGGTTGTTAAGTGATCCAATGTTTATTTAAAAGGTTAAGTTGAATTAATGGAATAAACATTGTTTTATGTTTAAAAACCCACGTGTCCATAATTGTAATACCACACCTAACAAGCCGTGTGCTTGGAAAAGCAACAATACATTAAAGGGTGAGGTTGGTTGAACTCCATGCTACATTTTGGGGTTCTGAAAACGCCTCTCCCATAACAATTGGGGGCTCGAGGGGGGATAAAAGTCTATCTGTTGGATAGGCTTTTGTGAACTGAAAGACAGTGAAGGATTGTGGCTTTTCCGGTGTGGTATTTTAATTCAAGTGTGTTGTGGACAATGGCTCTTTCAGAAGCACAGAAATCTTTGGGGGTGGAGACTATCACACGCAGTACCTTATGGACAGAGACTAAAAGCAGACTGTTGGGTCTGGCAAAAACATTGCAGTTAACATTACCTGACAAAATGCGAAAAGATGAGGTAATTATGGCGGTGGTTAAGCATTTAAAGTTGCCTGAGATAGAGTTTGACAAATTGGAAATGGAAAAAATTCAGTTGCAAATTGAACAAATGGAACATGAGAAAGAATTAAAGCAGCTTGAATACGAGAGAGAGAGAGAGAGAGAGAGGAAAAAGAGAGAGAGAGGAAAAAGAAAGAGAGAGAGGAAAAAGAAAAGGAGAGAGAAGAAAGGAGAAAAGAAAGAATAGCCCTAGCAGAACAAAAAGAAAAAGAAAGGGAGATACAGATCAGGGAAAAAGATAAAGAGAGGGAGTTTGAACTTCAGTAAATGGCCATGAAACATGACAGTCAATTAAAATTGGCAGACGTAAAGGGAAACATACAGTTGGATGATAGTGATGAGGACAGTGAGAAAGAGCATCATAGTCGAAGGCTTGGTGGGAATCTATTTAAATATGTCCAAGCATTGCTAAGGTTTGACAAGAAGGAAGTAGAAGCCTTTTCATTTCATTTGAGAAGGTAGCTAATCAAATGAAATGGCCACAGGATATGTGGGTATTACTGATTCAAACAAAGCTGGTAGGTAGAGCTAGTGAAGTGTTTGCATCAGTACCGGAGGAGGTATCTGGAACGTATGAGGATGTGAAAAATCCATCTTAAGTGCATATGAGCTAGTGCTTGAAGCTTACAGACAAAGGTTTAGAAATTTAAGGAAAGAATTTGGTCAAACATACATGGAATTTGAAAGGCTCAAACAGAGTAATTTTGATAGGTGGATAAGGGCTTTGAAAATAGACCAAACGTATGAAGCTCTCAGAGAAATTATACTTTTGGAAGTGTTTAAAAATTCAATTCCTGATGTAGTGAGAACTCATGTGGAAGAACAGAGGGTTAAAACTGCGAGATTAGCAGCGGAAATGGCAGATAATTATGAATTAGTTCATAAATCAAAGATTGGTTTCCGACATCAGTTTCAACCGGTGAGGGAGAGAAACTGGGGACATGAGAAATACTCAAGTGGTAAAGGTGAAGGTGATCTGATGGGAGACAATAAAGAGAGTGTATCTCAGATTAGAAAAGAAATCCAGGAGGGTGGAAGAGAAATGAAAAGTTTCAAATGTTTTCACTGTAATAAACTAGGCCATGTAAAGTCACAGTGTTGGTGGTTGAAGAAAAGCACTGGGAAGGCTGATGTGGTAAAACAGGATAAGACAGTGGATTTGTTAGAGTGGTAAAGGAAAGCCCAAGGGAAGCGAAGGAGGTGCAAATGATTGTACAGCTTGTTCAAGAAGTAATTGTTAAGAAGGTGCCAGATGTCTTCAAAGGATTTACTTGTGTGGGTAAAGTTTACTCATGTGTATCAGGAGGAGCAGGTAAAGAAGTCACAATTTTAAGAAATCCAGGGGCTAGTCACTCTTTAATGGGAAGAGATGAGGACTTATGTAGTTTGGGAAGAATGTTGCCAGAAAAGGTGGTGATATGTGGAATTCAGGGTGAGAGGAATAGCGTTCCATTATATAAGGTAAGGTTGGAAAGTCCAGTGAAGAGTGGTGAAGTGGTAGTAGGAGTAATAGGTAAACTATCTTGTCCAGGAATACACTTTATCTTGGGTAATGATATAGCTGGATCGCAGGTGGGAGTGATGCCTACTGTGGTTGATAGGCCATTGGAAAATCAGACAACTGAAGGGTTGACGGACGAATATCCTGGGATTTTTCCGGATTGTTTAGTAACCCGGTCGCAAAGTCACAGGTTAAGACAAGAGGAGAAATCAAAGAGTGAAGATGAAGTTGAAGTGCAATTATCAGAAACGATTTTTGATCAGATGGTTGAAAAAGAACAAGAACAGGTGGAGGATGAGGCGGATATTTTTAGTTCAGGAAAATTGGCGGAGTTACAACAGAAAGATGTAGAAATTAAACGGATATATCAGAAAGCACATACGGAAGAGGAATCTGAGAGTATACCAGGGTGTTTTTACCGTAAAAGTGATGTCTTGATGAGAAAATGGAGACCTGTACATATGCAGGCGGATGAAAAGTGGGCAGAAGTTCATCAAGTAGTATTGCCGGTAGGGTATAGAAAGGAGGTGTTGCGAGTTGCACATGAGGTACCAGTGGGAGGTCATTTGGGAATAAGGAAAACTCAAGCTAAAATCCAGAAACAATTTTACTGGCCTGGACTACATAAAGATGTAGTTAAATTTTGTCAATCATGTCACACATGTCAAGTGATAGGGAAACCTCAAGCAGTGATAAAACCAGCGCCCTTAATACTCATTCCAGCATTTGAGGAACCTTTTACCAGGGTCCTAATCGATTGTATAGGACCGCTTCCTAAAACAAAGAGTGGGAATCAATATCTTTTGACTATAATGGATGTGACTACTAGGTTTCCAGAGGCCATTCCAGTACGTAATATTACAGCTGAAAGGATTGTGGAGGAGTTACTTAAATTCTTTACTAGATATGGACTTCCCACAGAAATTCAATCGGATCAAGGATCAAATTTTACTTCAAAGTTATTCAAAGAAGTTATGGATAGCTGAGGAATAAAACAATTTAAATCAACTGCGTACCATCCAGAATCGTAGGGAGCGTTAGAAAGGTGGCATCAGACATTAAAAACAATGTTGAGGGCGTATTGTCCAGATTATCCAGAGGATTGGGATAAAGGAATTCCATTCGTATTGTTTGCAAGTAGGGATGCACCTAATGAGTCTACCAAATTTAGTCCTTTTGAACAAATTTTTGGTCATGAGGTAAGAGGACCACTTAAATTGATTAAGGAAAAATTGGTTGGTGAGAAATTGGAAATTACACTATTGGATTACGTGTCAAACTTTAGGGAACAATTAAATAGAGGAGGTGAATTGGCTAGACAACATTTGAAAGTTGCAAAAAATGTGATGAAATGGGTAGCGGACAAGAAATCCAAAGTTCGTAGTTTTGTCAGTGGTGATAAAGATTTAGTGTTGTTACAAGTGGTATGTGAGCCTTTAAAAGCTAGGTTTTGTGGACCGTATCAGATTGAAAGGAAATTAAATGAGGTGAATTATGTGGTATAAACACCAGATAGAAGGAAGACTCACCGAGTGTGTCATGTGAATATGCTTAAAAGGTACTTTGAAAGGGAAGGAGAGAAAAAGGAGGTTTTAATGATTCTAACTCAAAGTGATGACCCAAATCCAGATGACTGTGAATTTGACATACCTCAAATTAAATTGGAAAATGAGGATGTTCTTAAAAATTGGGATGAATTGTTAAGTTACCTTCCAGAGGAAAAACAAACTGACCTGAAAGAGGTATTGATATCACATGGGCAAGTTTGTAGAGATAAATTGGGAAGTACTAAAATGGCTATACATGATGTAGATGTGGGAAATGCTATTCCTATCAAACAACATCCATGTAGACTTAATCCTTAAAATTGGCGCAGGTTAACAGAGAGATTGAGAGTATGCTAAAGGATGGCATAATTGAAGTGGGTTGCAGCCAATGGAGCTCACCCATAGTGATGGTACCTATACCAGACGGTACCCAACGGTTGTGTGTGGACTATCGAAAGGTGAACGCAGTTACAAGAACGGACTCTTATCCTATCCCGCATTTGAAGGATTGCATTTTGAAATTGGGACAATCTGCTATTATTTACAACTTCCAGACATGGAAAGAACATTTAAAACATCATATGGAGTTCTTCGATCAACTTCAGGAGGCGGGTTTGGTGATGAACCTAGCCGGAAGTGAATTTGGAGAAGCCCGAATCACTTTCCTTGCGGAGTTTCCGATACCTTCAAGTTGAAGGGAAATAATGCAATTTCTTAGCATGAGTGAATTTGATCGAACAGTTTGTGCAAAAGCTTTGTGGCGTGATTCCTCCACTGATGGAAGAAATTGCTGAAGAAATGTAAAAAAATTCAATGGACAGCGGACTTTCAACAGGCATTTGACTGCCTGAAAGCTGTGATCACCAATGCTCCTGTATTGGAGAATTGCAAGGGACTCTGTGGTCAGATTGAACTAAAGTATCTGATTCTAAAGAGAAATGCCGAGGAGTAGAGGGACGGATGGATTGTGCAGAGACTTTATTCAAAGAGACTGTCAATCGAGAAGGATTTCTGTTGGAGGAAGAAGAACCAGGAAAAATGGACTATATTATTATACCTGTTTGCATGTGCTGTTTTTAAAAAAAAAGGTATATTTACTGTGTACATTTCTTAATGGATGGTGAAAAATGAAGCTATCTTGAAGTTGATAGTTTTTTTTTGGGGGGGGAGGTGTCATGTGAGAGTGCCTTTAAGAAATGGATGTTTACGCAATGTGCCTTTAAGAAATGCAGTGGTGGCAGAGTGTGGGTGGAGCTGGGGTTTTAGCTCAGCCATTTTGCAGTTTAGTTTCAGTTTTGCGGAAAAGAGCTTGGGTGTGTCTGTGTTTGCAGTGAGCTAGATCTGCTGTGATCTCTGCCGTGAAAGACTATCTCTGGATCATTTGGGTGATTTAAACTCATAATAGTAATGCCTTTAACCTGATGTGTTTCTGTTTAAAGGTGTTAAGTCTTTTGGATGTTGAAAGGAATAACTGAAGGATTATTTAGTGTTGTATTATTTTCGGGTTTATCTTTGAAGTAAAGGGTGTTAAGTGATCCAATGTTTATTTAAAAGGTTAAGTTGAGTTCATGGAATAAACATTGTTTTATGTTTAAAAACCCACGTGTCCATAATTGTAATACCACACCTGGAGAACAAGACGTGTTCTCGGAACAGCAACAATCCATTGGTTGAACTCCATGATACATTTTGGGGTTCTGAAAATGCCTCTCCCATAACAACGGGATATGGGCATTGCTGGGGCCAGCATTTATTGCCCATCCCTAGTTGCCCTTCAAATGGTGGTGATGAGTTGCCTTCTTGAACCGCTGCAGTTCTTGAGATGTAGGTATACCCACTGTGCTATTAGGGAAGGTGTTCCAGGATGTTACCCCAGCGACAGTAGAGTAACGGCGATATATTTCCAAGTCGGGGAGGTGAGTGGCTGGGGGGGAACCTCCAAGTGGTGGGGTTCCCAGGTATCTTCTGCTCTTGTCCTTCTAGATGTTAGTGGTTGTGAGTTTGGAGGGTGTTGTCTGAGGAACCTTGGTGAGTTACTGCAGTGCATCTTGTAGATGGTACACCCTGCTGCCACTGATCCTCGGTGGTGGAAAGTTTGAATGTTTGTGGAAGGGGAAGCAATTCTCTTTGTCCTGAATGGTTTCAAGCTTCTTGAGTGTTGGAGCTGCACTCATCCGGGCAAGTGGAGTATTTTCTAATACATTCCTGACTTGTGCCTTGTAGATGGTAGACAGGCTTTGGCGGGTCAGGAGATGAGTTACTCGCCGTAGGATTCCTAGCCTTTGACCTGCCCTGGTAGCCACAGCATTAATATGGCGAGTCCAGTTCAGTTTCTGATCAACAGTAACCCCCAGGATAGAATGGCATGGTGGCACAGTGATTAGCACTGCTGCCTACGGTGCTGAGGATCCGAGTTTGATCCCAGCCCTGGGTCACTGTCTGTATGGAGTTTGCACATTCTCTCCATGTCTGCGTGTTTTATTTTATAAATTTAGAGTATGCAATTCATTTTTTCTAATTAAGGGGCAATTTAGCATGGCCAATCCACCTACCCTGCACATCTTTTGGGTTGTGGGGGCGAAACACACACAAACACGGGGGAGAATGGGCAAACTCCACACGGACAGTGACCCAGGGCTGGGATCGAACCTGCGACTTCGGTGTCGTGAGGCAGCAGTGCTAACCACTGCACCACCGTGCCAACCAGGAAGCAGCTGAAGATGGTTAGGCCTCGGACGCTGCCCTGAGGAATGTCTGCAGTGGTGTCCTGGAGCTGAGATGATTGACCTCCAACCACCACAACCATCTTCCTTTGTGCCAGGTATGACTCCATCCAGCGGAGAGTTTTCTCCCTGATCACCATTGACTCCAGTTTAGCTAGGGCTCCTTGATGCCATACTCGGTCAAATGCTGCCTTGATGTCAAGGGCAGTCACTCTCACCTCACATCTAGCATTCAGCTCTTTTGTCCATGTTTGAACCAAGGCCGTACTGAGATCAGGAGCTGAGTGATCCTGGCATAACCCAAACCGAGCGTCTGTGAGCAGGTTATTGCCGAGTAAGTGCCGCTTGATAGCACTGTTGATAATTCCTTCCATCACTTTGCTGATGATGGAGAGCACACTGATAGGGCGGTAATTGGCTGGGTTGGATTTGCCCTATTTCTTGTGTATCGGACACACCTGGGCAACTTTCCACATTGCCGGGTAGATGCCAGTGTTGCAGCGGTACTGGAACATCTTGGCTATGGGTGCGGCAAGTTCTGGACCACTAGTCCTCAGCACTATTGCCGGGATATTGTCAGGATCCATAGCCTTTGCAGTATCCAGTGCCTTCAGCCATTTCTTGATATCACGTAGAGTGAATCGTATCGGCGAACCTCCTGAGGAGACCGAGATAGATTATCCACTCGGCATTTCTTGCTGAAGATTGTTCTCAGCCTTGTCCTTTGCACATATGTGCTGGGCTCCTCCATTATTGAGGATGGGGATATTTGTGGAGCCTCTTCCTCCAGTGAGTTGTTTAATTGTCAACCACCATTCACAGCTGGGTGTGGCAGGGCTACAGAGCTTAGATCTGATGCGTTGGTTGTGGAATTGCTTAGCCCTGTCCACTACTTGCTGCTTATGCTGTTTGGCACATTAGTAGTCCCGTGTTGTCGCTTCATCAGGCTGACACCTCATTTTCTGGTCTGCCTGATGTTGCTCCTGACATGCTCTCCTGCACTCTTCATTGAACCCAGGTTTGATCCCCTGGCTTGTTGGTAATGGTAGAGTGACGGGTATGCTGGGCCATGAGGTTGCATATTGTGTTTGAATACAATTCTGCTGCTGATGGCCAACAGCGCCTCATGGATGGCCAGTCTTGAATTGCTAGATCTGTTCAAAGTCTATCCCATTTAGCACAGTGGTAGTGCAACACAGCACGATGGGGGAGTATCCTCAATGTGAAGACCGGACTTTGTCTCCACAAGGACTGTGAGGTGGTCACTTCTACGATACTGCCATGGACAGATGCATCTGCAGCAGGCAGATTGGTGAGGATGAGGTCAAGTATATTTTCCCCTCTTGTTGGTGCCCTCATCACCTGCAGTCCCAGTCCAGTAGCTTTATCCTTTAGGACCCGGGCAGCTTGGTCTGTGGTGGTACTACTGAGCCACTCATGGTGATAGACATTGAATTCCCCACCCAGCGCATGTTCTGTGCCCTTGCTACTCTCAGTGCTTCCTCCAAGTGGTGTTCAACATGGAGGAGCACTGATTCATCAGCTGATGGTGGCCGGAAGTGGTAATCAGCAGGAGGCTTCCTTGCCCTTGATTTAATCTGAAGCCTTGATACTTCATGGGGTACAGAATCAATGTTGAGGACTCCCAGGGCAACTCCAATCTGACTGTATACCACTGTGCCGCCACTTCTGCTGGGCCTGTCCTGCTGGTGCATACCCAGTAATGGTGCTAGTGGTAATCAGCAGGAGATTTCTTTGCCCATTTGTGACCTAATGCTTTGACACTTCCAAAGTCAAAGTTGGCAGCTCTCAGGGAAACTCCCTCACAACTTTATACCGCTGCAGCAATATCTCTGGTATGTCTAACCTGCGAGCGGGACAAGATATACCCAGGGATGGTGATGGTGGAATCTGGGACAAAAGGGACAACTCCATGAGTATGACTATATCTGGGTTGGCCACTTCCCGACTTAAAATGGAGAACCACAAAGACTGAAGGGAAATTCTGCCAACACAGGCAAAGACTAGCAAGTACAGAAATCATGTGTATTGAAACCTGTAAAAAAACTAGACGGCACTGAAACCAGCAGCCATCTGCATAGTAATGAGCAATTCCAAGGCACAATTGCAACAGTTAAGGTGAATAAAGCCAAGCCAGACTCCTCGGCGCCAGCAGGTGCCAAGACAAAGGAAGGCCAACGGACATTTAGGGACCGGTCAGCGATCAGGGAACAACTCCAGTATTGGAGAAATCGATCCAAATGATCGGAACGCAGTCCAATCATTTGGAAGCAGGTACGGGGTCCACCCCAAAGGGTGGGAAGCCCCTGGGGATTATAAAGTAAAGTCCCCACGTTCAAATCGTCCTTCTTGACAGAGTCACTCAGCAATGCAAAGCAACCCCTGAGAGTGAACTGTCCAGCGGCCACCAACCAAGTAAGTCTCAAGTCAACGCTCGCTACGAGATAGGCGCTCCTAGCTACCAGTCCATACCAGCTTTTGAACCCTGCAGACTCAGGACCTAAACGAAAGGCTATTTGTTCCCCTGACCTGGTGGGCCAATTCCGAAGCTAAGTATAGGCCTTTTAGTGATAGGAATAGTCTAGAAAGTAGAGTTTATGCATGAGTAGTGATTTACTGTGTATAATGAATGTGTTTTGATTTGAACCTTACTAATTCGTGTGTTGAGTTATTGATCATTACTTGAACTTGAACCTATGGCGGTATCATAAAGATACCTGGCGACTCTAGAGCAAAGGTTAAACAAACAGAGCAAATTACGATTTAAGAGCCAACCAAAAGTTAGCAACATATTACTGGCGACATCCTGACGGGACACGACTTAGAAGTGGCTTAACCACTCCGGGAGAACCCAAAATTTTAATTAGAAATCCAATTGGGAACAGAAAAACCACAAGTGTTCAAGCAGTTCTGATCAATCCTCATAATTCGGAATTGCGTAACTAACAGGGCTATAAGGTAAACTGATAGATTTATGTTGCGAAAAACTGTCGGGAGTTTGTATTCTGGAAAATAGCGAAAGCCGTACCCGTAATTACAGCACCGCCTTAGTACCCCTCGTTCCAAATTTTAAGAGAGTATTTAGAGAAGAAAGATGGCAATACAGGCAATGCAACGCCTCATGAACCCTGAAGAATTTGTGGTCGCAGCGACCAGCAGCAGAGTAGGACAGTGTCCCGTTTGGGAAGAGGAGATCAGGAAATATCTCAAAGGGAAGGGATGGCCCCTTTGGAGTGAGTTCTGTGACAATGAGGAAACAGGACCCGGGAGTATAGGACATACTTGGTGGGAAAACCTGTCAGAGATTCATAAGAAAAGCTTGGGAAAAGCTCGCAAGCCGATGGCAATCGTGTCGTTTGGCACAATTGCGAGGCACAGAGGAGGTCGTTTGGACGCTCCGTAAAGAGATAGAAGGAGTACATCGAATGAGCAAGGTCGATGTAAGTGAGGTTGAGAAAGAGAACATAGAATTAAGAAGGAAGTTAGCAGCAAAGGACGGAGAGGTGGATGATGCCAAGTGGGCACACCAGTCTTGTCTGGCGCATTTAAGCAGCTTCCAGACACAGTACGAAAAGGCCTATCAGGGCACGCAACGTGCAGTCCTGGTAAGAGAGGAAACAGAGAAACAGGTAGAGGCATTGCAAAGGCAGTGTAGCGACCTGAAAGCAGCATTATGAGCACTCCATGCTCCCACCACGGACCACAGCCAGAGCTCACTAGATCACGCAAAGTGCCGGAAGCAGATTGCAGAACTGCAGTCTTTGCTCTCAGTTCAGAATGGATTCCAGAGCACCTTTGGATCCCAGTTAGATACAGAAGACGGCCCGGATTGGGAAGAATTAAATGAGACCGCGCAGAGATATGTTCAGGGAACATGTGCGCAAGGAAAGCCCCAGAAGAGAAAAGCACCCCAACCCCCCACATCGCAGATAGTTCAGGCACCAATGAATCCAGTAACCACCCACCGCACAGTCACATCGGACGGAGATACAGAATTTCTTTATACCACCCCCTTAACCGTGACCCAATTACGGGACGCATGCGAGAAAGTCACACCGTTCCTCCCCACCTCAGACCCCCACCACTTCTTTGCTAGAGTAAAGCAGCAGGCGACCATGTACAGCCTGGATGAACATGAGCACGTGAAGCTCACAGTTTTGAGTTTAGACCCTTCGGTCGTAGCAGCCCTTCCCGACCCACAGAATGTAGGAGGAGGCACCCTTGCAGAAATACACGCAGCGATCCTAGACACGATCGGCTACAACTGAGGTGACCCCGTAGAAGGCCTGAATAAGCGCAGGCAGAAAAAAACTGAACACCCCACAGCGTTTGCTGGACGCCTGTGGATTCATTTCACAGCAGTTTTCGGTAATTTAGAACGTGCCCATTTGTCCCAAGACGGTATGGCCAAATGGACCCGCACCCTTATCTCCCATGCCACAGAGGCAGGACAAAATGCCTGTACCAATTATGACCCCTCAGAGGAAGCCCACAATGAGAAATGGGTTTTAAAAAGATTGTCCCACACCTGGGAGCAATCTGTCCAAAACAAACCCGCAGTTAGGAAACCCGAGGAACAGCAGGCAGAAGCAGACATCCAAGTGGTGAAAACACACCAGAACCCCGCATGGGTGAACGAAGGCAGGAACAGCCCCCCACAAAATCCACAGGAGTGTTACAACTGTGGACAGTTAGGACACTTTGCACGAGAATGCAATGCCCCACGAAAGCCACAGAGAGCCCAGCAGGCAGGCACTCTGAATAAGAATAGGACAGAGCCCATACATAGTGTAGGCACCCGTTCAGACCAGACGGACCTGAACGGAACGGACTGACGGTGTTCGGGCTCCCCCAGTTGGGTCTGCGACACCCTTTGGGATAGGTCCGGCCGACCAGTAGTTGCAGCAAAGATACGGGGACAGCCCATCGAGTTTCTCTGGGACACAGGAGGATCCCGCACCACAATACATTCCTCCACCATGTTCCAGAAAGACACGTGGCCCACTACAGCCACCATCACCCTCAGCGGCTTCACAGGCCACTCACAGCAGGGACACATCACAGCCCCTGTGCCCATTCAGATTGGCAATATAACGACAAAGCACCCCATAGTTTTAGTCGATCTACCCCACACAGCAGAACACATTTTGGGAATCGATTTTATGTATTCCCACAACCTGTCCTTTGATCCAGTCAACCAGTGTGTTTGGAGAATGGCAACACTCACAATAAGTGAATACGCAAACAAGATTAGCGCAATCGGCGATTTCTGGTTTGACCCGACCACGATTAGCACAGACAAGCAGGTTAGGGCAGTTCTGCAGAAGCACAGGACAGCATTCGCAACCCACAAGCACGACTGTGGCCGGATGACTGGTTCCGTTCAAATCACAGGACCTGACCCTAGACCCCCAAAAGCAATACGGATTTCCCCAAGAGGCAGAGGGAGAAATCACAAAAGTTATCGACAGCTTATTAGAGCAGGGCGTACTCAGATCAGTAGCCTCCACTAATAATGCCCCGATTTGGCCAGTGAGAAAGCCCGATGGATCATGGCGACTGACCATCGATTACCGGGAACTCAACCAAGTCACCCTCGCAGCAGCCCCCACGGTAGCCACAAGTCCCGAGACCATGCTCAAACAGGGACTCAACTCACAATACTTTACGGATTTGGATGTGAGTAATGGATTCTGGTCCATTCCATTGGCAAAAGCGTGCCAATACAAATTTGCCTTCACTTTTAAAAATCAGCAGTACACGTGGACATGCCTTCCACAAGGATTCCACAACTCCCCCTCCATTTTCCACCGACAGCTGGCAAATGGATTATCAAAATTTTCTCACCCCAAATGTCTGGTCCAGTATGTGGACGACCAATTACTGCAGACAGACACCAAGGCAGAGCACATCGCGCTTCTGTCCGAACTCCTGGAACTTCTACAGAAAATTGGTTGCAAAGTAAACCCCAAAAAGGCCCAGATTTTGGAAAACAAAGTGATATATTTGGGTACGATTATCACGCATGGTAAATGCGAGATCGAGCACAAAAGAATTGACTCGATTGCCAAATTGCCCCTTCCCCAGAATGTTTCAGCCCTCCGGTCGTTTTTAGGACCGGTTGGCTACTGCCGAAACCACATTGACGGTTTCGCCAGCAAGGCAGCACCCCTCTCAGACCTCCTAAAGAAAGGAGCCCCTTGGGAATGGCTTCCGCAGCAAACGGATGCTGAGGATGCTTTGAAAAGAGCCCTCATTGCAGCCCCCGCACTATAGGTTCCAGAGCTGCTTTCCCCCTATGCTATAGAGACAGCTAGCACAGACCGCACCCTTTCGGCCGTGCTCCTCCAGGAACGGCACGAACAGTTAAGACCCGTGGCTTACGCATCCAGACTTTTGGATCCTGTGGAGCAGGGATTTTCGGCCTGTGAAAGGCACCTGCTCGCAGTTTTCTGGGCAGTTCAGTATTTTTCCGACATAACCGGACTAAACACCATCACAATCCTCACAGAACACACCCCCACCCAACTTTTACTTGACGGACGACTTAAGGATGGTACAGTTAGCCAAATTTGAGCAGCTAGATGGACCCTTCTTTTGCAGGGACGGGACATCACTGTTAAAAGGACCAAGGCCCACACTTTCTTAGCTGATAACCTTCAGTACCCAGACACCCCCCATGAATGTGAAATCATCTCACCGCACCACAACACAGGCCCCTTTATTGCAAAAACACCCCCCAGAAAGATAGGTAGTTCACCCCAGAGCCCCCAGCCCACAGACACGTAAGCGCATTACAGGATGCGGCATTTATGTCGAGGACGTGCAGGGACGCGCCCTAGAAGCGATCTCCTTAAAGCTACCAGGCCACTTAGACGCGCATGCGGCAGAACTAGCAGCCTTTGCATACATTGTGGATCACCCAGATTCCTTTCCCAGCCCAGCAGACATATACTCGACAGCCTCTATGTCTGCAATAGCCTTACGGAATTCCTACCCCTGTGGAAAGCAAGAGGATTTGTTTCCGCAGACGGAAAACCCCTTCCTTCAGCCCCATTGCTCCGCCACATTTTAGAAAAAGAACAGAACAGGATTTTTGGAATTGTTAAAGTCTGCAGTCACCACCGTTCCTCCACCCCTGGAAATGTAAAGGCCGACGCACTGGCAAAAGCAGGTTCCAGGCATGGATATTTTTGGACACCCCCCGAAAGCGCACCAGTGAATGCAGTTCAGGTCTCGCAGACTAATATTGAGGATTTAGTGCAGGCCCAGAAGCAGGATAGCAATCTCAGGGAGATTTTAAAAGGGCAATTTACAGCACCCTATGATAGATTTAAAAATGTACTGACCACACATGATGGTGTGGTGCTAAAAGACACCCTTTATGTGGTTCCTGAACAGGACAGGAATCAACTTATTTGTTTATTCCATGACAGTCATGGACATCAGGGAATTGATCGAACTACAGCCCACCTCAGGCAGCTCTGTTGGTGGCCAAGGTTAAAAGAAGACAAACGCACTACGTTGAGAATTGCCTTATCTTTGCCCAGATACGCAAAGAAAGCTCAACTTAGCCACACCCGCCCCGTTAATGGTCCCTGGACTAACCTCCAGATTGATTTTATAGGGCCATTGCCCCCTTGCAGGAATGGTTACAAATACGTATTAGTCGTCACAGACACTTATACGAAATGGGTTGAGGCATTCTCATCCAGAACGAACACGGCAAAGACCACCGCAAAGATCTTAACCCACCACATCTTTACGAGATGGGGACTCCCCCGCAGCATTGAAACCGACCAAGGTCCCCATTTTATGGGACGTGTCATGAAGAACGTCCTCACGATATTTGGCATTACCCAAAAATTCCACATCGCATACCACCCCCAGTCAAGTGGTATCGTGGAGTGCATGAATCGGACCCTAAAATCCACCCTCAGAAAAATGGTCCAGCAAAACAACACCACTTGGGATTCAGTCCTCCCTTTTGCGCTGATGTTTTTGCGAAATACTATTTCAACATCCACAGGTTACACCCCACACACCCTCATGACCGGACGCCCCATGAAAGGCACAGAATTTTTATTAGGATTGGACTTGACCAGCCCCGAAGTGACGGCCCTCACACACGAGAACGCAGTCAAACAGTTAGTGGAGAATGTGAAAACAGCTCAGCTAGCAGCCGCAGTAAGATTAGGCTCATGGAAGAAACAGAGCAAGGCCTGTTTCGATAAGACAGTGCATGCGACTGAATTTGAGGTAGGACAGCAGGTCATGCTCTCAATTTACAACCCCAGCACATTCCTGTCACCGAAGTATTCAGGTCCGTATTCCATTGCGGACAAAGTAAGCCTCTCCGTCTATAAAATTAAGTACCCCAACGGAAAGACTGCGTGGTTCCATATTAACCAGCTTAAGGCATATGGCCCACAGTCCAACCACGGACATCACGTCATGCTCGACGCAGCAGACCACACCCCGCCCACACCCAACATATCCCTACCCTCCCCAACATGCCCACCACATCCACGGACTTGCTCACGACTCCACCCCCGACCTCTAGACTCCGCCCCAGCACGCCCACAGACAGCAGCAGCAGCGACAGCGACTGTGACTCAGACAATAGCCACAGCACGCCTCCCTACTATCCCCATGCAACAGGACCCACACCCAGCGAATCTGACCCCGATTCGAGTGATCCCTTCCTCATCACTTTCCTCAACAAACCCCACCAAAGACCACTGCCCTACGATGACGATTCCGTCCCCACAGAACCAGACACCATCTTTTGGCACCACGATAATTCATTCAGGCTCGTCCGGAACGACGAGATGGACCCCAAACCGCACCATGCAGCCCTATCAGCCCTTATACATTCGAGAGTATGGCATCCGGGAGAAGATGACGACTTTGAGTCTGACTCCCAAAACGAGAACCCCTTTGCGACCCTGTTCGCAACTGATAACTGAGGTGTCCAGATGATGTTTTAAAAAGGAACCGCTTGGGAGAAAACGGTGTCCTTTCTGATGGAACCTGCAGCATGTTGTTTAATATTGTTTGTTACTGTTACTGTTATGTGTTGTACGTAAGATTGGAAATGTTTTACACGGCCCCACGCCATATTTGTCTGCCGAAACCTATGAGAACTTGCCCGCACGCTCATCGGCAGAAACCGCTGAGAGCTTGCCAGACCCCCGTTCATAACTGCTCTTCTGGTTCGAAGGTAGAACCAATACGGCAACCCCCCCACGATGACTAAATTTTTGCCCGTTCTTGTTGGTTGCTCAGGCAGTGGAGAAACGGCATTGGTCTCCGCCCTGCCTGAGGAACCCCCCCTCTGGTCAGCTACGCTCGGGTAGAGCACACACGGCATTGGTCGCCGTCCTACCCGGGGGATTCCATCCAATTCTTACCCGTCGCGGCCCATACGCAGCTCATTTAGGCACTCTTGGTTCAAAAAGTTTTGGTTTGTTTTCGGGCAACCCTTAGGTTGCCATCCCTATGCTATTTACATCCTCAAACATTTGGATAGTAAATCGCACAGCCTGCGAGACGGCTCGCACTGTTTCAGTATTTTTAAGTGTGTCTTGTCCTGAATATTCGCTTTAAAAAATTTTTTTTAAATGAGGGAGTCATACATGGTGACAAATTGTAAAGGGAGAATTGGCACTAAAGGACAGACATACTAACACACGAGATATTCACCAAGATGGTAACAGATACTATGCTTGATCCCATAGAACCCCAGAAGCTCCAGGAAAAGAGACAAAACGGAAAGGAATAGACAAAAAGAGAAAGAAGAACAATGAGGACATCCTCCGTGTTGATCACCACCATTATGATGTGTATTCGGTTGCGCGCGAACACGAACCCCCTGACACCCAACCCCCCCCCCGGCCGTTAATGATTCACTTCTCCATAGCACCTAGAACCCAGTAACAGGCAACACCACACCATCATGGTGTGATAAGCTCATAACATGGTTCTCCCTTTCCTACGTAGTCGAATCCCTATTAGCATTAGCGATACTCTGCAGCATCGTGCAGACTATCCGCATGAGGAAATGGCGAAGGTGAGCCTACCGCGCTCGCACCCCGGTATACAGGATAAGATCCCCTATGTTCGGTTATCACCAGGACCCCGAACCCCTCGACCTATAATAAAGGGTATTCGTTTGCGTTCTTTTGTAAATAAAGAAATGGAAATATTGTACACCCCTGTGCTTGACTGCAAAGCCAGGAAAAATGTAATTGCTGCTATTATTTTGTATTGTTTAGGAAGTTAATATGACTGAATGTTTAGTGAGTGTAGCTTATTGAGGATAGTTAGAGGAACCGTTTTTTAAAATTTTGGAATGCATGTCCCTGTTTTGACATAGCGCCATTTAGAATGTTAGTTAAAATTTTCTTGCATAGTTATGGTCAGTGTAGAGGCCATGGAAGAGTGCTCGCCGGGTCAGGGAATGAAGACAACGCAGTTATGTGATCCTTCACGCTTCGCGTTAGGGATCACAAGGAGGGAGTGTAGCCATCTGGGTTGGCCACTTCCCGACTTAAAATGGAGAATCGCAAAGACTGAAGGGAAATTCTGCCAACACAGGCAAAGACTAGCAAGTGCAGAAATCATGTGTATTGAAACCTGTAAAAAAACAGACGGCACTGAAACCAGCAGCCATCTGCATAGTAATGAGCAATTCCAAGGCACAATTGCAACAGTTAAGGTGAATAAAGTCAAGCCAGACTCCTCGGCGCCAGCAGGAGCCAAGACAAAGGAAGGCCAACGGACATTTAGGGACCGCCCAGCGATCAGGGAACAACTCCAGCATTGGAGAAATCGAACGAAATGATCGAAATGCAGTCCAATCATTTGGAAGCAGGTACAGGGTCTGCCCCGAAGGGCGAGAAACCCCTGGGGACATAGAACATAGAACATAGAAAAATACAGCATAGAACAGGCCCTTCGGCCCACGATGTTGTGCCGAACCTTTGTCCTAGATTAATCATAGATTATCATTGAATTTACAGTGCAGAAGGAGGCCATTCGGCCCATTTTGTCTGCACTGGCTCTTGGAAAGAGCACCCTACCCATAGTCAACACCTCCACCCAACACTAAGGGCAATTTTGGACACTAAGGGCGAATTATCATGGCCAATCCACCTAACCTGCACATCTTTGGACTGTGGGAGGAAACCGGAGCACCCAGAGGAAACCCACGCAGACACGGGGAGGATGTGCAGACTCCAGACAGATAGTGACCCAAGCCAGAATTGAACCTGGGACTCTGGAGCTGTGAAGCAATTGTGCTATCCTCAATGCTACCGTGCTGCCCTTAAGAACAAATAAATCTACACTATATCATTTTACCGTAATCCATGTTCCTATCCAATAGCTGCTTGAAGGTCCCTAATGTTTCCGACTCAACTACTTCTACAGGCAGTGCATTCCATGCCCCCACTACTCTCTGGGTAAAGAACCTACCTCTGACATCCCCCCTATATCTTCCACCATTCACCTTAAATTTATGTCCCCTTGTAATGGTTTGTTCCACCCGGGGAAAAAGTCTCTGACTGTCTACTCTATCTATTCCCCTGATCATCTTATAAACCTCTATCAAGTCGCCCCTCATCCTTCTCCGTTCTAATGAGAAAAGGCCTAGCACCCTAAACCTTTCCTCGTAAGACCTACTCTCCATTCCAGGCAACATCCTGGTAAATCTCCTTTGCACCTTTTCCAAAGCTTCCACATCCTTCCTAAAATGAGGCGACCAGAACTGTACACAGTACTCCAAATGTGGCCTTACCAAAGTTTTGTACAGCTGCATCATCACCTCACGGCTCTTAAATTCAATCCCACTGTTAGTGAACGCTAGCACACCATAGGCCTTCTTTACAGCTCTATCCACTTGAGTGGCAACTTTCAAAGATGTATGAACATAGACCCCAAGATCTCTCTGCTCCTCCCCATTGCCAAGAACTCTACCATTAACCCTGTATTCCGCATTCATATTTGTCCTTCCAAAATGGACAACCTCACACTTTTCAGGGTTAAACTCCATCTGCCACTTCTCAGCCCAGCTCTGCATCCTATCTATGTCTCTTTGCAGCCGACAACAGCCCTCCTCACTATCCACAACTCCACCAATCTTCGTATCGTCTGTAAATTTACTGACCCACCCTTCAACTCCCTCATCCAAGTCATTAATGAAAATCACAAACAGCAGATGACCCAGAACTGATCCCTGCGGTACGCCACTGGTAACTGGGATCCAGGCTGAATATTTGCCATCTATCACCACTCTCTGACTTCTGTCGGTTAGCCAGTCCGTTATCCAACTGGCCAAATTTCCCACTATCCCATGCCTCCTTACTTTCTGCAGAAGTCTACCATGGGGAACCTTATCAAATGCCTTACTAAAATCCATGTACACTACATCCACTGCTTTACCTTCATCCACATGCTTGGTCACCTCCTCAAAGAATTCAATAAGACTTGTAAGGCAAGACTTACCCCTCACAAATCCGTGCTGACTATCCCTAATCAAGCAGTGTCTTTCCAGATGCTCAGAAATCCTATCCTTCAGTACCCTTTCTATGACTTTGCCTACCACCGAAGTAAGACTAACTGGCCTGTAATTCCCAGGGTTATCCCTATTCCCTTTTTTGAACAGGGGCACGACATTCGCCACTCTTCAATCCCCTGGAACCACCCCTGTTGACAGTGAGGACGAAAAGATCATTGCCAATGGCTCTGCAATTTCATCTCTTGCTTCCCATAGAATCCTTGGATATATCCCATCAGGCCCGGGGGACTTGACTATCCTCAGGTTTTTCAAAATGCCCAACACATCTTCCTTCCTAACAAGTATTTGCTCGAGCTTACCAGTCTGTTTCACACTGTCCTCTCCAACAATATGGCCCATCTCATTTGTAAATACAGAAGAAAAGTACTCGTTCAAGACCTCTCCTATCTCTTCAGACTCCATACACAATCTCCCACTACTGTCCTTGATCGGACCTACCCTCGCTCTCGTCATTCTCATATTTCTCACATATGTGTAAAAGGCCTTGGGGTTTTCCTTGATCCTACCTGCCAAAGACTGTTCATGCCCTCTCTTAGCTCTCCTAATCCCTTTCTTCAGTTCCCTCCTTGCTATCTTGTATCCCTCCAACGCCCTGTCTGGACCTTGTTTCCTCAGCCTTACATAAGTCTCCTTTTTCCTCTTAACAAGACATTCAACCTCTCTTGTCAACCATGGTTCCCTCACTCGACCATCTCTTCCTAGATAGATAGATAGATAGATAGGTAGATAGATAGATAGATAGATAGATAGATAGATAGATAGATAGAAAGGGACATACATATCAAGGACTATAAAGTAAAGCCCTCAAGTTCAAATCGTCCTTCTTGACAGGGTCACTCAGCAACGCGAAGCAACCCCTGAAAGTGACCTGTCCAGTGGCCACCAACCAAGTAAGTCTCAAGTCAACGCTCGCTACGAGATAGGCGCTCCTAGCTACCAGTCCATATCAGCTTTTGAATCCTGCAGACTCAGGACCCGAACGAAAGGCCATTTGTTCCCCTGACCTGGTGGGCCAATTCCGAAGCTAAGTATAGGCCTTTGATAGGAATAGTCTAGAAAGTAGAGTTGATGCATGAGTAGTGATTTACTGTGTATAATAAAAGTGTTTTGATTTGAATCTTACTAATTGGTGTGCTGAGTTATTGATCAGTCCTTGAACTTGAACCTCGTGGCGATATCATAAAGATGCCTGGCGACTCTAGAGCAAAGGTTAAACAAACAGAGCAAATTATGATTTAAGAGCCAACCAAAATTTAGCAACAGTCTGTGGGACAGCATTCTCAATTTTGGCGCAAGCCCCAGATGTTAGCAAGGAGGGCTTTGCAGGTTCGACAAGCCTATGTTTGCTGTTGTCGTTTCCGGTGCCTGGGTCGTCGCTGGGTGGTCTATCTGTGGACTTTAGATATTATGTGTGAATTAAAATTGGGCAGCGGCATGCCACAACACAAAACTATCCCAAAATTCACTCATTTGAAGAACCCAATGGTTTAGGAATTGAAACACTTCAATCTGGGGCACTCGAGGACGCTCTTCTGAGTTGAGGTGAAGCAGAGAAAATGTTTGATGTGGACAAAATGTTTCATGTTCCAGGTCTGGCAATGCTTCACCTTGGTGAGCAAAACAACTATTAAAAAAATGAAAAAGAAATTCAGTATCAAATTTCCCAGCTGAAAGCCCAAATGTTTTAGAAGGCCAGCAATGAATTAAGATAGGGAATCCTTTACTATGCTATAACGGCTAGCAATTAAGTCTTGCACTGAAATAAATCCTTATGAATGTGATTTTGTCAATTCATTTTCTTTATATTCGATTTATAGCTAATAAAATTTAAATATTAGTGCAGTCTGATCTTGACAAAAGCCAACTCAGTTTAGCTGATCTTAGAATTGCAAAATTATATTGCTAAATCAAAGGACAGGAACCTGAACTTATTAGCCCCTGTTATTTTTAGCTACTACAACTGCTCGGATTTAACACTGGTAGTGCCTTTTGGAGCTCAATACTCCAGCTAAGCTCAGACAGCTGAACACACATCAGCAGCAGAAAGAACAACTGCACCAACATTATTTAAAGTGATCATCAACAGCACACAGTTTATTTGTTAGCTGATTCCTTCTGGCTGATGGAAAGATTCTACAAGTATTTTGTACTTTATGTAGTTATTTCAATTGCAGGAATTGATGGGGTTTGGCGTTTGGGGTGGGTGGTGTGGCTCGTGCTGGAGAATCTTTTGCTGACTTCAAGGCTACTGCACAGATGAGTTGCTTGCAAACATCTCGGCACTCGTAGCCATTTCCTTTAAAATATAACATGAACTGGGGAATTATCAGGGGCCTTGCAAAAAGGCCAAAATGCTGGAAGAGGCAGTGGGACGTGAGGGGGTTTGGGAGGAGAGCTTTCAGTCAGACACTATATCAGCTCAGAGTGCTCTTATCTCAACCTTGGTGAGATGTGTGAGCTGATTGTGCTTCAGTAAGGACAACCTCACTGAAATCCGTCACCTGCTGTGCCAAAGAAGGGTCAGGACTATATTGCCATTGGCTTTGATAAACCTGCATGCTTCTGGTTCCTTTTGGGCTGGTGTTGGAGATATTTCCAACATCTGGTAGTTTGCTGTCCATGATTGAGTGATGAAGGTCACTGATGCTCTTTATTGATTGAGAGTTAACTGTATTTGATTTCCTCTGAGCAGAGTACAGCATGTCCACATGCTGTAAAAGCACCTGGCTTTTCTAGGATTTCAGGCTTCTGCAAGATGCCGGATGCCATTGACTGAACACACATTGCTTTGTGGGCACCGCATGTCAACGTGCCACCCCCTCAATGTGCACCCAATGTGGGACCATAGGGAGCAAATCATGCAGGTCAATATGCTGCCTGTATTGCAATACCAACTGTGATATTGGCCATCAAATGGTGCATTGGGATCAGGTTGAAAAACACGCATATGGTGTTGACCACGAGCTGCATACCGGATAGGATGTACTCCAAGTACTGCATGTATCCCTATGCCAAATTAGTACCAGCCTCCTTCATGCCCTTTGAAATTGACTGTAGGCTTTCTAAATGCTTCCCAGTGCACTAAGCATTTCATTGAACATACCCATCAGAATTCTTCTGTAAGCTGCTCCGTCAACACGCTCATTGCAGTTCTCTGCAAAATAACCCGTGTGTGAACTTGGCCTCTATTGTGCCAGTAGCTATGCTAACCTTGCCCTCTATTCTGGCTACAATCCACACATTACAATGCACCATGTGTAGCTTTGGCCACTAATCTATCCTTTAAGATACATACGCTATCAATATCTGAGCTGGTGGCTGTGAATGTGAAAATGAGAACAGCACTCTTGATTTTCCATGGAACTATAGAATTCCTGCAGCACAGAAGGAGGCCATTTGGCCCATCGAGTCTGCACTGACCCTCTGAAAGAGCACCTAACTATGCCCACCCCTTATCCCTGTAACCCCATAACCCCACCTAACCTATGGACACTAAGGGGCAATTTAGCATGGATAATTGATCTAACCTGCACATCTTTGGGCTGTGGGAGGAAACCGGTGCACCTGAAGGAAACCCACTCAGACACGCGGAGAACATACAAATTCCACACAGACAGTCACCCAAGGCCAAAATTGAACCCCGGTCCCAGGCGTTGTGAAGCAGCAGTGCTACCCACCCTGCCACTGTGCTACCCACTTCCTGGGCCAATTGGACCTCTTGCGAATCTGAAATGGGAGAAAGTAAGAGGTACATGCTTAAATCAGAAGGGAATGTGGAGTGAGGGGGAAGTGAGGTGTAAGAAAAAGGATTAAGTAGAGCACATTGTCATCTTCAATCGTTTCATTCCTGTCTCTTACCGTCGTCTCAGCAATGGCCATCCTAATAATGGCCAACATTATCTCCTCCATAGAGGTCAGGACATGCAGGCATGCCTGTTCCCCTCCAGTTAGCTCCTGCTATCTCTGGATGTACAAATGTTATCATCCAAAAGAGAGGGAAGTGAATCAGTGAGGGTTGTGCAATCCATTTAGCTGATTGGATGACTTGGTTGAATAACTGGCAGTGTGTGCAAACAGTGAAATGTAGTGTGAGTTTTGCAGCTGTGCTGTGTATGTGAGGGTGAAGGATATAACTATTAGAGATTGTTGGTAGGGGAAGTGAGTGCAGCAATTTGTGCAGTATTTGAGGCTCATGCTGCTGTTGCTAGGTTGTGGCATTTGAAGATGCATTTACTGATCGTATGAAGCCTTGAACCTCTTGCAGCACTGTATCTAGATTCACAGGGTTTATCTCCAAGGCTTTCTGCTCCCATTACCTTTGACTCTGTTTTTTGGGAGCCTCCCTCTGTGTGGGGGAGACTCTATTCCAGTTCTTCCACCAAGATCACCAGTGAAGCACCGGCAAACCTTGGAGTCCACGCATTTCCTTATTGTGCCATTTCTCACTATTTCTCTGATCAGATTAACTTCCTACAAGGCTCCCAGATCTACTTCAGGCACATCCATCTCACCTTTAGTTAGTACAAGCCAACTTTAAGCCTTGCAGGTTGGGTTTAAGTGTGATAGCTATTGGCCCCTTGCTGATGTATTCAGTAAGTAAAGAGCACTGTTATTACTGTCTCAACAGAGGAATCATGGAAATGACCAAGTAGCACGAAGTTGGCTTGCTCCCTTCATTGTAATCAATGGGTTAATTGCACATTGCAATTCCCACATCTTTTGTAAGGGCCACGAAGAATTCACACCCAGTTTGTTGAAACAAAAACTTACTTTATTTTACAATTACTATTATATACTGCTCCAGTAATTCCCTACTGGGTCTTCTCTAGCTGGTGTCTCACTGGCCGAGTCTATTTGTACATAGCCAGAAATCTTTGATGGTCCCTCTCCCCCTTATTGCTGGAACTCATATTCACGGGATAGTTCATCATCCCTACCCCTTAAAGCCCGTGCAGGTTTTAACCCTCCCCACTAAAGTCAGTAGAATCCCACGAAGACCGTGGCGAAGGAGGGCGCTGGATTCTCTTGACGTCTGGCTGGGCAGCATACACCCCAGGTGCTGGATATAGCGGCATGTATCTAGAAGGTGAACACCATTTCCAACACGAACACCATGATGGCTGCAATTCCAGAGGCTGTAGATCCGAGGGCTCCACAACGGAGACCTCCTGTGTTTCCATCTCCGAGTCCGAGTTGATGGCCTCAGTCATGTAAGTGTCTTGACTCCCCGGGGCGTTGCTGTGGCCTGACAAGGCAGCAGATGCAGTTTTAGAAGAAGTTTCTGAGGATAAGGAATTTTCAGAAGAAGCAGTCGCCTGGACCGAAGGTGGTAAAAGGGCTTTCGCATTATTGAACCCTGGGCGTGCACCTGGTAAGAAACTGGCCCTATCTGGCGGAGGATAGCGCCAGAGATCCACTGGGCACCTTGGCAAAGTTTCGAACAAACACTGAGTCACTTGGTACAAGGTGCCTGGAAGGTAGACGTTGAATGGGACAATGCCCTCACTGCACCTGAAGTGAGGGATTTTGCATCTATGTCTGGAAAAATCATACTAAGGCTGGTGCAAAAGTCTCCGGCCCATCAGTAGTTCCACGGGGACAATGCCAAACACTGTGTGCAGAGTGGTCCTGTAGCAAACCAAATACTAAGCCTGCCTATTGTCCATCGATCCTGAAGACTGTTTCTTGAGGCCCTGTGAAAATGTTTGCATCGCTCACTCCGCTAAACCATTAGAAGCTGGGTGGTATGGGGTGGTACGAAAGTGCCACACCCTATTCGCCTTCAGAAACCGGAGAACTCCTTACTTGTGAAAGGAGTGCTGTTATCAGTGACAAGTACTACAGGTAGGCTTTGTGTACAAAACGATGAACGTAACTTCTCAATGGTTGCCCAGTATGTGGTTCGCACCATCTTGTGCACTTTAAGCCTCATCAAATGGGCTTCAGTCAAGAAGAGGAACACGGACCCCTGAAATGGACTGACAAAGTTGGCATGTACCCACGGCCTCGGCCGGCCTCGCCAATCCCAATGATGTAGGAGCGCGGCCGGTGGGAGCTTCTGTTGCTCTTGACAAATGAAGCATTGTTGGGCCATCTTCTTACTATCCAGTTCGAGGTGCAACCACCATACGTAACTGTGTGCCACCATTTTCATCTTGGACATGCCCGGAGTCCATTGTGGAGGTCATTCAAGATTAATTCCTGCCCTTTCTCGGGGATGACTACGCACTTACCCCACAGCCGGATACCATCCTCTACACTGAACTCAGACAGCTTGGAGGAAAATGCCCTCAACTCGCCTGGGAGCTATCGATGCTGTCCACTGTACAAACTACGTGCCGAACTTTGGATAGGATCGGGTTCGTCTGGGTCCACTCTTGGATCCGCCATGCTGTGACAACAAGGAGTATATGAAATTCAACATTGCTACTACCTCGATCGTCCTGGGGGTCGGTAAAGGGCCAGTCGCCAAAGGCAACCGGCTCAGTGCATCGCCATTCATGATTTGAGTCCCTGGTCTATGTTCAAAGGAATACTCATAGGTGCTAATAACAGGCCAGCACTGGATCCTCATCCTCCTTAAAAAACCCAAGCAAAGCTTATGGTCCACAACAAAAATGAACTGGTGGCTGTAGATGTATTGGTGAAAACGTTTCACCACGAAGACCAGCACCAGGCCTTCCTCCTCAATCTGCGTGTACTTCCTTCCTGTTACAGCCAACATGCAGAGCCAAAGATGATCAGTTGTTTCCTTCCATTATTCATCTGGTGGGTCAGAACAGCATCAATACCATAGGGGGTGACGAGTAAGGGTTGGCAGGATCATTAATGGGTCAGTAACCTGGAAGACGACAACTGCTTCAACCGACGACAAGCTGTTTCCTGAGGCTGGCCCCAGGCCCATACGAAAGTCTTCTTCAGAAGGTATGAGGGGGCCAACTTGGTCCCAAATCAAGAGAAACTTCCTGTAATAGTTAACAAGCCCAAGAAAAGAGCAAAGTTCTGAGGCGTTCGACGGGGTGGGTGCATGTTGGATGGCACACACCTTCTCTGCAACAGGGTGCAAACCTTCGCGGCCACCCGATACCTGAGGTAAAATGAATGAAAATCGCTTATTGTCACAATAGGGCTTCAAATGAAGTTACTGTGAAAAGCCCCTAGTTGCCATATTCCGGCGCCTATTCAGGGAGGCTGGTATGTGCTGCTGGCCTGCCTTGGTCTGCTTTATAAGCCAGCTCTTTAGTCCTGTGCTAAACCAGCCCCTGGGAGGTAAATCACCTCCCTCGCATAAACTACACACTTTGCTCATTGTAAGCGGACACCAGGCTGAGAGAATCTCTTTAATACAGCCTTCAGGTTGTCAAAGTGTCCTTGTTCAGAAGCTCCTGTAACCAGCACGTCATGTAAATAAACTGCCACATGCGGCAGCCCAGCAGGGTGTTCTCCATTACGAGCTGAAAAATAGTGCAGGCGGAGGACACTCCAAAAGACAGCTATGTATACTTTTATAGGCCCCTGTGCATATTGATGGTGAGATACTTGCAGGAGGCTGGATCCAACTTGAGCTGCAAATAAGCATGGCTCAAATTGAGCTTTGTGAACTAATGCCCGTCCGCATGCTTCGCATAGATTTCCTCTATGCGGGGCAAGGCGAATCGATCCAACCGCGAAGCCATGTTCACTGTCAATTTGTAATCCCCACATAAACTAACCGTTTTGTCCGACTTCATTACTGGTACCACTGGCGCTGCCCAATCATCGAACCAGACGGGCTTGATGATACCCAATAACTCCAAACACCTGAGCTCCGTCTCCACTTTTCCAGCAAGGCCTCGGGAACCGGGCAAGCCCGGAAATATTGTGGCGGGCCTTCCAGGTTGACCTGTATGCGGGCTACGGCCCCTTTTATCGTCCCCAGTTGGGGTTGAAACACTTTGGGGTATTTCTCCAACACCCCGCCCAGTCCTCCAGACCCCATCTGGAGGATGTGCTGGCAATGCAGCTGCAGATGGCACAACCAATCGCAGTCTAACAGGCTGGGCCAGTAGGCCTTTATCACAATGAGCGGGAGGTACACCGACTGGTGCCCATAAACCACCGGGGTCATAGTGGTACCTACAATATCCAATGGTTCTCCTGTGTAGGTGGCCAACCTGGCCTGGGTATCGGTCAAATCTAGGGTCTGAATTCCCAACTTAATACAATCAAATGTTCTCTGTCTGACCATGAAGACCGCTACACCAGTGTCCAACTCCATATTGAGCAGGTGCCCATTGACCTGCACTGCAACCTTAACAGAGGGCACTTGAGGGTTGCCACTCAATGCAACTGCATGCAGTCATTCCTTGTCTGGCTCATCCAGATGGAAAGTGTGGGCTCTGGGCTGATGTCTTCCTCTACTGGAGTGTTTGGACCTCAGGTTCACTCGCGGCCTGGGTTCATGCCGGGGCCGGCGACCACAAGCCCCACACTGACCGTGCTCCCCTTCTATGGACTCCGGGGAATATTCCTGCTGGGAAGGCTCTCCCTTCAGGCCCCTGGACGGCGTTCGGCCCAGGGTAAGGTGGCAGTCTGGAGAGGGACCCGTTGACGATACGGGCATGCCCAACGGCATTCACCCCCATCCCCTATATCTCCTGCAATCCTCGCTCTGCGCTTTCCCAGAACAGCATAATTTGGATGACTTGTTGCAAGGTCAGGGAAGGCTCGGCTAGCAGTTTCTTCTGAGAGGCTGTATTGTTAATGCCGCAAACCAAGCGGTCACACAGCATTTCAGACAGGGCGGCGCCATATTCACAGACTACTGCAAATTTATGTGATCTCAACAAAAACCTAGTGACAGACTCACCTGGGAACCTTTCAGCGGTATTAAACTGATACATTTGTACTTTAACTGGCGGGGTCGGGTTATAGTGCTGCCCCACTAAAGCTACAAACTTATTGAACATTTTAGTGTTTGATAACGCTGGGTATGTAAGGCTCCGTGTCACTCCGAACATGTGCGCGTCACAGGCAGTTAGCAAGATGACCACCTGGTGATTGTTCGCTGCGATATTGTTGGCCCAGAAAAAGTAACGCATCCTCTGTGCATACTGATTCCAATCTTCCAGTCCAGCATAAACACGTCCAAATGTCCGAAAAGAGGCCCGATGAAAAAAAATTTCCAACCTGTATCCAATAGAGATTGGGAAGTGGCTCAGCGACATCAATAACTATCCAGTTTTTATCCCCGTTGCCGGTTTTGTAAGGGCCGCGAAGAATCCACACTGAGTTTGTTGAAACAAAAACTTACTTTATTTTACAACTACTATTATATACAGCTCCAGTCGTTCCCTACTGGGTTTTCTCTAGTCGGTGCCTTACTTGCCAACTCTATTTATACATAGCCAGACATTGTTAATGGTCCCCCACTTAGCAGGGGGGGCCCATATTCTGCAAGATCCATGGGATAGTTTATCATCCCTACCCCGTAAAACCTGTGTGGGTTAAAAGCACCATCCAAATTGGTCCACAAGATTTTATACATCTTGATATAATGGTATTGACTAATTTAATAGTGTGCAAATGAATCAAGTGTAAATGAGAATGAACTCAAATTTGAAGGTCAAAACTGTAGTAACCCTGAAGTGAACCCATATTTTGCCAGTGTGAGTTTGGATTTTGCATCTGCTTGTCTGTGTTCATAAGGCAAATTGTTTAAGTTAAGTTGTGGGCATGCCAAATTAGAATAATTCATTTTCTTATGGACAAAGTTCATGTATTTACTCTGTGAAATGCTAATTTAATAACAGTTTGTCTAATGGTTTCAAACTCAATTCTACTATTTTAAATCTTATCACATGTATAAAAATTTTAATTATTCAAATTAGCATTCAACATTTAATCATTAACAAGTTGAAGAAGATTGTTCATGACTTTATGCCATATTTAATCAAATTCTAGGAATTGAAAGGAAAAATTAAAGCAATAAGGTCTGTTTCAATAATTAAGTGAACAAACGATACAACTATAATTATAAACTATTTGAATGTCTTAATACCATACCCAAGAGTAAAGGCTAAGCACGGTCTTATCTTATATATTAAACATTGTTCCGAAGGAGTCATACATGATTAATTAAAAAAGGCAGCTATTATCTACCTAAGATTTGTGCCGTTATTGCTTCTTCATCCTTTAACAATACCATCAATCATAATTTTACTAGCCCTTTTCATGCCATTGACAATGCCCTTGAATCAGTGAAAGGGTGTATCTGAAAATAAAAATTCATGGTTTGACTGTACTTCATTAGTGCTAAAGTACAACATGTCATTAAAGCAGATGCATTATGAGAGCTTGATATACCCAAACCACTGGGGCAATTTTAATATGATGCAGATGAGACATTCTCATCAAGTCTAAAATAATTGTTACAGTGGTTATCTGATAGAGACCAATATAAGAGTTTCCATTATTCTTTCAGTTTTAATAAGGTGACTATTAAAAACTTCAAAGTTAACCACTCTGAATACCAATTTACAGCACTCGGCTGGGTTTTCTTCCCCAATTATTTCCCATCTTGGGATGGATTTTGGGAGGGAAGTAGAGTAAAATGGACTTTTAGCTAATGCTGCAGAAAACTACACCCGAACTATCCTGACAAAAAGTGCAAGTCCCCTTTAAAATCCACCTAGAATCAAATCCACCTTATATAAATAGCACAAATAGGTCCCTTTAAATTAATAGAACAATTAGAGGGTAGGTTGCCTCCAGCCCACTTCCCCTCACAACATTGCCAAACCTACCCCAAATAATTACCTCACTGTATATGGTAGTGGAAGCTGCAGGAAGCTGTCCTTGAGGTGGATGTTCATGAATTAAAAGAATGGCCAAAATCTTCCGTCCATGTTCGCGGCTGGGATTTTCCGGTGCCGCTTGAAAGTTAATGGAATTTTCGCTGGAATGCAAGTATGTCTGATCTCACTCACGATGGTTCTTATCATGGATGAGACTGGAGAATCCCGCTCATCAAGTGAGTCATCAACTCTCCTCCGCCTGGCTGAACTCGTTCTGTCTCTCAACAACTTCTCCTTTAACTCATTCCACTTTCTCCAAATCAAAGTTGTAGCAATGGGTACCCACATGGGTCCTAGCTACGCTTGCCTTTTTATGGGGTATGTGGAACATTCCTTGTTCCAGGCATATCTGGGCCCTCTCCCACAACTCCTTTATCGATCCATTGATGACTATTTTGGTGCCACATCATTCTCTCGCCCAGACCTGGAAACATTCATCAACTTCGCTTCCAGTTTCCACTCCTCCATCATTTTCACCTGGTCCATCTCAGACACTTCCCTCCCCTTGCTTGATCTTTCTGTCTCCATTTCCGGCAATAGACTATCCATTAATATCCACTACAAGCCCACTGACTCCCACAGCTATCTGGACTACAGCTCTGCGCACCCTACACCCTGTAAGGACTCCATCCCTTTCTCTCAACTCCTTCGCCTCCGTCGCATTTGTTCCGATGGTGCCACTTTCCAAAATGGTGCTTCAAAAATGTGTTCCTTCTTCCTCAACAGTGATTTCCCACTTACAGTTGTTGACAGGGCCCTCAACAGTGTGCGGTTCATCTCCTGCGCTACTACCCTCGCTCCCTCCCCTCCCTCCCAGAACAAGGATAGAGTCCCCCTCGTTCTCATATTTCATCCCACCAGCCTCCGTATGCAAAGCATAATCCTCCGCCATTTTCGCCAACTCTAGCGTGATGCCACCACCAAACACATCTTCCCTTCACTCCCTCGGTCAGCATTCCGCAGAGACCGTTCCCTCCGAGACAATCTAGTCCACTCCTCCACCATACCCAGTACCTCTACCATCACCCATGGCACCTTCCCATGCAATCGCAGAAGGTGTAACGCCTGCCCCTTTATCTCTTCCATGCTTAACATCCCAGGCCCAAAACACTCATCCCAGGTTAAGCAGCGTTTCACCTGCATCTCTTCCAATTTGGTCGACTGCATTCGCTGCTCCCAATGTGGTCTCTTCTATATCGGAGAGACCAAACGCAGACTGGGTGATCGCTTTGCTGAGCATCTTCGGTCTGTGCGCATTCAGGACCCTGACCTTCCCGTTGCTTGCCATTTTAACAAAAGACCCTGCTCCCATGCCCACATGTCTGTTCTTGGCCAGCTGCAATGTTCCAGTGAAGCTCAATGCAAACTGGCGGTACATCTCATCTTCCGGTTAGGCACGCTACAGTCTTCCGGTCTTAACATCGAATCCAACAACTTCAGGTGATCAACTCTACCCCACCTTGACCCATTTCTTTTCATCCCATTTCATTTTAACTGTCTTTTGCCATTTCTTTCTTTCTTAATATATATTTAACCCCCCCCCCCCCATCTTATCCACCTTTCCTTACCCTTTCTCCTCTTTGCTTCTCCCTTCCCCTCCTCCCACATCTATAGTTCATCCTCTGATGTTAGTTTCCCTGCTGTTTGGCCTTTCACATCTTTTGTTCTCTCTGGGGACTGCCAATAGCACTCTTTCCCCTTGGTTTCTGTGGCCATTAGCACCCGGTTTCTCTGGGTTTCTGTGACATTCTCACTCCACAGTATAAATACTTCCAACTTTCTCTGTCTGTTAGCGTTGACAAAGAGTCATCGGACTCAAAACATTCGCTCTTTTCTCTCCAGTACAGATGCTGCCAGGCCTGCTGAGATTTTACAGCATTTTCTCCTTAGTTTCAGATTCCAGCATCCGCAGTAATTTGCTTTTACCAAGTGAGGTGAATGAGTAACTGAATAAGTGAGGACGGTGTGTGAGTAAAGTGACTTAATTGTGTAAATTGAGTGAATGAGTGAATGCGAATGGCTGGAAAAATGAGAATGGGAGAAAGATTATATGAGAGCAAGGAGGTTATGTTGAATTTGTATAAGTCACTAGTGCTGCCTCAGCTGCAATATTGTGTCCAGTTCTAGGCGTCACATTTCAGGAACGATGTGAAGACAGATGAGAGTGCAGATAAGATTCACGAGAATGGTTCCAGGGATGAAGGAACTTCAGGCATGAAGATACATTGGAGAAGTTATGATAGATTTCCTTGGAGAAAAGAAGGTTGACAGGATAGCGGGATTCAAACTCATGAGAGTTCTGGACAAAGTAGATTGGGAGAAACGGTTCCCACTTGTGAAAGGATCGAAAATGAGAGGGCATAGATTTGAAGTAATTGGCAAGAGAAGTGAAAATGAGATGAAGAGAAACATTTTTACGCAGCGAGCAGTTTGGATTTGGAATGTACTGCATGAGAGTGTGGTGGAGGAAGGTTCAATTGAAGCATTCAAAAGGGAATTAGACTGTTATCTGAAAAGAAAGAATGTGCAGGCTTATGGGGAAAAGGTGTGGGAATGATACTATATGAGTTGCACATTTGGGGACCTAGTGCAGACAGGATGGGCCAAATGGCCGCCCTCTGCGCCGTAATAATTCTGTGATTGTGTAAGTTTAAAAAGGGCCTTGAATGTTATTCTGCTGTGCTCACTCAATGCACTCCAACCTAGGATTTGCAGCCTTTCAAAAACATTTATGGTTCGAAGTTGCTGTGTCCTTCTGTGTGCTTTTGTTATGCAAGAAGCTTGTTTGGAGACTTAACTGGCAGCCAAAGCAATGGACCCAGAAGATTTACCCGGATACCTTTTAATAGTAGGTGAGCTTACCCATTTCCAAAGGCAGCTGGAAGAGGGCATTATCTAAATGATGGCCAATTTGTCGTCAATTTAAACAGCTGCAGGATGTAGATAACAGAAGATGATTGGGTGGGATGGTGGTGGTGGGGGGGGGGGGGGGGGGGTTGTTTTGCTGAGAAATAGTTTTAAAATTCAAGTCTTTGTAAAAAGGCTGTTTGTACACCTGGATGGGTTGGCCTTCGAATGTGGCTGGGTCAATAAGTATAATTGTGTGACTTGGAGAGTGTATCCATAACAGAGAGACGTTTGGTGCATTTTGCTACAACCAGGTGAAGATGAGTACATGGTCTTCCCCTCACTCATCCCACCCGCCATGCAACTTCTCAGTTGATCGTGACAGGGTTTTTTGAAATTTAGAAGGATGCCACTTCAACCCTAATGGGTTCTATCACACCCTGCAGGACCTCTGAGCTTTCTTCAGCTTTCTGCATCCCCACAGAACTCTGCTGGCTTCCTCCAATATCTTCAGCCTCTCTGGACTATCCTGTGAGGGATTAAACTCCAGCCTGCTGAATCATTTCCCAGCAAACTGTTGTGGTTAAACTCGGGATTAAACCCACTGATACTAGTCCCATAATGAGCTCACGCTGCAAGTAACTTTTCAGTAATGGAACCTCTATGCTGTCCCCCACGATTCACCTAATTAATACACTGGGGCCGGGATTCTCCACTGGGGCGATTCTCCGTTATGCCGGCGCCCGGGGTTTTCCCGACGGCGTGGGGCTTCCTCACAATGGGAAACCCCATTGACCCGCTGGCGTAACGGAGAATCCCGCCGGCCAGCTGGGGCAGATATGTGGCGCAACAGGGCGGAGAATCCCGCCCTGGAACTTTCCCTGCTCTTCGGGGGGAAATCCTCAATTTTCCCATGAGCAAAGTCTGCAAACAGCCAGTGTCTCAGAGAATGCTGACAACAAAGGAACGGCAATATATTTCCGAGTCAGGATGGCGCGTGGCTTATAGGGACGCCCGCAGATGGTGGTGCTCCCATGCATCACTCTTTCTGGATTGTCGAGGTCAGGGGCGGGATTCTCCAACCCCCCTCTGGGTCGGAGAATTGCCGGGGGCGGCGTGAATCCGGCCCCCGCCGGCTACCGAATTCTCTGGTGCCGGAGATTTGGCTGGGGCGGGAATCGCGCCGCGCCGCTCGGCAGCCCCCCCCCGCGATTCTCCGGCCCACGATGGGCCAAGTTCCCGCCTGTTTTTGCCGGGTCCCGCCGACGTAAATCAGGGAAGGTCCCTACCGGCGGGACCCAGCTCCGTGGCCGGCCTCTGGGATACTCGGGGGGGCGCGGGGCAATCTGGTCCCGGGGCGTGCCCCCACGGTGGCCTGGCCCACGGTTGGGGCCCACCGATCTGCGGGCGGGCCTGTGCCATGGGGGCACTCTATTCCTGTGCGCCGGCCATGTAAGCCTCCGCAATGGCCGGCGCGAAGGTGACACCCCCCCTGCGCAAGCACCGGGATGACATCAGCAGACGCTGACGCTCCCGCGCATGCGCGGACCCGGGCCAGCTGGCGGAGTCCCTTCAGCCCTGGCTGGCGTGGCGCCAAAGGCCTTCTACGGCAGCCGTTGGGGCGTAAACCACTCCAGTGCCGTCCTAGCCCCTGAAGGTGCAGAGGATTCCGCACCTTTGGGGTGGCCCAACGCCGGAGTAGTTCCCGCCACTCCGCTGCGCCGTTTCTGCCCGCCCCGCCATTTCCCGGAGAATCCCGCCCCATGTGTATGGAAGGTGCTGTCGAAGGAACCTTGGTGAGTTGCTACAGTGCACTTTGTAGATGGTATATGCTGCTGCCTCTGTGCTTTGGTGGTGGAGGGAGTAAATGTTGGAGCTGGTGGGTGGGGTGCCAATCAAGAAGGCTGCCTTGACCTGGCTGGTGTTGATCATCTTGAGTGTTGCTGGAGCTACATCCAGGCAAGGAGAGAGTGTTCCGATGCACTCCTGACTTGTGCCTTTAGATGGTGGACAGGCTTTGGGGAGTCAGGAGGTGAGGTACTCTGCAGACTTCCCAGCATCAATAGCAATCCCCAGGATGTTGATAGTAGGAGATTCAGTGATGGTAATATCATTGAATGTCAAGAGGACATTGTTGGATTCATTATTGTTGGAGATGGCCACTATCTAGTACTTGTGTGATGCAAATGTCACTTGTCATTTATCAGCCCATGCATGAATATTGTTCAGGTCTAGCTGCACAAGGACAGGGAAATATTTTTTAATATAAATTTAGAATATCCAATTTTTCTTTTTCCAATTAAGGGGCAATTTAATGTGGCCAATCCACTTACTCTGCACAGCTTTTGGGTTGTGGGGTGAGACCCATGGGGAGAATATGAAAACTCCACATGGACAGTGACCCGGGGACCCCGGCGCTGTGAGGCTGCAGTGCTAACCACTGTGCCACCGTACCACCCGGACAGGGTAATCTTTCGTATTGAGGGAGCCGTGAATAGTGCAGAACATTGTGCAATCAACAGCGAAAGTCCCAGTTCTGACCTTATGATGGAGGGAAGGTCATTGATAAAGCAGTTGAAGGTGGTTAGGGCTAGGCCACTACTCTGAGGATCTCCTGCCCTGATGTCCTGGAAGTGAGGAGCTGGATCTCCAATAACCACAACTGTCTTCTTTTGTGCCAGGTATGACTCCAACCAGGGGAGAGTTTTCCTCCTGATTCCCATTCACTCCAGTTTTGCTCGGGGCCCTTGACACCATACTCAATCAAATTCTGCCTTGATGTCTAGGGCAGTCATTCTCAAATCACCTCTGGAGTTCAGCTCTTCTTTTCCATGTTTGGACCAAGGCTGTAATAAGGTCAGGTGCTCAGTGACCCTGGCGGAACTCAAACTGAGCGTCATTAAGTAGGCATGTGCTTGATAGCATTGTTGATGCCACCTTCCATCAGATTTCTGATGATTAATAGTAGACTGACAGGGCGGTAATTGGCTGGGTTGGATTTGTCCAGAATTTTGTGTACAGGACACACCTCAGCAATTTTCCATATTGCTGGGTAGATGCCAGTGTTGTAGCTGTACTGGAACAGCTTGGTCAGGAGCATGGCTAGTTCTGGAGCTCAAGTTTTCAGTAGTTATGCTGGAATATTGTCAGGGCCCATATCATCCAGCGCCTACAGCCATTTCTTGATATCATATGAAGTGAACAAATTGGCTGAAGACTGATATCTGTGATGTTGGGGATCTCTGGAGGATGTTGAGATGGATCATCCATGTCGTGTAGGGTGCTCTGCTACACAGACGAACCAACACGGTTGCGGATGGTACAACTCAGTTTTATTACTAACAATATTTACAATGGTAAACTGGTTACTGTGGTTCGTTCATTACCCTTGAACCTGTGGACCTATCCCTAACACTATCTTGGAGTGGCACTCAGTACATGGTGGATGTCTGAGTGGCTTGCTGTGAGCTCTGTGCCCTGAGCTGTCTCCTGCTGGAATGAGCGGGAAGTGTCGTGTTCCCCGTTTTATAGTGTGTATGCTCTTGCCTATGATTGGCTGTGGTGTTGTGTGCGTATTGATTGGTCCGTTGATCTGTCCATCAGTATGTATGTATGTTTGCACCATGATGTTTACCTGAATATCATGACATCCCCCCTTTTTTACAAGAACATGTGCCTATGTGGTTATAAGTAGAGATGTGTACTGAGTGCAGCTGAATGTGTGTGTGTGCAATATCTACAGCATGTACATGAGGCTAAACTATATACAAGGGGCGATGTCGGGTGCAACATAACAACGAGGTTGTACCATAAACAAAACACGTGGAAATGTTAAACGTCAAAACGAACTCCTGTAACGACAAGGAAAAAGAGAAACATATTAACACAGTGGTATGGCACATCAGTGAGTTCAATGTTCAAACAGGCTTATAAGTCCAGCCTAGTAGGTGGGCGACAAATTCGGGTTGACCGCCTCAAGGGTGGGTCACCAGCTGAGGAATGGGCCTGGCCACGGGTGACGACGGAATGGGCATGGTGGCAGGAAGCTCCACGAAGACGACATCAGGAACAACAGGAGGGCATGGCACCGGTGTAAATTCCCGTAGCGAGCGTGGAAGCAGGCGAACGCGCTGCTGTGGCATCCTGTGCAGTACTGGAGCATGGTTGGTTGTGGGGACCAGAATGGACGGCACAGTGGTCCTGAGGGCGTGACCCATCAACAGCTGGGCTGGTGAGAGGCCAGTGGCTAGTGGGGCCGAGCGATAGGCTAGCAGGGCTGAGCTGAAATCTGATCCGGCAGCAGCAGCCTTGCAGAGGAGCCGCTTGACGATGTGAACGCCCTTCTCCGCCTTTCCATTGGACTGGGGATGCAGAGGGCTGGACGTCAGGTGTGTGAAGCCATACGAAGCAGCAAAGGAAGACCATTCCTGGCTGGCACAACAGGGCCCATTGTCCGACATGACAGTAATCGGAATGCCGTGGCGAGCGAAGGTGTCTTTGCAGGCCCTTATGACAGCGGACGATGTCAAATCGTGCAGGCGTATGACCTCTGGATAGTTTGAAAAGTAATCTATGACGATTACATAGTCCCTGCCGAGCGCGTGAAAAAGGCCCACACCCACCTTCGCCCAGGGGGACGTCACCAGCTCATGGGGCTGAAGCGTCTCAGGAGGTTGCGCCGGGTGAAACCTTTGGCAGGTGGGGCAGTTGAGCACCATATTGGCAATATCATCACTGATGCCCGGCCACTATACCGCCTCTCGGGCCCTCCATCTGCACTTCTCGACCCCCAGATGGTCTTCGTGTAGTTGGTCGAGGACCAGCTTGTGTATGCTGTGTGGAATCACAATCCGGTCCAGCTTTAGGAGGACACCATCAATGACGGCCAAGTCGTCCCGGACATTGTAGAACTGCGGGCACTGTCCTTTGAGCCACCCTCCCGTCATGTGGCGCATCACCCGTTGTAGAAGGGGGTCAGCCGCAGTTTCCCGGCGAATACGGGCCAGACTGGAGTCATCGGCTGGCAGATTTGCCGATGTGAAGGCCACCTGCGCTTCGACCTGACAGACGAACCCCTCCGGGTCGGGCGGTGTGCTCACTGCTCGAGATAGGGCATCCGCAATGATAAGGTCCTTTCCCGGGGTGTAGACCAGTTGGAAGTCATACCTCCTGAGTTTGAGTAGGTTGCGCTGGAGGCGAGGGGTCATCTCGTTCAGGTCCTTATGTATGATGCTGACCAGGGGGCGATGGTCAGTCTCAACGGTAAACTGGGGGAGACCATACACGTAGTCATGGAACTTGTCTACTCCGGTTAGCAAGCCCAGGCACTCCTTTTCGATCTGCGCGTAGCGCTGTTCTGTGGGGGTCATGGCCCGCGAGGCATAGGCGACCGGGGCCCATGATGCAGTGTCATCCCGCTGTAGGAGTACCGCCCAATGCCAGACTGGCTGGCATCAGTTGAAATTTTAGTGTCACGAGATGTGTCGAAAAACGTCAATACCGGGGCTGTGGTGAGCTTAATTTTGAGCTCCTCCCATTCCTTCTGGTGTGCGGGCAGCCACTGGAACTCCGTGGACTTCTTGACTAGGTGGCGAAGAGCCGTCGTGCGGGAGGCAAGGTTGGGAATGAACTTCCCCAGGAAGTTGACCATGCCTAGGAAGCGTAGCACTGCTTTCTTGTCTGCCGGCTGCGGCATGGCTGTAATGGCGCACACCTTGTCTGCATCCGGACGGACCACTGACCGGGATATGAGGTGCCCCAGAAACTTCAGCTCGGTTTGGCCGAAAGAACACTTGGCTCGGTTGAGGCGCAGGCCGTTTTCCCATATCCGCGCAAAGACGCGCTGGAGACGATTGATGTGCTCCTGTGGTGTGGTGGACCAGATGATGATGTCGTCACCGTAGACGCGCACCCCTTTGATGCCTTCCATCATCTGCTCCATGATCCTGTGAAAGACCTCGGATGCCGAGATGATGCCAAACGGCATTCTGTTATAGCAGAACCTGCCGAAAGGAGTATTGAAGGTGCACAGCTTCCTGCTGAACTGATCCAGTTGGATCTGCCAAAAACCCTTCGAGGCATCCAGCTTTGTAAAGATTTTAGCCCGGGCCATTTCGCTCGTGATCTCTTCCCGTTTGGGTATGGGGTAGTGTTCCCTCATTATGTTGTTGTTCAGGTCTTTTGGGTCAATGCAGATCCGGAGTTCGCCAGAGGGCTTCTTAACACACACCATGGAGCTGACCCACGGCGTGGGCTCCGTGACACAGGATAGCACCCCTTGGTCCTGGAGATCCTGCAGCTGCTGCTTGAGGCGGTCTTTGAGTGGCGCTGGGACCCTGTGAGGTGCGTGAATGATCGGGTGGCGTCCGGTTTGAGCCGAATTCTGTAGGTATAGGGCAGTGTGCCCATGCCCACGAATGCCTCCTGGTTGTGGGCGAGGAGCGATTGAAGCTGTGCCCTGAATTCTGTATCCGGGAAGTCTGATGTGCCTTCTGGAGACAGAGCGTGGACCCACTGCATGAGATGGAGAACCTTGCATGCCTGTGCGCCTAGCAGGGAGTCCTTTGATGATCCAACTATTTCGAAGGACAGTGTGGCCGTGTAGGTGTTGTGTGTCACCTGGAGCTGGCAGGATCCCATGGCTGGGATAACGTTTCCATTGTAGTCGACCATCTTGCAACGGGATGGCCGAATTGGTGGTCTGACCTTCAAAGCGTAGAAGGCTGACCATGCTATTAGGTTGGTGGAGACACCAGTGTCCAGACGGAATGTTATCGATGATCGGTTGACCGTTAGGGTGGCACACCATTCATCACCCGGATTGACGCTGTTCACTGGCATCGGCTGGTGGGTCCTGCCTGGAGACATCCGGTTCCCATCAATGACCGCAACGCGGAAGGCGTCCCGGTCGTCTGTGTCACTGGTTTGGATATCGTCTGGGCACGACTCGTAGTACGGAGGCTGAATGGTCCGCACGTCCCTGCGAGGTTGTCGCAATTGGGGAGCATTGGCAGGTTGAGCTGCTCGACAGCAGGCAGCGTAGTGGCCCATCTTGCCACAACGGAGGCATTGTCGTTTTTTTGTCGGACATTGCCGCTTTAAATGTGCGGCTCCGCAGTTGCCGCACGTCGTGACCTCATGGCGTTTGTTGCGCCACCGCGCATGCGCAGTTCGGTCTTGCGTCGAGTGCGCCTGCGCATCACGTCCCTCTGCGTCGATGTACTTTTTGGCGCGCACAAACGTGGTAGGCCGCGGAAAGCGCGCAAAATGGCCGCCCTCGTCCAGGCCGCGGGCCGGGAGGAACTCGATCACCTGGACCCGTTCGGCCTCGTAGGATGCCTGCCTTGCCGATTCGGGCGCGTAGGACCCCTGCCGCCCTGATTCGGCCGCTTGAAATTAGGAATAGCGGCTAGTCGCGTTTTCATGCAGGACACAGGCTTCGATTGCGGAGGCTAGGGTGAGGCTTTTAATTTTGAGGAGCTGCTGGCATAGGGCGCCCGAGGTGACCCCAAAAACAATCTGGTCCCAAATCCTTGAATCGGAGGTGGCTTCATAACCGCAGGACTGCGCGAGGATACGGAGGTGTGTAAGGAAAGATTGAAAGGGCTCATCCTTACCCTGCAGGCGCTGCTGGAAGAGATACCTCTCGAAACTCTCATTTACCTCGCTGAAGTGTTGGTCGCGTTTGAGAAGGACCGTCTTGTACTTGGTCTTGTCCTCACCTTCCGCGAACACCAGGGAGTTGTAGACATGGGTGGCGTGTTGCCCTGCCGTGGAGAGGAGGAGGGCGATTTTTCTGGTGTCCAAAGCACTCTCCCTTTCGGTGGCTTCCAGGAAGAATTGGAAGCGCTGTTTGAGCAGCTTCCAATTGACGCCGAGGTTTCCAGCGGTTTGTAACGGCTGCGGCGTGCTGACGGTGGGTTTGTGGTTCAAATACTGACACTAGCCCCCAAATATCTGTTATCACCAGGTGAGGATGGATGCAAGGTGCCCAAGAGCCAGGTTGACCATGTCAGGGGTCGGGCCTGGACCCGGGGGAGGGCCTTGTCTGTAAGACGTGGGGTGAGGGGTGGCTCGAGGACCCTGGAAGAAGTATGTTGGGTGAAGTTGTGGGGGGGGAGGGAGTTGTGGTCCTGAGGCCTTGGGGAGAGCGCCGGGGGGGGGGGGGGAGGTCGAAAGATCAGTACTACTTTTAAAAATGCGAGTAGTCTTCCTGCACTGGGAGCACAGTTAGTAATAGCTGTGGTACTAGAAATCCCTGTTCCCATCATTGGACACTGGACACAGAATTGCCCATTTGTGAACGAAGCGTGCTCCGGCTGCAAGAGGAAGGATCATTTTGCCAAGGCTTTTCGATAAAACGTAGATAGAGAAAACGTCGGCTGGAGAAAGTGGCAGTCACTACATGGGGTTATCAAACGGTGCCAGATCGATGAGGGATCGGCTGAGACTAATAAGATCCAAAGTGCACGGATGTCCAGTGGAAATTCATAGGCATTGTAGGCTAAGTAGAATTGGATGGAGCTCTGGGAAACATGAGATCAACACGGCTGCATCAGTCAGCATGAGTCCTAAATTACTATACCTTGAAAAATTGAGTTAATTGGAGAAATCACGCATAGAATTGGAGCATTATAGAGGCCAGCAATCCCCATAATGGGAAATGTGTCATTTCCAGTCACACATCAAGAGCAATGTGCAAAATTGCCTATCATTGTGGTGAAGGATGAAAAACCATCTTGTTAGAAAGAAACTAATCATCAGCACTTACAGGGGCTGGTTTAGCACAGGGCTAAATCGCTGGCTTTGAAAGCAGACCAAGGCAGGCCAACAGCACGGTTCAATTCCCGTAACAGCCTCCCTGAACAGGCGCCGGAATGTGACGACTAGGGGCTTTTCACAGTAACTTCATTTGAAACCTACTTGTGACAATAAGCGATTTTCATTTATTTTTCACATTAAATTAGATTTTTTTGTATAGAAGTGCAATTCACAATGCTAGATGACGTGATCACCAAGTACCCTCAGATGCCGAAGTGAAACTAAAGCAAGAGTTGAAAAGTCTTGAGACTTAGAACATTGGGCAGGATTTTCCATCCTGCCAGCCCCTTTTTCCGGCACGGCCCTGCCCGCCAGCCGTGGGATTCTCCATTCCCGCAGATGGCCAATGTCATTTCCCATGTGGACCACCCCATGCCGTCGGGAAACGCGTAGGCATGGGTGCACTGCCGACGGGGCGGAGGATCCCGCTGACGGAGAATCCTGCATATTATCCCCAAAGCAGAAGAGAATTTAGGCTAATCCTGCGACCAAAGTCAGATGATAGTGTAAGGATATGTGGGGATTATGAGCTAATGGTAATTTAGGTAGTGGAATGTAATCCAGCCAATATTTTGCCAAATGCAGAGAATGTGTTCATAAAGTGGTCAACAGGTCAGATTTCTTTCAAAGTCAGTTCTGACAAAAGCTTATCTGCAACTTGAGTGAGACGATAAGTTCAAGTCATATTTGACAAGGAATAGACATGAGTCTATTTCAATTTCAAAGACTGTCATTTCATAATTCTGCAGTCCCTGGAATTTTTCAAGGGGAGGTGAACAAAATGTTGCAAGGAATTCAGGGAATAATGTGCTATCTGGATGACAGATTTATTTCAGCTTCAAACAGGCAGATCCATGATGACATACTGTAAAAGGTGCTCCAACATTTGGAAAACCATGGAGTTCAGTCAAAGGCATACAAATATGAGCCATTTGACAACTCCGGAGAGGATTTGGATCACAGGGTAGACAAAGATGGTTTACATCCAACCAAGGGTAAAGTTTAAGCTATATGAAATGCACCACACCCTAAGAATATCTTAGAGCTCAGATATATTTGGGCTCAGTGAATCACTATGGAAAATTCACACCAAATTTGACAATCTTATTGTACCCCTTGAATGAATTAATAAATCATTATAGCTTTGGCTACAAGTGTTCTTATGATATAAATCATGATGTGGAGATGCCGGCGTTGGACTGGGGTGAGCACAGTACGAAGTCTTACAACACCAGGTTAAAGTCCAACAGGTTTGTTTCGATGTCACTAGCTTTCGGAGCGCTGCTCCTTCCTCAGGTGAATGAAGAGGTCTGTTCCAGAAACACATATATAGACAAATTCAAAGATGCCAAACAATGCTTGGAATGCGAGCATTAGCAGGTGATTAAATCTTTACAGATCCAGAGATGGGGTAACCCCAGCGTTCTCCAAGGCGGCCTTCAGGACCCGCGACAACGCAGAATCGCCGAGCAGAAACTTATAGCCAAGTTCCGCACACATGAGTGCGGCCTCAACCGGGACCTGGGATTCATGTCGCATTACATTCATCCCCCACCATCTGGCCTGCGAAATCCTACCAACTGTCCTGGCTTGGTACAATTCACACCTCTTTAACCTGGGGTTACCCCATCTCTGGATCTGTAAAGATTTAATCACCTGCTAATGCTCGCATTCCAAGCATTGTTTGGCATCTTTGAATTTGTCTATATATGTGTTTCTGGAACAGACCTCTTCATTCACCTGAGGAAGGAGCAGCGCTCCGAAAGCTAGTGACATCGAAACAAACCTGTTGGACTATAACCTGGTGTTGTAAGACTTCGTACTAATATAAATCATGCCATCCAACAAAAACATTACATGGTACCAGGCTTGGATGGTATTAAACACTGAGAAAAAACTATGAGCCTGCCATGAGCAGCACGGTAGCATTGTGGATAGCACAATTGCTTCACAGCTCCAGGGTCCCAGGTTCGATTCCCACTTGAGTCACTGTCTGTGGGGAGTCTGCACATCCTCCCCATATGTGCGTGGGTTTCCTCCGGGAGCTCCGGTTTCCTCCCACGGTCCAAAGATGTGCAGGTTAGGTGGATTGGCCATGATAATTTGCCCTTGGTGTCCAAAATTGCCCTTAGTGTTGGGTGGGGTTACTGGATTATGGGGATAGGGAGGAGGTGTTGACCTTGGGTCAGGTGCTCTTTCGAAGAGCTGGTGCAGACTCAATGGGCTGAATGGCCTCCTTCTGCACTGTAAATTCTATGATAATAAGGTCCATAAAGATTTGAAGATTTTGCAGACTGCACGAATGAACCAGATGAAGCCACCAATTAATCTCAGATTTCATGGTAATGTGGACAGCATGGGCGCGATTCTCCGAGGCTGCACTGGTTAGGAGAATCGGCAGGCGCGCCATTATATCGTGCGACGGCGGTCCGACGCCGTCCCGCCATTCTCCCAACTGGCGAGAATGGCCGCCTTGAGTTCTGCGCCGCGCCAGCCGGAGAATCGCCCGAGACACTCACAACGGCGATTCACCGGTACCCCCGCTATTCTCCGGCCCGGATGGGCCGAGCGGCCGCTCTGACACGACAGGTTCCCGCCGACACCATCCACACCAAGTCGCTGCCAGCGGGAACTGTGTGAGAATGCTGGGGGGGAGGCCTGTGGGGGGGAATGGAGGTTCCTTCAGTGGGGGGGGCCTCCAATGGGGTCAGCCTCACGATCTGGGCCCACCGATCGGCGGGCCGACCTCTCTAAAGGAGGACCTCCTTTCCTCCGCCGCTCCGCAAGATCCATCCGCCATCATCTTACGGGGCGTCCTCGGGGAGGACGGCAACCGTGCATGCGCATGTTCGGGTGACTTCATTTACACGATGCCAGTCGCGTCATTTACACGCCGCCGCTTTGTATGCGGCGCCAAGGCCCAGCTCGCGTAAATTACGCGACCCTGCTCCTAGCCCCCCAGGGGCGGGAGAATAGAGGGCTGGGAGCGGGCTCCGCGCCGGAGTGAAACACTCCGGTTTTCACTCCGGCGCCCCATGTGTTTAAACAACAATTTAATCTGTTTCTTACTGCACTAAATTTAGGAGCTTTGTCAGATTCATGTAAGGTAGCGGTGCTCCGAACATCGGCCTGAAGCAACTGCTGTTTAATACATATAAATTTGCAAACGATGAAGATAGTAAAAATTTTAACGAAGTAATTCGAAGATTTCATGAACATTGCACCCCCAGAAAGAATGAAATTTATGAATGCTATGTGTTTAGATCACGTTTACAGAAGACAGAAGAGTCCACGGATCATTTCATCACTGATTTAAAGTTGAAGATAAAACCTGACATTTTTCTGTGGTGGAATCTTCCATGATTAGGGACCAGATTATGTTTGGTCCGAATGAAAATAGGCGGAGGGAACGATTCCTAAGGGAATTGGAGCTGTCCTTGGAACAAACAGTTAAGATTTGTCAGGCTCACATGGGAGCAGCACATCATTCTAAAATGTTTCTCAGTAATGGCAAAACATGGCGTCTTCTTGGATGAAATCATTCCGGTTGCCGCCTTTTCTCTAAAAAGGTGGGAAACCTCAAAAGGTGGGGTGGGGTGGGGGGGGGGGAGTGGGGGGGGCGGGGGTGGGGGTGGGGGGGGAGTGGGGGGTGTGGGGGTGGGTGGGGGGGGGGTGGGGGGGGTGGGGGCGTGGGGGGGGTGTGGGGGTGGGGGTGTGGGGGTGGGGGTGGGGGGGTGGGGGAAATCTCGCCCCAGATGTCTGTGATTCCCATACCGTCTTCACCCTTTCACTCTTATTATGGGCTATCTATGGATAATGTGAGCTGCACGCTTGATGGGTCAGGGAAATCTATGGCAGATGGCATGCTTGAGGACTGCACCTAGACATGAAGGGGTTGTGCTGGCAGGACCAGTGGGTTTTGAGGAACAAATTTGAAGACCGGATGTTGGGAGGGTGTGAAGTGTCAGCCAGTGGATTGTGTGGGGGGTTGGGAAATTGAGGGATGGCAGGTGGCACTGATGCCATGAGAGAGGTGGTAACTTACCCTTGCAGCTTGTTGGTGTCCATTCTGCTGACATAGGATAGGGGTTCTCCTGGTCCTGCTGCCCACACTGACAGCTGCTGCCATTGCCTCCCAGGCTGCATCGCTGACCCTGCTGCTGGTTCTCCGACCCCCTTGGGGGGACAGGGTGCCACAGCATCGAGAAGCCTGGCCAGGCCTGCATCGCCTAAGCGAGGAACAAGACTCTGCGCTGCCATCCTCGTTTCTTGACTGGGAGTCAGTGCTGAGTGAGCATTTAAAAGCAGCTCCCCCTTGTTAGCAATGAATAACTGGTGTATGAGTCAGCGAATCAGGTCGCAAGGGAGTCAGGCATGTCACGTGTGGCATGTCACATGACGCATGTCATGTTTTTGCTCTAAGTGTGGGTGAATACAGGCCACAATCTAGCAAATGCAGCCGACACGAAACACCCCGCCAAACTTGCCAAAAATGACACTTAGGGATCTTTGGGGTGATTGGTGCCTGTTGTTTTTTTCTCCAACAAGCACATTCAATGTGTGCCTCGTTACCACAATTCTTGCATTGTGCATCTTTACCCCAGCAATCAGTTGATGATGTCCAGTTTTTTGCCCATCAACGGCAATATTGAACCTCTGTCATTGTTCGGGTTTCAGATGATTCCACATGGACTTTAGTGCTCGAGCTTAATTGTTACTCTTCCTTAGCTTCTCGTGCCAATGAGATTGGGACTTCTATAGCCTTCTTTAGCTCTAAGTTACTTTCTGTTAGCAGCCTTTTCTGGATAGCTACACTTCTGAATCCACACATAAGTCTGTCTCTAAAGGTGTCTTCAAGAATTCAGCTAATTTCTTCAAAGTATCTATGAACTATGTGATTGATTCACCTTTTTGCTGGTTATGTTTGTGGAATCTAAACCTCTCGGCGATGACCAAAGGTTTAGGTGAGAAATGACCCTGTAGTATCTCCACTATTTCACCAAATGTTTTCAAACCTGGTCGCACCAGACTCCGCAGGAGGTTGAAAGTTTTCCCACCATAGGTCGGGACTATTATGTCTGCTGAAACTTTGTTTGCCTGGACAAAGTATTCAAATCTTTCAGTGTATGAGCACCAGCACTCAGTACTTTCATCATACATCTCATGGTGTCAAAATTCCCACCATTGTTTACTATGGGATAGGCTTGGGTAAGCACAAGAATGACACAAAGATTTTTAACACTATCTCACTTATTTTTTTCAGACAAGGTAACCTTGAGCTCAGCCTGTTCTTTTCTCCTGCTCTCAATTAATTTGTTACTTTACTTACTACTCACAGTACAAGGAGTACTTGACCACTGTTCCAGAATTTTCCGAGCAGAGCACGTGGCAGCTTCTTTTTTATGCTGTTTCGTCTGGATTCTCTGTTCCAAATTTGGATCCTTCGATGATCCCTGCTATTATTCGGCACCTCCATTGCTAGCTTTGGTGTAGCACTGTTTTTGTTGTCTTAAACCTTTTTGGATGGCTGCAGCATGGATCGATGATGTTTTTGTTCCCCACCGGATTTCTATAGTTCTTTTTTGAGTTGTTTGCAATGTGTAATTGACCACATTTTCTCTTTGTGGTATTTTATTTTGTTATTTAAAAATAAATTTAGAGTACCCAATATTTTTTTTTTTCCAATTAAGGGGCAATATAGCGTGGCCAATCCACCTAACCTGCACATCTTTGGGTTGTTGGGGTGAGACGCATGCAGACACAGGGAGAATGTGCAAACTCTAAACGGACAGTGACCCAGGGCCGAGATCAAACCCGGGTCCTTGGTGGCATGTGGCAGCAGTGCTAACCACTGCATCACCGTGCCACCCCTCTTTGTGGTATTTTAAAAGAAACATTTTCAGACCATGAAGGTACAAAACAAACAAGAGCTTTATTGGGAAGGTGTCGTCACACAGACTGCCAGTGTAGACTGACTGTTTCGAAGTATTTTCAAATTTCATGAGAGTAAAACACATTAGAGTTCCACCGAATCAGGGGCGGGATTCTCCGCAATCGGCGCGATGTCCGCCGACAAAAATGACGCGAATCAGTCCGGCATCGCACCGCCCCAAAGGTGCGGAATTCTCCGCATCTTGAGGGGCCGAGCCCTCACCTTGAGGGGCTAGGCCCGCGCCGGACTGATTTCCGCCCCGCCAGCTGGCGGGAAAGGCCTTTGGTGCCCCGCCAGCTGGCACGGAAATGACTTTGCCGTGCGACGCATGCGCGGGAGCGTCAGCGGCCGCTCACGGCATCCCCGTGCATGCGCAGTGGAGGGGGTCTCTTCCACCTCCGCCATAGTGGAGACCATGGCGAAGGCGGAAGGAAAGGAGTGCCCCCACGGCACAGGCCCGACCATGGATCGGTGGGCCCCGGTCGCGGGCCACGCCACCGTGGGGGCATCCCCCGGGGCCAGACCACCCTGCGCCCCTCCCAGGACCCCAGAGCCCGCCCGCGCCGCCTTGTCCCGCCGGTAAGAAAGGTGGTTTGAATCTCGCCAGCGGGACAGGCATTCCAGCAGCGGGACTTCTGCCCATCATAGGCCGGAGAATCGCCGAGGGGGGGCCCGCCAAGCGGTGCGACGCGATTCCCACCCCTGCCGAATATCCGGTGCCGGAGAATTCGGCAACCGGCGGGGTCGGGATTCACGCCAGCCCCCGGCGATTCTCTGACCTGGTGGGGGCTCGGAAAATCCCGCCCCAGCTTTCTTCAAATGGAGCAGCAGAGCACACAGTACAAAGTGTTAAACGTGCTCTTGTTAAACAAATGCTAGATACAAATTGGAAGGAATGTCAGATGTCATTGAATCATAAACTGGTAATTCTTTTGTTAATTTATTGTAACACACCTCACACTACCATTGGCAGAACAGCAGCTCAGTATTTTCTTAGAACATACAGTGCAGAAGGAGGCCATTCGGCCCATCGAGTCTGCACTGACCCACTTAAGCCCTCACTTCCACCCTATCCCCATAACCCAAGAACCCCTCCTAACCTTTTTGGGTACTAAGAGCAATTTATCATGGCCAATCCACCTAACCTGCACGTCTTTGGACTGTGGGAGGAAACCAGAGCACCCGGAAGAAACCTACGCAGACACGGGGAGAACGTGCAGACTCCGCACAGACAGTGACCCAAGCCGGGAATCGAACCTGGGACCCTGGCGCTGTGAAGCCACAGTGCTATCTACTTGTGCTACCGTGCTGCCCCAAGATGTTTATGATCCAAGAAGACAGCCGAGAGTGAACTTTTCATTGATGAAGACACATTTAACACAGTAAATAGAAGAGGAACAATCCCTGCAGAATGAGAGTCATGATGGGGGATTGTGAGAGAAAGAAGTCTGAATTTGAAGCAGAAAGTGAAGGCGAAAAGTCCTCACCATAAGAGGCTGGAGTCACAGAATCATACATTACAGAAGACACCCTTCGGTCCATCGAGTCATCACTGACAAAATTACACTAAATTTACACTGATCCCACAGAGCTGGTTTAGCTCAGTGAGCTAGACAGCTGGCTTTTAATGCAGAACAAGGCCAGTAGCGCGGGTTCAATTCCCGTACCAGTTTACCTAAGTCTCGGAATGTTGGAATGTGGCGACTAGGGGCTTTTCACAGTAACTTCATACTTGTGACAATAAAAGATTATTATTAATACTTTCCAGCACTTGACTCATTGCCTTGAATGTTGTTACATTGCAAGTTCTCATGCACATTCTTTTTAAAGGTTATGGGATTTCCCGCCTCTACTACCCTCCCAGGCAGTGCATCCCACTCTCTCGATGAAAAATGTTTTCCTCAAATACCCTCTAAAACTCCTGCCCCTCACCTTAAAATTATGCTCCCTCATTATTGATCCTTCAACTAAGGTGAACAGCTACTTCCTATGCATCCTATCCATGCCCCTCATAATCTTATAGATCTCAATCATGTCCCCCTCAGCCTTCTCTGCTCCGAAAAGAACCTGAGCCTATCCAGCCTTTCTTCATAGCTGAAATACTCCATCCCAGGCAACATCCTGATGAATCTCCTCTGTACCCTCCCAGTGCAATTACATCCTTCTGATAGTGTGGTGACCAGAACTGAACACAGTACTCCAGCTGTGGCCTAACTGAAGTATTGTACAACTCCAACATAATGCCCCTACTCTTATAATCGATGCCACGATTGATAAACATGCTGTGTAGATGCAGGCATTGGACTGGGGTGGGCACAGTAAGAGGTCTTACAACACCAGGTTAAAGTCCAACAGGTTTGTTTCGAATCACTAGCTTTCGGAGCACAGCTCCTTCATCAGGTGAGTGAAGAGGTAGGTTCATGTCTCATTACATTCACCCCCCCCTCCCCACCATCTGGCCTGAGTTTGCAAAATTGTACCAATTGTCCTGGCTTGAGACCATTCACACCTCTTTAATCTGTGATTATTCCTCTCTCCAGTCGCTCCACCTGGACCTGTAAAGACTTAATTACCTGCAAAGACTCATATTCAAAGTATCATCTTGCATCACTGACTTTGTCTATATGTGCGTTTGTGGAACCCACCTCTTCACTCACCTGATGAAGGAGCTGAGCTCCGAAAGCTAATGATTCGAAACAAACCTGTTGGACTATAACCTGGTGTTGTAAGACGTTTTACGATTGGTAAAGGTATGTGTCCCATATGCCTTCTTAACTATCCTATTAACCTGTCCTGCGGCCTCCTGGGATCTGTGGGGAAGCATCCCAAGATCCCTCTCTTCCTCTGAGCTTCCTAGTTTCCTGCCATTCATTGAGTACTCCCTTGTTGTTTTACTCCTTCCAAAGAGTAGCACTTTTCAGGGTTAAATTCCATTTGCCATTGATCTGCCTATCTGACCAATCTGCCTATACCTTCCTGTAATCTAAGACCTTCTTCCTCACTATTAACCACCCTGACAATCATCATGTCATCCGTAAACTTATCATCCGCCTCCCCTCCATTCTCATCAACATCGTTTATATATATATCACAAACAATAAGGGAACTGGCACTGATCCCTGTGGGATGCCACTGGACACGGGCCTCTAGTCACACAAACAGTCTTAAAACACCACCATCTGTTTTCGATCCAACTTGCCAAGTTGCACTGGATCCCATGTGCTTAACCTTCTTTATCGATCTTGCATGTGGGACCTTGTCAAAGGCCTTTACTAAATCCATATGAACTACATCAACTACACTACTCTCATCTACACACCTGGTCACCTGCTTGAAAAATTAAATCAAATTTGTTAGGCATGACTTCCCTCTCACAAAGTTATGCTGAGTATCCTTGATCAAACCTTACCTCTCCAAGTGGAGATTAATTCTCTCTGTTAGGATTTTCTCAATTAGTTTTCCTATTATTGATGGAGACTCATTTTTTAGTTTATCACTACCACCCTTCTTGAAAAGTGAAATCACCCTTAGCTGTCCTCCAATCCTATGGCACCTCCCCTGTGGCCAGAGGGGAATTAAAAATGTGGGTCAGAGCCCCTGTAATTTCCTCCCTTGCCTCCTACAGCAGCCTGGGATACAATTCATCTGGACTTTGGGATTTGTCCACTTTTAAGCCCACGAAAACCTCCAATAGCTCTTCACTCCCTATGTCAAACTGTTTTAGAACCTCACGGTCCCTCTATCCAAATACTGTAACGACATCCTCCTTCTCCTGGCTGAAGACAGATGTGAATTACTTGCTTAACACCCTACCAATGTCCTCAATCTCCATGCACAAATTGTCCCCTTGGTTCCTAATGCCTCCTCTTTCCCTGGTCATCCTCTTCCCCTTATTATACTTATAGAATATCTTCGGCTTCTCCCTAATCCTGCCCACTAGTGCTTGAAGTTGTTACCAGAAAGAGTCCTGAAAAATGTTTCACTGGCACAAATATGGTCAAACGTTTTGCCGTAGAATACGTAGGTATGTACATACAGATCATGTTTTACCTTTCGGGGTTCATGAAGAAGAAGGGAGTTGGGATGCATCAAAAGGGTCTGATGAATTGGGTGGTTGCGATATGCATAGCATACCAATAATTATTCCAACACAAATTGTGGCTGAAACCAGTGAAGAATCAAATCAGAATCAAACAGACATATCCAATGAAGTGGAAAATTCAGCTGAAGGTTAGGATCCAAATCTTCCCCTCAGACTCAGGCCAAAATGAGTCAATGTCCTTCCCTCAATTCTGGAAGTCTAGTCCAAGAAAGGAAGTATCCTTGTAGGAAAAGGGAACCAGTGGTTATGTTGGATATATAAATAAAAGAAACAACAAGAAATATGTCCAAGTTTCATGGAATTTGGACTTTTGTGTAACTTTTTATTAAGGAGGCAGGAGGTTGATAGCACCCTCTAGTGGTCATTTATTTATGTATTATATGTATAGTCAAATCAGAATAAACTAGTTTCAGTTGGTGCTTGACTTTACATGGGGCACATTATCCATTTTCTGTCCTACAGAAATATCACACCCTTTGTTCTGGATCTTACTACCAAAAGAAATTGTTTTTCTGTATCTACCCTATCAAATCCTTTATCATGTTAAACACCCCAGTTATTTTCTTCTCAACTTTCTAAATTAAAGGGAGTAGAAACTAACTTTATTTTGGCACCTGGATGTGTATTCCTGCTCCTCCTGGTCTCGCAATGATGATTTTAACACTTAGCTGTAAAACATCCTGCCAGCCAGGTTTTACTGTGTCGTGCATCTGCAGCAGAACTCCAGTCAATAGACCTTGAGACCCATTTTGCACTCTTTATGTGACTTTCACACAAGTCAGGAAGACGCCTCAACTATCCCAAAAAACATTGGCCCATAGCTTCCTGGTTCGCCAGGATTTAGGGTGTACACCAATGATTCGCTGGGGAATCCTTGAGGAAGTTCCATGTCAGGATTTACCCGGCAGGTGCCAGAAGTGTTAACTTCCTCTGGTCAGTTGTGTTGGGCTGAAAAATATCTGACAGAAACTATTTAAATTGTGAACTTTGAATGGTTCTACCAGTTTTGCCTTGATAATTGAAATGTTAGAGGGGAAATAAATCTCTTCTATCTCCAGAGTAACTATCTAGAAAAACCTAGACCGGGCTTCGCACTGGACTCCCCCACATACGACCCCCAGGGGACCCACCACATCAGCCCAACCCCCGACCTGACCTGAACCACGGCCCCCTCCAGCCATCTCTCTGGCCTGACCTGCCCCCACCCCCTCTTAGATCCAACCCGACAACCCCCCTCCCCTCCCCCTTCTCCCCTCCTCTCCAGCCCAGCCCAGCGTAACCCCCCTCCTCCCCCGCCCGTTGTCTGAACCTTTTAATTGTCCCTTTAATTGCTCCTTTATAGCTGCGAGTGCTGTAAGAAGCTGGCATTCCTTCTGTGGTGTTGGGTGCTCTGAGGTACAGACGAACCAACACGGTTGCAATTGGTACAATGCAGTTTTATTCCAACTAGTTATTTACACATCTGACTTGGTACTCAGCACGTGGTGATTTGTGAGTGTCTTGTTAATGAGGTCCTGGCCTTGTCCTGTCTCCAGATGGACTGACCAGGAGGTGTCGTGTTTCTTGTCTTATACTGTGTCTGCTCTTGTCTGTGATTGGCTGTCGTGTTATGTGTGCTAATTGGTCTGTTGGTCTGTCTATCATGATGTGTGTGTTGTGATGTGTGTTTGAATATCATGACATCTCCCCTTTTTTTACAAGATTATGTGCCTACCTGGTTATAAATATAAATGTGTCCTGAGTGCAGCTAAAGGTGTGTGTGCATGATATTTACAGCATGTACATGTGGCGTAACTATATACAAGGGGCAATGTCAGGTGTGACATGCTAACGAGGTTGTACCATAACAAAAGAAGAACAATGTTGAAATTTGGACCGATCAAATGAGGCCTGGAACGATAAAACAGTGACATGTTACAATACAGTAGTTGCTAAAATTTGACGTGTGAACAGTCTCATAAGTCCAGTCTAGTAGGTGGGCGACGAATTCGGGTTGACCGCCTCAAGGGTGGGTCGAGAACCACCGGCTGAGGTGCGAGCCTGGCCACGGGCGGTGACAGAAGGGGCATGGTAGAAGGCAGCTCCACAAAGTCGCTATCAGGAACCAGTGGAGGACCCGGCGTCTGTGTATGGTTCCATTGCGAGCGTGGAAGTAGGTGAAGGGCTCGGCGATTGCGCCTACGCACGGATCCATCCGGCATGCGTACCAGGAACGAGCGGGGAGCCACGCGTCGGAGAACTTCGGCAGGTGCTGACCAGCCACCGTCTGGTAGGTGAATGCGGACGTTGTCTCCAGGGGCCAGGGAGGGAAGATCAGTTGCCCTTGTGTTGTACGATCTCTTCTGGCGATCGCGCTGCAGTTGCATCCTATGCAGTACCGGAGCATGGTCTATTGTTGGTGCCAGGATGGAAGGCACAGTGGTTCTGATGGCGCGACCCATCAGCAGCTGTGCTGGCGAGAGACCCGTGGCTAGTGGGGCCGAGCGATAGGCCAGCAGGGCGAGGCAGAAGTCCGATCCGGCAGCAGCAGCCTTGCAGAGGAGCCGCTTGGCAATGTGAACGCCCTTCTCCGCCTTTCCATTTGACTGGTGGTGCAGAGGGCTGGACGTCATGTGTGTGAAGACATATGAGGCAGCAAAGGACGACCATTCATGGCTGGCAAAACAGGGCCCATTGTCCGACATGACAGTCATCGGAATGCCGTGGCGAGCAAAGGAGTCTTTGCAGGCCCTGATGACAGCAGACGACGTCAGATCGTGCAGGCGTATGACTTCTGGGTAATTGGAGAAGTAGTCCACTATGATAACATAGTCCATGCCAAGCGCGTGAAATAGGTCGACACCCACCTTCGCCCAGGGGGACGTCACCAGCTCATGGGGCAGAAACGTCTCAGGAGGTTGCGCCGGCTGAAACCTCTGGCAGGTTGGGCAGTTGATCACCATGTTGGCAATATCGGCACTGATGCCCGGCCAGTATACCGCCTCTCGGGCCCTCCGTCTGCACTTCTCGGCCCCCAAGTGGCCTTGGTGTATTTGATCGAGAACCAGCTGGCGCATACTGTGCGGAATCACAGTCCGGTCCAGCTTCAGAAGGACACCATCGATGATGGCTAGGTCATCTCGTACATTATAGAACTGCGGGCACTGCTCTTTGAGCCATCCTCCCATCATGTGGCACATCACTCGCTGTAAAAGGGGGTCGGCCGCTGTCTCTCGGCGGATGCGGGCCAGACTGGAGTCGTCAGCCAGCAGATTTGCCGCTGTCAAGGCCACCTGTGCCTCGACCTGACATACGAACCCCTCCGCATCTGGCAGCGTGCTCACTGCTCTGCATAGGGCATTCGCCACGATGAGGTCCTTCCCTGGAGTGTAGACCAGTTGGAAGTCGTACCTCCTGAGTTTAAGTAGGATGCACTGGAGGCGAGGGGTCATCTTGTTCAGGTCCTTGTTTATTATGCTGACCAGGGGGCGGTGGTCAGTTTCGACCGTGAACCGTGGAAGACCACAGATGTAATCGTGGAACTTGTCTAAACCGGTTAGCAAGCCCAGGCATTCTTTTTCGATTTGCGTGTAGCGCTGCTCTGTTGGGGGTCATGGCCCGCGATGCATAGGCAACCGTGGCCCATGACGACGTGTCATCCCTCTGCAGGAGCACTGCTCCAATGCCGGATTGGCTGGCATCAGTTGAGATTTTGGTGGGATGAGACGTGTCGAAGAACGCCAACACTGGTGCCGTAGTGAGTTTGCTTTTGAGCTCCTCCCATTCCAGCTGGTGTGTGTGTTGCCACTGGAACTCTGTGGATTTTCTGACGAGGTGGCGCAGAGTGGGAGGCAAGGTTGGGAATGAATTTCCCTAGGAAGTTGACCATGCCAAGGAAGCGTAGGACAGCCTTCTTGTCGGCCGGCTGCGGCATGGCTGTGATGGCGCTCACCTTGTCTGCATCCGGACGGACCCCTGACCGGGAGATATGGTCCCCCAGGAACTTCAATTTGGTCTGGCCAAAGGCACACTTGGCTCGGTTGAGGCACAGGCGTATGCGGGCAAAAACGCGTTGGAGACGATGTATGTGCTCCTGCGGTGTGGTGGACCAGATGATGACATCGTCCACATATACGCGCACCCCTTCGATGCCTTCCATCATCTGCTCCATGATTCTGTGGAAGACCTCGGATGCCGAGATGATGCCAAATGGCATCCGGTTGTAGCAGAATCTGCCGAAAGGGGTGTTGAAGGTACATAGCTTTCGGCTGGACGGGTCCAGTTGGATCTGCCAAAATCCTTTAGAAGCATCCAGTTTCGTGAATATCTTCGCTTGGGCCATTTCACTGGTGCTCTCCTCCCGTTTGGGTATGGGATAATGTTCCCGCATAATGTTATTATTGAGGTCTTTGGGGTCTATACAGATGCGGAGCTCGCCAGAGGGCTTCTTGACACACACCATGGAGCTGACCCATGGCGTGGGCTCCGTGACCCTGGATAGGACCCGTTGGTCCTGGAGATCCTGCAGCTGCAGCTTGAGGCGGTCTTTAAGTGGCGCAGGAACCCTGCGAGGTGCGTGAACGACCGGGATGGCGTCCGGTTTGAGGCAAATTTGGTAGGTGTATGGCAGTGTTCCCATGCCTTCGAATGCCTCCTGGTTGTGGGCAAGGGGCGATTGGTGCTGTGCGTTGAACTCTGCATCCGGGAAGTCAGACGTGCCGTCTGGAGAGAGAGAGAGAATTTGTTGCACAAGGTGGAGAGCCTTACATGCCTGTGCGCCCAGCAGGGAGTCCTTCGATGAGCCAACTATTTCGAACTAGAGTGTGGCCGTGTGTGTTTTGTGTGTCACCTGGAGCTGGCAGGATCCCATGGCCGGGATAACGTTCCCGTTGTCGTCGACCATCTTGCACCGGGATGGCTGGATTGGAGGTCTGACCTTCGTGGCATAGAATGCTAACCATGCTATCAGGTTGGCGGAGGCGCCAGTGTCCAGGCGGAAAGTGATCGGCGATCGGTTGACCGTCAGGGTGGCACTCCATTCATCGCCCGGATTGACGGTGTTGACCCGGTTCGCATCAATGACCGCAACCCGGAAGGCGTCTTGGTCATTTGTGTCGTCGGTTTGGATGTCGTGATGTGGAGGCTGGATGGTCCGCACATGTCTGCGAGGTTGTCGGAGATGTGGAAGATCAACAGGTTGAGCCGCTCGACAGTAGGCAGCATAGTGGCCCATCTTGCCACAGCGTAGGCATTGTCGGGTTTTTGCAGGACATTGCCCTTTTAAATGTGCAGCTCCACAGTTGCCGTACGTCATGATGTCATGGCGTTCGTTACGCCACTGCGCATGCGCAGTTCGGTCTTGCGTCGGGCGCGCCTGCGCAGCACGCCCCTCATTGTTGCCGTAGGTTTTGGCGCGCACAAACGCGGGAGGCCTCAAAAAGCGCGCAAAACGGCCGCCCTCGTCCGGGCCGCGGGCCGGGAGAAACTCGATTGCCTGGATGCGTTCGGCCTCGTGGGCGGCCTGGCTTGCCGATTTGATCGCTTGGGACCCCCTCCGTGCCGATTCGGTCGCCTGAAATTGGGCATAGCGGCTGGTCGCATTTTCATGCAGGAAACAGGCTTCAACTGCAGATGCTAAGGTCAGGCATTTAATTTTTAGAAGCTGCTGGCATAGGCCACTGAAGGCAACGCCAAAAACGATCTGGTCCCGGATCATGGACTCTGAGGTGGTGCCGTAACCGCAGGACTGCGCGAGTATGCGGAGGTGCGTCAGGAAGGACTGAAAGAGCTCACCCTTACCTTGTAGGCGCTGCTGAAAGATATACCTCTCAAAGCTTTCATTGACCTCAACGTTGAAGTGCTGGTCGAGATTGAGGAGGACCGTGTCATATTTAGATTTGTTCTCGCCTTCCGCGAACCCCAAGGAGTTGTATACATCGATGGCGTGCTGACCTGCGGTAGTGAGGAGCATAGCAATCTTTGTTTCGTCCGAGGCGCCCTGTTTTTCATTGGCTCGCATGAACAGTTCGAATCGCTGCTTGAAGAGCTTCCAATTGGTGCCCAGTTTCCCAGCGACTTGCAGCGGCTGCGGTTTGTTGTGGGTGTCCATGGCTCAGGATGGCAGATTTGCTGGTAAGTATCGATTCACTCACTGGTACCATGTGGTGTTGGGTACTCTGAGGTACAGATGAACTAACACGGTTGCGATTGGTACAACGCAGTTTTATTCCAACTAGTTATTTACACATCTGACTTGGTACTCAGCACGTGGTGATGTGTGAGTGTCTTGTTAATGAGGTCCTGGCCTTGTCCTGTCTCCAGATGGACTGACCAGGAGGTGTCGTGTTTCTTGTCTTATACTGTGTCTGCTCTTGTCTGTGATTGGCTGTCGTGTTATGTGTGCTAATTGGTCTGTTGGTCTGTCTATCATGATGTGTGTGTTGTGATGTGTGTTTGAATATCATGACACCTTTCTTCTCTGCGCCCCAGGTCCTCCATGTCGATGCAGCTGGGGGCAGACTTCGCTGCTCCTGTCTCCTGGCCTGAGTGAGGAAGGATGGGCAAGACAGAGGCTTTGGAATCTCTGCAAAGGTAAATCCATCGAGAGTTGCAATCCAATGGAGATTGCTACTCTGAGGAAGTTAGGGGCGATTGATTACATAGCCCAGATCCTGCTGTGTGGAGCGATTTGAAATATCCCCACAATGTCTGAAGGGTGAACCTGATTTCAGGATCATCGAGGTTCATAAATATAAAACACGTAGGAATATGATATGATCTTATGAACTGTCATTACTCCAGAGCCTTTCAAAATGCCAGGTTCGTCTTGTCTTGTGGGATAGTGTCATTTGATTCTTTCAAATTTACTCACCATTGACAACAAAGAATATGTTTGTGCCGGTTGGTATTCGCTTCATGTCATTTGTCACATTGCTTCTTCTACAAACTGTACTGATCTGTTAGGAATGCTTTTACTTCTGAGAAAGCTATCCATGTTGTTCATTTGAATCAATATGCCACAGCAATTTTCTACAAGTGATAGAACACTTACTATTTTATTGACAGTGTTTAAATATTGTAGGAATCATTAAAGATTGTAAAATGTATTCAATTTAACAAAATGTTACAATAAATAAACAGCTCAAGAAACAGTTCTATTGATCTACTTTGGAGGCTTTTACTAAGAGACATGCAATTAAAATGTAATGGCCCCAATTGCACTGCCCTGTGCCTTCAAGCCCTTTGTGGAGTCAGTAGGTGTAGTACATCTCCATTGTGTGGGTCAGCAGGCACCGCACCATTATAAGTACAACTTGAACATCTGCCTTTTTTTTGAAGCTACATAATAAGGCATTTGCTCTCTTTGGGATGGGATGGTGGGGATCTGGATTTCAATGTGGGTTCCTTCGTCTTTCTTTGTGGGTGGAAGGGGGGGGGGGAGAACTCTGATCCCGATCTATTTTCTGGATAGCATCCCTAGTCAGCACCATTTCCAGCCATTATTCACTCAATATACCCACCTCCAGTCCTATGCTGGATCCACAAAAATCCATAGAATTCCTACAGTGCAGAAGGAGGCCATTTGGCCCATCAAGTCTGCATCGATGCTCCGAAAGAGCACTCTACCTAGGCCCACTCCCCTGTCCTATCCCTGCAACCCTGTATCTAACCTACACATCTTTGGACACTAAGGGGCAATTTAGTATGGCCATTCCATCTAACCTGCACATCTTTGGACTGTGGGAGGAAACCGGAGCACCCGGATCACGCAGGCACTGGGAGAATGTGCAAACTGACTTGGCTGGGAAATTGAAAATTCCATGGGGTTGGTGCATGGTAAGAACTCAGCTAAGACATGCAGTGGTTTATGCCACTTTGGGTGTTTTTGAAGGACAATCAATGCATTTGGGTTTGTGAGAACTTCATGGGTCTCATCAATTGGTTTCCGTGCAGATCAATATGCAATATATTGCTGGAATGCACAGGACAATGATGCTATCTCTAAGAATGGTAACACCCGGCAAGGTGACCTTGTTTTGCTGTTAGACAATGAGCGTGATTTTCCTGAATGAAGACTGGGTGCTTCTGCTAGCTGGATAACCGGAGTGATTCCTGCTGGCATAGGAGCAAATCTAACATGCAATGCAAAGCCACTAAGAATTTTTTTTTTTAACCAAGATCGTTTTTTTAAATAAACTATGATTTGGGTTTTCGTGCCATTTCATGCCATGGAATACATTTTTTAAAGAGGATCGGGGTTTTCGCCGGAAGTGAGATGGACAAGGCCTAATCTCTTGGACAGGCCCTGCTCCTCAGTGATCGAGGCGGAAATTTAAATGATGCCCCCATTTCAGAATGCTTCTGCAGCGCTCCCTTCCCCTACCATCAGCTTGCTGGCAAGCCACCCCAGCCTAATTGCTGGAAAGCAGGCCCTGCCAGTCCCCTTCATTCAGCCTGCCCCCTCCCCCACACCTGAGGCCCCCTTTCATCTCTCTCCTCAATCCCACCTTCGCAGTGCCAAACTGGCACCTTGCACCCTGAAGGTGGAAAGGGGTGAGTACCCTCCTTACAATTATCTCCAGGGTGCCGATGGGGGTCCTTTATGGGAGGTGGTAGTCAGGGTGCAGGTCGGGGGCTTGTGCTGGGCTGGAAGGGCTCTATTCTGGAGTCTTCCCGGGATGGAGGTTGTTTGGCTGGTCATCCTATCTACAAACTCTTTAAATTGTCAGTCAGCATGTCAAAATTAAAGTTCGCTGAGAATAAAATGAAAGTCTTCCCATCTGTAGCCTTAAATCCTTTAAACTGTATGTCAGCATGTCAAGTTTAAAGGTCTTTGAGATGAAAGTAAAAATATTGCCTTTAATGTGGTGGAAAATTTGACGTGTTTTTAAATTTCATTGCACTTTAAGTTTTTTCAGTCTGTGTGCATGCCCAGAAACTGAAAGGCTTTGAACTGCATTGTTTACATTCAATTTCACAGACCATTGCCTTTTAAAAGCCTTTTGATTGACAGGTCCAGACAATATCAAAGGAAGGGTTACTATTGTTTATAGCTCGACAGGGGTCCATTGACTCTGAGGAGCTGCTGGTTTTCTAACCACAGACGTTTTAAAATAGGCTGTCTCTTTGTTCTGAGGCGATTCCTAGAAAGTAAACCACTTTAAAGATTTTCACTAGATTAAAGGGAATACTTTTATCTTCATGTCACAGATCTTTGAACTATTTGCATGCAGCAGGAATCTCACCGAAGCCCTCGGGCACCTTGTTAGGGTGAGTGGGTAGGGGTGCACGGAGCCTTGCAACAGGTTTCCCGACTGGTGTGAAACCCATTTTGTGCCCAACGCCCAATTTACTGGGCCATCGGAATTCATGCTGCCTACTGGCGGCCCCGGAGAATCCCAGCCAATGCATTTTTACCCATTCTAAATAACAGGAATGGAGCGGCTTTGCTATTAACATCACTTCCACAAACTCCTTTTCCAATCCAGTTGTTGCTTTATCAGGGCCTCTTTAGTAGACAGGTGATACAGGAAAGTTAGAGTCCTTCACTATCATTAGGACTCTGATGCTATTTTATCCACTAATTAAGCTGGAAACCTGTCCGATAAGTTTCAAATTTTTATTTGTGAGTCACGGGGGATCATGAGTACTTCTCCGAGTTTCAAAAAGAGAATCTGAGCCTCTGCTTTCCCAGGCTCTAATCACTTGACCATCCAGGATAACCTGCCAATTCCCTCTGCACCTTTACTGAGTGTGGCTTTTACGCTGCCTGATTATTTTCCTGTCATGCTGGTCAGTGGAATGTAAATAATGCCTGGGTTAAAATAGCTCAGACCTAAAACTGATCAACAGTGTCTGTGATGTAACTGGTTTGATGTTGTTTAGCCCATTTTCCCATTTTCCATTTAAACTCAATCCTAGTTAAGATAGTTCCCTTCCTAATTTTTGGGAAGTTGAACTGGAACTGAAGGAAATGCAGGTGAAGATGATATAAGTCACGACATAGTGAAAATTGACAGAGGAAGATCATGTAATGGGTAGATAGAAGACCTGGGAAAATGTTCTATCATGGAGAGCCAGGTACACAGCTTGAGCATCTTTTAAAAGCACTCAGCAACAGAATCCTTCAGGTGACCTTCTGTGACTCATCTTCCTCCTCTAGGCAATTCTTACTTCTGCCTCGTTGGATGGTAAAAATGTGAAAAATGTAGAAATCGCGGTCATACTGGTGTCAGGAGACTCTTGCTTTTTAAAGAATACATAATTTTATTAGAGTTTCATAATTTTTACAAGTAACAAAAAAAGATCTTTCAAAGCACAACTGTTACAACACAGAATAAATATTTCTGCCAATGCAAGAACAAAGCAGGATAAATTCAGGACAACATCAAATCCAGGGTCCTTTCGACCTGGTGGAAAGTCTGGGCTGCCCTGGACGGGAGAGAAAGTGGAAGTCAGTTTAGATTTCCCTTCTAGTTGACAGACCATCCACCACAAACTCCGAATATTAATAACAATAAGATTTCCGCGCTTCACGGAACCTGACTTAAAGTCCCCATAAAATAACAGGACCTGCAAATGGAAAACAGACTGGTCTGCTTCAATATCGAGCCAAATGGAGGTAGGGTGATTTCTAACCGAGTCATTTATAAACCCAAGATGAGAGGCTAATTTGTACAGCCCAGTATTTGGGACCTCCAGACCCCGTCTTGAAACCTGGGGGTTAGAGATTGGTGAAATTTAGATGAGGCTTCTTTTTATTCAAAATCTCCTTTAAGTCTCGAGCAGACAAGATTGGCAAGATCTGCAAGGGATCCAGTAATCTCGGTGACATATTCATCTTAATCAAAGCAATCATACCCAGCCATGATATCGGCAGGGAGGGCCTACAAATCAAGTCCCGTCTAATGGATGCAATTAATAGAGGGAAATTGGCCCCATATAGTTGTTTGAATAAGTACAATACCCCTGAATGGAAACCCCAATGGGGACATCTGAAAGGGAAATTAGCAAGGGGTGGGAGGTCTGCCCCTCACTCAGGTCTCTCACCGGCATAGCCTCAGACTTTGTCAAATTGATCTTATAACTGGAGAAGGCACTAAATGTGTGCGTGGGTTTCCTCCGGGTGCTCCGGTTTCCTCCCACAATCCAAAGATGTGCAGGTTAGGTGGATTGGCCATGATAAATTGCCCTTAGTGTCCAAAATTGCCCTTCGTGTTGGGTGGAGGTGTTGACCTTAGGTAGGGTGCTCTTTCCAAGAGCCGGTGCAGACTCGATGGGCCGAATGGCCTCCTTCTGCACTGTAAATTCTATGATAATCTATGATTAATCCAGGACAAAGGTTCGGCACAACATCATGGGCTGAAGGGCCTGTTCTGTGCTGTATTTTTCTATGTTCTATGTTCTAAATCTATCTACCTCATCAACATGAGTGGGAACTGAAAAATCGGGCTTCGACACAAATAGCAGCCCATCATCAGCATGAAACATGATCTTATGCTGCCTTTCCCCACAGCACAGCAAAGTTATCACGGGATCTTGCCTTATAGCCTCTATGGCCTAGCCCTATCTGAAGGCCACGGTTTTCAAATTTATAACCATTCATGAGCACTGCTGCCAATGGCCTATGATAAAACACCTGAATCCACTTAACATATTCATCCCCCAGCCCAAATCTGTGCCACGTTTCAATTGAATCGATCTACCCCACCCTTTCTAAAGCTTCTTCCACATTCAGGCAGATCACTAACCCATCCAATGCCCTCTTTTGGAAAACTTGGATTACGTTCTAAAATTATTGCGAGAGAACTGAGCCTTTATGAGTTGAGTCTGGGTCCCCCTGATAATCGTCGGGGGAACTCCCTTCGAATGTCGCACCAACGCTTTAGCTAACAATTTCAAATCAGCATTTAAGAATGAGATTGGCCGAGAGAAAGCAAACTTCTCCGGGTTCTTGCTTGACTTCAAAATCAGGAAAATATTTGCTTCCTGGAGCATTGGTGGCAACAGTCCTTCCTCAAAGGAACGACAGTAAATGACAGTACATACCAACTTGTGGATCTATTTACAGATCCTTAATTTTTTTTAAAAAGTATTTTTATTGAAGCATTTATATATTTTTCTATATATAAATGCATATATATACATGAAACTCCACCAAAACCAAAAAGAGATCAAACAGGAAATCTCATAACGAATAAATAACACCCTACCGCCCCAATCTCCTTGCCGTTCCCCTCAGCCCATCCTGCCTCCCCTATTTTTATCCCCTACAACCTCTTCCCTTCCCCCACAACCCAAAGATGTGCAGGGTGGGTGGATTGGCCACATTAAATTGCCCCTTAATTGGAAAAAAAATTAATTGGGTACTTTAAATTTATTAAAAAATACTTTTAGCTCTCCTTGCCATGTTCACGTTGTTCACGTTCTTCTTAAGAAAAGATAGGGGCTGGGGTTCTTCAGCCACGTGGTTCCCAACAGCGGAAGGCAGTGCGCTGTTCACTGGTGGTGGGATTCTCTGCTCCCGTCACTATCAATAAAAACTCCCATTGAAGCCACCCTTCACCACCGGGAAAACCGTAGGTTACTGGCGAAACCAGAGAATCTTGCTGCCAGCAAACATTCAGAGAATTCTGCCCAGGATCATTTTGCTTTTGATGGAATAGTGATTTCCGCATAGATTCCAGGAACATATGGTCTGGATTCTCTGAATTTGCAGCTAAGTGCCAATGCTGGCGTGTGAACTGTGGCGTTTTCCGACGCCAAAATCGACGCTGAACCCTCACCGATCCTGGAACCGGTGAGGGGCGAGCAGGCACGGTGGTAAAACCCCCGGCTCCTGTGGCAAAAATGGGTGGAGAATGGCTGGGATCATGGCCGCACATGTGCATGGCGACGACCTGCAGCAGTCGCCCGTACAACATGGTGCCTGCCGGCCTTGCGCGGACCCGACCTGCCAAATATGGCTCCACAGGACACCCCCTGGCCACCTCCCACCAGTCCCCCAGCCCTTGCGGAAGCCCCCCTGGCTAGCAGCATGGCGCCCGGCCGACTGTGATGGCCCTGGACACAGTCCGCGGCCGCCACGTCGGGATACTGGCCGCTCAGACCACACGTCCACCGCGTGGTCGGTTATTCGGCCCATTGGGGGCGAAGCATTGGGGGAGGGCCTTCAGGTGACACGCCAATGGCATTCCAACGGAGTGCGGCGCACGACGCGATGACGCCGTTTCGGACGGGGCGGAAAATCGAAAACCTGCGTCAAAACAGCGCCACTCTGATTTGGGCATCAGAAGGAATTCTCCGCCCGATCGCCAATTACGATATCGGCGCCGGACAATGGAGAATCCTGCACATTGTTTCAAATTAGTTACCTCCTTTGCACAGACCACCAGAAAAAAAAAGGATAGGCATTTTGGGCCACACTCGGTCATGCGCCAGTCTTGTACAAAAGACTTGTCTGTTTTATTACAGGATTTAGTCAATAACATACAAACCTCCAAATAACAAAAACAAAAGAATCACAAACACATTAGTTCTAAGGGGACATTTCTCTACACAAGTGAAGACATGTAAGGCTAATCCGATCGCCACACTCTCATTACCATCAGGAGATAAGTTCCTCAACTAAGAGGAGAAGAAAAAAGGCAACAAGGGAATGGGAGCCAAATGCCCCTCCCACATTTCAACCCACCCATGAAGACCTAAACCTTCACCTTCCACCCACCTCCCTGCAATGGCACCACTTGATTCTGCCATATTTAAAGAGAAGATACCAAACAGCCAGTATTACTATCATAAAGATACGGATAAGAATAAAAGACAATGGATAACTAGCACGTGTCACAGCTATCACAAATAAAATTTAAGGATAAGACATTCAATACAGTGCTCAAATGTTAGCATATCTCCATAAATAAGATAAATCAGTCAAAAAACAATATGACAGGGAGGAAGTCCAAATTTCAATGACCTGCAAATTGTCAGTCCAAGTCCTCGTCTTCTATAATAATAATCTTTATTATTGTCACAAGTAAGCTTACATTAACACTGCAATGAAGTTACTGTGAAAACCCCATAGTCGCCACACTCCGGCGCCTGTTTGGGTAAAAGGAGGGAGAATTCAGAATGTCCAATTCACCTAACAAGCATGTCTTTCGGGATTGTGGGAGGAAACTGGAGCACCCAGAGGAAACCCATGCAGACATGGGGGGAACGTGCAGACTCCGCACAGACAGTGACCCAAGCCGGGAATCGAACCTGGGACCCTGGCGCTGTGAAGCAACAGTGCTAACCACTGTGCCACCGTGCCGCCTTGTCTATAGACTTTACGGAAGCCAAGGCACTAGTCGGATCATGAAAAGACTTAACAGAATCTTCGGATGTCACCCTCAGGCTCACAGGATAAGCAGGGCAGAATTCATTCCAGCGGCCTTGAGCTGTTTTCTGACTTTATCAAAACCTCTGCGCTTCAGTTGTGCCGTGGTCGAGAAGTCCTGGAAAAAGGAGGCCCTTGTCTTCTCATGGAGCCAGTTCCCACCCCGCCTCGCCACCTCCAGAATCTTCTGGGGATCTTTGAAGTTGTGGAATGGAATGATTATGGGCCTGGGATGTTGAAAGTCCTCAGGCTTCAAAGACAGGATATGGTGCGCCCTTTCTAATTTGAAATGCCCAGCCTTCACATCCAGCTTTAGGAAACATGGTAGCCAGTTCTCAAAAAACTTAACAGGAGCTTTACCTTCCACTCCTTCGGGCAGGCTGACAACCTGGATATTCTTCCTCTGATTTCAGTTCTTCAAATTTTCCAGGATTTCTGACATATCATGTAGCTTGGTTTTCCAAGGAATGAATGAGAGCTTCAGATGAGGAAGCAACATTTTCAACTTTCAGGATTCTTTCCTTCGATTCATCAAGTCTTTTATTAGTATTCTGCAGCTTGGTCTCATGAGCACTTGGATTCTGCATCAACAAGGCGAGTCTGTCGTCTATTATTCTGATAATGTTCGCAGGCATCACTTTTCAGTGCTTATAGAATCATAGAAGTTTACAGCATGGAAACAGGCCCTTCGGCCCAACCAGTCCATGCCGCCCAGTTTTTACCATTAAGCTAGTCCCAGTTGCCCGCACTTGGCCCATAACCCTCTATACCCATCTTACCCATGTAACTATCTAAATGCTTTTAAAAGACACAATTGTACCCGCCTCTACTACTACCTCTGGCAGCACATTCCAGACACTCACTACCCTCTGAGTGAAGAAATTGCCCCTCTGGGCCCTTCTGAATCTCTCCCCTCTCACCTTAAACCTATGCCCTCTAGTTTTAGACTCCCCTACCTTTGGGAAAAGATGTTGACTATCTACCTTATCTATGCCCCTCATTATTTTATAGACCTCTATAAGATCACCCCTAAGCCTCCTACGCTCCAGGGAAAAAAGCCCCAGTCTATCCAGCCTCTCCTTATAACTCGAACCATCAAGTCCCGGTAACATCCTAGTAAATCTTTTCTGCACTCTTTCTAGTTTAATAATATCCTTTCTATAATAGGTGCTTCAGAAAGCACCAGGCCAAGACACTGCTCGAGAATCAGTTCGTCATTTCAAGAAGGCTGCTCCATCCCCATTGCATCCAACTGCTCTCTTTTATCACCAGATTTCTTAGAATTCCTCGGCATTTTTTCTCCAACACTTATCCAAAAATATTTTAGGGACATATTAATATTGACTCCTGCATTTGGCAACCATATGTCACAAAAACAGGATAAAAGAAGGATTATAAAATGAGTGGCGCCAGAGTCCACGGAAAAGCTGCTATTCCCGCCTCATGTGGTCCTCCCGACTCTTGATTTCTATTGGGTTACCCCAGGGGTAGGGCCTTCTGAACAATACTGTGGAAATGTGACAGCATGCCCATCATTATCAGAGCACTTCTACCTGTTTCTGCTGGGCGATAAGGCTGAAAATTAGTTCCAATATTCACGATGACATGTTGGCACCAACACAGTACATGTGTTTTACAGACGTAACCTGAAAGACCCTCCCAGCTTTAATTTAAATGCCTAAGAAAGCCATATATAGTGCACATCTGAATTTCAAATAAATGCTTTGTGTGAAGAAACTTCAAATTACCTTTATATTTTGTAATGATCAATGCCATCACCCTTCTATAATGATATTAAATTGCTGTACGATTAATAATAAGGTTAGCCCAATAAAACTATGGATTTTATGGCCTTTGATGAGCTGATATACAATTTTCAGTTATGCAGCTTGATAAATTCTTGACTGATTGGAAACCATGCTTCCCTCTGCCTGATGAAGCTCTGGCTACTCTCTGATGAACTTACAGGGCTTCTCAGTTCAAGGACACAGCGTCCTGCCTCCATCGACTGATATTTGAAGTGCAAAAATAGGGAAATTTAATGAGATAGAACAACAAAATTGATTGCCTAGGAAAGGCATTTGAAAGGACACTTAAAATGATTTGTCAATCACTGTGTCATAGCAGCTTTAGCTAATGCTTTGTCATTTGATATGGCAACATGAATGCAGAATGCCACAGGAACCTTATTCACCCCATCTGCCAATCAGCCAGACATAGGGAATAGCATTATGGACAACTCCAAACTAAACAGTTTCATTTATGGAACAAAAGGAGACCATTCCCTCCTTTACAACTATATCATACAGCAAATTAATTCACTGAAAACTACAAACTAGATATTAAATATGATAAGGAAATATGGTTTATTTAATCTTTAAAAGGATTCAATCATTGCAAAGCAAGATTTTTGCATACTACTCTTCTGATATTGATGTATGTTTTTAAATTAAATCCAATTAGCCTATGTATGTTCACTTGTAGCAATCAGATTGTATTTTGCTGTACTGTTTCTTGATTTCTGATGGCTCGTATTGAAGGAGAATATCGCCATCAGAAGCAGAGTTCCCCATTTTAAAAGAAATTTTAGGATGATTATGCCAATAATGCACAAAGATCTCAGTTATCATTCTCTGCTTAAGTGGTCACAATCAAGGAAGTTATTTTTCACAATCAGATCTTAAGACATCAACCAGGTGCATTGCAAAACTTACCTCAGTATCTTTAATCATCACCTGATATGTATAACAGAGTACCATATTGGAAAAATATTCCATTCCCCTGTACAAACATACTGAAATTGGATGTAGAATCATAGAGTCATAGAATTTACAGCGGTAAATATTAGTGGGATATGTTAGTGGACCGGCTCCTGAGTTAGCCTCTGGTAAGCACTACACACCTCCTGCAGCATATCAGGTGGAGGCAGGAACTTCCACGGGAGCAGTCAGTTGGAGGGCTGCCTGATTCCAGGGAACAGCTGCCTCCAAGCCAGATGTTGGGCCTCTGGGAAAGATTATCCCATCACTGGTACAGATGCAAATTCAGAGCCTAACTTTACAGGAGGTGGTGTCAGTGACATTCCAGAGCTCGCATGTCTGAAAGAGGAGTCTAATAGTCTTCAGGCATAGGAGATGGAGCCGGCATTGCTTGGCCCCCAGGCCCACAATTCAAGGCTGGCATCCACAGCGGAAAGCTCGAGGCAAGAAGTCCGAGCCATGTGTGAGGATGTCCAAGTCTTGGGTTACACTGTGCTGTCCTTGGCTGAGGCACAGGACAGGAGGGCCCAGTCACACATGGACATGTCCCAGACGCAGGTAGACATTGCTGCGGCTCTCCTGAGCTTGGCCCAGCCACAAAGGATCAAGGTGGAGGGCATTGAGAGCATTGGTTATATATTAAGTGATATGTACCAGTCACAGAGGGACATGTCTGAGGCACTAAGGGACTTGGTCCACTTTCAGGGGATCATGCCCCAGTAACAGATCACCATAGTTGAGGGCACTGATACCATGGTTCAGACGAGGGTGGGCCTCCAGGTCTGGCATTGCCAGCCAGATGATGTTGAGGCCTAGGAACTCACCTAGCTGCTCCTTTGTTCCATGGAGTAGCTCTGGGGCCAGCGAGCATTCTGAGGAAGGATGGAGCCCATCCTGGAGCCTCCCACTAGGGAGGCACTGAAAATCACCAGCCCTTCTGAATGCCCCGCCCTCTCCTGACACTGTTGCATCTCCTGGGCGGCGGGCAGAGCAGGCTGGCATGTTGTCAACTGCCAGGTCCCTGTAGGTCAATGCCCCTCAGAGGACACCCTCCAAGGCCATCACAGGCCAAGGGCATGAAGTGCAGCCTGATGTGCATTCTGGGGGACACCTAGAAGGAGCAGGAGACCACGTAAGTGTAGGAAGATACAGGTTCATTAAGATGGCACATGTGTGGCACAGAGTTAGTCAGGGCGAATGGAACACTCAATGTAAATACGTATTATAAAACACTCTCACTGCTTTCCCACAATAGGGACAGGGTTTGGACAGTGAGGAGGGGGGTGGGGGTGGGGGGGTGGGGGGGTGGGGGGGTGGGGGGCGCACGAGGGTTGCGGGTTGGCCTAAGGCTGGGGCTCAGGCTGGGGTTGGGGCAGCGGTGGTGATAATCCGCATCCAACGTCTGATCTTCCCACAGGCCCTTCAGCCTCACCCGGAAGAGAAAGGCCATGAGAATACCAGTGTGAGAGACCCTGGTATGAGGCCAAACCTCACGTCCTCTCCCATGACCTGCCCACCTCCCAAACAGTGTTACCCAAAGGTAAGTGCTCCCATCGCCCACTCAGCAATCAGCCTGGCAGTCAATGGTATGTCGTCAAGGAGACAGGAGTCAGACTTTCTCAGATAATGAGTACCAGTGTTCACTTCAAGCGAGTCGTCATCATCCACCATCCCGCAGAAGAGACCTGCCAGCACTGCCAACCCATCTGTCTCGTGTGATGTTTAGATATCCCTTGGAAGGGGAAGGGGTGCACTAGTCATGTGTAGGGGAAAACGTTGAAGGGAAGGGGGCAGGCTAAGGGTGGTGGGAAGTTGGGGGGGTGGTAAAGGGTAATGGAAATTGGTAAAGTGGGCAGCACGGTAGCATTGTGGATAGCACAATTGCTTCACAGCTCCAGGGTCCCAGGTTCGATTCCGGCTTGGGTCACTGTCTGTGCGGAGTCTGCACATCCTCCCCGTGTGTGCGTGGGTTTTCTCCGGGTGCTCCGGTTTCCTCCCACAGTCCAAAGATGTGCAGGTTAGGTGGATTGGCCATGATAAATTGCCCTTAGTGTCCAAAATTGCCCTTAGTGTTGGGTGGGGTTACTGGGTTATGGGGATAGGGTGGAGGTGTTGACCTTGGGTAGGGTGCTCTTTCCAAGAGCCGGTGCAGACTCGATGGGCCGAATGGTCTCCTTCTGCACTGTAAATTCTATGATAAATGCCTGGTTGGAGGACAGGGAGATGACGATCGAGCAGCCTGCCAGACTATGGGTCTCCGAGCTGGCTAATCTGGATTTATTGATGTTCTCCCTGTTGCAACGGCCCTGTATGACCCTGGCCACTGCCTGTCGGGCCTGCTTCAGGTCCTCTTTGGGATCCCCCTGGATGGCCTCATTGCCCTTCTCATCTAACAAGGGCTCATGTTCCCTACCTACACCTCCCGCTGCCTGGGGAAAGCGGGCAGCATAATCAAAGACCCCTCCCACCCGGCTTACTCACTCTTCCAACTTCTTCCATCGGGCAGGAGATACAGAAGTCTGAGAACACGCACAAACAGATTCAAAAACAGCTTCTTCCCCGCTATTACCAGACTCCTAAACGCCCCTCTTATGGACTGACCTCATTAATATTACACTCCTGTATGCAATGTCCAGGTGGTCCTGGTTTACGGCTGCCTGTGGTAGGGCAGCCCGTCCCTGAGCCTCGGCCACTGCCCACACTGTGCCCCAGGCCTTGGATATCCTGGCCCATGGCTGAAAACCTCACCCCCAAGGCCACCACTGTGGATGCTACCGGTGCTATGTTGGCCTGGGTGGCTTGCATGGTAGGCACCACCTCCAGTTCCTGCAGACGGTTGGATTCCTCCAACTGCACCTGCAGGCATTGGATGGTTGCCGACACCCTCTCATGTAGTCCCTGGCTCTGAGACTGCATCTCCACTATAGACTGCAACTCCACCATGGGACTGCCCTTTCCAGAAGCCCAAAACCCATCCAGATGAAAGCTAATCCTTGGGGTTGGGCCGCCCTCCGACTGTCCTCCTCATTTGGGTGTTCCTACCTCCACCCGCTGTGCCACAGCTTGTGTGTGGTGCACACCAGATAGTGCCCCAGGAGCCCCTTCACTGAAGTGCTCAACCGAGGTGAGTGTCTCTGGGATGGTGGAGGGTGCTGGAGACAGCTGTGTCGGGAAGTCATTGTCTTCCCCGGACTGGGGTTCCGGGGCTCCGGTCGACAGCTCCCATCGCTGTTCGTATCCTCCTCCTCGCTGCTCTCTTCCTGGGGTTATGGTCGGGGTGGGATAGCAGGGGATACCAGAAGGGTCTGCCTCATCATCAGGAGATCCTGTAAGACACAAGACTGATTGGCCAGTGGTTTGGGTGGTGGAGGGGGTAGTGTGAGGGGGGTACTGTGGCGTTGGGGTGGTGGTGGTGGTTGAGGGGGTGGTGTGGGGGTGATGTGTGTGGGGGCGGGGACACGTGCCATGGGGAAGCACAACTCAGTGAGGTCTCGACCTCAGGCGAGATGCCGACCTCTGCCTCAGTGACTGCCCACTCTCCGGGCCCACCGATCAGGTACAGTGCCCGCTGCTCTGCTGCGGGGGAAGATCGAAGGTCCGGCAGTCCCCATCTGGTCTTTTCCCATTTGGTGGTTGTGGACCATCTTCTCCTCAGGGGGATACCGTGTTAGGCACTTGGACAGTGGGGTGGGTGTCATGTGAGAGTACCTTTAAGGAATGGGGGGTTTATAAAATAGCTGTAGTGGATGTATCTTTAAGAAATGGGTGTTTATTAGTGATGTCAGAGTGTGGGTGGAGCTGGGCTGTCTGCTTTTACTTTCACTTTGGGCTATCTGCTACAGGGTGTGTTTAGTTTCGTTTTAGATTTGGAGAAGCTGCAGTCACAGCAAGATGTGTATGAACCTCTGCAAGCTAGAGAATGTTCATTTGCTGATTTCAAAGTAGTAACTGCTCTCAGTAGAGAAGTTAAACCTAATGCCTTTCTGTAAAAAGGGTTCTTTTTTGTCTTATGGATGTTGCAAGGAAAGATTAAGAGTTACTTGAAGAGTACTGTATTCTTTGGGGATGTATTGGTGTTGATAGTTGTTACGATGTTTACTGTGGGTGTATAAAGTGTTAACTGGTTTCATAAATAAGCATTGTTTTAATTTAAAAGCACTGTAGATTTCTGTTGCATCACACCTGCAGAATAGGCCTGTGTGCTCCCCATAACCACAATCTATTAAATGTTGTGGGTCAGGTGAACTCCATGATACACTTTGGGGTTCTCTAAACCCTGGCCCATAACAAATTGGGGGCTCGAGGGGGATAAAAGTCTATCCATTGGATTGGCTGAGTAAACTTAAAGACAGTGAGGGGTGAGCACATTGTGGGTGCTTTTCAGGTGTGGTATTTTAGTCTAAATAGGGAGTGTGTTGTGGACAATGGCTCTTTCAGAGGTTCTGAAGTTTTTGGGGGTGGAGAAGGTCACACGCAGTACTTTACAGACAGAGACTAAAAACAGGCATTTAGATTTGGCAAAAACATTGCAGTTAACATTACCTGACAAAATGCAAAAAGGTAAGGTGCTTACGGCAGTCGCTGAGCATTTAAAATTGCCTGAGATACAGTCTGACCTATTGGAAATGGCAAAGATCCAGTTGCAGATTAAGCAACTTGAACATGAAAAATAATTAAAGCAGCTTGAATATGCAGTGAGAGAAAAAGAAAGAGAAAGGGAGATACAGATCAGGGAAAAAGAAAAGGAGAGAGAAGAAAGAACAAAAGAAAGAGTAGCCCTAGCAGAACAAAAAGAAAGAGAAAGGGAGGTACAGATCAGGGAAAAAGAAAAAGAGAGAGAAAGAGATAGAGAGGAAAAAGAAAGAGAGAGAGAAAGAGATAGAGAGGAAACATAAAAAGAGAGAGAAAGAGATAACGAGGAAAAAGAAAAGGGGAGAGAGGAAAGGGAAAAAGAGAGAGAGTTTGAACTTCAGAAAATGGCCATGAAACTTGACAGTCAGTTAAAATTGGGGGATGGAAAGAAAAACGTACAGTGAAGGAGGAGCAAAAGACTGTACAGCCTGATCAAGAGGTGATTGATAAGAAGGTGCCAGATCTCTTCAAAGAATTTATTTGTGTGGATAAAGTTTACTCATGTGTATCTGAAGGAGCAGGTAAAGAAGTCACAATTTTAAGAGATATGGGAGCTAGTCAATCTTTAATGGTAAGAGATGAGGAGTTATGTAGTTTGGGAAGAATATTGCCAGAAAAGTTGGTAATATGTGGAATTCAGGGTGAGAAGAGTAGTGTTCCATTATATAAAGTAAGGTTGGAAAGTCCAGTGAAGAGTGGTGAAGTGGTAATAGGAGTAGTAGAGAAACTATCTTGTCCAGGAGTACAGTTTATTTCAGGAAAATTGGCGGAGTTACAACAGAAAGATATAGAAATAAAACTGATGTATCAGAAAGCATACACAGAATAGGAAATTGAGTGTATACCGGAGTGTTGTTACCGTAAAAATGATGTCTTGATGAGAAAATGGAGACCTTAACATATGCAGGCGGATGAAAAGTGGGCAGACGTTCATTAAGTAGTATTGCCTGTAAGGTATAGAAAGGAGCTGATGCGAGTTGCGCATGAGGTACCTGTGGAAGGTCATTTGGGAGTAAGGAAAACTCAAGCTAAAATCCAGAAACATTTTTATTGGCCTGGACTACATAAAGATGTAGTTAAATTTTGTTGATCATGTCACACATGTCAAGTGATAGGGAAGCCTCAAGCATTGATAAAACCAGTGCCCTTTACACCCATTCCAGCATTTGAGGAACCTTTTACAAGGGTCTTAATTGATTGCGTAGGACCGCTTCCGAAAACAAAACGTGGGAATCAATAACTTTTGACAATAATGGATGTGTCTACTATGTTTCCAGAGGCCATTCCAGTATGCAATATTCACAGCTAAAAAGATTGTGGAGGAGTTACTTAAATTCTTTACTAGATATGGACTACCCACAGAAATACAATCGGATCAAGGATCAAATTTTACTTTGAGGGTATTCAAAGAAGTTATGGATAGCTTAGGAATGAAACAATATAAATCAACTGCGTACCATTCAAAATCGCAGGGAGCGTTAGAAAGGTGGCATCAGACATTAAAGACAATGTTGAGGGCTTAGTGTCAAGATTATCCAGAGGATTGGATAAAGGAATTCCATTTGTTCTGTTTGCAATTAGGGAAGCACCTAATGAGTCAACCAAATTCAGTCCTTTTGAACTGCTTTTTGGTCATGAATTAAGAGGACCACTTAAATTGATTGAGGAAAAATTGGTGAGTGAGAAATCGGAACTTACATTATTGGAATATGTCTCAAATTGTAGGGAACTTTATAGAGCAGGTGAATTGGCTAGACAACATTTAAAAGTTGCACAAAATGTGATGATACGGGTAGCAGACAGAAAATCCAAAGTTCGTAGTTTTGCCAGTGGAGATAAAGTTTTAGTATTATTACCAGTGGTAGGTGAACCTTTAAAAGCAAGGTTTTGTGGACCTTATCAGATTGAAAGGAAATTAAGTGAGGTGAATTATGTGGTAAGAACGCCAGATAGAAGTAAAACTCACCGAGTGTGTCATGTGAATATGCTTAAAAGGTACTTTGAAAGGGAAGGAGAGAAAAAGGAGGAGGTTTTACTGACTCTCACTCAAAGTGACGAACCAAATCCAGGTGGCTTGGAATTTGACATCCCTCAAATTAAATTGGAAAATGAGGCTGTTCTTAAAAATTGGGATAAATTGTTGAATTACCTTCCAGAGGAAAAACGGACTGACCTGAAAGAGTTATTGATATCACATGGGCAAGTTTGTGGAAACATGTTGGGAAGCACTACAATGACTATACATGATGTAGATGTGGGAAATGCTGTTCCAATTAAACAACATCCAGATAGACTTAACCCTTTAAAATTGGCACAGGTTAAGAAAGAGATTGCAAGTATGCTAAAAATGGCATAATTGAAGTGGGTCGCAGCCAATGGAACTCACTCATAGTGATGGTACCTAAACCAGACAATAAACAATGGTTGTGTGTGGACTATAGAAAGGTGAATGCAGTTACAAGAACGGACTCTTATCCTATCCCACGTTTGGAGGATTGCATTGAGAAATTGGGACAATCAGTTTTTATTTCCAAACTGGATTTACTTAAAGGTTACTGGCAGGTACGTTTATCCGAAAGGGCGAAGGAGATTTCAGCTTTTGTGACTCCAGATGGTATATACCAATTCAAAGTTATGCCATTTGGCATGAAAAACGCCCCAGCCACATTTCAACAGTTAACTAACAAAGTTGTTTCAGGATTACCCAATTGTGCGGTATACATCAATGATCTGGTAATTTTTAGCCAGACATGGAAAGGCCATTTGAAACATCTGATGGAGTTATTCGATCGACTTCAGGAGGCGGGTTTGGTGATAAACCTAGCCAAAAGTGAATTTGGAAAAGCCCAAGTCATTTTCCTTGGCCATACAATTGGACAGGGTCGAATGGTCACACGGGATGTAAAAACAAAAGTTATTGTGATCGTCGCCACTGCACCCGGTAATGGCAGCCAGTACGGCTGTTGGCAGGTGGTGCAGGGAGGGGGTTTGTTGCCCTCCGGTGGATGGGGGGAGTGGGGAGGAGGTGCATGGGTCGGGGTTAGTGCTTGGGGCACATTGCTGCCTACTCACACCGGCTGCCCTGAGGAGGTTGTGCAGTTTCCTACGGCACTGCTGGCCGGTGTTGCCCACGGCGCTCACAGCGTCTCTCACCCAGTGCATGACGGTGGATCCATACTCCTCCTCACCCCTGGGTACAGGGTAGCCCGCCTCTCCTCTATGGCGTCCAGCAGTGTCTCCAGGTCCACATCGGCGGACTGGAGTGTTGCTCTTCTTGCTGCCATCTTGTTGGCTGGAATAAGTGTGTGTGGGGAGTGGAGTGCTTATATGTGGTTGTAGCTTGTCAGCTTCCCGAGTGTCAATCCTGACTCCAGCGAATCGGACACCGTTTTTCATCGGAATTGGTCATGTTCCACTTGGCGCCACTGCTAGTGCCGTAACGGTTGATTAATTGCTCTGGGAACGGCGCCAATTTTCCTGTCGTAGAACACCACTGATTCAGTCCTGCGTCAACACTTAGGGTGGGATTCTCTCGCCGCATCTGCCCGGAGAATCCCGCCCGAGGTCAATGGACTTTTCCATTGTCCACGTCTCTCCCGTGGCGTTCTTGCAATGGGCGGGTTGAAAGAATCTAGCCCTTAGTCTCTGGAACGGAGAATCCCGCCGCACAAGTTTGGACAAGTCAAACTCACATTGGAAAAGTGAATGCTCTGTTTCCAAATCACTGAGTCATTTTTTCGCTAGAGAGTTGTACATGTGTCTATATACAAAATAAGGATAAAGGAAGCTATTATTAAATTGATGGCTGATGTATTCAGGGATAGCACGGTAGCACAGTGGTTAGCATTGTTGCTTCACAGCTCCAGGGTCCCAGGTTCAATTTCCGTCTTGGGTCACTGTCTTTGCGGAGTTTGCACATTCTCCCCGTGTCTGCGTGGGTTTCCTCCAGATGCTACGGTTTCCTCCCACAGTCCAAAGATGTGCAGGTTAGGTGGATTGACCATGTTAAATTGCCCTTAGTGTCCAAAAAGGGTAGGTGGGGTTACTGGGTTACGGGGATACGGTTTGGTGTGGGTTTAAGTAGGATGATCTTTGCAAGGGCCGGTGCAGATTTGATGGACCGAATGGCCTCCTTCTGCACTGTAAATTCTATGATTCTAATCATACTATCAATGATCATTTATTATTTTGTTATTGATAGAACATTCTCTAGAGGGAGCTAGTGAGCTAAGTTTAACTTCTTTGCAGCTTACCCAACTTCACGTTAATTGCAAAGTAATGTGTTTTCACACCATCCAAAAACTGAAATAATTATCTTATGAATTGATGTATGATCCTAAAGACAAACCATTATTTACATCTTATTCATTAAATTTTATAGTTGTGACATTCTTGTTAGCCAAGGAAGTGTAACTGAATGAGTTATGTATTTCCTTCTGTGACTTGGTATTTAATCATGTGTATTGCCCCAGTATTTAAACACTAAAGTCATGAAAAGTTTGCACATAGTTTTTCTTGAACCATTAAAAAATATATTTATGCATAGAACTTAAGTGCATAACTTTAAGAGAACTTAAGAACTTAAATTTATTATAACCTCAACGATTACATTAATTTGCATTTAGATTGCACTTTTAATGTAGAAACATGCCCCAGGTAGAGAAGGACCAATCAGATAAAAATAGGCACCAATCAGAAGAAGGAGGTATCAGAACAGTGATTATCAAATTGGCAAACGAGATAGGTATAATGAGGAGGGTGCAGTGGGAGGGCAGGGAAGGTCAGGGGAGGAATCCTAAAGATTGGGTCTTAATGACTGAAATCTGGTCTTCTAATAGTGAGGTGAAAAGTGAGGGAAATATAAGAGGTCAGAATTGGAGGAATGGAGAGTTTAGTCTTGGAGGTTGCAGAAATAAAATGAGGCAAGGCTATGAAAAGATTCAAACACACAGATGAGAATTTTAAATTGGCGGATTGGGAGCCAATGCAGGTCAGCAAGGCATATTTGAAAGGAAGTCCAGGTTGGGAATACTGTGGCTCAAGCCTGCAGAGGAATGGAATTTGTAACGAGGATACAGCATGTGTGATGGGGACCAAAGACGATAGCTTCTGTCTTCCCACATTTTAACTGGGGGTAATTGTAGTTCATTTTGATCTGGATGTCAGAAATACGGCAGCCTTCAAAGGTAAAACAAACATCTGATATAATTTTAATACAGTCTGGGAATCGAGAGTTAAAACAATTGTGAGCAGTATGCACAGCAGTCAAGACAAAGAAATCCTATATAGGTTGGTGTGAAATCCTTGACTGGAATTGCTGTTAAAAGTGGAGAAGAAGATTAGTTTAAAAGTGTCATTTGGAAAATTTGGTCTGGATTTCGGAATGAAACCCACAAAGGGAAAGCATAATTGTAAAAGAAGATTTTAAAGTGTATTTTTGCGGGTAGAGTTTGACAATTATTTTGGACGATTCTGAGGAGATGACCTCAAACATTCACTTGGGCTTCATCGTGGAGATTATATTTAATGATAGTCAACTTGTGTGCTTAAAAGTACTTTGGACTAATGAGATTGTTGTAGATTAAGATGTACTTTGTAACCCATGCTAATCGTAGTTCACCTCAACAAGGCACTGTGCAGACGCAATGAACACAAACAAGGTGAACGAATTGGAGCTGAATCAGAGCAACTAAGCAACTGAGCCTCCAACAACCCTCTAATGTGAGAGTGCCAACAACATCCTGCAGCAATGTTAAACTAAAAGTAAAGATCAACATTGAAATAAAATGCAATGTCCTGTCCAGTCAATTGTTATGAGAAATAGACCCATATCCTGCACCAGATCCTAACAACCAGTTGGACCTTGTGGTGTACGGTGGACAAACCATTCGTACAGAAGGTGTGGCCACTCTCAATTACATGCAAGGCAGCTTCCAGCTTCATATTGGTGACCAAAATGTCAAGCCGCTGTAAGATATACGGGACAGAATCACATTGGGGCTAATCCACCTTGGTCTAGATGTACACACTCTGCAGCACTAGGCCCCAGAAATGATATATACAAAGACCCACTCAATTGCAATGTTGTTGAGCAACTTCCTGTCAAACATCATATGAGGCTAGATGACTCGGTACCACTAACAGTGTGGAAGGGAAGTTAATGAGTTACCAATTTAGAAGCATGCTGGGAATATTAACTATATTTTAACACTGCTTTTGAGTGAAAATAAGGAGGTCAAGTAATGTAAAACAAATACTGCTTAGTATGTGGTACTGGCCTCATGATGATAATAAGTTGTTCTTCCGAAGGACAACAAAATGCGTACTCGAATTGTTTTTAAACCAAGGGCAAAACATTCATATTTCCTCTTGCGTATGTTCCCAAGCTTTACCTCTTCAAAGTTGTTTATTTCAACCTATAAATATAATGTTTTTTGACTGCATAACTCAGAGTGCAGTGCCTTGGCTTTGCAGCTAAAACACTCTCTCTCCACAAGTATATTTGTGTAAATAAATTTCCTTAAATCGAACCTCGAGGAATTTGTCTTTATTATGATTTCCACGACAAATTGGCGTAGTCGTTGCAGTTTCCCTAATTTAACGGGACGTGAACCCCAAAACGAATCTCTAAACAGGACTCTCTCAGCTGAAAGGGAGAGAGCCATAGTGCGACCTCAGCTGTAAGGGGAGTCTGCGGTTCGGCAGCCTTAATTACTGGCCAGTGACTCATGCTGGGAGAGTTATCTTAATTAATAAATAATGATAGCTGCATGGGAAGAAAAAGGTGCCTTAGAGACTGAAATAAAAAAAAGACTTTGAGATTCGTGAAAAGGATAAACTGTGCGCTCCCTGTAGTATTTGTAAATGTTTTCCACAGTCATTGTTATTGTTATGTATATGTTCTAAAGTATTTTGCAGAAGGAACGATGAGCACTAAACTCGACGCACCCTCACAGGTCGGCCCGAAGCCTCGGTAAAGATATCCAGAGCGAGAAAGAAGGTGAACTCCTTAAAGATAAGGGAGTCAAAATGAGTAAGAAAATGAAAAGAAACAATCGTAAAGCAACGGAATGAGGTAGGAAAACCTATATGTCCCGCATAGGAATCTAATGAAGTTGACCCTCTTTCGGAAAAAATCAGGGGAGTAAAAGTAAGTAGAAGATTAAGGTAAAGGCGTAACAGATGAGTTCCTGGAGAGAAAAGGAATTCAGATTTTCTGTAGCCGTGAGATAAGGCTAACGGTTAACTGTGATATTTGTGAACTGTGAGAATCTGTGTGTTTTGTTTAACCAATTAATTTTAGTCAAAGCATGAAGTGGGTTGTATTTTTTATCATCAGTCTTTGTGAGTCAGAGATTATAAATTAAGTGATTTTTGTTGAGATTTCTCTAATGAACGGAAACATTGGAAATTATGATCAGTTTAAAAAGTGCCTTTACGAATAAAAGTAATTGAATATGAATAAGTTTTTAGATTACGTGAAAAGACGTAAATGGCAACATGCCAAATTCTCCGCCCCTTAGATTCTGCAGGAAACATTAACCATTTCAGCAGACAGTTGATCTTTTCTGAATTGACAAAGAAAAAATATACGTCTCTAAGAATAGCTAATGCCTATAAAATCAATCATTGGTATTTGACTTAAATGTGTGCTATTTATAGCCTCCTCCCAGGGGATGTATGGCTGCTTCCAAAATACTCTTATGGTGCATCTTTGTCAGCTTTGAAGCTTTGAATTGCAGTCCCACCCGGCAAAAATGGGGGATGGGTCCCCAATAATGATAATCATTTGAATGAAGGAAATGAGTCCCTTGAACACTGGTTAGCAAATAGAGGGGAAGAGGCTATCATGCAAGGGGCCAAGAAGCATTTAACCCCCAGGAAGGATGTACCGCAACTAGCGACACCTGACCCTATTAGGCAGGCAGGCTCTCTGCAAATTAGGAACGGTAATACATCGCATTGATAATGGAATGTTTATAGAACTGTCTCAAATACGAGCTCACCAGCTGAAAATGTAATAACTTCTGAGCCTGCGCCCGATCGCTCTGTGTTCTATGCTGGCAGCTGAACGTTAACCCTTACTGTACCACTGTTAAAAAAAATGTTTAAACTGCAGGAAGTCTTACAAAAGATTAATGACCCTTGGACACAGCTATTAAAACACTTGATAGAGTCCAGATGAGAGAATATAGTGACCCATCGCACGGCTTGGTATGCTCATGAGGATGAGCATGCATACAACTTATAAACGCAAAGTCACTTAGGACAGCAGACATCATTGCATGTCAATCCTTTTTATTTTTCGGTGTTGTGGGATTAGGAATGTTAGTACAGTTGACCTATAGTCAGAGGGACCTTTTTAGGATGGGTTTAACTTCAGAACCCCATTTAACATTGGCCGTAAGACATCCCGCTAAGGCAAAGCAAATAGGAGAAGTGATCAAAGAGGCCAAAGGAAAAAAGTAATACATGGGATTTATGTTGAAATAGAACAAAGAACAAAGATCAAAGAAATGTACAGCACAGGAACAGGCCCTTCGGCCCTCCAAGCCCGTGCCGACCATGCTGCCCGACTAAACTACAATCTTCTACACTTCCTGGGTCCGTATCCCTCTATTCCCATCCTATTCATGTATTTGTCAAGATGCCCCTTAAATGTCACTATCGTCCCTGCTTCCACCACCTCCTCCGGTAGCGAGTTCCAGGCACCCACTACCCTCTGTGTAAAAAACTTGCCTCGTACACCTACTCTAAACCTTGCCCCTCTCACCTTAAACCTATGCCCCCTAGTAATTGACCCCTCTACCCTGGGGAAAAGCCTCTTACTATCCACTCTGTCTATGCCCCTCATAATTTTGTAGACCTCTATCAGGTCTCCCCTCAACCTCCTTCGTTCCAGTGAGAACAAACCGAGTTTATTCAACCGCTCCTCATAGCTAATGCCCTCCATACCAGGCAACATTCTGGTAAATCTCTTCTGCACCCTCTCTAAAGCCTCCACATCCTTCTGGTAGTGTGGCGACCAGAATTGAACACTATACTCCAAGTGTGGCCTAACTAAGATTCTATACAGCTGCAACATGACTTGCCAATTCTTATACTCAATGCCCCGGCCAATGAAGGCAAGCATGCCGTATGCCTTCTTGACTACCTTCTCCACCTGTGTTGCCCCTTCCAATGACCTGTGGACCTGTACTCCTAGATCTCTTTGACTTTCAATACTCTTGAGGGTTCTACCATTCACTGTATATTCCCTACCTGCATTAGACCTTCCAAAATGCATCGCCTCACATTTGTCCGGATTAAACTCCATCTGCCATCTCTCCACCCAAGTCTCCAAACAATCTAAATCCTGCTGTATCCTCTGACAGTCCTCATCGCTATCCGCAATTCCACCAACCTTTGTGTCGTCTGCAAATTTACTAATCAGACCAGTTACATTTTCCTCCAAATCATTTATATATACTACAAAGAGCAAAGGTCCCAGCACTGATCCCTGTGGAACACCACTGGTCACAGCCCTCCAATTAGAAAAGCATCCTTCCATTGCTACTCTCTGCCTTCTATGACCTAGCCAGTTCTGTATCCACCTTGCCAGCTCACCCCTGATCCCGTGTGACTTCACCTTTTATACTAGTCTACCATGAGGGACCTTGTCAAAGGCCTTACTGAAGTCCATATAGACAACATCCACTGCCCTACCTGCATCAATCATCTTAGTGACCTCCTCGAAAAACTATATCAAGTTAGTGAGACACGACCTTCCCTTCACAAAACCGTGCTGCCTCTCACTAATACGTCCATTTGCTTCCAAATGGGAGTAGATCCTGTCTCGAAGAATTCTCTCCAGTAATTTCCCTACCACTGAAGTAAGGCTCACCGGCCTGTAGTTCCCAGGATTATTCTTGCTACCCTTCTTAAACAGAGGAACAACATTGGCTATTCTCCAGTCCTCTGGGACATCCCCTGAAGACAGTGAGGATCCAAAGATTTCTGTCAAGGCCTCAGCAATTTCCTCTCCAGCCTCCTTTAGTATTCTGGGGTAGATCCCATCAGGCCCTGGTGACTTATCTACCTTAATATTTTTTAAGACACCCAACACCTCTTCTTTTTGGATCTCAATGTGACCCAGGCTATCTACACACACTTCTCCAGACTCAACATCTACCAATTTCTTCTCTTTGGTGAATACTGATGCAAAGTATTCATTTAGTACCTCGCCCACTTCCTCTGGCTCCACACATAGATTCCCTTGCCTATCCTTCAGTGGGCCAACCCTTTCCCTGGCTACCCTCTTGCTTTTTATGTATGTGTAAAAAGCCTTGGGATTTTCCTTAACCCTATTTGCCAATGACTTTTCGTGACCCCTTCTAGCCCTCCTGACTCCTTGCTTATGTTCCTTCCTACTTTCCTTATATTCCACACAGGCTTCGTCTGTTCCCAGCCTTTTAGCCCTGACAAATGCCTCCTTTTTCTTCTTGACGAGGCCTACAATATCTCTCGTTATCCAAAATTCCCGAAAATTGCCGTATTTATCCTTCTTCCTCACAGGAACATGCCGGTCCTGAATTCCTTTCAACTGACACTTGAAAGCCTCCCACATGTCAGATGTTGATTTGCCCTCAAACATCCGCCCCCAATCTATGTTCTTCAGTTCCCACCTAATATTGTTATAATTAGCCTTCCCCCAATTTAGCACATTCATCCTAGGACCACTCTTATCCTTGTCCACCAGTACTTTAAAACTTACTGAATTGTGGTCACTGTTACCGAAATGCTCCCCTACTGAAACATCTACCACCTGGCCGGGCTCATTCCCCAATACCAGGTCCAGTACCGCCCCTTCCCTAGTTGGACTGTCTACATATTGTTTTAAGAAGCCCTCCTGGATGCTCCTTACAAACTCTGCCCCGTCTAAGCCCCTAGCACTAAGTGAGTCCCAGTCAATATTGGGGAAGTTGAAGTCTCCCATCACCACAACCCTGTTGTTTTTACTCTTTTCCAAAATCTGTCTACCTATCTGCTCCTCTATCTCCCGCTGGCTGTTGGGAGGCCTGTATTAAACCCCCAACATTGTGACTGCACCCTTCTTATTCCTGATCTCTACCCATATAGCCTCACTGCCCTCTGAGGTGTCCTCCCGCAGTACAGCTGTGATATTCTCCCGAACCAGTAGCGCAACTCCGCCTCCCCTTTTACATCCCCCTCTATCCCGCCTGAAACATCTAAATCCTGGACGTTTAGCTGCCAATCCTGCCCTTCCCTCAACCAGGTCTCTGTAATGGCAACAACATCATAGTTCCAAGTACTAATCCAAGCTCTAAGTTCATCTGCCTTACCCGTAATACTTCTTGCATTAAAACATATGCACTTCAGGCCACCAGACCCGCTGTGTTCAGCAACTTCTCCCTGTCTGCTCTGCCTCAGAGCCCCACTGTCCCTATTCCCTAGTTCTCCCTCAATGCTCTCACCTTCTGACCTATTGCTCCCGTGCCCACCCCCCTGCCATACTAGTTTAAACCCTCCCGTGTGACACTAGCAAACCTCGCGGCCAGGATATTTATGCCTCTCCGGTTTAGATGCAACCCGTCCTTCTTATATAGGTCACACCTGCCCCGGAAGAGCTCCCAGTGGTGCAGATAACGGAAACCCTCCCTCCTACACCAGCTGTTTAGCCACGTGTTTAGCTGCTCTATCTTCCTATTTCTAGCCTCACTGGCACGTGGCACAGGGAGTAATCCCGAGATTACAACCCTCGAGGTCCTGTCTTTGAACTTTCTGCCTAGCTCCCTGAACTCCTGCTGCAGGACCTCATGCCCCTTCCTGCCTATGTCGTTAGTACCAATATGTACAACGACCTCTGCCTGTTTGCCCTCCCCCTTCAGGATGCCCTCTACCCGTTCGGAGATATCCTGGACCCTGGCACCAGGGAGGCAACATACCATCCTGGAGTCTCTTTCACGTCCACAGAAGTGCCTATCTGTGCCCCTGACTATAGAGTCTCCTATTACTATTACTCTTCTGCGCTTTGACCCTCCCTTCTGAACATCAGAGCCAGCCGTGGTGCCACTGCTCTGGCTGCTGCTGTTTTCCCCTGATAGGCTATCCCCCCGACAGTATCCAAAGGGGTATACCTGTTCGAGAGGGGGACAACCACAGGGGATTCCTGCACTGACTGCCTGCCCTTTCTGGTGGTCACCCATTTCTCTGCCTGCACCTTGGGTGTGACCACGTTTACATAACTGCGATCTATGACGCTTTCCGCCACCTGCGGAGCACAGCCGAAAGGGTGCGGTCTGTGGTCGCTACCTCTATGGCGTAAGGGGAAAGCGGGTCTGGAACTTGTAGTGCGGGGGCGGCTATGAGTGCCTGTTTTAAAGAGTCCTCAGCATCCGTATGCTGCGGAAGCCATTCCCAGGGGGCTCCTTTCTTTAGGAGGTCTGAGAGGGGTGCTGCCTTGCTGGAGAAACCGTCAATGTGGTTTCGGCAGTAGCCAACCAGTTCTAAAAACGACCGGAGGGCTGAAAAATTTTGGGGAAGGGGCAATTTAGCAATCGAGTCAATCCTTTTATGCTCGATCTCGCGTTTACCATGTGTGATAATTGTTCCCAAATATATCACCTTTTCTTCCAAAATCTGGACCTTTTTTGGGGTTGACTTTACAACCAATTGAGTGTAACAGTTCCAGGAGTTCGGACAGAAGTTCAATGTGCTCTTCCTTGGGGTCTGTCTGCAGTAGTAGGTCGTCTACATACTGAACGAGACATTCGGGGCGAGAGAATTTTTCTAATCCATTTGCCAGCTGTCGGTGGAAAATGGAGGGGGAGTTGTGGAATCCTTGTGGAGGCATGTCCATGTGTACTGCTGTGCTTTAAAGGTGAAGGCAAATTTGTACTGGCACGCCTTTGCCAAAGGAATGGGCCAGAATCCATTACTGATATCCAAAACTGTAAAGAATCGGGAATTGAGTCCCTGCTTGAGCATGGTCTCGGGTCTTGTTGCTACTGTGGGGGTGATTTTGTTGAGTTCCCGGTAATCGATGGTCAGTCGCCATGATCCATCGGGTTTTCTCACTGGCCAAATCGGGGCATTATTAGTGGAGGCTACTGATCTAAGTACGCCCTGCTTTAATCAGCTTTCTTTTACCTTGGAGATTTCTCCCTCTGCCTCTTGGGGAAATCCATACAGTTTTTGGGGTCTAGGGTCAGGTCCTGTTATTTGTACGGAGCCAGTCATCTGTCCACAGTCGTGCTTGTGGGTCGCAAATGCTGCCCTGTTCTTTTGCAGAACTGCCCTAACCTGCTTCTCCGTACTAACCGTGGTTTGGTTGAACCAAAATTCAGCTACTGCGCTAATTTTGTTCACGTACTCTCCTATGTTGAGCGTTGCGGGGTCTCTTGCGGATTTTGCCATCTTCCAGGCACGCTGGTTGACTGGATCGAATGAAAGATTATGGGAATTCATGAAATCGATTCCCAGAATGTGTTCTGCTGTGTGGGGCAGGTCAACTAAAACTACGGGGTGCTTGGTGGTGATGGTACCGATTTGAATGGGTACAGGGGCTGTGATGTGTCCCTGCTGTGAGTGGCCTGTAAAGCCGCTGAGGGTGATGGTGGCTGTAGTGGGCCACGTGTATTTTTGAAACAGGGTGGAGAAATTTATCGTGGTGCGGGACCCTCCTGTGTCCCATAGAAACTCGATGGGCTGTCCCCGAATTTTCGCTGCAACTACCGGTCGTCCGGACCTATCCCATAGGGTGTCGCAGACCCAACTGGGGGAGCCCGTACACCGTCAGTCCGTTCCGGTCAGGTCCGTCTGGTCTGAACGGGCGCTAACACTATGAATGGGCTCTGTCTTTTTCTTACTCAGTGTGCCCGTCTGCTGGGCTCTCTGTGGCTTTTTAGGGGCATTGCACTCTCTTGCGAAATGTCCCAACTGTCCGCAGTTGTACACTCCTGTGACTTAGGTGGGGGGCTGTTCTTTCCTTCATTCACCCATGCGGGGTTCTGGTGTGTTTTTACTGCCTACATATCTGCTCCGGCCTGCTTTTCCTCGGGATTCTTAACTGCGGGTTTACTTTGAACAGATTGCTCCCAAGTGCGGGACAATCTTTTCACTACCCACTTCTCGCTCTCGGCCTCCTCTGAGGGATCATAACTCGTGCAGGCTTTCTGTCCTGTTTCTGTGGCATGGGAGATAAGGGTGCGGGTCCATTTGGCCATGTTGTCTGGGGACAAATGGGCACGGTCTAAGTCTCCAAAGACTGCTGCGAAGTGGATCCACAGGTGTCCAGCAAACGCTGTGGGGTGCTCGGATTTCTTTTGCCTACATTTGTTGATGCCATCTACGGGGTCACCCCGGTTATACCCGATCGCATACAGGATCGCGGTATGCATTTCTGCAAGGGTGCCTCCTCCTACATTCTGTGGGTCGGGAAGGGCTGCTGCTACTGAAGGGTCTAAACTAAAAACTGTGAGCTTTACCTGCTCTCGCTCATCCAGGCCGTACATGGTCACCTGATGCTTGACTGTGGCAAAGAAATGGTGGGGGTCTGAGGTGGGGAGGAACGGTGTGATCTTATCGCACGCGTCCCGTAATTGGGTCACTGTTAAGGGGGCGGAGTATAGAAATTCCGCATCATCCGATGTGGCTGTGCGGTGGGTGGTTACTGGGTTCATCGGAGCTTGAACTATCTGCTGTGTGGGGGGTTGGGGCGCTTTCCTCTTTTGTGGCTTTCCCTGCGCACATGTTCCCTGAACATATCTCTGCGCTGTTTCGTTCAATTCTTCCCAATCAGGGCCCTCTTCCTGATCTAATTTTTCTCCAAAGGTTTCCTGGAAACGTTTCTGAACTGAAAGCAGCGATTGCAGCTCTGCAATCTGCTTCCGGCACTTTGCGTGGTCTAGCGTACTTTGTCTTTGTGCTGTGGTGGCAGCATGGAGTGCTCTTCACGCTGCCTTGAGGTCACTACACTGTCTCTGTAGTGCTTCTACCTGTTTTTCCGTTTCCTCACGTACCAGGACTGCATGTTGCGTGTCCTGATAGGCCTTTTCGTATTGAGACTGGAAGCTGCTTAAGTGCGCCAGACAAGACTGGTGTGCCCTTTTGGCATCCTCCACCTCTCCATCTTTTGCTGCCAACTTCCTTCTCAATTCCAAATTCTCCTTTTCTACCTCGCTTACATCGATCTTGCTCATTCGATGTATGCCCTCAACTTCTTTCTAGAGCGTCCTGACGACCTCCTCTGTGCCTCGCAATTGTGCCAAGCAGGACACGATTGCCATCGGCTTGCGAGCTTTCCCTAAGCTCTTTTTGTGAATCTCGCTCAGGTTCTCCCACCAAGTATGTCCTATACTCCCATGGCCTGATTCCTCGTTGTCACAGAATTCATTCCAAAGGGGCCATCCTTTCCCTTTGAGATATTTCCTGATCTCTTCCTCCCAAATGGGACATTGTCCCACTCTACTGCTGCTGGTTGCTGTGACCGCAAATTCCTCGGGGTTCATTAGGCGCTGCATTGCCTGCATTGCCATCTTTCCGATCCGAATGCTGCTCTTCAAATTTGGGACAGGGGTATTAATCTGAATGCTGCTCTTCAAATTTGGGACAGGGGTATTAACGCGGTGCTGTAAATACAGGTACGGCTTTCGCTACTTTCCGATGTACAAACTTCCGACAGTTTTGTCGCAACAAAAAAATCTATCAGTTTTACCTTACAGCCCTGTTAGTTACGCATGCATACACACACTTCCGAATTATGAGTATTGATCAGAACTGCTTGAACACTTGTGGTTTTCTGTTTCCAATTGGATCTCTAATTCAAATTCTGGGTTCTCCCGGAGTGGTTTTCCACTTCTAGATCGGGTCCCGTCAGGATGCCGCCAAATAATGTTGCTAACTTTGCCTTAGTTCAATTGCTCTGTTTTATTACCTGTGCTCTTGAGTCGCCAGGTATCTTTATGATACCGCCACGTGGTTCAAGACCGAGTAATGATCAATAATCCAATACACCGATTAGTAAGGTTTAAATCAAAGTACATTTATTATACACAGTAATCACTACTCATGCATAAATTCTACGTCTAAGCTACTTCTACAACTAACAGACCTATACTTAACTTGGAACTGGCCCACCAGGTCAGGGAAACAAATGGCCTTCGTTCTGGTCCTGAGCCTGCGGGATTCGAAGTTGGTACAGATTGGTAGCTAGGAGCGCCTATCTCGTAGCGAGCATTGAATTAAATTTACGATTCGATCTTCACTGGTCCGGTCAAGGTCAATGTTGGTTCGTTGTTGCTGGGTGACCTGGGCAGGACGAAGAGCTTGAAGAGGTGGCGAGGAAGAGAAGATAAGAGCGCGATTTGAACTTGGGGCTCAATTCTTATAGTCCCCAAGGGCTTCCCACCTTTCGGGGCGGACTCTGTACCTGGTCCCAAGTGATTCGACTTTGTCCCAATCGCTTGGTTCGATTTTCTCCAATGCTGGAGCGGTTCCCTGATCGATGGGCGGTCTTGAGGTGCTCGTTCACCTCCTTTTGTGTAGGCTCCTGCTGACGCCCAAGAGTCTGGTTTTGCTTTGTGTGTCTAAATGTTGCTTATTGTTTCCGGGGATTGCTCATTAGTATGCAGATGGTTGTTGTTTTGTTATGCTGATGGTTGCTGGTATCGATATTGTCTGGCCTTTCCAGAGGTAAATGCACAGCCAACCTGCAGCTGCTGGTTTGTGTCTTGTTGGCTGACTTACCCATCAGCCTTTGCCGTTTGCCATTTTGAATCGGGAGTTGGCCATTTTAAGTGGCTATACCTCCCAGGGTGAGCTTGGTGCAGCCTGCACCCAGAACGACAGATCAGGAGCCTTTGCATCAAGGGCCCACAGTGACACTGAGACTTGTTATGCTCAGATCCAGTAGGAACTACTTGCCTTCGTCTTCCATTGTCAGAAATTTCATGACTTCATATTTGATTGTCCCATAAGTGCCGAAACAGATCATCAGCCACTCATAACTATTCTTGAAAAGCCTTTTCAGACTGCATCTGCACTGCTGCAGCGCATGATGCTCAAGCTGGAACACTACATCCTCAGTGTCATCTACAAACGTGTTAAGGAACTGTACCTTGCTGATGTCCCTTCCTGAGCCTTCCTGCCCACTACTGACCAAGCAGATAATGAGGAGGACATCAACATCACGACCATAAAGATGCTTTCCTCTCGTCAAATCAAGGAATTTAAGGATACACCACAGGTGGATCTCACATGCAGACAGCTTCACAATGTCATCAGGAAAGGCTGACCGGAGTCCTCAAGTAAGCTTACCCTTGGGCAGCACGGTGGCACAGTGGTTAGCACTGATGCCTCACAGCGCCCAGGGTCCCAGATTCAATTCCAGCCTTGCGTGACTGAGTGCAATTTGCACATTCTCCTTGTGTCTGCGTGGGTTTTCTCCGGGTGGTCCAGTTTACTCCACAGTCCAAAGGTGTGCAAGTTAGGTGGATTGGCCGTGCTAAATTGCCCCTTAGTGTCCAAAGGTTAGGTGGGCGTACTGGGTTGCGGGGATAGGATGGGAGCATCAGAGGGTCGGTGCAGGCCTGATGGGCTGAATGGCCTCCTTCTGCACTCTAGGGATTCTATGATCTTAGACGAGCTCTGCACATTCTTCTCTGCGAGAGATGAACCAGCTGAACAAGACAGACTGATACTGTGTGACCAGCGATTCACCATCCCCACCTCTCTGCAAAGTTAACTTCACCAAGAACAACCAGATACATTTCGCCTCCATGAGGTGCCGAACCTCCCATGGTCACTCATAGCAGCTGATAACTTTGAATGGAATGGTAAACAGCAGTCGGTCCTTGTCGACTCATACTCCGGGTGTTTTGAACTTGACCACCTACCAGACATGAAGTGCAGCACAGTCATAATCAAACTCAAGAGACACTTTGTCACACATGGCATCCCTCAGAGGATAATGACGGACAATGCTTGCCAATTTGTCTCCAGTGAGTTCAGAAATGTTGTACACACATGGGACTTTTGTCACATCACACGTAGCCCCCAAGTCCACAGTCCAATGGCCTGGTGGAATGGATGGTATGCTCAGCTAAGCACCGACTTGAGAAATATGCCTGAGACCACACAGATGCTGCACCCGCAGCCTGCAAAATGTGCCAAGTCAGGGTCTGCCATCATCAGCACAATGACTGATCTCCATGCACAACAGGTCCATGATCCCCATTGCCAAGGCACTCTGGCAGCCAAAGGTCAGACCAACATGAGTGGCACCTACATGGAGCGCCAGCTAAGGAGAAAGAGCTATTCTGACCGAAATGCTCATAAACCCTGCCCTTTAACATCTGGTCAGATGGTCAGGATCCACACCACACGCGGCCACGACAAATTGGAAAAGGTACACAGTCATGTACCACAGCCAAAAAGTGATGGTGCCCAGTACATACACAACTAGCATCACCTATTTCAAATATCTGAGCCAGCACCATCACCATCATAGTGCTCAGGCATCCACCTTCCAATCCAGACAATCTACACTAATGAAAATGGGTCTCCTCCAGAGGCCAACGCAGCAAGCCCTGCAGCACAGGATACACCGTAAGGATGCCTGATGATATCCACACTGAAGACACCAACCTGAGAGAACCGCCAGCATAGCCAAGTGAAACAATCGCCCACTCAGGGTGCATGAGTAAACCAAATACAAGACTCCAGGACTTTGTCATGAACTAGTCTACAATTTGTTTTACAAAGTGGGGGTGAAAGTGGATACTGTAGCCACCTGAGTTGGCCACTTCCTGACTTAAAATGGAGAACCGCAAAGGCTGAGGGGAAATTCAACCAACACAGGCAAAGACTAGCAAATACAGAGATCATGTATATTGGAACCTGCAAAACAAGCAGACTGCACCGAAACTAGCAGCCATCTGCATAGTAATGTAGCAGCCATCTACATAGTAATGTGCGATTCCCAGGTACAATGGCAACAGGTAAGGTAAACAAAGCCAAGCCAGACTCCTCGGCGCCAGCAGGAGCCAAGACAAAGGAAGGCCAACGGACATTTAGGGACTGCCCAACGATCAGGGAACCGCTCCAGCATTGGAGAAATCGATCCAAGTGATCGGAAAGCAGTCCAATCACTTGGAACCAGGTACAGGGTCCGCCCCGAAGGGCGGGAAGTCCCTGGGGACTATAAAGTAAAGCCCCCAAGTTCAAATCGTCCTTCTTTGGCAGGGTCACTCAGCAACTTGAACCAACCCTTGACAGTGACCTGTCTTGTTGCCTCCAAGCAAATAAGTCTCAAGTCAATGCTCGCTATGAGATAGGCACTCCTAGCTACCAGTCCATACCAGCTTTTGAATCCTGCAGACTCAGGACCTGAACGAAAGACCATTTGTTCCCCTGACCCGGTGGGCCAGTTCCGAAGCTAAGTATAGGCCTGTTAGTGATAGAAATAGCCTAGAAAGTAGAGTTTATGCATGAGTAGTGATTTACTGTGTATAATAAATGTGTTTTGATTTGAATCTTACTAATTGGTATGTTGAGTTATTGATCATTACTTGAACTTGAACCTCGTGGCGGTATCATAAAGATACCTGGCGACTCTAGAGCAAAGGTTGTAAAACAGAGCCAATTGAACCAACCAAAAGTTAGCAACAATACAATGGACTATTCATCAGCTTCGGCAACCCAATCAGTGTTTTTCACAATGTAAATAGCTATATGTTGGTAGTCTGTACAATTTGTATGTTGTCGCAACTTAAACGGGGCAGATGTAGACAGGGTGGTAACATGGATACTAGGATGATGTGGGTACTTAAGGGGTCACGTGTTGGGAGCATGGGATTTCTCCCCTTGGCGCATGCAAGAGCTGCTCAGCGTTAACAATAAACCATTACTGTTCTAAGTCCTTGGTCCCCAGTCATTTCAATCCAGTACTTCTACAGGCAAGCCTCAGAATACAAAGCAAAACCAGTGAAAAAATCAATTTTGTGCGAATAAATAATGAGCAGAAGGATATCACCAAAATTGCAGTTTAACATTATTGCAAATTTGGAAGCAAAGCCTATTTTTATGCTTGATTTTCCATGTATAATTAAGATCATTTTTCAAAGTTCTTCTTTCTATGAGCACTAGATATTAAAAATGCATTGACAGATGTTCATCCTTCTCAAATGACACCATGCAAATTGAGGACAGATTATTCTTTGTCCACTGTATTTCTTGTCAAACCACTTTGTTCAACTAGAAAAGATTAATTATGCCACACATCTGGCAGAAATTAGAATGAAAATACTATTTGATAACCACACAATAATTAACATGGAACAACATTGATTTTACATGTATTTGTTCAGTTGTGTTGACAGCAAATTTCCAACTGCTCCTTCAGGTTTCTTTTCAAATATTGATGAATATCACAACAGAGATTTTAACTTTTAGGTGGTAAACAAGGGAAATGTGCCAGATCTCCTACCTGGGAATTGTTGTGGAAAGCTGGTCAATTTTAATAGCTGGGGTTTGGTAACATTGTACTGGTCAGCTTCCCTCTCAATATGGATGTAAAGAGGCAGCTTTGGCTCCTGCTCTCCCTGGCCACATGTACTTCTATTTGTGACTTGGGCATTAGCATATTTCATTGGTTCAAGTGTCCACTGGAGTCGCTGTGGCAAGTAAGCCTATAAAATTGACGCAGGGTTCGGTGTGAAAAGGGTCATAGAACTGTATCTGAACAGCAAAAAGTACCGTATTGGTTGCAAATTCCATTCTGCCCAAATTTTGCTCAGTGGAAAGATAAAATTCTCACTTAAATAAAGAGTAAAATGTAGTCATTTTCTGGAACAAATATCATGGCCCAGACTTTGCACTAAATATGATGATGAAGTTATACTCTTTTGGGTTGAACCAAAATGATGAAGTTATAAGTACTCACTGTTATTAAGAAGTAAATTGGACAGCAACTTCCAGCACACATACAGCTAAATGTGGAAATCAGTAAAGTACTGTCCAATAGAATCATAGAACCTCTACAGTGCAGAAGAAGGCCATTCAGCCCACCGAGTCCACACTGGCCCTCTGAAAGAGCACCCTCCTTCGGCCTGCTCCTCTGCCCTATCCCCGTACTGAACCTGAACATCTCTAAACACCAATGGGCAATTTAACATGGTCAATCCACCTATCCTGCACATCTTTGGACTGTGGGAGGAAACTGTAGCACCCAAAGGAAACCCACATAGACATGGGGGGCAATAGCAAAATCCTCACAGTCACCCAAGGCCGGAATTGAACCCGGGTCCCTGATGGCTTGAGGCAACAGTGCTAACCACTGTGCCACCGTGCTGCCCAATAAGCCCACTTCCATGAGAGACTTGGCATCAAAACACATGAAGGCCAGATAGTTGGGTTACATACCCAATCAATACAGGAGAAAAACATAAGGCTTGTTCATTCAAATGTAAGTGAATTTTAATGTCATAGTAATGAATGAAAATCGCTTATTGTCACAAGTAGGCTTCAAATGAAGTTACTGTGAAAAGCCCCTAGTCGCCACATTCCAGCGCCTGTTCGGAGAGGCTGGTACAGGAATTCAACCATGCTGCTGGCCTGCCGTGATCTGCTTTAAAAGCCAGCGATTTAGCCCTGAACAAAACCAGCCCCTAAACCAGAAATAATTAGTAAGTCTTAATTATTGCCAAACAACGTCTCTGGCACTGAAAACTTACTTTTACAAGTAGAGAGTCTTATTCACAAGAACACAAGGAATGGAAGGAGTAGACCCTATGGCTCTTTGAGCCTGCTCCACCTTTCAATACCATTGTGGCTGATCCCAGACTTCAATTCCACTTTCCTGCCCTTTCTCCATATTCCTTGATTTCCTGACAGCCCAGAAATCTGTCTATCGCAGCTTTCAATGTATTCAATGCGAGAGAATTCACCACGCTCTGGGGAAGAGAATTTCTTAGATTCACAGTTATTTGAGTGAAGTAATTTTCCCTTATCTCAGTCCTAAATGATCGTCCCCTTATCCTGAGACTGTGCCCAAGCATTTTAGCTTCACGGACCAGCCGAAACAATCTCTCAGGTTTTAATTATTGATGGAGGTTTAAAAAATCTTGGCCTTTAATTTGTTTTCTGTATTTGCTTTTATATTAAATTAAATATTCTAACTTATGCTGTCCGGTTTAGGCAATGAGAGCAGAATATTAGCTGCCAAGTGTTTGGGTGCAGGCATGGTGGTGAAATCCCTGAGAAATGTTGGTGGGTTAGAAACTTGACTTGACACTATCCACATCTGGGTGTTATGGGAGCTCATTTGGAGAAAGGTGGGAAAAAGGCCCCGCCTTCTCAACCTTGCCCCTCGTGTGAGGTGTGGTGATCCGATCTTCAGATTAAATCACCACCAACCAGCTCTCCCCCCTCAAAGTTGAAAGCAGCCTATGGTTATCTGGGACTGTGGTGACTTTACCTTTCTCTAGGTGGGAAGCCATCGTGGGACTGTCAGGTTACTGACTTAAATATGCAAACAAGAAATTACTTGTGTTTTTAACTTCCCAAAATCAACAGTAGCTTTGACAAAGAGTCATCGGGCTCGAAACATTAGCTCTTTTCTCTCCCTACAGATGCTGCCAGGCCTGCTGAGATTTTCCAGCATTTTCTCCTTAGTTTCAGATTCCAGCATCCGCAGTAATTTGTTTTTATCCAGTCTATAAGTGTTTCTGCTCCGCTGGACTCAGACAGAACAATGCAATGAATTCCATTGATTTGTTCACCTTGTGCACAAGTCAATAAAGATTGATCGAAGAGTACTCGCCGGGTATACCTTGCATAATTCCGACAGCACCACTTAGGACAATAGGAGTGGGAAAAGGTAGACTTCTTAATTACACTAGAGATTGCTTTGGTTTTGTATAATAATGTTCATTACATTATGTTTATGCTATATAAAAATGAATCATGCATGATATTTAAACTCTTCATTCTCCTGCCATCCACTTTGTGGTACCCCAGATTCCACTTGGAGCCTTCAGGAGAATTTCATGATGCAGGTTGGAAGATAAGGAAGGAGTGCGAATCTAAGAGTTGTTTTTTGACAGTAGGAATGATTTGGGTTGGGGTGGAGGCAGGCTGGGGATGGGATTGGGCAGTACAGGGTTTCTGATAGCATTGCCATATGTCCTGATTCACTCAGACTAGATGAAGTTCTATCGATCTTTGTCAAGCTTTTCTGACTGGCAAGTGAGTGGCTGCAGGCAACATGACCAAATCTGCCTCCTCCTGCTCTTTTTCCTCCTCCTCAGATACTAAGTGGTCTGCATCTTTCTCCTCCGGCAATTCCAATCCTTTTTGCTGTGTGATGATGTACAGGCACAGCGGCCAACTACCATTCTCAACACATGCTACTATGTACTGAAGAGAATCCCCAGACCTGTCCAAGTACCTGATCAAATCTTCAGCAACCTCATGGTTTGTTCAATAATTGCCTTTGTGGTGACATGAGTCTTATTATAACTTGCCTCTATATCAGTGGTAGGTCTCCTGATAGGTGCTTTGACAAAGAGTCATCGGACTTGAAACGTTAGCTCTTTTCTCTCCTTACAGATACTGCCAGACCTGCTGAGATTTTCCAGCATTTTCTTTTTCGAAACACTTATAGCTTTTTCAACCAATAGGTTTGCAATTGCAGTCTAATCCTTCATTTGCATGTCAACACACCAAAAAATCACAGTTAACCTTTCATTTCAAACCAATGAGGGGACAGTAATTCTAGCCAATATAAAGCAGGCAAATGGACCAATAGAAAAACAAGCATTTTCAATCCTTCGTTTGCATGCTTATCTCCCCACCTGCCCTTGGATGTTACTGTAGTTTACAGAAAAGCACATTAAGAAACAGTTTATTATGGATTCCACAGTGCACCTTGTGCAGCTTCAGCTGAATTAGAAGTAGGCTGCTCGTTGTCCTGCTCTGACAGGTAAGATGCATGTGGTGGACATCCTCTTGGTTTTGGAAATTGTGAGGGACATGCTGAAGTTTACCTCAGCTACACCTGTGCAGGGACAGACACAGTCACTGGGGCAGGAGTCATCATGTGGGGCCCTGTCTGAGATGAGGGGCAGGGAAAGGGATGAGAACAGGGAGCTCCTTGAGGAGAGTCCCCACTTCCTTGTGCCCTTTCTCCATCTTCCTTCTCATGGCTTACCTGCACTTCTATGCTAGCCAAGAATTGGAGAACACTTTTCTGTACTTCCCAGCCTTCACACCACCTGTATTTTCCAGCTAATAAATACAAGTTTAAGGCTATATTAAATTAATTTTTCAACAGAGAAACACATGTTTAAGGTTATATTTGCTTTAAAAGTCATAACAGCGGATCAAGCAAGTGAAACAGCCTTGCTGCCAAGAAGATGCCAGGTATTTAAGACACATCTACTGTGCATGGTAACTGAAGAACAGAAATAGGTCTTCCTGCAAAAGAAAATGAAATATGAAGCTGGTTTCATGTTCAAAGTTGTTGCTAGCTCATCAAATAACTGCTGCAGCGAGAGAATTCAATGTTAGTGAAAAACTGACGTGGGAATGGAAGAAAAAGGAATCCGCCCTGAAGAAGATGCCCAGGAACTAATGCATCATAAGAACAGGGACCAGACACTGGCCTGATTTGGAGAAGCATGTTTCAGAATGGGTCCTCGAAAATCATCAGAATGGTTGGATAATCACCAGAAATGCCTTACTTAAATGGTCAACTCAAGCTCTGAGTTGAATGCAGATTTCTGAACAACAGCTGGTTGGTGTCACCACTTTTGGAACAAAAATGTCTAATGTTGTGACAGAAGATCAAGGTTGCTCAGAGACTACCAAGAGATCACAATGGAAAAATTACCAATGCACCACCATCTGGTGGCTGCAAGTACATGTGTATCCATTATGTCACATCATTAAACATAAAGTCATTTGGGAAATCAAGTGTCCTGCAGGGGTTTTCGTGCATTTTCATGACAATGGTTGGATGATTCAGGTTGGAGTGAAATTGCGGTTCAATTATTTGTGGAATATGCATCATGGTAGCCTATGTAAAGAATACAGCTTATTAGTGCGAAGCACGCTCAGATCCCATACGAACAATGAGATCACGAAGTGCCTATGAAGATGTAACACCCACATTGTAGTTATACTGGGTCTAACATCCATAGTTCAACCTTTGTATGCTTCCCCAACAAGCCATTCAAGAATTACGTTTGCACCAAATGGGATAGGTGGATGGTTGATGGACAAAAAACCTATGTAAAAAATGGACATATGAGTTTGCCCCGCTCAATGTTTTGTGTGGTTCTGTCATCAAAACATGGGAAGATATTCATCTGCACAACTGTCATCAGATTGTTCAAAAAATGCACAATATCCAAACCAATGGGCAGAGAGGAAGATGATTTGTGTGGATGGATTCTTATGAAACTAAACCACTACCTTTGGTTCAGAGTGTTTTCCTAAGATGATGCCATAGCCAAGGTGACTGAGGATGAATTCAGTGAGCTCTATTTCTGATGGCCAAGACTATGAATTTGATGATTTTTATAATGTTATGTTTGTGGTTCAAGCTATCCTTGTAGAAATATTTAATTAAATGAAATATAACATGTTGATTTAATTTGAATTACTGGTGTTATATATTTTTCACATTTATGATTATCCATGTGCAGAAAAAAAAGCCTATATTTTCCTTTCTGCAAACTTCCTTTAATAATAATCTTTATTAGTGTCACAAGTAGGCTTACATTAACACTGCAATGAAAATCTCCTTGTCGCCACAGTCTGGCACCTGTTCAGGGCACTGAGGGAAAATTCAGAATGTCCAATTCACCTAACAAGCACGTCTTTTGGGACTTGTGGGAGAAAGCTGGAGCGCCGGGAGGAAAACCACGAGGAGAACATGTAGACTTCACACAGTGAACCCAGATCCCTGATGTTGTGAAGCAACAGTGCTAACCACTGTGCAGACACACAGGGTGGGATTCTCCCGCAATTGGCGGGACAACCTGACACCGGCGCCAAGAACGGCGCAAACCACTCTGGCATTGGGCCAACCAGAAGTTGCAGAATCCTTCGCATACCCGGGGGCTAAGTCGGCGGCAGAGGGGTTGGTGCCATGCCAACTGGCAACGAAGGGCCGACGCAATTTGGCGCATGCGCAGAACCGGCAGCGTAGTTCCGCGCATGCACAGACCGGCCGGCGTGTTCCTGCGCATGCGCAGGGTAGTTCTTCTCCACGCCTGCCATGGCGGAGCCCTACAGAGGCCGGAGTGGAAGGAAGGAGTGCCCCAACGGTACAGGCCTGCCCGCAGATCGATGGGCCCCGACCGCGGGCCAGGCCACTGTGGGGGCCCCTGCTGGGGCCTGATCCCCCTGCGCTCCCCCCGAGGACTCCACTAGATGGTCTCCCAGCCATGTCCCGCCATGTGGGACCATGTCCAATTCATACCTGCCGGCGGGACTGGCCAGGAACTGACGGCCGCTCGGCCCAATGAGGCCCGGAGAATTGCCGGGGGGCCGCTGCCAACGGCCTCCCTGACCGGCATGGCGTAAACCCCACCCCCACCTGAAAACTGGCGCCGGAGGCTACAGCCGCTGGCATCGGAGCGGGATTCACGGCGTCCCCCGGGGATTCTCCAACCCGGCGGAGGGTCGGAGAATCCTGCCCACAGTTCTGGGGAGTATTTCAAAGAGGGTTAATTGGTTTTCTGATTATGACATTAATTTCCAAGAAATACACATGTAACCTGGAGTTGCCATGTTATTAAGGAATAGGATAAATGGAATGCCAATTGCAAACGTTTTTTTTTTTCAGTTCAGAACACCGGAAATTCATACAAAGATTCATGAGACTGTTTTCTGTTTGGTAGTCTTCGGTGTTGAAGCATGGGCGAAATTCTCCGTTATCGGCGCAAAGTCCGCCGATCGGCGCAAAAAACGGCGCAAATCCGACTTGCGTCACGTCGGAAAAAAGGGTCGAAAGTCTCCGGTCCGAAATGGGCTAGCAGCGACGTAACGGGATCCGCGCTTGCGCACGTGGTTGACGCCGTGCAGCGTCATACGCGCCGCACGGCGTGACGGCTCATAAGGCCGCGCTGCTCCCCCCCACCCGACCAGAACACCCGACCGGAACACCCGACTGGATGGCTGGCCGCCGCTCAGCCCCGAGGTTCGGTCACAGGATGTGGAGGCGCTCCTGGACGCAGTGGAGCAGAGGAGGGATGCCCTGTATCCCGGGCACGGCCGCAGAGTTGCCCCACGCCACAGCCAGCGTCTGTGGAGGGAAGTGGCAGAGGCCGTCACCTCTGTGGCCCTGACACCACGGACAGGCACCCAGTGCCACAAGAAGGTGAACGACCTCGTCAGAGCAGGCAGGGTGAGCCTCCCCATATCCCCCATATCCCCCCTCCCCCATATCCCTCCTCTCCCCCATATCCCCCATAACCCCCCTCCCCCATATCCCCCCCTCCCCCACATCCCCCCTCCCCCATATCCCCCATATCCCCCCTCCCCCATATCCCCCTCCCCCATATCCCCCCTCCCCATATCCCCCCTCCCCATACCCCCCTCCCCATATCCCCCTCCCCATAGCCCCCCTCCCCCATATCCCCCCTCCCCATATCCCCATCCCCCATATCCCCCCTCCCCCATATCCCCCCTCCCCCATAACCCCCCTCCCCATATCCCCCCTCCCCCATATCCCCCCTCCCCCATATCCCCCCTGCCCCATATCCCCCTTCCCCCATACCCCCCTCCCCATATCCCCCATATCCCCCTCCCCATATCCCCCCTCCCCCATATCCCCCCTCCCCCATATCCCCCCTCCCCATATCCCCCCTCCCCATATCCGCCCTCTCCCATATCCCCCATAGCCCCCTCCCCATATCCCCCCTCCCCCATATCCCCCCTCCCCCATATCCCCAAGTGAATCCAGCCCTAACCTTAACCTCTGCAATGCACGCGGAACCGATGGCGTGCATTCATATACCTGCCTAACAGTGTTGCCTTTTACCCCTGCCACCACCCACCCCCCCCCCCCCCCCCCACAGGAGAAGCGCGCACACAACAATAGGGAGCATGTGAGGACGGGAGGAGGCCCCGCTAATGAGAGGCCACTGACCGAACACGAGGAAAAGGCCCTGGAACTGGCTGGCGGACCTGACGACCGGGAGGTTGCTGATGCAGAGGTCGGGGGCGTAGTAGCAAGTGAGCCACCGACAGCCCGTCCCCATATCCCCCCTCCCCTATATCCCCCTCCCCCATACCACCTGATCACTGCCTGTGTGTCTAACCATGCATGCTTCATTGTGTATCGCAGGACCAAACATCCAGGCACCCATCCCCGCAGATGCAGACCGCCCGCAGGATGCCCCTCGGAGGCCATGGGAGACAGAGAGACCCGGACCCTCCAGCATGCGACGCCCGCAGGATGCCCCTCGCACACCACGGGAGACGGAAAGACCTGGAGCAACAGGGAGACGACACCCCCGTCACGTGCGGGAGCGACCACCCAGCGATGAGGGGGGCAGCCACAGGCCCCCGTCACATCCGAGCCAGGACACAACTACCCAGGACACCACTACCCAGGACACCACTACCCAGGACACCACTACCCAGGACACCACTACCCGGGACACCACTATCCGGGACACCACTACCCGGGACAGCACTACCCAGGAAGACGAAATACCGGACAGTGACTCAGAGTGGATGGGTGGAGACGAACCCCCACCCCTAAGTGCCATGGACTCAGAGTGGGACGAAGAGCACGACACAACGCCACTGCTGTCACCAACACCCTCCACCATCGCAGAAACACTCACCTCGGTTGGGCACTTTAGTGATGAGGCGTCTGGTACACTCACTGGTGCGCACAACACAGCCATCCCGGTACAGCAGGTGGAGGTAGGAGCAGCAGAGGGGCCGGGCGGTCGGAGGGCAGCCCAGTCCAAGCGAACATCTGCCGCCCAGATGGATCCCGGGTTCCTGGAGTTACCACACCCACACATAGATCCGATGCAACCACCGATCCGGAGACAAGCGAAGTGGGTGACGGGCGGCTTGCGGCAGCTGCGGTCGCAGGTGGAGGAGTCCACCCGCGTCCAGGAACTGGAAGTGGTGCCGGTCATGCGTGCCACCCAGGCCGACACCGCACGGGTGGCGTCCGCGGTGGAGGCAATGGGTGCGATGGTGTCAGACATGGGGAACGGTTTGCGAGGCCTGGGGCTTTCCGTGCAGGCGGCGTCTGTGGCCCAGGAAATGGCTGCCGTCTCACAGGAGGCCATGAGCCAGTGCCAGCGCCAGATGGCAGAGGCGCTCAACGCCATAGCCCAGTCTCAGCAGGCCATGGCCCAGTCTCAGCAGGCCATGGCCCAGTCTCTGCAGGCCATCGCTGAGGGCATCGGCGCCAGTGGCCATGTGCGAGCCGGCGTCGCACTGTCACAGACAGGGTTTGCCAACCCCCTGGGCTCCATGGCTGCAAACCTGCAGACCCCTGTCGATATCAGCACGGGCCTCCAGGCCTGGCAGCGCCAGATGTCGGGGGGGCGTCTGATGGCCAGTCCGTTCGCATCCCCCACCCATGTAGAGGCCTGGGGGCCATCGGGCACCCCGAGGGAGGAGGAGGTGGTGTGGTCCGTCCCGGCTCCCTCTGTAGGGGAGGTCCCGGTACACCGCGACACCTCGGACTCCCCTCCCCTTCCGTCCCAGGTGCATCGGGTGGGCAACGGGCAGGACAGGCTGGCAGCTCGCCATCCCAGTCGCCCGTGCCGCAGCCTGGCCCATCTAGGCCAGGACGCCACAGGAAACGGCCGCCAAAGGGAACCAGTGTCAGAGGGCAGGAATCACAGGAGTCCACCTCCAGTTCTGCTGTACCGTCTGGGGAACCACGTAGACGTAGTCAAAGGGCCCGTAAGGCCAAACAATTAGACACTGAGTAAGTTGGCACGGTTGCAGGGCACAGATGAGTTTTAGGGGCTAGGGCACGTGCATGAACTCCTTTGGTTATTAAAGTCAATGTTACACCTACAGAAGCTGCCTTTGTGCTCTATCCAAAGTGTGCGGGGGTGTCATGTACGTTGAGCGCAAGTGTGTGTGTGAGGGGTGGTCTTACTTCAGCCCCAGGTGAGTCTGCCCCCTTCCCCCTGGGCCGCCATCAACATCCCCCCGGGCAGAGGACGGGACCGTGCGCTGCAGTGTCACAGCCGCATGCAGGGATGGTCCGGGTGGATGGTGGTACTGTGGCCATGGGTCAGACATAGTCCAACGATGTAGAGCCAGGAGCTCACCGCAGGGCGGGTTGTCATCATCCTCCATGGCCTGCGATAGACACGCGTCCACCCGCAACTGTGTGAGCCCGGCCCGTTGTGCCACAGGTGGATCGGCAATGGGGGGGGGGTGGTGTGCATGCGGGTGGGGTGGGTGGGGTTGGGGAGGGGGGGCGAGGGTGCTGGGTGGGTGGATGGGTGGGGGGTGTGGGTGGTCGGCTGTTGCCATGGTGTGCGGTCTGTGGCCATACTACCCGATTCCCACGCCCATCTAGTCAGTGAAGCGGGCGTCTATCAGTCTGTCCCGTGCCCGCTGGGCCAGCCGGTAACGGTGGACAGCCACCCGCCTGTGTCTAAACCGTCTGCCCTGACCATTACCCTCATCCCCCTCACCTGGGGAGGACTGCGTCTCTTCCTGCTGCTCCTCCACTCCGCCCTCCTCTGCCTGCGGCACATCACCCCTCTGTTGGGCTATGTTGTGCAGGACGCAGCACACCACAATGATGCGGCCGACCCTATCTGACCGATACTGGAGGGCGCCCCCAGAGAGGTCCAGGCACCTGAAACGCATCTTCAGCACGCCAAAGCACCTCTCTATCACTCCCCTTGTCGCTACATGGGCATCATTGTAGCGGTTCCCCGCCTCATTGCGTGGCCTCCGTACAGGCGTCATCAGCCACGATCGCAATGGGTAGCCCCTGTCGCCCAGCAACCAGCCCCTCAGCCGGGGATGGTGCCCCTCGTACATGCCGGGGATGGATGACCGCGACAACACGAATGAGTCGTGTACACTGCCTGGGTGACGGGCGCAGACGTGCAGGATCATCATGCGGTGGTCGCAGACCACCTGTACGTTCATCGGATAGGTCCCCTTCCTGTTAGTGAACACGGCCCTGTTATCTGCAGGTGGCCGCACGGCGACGTGCATCCCATCGATCGCGCCCTGGACCATGGGGAACCCGGCCACGGCAGAGAAGCCCACGGCCCGGGCATCTTGACTGGCCCGGTCCACGGGGAAGCGGATGTAGCGGTGCGCCATGGCATATAGGGCATCTGTCACTGCCCGGATGCACCGGTGCACCGATGTCTGCGATATGCCGGACAGGTCCCCACTCGGTGCCTGGAATGACCCCGTTGCATAAAAGTTCAGGGCCACCGTAACCTTGACGGACACGGGGAGAGGGTGTCCCCCGCCAGTGCCACGCGGTGACAGGTGTGCCAGCAGGTGGCAGATGTGTGCCACGGTTTCCCGGCTCATCCGGAGTCTCCTCCTGCATTCCCGGTCCGTGAGGTCCTGGTATGACTGCCTGGGCCGGTACACACGGGGCGCCCTCTGGTGCCTCCGTTGCCGTGGGGCTGCGACGTCCTCCTCCCCCTCCTCGTCCTGTCCGTCGGGTGTCCCTCCAGCCTGGGCGGCTGCCGCCTGCCTCTCTGCAGCAGCCCGCGCCGCCTCTCTGGCACGCTCCTCCTCCTCCTCCTCCTCATCCAGGGCAACATAGACATGAGCGGCTGCCGCCACGGCGGCCAGCATCGCTGGATGATCTAAAAACATGACGGCCTGGTGGGGGAGGGGAACGACGACATGTCATCATTGCCCATATCCCCTCCTCCCCCCAGCCAGGTGGCATGGACCGCATGGGTCCAACTGTTGGAGGCTGGCACCTGGCCAGGTGGACCAACTCACTTGCCCTCCCATCCCCCTCCCCAACAGGGACCCCCCCCAACCTCCACCCCGGCACGGACCCCCCCCCCGCACCCCTCTCCCCGGCACGGACCCCCCCCAACCTCCACCCCGGCACGGGCACCCCCATCCCCCTCCCTGGCACTGACCCCCCCCAACCTCCACCCCGGCACGGACCCCCCCCCAACCTCCACCCCGGCACGGACACCCCCATCCCCCTCCCCGGCACGGACCCCCCCCCAACCTCCACCCCGGCAGGGACCCCTCCCCCAACCTCCACCACTGCACGGACCCCCCCCCCCATCCCCCTCCCGGCACGGACCCCCCCCCCAACCTCCACCCCGGCACGGACACCCCCATCCACCTCCCCGGCACGGACCCCCCCCCAACCTCCACCCCGGCACGGACACCCTCATCCCCCTCCCCGGCACGGACCCCCCCCAACCTCCAGCCCGGCACGGACCCCCCATCCCCCTCCCCGGCAAGGACCCCCCCAAACTCCACCCAGGCACGGACACCCCCATCCCCCTCCCCGGCACGGACCCCCCCCCCCAACCTCCACCCCGGCACGGACACCCCCATCCCCCTCCCCGGCACGGACCCCCCAACCTCCACCCCGGCACGGACACCCCCATCCCCCTCCCCGGCACGGACCCCCCCCAACCTCCACCACGGCACGGACCCCCCCCCCAAACTCCACCCCGGCACGGACCCCCGCCATCCCCCTCCCCGGCACGGAACCCCCCCCAACCTCCACCCCGGCACGGACCCCCCCCAACCTCCACCCCGGCACGGACACCCCCATCCCCCTCCCCGGCATGGACCCCCCCCCAACCTCCACCCCGGCACGGACACCCCCATCCCCCTCCCCGGCACGGACCCCCCCCCAACCTCCACCCCGGCACGGACACCCCCATCCCCCTCCCCGGCACGGACCCCCCCCCAACCTACACCCCAGCACGGACACCCCCATCCCCTTCCCCGGCACGGACCCCCCCCCCCCAACCTCCACCCCGGCACGGACACCCCCATCCCCCTCCCCGGCACGGACCCCCCCCCAACCTCCACCCCGGCACGGACCCCCCCCAACCTCCACCCCGGCACGGACCCCCCCCATCCCCCTCCCCGGCACGGACCCCCCCCCAACCTCCACCCCGGCACGGACACCCCCATCCCCCTCCCCGGCACGGACCCCCTCCCGGCACTCCCCCGGAGCCCAGCCTACTCTAACCGCACACACACACACACAACCCGAGACACACCTCTCCTCACGCATTCAGACTGCGGCCACGCCATCGCCTGCCCAGAGCCAACCCCCCAGGCCGTCACTCACCTCCACGCTGGTCGGCGTGAACCTGGAGCACAGGGTCACGCCGATGAAAAGGAGATTTAATTTACGTCGACGTGAACGGTCATCACGTCGACGGGACTTCGGCCCATCCGCAAGGGAGAATATCGGCAGGCCGAAAATCGGCTGCCTTGCGCAGACCCGTGACATTCTCCGCGGCAGCGGCGCCATTAACGCCCCGCCGACTTTTCTCCCTTCGGAGACTTCGGCAACCGGTGGGGGCGGGATTCACGGCGGCCAACGGCCATTCTCCGACCCTCTGGGGGGTCGGAGAATGACGCCCGTCATTTCCGCGCCAGCTGGCGGGGCAACAAAGGCCATGGGCGAAATTCTCCGGAAATGGCGAGATGTCCGCCGACTGGCGCCCAAAACGGCGCCAATCAGATGGGCATCGCGCCGCCCCAAAGGTGCGGAATGCTCCGCATCTTTGGGGGCCGAGCCCCAACATTGAGGGGCTAGGTCGGCGCCGGAGGAATTTCCGCCCTGTCAGCTGGCGGAAACGGCCTTTGTTGCCCCGCCAGCTGGCGTGGAAATGACATCTCCGGGCGGCGCATGCGCGGGAGCGTCAGCGGCCGCTGACAGTTTCCCGCACATGCACAGTGGAGGGAGTCTCTTCCACCTCCGCCATGGTGGAGACCGTGGCGGAGGTAGAAGGGAAAGAGTGCCCCCACGGCACAGGCCCGCCCGCGGATCGGTGGTCCCCGATCGTGGGCCAGGCCACCGTGGGGGTACCCCCCCGGGGTCAGACCGCCCCGCGCCCCCCCCAGGACCCCAGAGCCCGCCCATGCCGCCTTGCCCCGCCGGTAAGGTAGGTGATTTCATTTACGCTGGCGGGACAGGCAATTTATCGGCGGGACTTCGGCCCAACCGGGCCGGAGAATCGAGCGGGGGGCCCGCCAACTGGCGCGGCACGATTCCCGCCCCCGCCGAATATCCGGTGCCGGAGACTTCGGCAACCGGCGGGTGCGCGATTCCCGCCAGCCCCCGGCGATTCTCCAACCCGGCAGGGGGTCGGAGAATGTCGCCCCCGTTTCCGCCAGCTGGCGGGGCGGAAATTCCTCCGGCGCTGACCTAGCCCCTCAATGTTGGGGCTCGGCCCCCAAAGATGCGGAGCATTCCGCACCTTTGGGGCGGCGCGATGCCCGTCTGATTGGCGCCGTTTTGGGCGCCAGTCGGCGGACATCGTGCCGTTTCCGGAGAATTTCACCCATAGTCTCCACAGGGACCGTAATTTCAAAATGGCGACCACCTCTAACATCACGAGTGGCTTGCATTTTCTACTCAGCATATAAGTCAACTCTTATTTTTAGAAGGATTTCAACGGTTGAGTTATATGCTGCGATCTATGGTAAATTCAATAAGGGGAGTACTTAGAATGTGTAGCTTGTTATCACAAGAAGTGATTGAAGCAAATAACTTAGATACTTTCAGAAGGACATAAGGGCCAGAATTTCATGCTCCTCTGATAGCGGATTTTTAGGCGGGGGTGGAGCGTGAAATTGAAGGAACAGGTTTCCCTCCAAGTTCCTGCCCACCCCGACCACATAGCGATTTTATACTTGGGCAGGCAGGGGAACCTGCCATTGCTCACATTGAGGACATTAAGTGGTCAATTATAGGCTTCCCAAAGGCAATTTCCCACCAAATATTAAATTTTTCAGCTGGCAGGAAGATTTTCCTGGCGAGAGAAAAAGCAGGGAAAGAATGAGCCTAGATCTTGGGTGGGGAGCGGGGATGGGGGTGGGGAATGGCTTCACCAGAAGCTGCTTATCACCATTAGCACCTCTCCTTCAGGTCGAGTGGCTGCTGGACCTTCTTCTGACCCCTGCCCCCCCTCACCCCAACCTGGCCTTTCCCATGACTCCCCAGTTGCCTCTTTTACAACTCCCCAAACTTCCCTATCCTTTCTGCCCTGGAACCCTTTGAACTTATTTTGCCCTCTGTTCCCAAGACTCATACTCAGGCGTATTAGCGCATTTCCTCTTCAGTTCACAGTGGCTATTGTCATTGCAGGGTCCGGAGAGGTACTGGCCAATCTGACTGGTCGGCATCGCTCTTGAGTGAGGGGCGGAAGTTCTGCCAGGACCCTCTTAATGCTCATTCAGGCATGAAATGGCTGCGGCGCACTCGGAGCTTGTCAGAAGGCGGGAAATTCAGGCCACGAATTAGGAGCAAGAGTAGACCAGACAGCACCTCAGGCCTGCTGAGCTTTTCAAATATGATTAGGTTGATCTCCTGTCTTTACCCCACTTCTCCACCCGCATCCCACATCCCTCGATTCCCTGAAAGATCAAAAATCTATTTAACTGAACCTTAAATGTATTCAACAATGGAACATCCACAACACTCTGGTGTACAGAATTCTAAAGAAAGAAAAGTAAACAGGTATATGAGAGAAAAGGGAATAAATAATTATTCTTAAGACTGAGTGAAATGAGACAATACTGGTATGGATTAGAGACACCAGCAGGTTAGATGATCTGAATGGGCTGCTTATTTGATATCTGAAAGTTTTTCCAAGGTATTTATTCAAACTCTATGTAAAATATTCTAGATTGTAGTTTCTGGAATATGCGGGAGTCTGTTTAAATCCCTTGTATGTTTTGTTCAAAGTTGGGTGAGCTAATTATTTTCAGCCTATGATACATCAAGGACTTTACCCATGCTGGGTAATTGGGAATGTGTCCACTATGTAATTGAAGAACTTGACCTAGTAGACAGGTTAGTCCAATGGCAGGTGTGCACCATGAAGGAGTGGGACACACAACAGCTCTTCAAGGTCAGCAATTCTAGTTTGCACTCAAAGTCTTGATCACAATGTCAGCTGTATTTCCATTAATAGCATGTTTATGTCGAAGTCACAAGACTATGTTCAAGGCCTACTCTAGGGCTTCAGCACAAATATCAATGCTGACATTTCAGTACATTCTTCAGAATGCGCTGCAATGTTGGAGGGTCATTACTGAGGGAGTGCTGCAATGTTGGAGAGTCAGTACTGAGGAGTGCTACAATGTTACTACTGAGGGAGTGTTGCAAGTTAATTTGCTTGGCATTGTCCTCTACACCGATCAGAGTGGTCATAGCTGCAAATCTATCTGGTTTTCTGTCTCTCTCTGGAGTTTTGTGTTCTCTTCTTCTGCAATGAGAGAAATCAGCGAGTTATGAATGTGGAAAAAGTGCAATATGAATGAATTACAACATTCCTAGAGGGTGAATGTGAGACATGGGTTTGTTTGTTTAACATCTCCACCTGCACATTTATCCCTTTAGGGAATAGTGGGGAAGTGTTGGCAGAATTAGCAGACTGATTACTAAACTGTTGAACTCCACAATGAGCGTTCCTTTTGTGACCAACAAATCTTGCAGGGGGATTTGGACCCATTGCCTCTAGTTCAGAGGCAAAGCACCATTGGCAGAACCGCAAAACCGCCCCTGAGAATGGGTGTGACATGGGAATAAGGTAAGTGTGAGTGTTGGCTGTTCGCATGTATATTTGAGGAGATGCCTGGAGAGCTGGAGAGAGAGAGGAATGAGTGGAGTTGCAAGGTGTGTTGCTCTAAGGAGTGTTTGTGCAGAAGAATGCTGAGAAAGTCAGAGTATGAGAGTTGGCACCTGTGAGGTGTACCACCCATCTGTCCTGATCTAATGCAGTTGTTAAACTCTCACATGGATCCACATAGAATCATAGAAAGGTTACAGCCCAGAAGTCGGCCATTCAGCCCATCTTGTCCATAGGACTGCACTCTTGCTGCTAACAACCTCCATCCACACCTGTTTTGACTGCATAGCTGAGTCTCTTCTTCCTGTCTGCAGGAAACAGCAGGTCCCTTCTGGTCTTCGCTGCCCCCAGCATCATCTCCAGGGAAAATTCCGAGAACTGGGAATAGCCTTTCCACAACTTCCTTCCACTCTTCTCTATCCTCCAGCTTTCAGCAGGAATGTTGGACACAACAATTCTGACCACTGTAAGTGTCGCCTTAAATACAGAGCCTGCCATTGGCAGACATGGACCACCATGCCCAGACACTTTGATGGGCCAGGAAAACCAGAAGCTGGATGTTCATGCCAGGACTAAGTTAAACATGTACGGTGCTGTTCAACAGCCCACAATGGCGAGCATCATTTGTTTGCTGCTGACCCTAACGTCTGGGCCATTGCAATATTGATTAAAAAGATTTTAAAGGCCTCTATTTTAATTCATGGGTTCTTGGAGATAAGGGGCGAAATTCTCCGTTATCGGCGCAAAAAACGGCGCAAATCCGACTTGCGTCACATCGGAAAAATGGGTCGAAAGTCTCCGGCCCGAAATGGGCTAGCAGCGACGTAACGGGATCCGCACTTGCGCACGTGGTTGACGCCATGCAGCGTCATACGCGCCGCACGGCGTGACGGCTCATAAGGCCGCGCTGCTCCCCTCCGCCCGACTGGAACACCCGACCGGAACACCCGGCTGGATGGCTGGCCGCCGCTCAGCCCCGAGGTTCAAGTCACGGGATGTGGAGGCGCTCCTGGACGCAGTGGAGCAGAGGAGGGACACCCTGTATCCCGGGCACGGCTGCAGAGTTGCCCCACGCCACAGCCGGCGTCTGTGGAGGGAAGTGGAGAGGCCGTCACCGCTGTGGCCCTGACACCACGGACAGGACCCAGTGCCACAAGAAGGTGAACGACCTCGTCAGAGCAGGCAGGGTGAGCCTCCCCATATCCCCACTCCCCCATATCCCCCCTCCCCCATATCCCCCATATCCCCCCTCCCCCATATCCCCCTCCTCAATATCCCCCCCTCCCCCATATCCCCCCTCCCCCATATCCCCCTCCCCATATCCCCCCTCCCCCATATCCCCCATATCCCCCGTCCCCCATATACCCCCATATCCCCCCCTCCCCCATATCCCCCCTCCCCATATCCCCCATATCCCCCTCCCCCATATCCCACCCTCCCCCATATCCCCCCTCCCCCATATCCCCCCTCCTCCATATCCCCCCTCCCCATATCCCCCCTCCCCCATATCCCCCTCCCCATATCCCCCCTCTCCATATCCCCCCTCCCCCATATCCCCCCTCCCCCATATCCCCCATATCCCCCGTCCCCATATCCCCCTCCCCCATATCCCCCTCCCCCATATTCCCCCATATCCCCCACATACCCCCTCCCCCATATCCCCCCTCCCCATATCCCGCCTCCCCCATATCCCCCATATCCCCCTCCCCATATCCCCCTCCCCATATCCCCCCTCCCCCATATCCCCCCTCCCCCATATCCCCCCATATCCACCCTCCCCCATATCCCCCCTCCCCCATATCCCCCCTCCCCATGTCCCTCCTCCCCCATATTCCCCCATATACCCCCTCCCCCATATCCCCCTCCCCCATATCCCCCCTCCCCCATACCCCCCCTCCCCCATATCCCCAAGTGAATCCAGCCCTAACCTTAACCTCTGCAATGCATACCTCCTCCCCGGCACGGACCCCAACCTCCTCCCCGGCACGGACCCCCCATCCCGCTCCCCGGCACGGACCCCCCCAACCTCCTCCCCGGCACGGACCCCAACCTCCTCCCTGGCACGGACCCCCTCCATCCTCCTCCCCGGCACGGACCCCCCTCCCGGCACTCCCCCGGAGACCAGCACGCTCTAACCACCCCCCCCCCGCCGCGCACACACACAACCCGAGACACACCTTTCCTCACACATTCAGACTGCGGCCACGCCATCGCCTGCCCAGCGGCCAACCCCCCAGGCCGTCACTCACCTCCACGCTGGTCGGCGTGAACCTGGAGCACAGGTTCACGCCGATGAAAAGGAGGTTTGATTTACGTCGACGTGAACGGTCATCACGTCGACGGGACTTCGGCCCATCCGGAAGGGAGAATATCGGCAGGCCGAAAATTGGCTGACTTGCGCAGACCCGTGCCATTCTCCGAAGTCAGCGGCGCCATTAACTGCCCGCCGACTTTTCTCCCTTCGGACACTTCGGCAACCGGCGGGGGCGGGATTCACGGCGGCCAACGGCCATTCTCCGACCCGCTGGGGGGTCGGAGAATGACGCCCATGGTTCATGACAATCTGCCCTAACATATCATGATAAATATATTCTGCAATATACCAGTCGCCCTGTGAGCATTGGAAGCAACAAGCTGCCCATGAAGGTAGAGCTGAAAAGGTATAAATGACAAAAGGAAAAAAAATTGTTACATGTTGTCGGTTGAAAATAAAAAGTTTTTGTGATTGCTTCAGAAAACTTTAAAAGAATGGTGGGTCTTTTATCAGAAGTCGATGGGAATAAAAATCAGAAGACATTTAAAATGGGTTGTAGAATTGCTATCATTTGTTTTATCCTGTCGTTCAATGTCAACAATGCCCCTCGAGTCAATGAATAGGAATTTTTAGACTCAGTAAGTGTCAGTCTCAGAGAGAAAATGTTCAAATAGCTGTGACAAAAGGCATCAATTTTGTCGGTGAAAATGGTAGCAAATTAAATTTAAAATCTGTTGCAGCTAGAGATATATTTGTAACACCAGAAAATCTTTGAAACTCACACTCTGTTCTGTACCACGTTGTCAAGTTTATAATTGGTGAAAAGGCGATAAAACATTCTTTGGGCTTGAAGATTAATTCAGCAGGAATAAAACAACTAATGTGTGAACATTCTTCAATGGCTAAGGATTCACTATTGAACAACATATGGGGCGACATTCTCCGACTCCCCGCCGGGTCGGAGAATCGCCGGGGGCTGGCGTGATTCCCGCCCCCGCCGGTTGCCGAAGTCTCCGGCACCGGAGATTCGGCGGGGGCGGGAATCGGGCCGTGCCGGTTGGCGGGCCCCCCCACTCGATTCACCGGCCGGGATGGGCCGAAGTCCCGCCGATAAATTGCCTGTCCCGCCGGCGTAAATTAAATCACCTACCTTACCGGCGGGACAAGGCGGCATGGGCGGGCTCCGGGGTCCTGGGGGGGGCGTGGGGCGATCTGGCCCTGGGGGGTGCCCCCACAGTGGCCTGGCCCGCGATTGGGGCCCACCGATCCGCGGGCGGGCCTGTGCCGTGGAGGCACTCTTTCCCTTCCGCCTCCTCCACGGTCTCCACCATGGTGGAGGTGGAAGAGACTCCCTCCACTGCGCATGCATGGGAAACTGTCAGCGGCCGCTGACGCTCCCGCGCATGCACCGCCCGGAGATGTCATTTCTGCGCCAGCTGGCAGGGCAACAAAGGCCGTTTCCGCCAGCTGGTGGGGCGTAAATTCCTCCGGCGTCGGCCCAGCCCCTCAATGTTGGGGCTCAGCCCCCAAAGATGCGGAGCATTCCGCACCTTTGGGGCGGCGCGATGCCCGTCTGATTGGCGCCGTTTTGGGCGCCAGTCGGCGGACATCGCGCCGTTTCCGGAGCATTTTGCCCCAGATATGCATTAAAACTAGCATACAAGAGGTGAATTAAACCCTACTCACATGGCAGAAACTATGTGGCTGGTCAGTTCAAATCACCCAGCTTATTCACCCACCACCGGGCCACTGGGAGTGACACCATGAGGACCTGACTCCAATTTTAACCTGACAGTGCAAATCCTTTGTGACTTGACCGCCTGATCAAGACAGTGGGGAACAGATGTCGGGAGCCAGAAGATGCCCAAACAGATAGGTTTGTAATATTTCCATGTGGAGAGGGAAACATCTCCTGCTCATCTCCAGCTTCACAGCACCATCTTGGTTTTTGAAGGTGAGAGCCCTGTGAAATTGTCTCCAACACCGATCTTATTACCATCCTCAGGCTCGGGTGGCCACGCAATCTACCACGACTTCCAGCTGACATCCCTCCTAGAAGTGGTGGAAAGTTGGATGGTGCCATTCAAATGAAGCCCAGCTCTTAAGAGCCTCATTCTTCTGCTGACATGCTGCAAATAAGAGAGCCCTTTGAAGTTAAACTCCAGGCCATATTGTTATTTCAAATAGTTTATTTATTTGACACAAATATAGGGGGCGTCATTCTCCGACCCCCCAGCGGGTCGGAGAATGGCCTTTGGCCGCCGTGAATCCTGCCCCCGCCCCCGCCGAAGTCTCCAGTACCGGAGATTGGGCGGGGGCGGGAATCGGGCCGCGCCGGTTGGCGGGACCCCCCGCTCAATTCTCCAGCCCGGATGGGCCGAAGCCCCGCCCAGAAATTGCCTGTCCCGCCGGCGTAAATCAAAGCTGGTATTTACCGGCGGGACCAGGCGGCGTGGGTGGGCTCCGGGGTCCTGGGGGGGGGGGGCGCGGCGATCTGACCCCAGGGGGTGCCCCCACGGTGGCCTGGCCTGCGATCAGGGCCCACCGATCCGCGGGCGGGCCTGTGCCGTGGGGCACTCTTTCCCTTCCGCCTCCGCCACGGCCTCCACCATGGCGGAGGCGGAAGAGACTCTCCCCACTGCGCATGCGCGGGAAACTGTCGGAGGCCGCTGACGCTCCCGCGCATGCGCCGCATTTCCGCGCCAGCTGGCGGGGCAACAAACGCCATTTCCGCCAGCTGGCGGGGCAACAAACGCCATTTCCGCCAGCTGGCGGGGCGGAAATCCCTCCGGTGCCGGCCTAGCCCCTCAATGTTGGGGCTCGGCCCCCAAAGATGCGGAGCATTCCGCACCTTTGGGCCGGCGCGATGCCCGTCTGATTGGCGCCGCTTTTGGCGCCAGTCGGCGGACATCGCGCCGTTGGGGGAGAATTTCGCCCCTGGTAACAATTGAAAAACTTATCACATGTATTACATTCTTTGAGGATGTGACGAGATACATTGATGAAGGTCGGGCAGTGGATGTGGTGTATATGGATTTAAGTCAGGCGTATGACAAGGTTCCCCATGGTAGGCTCATTCAGAAAGTCAGGGGGCATGGGATACAGGGAAATTTGGCTGTCTGGATACAGAATTGGCTGGCCAAAAGAAGACAGCGAATGGTCGGGGATGGAAAGTATTCTGCCTCGAGGCCAGTGACCAGTTGTGTCCTGCAGGAATCTGTTCTGGGACCTCTGCTCTTTCTGGTTTTTATACATGACTTGGATGAGCAAGTGGGAGGGTGGGTTAGTAAGTTTGCTGATGACACAAAGGTTGATGGAGTTGTAGATAGTGTCGAGGGCTGTTGCAGGTTACAGCAAGACATTGACAGGATGCAGAGCTGGGCTGAGAAGTGGCAGATGGAGTTCAACCGAGATAAATGTGAAGTGATTCATTTTGGAAGATCGAATTTGAATGCTGAATACAGGGTCAAAGGCAGGATTCTTGGAAATGTGAAGGAACAGAGGGGTCTTGGGGTCCACGTATATAGATCCATCAAAGTTACCACCCAGGTTGATAGGGTTGTTAAGAAGGTCTATGGTGTGTTGGCTTTCATTAACAGGGGGATTGAGTTTAAGAGCTGCGAGGTTTTGCTGCAGCTTTATAAAACCTTGGTTCAACCACACATGGAATATTGTTTCCAGTTCTGGTCGCCTCATTATAGGAAGGATGCTTTGGAGAGGGTGCAGAGGAGATTTACCAGGATGCTGCCTGGACTGGAGGGCATGTCTTATGAAGAAAGGTTGAGGGAGCTAGGGCTTTTCTCACTGGAGCGAAGAAGAAAGAGAGGTGACTTGATAGAGGTGTACATGGTGATGAGAGGCATGGATATAGTGGATAGCCAGAGACTTGCCCCCAGGGCGGAAATGGCTGTCACGAGGGGACATAGTTTTAAGGTGATTGGAGGAAGGTATAGGGGAGATGTCAGAGATAGGTTCTTTACACAGAGAGTGGTGGATGCGTGGAATGCACTGCCAGCAGAGGTGGCGGAGTCTGAGTCATTAGGGACGTTAAAGCAACTCTTGGACAGGCACATGGACAGCAGTAAATTGAAGGGGTGTAGGTTAAGTTGATCTTAGATTTGGATAAGTGGTCACAACATCGTGGGCCGAAGGGCTGTACTGTGCTGTACTGTTCTATGTTCTATGTTCTAAAGCATCCTATTAGTTCTTAAATACACCAAATACCACGTTTTCATCAAGTAATCAACTGAATGCGATGTTAAATTCAAGGCCTGCATGATGAAGATTTAATAATTAAAGAATAAAAACATTCCTGTTAACACTGACTACATGTAGTTTCTGAAAGTGTAAAATACAGTAAATTACGGGCAGTGCAGTAGCACAGTGGTTAGCACAGCTCCAGGGTCCCAGTTTTTCTGGCGTGAAAGTCCGCAGTTTTGACGCCAGAGTGGGGACATAGTTCCAAAAACAGAGAATCCAGCCCAACAGATTTATAGGTAATTGGTTAAAGAAGCAGATGGAAGAGGAGAAATTACTTGATGCGATGAGTTCTTATGGTCTGGAATGCACTGCCTGAAAAGATGGTGGAAACAAATTAAAATTAACTGTCAGAAGGCGTTTGGAGGTATACCTGAAAAAGAAAAATGTTGGCACGGTGGCACAGTGGTTAGTGCCTTACTGCGCCAGGGACCTGGGTTCGATTCCGACCTTGGACGACTGGCTGTGTGGAGTTTTCACATTCTCCTTATGTCTGCGTGGGTTTCCTCCGGGTGCTCTGATTTCCACCCACAGCCCAAAAATGTGTAGGTTAGGTGGATTGGCCATGCTAAATTGCCCCTTAGTGTTCAAAGGTTAGGTTAGGTGGGGTTACTGGGATCAGGTGGGGATTGGGTCTAGGTAGGAGGGCCGGTGCAGATTTGATGGGCCGAAAAGCCTCCTTCTGCACTGAAGGGATTCTATGGATTTAGAAGTATGGAGAAAAGAGCATTGGGTAAGTTTATTTGCCTCTCTCTTTCAAAGAACTAGCAGGGGCATTGAATAGCTGCCTTCTGTTCTGTATAATTTTCTGGTAAGCAGGGCAAGAGGTTTATAAATCAAGAGACGTTTTGGGGGAAGATAGGTATACAGATATCTACAACACATTGGAGGCAACTGAATAATCTTCATCATCACTTACTGATGTTTTTGCAATTGCCTTTTGCATAACCTTTTCTCAGTGGGTTAGCAACCCGTGAGAATTGTGACTAAACGGGCTCCTATGAACTTTAATGCTCCCTGCTGGGACCGTTCTTGCTTCTGTTTCTTCTTAATTTTGTCATGGATTGGGAGAAACAATCTGCAAAAGGACAAATGTTTAATTAAGCACGATTGTGATTCTTATGCATACACTATCCCTGCTTTCTCCCTTGACGCTACAAATTAGTGATCTAAAGCCTTTTAAACCTCCAGGTGATGGGTATGTTAATACAAACCTAAGTAGACAGTTACTGGCATAAGAGAAGATTGTCTGATTAGAAGTTCTATTAAACTTTACTTAATTGCTCTATTTAAGGAAGAGCATGAGATTTCATTTGAAAGTGTGCCAGTATTAGGATTACCAAGGACAGCAATTTATCTTGTGAGCCTACCTTGTCAATATCAATGATTGCTATTACACATCCATTACACAGAGAAGCCGTTTTCTGCATAGCCAAGCACAAGTTACTGAAATACCCGCCCAGATTTCACTTTAGTAAGCAAATTCTAATCTTCAATGGAATGACATACAAGGCCTATTTTAAATGCACTATTTCCGTATCTCATGTACATTTTACAAGGAACTGGGTAATGATTTGACTTTAAAATGAAATTTTTGTAATAAAGGTGACTATTGATTGAGTATTAGCGAAGGAAATCAATGAGCTTAAAATAAGCTTCCAAATAAAAGCAGCCTGTTCATAGAAAATAAATGTTTTGCTAAGAGTATTAACGTTTACAGATTACTAACTATTTGACTGCTGATGTTTGTACATTAGTGTCCTATCGCATAATAAAATCTAAATAATGTGGATGCTGGAAATCTGAAATTAATAACAGAGGGTGCGATTTAATGGAAAGGTTTCTAAGTGCGGTAGCGAGCGGGATCTGCCGCAAGCTTCCCGACACTCGACACCGTATCAAACGTTAATTGGTCCACTTTCACACCGCAAACGATAGACCCGCTGGCTGATTCGGTGGAACTGTGCCTGCCAGCTCCCCGTCAACAAGGGGGAGCAGCACTTAAACCGATCCTGCAGAGCAAACATCACACAACTCGCAGCCACGCCACTGAGGAAACCAGCCCCATGATTCAGGGATGCAGACCTGGCCAGACACGGTTGAGTCCAGATTGGATGTCAGCCACAGGACAGCCAGTGCTGCCCGGGAGGAAATGGCAACAGCTGTTAGCTCGGGGAGCGTCACCAGGAGGACCAACACTCAGTGCCGTAAGGAGACTGGGCTGCATGGGTGGGTTTGCACCAGCCCGCTAGCACGGCCCCCCTCCCCCTGACGACCGTGTGGCAGGCACCATTCCCGCCCAGCTGTGCCCCGGCCCACCCATGTCCACCAGTGCTGCCCATGCCCTCTCCGCCCCCCTTTCCACCATGAATGACACGTGCGGCTCACGATGCCCTCTCTGTGTCTCCGCAGGAGACCTTGGCCCACAAGAGATGGGAGAGGGCCCAGACGGGTGGTGGGGTGCCAGATATCGGAGTCCTCACCCCCTATGAGGAACGGATCCTGGAGATCGTGGGGGTGACTGAGGGCAGATCTCGTCACCGATGTAGAGGTTGGCGTATGGCGCAGAGGTGAGGATTCACTGGCCCCCACCCAGATGACCTGTCACATGTGAGTTGTTCATGCCATACAGATTGATCCATCCCTCCCACTGATCACATGCCCATTGTCCTGCAGGATCTCCAGCCGACAGTGCCTGCCCATCCGGAGTGGTTCCACCCTCCCCCCCGCCCCACGCCCCTCCCAAGAGAACACCTTGGAGGAGAGCTCCGAGGACACTACCATATTTGCGGCACAGTTGCCATCTTCACCCTCCACCAGTGCAGAGACACACTTCGGTTGGCGGCCATAGTGGTCAGGCTTCTGGGGCACATTCTGATGAGCACATCAGGTGGAGGCAGGAATGCCCAGGTGGAGGCAGCAGTTGGAGATCTGTTGGATCCCACGACCCAGCTGGGACCCAGTCAGACTATTGTCAGAGACCCCTCCCACCCAGGCTTTGCCTTCTTCCAGACCCTTCCATCAGGCGGGAGACACTGAAGTCTGAAGACTCACACATCCAGACTTAGGGACAACTTCTTCCCCACAGCTACTAGACTCCTCAACGACTCACCCTCGGACTGATCTGTTCCCTGTAAGAACACTATTCACGACGCCCTATGCTGCTCTCTTTGTTTGACTCTTGATCTGCATTGTAACTAATCACTATTTGTTGATGTACCATTTGTCAATGTTCTCTGTTGACTATTATTTTTGTTTACTGTGTACGTTCCCTTGGCCACAGAAAAATACTTTTCACTGTACTTCGGTACATGTGACAATACATATCAATCAATCAGTCAATGCTGAGCCTGTGAACCAGGTTCACCCGGAGCTGATGCAGTCGATAGAGTGCGACGGTGATATTCAGAGGGAGAGGTCAGCGACACTACGGCAGGTCTACAGCCGATTGGAGGAGCCCCAGAGGCTACGGGTGCAGGATATAGTGCTGGCAATGCTTGGCACTAAGGCCAATACTGCCATGGTGGTGACCACAGGGAAGAGCCTGATGCACGGTGTCAGCAGCAGGAGTGGTGGTGTCCAAGGCATGGGTCAGTCAGTGACAGCCATGGCTGAGGTCCTCGACAGCATGTCAGACTCGAAGATGCTGCGGAGCATGTCCCAGTCTCAGATGGGCATTGCCAGAGCATGTCCCAGTCACTGAAGAGCATCGCAGAAGGCATCGACACCATGGTGCTGACATTGGGGAGCCGCCAGGGCTGGCAGAGTCAGATGACGTAGATGCAGCCAGAGTTAAGTCCAGCTGTTCCTCTGACTCCCAGTGCCCTATTGGCACTGGCCGCTTGGAGGGGGTGCTAGGTACCATCCCAGAGCCACTATACGGGGTGGCGACGGCAACTACCAGCTCCCCCCAAGTTTCCCCCCCCATCGACAATGGCACATCTTGGACTCACCCCCTGAACAGGGTGGCATGGTGAGGCATGTGCAGTTGGCAAGTGGACCAGGGCCATCTAACCCCAGGATCCCCAGAGGACACCCACAAGGAACATCGAATGCCATGGAACGCAATGAGCAGCTGGCTGCCTCCACCTCTGAAGTGCATCCTGGGGATATACCTAGACCCAGCGATAAAGCATGGGAGGCTAAGCAGGTCAAGAGAGGGCACTTTTGGGGGGGGGGGTTGATTGGGTAAGGGGAGTAGGGTGAGGTGAAGGCTGGGAGGGGTGGGGAGGCAGGCACCATCGGGGGGCAGTTGGAGGCACATACGTACAACATTGACTCGTTGACATCACCGACACAGTCTCATCACCTGGAGTGATGTCACAGGCCCTGGGAGGGGCCATGTCCTCCATGAAGAGGGTGAGGATGAGGGCCCCCCTGGTCCTCCTGGCTTGCAGGATACTCGCTCTGCTGTTGTCCGCCATGTACTGGCTGGTCTTGCGGGTCCCCGGGCTCATCCTCCAGCCCCACCTGGTCCTGGCGCCTCCTCACAGATGGCCACATGTTCCTGCCCCTCCATCTCTAGCACATCGCCCCGCTGCTGTGCCAGCTGTGGAGGACACCACCAGAGCTGTTGAGGCATTGGAACCGCATTTTGAGGAGTGCAATGCAGTGCTCAGTGACAACCTGGGTGGCTGCATGGGTCTTGTTGTTTTTCGGGTCTGTGCTTCAGTCACCGGACTCCATAATGCCATCATTAGCCAGGTCCTCAGTGGGGAGCCCCCCCCCCCCCCCCCCCCCCTCTCAAGACCCAACCAGCCATATCTCAGACACTGCACCCCAGGCACCAGCACGTAACATTACCTGGACCGGGTGCTGGTCCCCTTCCTGGTGCACACACCCATCCTCTGGTGGCGGAAATGCCCCCAGTGCTGGGGTCCAGCCCCTGGGTGTCTGGATGTTGGCCACTGTGCCCATGGTTGCTTCCTGCAGTGTTCAGGCACAATGTCCAGGCATAACGGTCTCATTGGGATGCTAAGCAATAACTTCCACATGGTACAAGGCATGCCTACCCGCGGAATCCACTTGGGAGCTGTGAAGTGCTCAATTAGCTAAGATTGCCAATTCCCTATTTGCAACCTTCAGCCCTGTGGCCAGAGGCCTCCAGGGGCAGTGGGAGTTATGGGTGTTGGGTGGGTCAGACAGGCAGGGACTTTGGTTGCCCCCATTATGTGTACACATGATCCAGGAGGTGGCATGGTGGACCCGTGGGCGCTGAGACACCTCCTCCCCCAGCCCAGGGGTGACCCGCCCCCCCACAGATGGCGGTCCACCCTCCCCCTCCCCAACTGTCGCCGTTCCTCACGGAGGCTCCCCCACCACCTAAACCCTTCCAGCACTGGGGCAGCAACCCCAGTGCCCCCAGGCTCATTGCCCAGGAGTGAAGATAGCTACTCACATCCTTGGATCCTCACAGCAGCTGTTCTGCCACCTTCATGTTTTTAAAAAGGTGTACCAATCGGTGCCCGTGTGACCACTTGCTCGCGAGGTAGTTAGATCAAGGGAGGCCATTAGATAGGGGGTTGTTCCTGTTAAGTGTATGGAGATTGGCTTGAAGTGGTGATTATTGGTTTCTCACCACACCATGGAGGGATTCTGATTTCTCCAATAGGAGCGGACCGGTTAAATTCAAGCCTATCGGCAACCGGCACAGTTCCCGATTTTGGTGTCTCCCGCAATCTAACGGCCGTGCCGCACTTGAGCGAGAGTGCGACACACCATGCAACCATGCCCAGAATGTGTTCAGAAAATGTCACATTCGACTCACATAGTTAACCCTGTTTCTTTCTCCACAATTACTGCCTTGCCTGCTGAGTTTTTCCTGCACATTCTGTTTCTAATTTCAGATTCCGCAGATTCTGTTTGGAATTTTCAGGTACAAATAGCGTCCATTCCTACCTGGTCATGAATGGCCTAACCAGCAGTCATTAGCGGGATCACTGATGGCCTTTCAAGATGAGGTCTAAAAGGTAGAGCTCCTCCTGGTTTAACAAAAAAATGTTGTGGCCCAATGTCGTTCCTCTCTGGAATTAATAGTAGGGTCGCAGTTAAAAAAAAGCTGTACAGGACCCGACACCTCCTGGCCCACACGGAAATCTAAAATCAACTTTAAATCATCTTCTGGGCCTACCCAGGCTCAGGATATGGCTCTCTATAGGTTTTCAAAAAGAAAGGAGCCAACACTGTCCTCTTGCGCAACCCCACCCTCAAGTTGAGATTGCAGATGGCGTCATTGGGTTTGCTCTATGCATATAAGTAGGAGCCTGATCCTTCTTGTACATCTTCTTGGTCTGCTCAAAGGATAGGTTAAAATTAAGACCAGGGGCGGGATTCTCCGACCCCCCGCCGGGGTTTCAATTTTATTTGACACTTCTTTGTGGGATAATATGAGGACCCTGACAAAATTCCGAAATGTCACCAAACCTGCATAATAAGACCATTTTAGGCCATACAAGCTGCAGCAGGTAACACAATTACCAGTGATTTAGTTGAAACATACAAAAGGTGCCATCACTCAAACAGTTGAAAAATAAATTCGGACTGTCAAATTTGCAACATTTCCAACAGCTGCAGATTTTCCCAGGATTTAATACTTTTCAGAACTTAAATGACTAAAGCCGAAACATAATAGCTGTCAGTTCAGAGTGGCTGATATGAAGATGATGATGAATAAGTGATGATTTCTGCTGATTTCGCAATGAAGAAAATTACAGGAAGGCAAGAGAATTTGGCAATAAAACCTGGGGTGAAGCGACATAGATTTGCAGGGAAAGCATTGTCAGTCAGGATGTATGAATCATGTGCCAACATCAAATTGTACAAGCAACTTTCAACACCAGAGGCACTGCAAAGGACTAAAATATTATATTGTATAAAACGTTGGGATTGTGACAGTGTAAATCTGATCCACATGCTCAGGGGGAATTCTGTCAGGTCAGGGGTTTGGGAATAACTGTTCCTCAGTTTGAAAGGATGTTAGGAAATCAATTACCACAGGATCTGATACAGACATAGCTTGTACATTGTGAAGTTGTGAAAGGATATACAGTACCTGATAAGGAGACATCTACAAGCCAAAATAAGGTTGTAACTGAGCATGACGCTGCTGACCAAATGTGAAATAAAATGTGGACTGCAGGAACTTGGTAATATGCATGGAGTGGGATTCTCCGTCCAGCGACACTGGAATCGCAAAACATGATTGGGCAGAGAATTGTGCGTGAGCTGAAAAATCGTGGCTGGCGCGGGGTGCCCAACGGAATGCCATGCTCCGGTGCCTCGACAGCGACGTTAATGCATTCTACTCCGCACATACAGTAAACGGCATTGGCATATCATTAGCGGGTCTGACCCGGTAGTCTCCGGTGTGCCCACGATGCTCTGCTTCCAGCTGGAAAATCTGGTCACAGATGCCTTGGCGACTGAGGGAGATAGCGGAGGTGGGACATGTTCCCAAAGACGTGACCATGCCCCCCGGAACTTCCGCTGGCAGGGCTGGCATGGGGGAAGGCTGTCTTCCAGTGCCGGGGGGGGGGACCAGGCGATGGTCTGTGAGGTCAGATTGTAGGCACTGACTGCCACTGCCGTAGCCTGCAAGACAGCCATCTTGCTTCGCACCCCACTGACTGCCCACCAGGGCCCGTGGTTGCACAGAGTGACGCCGGCCGTATGGGTGCTCTCACCAGCACCCCCCCCCCCCCCCCCCCCCCCCCCCCCCTCCAGACCCTGTCATCATGCAGCTCACCCAAGGGGCTACCTACAGTATCCTCTACAGGAGGGCGATGGATGGGGGCTGAGGAGCATACCACCGGCATGGGTAGGGTCAGCCCCCGACCCCTGCTGGCAGGTATGGGTGCCTGCCTGCAGGGACGGGTACTGGACACCAATGCGGTCAGGGTGCCGTATGGAAGGCAAAGTGCCGGAAAAACTGCCGGGAGTGGGGGGGAAATGGACATGTGTGAGCAGGGCCTTGAATGCAGGCTATGGCCACCCTCTATGGACAATGGACTTCGGAATCCAAACAGGAATGGTGGCCTTCCTCCTGGCTGCCACAGCCCTGGGGGATCCACTGAGGTTGTACAAGCAGGAGCTGCTCGAGAAGGACACTGCAGTGGTGGAGCTTGCCCCAGAGGAACCGCCGGTGAGGATGAAGAGCAGGCTATCCAACAGGCAGAGGAGGAGGTAGGAAGGAAGCGCCGCATGAGGCCTGTCATTCGACAACCCGCCGGACTGGGCATGTCGCCAAAGACTGGCTGAACAGGGGGACAATGCGATACATCTGCGACATGGTGCACATGGAACTGCAGGGGCTTGGGGGAGGGCACCAGCTCCTGCTGGCTGTCAAGGGTGTCCTGGCCTTTTATGCAATAGGTTCCTTCCAGATGCTCAGTGGGGACCTGTCTGGGATTGCACAGACCTCAGTGCAAAGCTGCATCCATGCTGTCACAGAGGCCCTGTATGCCCAGTTGGCACAATACATCAGCCTGAATATGGACCTAGCCCACCAAGGTGCCTGTGCAATGGGGTTCACTGCCATTGCTGGGATGCCCCAGGTCCAGGGGGTGATCAACGGGATGCACGTCCCCCTATGAACACCATCGCATGTCAGGCCGGGTCTTCACAAACTGAAAGGGGTTCCACTCGATGAATGTGCAGCTGGTGTGTGACCATGAGCTGCACATCATGCACATCTGTGCCCAAACCCCGGGCAGTGTGCACAATGCCTTCATCCTAGTAGACTAGATGGTTCCCGACATCTTTGAGGCGCAGCCCCGGGTGAAGGGTTGGCTTTTGGGTGACAGGGCCTAACCGCTGTGGTAGTGGCTGATGTCGCCTATCTGGAGACCACAGACCAACACGGAGACCCACTGCAACGATGCCCATGCAGCGACCAGGGGCATGATTCAGCGGTGCATCATGAAGATGTGGTTCAGGTGCCTGGAGCGGTCTGTTGTGTTCTGTGATGTAACTGTTGTAATGATGAACACAGAACATATAGTTGATTAAATATAAAAATGATTTATTAATAAACACGTGAAAAAAATAATGAAGGAACCACAGTTAGACAATGGCTACTAAACAAATTCAGTGACTTCTTCTGGAGCTACTCTGAGTGCGACTGTCATTCTTGTATGGCTTACTACCAACTGCTGGAATATATTTCAGCAGTCTCATTTGATTGACGACTTTCAGTTTAACCCACTGCCCGTGCAAATCAGACAGACTGAGGAGGTTGGCCCTCCCTCCCATGTCGAGCTTGCATTTTATCATTGTGTCGTTCAGCATCACTGGAATTGTCCATCTGTTTTCAATGATATCAGCTTTGTAATGATATGTAGACAGACATGGAACCAATGGGTTAATCAGAACACACAGCTTGTGGCATAACCACTAGAGGGCATTACACGACTACTATAAAATTACAGCTCACACAAGCTCTCGCTCTCACTCCCAGCAGAGACTGGAGGAACAGCACGAGGGTAGCAAAGATCACAGTCAAGCCACCACATGTGGCTTAGATTCAGTTTACACAGCTAGTCAGGTTTTCTGTGTTACTAGAGTTAGATCAGCAGAGTGTCAAACTCATTTAGTAAATTTGTCATTGCTAAATAAATACTTTCAACTTACTTTGAGGACTGGAGTATTTTTCAACATTGTATACAGTTAGTAGCGATTTATGTTACTCAAATAACATAACATAATAAGCTTCATCATCACTGCGTTGACAGGCCCAGTTTGGTCCACTGTAGGTACGAAAAACATTGCTTCACAAAATGATTTGCACGGCCACACTTGGAACATACTTTCTCAAATGCTGGAGACATTGCCGTGGCCCATAATGATTGCCGCATCGTTGGAACAAGATGGTGGACCTGGTCGTCCACTTAAAATGGCCGCCTGCACTGAGACCACGGGCGGGATTCTCCCGTCCCGGTGGGGCGGGGGGCCCCGGCGGGACGGAGTGGCGTGAACCACTCCGGCGCCAGGCCGCCCCGAAGGTGCGGAATCCTCCGCACCTTCAGGGGCTAGGCCCGCCCCGGAGTGGTTGGCGCCCCGCAGGCCGGCGGGATAGGGGCCTGGCGCCGCGCCAACATGCGCTGAAGAGCCTCCGCTGGCCAGCGCAAGTCGGCGCGTGCTGGCGTCATCCCCGTGCATGCGCGTGAGGGTTCGTCTCCATATCGGCCATCGCGGAGAACCACAACGGCCGATGCGGAGAAATAGAGTGCCCCCATGGCACAGACCCGCCCGCGGATCGGTGGGCCCCGACCGCGGGCCAGGCCACCTCCCGGGGCAAGATCCCTCCTCGACCCCACAGGAACCCCGGAGCCCACCCGCGCTGCCAGGTCCTGCCCGTAAGGGACCTACTCTGGTTTACGCCGGCGGGACAGGCTACAGGCGGGCGGGACTTCGGCCCATCACGGGCTGGAGAGTTTGGGCGGCCCCGGCGCCCATTGAGTCACGCCGGACCCCGCCATTCTCCGAGGCGGGTGGCGCGACTCACGTCGGGCCGGTTTTTGGGGGGGCGGGTAGAATTGGGAGGACGGTGGGGGCAGGATTCACGCCGACCCCCGGCGATTCTCCCACCCAGCGGGGGGGGGGGTCGGAGAATCCCGCCCCACATTTTATTTTGAACTGCATCACAGTGCTGATGGCGCGGACATCTTCTTCTCGATTGGCGGCAAAGGATTTTTAAGTTAAGCGTACTGATCTGCTGAGCATCCAGCTCACTTGCACGGCAGATCTTGATAGCATTTTCTAATCTCAGGTCTTCTTCCCGTAATAACCTCTCACGTACTTTATCATTCAATATCCCAAACACTGGGCGAAATTCTCCGGTATCGGCGCGATGTCCGCCGACTGGCGCCCAAAACGGTGCAAATCAGTCGGGCATCGCGCCGCCCCAAAGGTGCGGAATGCTCCGCATCTTGGGGGGCCGAGCCCCAACCTTAAGGGGCTAGGCCCGCGGCGGACAAATTTCCGCCCCGCCGGCTGGCGGAAAAGGCCTTTGGCGCCCCGCCAGCTGGCGCGGAAATGACATCTCCTGGCGGCGCATGCGCGGGAGCGTTAGCGGCCGCTGACGGCATTCCCGTGCATGCGCAGTGGAGGGAGTCTCTTCCGCCTCCGCCATGGTGGAGACCGTGGCGAAGGCGGACGGGAAAGAGTGCACCCACGGCACAGGCCCGCCCGCGGATCGGTGGACCCCAATCGCGGGCCAGGCCACCATGGGGGCACCCCCCGGGGCCAGGTCGCCCCACACCCCCCCCAGGACCCCGGAGCCTGCCCGCTCCGCCTTGTCCCGCCGGTAAGGTAGGTGGTTCAATCTACGCCGGCGGGACAGGCATTTTAGCGGCAGGACTTCGGCCCATCCGGGCCGGAGAATCGCGCGGGGGGGGGGCCCGCCAACCGGCGCGGCGCGATTCCCGCCCCCGCCGAATATCCGGTGCCGGAGACCCCCCAGCGGGGGGTCGGAGAATCTCGCCCACTATCTGGTCACGGATTAACGACTTCAGAGGACTAAAGTTGCACGACTGTGCCTTCAGCCGCAAGTTGGTTACAAAGCTATCAAAAGATTTGCCTGCTTTTTGGGAACGCGTACAAAATATTTAACATTCAAATGTTATGTTTTTCTTTGGAGAGAAATGCCGATCAAAGCACTTTATCACCTCATCGTAGCTCTTGCTTTCCTCTTCGTTGTCGAAGGTGAAGGTGGTGTATATTACTGCTGTTTGAGGATCTGGTACCATGGGCAGCAACGCAATAATAATAATAATCGCTTATTGTCACAAATAGGCTTCAATGAAGTTACTGTGAAAAGCCCCTAGTCGCCACATTCCGGCGCCTGTTTGGGTACACTGAGGGAGAATTCAGAATGTACAAATTACCTAACAGCAGGTCTTTCAGGACTTGTGGAGGAAACCAGAGCACCCGGAGAAAACCCACGCAGACATGGGGAGAACGTGCAGACTCCGCACAGGCAGTGACCCAAGCCGGGAATCGAACCGGGGACTCTGGAGCTGTGAAGCAACAATGCTACCCACTGTGCTAATGTGCTGCCCACGTGCTACCGTGCTGCCCACACCTGATGAAGAAGCTGAACTCCGAAGAAAAACAAGACATTTGAATGTTAAATGTTTTGTACGCGTACCCAAAAAGCAGGCACGCACGGGACACTCTAATCACTTCCAGGTTCCGACTAGGATGCCTGGCCGATGGCACAAGCATCCCATCCCAACCCCAGCTCCTGGCTGACCACCCCCTCCCATGACCAACTGTCCCATACACCCCCACCCCTCCTGCAACCCTCTCCGTGATCCCTATCTGCGATCCCTGGGTTTCCAGTAACAGCGGGTCTGGTCTATTGGATGGAGGATGAAGATGATCCACTCTGTGATGAGCTCCATTGCTCCACTTTGTTTGATGCTTGGCTCTTGCCCACAGTGACACTTTCCATCGTCCACCTGGGTGAACCCTGCATGAGAGTTGGGCGGGGTTGGGCCAGAGGGAGGGACAGGGTACCTGGGCGATGTCGATCTGGGGGCCTGGCTCAGGACCACCGTCTGCCTGTCCCAACTGGCGTGGTGCCACCCTATTCTGCCCTTTGCCCATTTGATGCGCCAGAGTCCCATTGGTGGGCGGGGAGGGGGAGTGAGTCTGAGATGCCATGATGTTCCGGCACCTCCCTTGCAGGAGTCACCAGCACGTGCCCCAAAACCTCCTCTCCCCTCTGAGTGCCCGATGGCCCCTGGTTTACTCCGTGGGACGGGGATGACACCGGAACGAACTCCTGGGGCCCCCCCGATACCTGGCGCTGCCAGTCCTGGAGACCCGCTCTCGTGTCGACCAGAGCATCCATGCTCATGGCCATGGAGCACAGGGACTGGTTACCTCCCTCTGGGACTGCACCACGTTACTCAGTGACTATGTCACCTCCCTCCAGGACTGGCTCAGGTGAGCCAGCCCCCGCGCAGTGCTATCGATGCCCTCAGCCATAGCCCATTGCGACAAAGGTTATCCTTCCCTCATCTCCCCACAAGCCATTCCAAACACTCGCATCTCTTTGCTTACTCTCCTTGCAGCAGCAAGTGGCAGACAGCTTGGCAGGCAGGAATGTGAGGGGATGTGGGGGGTGGGGGGCTGCTTTCAGAGGGTGCTGGGTCACCCTCCAGTGACAAATGCCTTTTCAATCATCACCATTGTGTGCCCATCTATTCCGCTGGAAAGCAGGTTTTGTTCCAGGAGTCAATGACATGCTAGGCCTTCTGAGGCATTGGTGCCTAAAACTGGCAGAGCTGATCCTCTGCCTGTACAACATGTTAGGAGTCTCACCTTCTTTCAGATGAACCTTGGTGTCCATCCCATTTGTCTTGAGGAGCGACATGTGGATAAAGAGAAGGTAACTGGTGCTACTGATGGTCTTCTGTTCTTTCATGCTGGCTCGGCCAACATTTGTATTGCCCCTCAATAATTGGCTCTGAGAAGGTAGTGGTGAGGTGCCTTCCTCAACCACTGCAGTCCATGTTACTCCTTCTGTTGCTGTTCCTGGAGCATTTGTTGGTTGCGTGAGCTCTGCCCTTGCCCCTCATCGTAATGAAGTGCTTCGAGAGGATGGTCATGAAGTGCATTAACTCCCTACTCCCAGAATGCCTAGATCCACTGCAATTCGCATACCGCCGCAACTAGTCCACAGCAGATGCCATCTCCCTGGCACTACACTCATCCCTAGAGCATCTTGACAACAAGGACTCCTACATCAGACTCCTATTTATTGACTAAAGCTCTGCCTTCAACAGCATAATCCCAGCCATGCTCATATCAAAGCTACAAAACGTAGGACTTGGCTCCTCACTCCGCAACTGGACCTTGACTTTCTGACCCACAGACCACAATCAGTAAGAATAAACAACAAGACCTCCTCCACAATAGTCCTCAATACCAGGGCACCGCAAGGCTGCGTACTTGGCCCCCTACTATACTCCCTATACACACACGACTCCGTGGCAAAATTTGGTTCTAACTGTCTACAGGTTTGCTGATGACACGACCATAATGGGTCGGATCTCGAATAACGATGAATCCGAATACAGGAGGGAGATCGAGATCGTAGTGGAGTGGTGCAGCGACAACAATCTATCCCTCAATGTCAGCAAAACTAAAGAGCTGGTAATTGACTTCAGGAAGCAAAGTACTGTACACACCCCTGTCAGCATCAACAGGGCCGAGGTGGAGGTAGTTAATAGCTTCAAAATCGTAGGGGTGCACATCACCAAAAATCTGTCCCGGTTCATCCACGTCGACGCTACCACCAAGAAAGCGCAACAGCGCCTATACTTCCTCAGGAAACCAAGGAAATTCTGCATGTCCACATTAACCCTTACCAACTTTTACAGATGCATAATAGAAAGCATCCTAGCTGGTTGCATCACAACCTGGTATGGCAACTGCTCGGCCCAAGACCGCAAGAAACTTCAGAGAGTCGTGAACACAGCTCAGTCCATCACACAAACCTGCCTCCCCTCCATTATCTACACCTCCTGCTGCCTGGGGAAAGCAGGCAGTATAATCAAAGGCCCCTCCCATCCAGCTTACTCACTCTTCCAATTTCTTCCATCAGGCAGGAGATACAAAAGTCTGTGAACACGCACAAACAGATTCAAAAACAGCTTCTTCCCCGCTGTTACCAGACTTCTAAACGACCCTCTTATGGACTGACCTGATTTACACTACATTCCTGTATGCTTCACCCGATGCCGGTGTCTATGTATTTACATTGTGTACCTTGTGTGGCCCTTTATGTATTTCTTTTTCTTTTCTTTCATTTTCATGCACTAAATGAGCTGCTCGCAGAATAAATATTTTTCACTGGACCTCGGTACATGTGACAATAAACCAATCCAAATTAGCAGAGGTGGAAGGTGGAGCAACATATGCTACTCCCAGAGGAACCCACAGAGATGACAGGCACCTTGTCTGTCAGCGTGAGGTGCATCTGCAGCTCCCTGCTCACCATTGAGTAACGGGCACCAAGCAGAGAGACTAGGTTCCGCATCCATCTCTCATACCGGCAGTGACCTCCAGAGGCCATAATGGTATGCTGGCGTGCAGGTCCAAGCTTGTTCCTTGAAACCCTAAGGTGGTCTTTGAAGCTGCCTCTCCATGAGAGACACCACTCTCTCAAAGGAAGGGGGTACATGCTCGGTGCTCAGGGTCAATGCAGTGCTCATGTTCCACATGGACTCCTCAATGACAGAGGCCATGGCATGCTGAGACAATAGAGAAATGCTGCCTGGTCCATTGGCATTGATGTTTCAATGGGCACTCTGGCTGGGACAGCTCACTTTCTGATAAGAGAAATTTGTGAACTCTCCTGTACCTGGGGCACACGCATCTAGGACTCATACACTTAAGTTCATCCTAGCCCCCCATCTCACCAGGAACGTGGGAGCGAGCTGGCCGGGGCAGTCCAAGCCATTTCTCTCGCTCCTTGTCAGGATCAGCAGTTTGAGGACTCACCCACGGGTTTGGGAGCGCTCCGCAGTATTGTGGCTTATCATTCCCCACAAGCGACAATAGAATGGTTCATTAGGGTTCCATCTTCCTTGAGGACCATTCCAGATGCCCCTCCCCCACACGGGCATTTAGCAGATCATTTCACCGTGGCACAACTCTCCCTCCAATACACTGAAGCCCATTGTGCTGACAGTCCAGCCTTGGCAGGGCTGGCGTCAGTGCCAGTTGGCATGCTCACTCAGGTCCCTGAGCAGCCAGAGTAAGGGATCGACTATGCCTCTTTGCACAGGTCCATGCCACCTCTGCATTTATCCAAGCCAACCACAGAAGAGCATTGAACAGTTTGTGGTACTGCAGCCAGGTGTTGTGCACCATTTCATGCCCACTGACCTCGGCAGCCACCTCTGTCCAGGCATCCTTCGTCAGGTTGTGCAGTTTTCTCTTCCCATCCCTGAGCATCAGGACACCACGCCTGGCACTCATCTGTGAAACAACCGCACAGACAGGCACTCATCTGTAAAATAGGGGGCACTTAGCCCAGCCGACCTGACCTCTAACTTCATGGCCTCCTGATAACATCCCTCTGAATAGTTGTGATGCATACAACACCCTCAGCCTCCCTCACAACTCCTGGCAGCCTTCAGAGAACTGTCTGCTCTCCTCTTAAACTCCTTGCTGGATCTACATTGGTTTGTGTTCCCGTCCCTACCCACTCAGTCCTAATCGGCAGGCCCGTTACAAGCCGAGCAGGCCTTAATTGGCCAGCCAGTGTAATATTGCATTAACAACACTCTCGGGCATGCACGGGTTTTACATCTGCTCCTGCCCGTGCCGACTTCAGGTATGCCCCGAATGTAAACTTCTGTTGCCAGCATTGCACTTCCATAAACATTTGATGGTTCTTTAACCCAGATATAAATGTTCTGAAGAGTGTCAATGCAACTGTCTCTAAAAGACAGGAATAGCTTCCCAGTGTAGCTGCCAGGATTGTCATGAATATAAGTTCTGCTAGATAAAAATATGCACTCAGGTAAGTTGCATAAAAGGTAAAATTTATGGTTTTTTCAATGGTTCATGAAAGTGTGAGGCTGGTAATGTATACTAATAAAAATTAATGGAACAACAACAGCTTGTCTTTTACTACACATACTGAATATAGCTTGTAACAAGTCTTACACTAGCTGTAAATTATATTACATTAGTCTGAGTTTTCTTGTACAATTAAATTACTCATGAATACAAATCACCAATATATAATCATAGATTATCATAGAATTTACAGTGCAGAAGGAGGCTATTCGGCCCATCGAGTCTGCACCGGCTCTTGGAAAGAGCACCCTACCCAAGGTCAACACCTCCACCCTATCCCCATAACCCAGTTACCCCACCCAACACTAAAGGCAATTTTGGACACTAAGGGCAATTTATCATGGCCAACCCACCTAACCTGCACATCTTTGGACTGTGGGAGGAAACCGGAGCACCCGGAAAAAACCCACACACACACGGGGAGGATGTGCAGACTCCGCACAGACAGTGACCCAAGCCGGAATCGAACCTGGGACCCTGGAGCTGTGAAGCAATTGTGCTATCCACAATGCTACCGTGCTGCCCTAATGCTGATTATAATTGATAAAACAATTGTTTTCCAACAAGTCAAACAGATCCTGTTGCTTTGTTCAAAGAATAAAAACCTTTTTGTCATTGTGAATGATTTGGTCACATTGAGGACTGATGCGACCATCAATTCACACAAAACCAGGAGTAGAAGTAAACTGTGGCTTTAATCAACTAGAATAGTACCTGCCTGCGACTGATCTGTTAGTGGGAGCCGCCTACAGGGCGACTGCTCTTTATACCTCCCCTCAAGGGGTGGAGCCAGGGGCGGAGCCCACACAGGCCCCAACACGCTACATCATAGGTAATACCTTACAATGGTCCATAGCTGGAGCGTAATACAGATATGCACATGGCGAATTGTTACAGCAATACATTCACCACTTTCACCCCCTGTTAAAAAAAATGAAGTCCGGCGGGGGTAAAGGGTTCATAAGTTCAGCCTGTCCGGTTCACGGATTGTGCACTGTAATTGCCGAAGCTCTGGTATCGCAGCTGGCCCGGACGTCAAACTCAGCCGTGCTGGCATCGGTAGTGAAGTCGCCGGTGCGGGCACAGACGTGGACTCCGGAAGCGTGTCTTCTGGGGCTTCATTCCTGTGGGTCGGTGAAGGGGGAGTGGCGGGTGGGATGGGGTGTGGGTGCCATGTAGGGGCGGGGGCGCTAGTCAGCGTAGGTTGGGCGGGGTAAGATGGGGTGGCGGTGGTAGTGGAACCTGCGGGTGCCAGGTCCCGGAGGGAGACAGTATCCTGTCGGCTGTCGGGGTGTTCGATGTATGCGTACTGGGGGTTGGAGTGTAGGAGCTGGACCCTCTCGACGAGGGGGTCGGACTTATGGCTCCTGACGTTTTTGTGGAGCAGGACGGGCCCCGGTGTCTTCAGCCAGGACGGAAGCGAGAGGTGGATTTCCTGGGGAAAACAAATAGGCGGTCATGAGGGGTCTCGTTTGTGGCCGTGCAAAGTAGGGGCCTAATAGAGTGGAGTGCATCGGGGAGGACCTCCTGCCAGTAGGGAACTGGGAGATTCCTAGACCGTAGGGACAGGAGGACGGTCTTCCAGGCCGTCACGTTCTCCCTCTCCACCTGCCCGCTTCCCCTGGGGTTATAACTGGTAGTCCTGCTCGAGGCGATGCCCTTACTGAGCAGGTACTGACGCAGTTCGTCGCTCAGGAACGACGAGCCCCGGTCACTGTGAACGTACGTGGGGAAACCAACAGGGTGAAGACACTATGTAGGGCTTTAATGACGGTGGCCGCGGTCATGCCGGGGCAAGGGATTGCAAATGGGAAGCGGGAGAACTCGTCGATGATGTTGAGGAAATAGGTGTAGTGGTTGTTGGAGGGGAGGGGCCCTTTGAAATCAATACTGAGGCGCTCAAAGGGCCGGGATGCCTTTACCAGGTGGGCCTTATCCGGTCGATAGAAGTGCGCTTTGCACTCCGCGCAGATTGGGCAGTCCCTGGTCATGGCTCTGACCTCCTCAGTGGAGTAGAGCAGGTTGCGGGCCTTGATGTAGTGGAGAAGCTGGGTGACCCCCGGGTGGCAGAGGTCATCGTGGATAGCACGTAGTCGGTCATCTTGCGCGCTGGCGCATGTGCCGCAGGACAGGGCACCTGGGGGTTCGTTGAGCTGCCCAGGACGATATACTATATCATAATTATAGGTGGAGAGTTCGATCCTCCACCTCAAGATCTTATCATTCTTGATCTTGCCCCGCAGCGTATTATCGAACATGAAGGCTACCGATCGTTGGTCGGGGACGAGGGTAAACCTCCTACCAGCGAGGTAGTGCCTACAGTGCCGCACGGCTTCCACAATGGCTTGGGCTTCCTTTTCGACTGAGGAGTGTCGAATTTTGGAGGTGGTGAGGGTTCATGGAAAAAACGCCACTGGCCTGCCTGCCTGATTGAGGGTAGCGGCGAGGGCGACCTCTGATGCGTCGTTCTCCGCCTGGAAGGGGACGGACTCGTCCACCGTGTGCATTGCGGCTTTGGCGATATCCACCTTGATGTAGCTGAAGGCCTGGCGAGCCTCGGCTGCCAGTGGAAAGAGGGTGGCCTTAAATAGTGGGCGGGCTTTGTCCGCAAAGTTGGGGACCCACTGGGCGTAATATGAAAAGAACCCAAGGCACCTTTTCAGGGCCTTGGGGCAGTGGGGGAGGGGGAGTTGCAGGAGGGGGCGCATACGGTCGGGGTCGGGTCCTAGAACCCCGTTTTCCATGACGTAGCCGAGGATGGCGAGTCTGGTTGTGCGGAAAACGCATTTCTCCTTGTTGGAAGTGAGGTTAAGGGTTCAGGCAGTTTGGAGAAATCTCTGGAGGTTGGCATCGTGGTCCTGCTGATCATGGCCGCAGATGGTGACGTTTTCCAAGTACGGAAAGGTGGCCCGCAGCCCGTACTGGTCCACTATTCGGTCCATCATTCTTTGGAAGACCGAGACCCCGTTCGTGACGCCAAAGGGGACCCGGAGGAAGTGGAAGAGGTGGCCGTCTGCCTCAAAAGCCGTGTAGTGGCGGTCCCCCGGGCGGATTGGGAGCTGGTGGTACGCAGATTTCAGATCCATCCTGGAGAACACCTGTTAGTGCGCAATCTGATTAACCATGTCTGCGATCCGGGGAAGGGGGTACGCATCAAGGTGCATGTACCGGTTTATGGTTTGGCTGTAATCTACAACCATCCGGTTCTTTTCCCCGGTCCTGTCGACCACCACCTGGGCTCTCCAGGGGCTATTGCTGGCCTCGATGATTCCCTCCCGCAAGAGTCGCTGGACCTCAGACCTGATAAAAGTCCTGTCCTGGATGCTGTACCGCCTGCTTCTGGTGGCGACTGGTTTGCAGTTGGCGGTGAGATTTGCGAAGAGCGGGGGGGCGACCTTTAGGGTCGCGAGGCTACATACGGTGAGTGGGGGTAGGGGCCCGCCGAACTCAGGGTTAGGCTCCTGAGGTTACATTGGAAATCCAGTCCCAATAGAAGAGGAGCGCAGAGGTCGGGGAGTACATATAATTTAAAATTGGCGTACTCGGCGCCCTGTATTGCGAGGGTTGCGGTAGTGCACCCTCGGACCTGCACCGAGTGCGAGGGAGATGGTTTGATGCGCCGGGAAGATTGGGAGTGAGCAACGTCTTACCATGTCTGGATGAATGAAGCTCTCTGTGCTCCCAGAGTCAAAGAGGCAGGGCGTTTCGTGTCCGTTTACCCGGACAGTCATCATAGAGCTCCGGAGGTGTTTGGGTCGCGACTGGTCAAGGGTGACTGCACTGAGTTGCGGGTAGCCGGCGTGGTCGGCGGTGCTGGGGCGGTTCCAAGATGGCGGCCCCCGTCGGTCGCACGTGTAGGGCGGTGAGGAAGATGGCGGCCCCATGAATAGCACTTGGCGGGCCGTGTGGGCGAGGATGGCCAAGATGGCGGCCCCCGTGAGTCGCACACGCTGTGGGGGCTGGAAGATGGCTGCCCCCACGGACAACACAAGGCAGATGATGCGCCCGGGGGGGGTGGGCGCGGAGCCGGCAGACACACTGCCACACTGCGGGATCAGCGGGCCTGTGAGTCTGAGGGTCGGGCCTGCGATTTAGAGTTTTTGGACCTGGCCAGGCAAACTTTAGCAAAATGTCCTTTTCTCCTGCAGTTCGCGTTCCGGGCCGGGCAGTGCTGCCGGGGGTGTTGAGGCTGGCTGCAGAAATAACAGGGTAGCCCCCCATGGTGGGCGGGCAGCCGCGCAGCACAGGCCTGGGGTATTCTTTGGTCGGAGGTCCACGAGGGGGTCGCGTGATCGGACGGGAACGCGTATGGGCTTTTGAACGCTACTTCCAGAGAGGAGGCTAATGTTACCGTCTCTTCCAGGTCTAGGGCACCTTTGTCGAGTAGGCGCTGTCTCACGTAGTTGGACCTGACTCCAGCCACGTAGGTGTCCCGGATGGCGAGGTCCATATGTTGAGTGGCCGTAACGGCCTGGTAATTGCAGCTTCATGCAAGGACTTTGAGGTCGCGTAGGTATCCTTCCAGCGATTCCCCGGGACGCTGGCGGCGAGTGGTGAGGAGATGCCGCGCGTATACCTCGTTCATGACCCTTACGTAGAGGCGCTCTAGCAACGCGAGGGCGTCTGCGTAGGTGGTGGCTCACCCGTGCATGGAGGAGAGTCAACTTCTGTTCGTCGGTGATGGAAAGCGAGGAGGAGGCGGCGAGGTAGGCCTTGAAACAGCAGAGCCAGTGCGAAAAAATCTCTTTCGCCTCCGCGCCTGCGGATCGAGTTTCAGTCGGTCAGGTTTGAGGGCCGATTCCATAGTGGCGTTGTAGTTGATCAAATGGATGCGATCATCAATTCACACGAAACCAGGAGTAGAAGTAAACTGTGGCTTTAATCAACTAGAACAGTGCCAGCCTGAGACTGATCTGTTAGTGGGAGCCGCCTACAGGGCGACTGCTCTTTATACCTCCCCTCAAGGGGTGGGGCCAGGGGCGGAGCCCACGCAGGCCCCAACACGCTACATCATAGGTAATACCTTACAATGGTATTACCATTACTAGGTGGAGCCCACATTGGCAACAGCGTAATACAGATATGCACATGGTGAATTGTTACAGCAATTCATTCACCACAAGGACTGCATTAATGTTCTGTGAACAAAATGAAGAATGTAATCAAGGTTGGTCTTGTGGATTGTATGGCTGGTATCATGAAATAGTTGACATAATGTACAAGCGTAAAGTTTCTCAAGCAATTTGGATGAATAAATGTAAGTGAGATGGTAACAGCATGGTGACATCATTTACCCCTTTTTCCATATCTCTGTCTCATCTGTGCTAGTTCCTGTGCTATGTTTTTCTTTAAACGGGTGCCCAGAGTTGCTAGATGTTGAAAGTCAGAAACAACCTTAAAGAGCCCAGCAGCTATGGTTGTACGGTTAATAGGAAGAAGGAACTTTTAACCTATGTCAGGAAAGCGGATGAAATGGGTTGGGTGCCTACAATGAAAGACAAATGTTCAGATTTGTATCTCTTTTCATAGAATCATAGAACCATTTAGGAAGAGGCCATTTAGCTCGGTGTGCCCCTGCCAACTCTTTGAAAGGGCTATCCAATGAGTCCTAATCTCTTGCCTTTCCCTGTAGCCCTGCCAATGTCTAAGCGATGAGCAAGCTGTCAGCACCACTAACTGATTATTGGCATCTAGCGCATTAGGACTGATCTGAATTCAGGTGGGACTGATACCATTTAAATGCAGTGATGCATCTCTTAAAAGTGCTTCACTTCTCTGTGCTTGAACATGGAACATATAGTCAGAAAGGGAAGGACAGTCCGTATTCTTTTCAGTCAGTACTGTGAAAGTCCTTATTGGAGGAGATCTGCAGGAGGAAGAAGATCCTATTTCTGCTTGATGGAAAAAGGGTGCCAAGGTAACTGGGAGTAGAAGAGGCCAAACAAATGCATGTCAATTGCCCTTAATGGGATGGTGGTATGGGCATTACAAGCTTGTATGGGATATGGGAAGGAAAAATGACCAGGAATTTTGATCCTGATTACTATCCTTGGATTCCTGCTGAAAAATGTGCACTTGTGAACATTGATGGAAGGCAAGCTCAGCAGTAGTTTATCTGCAAAGGTAAATTAAGAGATTTAGCAAAAGGGGGTGAGATCTAACACCCTTGCATTGGAGTAAATAGCACATGCTAGTGAAATGCTTAACTGCCAAGTGAACTTTACATACCTTCCATGACCTGAGATCAGCAAGAACCCTCCAGCAAGGCCTTGGTTGTTTACGTCAGAGGAAATAGTCCCTAACTAGGAGGAGATAACGGTCAGGCTCTGGGTGAATGTAAACAAGATCAGAATTTTAAATAATGTTCTGTGTACTTACTAAGTGTATGAACCGTGAGTATCTGTGACTTAGAAGAGAGAGCTGTATTAGACTGCTGTCCCTGTGAGAGTTGTATTAGAGCTGAGAGCTGTAATGGAGGAGAGAGCTGCTTCATAGGTTTCTCTAGGTAAGTTCCCTCCATGAATCTATGAATAAACAATTATAACCTGTTCCTGGGTCTCCTGGAAGAAGTCCACCACAGCATATCCTAGGTGTGTTTTTAGGGTTAGGATTTGGTTTAATCTCATATGATTAAAGTTTTGGGATATTTTTTATTTATGGAGAGTTTGCAGACTTGTCCTGAAGCTAGACGTAATGAAATAGTTAAAGCTATTCACTTGTAGGTTGTAGGGCTTGAAGTGTAAGAGCAAAGCTGAGCTGACATTGTTGTTTAAGGACTTGCTGAGGTTGCAGGATGCATAATTAATGTTTTGATTTATTTTGTGGCCACATTGTGGAATGAGATAGCCAAGACAGATTGGAGATAGGAAATGAGACCATAGGGCAGAATGGCAAACAAGTTGACAGCTATTGTTTTGAAGGAAATACTTGCTTTCTGGAGGTCTTGTTCACAATAACATTTGTCATACTGTAATGAATCAGTGTTCCTGAAAAACTGACCATAAAGATTTGAAGCTTTTCTCAACAAATCGTCGAGAGTTGGGTTTGAAAATGATTGACATAGTTATGCCTCTACTGTGGAAAGTACATTAATATTGTTTGTTTGCATGCCTACTGCTTAAAGATAGAACATGTTTCTGGATTTGGTTGTATACAATCAACAGAAATTTGCAAATTATGTTTGGTACTTAAATTGATCAGCTTACACAGCAGATTCTAATAGTAGAGCCTGGACTCGTACATGAAAAATGGGCACTTTTTGAACTGCCGTCACACATTAAATTCGATTCCACTGACCCTGCTGGTGTTTGGAGGACATCAATGGGAGGTCACCGAATTTGAATGGAAGAGACAGGCATAAGCACCAGGATGGACACATCTCATGTTTTGGACTCTCCTAGTTTTTGGAAACTCCTGTTTAGGGCCAATTTGTTCCCTATTTAAAGGTATATCTCCCTTTTGTCAGGATTCCAGGCCACTTCCAAGATATTAACAAGGCTTGTTGGGTCAACCTTTATTTCATCTTCAGCTGGAAAGCCTTAACTTGCTTAGTGCATCGGTTTCCATAGGTACACCCAGTCCCACTTATCCCCTGTTGATACCTCCCTGATAAGAGGTGGACTAAACTTCTACCCCTTATAAGGCAAGTTGGAAATTACTGAAAATGCCAGACATCTGGAGGTGGGGGTCTCTACATTTTCTGGGGTGGTGAGTGTTAGGATGGGGGTTAGTTTCCCTGTTCTTCTTGTTAGGTTTACAGAGGGCGATTGGCAAAATATCCCTCCTGTTCGACAACACCGAATTGGCAAAGCAGAGAAATTATTCCAACTTTTTGTTCGTGGAACTGAAACATTCGCTGAGAATTCCCTAAAGTAGGAAGTGCTGTGTATTCTATGACATGCCTACCGGCTGTCAGCATTTATATTGACTGTGGCACTTGAATGTCAGCCAAAAATCAAAGCTGTCACTCCTTGTCGTTATTGTCAAGCAAAACAGTGGAAAAATACTAATTATGTGAAATGGACCTTTGCTGAACCCGGATCATATGTTCCATGAATATATTATTACATTAAAATGAATTAATATGCTATGAAATGAATATTGTAAATGTGAGTGGAAACAATTTACATTTTAGTTGGATCTGCAATTTGCATGAAAAATCCTTGCAAAGTAATGTGATGCACAAAGTGGCTTTGGCATCTTTCGTTCTGTGCAATTTCAATAAATAAGAATGCCTTTTAATTTTGTGCATTTAGATTTTGACTGTGGACTCATCTTTAAGCTTGAAATAATTTTAAAGCCTTTAGCAATCTCTGTATTTGTTGTGTTAAGGATGTTACTCAACTCCAAGGAAGTCTACATAATCACATAACGCCTGCTTTTGTGAAGTCAACTGAAAATCCATTGTATTTTTTAAATTTAGAGTACCCAATTCCTTTTTTCCCCAATTAAAGAGCAATTCAGTGTGCCCAATTCACAATTGACTGTGGACTCACTTTTAAGCTTGGAATAATTTTAAAGAATATATCAATCTCTGTAGTTTTTTTGTTAAGAATGTTACTCGTCTCCAAGAAAATCTACATGATCGCATAACCTCTGCTTTTGTGAAGTCAACTGAAAACCCATAGTATTTTGTTTTAATTTAGAGTACACAGGGTGGGATTCTCTCAGCCCAGGCCGGGCCGGAGAATCGCCAGGACGGTCGTGAATTGTGCGACGCCGCCCCGACGCCGGTCCGCCAATTCTCCGGAGAGTGGAGAATCGGCGCCATCGGCTCCGGTGCGGTACCGGTCGAGGGCCGCTCTACACCGCCTCCCCGGTGATACTCCGCCCGGGATGGGCCGAGTGGCCGCGCAAAAAATCCGAGTCCTGCCGGCGGTGTTCACATCTGGGGCGCGATTCTCCGACCCCCCAGTGGGTCGGAGAATGGCCGTTGGCCGCCGTGAATTCCGCCCCCGCCGCCCGTCGAAGTCTCCAAAGGGAGAAAAGTCGGCGGGGCGTCAATGGCGCCGCACACCTCGGAGAATGGCACGGGTGGGCGCAAGGCAATGGATTTTGGGGCTGCCGATATCCTCCCGTCCGGGTGGGCCAAAGTCCCGCCGACGTGACGACGGGTCACGTCGGCGTAAATCAAACCACCTTTCAATCGGCGTCAACCCCAGTGCTCAAGGTTTACGCCGACCAGCGTGGAGGTGGGTGACGGCCTGGGGGGTTGGCCGCTGGAGAGGCGATGGCGTGGCCGCAGTCTGAATGTGTGGGGGAGAGGTGTGTGTAGGGTTTTGTGTGTGTGTGTGTGCGGCGGGGGGGGGGGGTGGTTAGAGTGGGCTGGGCTCCGGGGGAGTGCCGGGAGGGGGGGTGAGTGCTGGGGAGGAGGATGGGGTCTGTGCCGGGGAGGGGGATGGGGTCCGTGCCGGGGAGGGGGGTGGGGTCCGTGCCGGGGAGGGGGATGGGGGGGGGGGTCTGTGCCGGGGAGGGGGATGGGGTCCGTGCCAGGGAAGGGGACGGGGTCCGTGCCGGGGAGGGGGATGGGGTGGGGTCCATGCCGGGGAGGGAGATGGGGTCCGTGCCGGGGAGGAGGATGCGGTCCGTGCCGGGGAGGGGGATGGGGTCCGTGCCGGGGAGGGGGATGGGAGGGTAGTCCTTGCCGGGGAGGATGGGGTCCGTGCCGGGGAGGGGGATGGGGTCCGTGCCGGGGAGGGGGGTGGGGTCCGTGCCGGGGAGGGGGATGGGGGGGGGTCTGTGCCGGGGAGGGGGATGGGGTCCGTGCCAGGGAAGGGGACGGGGTCCGTGCCGGGGAGGGGGATGGGGTGGGGTCCATGCCGGGGAGGGAGATGGGGTCCGTGCCGGGGAGGAGGATGCGGTCCGTGCCGGGGAGGGGGATGGGGTCCGTGCCTGGGAGGGGGATGGGGTCCGTGCCGGGGAGGAGGATGGGGTCCGTGCCGGGGAGGAGGATGGGGTCCGTGCCTGGGAGGGGGATGGGGTCCGTGCCGGGGAGGAGGATGGGGTCCGTGCCGGGGAGGAGGATGGGGTCCGTGCCGGGGAGGGGGATGAGGGGGGGTCCGTGCTGGGGAGGGGGATGGGGTCCGTGCCGGGGAGGGGGATGGGGTCCGTGCCGGGGAGGGGGATGGGGTCCGTGCCGGGGAGGAGGATGGGGTCCGTGCCGGGGAGGGGGATGAGGGGGGGTCCGTGCTGGGTAGGGGGATGGGGTCCGTGCCGGGGAGGGGGATGGGGTCCGTGCCGGGGAGGAGGATGGGGTCCGTGCCGGGGAGGGGGATGGGGTCCGTGCCGGGGATGGGGGATGAGGTCCGTGCTGGGGAGGAGGATGGGGTCCGTGCCGGGGAGGAGGATGGGGTCCGTGCCGGGGAGGGGGATGAGGGGGGGTCCGTGCTGGGGAGGGGGATGGGGTCCATGCCGGGGAGGGGCATGGGGTCCGTGCCGAGGAGGGGGATGGGGTCTGTGCCAGGGAGGGGGATGGGGTCCGTGCCGGGGAGGAGGATGCGGTCCGTGCCGGGGAGGGGGATGGGGTCCGTGCCGGGGAGGGGGATGGGGGTGTGGTCCGTGCCGGGGAGGGGGATGGGGTCTGTGCCGGGAAGGGGGATGGGGTCCATGCCGGGGAGGAGGATGGGGTCCATGCCGGTGAGGGGGATGGGGTCCATGCCGGGAAGGGGGATGGGGTCCGTGTAGGGGAGGAGGATGGGGTCCATGCCGGTGAGGGGGATGGGGTCCATGCCGGGAAGGGGGATGGGGTCCGTGTCGGGGAGGAGGATGGGGTCCGTGCCAGGGAGGGGAATGGGGCCTGTGCCGGGGAGGGGGATGGGGGGACGGGGTCTGTGCCGGGGAGTGACGTGGGGGGGGGGGCAAGTGAGTTGGTCCACCTGGCCATGTGCCAGCCTCCAACAGTCGGACCCATGCGGTCCATGCCACCTGGCTGGGGGGAGGAGGGGGTATGGGCAATGATGACATGTCGTCGTTTCCCCCCCCCCCCCTCCAGGCCGCCATGTTTTCCGATCAGCCAGCGATGTTGGCCGCCGTGACGGCAGCCGCTAATGTCCATGTTGCCCTGGATGAGGAGGAGGAGGAGCGTGCCAGAGGGGCGGCAGCCGACCAGGCTGGAGGGACACCTGACCGACAGGACGAGGAGGGGGAGGAGGACGTCGCGGCCCACGGCAACGGAGGCACCCGAGGCGCCCCGTGTGTACCGGCCCCGGCAGTCATACCAGGACCTCACGGACCGAGAATGCAGGAGGAGACTCCGGATGAGCAGGGAAACCGTGGCACACATCTGCCACCTGCTGGCGCACCTGTCACCGCGTGGCACTGGCGGGGGACACCCTCTCCCCGTGTTCGTCAAGGTTACGGTGGCCCTGAACTTTTATGCAACGGGGTCATTCCAGGCACCAAGTGGGGACCTGTCCGGCATATCGCAGACATCGGTGCACCGGTGCATTCGGGCAGTGACAGACGCCCTATATGCCATGGCGCACCGCTACATCCGCTTCCCTGTGGACCGGGCCAGCTAAGATGCCCGGGCCGTGGGCTTCTCTGCCGTGGCCGGGTTCCCCATGGTCCAGGGCGCGATCGATGGGATGCACGTCGCCGTGCGGCCACCTGCAGATAACAGGGCCGTGTTCACCAATAGGAAGGGAACCTAGTCGATGAACATACAGGTGGTCTGCGACCACCGCATGATGATCCTGCACATCTGCGCCCGTTACCCGGGCAGTGTACACGACTCATACGTGTTGTCGCGGTCATACATCACCGGCATGTACGAGGGTCGCCATCCCCGGCTGAGGGGCTGGTTGCTGGGCGACAGGGGCTACCCATTGCGATCGTGGCTGATGATGCCTATACGGAGGACACGCAATGAGGCGGAGAACCGCTACAATGATGCCCATGTAGCGACAAGGGGAGTGATAGAGAGGTGCTTTGGCGTGCTGAAGATGCGTTTCAGGTGCCTGTACCTCTCTGGGGGGGCGCCCTCCAGTATCGGTCAGATAGGGTCGGCCGCATCATTGTGGTGTGCTGCGTCCTGCACAATATAGCCCAGCAGAGGGGCGATGTGCCGCAGGCAGAGGAGGGCGGAGTGGAGGAGCAGCAGGAAGAGGCGCAGTCCTCCCCAGATGAGGGGGATGGGGGCAATGGTCAGGGCAGACGAAGTAGACACAGGCGGGTGGCTGTCCACCGTTACCGGCTGGGCCAACGGGCACGGAACAGGCTGACAGCCGCCCGCTTCACTGACTAGATGGGCGTGGGAATCGGGTAGTATGGCCACAGACCGCACACCAAGGCAACAGCCGACCACCCACACCCGCCACCCATCCACCCACCCAGCACCCTCACCCCCCTCCCCAACCCCACCCACCCCACCCGCATGCACACCACCCCCTCATTGCCGATCCACCTGCGGCACAACGGCCGGGCTCACACAGTTGCCGGTGGACGCGTGTCTATTGCAGGCCATGGAGGATGATGACAACCCGCCCTGCGATGAGCTCCTGGCTCCACATCGTTGGACTATGTCTGACCCATGGCCACAGTACCACCATCCACCCAGACCATCCCTCATGCGGCTGTGACACTGCAGCGCACGGTCCCGTCCTCTGCCCGGGGGGATGTTGATGGCGGCCCAGGGGGAAGGGGGCAGACTCACCTGGGGCTGAGGTAAGACCACCCCTCACACACGCACTTGCGCTCAACGTACATGACATCCCCGCACGCTTTGGACAGAGCACAAAGGCAGCTTCTGTAGGTGTAACCGTGCCCGAAAACTCATCTGAGCGCTGCACCCGTGCCAACTTACTCAGTGTCTAATTGTTTGGCCTTACGGACCCTATGACTACGTCTATGTGGTTCCCCAGACGGTACAGCAGAACTGGAGGTGGACTCCTGTGATTCCTGCCCTCTGACACTGGATCCCTTTGGCGGCCGTTTCCTGGGGCGTCCTGGCCTAGATGGGCCAGGCTGCGGCCCGGGCGACTGGGATGGCGAGCTGCCAGCCTGTCCTGCCCGTTGCCCACCCGATGCACCTGGGACGGAAGGGGGGGAGTCCGAGGTGTCACGGTGTTCCGGGTCCTCCCCTACAGGGGGACCCGGGACGGACCACAGCACCTCCTCCTCCCCCGGGGTGCCCGATGGCCCCCAGGCCTCTACATGGGTGGGGGATGCGAACGGACTGGCCATCCGACGCCCCCCCCGACATCTGGCACTGCCAGTCCTGGAGGCCCGTGCTGGTATCGACAGGGGCTGTGGTAAGACCACCCCTCACACATACACTTGCGCTCAACGTACATGACATCCCCGCACGCTTTGGACAGAGCACAAAGGCAGCTTCTGTAGGTGTAACCGTGCCCGAAAACTCCATGGCAGGTTTGCAGCCATGGAGCTCAGGGGATTGGCAAACCCTGACTGTGACTGTGCGAAGCCGGCTCGCACTTGGGCAATGGCGCCTATGCCCTCAGCGATGGCCTGCTGAGACTGGGCCATGGCCTGCAGAGACTGGGCTATGGACTGTTGAGACTGGGCCATGGCCTGCTGAGACTGGGCCATGGCCTGCTGAGACTGTGCCATGGCGTTGAGCGCCTCTGCCATCTGCCGCTGGCGCTGGCTCATGGCCTCCTGTGAGAGGCAGCCATGTCCTGGGCCACAGACGCCGCCTGCACGGAAAGCCCCAGAACTCGCAAACCGTTCCCCATGTCTGACACCGTCGCACCCATTGCCTCCACCGCGGGCGCCACCCGTGCGGTGTCGGCCTGGGTGGCACGTATGACCGGCACCACTCCCAGCTCCTGGACGCGGATGGACTCCTCCACCTGCGACTACAGCCGTCGCAAGCCGCCCGTCACCCTCTTCGCTCGTCTCCGGGTCGGTGGTTGCATCGGATCTATGGGTGGGTGTGGTAACTCCAGGAACCCGGGATCCATCTGGGCGGCAGATGTTCGCATGGGCTGGGCTGCCCTCCGACCGTCCGGCCCCTCTGCTGCTCCTACCTCCACCTACTGTACCGGGACGGCTGTGTTGTGCGCACCAGTGAGTGTACCAGACGCCTCATCACTAAAGTGCCCAACCGAGGTGAGTGTCTCTGCGATGGTGGAGGGTGTTGGTGACAGCAGTGGCGTTGTGTCGTGCGCATCGTCCCACTCTGAGTCCATGGCACTTTGGGGTTCGTCTCCGCCCATCCAATCTGTGTCACTGTCCGGTATTTCGTCTTCCTGGGTAGTGGTGTCCTGGGTAGTGGTGTCCTGGGTAGTGGTGTCCTGGGTAGTGGTGTCCTGGGTTGTGGTTTCGTAGCTCGGCTGTGACAGGGGCCTGTGGCTGCCCCTCTCGTCGCTGGGTGGCACACGCCTGCGTCGTCGCACCCGCACGAGACGGGGGCGTCGTCTCCCTGTTGCTCCAGGTCTCTCCATTTCCAGTGGTCTCCGAGGGACATCGTGTGGGCGTCGCATACCAGAGGGTCCGGGTCTCTCCATCTCCAGTGGTCTCCAAGGGGCATCCTGCGGGCGTCGCATGCCAGATGGTCCGGGTCTCTCCATCTCCAGTGGTCTCCAAGGGGCATCCTGCGGGCATCGCATGCCAGAGGGTCCGGGTCTCTCCGTCCCCCGTGGTCTCCGAGGGGCATCATGCGGGCAGTCTGCATCTGCGGGGATATGTGCCTCGACATTTGCTCCTGCGATACACAATGAAGCATGCATGGTTAGACACGCAGGCAGTGATCAGGTGATATGGGGGAGGGGGATATAGGGGAGGGGGCATATGGGGGAGGGGGATATGGGGGAAGGGGGATATGGGGACGGGCTGTCGGTGGCTCACTTGCTGGTGGGCCCCCGACCTCTGCATCAGCAACCTCCCGGTCCTCAGGTATGCCAGCCAGTTCCAGGGCCCTTCCCTCGTGTTCGGTCAGTGGCCTCTCATCAGGGGGGCCTCCTCCAGTCCTCACATGCTCCCTGGTGTTGTGTGCGTGTTTCTCCTGTGGGGGGTGGGGGTGGTGGCAGGGGTAAAAGGCAACAGTGTTAGACAGGTAAATGAATGCACGCCATCGGTTGTGCGTGTATTGCAGAGGTTAAGGTTAGGGCTGGATTCACTTGGGGAAATGGGGGAAGGCGGATATGGGGGAGGGGGGATATGGGGGATATGGGGGAGGGGGATATGGGGGATATGGGGGAGGGGGATATGGGGGAGGGGGTATATGGGGGATATGGGGAGGGGGGATATGGTGGATATGGGGATATGAGGGTGGGGGATATGGGGGAGGGGGATATGGGGATATAGGGGAGGGGGGATATGGGGGAGGGGGGATATGGGGGAGGGGGATATGGAGGATATGGGGAGGGGGGATATGGGGCAGGGGGGATATGGGGGAGGGGAATATGGGGGAGGGGAATATGGGGGAGGGGGATATGGGGGAGGGGGGATATGGGGGAGGGGGGATATGGGGGAGGGGGGATATGGGGGATATGGGGAGGGGGATATGGGAGATATAGGGGAGGGGGATATGGGGGAGGGGGGATATGGGGGAGGGGGATATGGGGGATATGGGGGAGGGGGTATATGGGGGATATCGGGAGGGGGATATGGGGATATGGGGGTCGGGGGATATGTGCGAGGGGGGATATCGGGGATATGGGGAGGGGGGATATGGGGAGGGGGATATGGGGAGGGGGGATATGGGGGATATGGGGGAGGGGGGATATGGGGAGGGGGGATATGGGGGATATGGGGGAGGGGGGATATGGGGGATATGGAGGATATGGGGGAGGGGGCATATGGGGAGGGGGGTATGGGGGATATGGGGAGGGGGATATGGGGGATATGGGGGAGGGGGGATATGGGGGATATGGGGGAGGGGGGATATGGGGGATATGGATATCGGGCAGGGGGGGGGAGGCTCACCCTGCCTACTCTGATGAGGTTGTTCACCTTCTTGTGGCACTGGGTGCCTGTCCGTGGTGTCAGGGCCACAGCAGTGACGGCCTCTGCCACCTCCCTCCACAGACGCCGGCTGTGGCATGCGGCAACTCTGCGGCCGTGCCCGGGATACAGGGCCTCCCTCCTCTGCTCCACTGCCTCCAGGAGCGCCTCAATGTCACGAGACTGGAACCTCGGGGCTGAGCGGCGGGCGGCCATCCGGTCGGGTGTTCTGGTCGGGTGGGGGGAGCAGCGCGTCCTTAATGAGCCGTCACGCCGTGCATGACGCCGCACGGCGTGAACCACGTGAGCCAGCGCGGATAGCGTCACGTCGCTGTAGCCCATTCCGGGCCGGTGACTTTGCGACGTTTGGGGCGGCGCGATGCAGGTGGGATTTGCGCCGATAACGGAGAATTTCGCCCCTGGTTTTAACCCTGCGGGACCTCGGCATGCATGCATCCGGGGGCGGCCTGCTGGGGGGGGAGGGGGTCCGACCCCACAGGGGGGGGGCTCCGCTGTGGCCTGGCCCACGATCGGGGCCTACTGATCGACTTGCCGGCCTCTCGGGTTGGGGGCCTCTTTTGTTCCGTGCCAGCCCCTGTAGCCCTACGCCATGTTGCATCGGGGCTGGCGCGGAGAAAGGAGCCACCGCGCATGTGCGCATTGGCGCCAGTCCCACTGCGCATGCACAGACCCGCGGCGCCCATCTGACGCTGGGATCGGCAGCTGGAGCGGTGTGGGTTGCTCCAGTGCCATGCTGGCCCCCTGTAGGGGTCAGAATCGCTGCTTCTGAGGGCATGTTGATGCCGTCGAGAAACAAGACGGCATTTACGACAGCGTCAACACTTAGCCTCAGGATCAGAGAATCCCGCTCCCAATTCCATTTTTTTCCCAATTAAAGGGCAATTTAGCGTGGCCAATTCACCCACCCTGCACATCTTTGGGTTGTAGGGTGTGAGACCCACGCAGACACGGGGAGAATGTGAAAATTCCACATGGACAGTGACCCATAGCCGGGATCGAACCTTGGACCTCAGCGCCGTGAGGCAGCAGTGCCAACCACTGCGCCACCATGCTGCCCTGAAAATCCATAATAATAATAATCTTTATTAGGGTCACAAGGAGGCTTACATTAACACTACAATGAAGTTACTGTGAAAACTCCTAGTCGCCACACTCCGGCGCCTGTTCGGGTACACAGAGGGAGAATTCAATCATGCAATTATTGAAGTCGACCAAGAGTGTGCATGCTACAAATTGTATAGATATATTCAGGGTTGAAAATGAATAAAATTGCTGTAGTTGGACCTCGTGGAGAACAAGGCACAATTTTTTCCTCTTTCTCCTGTCAGCTGTTTGACAGGTTTAATGTTTCGAAGGATGGCCAGATGTTTTACCTCAGACCATTAGCAGCCCATCATATTTCTGCCCTCAGCAGGATTTCTACTGCAAAAGCAGGGCCGTGAAAGGAACATCGGTACAGATGTGGGAAACCCAAAGATGTGCAGGGTCAAGGGGAATAAAAATGAATTGGCTATACATTCATGGTCATGTTACGATCCCAGTTGATGTTATAACTGGATGGGATGATCCAAAAATGGAACCCTGGCTTAAAGACCGTGGGCGGAATACTCCGTTGGCCGATGCCGGAATCGGGAAACGCGAATGGGTAGAGAATCGGTTTGCTACCAAAATCGCGGTGAGCACTGGATCCACTCCAAATCGTTATTCTCTGGTACCTCGCCACCGGCGTCAATGCGTTCCACTCTGCATGCACAGTAAACACCATTGGCATTTCATTAGCGGGCCTGATCCGGTATTCTCTGTGTCCTCCACGAATCTCTGCCTCCACTGAGGTGAATTCCCCACGGCGAGGTTCACTTGTGCTTTTAAAAATCAAGAAAAAGGCACCATGGCTGCTGACGGAGAGAGAGGGGGTACAGAAAGTTTGCTGACAGTCGTGTCACTGGCCGGGAAGTACTGCCAGGGGCGGGTGGTGTAGTGGGAGGGTGGCCAGGAGGTGGGCTGTGAGGTCGGGGTGGATGGGCATGGAACACCAATATCGCAGCCGGAAAGACAGCTATGCAGCAGCCCACTGGTCATATGGGTGTGACCCCAGGCCACTTCCCTAGGTGCCCTCTGGCCCCAGCCGATCTATCAGTGGGATGGGCGTGCTCCAGAACAACCAGTGCCATCTTGTTGGCTGGGGTGAGTGTGTGTGGTGAATCCCGTACCGTTTCTCATTGGAATCGATTGTGCTCCACGTGGCACCGGTGCCAGCCCTCAATGGTCGCTGAATCGGTCCAGGTGTCGCACCAGTTTTGCTGTCGTGGAAGTCCGCGAATCCTGCCTCGGCCTCAACACTTAGTCTCAGGAACGGAAATTCTGCTGCGTAACATTTTCCGAATCAAATGTGGAAGAACAGGGTCACAGGACCCCAAATTAGTTTTAACAAGAAAAAGATATTTTATTAAACATGAAAAAAAGTGGATTATAATACAATGGAAGCCACGGGCTGCCAATTTTAAAAGTGAAATCTGCGGACTTACCTAAGTTCCGATGATGCATCCAACCTTCCTTTCTCTGCGGCAGAGAGGTCTCCAGCATCCCGGTTAGCACAGGCTCCAGCGCGGTGCAGGAGAAGTGCAGCACCGCCCCTTATGGCCAGCTTGGGCACACCCATTGAGGGCAGGCATTTAAATCGCAGATTTAGATAGAAATCAACAGGCAACTATTTAAACAAGTGTTTTATAGGAATGCGGGCATTTTTAAAACAGTTTTTTTGCTCTTTCTTTTAAACAGGCATTACTATTGTTGTTGATACCTTTAAAGTAATTTTAATTTTTAAATTATGATTACAGGTGATTATTTGTAAGTGAACATGGATTTGGTTATTTGTTTTAAATCTGTGAACCTATTTAAATCTGCGCTATATTATTATATAATTGTACAGTGGCATGCTTAAAAATAAGATTTAAAAAAAACTGTCACTGTCCTTGTAACATCTACATTTTTTTGATGAGTGTTTATGGAATCACTGCAGTGCAGAAGAAAGCCATTCGGCCCATAAAGCCTGCACTGACATTCCGAAAGAGTACCCTCCCTAAGCCCATGATCCGCCCTATCCCCATAACCCCACCTAACCATGCTAGGTTGCCCTTCGCATTCAGGGATGTACAGGTTAGGTTTCGGGAATAGGGCAAGGAAATGGACCCAGGTAGGGACTTTTTCAGAGGATCGTTTCAGACTTGATGGTCCAAAGGGCTTCCTGCGCTGTAGGAATTGAATGGTTCTATTCCATGTTTCTAGGAAACCCCTGTAGACATAGGGAGAATGTACAAACACCAGGCAGCCATTCAAGGTCTGAATTGAACTCGGGTCCCTGGAGTTGTGAGGCAGCAGTGCCAGCTAATGTGCCACCGTGTTGAATATGTTTCTGCCTTGTTTATTTCAATTATCTTTTCACTTATAATGATCTCAATTAAATGTTGTGTTCTGATGTTTCAGTAAGACATTTGTAGAAGATTGTAAAGTTTCATATAAAACATTTACACAAGAAGAATTTTATAAATACCAAACTTTGAACCCAGTTAACATTTAACTTAACGTATAACTTCATCAGCTGAACAATGACATAAAACTGCCTCAACTTTGACAAATTTCATGTAATAAAATATTGGATCTCACTTAAACACAACACTCCCGTCTATTTGTAAAGGGGAGTGGGGGAGGGGAAGGTTTCGACAATTGTTAATTGACAAGGTCAAAGTCCGAAAGCAGCAGCTGCTGAAGAGCAGTGTCCTGGTACACATCTCCTCTGACATCATTTTGGAATGTCCTGTCGCCTTTTTACCCTTTAGGTGAACCACAAGCTGTTTCTTATATTGACCAAATGGCCACACAACCAGTATGTTAGCTCAAAAACACAGTTTATTAATAACCCAGGACTTGTATCTCTATGCAATAATACACACAGCTCCATACTAAACTACACCTAATAACTAAGATGACCTTTACTTAACTTCGAGTGACCAACACTGTGCGGAATAAGGCCTTTATCCGGGTCCACGTGGTCGGTTGGAAGTTTTTGGGTTCGTCTCAGCTGGGCTCGTCCTTCAGGAAATTGTCGGGGGTCCTTGAACTTGGTTGTTCTGCTACAGTTTGTCGCGCACAGGTCGGTCCCAAAAGAGGCCGATCCCTAGTGCACTGGGCTTTTTATCCTTCATCTCTCTCGCGCCCTTTTGGGCGGTCCTTACTTCAGGTCCAATGGATCGATAGGGTTTCGATCACCCTCATCGATCTTAGCCAATTAGGGGGCGGATACCTCGATGGCTGGGCGGGTCATAGCTATCATTGTCCCAGGCACGTAAGCCTTTCCAAATAAGGGGAGGTGGCGCCGGTTAGTCTGCTATCGTTGATGGTCCTTACATCTTGGGGAAAATGGTGATCGATCTTTAATGAACTGAGAGTTTCTTACCAGGTCTGGTTTCTTTGCACACTACACAGAGGCTCTGTACCTGTCTGTGTCCCAAATTGACTACAATTACCATAGTCCTTTGAAGGTAGCCATTTTAAATGGCTAAAGTCTTTTGACAGTACACTCTTAAAGGTGAATGGTTGATTTACTGCAATACCTGTCAGACAGTTAGTTCACATTAGCTTAAAGGAGGCTTGCATTTATCACCGATGGCATAAAGCTTTGTTAAGGCATTTGAAGCAATCACTGAGTCTTTTAAGGATAAACATGGAGCCGTGCCATGCTCCATGGTGGACTCAGCCCACTGACCTGAACTGGCAAAATAGTGCCCCGCATCATCCGCTTGCGTGCCCCAGACCGCCCGCCCACATTTCCCCCAGTCCCAAATGAAGCCCCTGCCTGCCCGCCGATCAGCCCTCCCTCGACTGTGGTGGCCCCGACTGAGTCCGCAGCCGCCACATGAGGATGCCAGACGGTGGGACCATGAGAGGTCCGCGCTGTCGGGAATTTGGCCGGTCGGCAATGGAGCATTGTGGGGCGGGCCTCAGACAATGGCCTGGACACTTGGCGCGGCATACTCCATGAGCACGCCGATTTTCGGGGGGGGGGCGAAGAATTTGGAAACCAGTGGTGCTTCCGATTTTGCCGCCAAACCGGATTAGATCAGGGATACTCAAACAACTCAGCTTAAAATACATTGCAAAATCCAAATGTACTTTAGCTCAGAATCAGCTGGGAGGATAGGCGTAATAACGTTAGTGCCCTAAAAAGAGTCAATAGAACCAGTACTGAGACCATGATCATCCAAAACTAACTCTGCTGGGCCACCAATATACTTAGGATATGAGTGTCCCGACTGCCAATGCAAATCTCCTTCACCCAGCTCAAGGTAGGATGCCGAACAAGAGGAGGACAAAGGAAGCTCTTCAAATAAACTTTTGTGAGCGCCACGAAGAATCCAGCACGAGTTTGTAGAATAGAAAGAAATAACTTTATTTACAAGTACATATACACAACAGCAGCTGTACTCCACCACTGCTCACTCCTCTCTGGCTGGTTCCATACTGGCCAGCTCTATTTATGCAGGGACTGCTAATGATTTCTCTGTCCCCCTTATTGGGGAAGCTCATACTCCCTAAGTATTGTGGGATTGCCATCAGTCCCCAGGCAGTGGTAAGCAGGCAGGTTATAATAGACACCTTGTAGGCTTACCTCAAGAAATGGAACATACACGTCAATGCCTGGTAGACCTTTGCTCAGAATAAACCTACTTAGAGGAACCTCCTGACTGAAGGGTTACAATTCTTCGAGAACACCTGATGGCAAGAGGGGCACAGAAAAGAGCCTGAGAAAGGAATACCCACAACGTGGCATCCAAGGGCAGATGCCACCTTTTGGAAACTCCTGCCAGGTGAATTAATTGAAGATGCGGTTCTAGGATCAGGCTCATTGGCCATGCAAGGACCCACAGAACCTATGGCCAGTAACACTGAGTATCTTAGGTGGATTATCATACCCATTAGCGAGTACTCACTGCATTCTATCCATTATAGTTCCTTTAATGGAATTAACAACCTCATGACAAACCGAAGTTTAAAATAAATTATTCTTTCACTTCCTGTGGCTTTAAACTCGCTTTAAACAGTAAAGTACCTTTTTAATGAAATTAACAGCCTCTTGACAAACCTATGTTTTAAAATAATAAAATGATAAATCTTCCTTTCATTTTAATTGCATTTTAAACATATATGTAAACACTAGGCACAAATAATATAAAACTTTAAACCTTCCAAAAAAATGTCTCCGATTCTGCTAGACTGAAACTGCGCAAATAAAAAGGTGTAAAAACGGATCAAGTATCCGAGTAAGTGGCCTGAGTTAGCTTTGTAGCCGGAGTTTTCATTCAGCAGCGCAGAGCTTTAAGGGGAAAGAAAATTGGCCAGTACTTTAAATGCAGCATACTTTTAACCGTATGCCTGAACATTCGCACTTCCGGGCCGTCATGCAGTGCATATGAGGCGCACCAGCGACTTAGAGTCATGAATCCTCCAGGAATCCCCTCACCCCCGCCCCCCCCCACCCCCCGCCCCCCCCTAGCATAACAAATACACACAGGCTTTAAGATGAACACACATGACAAAGTATATTTGGTGCTATAATGGTCTCACTGACACACAAAGTCCCTTTGACGCACATAAGGGGCAAAATTCTCCCCCAACGGCGGGATGTCCGCCGACTGGCGCCAAAGCCGGCGCCAATCAGACGGGCATCGCGCCGGCCCAAAGGTGCGGAAGGCTCCGCATCTTTGGCGGCCTAGCCCCAACATTGAGGGGCTAGACCGACGCCGGAGGGATTTCCGCCCCGCCAGCTGGCGGAAATGGCGTTTGTTGCCCCGCCAGCTGGCGCGGAAATGCGGCGCATGCGCGGGAGCGTCAGCGGCCGCTGTCAGTTTCCCGCGCATGCGCAGTGGGGAGAGTCTCTTCCGCCTCCGCCATGGTGGAGGCCGTAGCGGAGGCGGAAGGGAAAGAGTGCCCCCACGGCACAAGCCCGCCCGCGGATCGGTGGGCCCCGATCGCGGGCCAGGCCACCGTGGGGGCATCCCCCGGGGTCAGATCGCCCCGCGCCCCCCCCCCCAGGACCCCGGAGCCCGCCCACGCCGCCTGGTCCCGCCGGTAAATACCAGGTTTGATTTACGTCGGCGGGACAGGCAATTCCTGGGCGGGACTTCGGCCCATCCGGGCCGGAGAATCCAGCGGGGGGTCCCGCCAACCAGCGCGGCCGGATTCCCGCCCCCGCCCAATCTCCGGGAGCGGAGACTTCGGCGGGGGCGGGGGCGGGATTCACGGCGGCCAACGGCCATTCTCCGACCCGGCGGGGGGTCGGAGAATGACGCCCAAGGTGTCTGTGGTCAAAGGCACACTTCACTCTGAAACCCCAATTGAATGACTGTGAATGTCTCCTCAGAATCCCACCAGATGATTGTCACGTAAGAGTTTCCAAACTCTAATCCCCAAAACATGCTTTAAAATCTTCTCACATAATCATCCTTTCTGTTCGTCCTTTGCATTCCAAAATCAAGTCCACGTTTTTCAAAAGGCTTATGTGAACAGAGCTTCTGCCCCACTTTTACCAGCGAATCCAAACCAAGATTTTACACCAACCCCATTAGGGTTCCCAAGCCGTCATGAAAACTGTGGTCTTTTACGCCAGGAAAACTGGCGTTAAAATGCCACAGATTCACTGTCTTGCTGAGAGCTAGCAGGCAGCCGGCGATACAGCCCCCCGCACGTCTGGGTCAGAGGCCACGCATGAGCACGGTGGCGGCCTCCAGCAGCCGATCCGTGCTCCATGGTGGACTCAGCCTTTGGAACTGGACTGGCAAAATAGTGCCCGCATTGTCCGCTCGCGCGCCCCAGATCACCTGCCCACATTTCCCCCAGCCCCGAATGAAGGCCCCCCCTGCCATCGATCGGCCGTCCCCCAACTGTGGCGGCCCCGGACTGAATCCGCAGCCACCACACGAGGATCCCGGACGGTGGGATCATGAGAGGTCCACGGCGTCGGGAATTCGGCTGGTTGGCAATGGAGCATTGTGGGGCGGGCCTCAGACAATGGCCTGAGGCAATGGATACTCGGCGCGGAATGCTCCATGAGTATGCCAATTTTCAGGGGGGCGGTCAATTTGGAAACTGGCGGTGCTTCCGATTTCGGTGCCAAACCGGATTCTCCGCCCCGTTGACGAACGCAATTTCGGTGTCGGGGTCGGGGAGCGGAGAATCCAGCCACTTGTCTTGACTAACTTTCACTGTTAACACAAACTCTGATATTCAGCCAATACTATCTTCCAATTATTTTAAAATTTGTTCCTCAGACTTTTGTAAGACATTGCAAACTTTAGGATTATGTTAGAAACCTTCCCTTCAGGATTACTTTAGAAACATTGAGAAACAAATCTTCTCACCAGCCGATTCCATCTCAGCTTTTTCTGGGCTGTCCATGAACAGTGTCCCATTCTGGGGCGAAATTCTCCGCAATCGGCGCGATGTCCGCCGACCAGCGCCAAAAACGGCGCGAATCAGTCCGGCATCGCGCCGCCCCAAAGGTGCGGAATCCTCCGCATCTTGAGTGGCTGAGCCCTAACCTTGAGAGGCTAGGCACACGCCAGACTGATTTCCACCCCCCCAGCTGGCGGGAAAGACCTTTGGTGCCCGCCAGCTGGCGCGGAAATGACATTGCCGGGCGGCGCATGCGCGAGAGCGCCAGCGGCCGCTCACGGCATCCCCGCGCATGCGCAGTGGAGGGGGTCTCTTCCGCCTCCGCCATGGTGGAGACCGTGGCGAAGGCGGAAGGAAAAGAGTGCCCCCACGGCACAGGCCCGCCCGTGGATCGGTGGGCCCCGATCGCGGGCCAGGCCACCTTGGGGGCACCCCCCGGGGCCAGATCGCCCCGCGCCACCCCAGGACCCGGGAGCCCACCCGCGCTGCCTTGTCCCGCCGGTAAGAGAGGTGGTTTAATCCACGCTGGCGGGACTGGCATTCCCGCAGCGGGACCTCGGCCCATCCGGGCCGGAGAATCGCCGGGGGGGGGCGGGCCGCCAACCGGCGCGGCGCAATTCCCGCCCTCGCCGAATATCCGGTGCCGGAAAATTCAGCAACCGGCGGGGGCGGGATTCACACCAGCCCCCAGCGATTCTCCGACCCGGCGGGGGGTCGGAGAATCCCGCCCCTGTTTCTAGAACCAACTGTCCTTTAGTTCCTCAAGAGTTTGCTTTCTTGCTTATTAACCAGGGGCTGGTTTAGCACACTTGGCTAAATCGCTGGCTTTTAAGGCAAACCAAGGCAGGCCAGCAACACGGTTCGATTCCCGTACCATCCTCCCCGAACAGGTGCTGGAATGTGGTGACTAGGGGCTTTTCACAGTAACTTCATTGAAGCCTACTTGTGACAATAAGCAATTTTCATTTCATTTCATTTATTACTCCGCTGTACAAAATTTCCTGTTTCGAGCAGAACCAAGAGAGCTGCCTTCTCACTCTCTCCATGTCTTCAACTGCTGTTAGCATAACTGTGGGAGATATTGGGCAGGGTTCTCCATTGGCTGATGCCAAAATCGTGAAACGCAATTGGGCGGAGAATAGGTTCTGAGGCCAAAACCGTGGCAGGCGTCAATTTGACGCCAAATCACGACTTACCGTCGCCTCAACAGCAGCGCCAATACATTCCGGAACGCATGTACAATAAACACCGTCTTAACATATAAAATCCAAATATTTACCAGTATGTTGCAAATTTCCAACTGCAATACTTCTTGTCCCTTGTCTGTTATTTCACATAAAGTGTTTATTTAATTTAATGACCTGTGATCAATTTGAAATGTCATCTCATGATAAATCAGAGCTTGACTAAAAAATGTCAGCATGCCGTTGGTGCATGTAATCGCGATATTATTCTTATCTCTACGATGTCTGGCATCCTTAATTTGTGAAGCTTGTACCAAATAAGTGAAGAACTGAAAAATGCTGCTTTACATATCTTTTTAGAAACTCCTAGACTCATAAATTATATCCAGACACTGCATAAGAACAGGTTTTGAAACCTGCAAAGAAGCGAGATTTAAGGCTCTTTTGTTGTCAAATAGATAAAATATCCAGTCGAAAAAGGGCAAGTGAAAGGGTGTTTTCGAGCAGAAAACCAGATAATCTCACTTCCAAGGTTAACTGGATGTGAGAATTTATGGGATATTTAAATGATTGACGGTCTGCTCTAAACCACAGCTGGAAACCAGTGAAGCTAGTTTTAAGTGACACAGAGGGGATCCAGCCTTTTGACTGACAATGTTGAAAGACTGCAGAGTCAATCTAAATGGCCTGCTGAAAAAGCCTGAGGTTTCTTAAGTAGCTGATTGAGAGCAACAAATTTGGTCCACTCCAGGCAGGCAAACAGGCACAATTTCAAGCCTATTTTATTTTCTGGGTTTCTTAAGAAGGAGTTGAATGTATGCCTTAATAATTTTTTTAAAGTATGGTATCCAAATATCTGTCATAATGCATTCATGAAAAGCAGCTATTCTGCCAGTATATAGTATATATAATTTACAGTGCAGAAGGAGACCATTTGGCCCATCGAGTCTGCACCGGCCCTTGGAAAGAGCTCCCCACCCAAGCCCACACCTCCACCCTATCCCTGTAACCCAGTAACACCACCTAAACTTTTGGACACTAAGGGCAATTTATCATGGCCAATCCACCTCACCTGCACATCTTTGGACTGTGGGAGGAAACCGGAGCACCCGGAGGAAACCCACGCACACACGGGGAGAAAGTGCAAACTCCGCACAGACAGTGACCCAAGTGGGGCGGTGGGATGGAGGGGGGGGTGGGGGGGAGGGGGGTGGGGGGGTTGGGGATGGGGTGGCGGGGGGGGGGGTTGGGGTGGGTGGGGTGGGGGGGTTAGGGTTAGGGTTAGGGAGTGGGGGGATTGTGGGGGTGGGGGTTTAGGGTTAGGATTAGGGGGTGGGGGGTTATTGGGGGGGTTGGGATGAGGAAGATGGGGCAGTGGTCAGGACAGATGGGAGGCTGCCCACCGTTACCGGCTGGGCCAGCGGGTATGTGTCAGGCTCATTGCCGCCCAGTTCATGGACGAGGGAGGCGTGGGAATCGCCGAATATGGGCACAGATTGCACACTACGGCGTCAGCCTACCACCCTCACCCCACCCACCCACCAGCCTACCACCCTCACCCCACCCACCAGCCTACCACCCTCACCCCACCCACCCACCAACCTACCACCCTCACCCCACCCACCCACCAGCCTACCAACCTCACCCCACCCACCCACACACCACCCCTCCATTGCACATCCATCTGCGACACAACGGGCCGGGCTCACACGATCGTCGGTGGAAGCGTGGCTATTGCACGCCACGGACGATGATGATAACCCGCCCTGCGATGAGCTCTGGGCTCTACATCGTTGGATAATGTCTGACCCACCTGCTGTACCGGGACGGCTGTGTTGTGCGCACCCTCCACCCGGACCGTGCATGCGGCCGTGACACTGCAGCGCACGGTCCCGTCGTCTGCCCGGGGGGAAGGCGAGGGCGACCTGGGGGTAGGGGAGGTACACTCACCTGAGGCTGGCGTTCTATAACCCCTCACACACACACTGGCACTCACCTCCACCGCCCCCCCCCCCCCGCCCCCCCCCACCGCACACATTGGACAGAACACAAAGGCAGCTTCTGTAGGTGTGAAAGTGGTTTTAATAACAAACAGTTCATACACGTGTCCTAGCCCCGAGAACTAATCTGTGCCCTGCACCCGTGCCAACTTACTCAATGTCTAATTTTTTGGCCTTACGGGTCCTTTGACTACGTCTAAGTGGACTGGAGGTGGACTGCTGTGATTCCTGCCCTGTGACTAGGGACCCCTTTGGCGGCCGTTTCCTGGGTCAGCCTGGCCTAGGTGGGCCAGGCTGCGGCTCGGGCGACTGGGATGGTGAGCTGCCAGCCTGTCCTGCCCGTTGCCCATCAGATGCACCAGGGTCGGAAGCGGGGGAGTCCGAAGTGTTGCGGTGTTCCGGGGCCTCCCCTACAGGGGGACTTGGAACGGGCCCCAGCACCTCCTCCTCCCTCGGGGTGCCCGATGGCCCCCGGGCCTCTACATGGGTCTGGGATGCAAACGGACCGAGCATCCACGCTCCCCGACACCTGGCACTGCCAGTCCTGGAGGCCCGCCCTAGTATCAACAAGGGTGTGCAAGTTCGCAGCCATGGAGTTCAGGGAGTTGGCCATTCCTGTCTGTGCCTGGGCGATGCCTGCCAGCACCTGGGCAATGGCGCCGATGCCGTCAGCGGTGGCCTGCTGAGACTGGGCCACGGCGTTGAGCGCCTCTGCGATCTGCTGCTGGTTCTGGCCCATGGCTTCCTGTGAAAGGGCAGCCATGTCCTGGTCCATGGACGCCGCCCTCACGGAACACCCCATACTGCAACCCATGTTTGACACCGTCGCACCCATTGCCTTCACCACGGACGCCACCCGTGCGGTGTCAGCCTGGGTGGCACGCATGACCGGCACCACTCCCTGCTCCTGCACGCGGATGGACTCCTACACCTGTGTCTGCAGCTGCCGCAATCCAGCCGTCACCCCCTTCGGTCGTCCCTTGGTCCGTGACTGCATCGGGTCTGTGGGTGGGTGTGGTAACTCCAGGAACCAGGGACCCGTCTGGGCAGCAGATGGTTGCTTGCGCCGGGCTGCCCTCCGACCGCTCAGCCCCTCGGCTGCTCCTGCCTCCACCTGCTGTACCGGGACGGCTGTGTTGTGCGCACCAGCTAGTGTCCCAGATGCCTCATCGCTAAAGTGCCCAACCAAGGTGAGTGTCTCTGCAACGGTGGAGGGTGTAGGAGATAGCAGGGGCATAGTGTCATGCTCCTCATCCGACCCGAAACCCAGGGTCACCAGGAGTGGTGATTCTTGTCCACCCGTCCCACCAGTCATGTGCGTCAGTGTCCTGTGCGGCGGTGTCACGTGAGAGTGCCTTTAAGAAATGCAGTGATAGAACATAGAACATAGAACATAGAACAATACAGCGCAGTACAGGCCCTTCGGCCCACGATGTTGCACCGAAACAAAAGCCATCTAACCTACACTATGCCATTATCATCCATATGTTTATCCAATAAACTTTTAAATGCCCTCAATGTTGGCGAGTTCACTACTGTAGCAGGTAGGGCATTCCACGGCCTCACTACTCTTTGCGTAAAGAACCTACCTCTGACCTCTGTCCTATATCTATTACCCCTCAGTTTAAAGTTATGTCCCCTCGTGCCAGCCATATCCATCCGTGGGAGAAGGCTCTCACTGTCCACCCTATCCAACCCCCTGATCATTTTGTATGCCTCTATTAAGTCTCCTCTTAACCTTCTTCTCTCCAACGAAAACAACCTCAAGTCCATCAGCCTTTCCTCATAAGATTTTCCCTCCATACCAGGCAACATCCTGGTAAATCTCCTCTGCACCCGCTCCAAAGCCTCCACGTCCTTCCTATAATGCGGTGACCAGAACTGTACGCAATACTCCAAATGCGGCCGGACCAGAGTTCTGTACAGCTGCAACATGACCTCCCGACTCCGGAACTCAATCCCTCTACCAATAAAGGCCAACACTCCATAGGCCTTCTTCACAACCCTATCAACCTGGGTGGCAACTTTCAGGGATCTATGTACATGGACACCTAGATCCCTCTGCTCATCCACACTTTCAAGAACTTTACCATTAGCCAAATATTCCGCATTCCTGTTATTCCTTCCAAAGTGAATCACCTCACACTTCTCTACATTAAACTCCATTTGCCACCTCTCAGCCCAGCTCTGCAGCTTATCTATATCCCTCTGTAACCTGCTACATCCTTCCACACTATCGACAACACCATGTGGGGGAAGGGGGATATGGGGGATATGGATGTCAGAGTGTGGGTGGAGCTGGGCTTTAGATCAGCCATTTTGCAGTTTTTTAGTTTCAGTTTTGGGAGAGAGCAGCTAAAAGGTGCCTGGCTGGTTTGCTGTGAGATGCTTGAAAGGAAAAAGCCAGTTTGAGGAGAAAGCTGGGAGTGGCTGTATGCTGCTTGAAAGAAGAAAGCTAAGTTTTGAGAAAAAGAGCTTGGGGGTGTCTGTGTTTGCAGTGAGCTGGATTTGCTGTGATCTCTGCCATGAAAGACTATCTCTGGATCATTTGGGTGATTTAAACTCATAAAAGTAATGCCCTTAACCTGATATGTTTCTGTTTAAAGGTGTTCAGTCTTTTTGGATGTTTGAAGGAACATTTTGAGGCATTATTTAGTGTTGTAATATTTTCGGGGTTATCTTTGAAGTAAGGGGTGTTAAGAGATCCAATGTTTATTTAAAAGGGTTAAGTTGAGTTCATAGAATAAACATTGTTTTGTGTTTCAAAACCATTTGTCCATAATTGCTGTATCACACCTGGAGAACAAGCCGCGTGCTCGGAAAAGCAACAAATACATTAAAGGGAGAGGTTGGTTGAACTCCATGATACATTTTGGGGTTCTGAAAATGCCTCGCCCATAACAGTCGGTGTCCTGTGCGTCAGTTTCCTGTGCGTCAGTGTCCTGTGCATCAGTGTCCTGTGCGTCAGTGTCCTGTGCGTCAGTTTCCTGTGCGTCAGTGTCCTGTGCGTCAGTGTCCTGTGCGTCAGTGTCCTGAGCGTCAGTGTCCTGTGCGTTAGTGTCCTGTGTGGATGAGTCCTGGGTAGGCGTGTCCTGGGTACGTGTGTCCTGGGTAGGTGTGTCCTGGGTAGGTGTGTCCTGGGTCGGCTGCGATGGGGGCCTGTCCCTGTAACTTCCTCCCTTGTCTCTGGGTCTGGCCCGCCGGCTCGCCGCACTCACACTAGATGGGGGCGTTGTCTCCCTGGTGCTCTGAGTCTGTCCCTGGCTGCCCTGGATCATCCTGGGGGAGTCGTATGCCTGATGGGCCGTGGCTGTCCCTGGCTCGTGGCCGCCCTGGGTCGTCCTGGGGTCATCGAATGCCTGATGGGCCGGGTCTGTCCCTGGCTCATGGCTGCCCTGGATCGTCCTGGGGGCGGTCACCATCCGCGGGGACGGCTGGGTCGACGTTTGGTCCTGCAATACACAATACAGCATGCATGGTTAGACACGCAGACGGGGATAGGGGACAGAGGGGATATGGGGGATAAGGGGGATATGGGGGAAGGGGGATATGGGGAAGGGGGATATGGGGGAAGGGAAATATGGGGAAGAAGTATATTGGGGAAGGGAGATATGGGGATAAGGGGGAAGGGGGATATGGGGGATAAGGGGGATATGGGGAAGGGGATATGGGGAAGGGGTTATGGGGGAAGGGGGATATGGTGGATATGGGGGATAAGGGGGATATGGGGGAAGGGGGATATGGGGGAAGGGGGATATGGGGAAGGGAGATATGGGGATATGGGGAATAAGGGGGATATGGGGGAAGGGGGATATGGGGGATAAGGAGGATAAGGGGATATGGGGAAGGGGATATGGGGGAAGGGGGATATGGGATAAGAGGATATGGGGGATAAGTGGGATATGGGGGAAGGGGGATATGGGGAAGGGAGATATGGGGGATAAGGGGGATATGGGGAAGGGGATATGGGGAAGGGGCATATGGGGCATAAGGGGGAAGTTGGATATGGGGGAAGGGTGATATGGGGGAAGGGGGATATGGGGGGGATATGGTGGATAAGGGGGATATGGGGATATGGGGAAGGGGATATGGGGGATATGGGGAAAGGGGATATGGGGGATATGGAGGAAGGGGGTTATTGGGGAAGGGGGAAAGGAGGGCAGGCAGTGGGGGGGTCTCACTTGGTGGTGCACGCCCAACCTCTGCATCCGCAACCTCCCGGTCCTCGGGTCCGCCTGCAAGTTCCAGGGCCCTCTCTCCATGAACGGTGAGTGGTCGCAGTTCAAGTGGACCCCCTCCGGTCCTCTCACGCTCCTGGTTGTTGTGAGCGCGCTTTTCCTGTGGGGGGCGGGAGTGTGGCAGGGATAAAGGGCAACAATGTTAGGCAGACATAGACATGCGGACCCGCGGTTGTGTGTCTGTTGGCAGAGGTTCACAGCACATTTAGGGCTGTGCCATCCATCGGAGGTGGGGGAGGGGGGGTACACACCCTGGCTGCCCTGACAAGGTCATTGATCTTCTTGTGACACTGGGTGCCTGTCCTTGCTGTTACAGCCACGGCACTGACGGCCTCTGCCACCTCCCTCCACAGGCGCCGGCTGAGGCGTGGGGCGACCCTGCGGCCGTGTCCACCAAGTGAGACCCCCCACTGCCTGCCCCCCTTTCCCCCTTCCCCCATATCCCCCTTCCCCCATATCACCCTTCCCCCATATCCCACTTCCGCCTTATCCCCATGTCCTCTGCTCCACTGTGTCCAGGAGTGCCTCGATGTCGCGCTCCTGGAACCTCGGCGCTGCGCGGCGGGCGGCCATTTTGATGGGTCTCCGCGGGGGGGTAGGTGTCTTTTGTGCTGCGACACCGCACGCGTCTGTGAAGGGTGACGCCATCATGAATGGCGTCACGCCACTGCTAGCCCATTCCAGGCCGGAGAATTTGCGACGTTTCGGGGGGCCCGACGCCGGAGTGATTCGAGCCGTTTTTGCCGCCGGGTTCGGGCCATCGCGCCGATTATCGGAGAATCCCGCCACTTGAAACCATTCATCCAACTTTTCTAGCAATGAATTACTATCATTACAGAGTCAGAAGCTGTAATAAATCCACACTGCAAACCAGCATGTCAAATATGATAAAATGAAGGGTTTGATTTACAACACAGTAATTGTCTTTCTTTCATTTATCAACCAAGTGTCAACTTATGGTACCTTACTTTTCAGAAGGATATCTATAACTACTGCTCCAACAATATGGCCAGGAAATCTGCTGTCTTTCATATTGGAACCCTTGGGATGCTGATTATGGTGATCTGTATATCTGATGGTATGTAAAGAGTTAACATCTATAGGCAAGTGCTAGATAACCACTAGATGGCAACACCAAATATATGTATATAAGGTAAGCTCAGAGAGAGTTCCCGCCTCTTCATATTAGGAGTGACTAGTGAACAGAATGTTAGAGATATAGCTTAGTGTGCAGGTGTAGTTAATCATTATATATATATATATACTTAATCTTATTTTTCTAATCTACAGATATATTATAGAAGAGTGAACAAACTCATAGTTAATTTATAATCGTAACTCAATAAACAGTATTTGCTTGATCTGAGACCTTTTTTCTGGAAGGTCTAATACAAGTAGGGAATATACAGTGAATGGTAGAACCCTCAAGAGTATTGACAGTTAGAAAGACCTTGGTGTCCAGGTCCACAGGTCACTGAAAGGGGCAACACAGGTGGAGAAGGTAGTCAAGAAGGCATACGGCATTCTTGCCTTCATTGGCCAGAGCATTGAGTATAAAAATTGGCAAGTCATGTTGCAGCTGTATAGAACCTTAGTTATGCCACACTTGGAGTATCGTGTTCAATTCTGGTCGCCACACTACCAGAAGGATGTGGAGGCTTTAGAGAGGGTGCAGAAGAGATTTACCAGGATGTTGCCTGGTATGGAGGGCATTAGCTACGAGGAGAGAGTGAATAAACTTGGTTTGTTCTCACTGGAACGAAGGAGGCTGAGGGGTGACCTGTTAGAGGTCTACAAAATTATGAGGGGCATAGACATAGTGGATAGTCAGAGACTTTTCCCAGGGTAGAGGGGTCAATTACTAGGGGGGCATAGGTTTAAGATGTGAGGGGCAAGGTTTAGAGGAGATGTACGAGGCAAGTTTTTTACACAGAGGGTAGTGGGTGCATGGAACTCCCTGCCGGAGGAGGTGGTGGAAGCAGGGACAATAGTGACATTTAAGGGGCATCTTGACAAATACATGGGGCGACATTCTCTGACCCCCCACCGGGTCGGAGAATCGCCGGGGGCTGGCGTGAATCCCGCCCCCACCGGTTGCGGAAGTCTCCGGCACTGGATATTCGGCAGGGGCGGGAATCGCGCCGCGCCGGTTGGCGGGCCCCCCCGCTCGATTCTCCGGCCCGGGTGGGCCGAAGCCCCGCCGATAAATTGCCTGTCCCGCCGGCGTAAATTAAATCACCTACCTTACCGGCAGGACAAGGTGGCGTGGGCGGGCTCCGGGGTCCTGGGGGGGGCGCGGGGCGATCTGGTCCCGGGGGGTGCCCCCACGGTGGCCTGGCCCGCGATTGGGGTCCACCGATCCGCGGGTGGGCCTGTGCCGTGGGGGCACTCTTTCCCTTCCGCCTCCGCCACGGTCTCCACCATAGCGGAGGTGGAAGAGACTCCCTCCACTGCGCATGCGTGGAAAACTGTCAGCGGCCACTGATGCTCCCGCGCATGCGCCGCCCTGAGATGTCATTTCCGAGCCAGCTGGCGGGGCAACAAAGGCCGTTTCCGCCAGCTGGCGGGGCGGAAATTCCTCCGGTGTCGGCCTAGCCCCTCAATGTTGGGGCTCGGCCCCCAAAGATGCGGAGCATGCCGCACCTTTGGGGCGGCGCAATGCCCGTCTGATTGGCGCATTTTGGGCGCCAGTTGGCGGACATCGCGCCGTTTCGGGAGAATTTTGCCCATGAACAGGATGGGAATAGAGGGATACGGACCCCGTAAGTGTAGAAGGTTTTAGTTTAGACCGGCAGCATGGTGGCGCAGGCTTGGAGGGCCGAAGGGCCTGTTCCTGTGCTGTACTTTTCTTTGTGCTTTGTTCTTCATGAACATCAAGCATACAACCATTCTGTCAGTAAGCAAATGAGTAACAAGATATTTCTAAACGTAATATAACACCCTTGACTGCTAACTTCCGGGAGGTCAAATCTATGAAGGTTTTGTAAGGGCCACGAAGAATCCACACCGAGTTTGTTGAAACAAAATAACTACTTTATTTTACAATTGCTATTATGTACAGCTTCAGTAGTTCCCTACTAGGTTTTCTCTAGTCGGTGCTTTACTGGCCAACTCTATTTGTACATAGCCAGACATTGTTAAATGTCCCTCGCCCCCTTATCGGGGAGCTGGTAATTCTGCAAAATTCGCGGGGTAGATAATCACCCCAATCTCATAAGTCCTGTGTGGGTTATAACATCCCTTCCCCCAAAGGCCGAAGAATCCTCTGAAGACCGTGGCGAAGGAGGATCCTTTTGCCGTCTGGCTGGGCATCGTGCTCCCGAGATGCTGGAGCGGATGGTGTTTACCGGGAAGGTGAATGCCATTTCCAACACGGACGTCGTGCAATTCTGGAGACTGTGGCTCCGAAGGTTCCCCATCAGAGACCTCCTGCGTTTCCATCTCCGAGTCCGAGCTAACGACCTCAGTCATTTTGGCGTCTTGATTGCCTTGGGGTTCTGTTGATCTGATCAGACGGCGGATGTGGTTTTTTTCCAAAAGCAATTTAGAGTCCCCAATTCTTTATTTCCAATTAAGGGTTAATTTAACGTGCCCAATTCACCTAGCCTGCACATCTTTTTACGTTGTGGGAGTGAGACCCACGCAGACACGGGGAGAATGTGCAAACTCTACATATGCGGTGACCCGGGGCCGGGATTAAACCCGTGGCCGTGAGGCAGCAGTGCTAACCAGTGCACCACTGTGATTCCCTTAGCAGATGTGGCTTTAAATATACACGGAAAATAGAAGTAGGAGGAGGCCATTCGGCCCTTCGAGCCTGCTCCATCATTCATTATGATCATGGATGATCATCAAGTTCAATACCCTGATCCCGCCTTCCCCCCCATATCCCTTGATCCCTTTAGCCCCAAGAACTATATCTAATTCCTTCTTGAAATTACACAACGTTTTGGCCTTACTTTGTGGGAGTGAATTCCACAGACCACCACTCTCTGGGTGAAGAAATTTCTCTTCTAATGCTGTTAGAATTTTGTAAATTTCTTTGAGATCCCCTCTTACTCTTCTAAACTTGAATGAATGTAATCCTAACCGGTTTATTCGCTCTTCATATGACAGCCCCCCCCCCCAGGTATCAGCCAGGTAAACCATCGCTACACTCCCTCCATAGCAAGAACAACCTTCCTCAGGTAAGGACACCAAAACCACACACAATACTCCAGGTGTGACCTCACCAATGCCCTACACAATTTCAGTAAAACATCTGTATTCCTATACTCAAATCCTCTCACTATGAAGGCAACATAACCAAGGTTTTGCTGAGTATCCACTCTCTCAATTTGCACCCATTCAAATAATAATCTGCCTCCCTATTTTTGCTGCTGAAACAGATACCCTCATATTTATCCACATTCTCCTGAAGAAGAAATTTCCATAGTAGTTAATGAGCTGAAGAAAAGAGCAAAGTTCTGAAGCGTCCATCGGACTGGGAGCCCGATGGATGGCATTCACCTTCTCCACGATGGGATGCAAACCTTTTCAGTCCACCTGATAACTGATGAAGACCACCACCCTCTCATGAAATATGAACATTGATCATCGTAAACGGGTGTCCATCAAATCTTGGATCAGAATTTCCAGCTTATTGCAGTCAAACATTCTCTATCTGACGATGTACACCACAGCGCCAGCGTCCAATTCCATATCGAGCAGGTGCCCATTGACCTGCACTGCAACCTTAATGGGGGCCACTGCGGGAGTTACCACACAATGCCATTGCACACAGTCATCTTCCTTGCTCATCTTCCTGGCTCATCCAGATGGAAAGTACGGGCCCTGGCCTGACATCGTCCCCTACCGGGGCGTCTGAACCTCTGGTTCAACGGCGGCTTGCGCTCACGCCAGAACCAGTGACCACAAGTCCTACACGGGCCAGGGCTCCCCTTCTACCAACCCTTGGGATGTATCCTGCTGGGAAGACTCTTCCTTTGGCCCCCGGGACAGCCTTTACAGTGCTCAGTCCAAGGCAACAAGAAGGTCCGGGAAGTGCCCCTTGATGAGAGGGGTGCACCCTCGGCGCTCACCTCCATAGCCTCTATTTTCTGCACCCCTCTCTGTGTGCTTTATTGGATGGCCTGTTGCAAGGTCAGGGAAGGCTCAGTTAGCAGCTTCTGCTCAGAGGCCACATTATTAATGCTGCATTCAAAGCGGCCACGCAGCATTTCAGACAGGGCGGCACCATATTCACAGAATTTCGCAATTAAAAAAAATAAATTTAGAGTACCCAATTATTTTTTTTCCAATTAAAGGGCAATTTAGCGTGGCGAATCCACCTAACCTGCATATCTTTGGGTTAGAATCATAGAATCATAGAAGTTTACAGCATGGAAACAGGCCCTTCGGCCCAACCAGTCCATGCCGCCCAGTTTTTTACCATTAAGCTAGTCCCAGTTGCCCGCACTTGGCCCATAACCCTCTATACCCACCTTACCCATGTAACCATCTAAATGCTTTTTGAAAGACACAATTGTACCCGCTTCTACTACTACCTCTGGCAGCCCATTCCAGACACTCACTACCCTCTGAGTGAAGAAATTGCCCCTCTGGGCCCTTCTGAATCTCTCCCCTCTCACCTTAAACCTATGCCCTCTAGTTTTAGACTCCCCTACCTTTGGGAAAAGATGTTGACTATCTACCTTATCTATGCCCCTCATTATTTTATAGACCTCTATAAGATCACCCCTAAGCCTCCTACGCTCCAGGGAAAAAAGTCCCAGTCTATCCAGCCTCTCCTTATAACTCAAACCATCAAGTCCCGGCAACATCCTAGTAAATCTTTTCTGCACTCTTTCTAGTTTAATAATATCCTTTCTATAATAGGGTGACCAGAACTGCACACAGTATTCCAAGTGTGGCCGTACCAATGTCTTGTACAACTTCAACAAGACGTCCCAACTCCTATATTCAATGTTCTGACCAATGAAACCAAGCATGCCGAATGCCTTCTTCACCACCCTGTCCACCTGCGACTCCACCTTCAAGGAGCTATGAACCTGTACTCCTAGATCTCTTTGTTCTATAACTCTCCCCAACGCCATACCATTAACTGAGTAGGTCCTGGCCTGATTCGATCTGCCAAAATGCATCACCTCACATTTATCTAAATTAAACTCCATCTGCCATTCGTCGGCCCACTGGCCTAATTGATCAAGATCCCGTTGCAATCCTAGATAACCTTCTTCACTATCCACTGTGCCACCAATCTTGGTGTCATCTGCAAACTTACTAACCATGCCTCCTAAATTCTCATCCAAATCATTAATATAAATCACAAATAACAGTGGACCCAGCACCGATCCCTGAGGCACACCACTGGTCACAGGCCTCCAGTTTGAAAAACAACCCTCTACAACCACCCTCTGCCTTCTGTCGTCCAGCCAATTTTGAATCCAATTGGCAACCTCACCCTGGATCCCGTGAGCTTTAACCTTCTGCAACAACCTACCATGCGGTACCTTGTCAAAGGCTTTGCTAAAGTCCATGTAGACAACGTCTACTGCACTACCCTCATCTACCTTCTTGGTCACTCCCTCAAAAAACTCAATCAAATTTGTGAGACATGATTTTCCACGCACAAAGCCATGCTGACTGCCCCGAATCAGTCCTTGCCTCTCTAAATGCTTGTAGATCCTGTCTCTCAGAATACCTTCTAGCAACTTACCTACTACATAAGTTAGGCTCACCGGTCTGTAGTTCCCAGGCTTTTCCCTGCTGCCCTTCTTAAACAAGGGCACAACATTCGCCACTCTCCAATCTTCAGGCACCTCACCTGTGGCTGCCGATGATTCAAATATCTCGGTTAGGGGACCCGCAATTTCCTCCCTAGCCTCCCACAACATCCTGGGATACATTTCATCAGGTCCCGGGGATTTATCTACCTTGATGCGCTTTAAGACTTCCAGCACCTCCTCCTCTGTAATATGCACACTTCTCAAGACATCACTATTTATTTCCCTTAGTTTCCTAACATCCATGCCTTTCTCCACCGTGAATACCGATGAGAAATATTCATTCAGGATCTCACCCAACTCTTGTGGCTCTGCACATAGATGCCCTTGTTGATCTTTAAGAGGCCCTACTCTGTCCCTAGTTACTCTTTTCCCCTTTATGTATCTGTAGAATCTCTTTGGATTCTCCCTTGCATTATTTGCCAAAGCAATTTCATGTCCCCTTTTTGCCCTCCTGATTTCCCTCTTAACTCTATTTCGACAATCTCTATACTCTTCAAGGGATCTACTTGATCCCAGTTGCTTATGTACGTCATATGCCTCCTTCTTCTTTTTGACCAGAGTCTCAATATCTCGAGTCATCCAGGGTTCCCTACTTCTACCAGCCTTGCCCTTCACTCTAAAGGGAATGTGCTTACCCTGCACCCTGGTTAACACATTTTTAAAAGCCTCCCATTTACCAGCCGTCCCTTTGTCTGCCAATAGTCTCCCCCAATCTACCTCTGCAAGTTCCTGTCTGATACCATCAAAATTGGCCTTGCCCCAATTAAGAATTTTAACTCTTGGGCCAGACCTATCATTCTCCATAGCTATCTTAAAACTAATGGAATTATGGTCACTTGTCCCAAAGTGATCCCTCACTAGCACTTCTATCACTTGCCCTTCCTTATTTCCTAAGACGAGGTCAAGTTTTGCCCCCTCTCTAGTCGGTCCATCCACATACTGAATGGGAAATTCCTCCTGAATACACTCAACAAATTTCCCTCCATCCAAGCCCCTAATGCTATGGCTGTCCCAGTCAATGTTGGGAAAGTTAAAGTCCCCTACTACTACCACCCTATTATTCTTGCAGCTATCTGTAATCTCCTTACATATTTGCTCCTCAATTTCCCGCTGACTATTTGGGGGCCTGTAGTACAGTCCTACCAAGGTGATCTCTCCCTTCTTATTTTTCAGTTCCACCCATATAGACTCAGTGGGCGAACCCTCGGATATATCCCCTCTAAGTACTGCCGTGATGTTCTCCCTAATCAAAAACGCCACTCCCCCTCCTCTCTTACCTCCTGTTCTATCCTTTCTATAGCATCTGTACCCCGGAACATTGAGCTGCCAGTCCTGCCCCTCCCTTAGCCATGTTTCAGTCATAGCTATAATATCCCAGTCCCATGTGCCCGTCCATGCCCTGAGTTCATCCGCTTTGCCCGTCAGGCCCCTTGCATTGAAATAAATGCAGTTTAATGTAGACCTTCCTTGCTCTCTGCCCTGCTTTCTCTGGTCATGCTTTACACACTCTCCCTTCCTGCCTTTTGTTTCTGTCCCCACTGACTTCCTACATCGGTTCCCATCCCCCTGGCACATTAGTTTAAACCCTCCCCAACTGCACTAGCAAACACCCCCCCGAGAACATTGGTTCCGGTCCCACCCAGATGCAGACCGTCCGATTTGTACAGGTCCCACCTCCCCCAGAATCGGTCCCAATGTCCCAGGAATTTGAAACCCTCCCTCTTGCACCATCTCTCAAGCCACGTATTCATCCTAGCTATCCTGTCATTCCTACTCTGACTATCACGTGGCACTGGTAGCAATCCTGAGATTACTACCTTTGAGGTCCTACTTTTTAGTTTAACTCCTAACTCTCTAAATTCAGCTTGTAGGACCTCATCCCGTTTTTTACCTATATCGTTGGTGCCTATATGCACCACGACAGCTGGCTGTTCACCCTCCCCCTCCAGAATGCCCTGCAGCCGCTCCGAGACATCCTTGACCCTTGCACCAGGGAGGCAACATACCAACCTGGATTCTCGTTTGCGTCCGCAGAAACGCCTGTCTATTCCCCTTACAATTGAATCCCCTATCACTATAGCTCTGCCACTCTTTTTCCCGCCCTTCTGTGCAGCAGAGCCAGCCACGGTGCCATGAACCTGGCTGCTGCCACCTTCCCCTGGTGAGCCATCTCCCCCAACAGTTTCCAAAACGGTAAATCTGTTTTGGAGGGAGATGACCGCAGGGGATCCCTGCACTGCCTTCCTACTCTTCCTCTGTCTGTTGGTCACCCTTTCCCTATCTGCCTCAGTAATTTTAATCTGCGGTGTGACCAACTCACTGAATGTGCTTTCCACAACTTCCTCAGCATCGCGGATGCTCCAAAGTGAGTCCATCCGCAGCTCCAGAGCCGTCAAGCGGTCTAACAGGAGCTGCAGTTGGACACACGTCTTGCAGATGAAGGAGTCAGGGACACCAGAAGGGTCCCTGACTTGCCACATCTCACAAGAGGAGCATGACACGGGTCTGAGCTCTCCTGCCATGACTTAAACCTGAAGTTAAATTTGAACTACACTACACAGCTAGGAGAAAGTCAAAGAGAGAGAAATCACTTACCAGTTACAAGCCAATCACTTACCTGCTGGCTGTGATGCAATTGCTCCAGAGACTCCCTCACAGGTCTGCTTCTCTGCACCTCCTTCAGGTGAGCACCAAATTCCCTTAACTAGTTAATTACTTTACTTAATTAACTTGATTTTTTTTTTTTTGGTCACTCCCCTCTTACCCGAACTCAGCCTTACCCAAACTCAGATACACTCTGTTTGCCTTCAGCACTCCCTTTCTATAGGCACTTCAGCCACACCCTTTGTATCCTTCCTGATTTACAGTCAGCCAATAGGCCTGCTCCCAAAACTGATCTCTCTCCCAAACAGCTGACCTGCAAGGTAAGGAAGTGGTTAAGCAGTACTTACCTCACCCACAGCGCGCCCTTTTAAACTGTCCCCTCTGCCTCGCAGCTCCCGCGCTTTTTGAAACTCCCGCGCTATTTCCAAGGTCCTGGCTCCCTCTCTCTCCCGAACAGCTGACCTGCAAGGTAAGGAAGTGGTTAAGCAGGGTTGTGGAGGTGAAACACACGCAGACATGGGGAGAATGTGCAAACTCCACACGGGCAGTGACTCAGAGCTGGGATTCGAACCCGGGTCCTCAGCACTGTAGTCCCAGTGCTAACCACTGTGCCATCGTGCTGCCCTCGAATTCCGCAATTTTAAGTAACCTCGACACAAACCCGGTATCTGACTCACCCGGGGCCCTTGCAGTGGTATTAAACCGGTACTGTTGTACTACAATGGACAAGGTCGGGTTATAGTGCTGCCCCACTAAAGCTACAAACCCATGGAAAGTTTTAGTGTCTGGGGCTGCTGGGAGTGTAAAGCTCCATGTCGCTCTGAAAGTATGCACTCCACAGGCAGTTAGCAAGATGACCACCTGGTGATTGTTCGCTGCGATATTGTTGGCCTGGAAAAAGTAACGCAGCCTCTGTGTGTACTGATTCCAATCCTCCAGTCCGGCATCAAACACGTCCAAATGTACAAAAAGAGGCATGATGAAAGAAAATTTCCAACCTATATCAGCTGGAGATTGGGAGGTGGCTTAGCAGCATTGATAGCTATCCAGTTTTTATCCTCATCGCCAATTTTGAAAAGGCCACGAAGGATCCACACTGAGTTTGTTGAAGTAAAAAAGTTACTTAATTTTACAACAGTGAAGGGGAGCACGGAAGCACAAGGGGGGCACGGTAGCACAAGGGCTAGCACAGTTGTTTCACAGCTCCAGGGTCCCGGGTTTGATTCCCGGCTTGGGTCACTCTCTGTGTGGAGTTTGCACTTTCTCCCTATGTCTGCGTGGGTTTCCTCCAGGTACTCCGGTTTCCTCCCACAGTCCAAAAATGTGCAGGTTAGGTGGATTGGCCATGCTAAATTGCCCTCAGTGTCCAAAATGGTTGGGTGTGGTTACTGGGCTATGGGGTTAGAGTGAGGATATGGGTTTAGGTAGGGTGCTCTTTCCAAGGGCCGGTGCAGACTCGATGGGCCAAATGGCCTCCTTCTGCACTGTAAATACTGTGTAACGACTATTATATATGCCTCCTACTGGGCCTTCTCTAGTAGGTGCCTTACTGGCCGACTCTGTTTATACATGGCTATACATGGTCAAAGCTTCCCCGCTCTCTTATAGAGGGAGCTCGTATTCTGCAAGATCCATTGGGTAGTTAATCATCCCTACTCTGTAAGACTCAAGTGGGTTATAACAGAAGGCAGAGCAGGGGACTGCTACAGCTCAGCTGCTGCTAGGCCGTCTGACCCTGTGGCCACCATAGCAAACATAGGTTGAGGGGGTGTCTAGGGAAGCAGCTCCATTGAAATTCTGAGAGAGGTCAATATAAGAAAATAAGAAATAAGAGCAGGAGTAGGTCATTCGGCCCTTCACACATTTCATCATTCAATAAGATCAGGGCTGGCCTTTTCTATTAACTCCAACTTCCTGTACTTTCTTTAATTTCCTTAGTACCCAAAAAGTGATTGACCCGTGTGGTAGTCTGTGTAGAGGTATTACGGTACCTGGTAATGCTGAAATACCATTGGTAGATATTGTATGTTTCCTATTGGTCAAACTGTATGGTAGCTCCGCCCTGCAAGGCGGGGTATAAGAGCCCGTGCCGCCCCAGTAGCCTTCATTCTGTACCTGAGCTGCTGGGGGAAACATCTAGCTTATTAAAGCCTTCAACAAAGAACAAAGAAATGTACAGCACAGGAACAGGCCCTTCGGCCCTCCAAGCCCGTGCCGACCATACTGCCCGACTAAACTACAATCTTCTACACTTCCTGGGTCCGTATCCTTCTATTCCCATCCTATTCATATATTTGTCAAGATGCCCCTTAAATGTCCCTATCGTCCCTGCCTCCACTACCTCCTCCGGTAGTGAGTTCCAGGCACCCACTACCCTCTGCGTAAAAAACTTGCCTCGTACATCTACTCTAAACTTTGCCCCTCTCACCTTAAACCTATGCCCCCTAGTAATTGACCCCTCTACCCTGGGGAAAAGCCTCTGACTATCCACTCTGTCTATGCCCCTCATAATTTTGTATACCTCTATCAGGTCGCCCCTCAACCTCCTTCGTTCCAGTGAGAACAAACCGAGTTTATTCAATCGCTCCTCATAGCTTATGCCCTCCATACCAGGCAACATTCTGGTAAATCTCTTCTGCACCCTCTCTAAAGCCTCCACATCCTTCTGGTAGTGTGGCGACCAGAATTGAACACTATACTCCAAGTGTGGCCTAACTAAGGTTCTATACAGCTGCAACATGACTTGCCAATTCTTATACTCAATGCCCCGGCCAATGAAGGCAAGCATGCCGTATGCCTTCTTGACTACCTTCTCCACCTGTGTAGCCCCTTTCAGTGATCTGTGGACCTGTACTCCTAGATCTCTTTGACTTTCAATACTCTTGAGGGTTCTACCATTCACTGTATATTCCCTACCTGCATTAGCCCTTCCAAAATGCATTACCTCACATTTGTCCAGGTTAAACTCCATCTGCCATCTCTCCGCCCAAGTCTCCAGACAATCTAAATCCTGCTGTATCCTCAGACAGTCCTCATCGCTATCCGCAATTCCACCAACCTTTGTGTCGTCTGCAAACTTACTAATCAGACCAGTTACATTTTCCTCCAAATCATTTATATATACTACAAAGAGCAAAGGTCCCAGCACTGATCCCTGTGGAACACCACTGGTCACAGCCCTCCAATTAGAAAAGCATCCCTCCATTGCTACCCTCTGCCTTCTATGGCCTAGCCAGTTCTGTATCCACCTTGCCAGTTCACCCCTGATCCCGTGTGACTTCACCTTTTGTACTAGTCTACCATGAGGGACCTTGTCAAAGGCCTTACTGAAGTCCATATAGACAACATCTACTGCCCTACCTGCATCAATCATCTTAGTGACCTCCTCGAAAAACTCTATCAAGTTAGTGAGACACGACCTCCCCTTCACAAAACCGTGCTGCCTCTCACTAATACGTCCATTTGCTTCCAAATGGGAGTAGATCCTGTCTCGAAGAATTCTCTCCAGTAATTTCCCTACCACTGAAGTAAGGATCACCGGCCTGTAGTTCCCGGGATTATCCCTGCCACCCTTCTTAAACAGAGGAACAACATTGGCTATTCTCCAGTCCTCCGGGACATCCCCTGAAGACAGCGAGGATCCAAAGATTTCTGTCAAGGTCTCAGCAATTTCCTCTCCAGCCTCCTTCAGTATTCTGGGGTAGATCCCATCCGGCCCTGGGGACTTATCTACCTTAATATTTTTTAAGACACCCAACACCTCGTCTTTTTGGATCACAATGTGACCCAGGCTATCTACACCCCCTTCTCCAGACTCAACATCTACCAATTCCTTCTCTTTGGTGAATACTGATGCAAAGTATTCATTTAGTACCTCGCCCATTTCCTCTGGCTCCACACATAGATTCCCTTGCCTATCCTTCAGTGGGCCAACCCTTTCCCTGGCTACCCTCTTGCTTTTTATGTAAGTGTAAAAAGCCTTGGGATTTTCCTTAACCCTATTTGCCAATGACTTTTCATGACCCCTTCTAGCCCTCCTGACTCCTTGCTTAAGTTCCTTCCTACTTTCCTTATATGCCACACAGGCTTCGTCTGTTCCCAGCCTTTTAGCCCTGACAAATGCCTCCTTTTTCTTTTTGACGAGGCCTACAATATCACTCGTCATCCAAGGTTCCCGAAAATTGCCGTATTTATCTTTCTTCCTCACAGGAACATGCCTGTCCTGTATTCCTTTCAACTGACACTTGAAAGCCTCCCACATGTCAGATGTTGATTTGCCCTCAAACATCCGCCCCCAATCTATGTTCTTCAGTTCCCGCCTAATATTGTTATAATTAGCCTTCCCCCAATTTAGCACATTCATCCTCGGACCACTCTTATCCTTGTCCACCAGTACTTTAAAACTTACTGAATTGTGGTCACTGTTACCGAAATGCTCCCCTACTGAAACATCTACCACCTGGCCGGGCTCATTCCCCAATACCAGGTCCAGTACCGCCCCTTCCCTAGTTGGACTGTTTACATATTGTTTTAAGAAGCCCTCCTGGATGCTCCTTACAAACTCTGCCCCGTCTAAGCCCCTGGCACTAAGTGAGTCCCAGTCAATATTGGGGAAGTTGAAGTCTCCCATCACCACAACCCTGTTGTTTTTACTCTTTTCCAAAATCTGTCTACCTATCTGCTCCTCTATCTCCCGCTGGCTGTTGGGAGGCCTGTAGTATACCCCCAACATCGTGACTGCACCCTTCTTATTCCTGATCTCTACCCATATAGCCTCACTGCCCTCTGAGGTGTCCTCTCGCTGTATAGCTGTGATACTCTCCTGAACAAGTAGCGCAACTCCGCCTCCCCTTTTACATCCCCCTCTATCCCGCCTGAAACATCTAAATCCTGGAACGTTTAGCTGCCAATCCTGCCCTTCCCTCAACCAGGTCTCTGTAATGGCAACAACATCATAGTTCCAAGTAGTAATCCAAGCTCTAAGTTCATCTGCCTTACCCGTAATGCTCCTTGCATTAAAACATATGCACTTCAGGCCACCAGACCCGCTGTGTTCAGCAACTTCTCCCCGTCTGCTCTGCCTCAGAGCCACACTGTCCCTATTCCCTAGTTCTCCCTCAATGCTCTCACCTTCTGACCTATTGCTCCCGTGCCCACCCCCCTGCCATACTAGTTTAAACCCTCCCGTGTGACACTAGCAAACCTCGCGGCCAGGATATTTATGCCTCTCCGGTTTAGATGCAACCCGTCCATCTTATACAGGTCACACCTGCCCCGGAAGAGCTCCCAGTGGTCCAGATAACAGAAACCCTCCCTCCTACACCAGCTGTTTAGCCACGTGTTTGTCTGCTCTATCTTCCTATTTCTAGCCTCACTGGCACGTGGCACAGGGAGTAATCCCGAGATTACAACCCTCGAGGTCCTGTCTTTTAACTTTCTGCCTAGCTCCCTGAACTCCTGCTGCAGGACCTCATGCCCCTTCCTGCCTATGTCGTTAGTACCAATATGTACAACGACCTCTGCCTGTTTGCCCTCCCCCTTCAGGATTCCCTCTACCCGTTCGGAGACATCCTGGACCCTGGCACCAGGGAGGCAACATACCATCCTGGAGTCTCTTTCACGTCCACAGAAGCGCCTATCTGTGCCCCTGACTATAGAGTCCCCTATAACTATTACTCTTCTGCGCTTTGACCCTCCCTTCTGAACATCAGAGCCAGCCGTGGTGCCACTGCTCTGGCTGCTGCTGTTTTCCCCTGATAGGCTATCCCCCCCGACAGTATCCAAAGGGGTATATCTGTTCGAGAGGGGGACAACCACAGGGGATTCCTGCACTGACTGCCTGCCCTTTCTGGTGGTCACCCATTTCTCTGCCTGCACCTTGGGTGTGACCACACTTACATAACTGCGATCTATGACGCTTTCCGCCACCTGCATGCTCCTAAGTGCATCCAATTGCTGCTCCAACCGAACCATGCGGTCTGTGAGGAGCTGCAGTTGGGTGCACTTTCTGCAGATGAAGCCATCCGGGACGCTGGAAGCCTCCCGGACCTGCCACATCTCACAGTCAGAGCACAGCACCCCTCTAACTGACATTGCGTCAATTAATTAAAATTAAAATTTGTCTTTTTTTTTTAAATACATTTTTTTTAAATTTCAAAGTTACTGTCAACTATCTGTTTCCTAGCACTAGATTTCTAATAGAAATGCGATAGCTAACTATAATATTCTCCGATCTCTGGCTTAGATATCCTCTAAATTATAATTAAGTTATTCAGTTGGACTACAGCCTCGCTTTAGTGGTCATTGATCGTGCATCAACCCGTCCCTTGAATATACTCTGTGACTGAACATCCATAGCTCTCTTTTTTAAAAATAAATATTTTATTGAGGCATTTTTGGTATTCTAGCAACAACAAAATAAACATTGTACATGAAACTATAAACATAGTGCAAAAGCCGTCTCCCTCCCTGACAGGTCCCACCTTTACTAACCCCCAACGCTAAGCTAAACTAAACACCCCCCCGCCCCCCTTCTGCTGGCAATTGTGGACATGGTTCGCTGGTCCTCCCGCACATTTTGCACACCTGTCTTCCACCCCAAAGAATCTGCTCATCCGGGCCGCTGTCATATGAGCCCAGTGAACGACCTTGAATTGTACCAAGCTGAGCCTGGCACATGTTGCGGACTCGTTGACTCTACTCAACGTGTCCGCCCATAGACCATCCTCTATCTCTCCTCCCAGCTCCTCCTCCCACTTGCGCTTCAGCTCCTCGGTCTGCGTCACCTCTGACCCCATAGGTTCCTTGTAAATGTCAGAGACGCTCCCTTCTCCTCCCCACCCTCTGGAAATTACCCTGTCCTGAATCCCCCTCAGCGGTAAGAGTGGGAAGGTTGACACCTGTTTACGTAGGAAGTCCCGCACCTGCAGATCCTGAATTTGTTTCCCCTCGCCAACCCAAACGTCTCCTCCAGCGCCCTCATACTCGGAAAGCTCCCGTCTATAAACATATGCCCCATCCTCTCATTCCCTGTTCTCATCCATATCCGGAACCCCCCGTCCATACTTCCCGGGGCAAACCGGTGATTATTACAGATTGGGGACCAGGCCGATGTCCCTCTGCTCCCACATGTCTCCTCCATTGCCCCCAGACTCTCAAGGCTGCCACCACCATGGGACTGGTGAAGTACCGTGCTGGCAGGAACGGCAGAGACGCAGTTACCAACGCCCCAGACTGGTGCCCTTGCATGGAGCCGCCTCCATACGCTCCCATGCCGACCCCTCCCCCACTACCCACCTCCTGATCATGGCTATATTCGGCGCCCAGTAATAGTTACTAAAATTCGGCAGCGCCAGCCCGCCCTCTCCCGCTCAAGCATTACCTTCCTTACTTGCGGGGTCTTGCCCGCCCAAATAAAGCCAGTGATCAATTTGTTGACCCATTTAAAAAAGGACCGCAGAATAAAGATGGGGAGACATTGAAACACGAACAGGAACCTTGGGAGGACCGAAAATCGTCCTTCATTTGGTCTCCTAGTCGAGCCACATTTAATTTATGCAGCCGGTCCCATTCCCGCGCCACTTGAATACCTCGGTACCTGAAGCTTACCCTCACTGACCGAAACGGCAGCTCCCCCAATCGCCTCTCCTGTCCCCTCGCCTGGACCGCAAACATCTCACTTTTCCCCGTATTTAGCTTATATCCCGAAAACCAGCCAAATTCCCCTAGAATCCTCATGATTTCTTCCATCCCCTCTATTGGGTCCAATACATACAGAAGCAGGTCATCTGCATAGAGCGAGACTCTGTGCTCCAGCCCCCCCCGGACCAGCCCCTTCCAGCCCCTTGAGGCTCTCAGAGCAATTGCCAACGGCTCTATAGCTAGCGCGAACAACAGTGGGCGAGGGGGCATCCCTGTCTCGTCCCCCGGTGCAGTCTAAAATAGTCCGATGTTGTCCTATTCATCCGTACGCTTGCCAGAGGAGCCTGACGCAGCAACCTGACCCAGTCAATAAAGCCCCGCCCGAATCCGAACCATCCCAGTACCTCCCACAGATAATCCCATTCTACTCGATCAAAAGCCTTTTCTGCATCCATTGCGATCACTACCTCCACCTCCCTACCTTCCGGAGTCTTCATGATCACGTTTAACAACCTTCTTACATTGGCCACCAACTGCCTACCCTGAACAAACCCCGTCTGGTCCTCCCCAATACCGTCTGGAACACAATCCTCAATCTTGGAAGACAAAATTTGGGCCATCAGTTTGGCGTCCACATTCAACAGGGTTATCGGCCTGTAGGACCCACACAGCTCCTGGTTCTTGTCCCACTTCAGAATCAGCGAAATCATGGCCTGTGACATCGTCAGCAAACAGCAGCCCTTTTTCCCTTGCCTCATTGAACATCCTCATTAACACTGGCCCCAATATCCCAGACAACGTTTTATAAAACTCCACTGGGTACTCGTCCGTCCCCGAGGCTTTACCCAATTACATGGCCTTCAGGCCCTCCACTATCTCTTCCAACCCGATCAAGGCCCTCAGCCCTTCTACCAGCTCCCCGTCCACCTTTGGGAAATTCAGCCCCCCAAAGAAGTGCCTCATCCCATCCGGCCCCGTAGGGGGTTCCGACCTATACAGCCTACTGTAGAAATCCCTAAACGCCTTATTCACCCCTGCTGAATCTCCAACCAGGTTCCCATCTCCATCCTTTACTTTCCCTATCTCCCTGGCTGCCTCCCTCTTTCTAAGCTGCTGTGCAAGCATTCTGCTGGCCTTCTCTCCATATTCATAGATCGCTCCCCTCGCCTTTCTCACCGCCCTCCCTGTGGTTAACAAGCAAAAATCCGCCTGTAGCCTCCGCCGTTCCCTTAAAAGCCTTGCCTCTGAGGTCTCCGTATACCTCCTATCAATCTGTAGTATCTCCTTTACCATTCAGTCCGTCTCTGCCCTGTCCACCTTCTCTGTGAGCCCGTATCGAGATCAGCTCCCCTCTGACCACCGCTGCTGAAATTTCCCCCATGTCGTTGACCTGCAGGTAGTTCTGAATACATTTCCTCAGCTGCTCACACACCCCTTCGGCAGCCAACAGTCCCACATCTAACCTCCATTGCGGGCGTTGGTTACTGTCTTAACTAACCTGCAGGTCAACCCAGTGCGGAGCATGGTCTGAGATTGTGATCGCCGAGTGCCCCGTGTCCACCACCCCTGCCAGTAAGGCCCTGCTCAAAATAAAGAAATCAATCCGGGAGTACACTTTATGCACGTGTGAGTAGAAGGAGAACTCCTTGACCCTCAGCTGCCCAAATCTCCATGGATCCACTCCCCCCATCTGCTCCATGAACCCTTTTAGTTCCTTTGCCATTGCTGGCACCCTGCCTGTTTTTGAGCTTGACCGGTCCAAGCCAGGGTCAATAATTGTGTTGAAGTCCCCTCCCATGACCAACCTGTGCGAGTCCAGCATCCTCTTTATAAACTCCACATCATCCCAATTTGGCGCATACACATTTACTAATACCACCTGCAGCTCCTCCAGTTTCCCACTGACCATAATGTACCGACCTCCCACATCCGAGACTATTCTACCCGCCTCAAACACCACCCGCTTATTGATCAGGATCGCACCCCTCTAGTCTTTGAATCTAGTCCCGAGTGAAAGACCTGATGGACCCAGCCTTTCCTCAATCTAATCTGGTCAGTTACTCTAAGGTGCGTCTCCTGCAACATTACCACATCCGCCTTCAGTCTCCTAAGATGCGCGAACACACGTGCCCTCTTGACCGGCCCATTTAACCCTCGAACATTCCAGATGATCAGCTGAGTTGGGGGGCTCATTGCCCACCTTCGCCGATCAACCATCCCCTTTTTTGGGCCTGCCTCTAGCCCATGCTCCACGCCTCCACTGGCCCGCCCCCAGGCAGCCTCCACCCCCAACCTCCTCTCTGTCCCTTAGCCCAAGTCCCTCCCTCATCAGCAGAACATTTTCCCCCCACCCCCCCCTAGTAACAACACTCAGTAACCCAACCCCTTTAATAAACCGAACATATGCACACCCCCCACTACGCTTCCGTGAACTTGCCTGCCCAAGTAGCTTGGTGGCCCCCATCCCTGGCGCCGGATAGTCTCCCACCTATTGTTCCCTCCCCACCCTCCCCGCCCCCCGCTCATACAAACATACCCCAACATCAAACAATCCCCACACAATTACCCGACAGAAAAACACCAAAATCTAAACAAGCACACCTCCATCCCCCAACAGTACAAATGAAAACCTTAACTCACTCAGCTCTGCCTCTGGTCCCAAATCAATACAGAAGTCATTACAAACAGCTTCCACAAAACGAAAAACGGGAAACTTAAAAAAAAAAGAACAGAAAAACAAAAAAAAAAACCATGAACGTTGCAGCAAAGTTCAAAAGTTCACAGTCCATCACCAGTCCTTTCCTTTTCACGAAGTCCAGCGCGTCCTCAGGCCACTGGAAAAGTGCTGTTCCTCGTACGTGACCCAGAGACAGGCCGGATACAACAGTCCGAACTTCACCTTTTTCTTAAAAAGGACCGCCCTAATCCGGTTGAAGCCTGCGCTTCACCTGGCCACCTCCACTCTCAGGTCTTGGTAGACCCGCAGGATACTGTTGACGCACTTACAGCTCCGTGTCTGCCCAACGATTCTCATGTTCAGCCGGCGGGACCTATTCTCGAGGTCCTCCACCTTCTCCAGGAGCTTCTTCTGCTGGTCTCTCAGCACCCCCACCTCCAACGCCACCGCAGTTTGATGTTCCTCCTGTTCAGCCAGCACCTTCTCTACTTTCTGGATCGCCTGATCTTGGGCGTCCAATCTAAGCTCCAGCCGCTCAATTGACTCTTTTATCGGGTCCAAGCAGTCCCGTTTCTGCTTAGCAAAGCCTTCCTGAATAATTTGCATCAGCTGCTCCATTGACCACTGGGTCGGCAAACCAGAGGTCCGGTCCTCCGCCATGCTGTCTCCCACTGCAGCTTCAGGCCAAACCTTCTCTTTCTGTTTCTGCCTTTATGAGCACTTCTAGTCCTTCTCTCCATGCACCGATGTGGGAATTCAGTACACCATAGCCTCTGTCATCAGTTTTACAATTCAAATCCGGTAGAAAATCGGGTGAAAAGGTCCAAACATCCGACCCGAGCGGGAGCCACCAAATGTGCGACTTACTCCTTCATAGCCGGTACCGGAAGCCATCCATAGCTCTCTGCGGTAAAAGAATTCCAAAAGTTCACAGTTGTTTGAGTGAAACATGTTCTTCTAATCTTGGACCCAAATGGCCATCCCTTATTCTGAATGTGTGACCTGTGGTCCAAAGTTGCTCAGACAACTGTGTTCCCAGCATCTACTCTGTCAAGCCCGTTAAGAATTTGTTATGTTTCAATTAGATCACCTATCATTTTTCTAAACTCCAGGAATGGAGGCCTAGTTTACACAATTTCCCTTCGGAGGGCAATTCTCTCATCTCAAGAACCAGTCTAGTTTCTTGTTCTCTCTCTGGGGAAAGTATGTCCTGCATTAGGTAAGGAGATCAAAACTGCACCTGTGCTCCAGGTATGGCCTCTCTTCACATTCTTCTCTCATCATGCCACTGCCAGTAAGTTCACGAATTTCACTGACCTGTGGGTGTGCAAATTGGAGAAGGTGAGTGACTCTTTGGAGGCCCCTCTCTGTTTGGTACAGTCTCTCTAGACAGCAAGGCGGAGCCCTCAGCTTCCACCAAAGTTCCAAAGACTGGAGGTGTCCATACTCTCCAAGGAAGACTGCAGAGTGCAGATGGCATGCAAGATGACACTGTCCAAATTGGAAGTGGAGTTCTCTCTATTGGCTGCCACAATGCTGAATTTCCTTGACAGACCTCTCAAAGCCTTATATCATTGCTCAGGTGAGACAAACGGATTTATTTATTTATTTATTTATTTTTTTAAAATTTAGAGTACCCAATTCTTTTTTTTCCAATTAAGGGGCAATTTAACGTGGCCAATCCACTTATCCTGCACATTTTGAGTTGTGGGAGTGAGACTCATGCAGACACAGGGAGAATGTACAAACTCCACACAGACAGTGACCCGGGGCCAGGTTTGCACCCCAATCCTCGGCACCGTGAGGCAGCAGTGCTAACCACTGCGCCACCGTGCCAGGCCCACAGATTTGTTTTTATGACTGAGGCCTTGAGGTCCTCATCTATAACCTGCAGAACTGGGAGGAGACCTCACCTTTCAGTGGATCTTTTCCTGAGATCTCCCTGCACTAGCATCAGTGCTGCTCTCCAATTCAGCCTGTTTCACCATTTTCAGTCCCTTGTCTGACTGTCTAATTGAATGGCAGTGTCTGTGCTTCGGTGATGAAAACAATGATGGTGCACCTCCAGGAGATTTGTCCTTTTCTCAGATGCATTTATTTGTCGGAACCGGATGCCCAAAGGGAAATAAAATAAGGGGCACGTTTATTTCCAGCACTGAATGAAGAGTTACACGTAATTCACGGATACCCTGCTCAAATAAGCCACAAACCTTACCTTCTCCACAGCTATAGCTTTGCCTGAGTCACTAATCTATAGGACTTCCTGCTCTCCTTGGGATATGGCTATGATATTATGTACTGTTGCTCCGATCATGCGCCTCTCCCTGAAATATGGGTTGTTTTGTCTTATTTAAGGACATGGAGAGAGTTTGTGAGTGGCTGTTGAAAAGATAAGTTGGGATGTTTGGTGCTTAAGCTTCTATTTGTAAAGGATTAACATTAAGAACACCTGATACTGATGGAAGGGTGGCACGGTAGCGCAGTGGTTAGCACTGTAGCTTCACACGCCAGGGACCCGGGTTCGATTCCCGGCTTGGGTCACTGTCTGTGCGGAGTCTGCACATTCTCCACCGTGTCTGCGTTTGTTTCCTCCGGGCGCTCCGGTTTCCTCCCACACATCCTGAAAGATGTGGGGCTGGATTCTCCGGTTCTGGGGCTATGTCCCCACGCTGGCGTGGGAATGGTGGCGTTTAATGCCAGAAAAACTGTCCCAAAACGACCACTCATTCCCCGTTTTGCTGGGGGCTAGCAGGACGGGAGCGTAGAGCACTCGACTCGCTGCCGATATGCCCCGGAGAATTGCCGGGTCCGTGGCCGTGCATGCGCACGCCAGCAGCTTGCAGCAGCCGTGCCATGCTTCATGGCAGTGGGCACTCGCGGACCCGGCCAGCGAAATAGTTCCCTTCGGCCGGCTAGTGTGTCCAGGAACACCCCCTCCCCTCCACAGTGCCAGCCCCAAATAATGTGTCTTCCTGCCCGCAGATCGGCCCGCCCCCGACTGTGGCAGCGCTGGACCCAGTCCGCAGCCGCCAAGCTGAGTTCCTGACGGGTGAGGCCACACATGTCCTGCGCCGTCGGGAACTCGGCCGGTTGGGGGTGGAGCATCGGGGGGCGGGCCTCAGGCAATGTCCTGAGGTCATCGATACTTGGCGCGGCGTACTCCTAGAGTACGCAGCTGTGCAGGGCGGAGCATCGCGAAAGCGGCGCCACCCCCGATTTGGTCGGAAACTTGGATTCTCCGGCCGGTCGTCGAACGTGATTTTGGTGTCGGCGACCGGAGAATCCAGCCCGTACTTGTTGTTGAATTGTCCATTCTGAAATCTCCTGTAGTGTGGCAACTAAGGGATTTTCACTGTAACTTCATTGCAGTATTAATGTAAGCCTCTTTGTGACACTAATAAAGATTATAATTATTAATTACTGATGTAATTATGGTGCAGTGTTATATAACTAAGGGACTGAAATGCAATGGAGGCGTAACCTTGTGTAAATTACTGAGGTGTACATAGATCTGTAAATAAACAATAAACTAACAGTCTATGATAGCATTTTTTTAAAAACAGTGTTTTTATTGGGTTTTCACATTTTGTATTTAACAACTCATATGTTATATGTCACATTTTACATAATCACGCTGACCACAGAATCGGTGCATGGCATTCTGTCGGACGCCCATGCTGACCTTGATTTTCGATTCTCTGCCCGATCGCGATTCGTGATTCCGGTGTCGCTGGATGGAGAATCCCACCCTTTGTCTCTGAAACGGAGAAGTTCGCCCAAGAAATATGTTGGGGTGAATTCTCTGCTGGTGGGATTCTCCGTTCCGCAAGCCTCCGGGTTTTCCAGCGGTGCGGGGTGGCTCCAATGGGAAATACCATTGGTTAGTGGCGGGAAAGTAGAGTCCCTCTGTCAGCGACAGCTTGCCCCTGAGACACTCACGGCTGGGAGACAGAGAATTCCCTCCTTTGAATCATATGTACAAAAAGTACCTGAGCTAAATGATGATAAAAGCAGAATTTCAAGATTTAAATTCTGTTTTAGTGCCAACATTTTAACACTGTCTCTGAATATCTGATTCATCCATCTTGCTTATGACAATTTTAATGTTGGAAAGGGCTTTACCAGAATGGCATTTATCATAGTTAGATCAAAAATTAATTGTTAATTGGTACCATTATAGGCTGTTTTATAGCAGGTTGCACATTTTAAAGAATATCACTGTGCAAATAAAATCCATTTTCCCTGAAGTGACATTGGCTTTATCACAGTTCTTTAATATTCCTAAGAAAGCTTTGCTATCTGATGAGCTGATACGTAATCGCTGCACAGCATCACAAAGATTGTGCTGTTCAGGTGGTCAGAACAATTGTGCCTCAGAATTCAAGGTCATTTAATTTTTTTAAATATTCCCAATCCTGGTGCCCAATTCCACGAGGCAAGCTGCAACCAGTGGGGATGGACAAAGGCTCAGACCTTCTGACTGAATTAGTGACAACTTTGATAAACTCATTATTTATATGTTGAGAAAAGGCATTTTGGTTCCATTTGTTTGTAAGACATCAATCTGTTCTCGTACTTTCTCTTTGCCCATATTCCCTTTTCTCCTGGGCCTTCTACATTCAACTTGGTTCCCTGCTGTACTATTAACCTTATAGTTATCATAAGCCTCCTTTTTCTGTCTCATTTTAACTTCTACGTGCCATAGCACCTCTGGTTTCAGTGCTACGTAGGTTCCAAAATGGTGCCCATGATGTGGGTGCATATTTCCAGATTGACCCATTTCAGAGGTTATTTTGGGAAGGTCAGCATGAACATGGGGGTTAGGAGTATGTTCTGAAAGCATGCAGAGTAGGCAGATTGTGATGTTAACGTGTTATAACCCTACTGGAGGTTCAGGGATCTGCAACATCAGAGTCTCTGTGGCCTCACCTGAATATGATCTACCCAGATGAGGGGTAGGGCAAAGGACTGCTGGGATATTAATACCCCGGCTCAGCTGAGGGTCGGGTGTGAGAGACTATTCGGGCAGTAGGAGGAGTGTATAGTAACTTGACTAAGTGGTCACTTGCCTGAGTCTTTATACTGGTGATAAGGGTCAAGTGAAGCTGCAGGAGGCAGCATTTCCTTTGGACCGGGTCCACCTCGATTAGGCCTCAGGAGGCCTTTACTCAGGCGGCAGAAATGCTACTAATCGGAAAGCTTGAGGCATTCATCGCTGAGACTGGGGATTGGACCCAATACATCGAATGGATGACCTACTTCTTTCATCTGAACAACATAGTTGGGGACAACAGACAGTTAGTGACTCACCCTGCGGTTTGCGGTGCAGAGGTGTACACCATTACCAAAAGTTTAATTTTTCCTGACCTGACCGTTCCGCTGGTCGGCGACCATTTTGGGCCAAATCCAGCACTTATTGTTTCCACACAGCTTCTGAATTCCAGGACGAACCTATAACTCAATTCTTAGGCCAGTTCCAAAAACCCGCCAAGTTTTGCAAGTTTGGGCCGACATTATCAGAGGCGCTCCGAGACCAGATGCTTTACGGAATCAAATAAGGGGCAACCCAAGAATGTTTATTGAGTGTGACTGACCGGGACCTGAAAAAAGCAACCAAGATTGTGTTGTCCCGGGAAGGCGCAGAGCGCCGTGTCCAGGAACTCCGAGGGATGGCGCGGGGCACCCCCCTCCCGGGCAGAAATTTCAGACTCCTGCTGTTGGAGGCGCACTCCAGGAGACCAGAAACGATGGCACCAATTCCCGCCGATGGACGCTGTGCACTGCGTATACTGGAGTTTCTTGCCAGGCAGAATGAAAGCACCAGTGCCAGAGGGAGACAGTGGGACTGATGCACGATCAATTGCACAGAGACGAGAGTTGAATACAACTGAAGCTTTATTACTCTAAGATGTGTGGCCTCCTACAGCAGCTGGAGAAATGGCTGCTGTATAGGGAGCACACATATTTATACTCCGCCGACTGGGTGGAGCCAGCAGGCAGGGACTAACCCGTACCTGTAGTACAGGGTCTTATCACACATCTTGTAATGTGTACAACAGTGGTGATTACCACATTCACCCCCTGTTAAAATTGAGTCCGGAGGGGATGGTGAAGAACTGTATTCAGAGCAAGTTTAATATACAGAAATGAAAAAACATTTATTTATTTCTGAAGTCCAGAACAAGGTGGTTTGATAGTCCCGAACCAATAACAAATTTAGCCGGTCCGGTCCCTTGATGTGGCGTTGGGAGCGACGCAGTGGTGGCGGCAATTCCGGTGTTGGTCTGGTCCTCGGTGACTCTGGGAGCATGCCAAAATCCTCTTCATCCTCGGGCATGGGCAGGGGGAGGACGGATGGTCCTGGGGGGGTTGTGCTGGGTGCGCCGGGGGACGGGGAGGTGGAGCCGGGCCGGAGGGGTATATGTGTGTGGAACCTGCTGGTGCCAGGTCCCTGAGGGAGACAGTATCCTGGCGGCCGTCAGGATATGCTACGTAGGCGTACTGGGGGTTAGCGTGGAGTAACTGCACCCTTTCAACTAACGGGTCCGCCTTGTGGAGTCGGACGTGCCTACGGAGGAGTACGGGTCCTGGAGCTGCGAGCCAAGTCGGGAGTGACACCCCGGAGGTGGACTTCCTGGGGAAGGCAAAGAGACGTTCATGGGGTGTGTCGTTAGTCGCAGTGCATAGTAGCGACCGAATGCAGTGCAGTGCATCGGGGAGGACCTCCTGCCAGTGGGAGGCCGGGAGTTTTCTGGACCAAAGGGCCAGTTGGACGCCCTCCAGACCGTCTCGTTCTGCCTTTCCACCTGCCCGTTTCCCCGGGGATTATAGCTGGTCGTCCTGCTGGAGGCGATACCCCTGCTGAGCAGGAACTTACGCAGCTCATCGCTCATGAATGAGGATCCCCTGTCACTGTGGATGTAGGCGGGGAAACCGAACAGCGCAAAGATTATGTTGAGGGCAGACGCATATCGGGGCATGGGATGGCGAAGGGGAATCTGGAGTATTCATCGACCACACTGAGGAAATACGTGTTACGGTCGGTGGAGGGGAGGGGCCTATTGAAATCCACACTGAGGCGTTCAAAGGGGCGGGAAGCCTTCACCAGGCGCGCGCAGGCCGACTGGTAGAAGTGCGGTTTGCACTCCGCACAGACCTGGCAGTCCCTGGTGATTGTCCTGACTTCCTCGATGGCGTAGGGTAGATTGCGGGCCTTGATGAAATGGTACAACCGCGTGACTCCCGGGTGACAAAGGTTGTCGTGCAGGGTCCGGAGTCGGTCCACCTATGCGTTGGCACATGTACCTCGGGATAGGGCATCTGGGGGCTCGTTGAGCTTGCCAGGGCGATACAAAATCTCGTAGTTGTAGGTGGAGAGCTTGATCCTCCACCTCAAGATTTTATCATTTTTGATCTTACCCTGCTGTGTGTTATTGAACATGAAGGCTACCGACCGTTGGTCAGTGAGGAGAGTTAATCTCCAGCTGGCCAGGTAATGCCTCCAATGCCGCACAGCTTCAACGATGGCTTGGGCCTCTTTTTTGACAGAGGAGTGCCGAATTTCGGAGGCATGAAGGGTGCGTGAAAAGAATGCCACGGGCCTGCCTGCCAGATTGAGCGTGGCGGCTAGGGCGACGTCTGATGCGTCGCTCTCCACTTGAAAGGGCAGCTTCTCGTCTACTGCATGCATCGCGGCCTTGGCGATATCGGCTCTACTACGGTTGAAGGCCTGTTGAGCCTCGGACGTCAGGGGGAAAAGGGTGGACTGGATGAGAGGGCGGGCCTTGTCCGCGAAGTATGGGACCCACTGGGCGTAGTATGAAAAGAACCCCAGGAAGTGTTTGAGGGCCTGGGGGCAGTGGGGAATGGGGAGCTCCATGAGGGGGCGCACGCGTTCAAGATCGGAACCCAGAACTCTGTTCTGGACCACATAGCCAAGGATGGCTAAGCGGTTCGTGCTGAATACGCACTTCTCCTTGTTATAGGTGAGGTTTAGGAGAGTGGCGGTGTGGAGAAATTTGGCAAGGCTGGTATCGTGGTCCTGCTGATCATGGCTGCAGATGGTGACATTGTCTAGGTACGGGAAGGTGGCCCGCAACCCGTACCGGTCGACCATTCGGTCCATCTCCCTTTGGAAGACCGAGACCCCGTTGGTGACGCCGAAGGGAACCCTGAGAAATTGGTAGAGGCGGCCATCTGCCTCGAAGGCAGTGTATGGGCAGCCCGCCTTACGGATGGGGAGCTGGTGGTAGGGGGATTTGAGGTCTACAGTTGAGAAGACCCGGTACTGTGCAATCTGATTGACCATATCAGATATGCATGGGAGGGGGTGCATCCATTGATGGTCTGGCAGTAGTCCACGACCATTCTGTGTTTCTCCCCAGTTTTACCACTTGGGCTCTCCAGGGGCTGTTGCTTGCCTCGATGATGCCTTCCCGAAGCAGCCGCTGGACCTCGGACCTGATGAAGGTCCTGTCCTGGACGCTGTACCATCTGCTCCTGGTGGCGACTGGTTTGCAATCCGGGTTAGGTTTGCGAATAGGGAAGTTGGGTCGACCTTTAGGGTCGCGAGGCCGCACACAGTAAGGGGTGGTAAGGGACCGCTGAATTTCAAGGTTAGGCTCTGGAGGTTACACTGGATGTTCAGGCCGAGTAGCAGGGCAGCGCAGAGGTTGGGGAGGACGTAGAGGCGGAAGCCGCTGAATTCTAAGCCCTGGATCGTGAGTGTGACCGTGCAGAACCCCCGGATCGCCACGGAGTGGGATCCGGAGGCCAGGGCGATTCTTTGATTGACGGGGTGTACCGCAAGGGTGCAGCGCCTTACCGTATCGGGATGGATGAAGCTTTCGGTGCTCCCGGAGTCCAGCAGGCAAGAGGTCTCGTGCCGATCGATCTTCACGTTTATCGAGGCGGTGGCTAGATTGTTAGGGCGAGACTGGTCGATCGTGACTGAGGCGAGTCGTGGCTGGTCGTCGCTGGTGTCGAACGATGGGGTGCCCGTGGGGCACGGGTCCTGGGACAATGGTGGTGCCCATGTGCCATGGGGAAGACAAGATGGCGGCGCCATGATGATCTTGGGGTGGACAAGATCCCGGCACCCAGGGGCCACACGTGGCGGGGGTTGAAAAAGATGGCGGTGGCCATGGGCCGCACGTGGTCCGAGGAGGGGAAGATGGCGGCGCCCACTGGCCGCGCGTGGTCTGAGGGGGAGAAGATGGCGGCACCTACTGGCCGCGCCTGATCCGGGGAGGTAAAGATGGCGGCGCCCATGTCCATACGTGAGGGTTGTCGGGGCAATAGCGGCGACTGAGTGGGCCTGGCACACCGCAGTGCCCCTTCTTGCTGCAGGCCTTGCAAAGGGCGGTGCTGGCCGGGCAGCGTTGGCGGGGGTGTTTCTGTTGCCCGCAGAAGCAACATTGGGGGCCCTCGGGGTTGGCTGGCTGGCACATGGCACAGGAGTATTGGCTCGGTGAGGCCCCCGGTGGGGCGGCCATCTGCGGAGTCCACGATGTGCAGGAGGGGTGGGCCGCGCGGCTGGCGGTGTAGGCCTGAATATTGCGCGAGGCGACCGTCATCGATAGCGCCAGTTTTGTTGTTGCTGCGAGGTCGAGCCTGGCCCCCTCTAAAAGTCGCTGGCGTATGAGGTCTGACCCTATCCCCGTAACGAACGCGTCCCGTATGAGAAGGTCTGAATGTTCCATGGCCGTGACGGCCTGACAGTCACAGTCTCCGACCAGAGGAATTAAAGCACGCCAGAAATCTTCTACGGACTCACCAGGGAGTTGACCGCGAGTAGAGAGTACGTGTCTGGCGAAGAGCGTTTTCGTCTGCTGGGCGTAATTCTCTTTCAGTAGCGTCATGGCTTCATCATAGTTCGGCGTGTCCTGGATAAGAGGAAAGACGTTGGAGCTCAGCCGTGAGTAGAGTATCTGGATCTTCTGAGCTTCCGGGATTGGGTCTGGTGCAGACCTGATGTAAGCTTCGAAACAAGCTAGCCAGTGTTGAAAGTCCTTTTTGGCGTCGCTTGATTGCGGATCCAGCTGCAGGCGATCCGGCTTGATGCGGAGATCCATCTTCTGAAAAACAAATAAATTGATGCACGATCAATTGCACAGAGACGAGAGTTGAATACAACTGAGGCTTTATTACTCTAAGATGTGTGGCCTCCTACAGCAGCTGGCGAAATGGCTGCTGTATGGGGAGCACACATATTTATACTCCGCCTACTGGGCGGAGCCAGCAGGCAGGGACTTCCCCCGTATCTGTAGTACAGGGTCTTACCACACATCTTCTAATATGTACAACAGTGGTGATTACTGCAGGGACAGATGCCGATAGGACACTTCGCCCACCCACCAAAGCCACCCCTGCTCCAGAACGTGGACACATTTCGTAGATGACAAATCGAAGCAGCTCACCGCCTTTACTGCATTTCGGCACCACATGTGGCGCCTATCCGAGTCATGGTCCAGATCAACAGTTTCCCAACTATAATGGAACTTGATACGAGAGCCGTGGCCTCTGTGATCAGCTGCCGCATGTACGACAAGGTTCTCTCCAGGACACGTGCCTTAGCATTGAAAAATACCAATGTCCAGCTAGCAACATATACAGGGGAACTGTTGGAGATCGTGGGCAGCTCTGGAGCCCCCGTGGAATATGGATCCCAGTCGGTGAACCTACCACTAGTGGTGGTGAAAGGTTCTGGCACAAGTTTGCTGGGGTGCGACTAGCTGAAACGCCTCTGCCTGGACTGGCAGCAGTAAGATGAATGCACCCCGCTGGACCAGACGCGTTGTTAGCAGGTTTCCTGGGAGTGTTCTGGGAAGGTCTCGGCACCATTCGGGGGGCTCCACCAGAATATCAGTTGACCCGGAGGCCCAACTCCCTATTTACGGGCCCGACCCATTCCTTACACTTTGAAGCTGAAGGTAGAGGCTGAACTGGACTGCTTGGAAAAGCTGGGAATCATCCACCCAGTGCAATTTGCTAATGGGCCATGCCAGTCATGCTGGTTATGAAGCCCGATGGATCGCTATCTGGTGCCGAAGATTGAAGACTTGTATGCGAGGGTCAGCAGTGGACAGACTTTTACCAAGCTCAACATGAGCCATGTCTATCTCCAGTTAGTTTTGGATCCATCCTTCCGAAAGTACGTGACCATTAACACGCAAAGGAGGTTGTACAAATATACCAGGCTGCTGACTGGGGTCCCGTCGGTGTGTGCCATTTTCCAGAGGGTGATGGAAAATATCCTCCGAGGGTTGCCACAAGGGGCAGTTTACCTGGAGGATATGCGAATCACCGGTTTCTCGGACCAAGTGCATCTAAAAAACCTGGAGGGCATCCTGTGGCGGATTGAGGTGGCTGGCATCTGCCTGCGGCGTAAAAGGTGCGTGTTCCATGCAACTGAAGTGGCCTATTCGGGCTCCAGGAACGACAGGCACGAACTATACCCGGTGGGTAGTTCCGACGAGCACCTGGACCAAGAGATCCCATGGAGGTCCGTTCAATTTTGTGTCTGCTCAGCTATTACGGGAAGTTCATCCCAAATTTGGTGATAGATTTGGCCCCGCGGCACCTGTCGTTGAAGAAGGGTCAGCGGTGGACTTAGGCCCGGCCGCAGCAGGGGCTGTTTGCCAAAGTCGAGCTGCGGCCGTTGTCTTCACACTTACTGATGCAATTCGACCCGGCGAAGCCCTTGTTGCTCACGTGTGATACCTCGAAATGTTTTGACACACAGGATAGATGATGGTACCGAGTGACCTATTGCGTTCGCTTCACGCACAGTGGCAGCGGCAGAGCGAAATTATGCCCAAATAGAAAAGGAAGGATTGACATTGGTGTTCGGCGTTCGACGATTCCATCAATATGTTTATGGCCATGCGTTCACGGCCGAAACTGACCATAAACCGCTTTTGGTGTTATTCAAAGAGGAGAAGGCAATGCTCCCTGTGCCGTCCGCCTGCGTTCAGCATTGGGCTCTCCTTCTGGTGGTGTATGAGTATGTTTTGCAGCATCACGCAGGAACAAAGATTCCCCCACCTGGACGTTCTCAGTCACCTCCCACTGCGCACCAGCGCACTAAAGCCAGTGGCATTGGATGAGGTTGTTGCAATATTGCATATTATGGACTCGCTGCCAGTAACGGCAGCCCAAGTAATGGCTTGGACACAGATGGACCCACTGCTGGCCAGGGTCCACCACATCATGCTGTATGGGGCCCAGCACCATGCCCTCAGAGAGGACCTGAAGGCATTTACCACGAAGGTGGGTCAACTCAGCATAGTGGGCAGCATCTTCTTGTGGTGTTCCCGGGTGGTCATCCCCGAATGTGGCCAGGGGGCCATTTTACAGGACACCACAGCGGACACCCACGTGTCTCCAAAATGAAGATGTTGGCCGGAGTTACCTGTGGTGGCCTGGCATCGACACGGCGATCGAGAACTTTGAGAAATAATGTACCCATTGCCAGGAGCACCGGATGCTCCCACCGGCAGCTCCACTTCACCAATGGGAAAGGTCGGTCCAGTCATGGTCCCACCTCCATGTGGATTTTGCGTGCCCTTCCTGGGGACAATGTATCTACTGATAGTGGATGCACAATCTAAATGGATCGCTATACACCGGGTGAGAACGCCCACGTTGTGTGCCACCACCCAACAACTCTGGCAAATCTTTAGCATTCACAGACTGCTGGAGGTCCTTGTGTTGGACAACAGGACCACCTTCACTAGTTCAGAGTTTGCCGATTTTATGAAGCAAAGTTAAGTTTGTCATGTCCGCACCGCGTCCTATCACCAGTCCTCGAATGGGTAGGCAGAACGTGCCGTACAGACTCTCAAACTGGGGATGGGGAAACCAGACCGTGAGCTCACCAGAACCCCGCCTCGCCTGCGCTGGCTTAACTCAGGCTAAGACAGCTGGTTTGTGATGCCAAACAAGGCCAGCAGCGCGGGTTCAATTCCCGTATCAGCTGAGAATTCTGAATTCTCCCTCTGTGTCCCCGAACAGGGGCCGGAATGTGGCGACTCGGGACTTTTAACAGTAACTTCATTGCAGTGTTAATGTAAGCCTACTTGTGACAATAGAGATTATTTATTTATTTATTTTATTCTATTCCACTAGAGGATCACTCCGCACGCTACCATCAGGGTGATGCCAGCGGAGCCCTTGATGGGCCGTCACTTGTGCACACAGTTGAGCCTCGTTTCACTGGACATCGGGCATAAGGTCCGTGACCAGCAGGAATGGACCGGAGCACAGTGAGCCACGCCTGTGAGAGAATGATGCCATGTACGTCCAGAATTCTACTGTCGGGGCATTATAGACTTCGGGAATAGTTGTACAATGCACTGGGCTGGTCTTGTTTATGGTACGGATGCAAGGGAAGGACTCAAATTGACACGTGGACCTTCTTCAGAGCTGGGTGGAACAGGTACTCGAGGACCGACCACAGATATCGAACCCAGTGGTTTCCCTCCCTCCAGAGCAGTTGTCAGTAGTACCCAGTGAGGGGGCTGAGCCCGGTGACTTGGAAATGCCAGTGGTCAACCAGTCCACCCAGGAGTCGGGCAAGGAGTTTTTGCTGATGGACATCGACGCAGGTCCAGGGGTGATGCCGTGCAACAGACAACAGACCCTCCTAGGAGGTGAACTGGGAAGCATCGCTCCCCGATGCGTTATACCCCACAAAGCCTGGTGGGTGCCAGATAATCAGCCTTTAGCGAAGAGGTCAAAGGATTTCCCTCCTTCCATCGACATGGACAATGTTTCAGACTTGGAGGAGGGGGGGGGGGTTAACCCTACAGGAGGCCCAGGGATCTCCAACATCAGAGCCCCTGTGGCCTCACCTGAATATAATCAACCCAGATGAGGGGGCGGGGCTAACCCTTCTGTCCAAAGGACTGCTGGGAGACCATTCGGGGATTAGGAGGAGTGTTTAGCAACCTAAATGAAACCACATTTTTTGCTACAGACATCGCTTCCAAGTGGTCACTTGCCAGAGACTTTACATAATGTGTGTCAGCAGAAGGAAGGACCCCCAACCCCAACCCGCCACCAATCCTATTTAAAGGAATTATCAACATCTTGCAGGTCTGTTGCTGTTTACTTTCTACCAGCTCTCTCTGAGCTTATAGGGGTTCATGTCAGTCTGCAGAGCTGGTGAAACTTGGTGACACTGACAGAGTGGTGTGTCACATGAAGAAATCTTTGATTGTTATTTCAAGGGTTCTTGCCAGACCATTTGCTCGCAGTGATGGGCGCTATATTTGTGGAATCGACTGGTTCACAGCATGAAAGGGTGATTGAGGAAAGACAGAAAGAAGAGGACATGCTGCTCACAGAGGAAAGAGGTGGAGGTGGAAGAAAGCTTCGCACAAGAGGATGTAGGATCGTCAGGGAACATTTCCTTGTATCGTGCCAGGAGCAGTGTATGCATCACCATTACAAAGGAAGTGGTCACAGCCTCTGTCACCTCATGCAGAGCATCAGAGGACAGTGCTACCAGTGGCTGTGAAGCTGACTGTGGTCCTGCAATTCTTACAGGCTGGAGTAGGCAGCATCTGTAATGGGGGTATGTCATTCATCTTTGCAACAGTTGCTCTTTATGTCATTGATTTCTCTCTCACAAGAGCGAAGCAGATGGGGTGTGCACATGGTTTTTCTAGGTCAGGAAGGTTCACCATACTGCCAGGTGTCATTGACTGTGAATCTGAGGGTACTGCAACCACAAATCTTACCATTCACTGAATATGCAGTTGGTGTAGCTCAACACATCATGCAGGTGAATGCCAGATATCCTGGCAGTCACCACAATGCTTCCATTCTGTTAAATCAGAGGGTGGTTGCAGTGTGCTAAAGGAAATCCACTTAACACTTGGCTCATGCCTCCACTCCATTATTCAACATACAGCTGCAGCTGAGAGAAAGTCATGGAAGCAAGAGCTCTGTCGCTTTCTTTGCAATGACAGAGTGACTCCTCACTCGGCTACTGGAAAGTCCTTAGCTGCATTCAACTTTGCATTTCCTATGTGCACGCATCTTCCAGAGTTACCCTGCGGAGAAAATGATTAACATACACAAATACGATTGAGAACAGACAAATCAAATCAAAGTAAATACAGAGCGGAACTCGCAACTTAGAGCTACATTGCTAAAACCAGGAGATAACTTGAGGAACACGATGGTCATCTTTGAAAGCAAAACACCCTCTCTGGCATTGAGCCATTTGCTGTGCCCAATACAAAATGCTAAGCGCAGTTCACAAATCATCACACAAAATGCGTCATTCTTCAAAGCATTGAAAATACTTTTCATATGCATCGAACCTGATTCCAACATCAGCATCTCAGATGATGAATATGAGTTAAATGAGATGACACCTGATGTCAGATGATATCCTATTTGAGAGAGAAAACATCCACCATACTTAGAATCTCGATAGAATCTCGACTATTCAGCCCATTTGCTCTTCCCCGACCCTCTGAAAGAGCACCCTACCTATACCCAAATCCCCACCCCTTCCCCCTAACCACGCCTATCCTGTACATCTCTGGACACTCGGAGCAATTTATCATGGTCAAACCACCTACTCGGCACACCTGTGGACTTTGGGAGGAAACCGGAGCACCTGGAGGAAACCCACATCGACATCGGGAGAAAGTGCAAACTCTGCACAATCATCCATAAAAACGATAACAAGACAAGTCCGAAGGCATTGTATCTGAATGCATGGGGTACTCACAACAAGGTAGATGAATTAACAGTTCATTTGATGTAAACAAGTACGGTATGAATGCAATTACGGAGACATGGCTGCAGGGTGACCAAAGCTGGGACCTGAATATCTAAGGGTGTAATGATATGTATACATATAGATAACTAAAGGGTTAATTATAACATCTAGCTGTAACACTACCACTAGGGGGCACCACTAGATCCCAGTATAAGTATCAACTCCCAGAGGATCTTGGTCTCTTTCAACCCAGGAGTGACCAGACAGCAGTAGTGTATGATAGATCGATCACTTAATACATTAATATTTAATTATTTGATTATTAGTGATAGTTCTGTAAAGTTTGAACTCAATTATAATTAATCGTTAATTAATAAATTAGTTTGCTTTAAGTTGAAGACTCATGGTTTCTACAGGATCAGAGCATCAGACCTTCTGGATATACAGCAACTAGTAAAGATACATATTACTGAACCCAGTAATATACCATGGTACCAGGATTGGCTAAGGAAACTACCTCGAATAGTATAGTAAGATTAGAAAAAAGTAAAACATTTTGCAGCTATTCGGCAACAGAAGCATCATCTTCCGGAAAAACTTCGATGACTCCCAGCTTGAAGGACAGAACACAAGCTCCTCGACACCTCAGGATCACTGGTAACTAAAATGTAAACTGGCGTTTGTTTAAACAACAATTTCAGCTTTACTTAGAGGCTTCAGACTTAACTAATGCCACAGATGCTCGTAAAATTGCTCTGTTATTAACTATGACTGGTCCACACGCCATAGAGATCAACTATTCATTTCAGAACACTGCGAGTCAAGACAAAACAAAGTTTGATGTAATCCTTGAAAAGTTTGGTAGCCACTGTAAACTTCAATCCAATGAAACGTTTGAGCACTACATATTGAAGAAAAAAATGCAAGGAACAGATGAATCCTTCAACACCGTTGTAACATATTGCTCTTTTATCTTTATTAATATTAACCACAAGACGCGAGGGCATTCCGTGTATTGGACAAATGACCAGACAACCAGTATGTTAGTTCAATTATTGTTTCTTATTAAACATAGGCTTGGTTCTATATGTAATAATCTACACGGTACTGCACATTAAACAATATCTAACAGCTTAAATGACCTTTACTTAACTTTCAAGTGACCGGCTCTGTGTAGGTTAGATAAGGCCTTTATCTGGTTCCCCACGTGTGGCGACTGAAAGTTGTCAGGTGTGTCTGGGCTACAGCTCTTCCTTCTGGTAGCGATCATGGATCCTTGAACTTGTCTGGTTGATGTGCTACAGTTGGTGGGGCAGAGGCCGGTCCCAAAAGAAACAGAAATCATGGCTGCATTGTCTTTTAACTGGCTTGAGTTTTGCCCGTCCCTTTCGTGGGCAGTTTCTGGGTCACTGTCAATCAATTCCTCAGGGCTCCACCCTCTGATTGGTCACCTCACTTTTGGGGTGGGCACTCAGTTGCCAATCCTGGGAGGGCTCCGAGCAGGAGCTTGGTGCCGCCTAGTCTGGAAGATGATGCGATGGTCCTGACGAATGTGATATAAAATAGTTACTTTAGAGATACTAGTTAATGTAATGTAGAAATAAGCCACTCTGATTCTGGCAGATAGAGAAAGGGATTTGAGACCGCATGGAAAAAGCAGGAAGAGGTGTGTCTATGAGAGTGATGCTGCATTGATAGGGGCCAGAGAAAGGGATTGGAAGTGAGCCAATCAGAATAGATCAAACAGGTCAGGAGGGACATAGGCTGACCTATGGGCGTCGAGTATGTGAAACTTGATACCATTTGAATTGATTTGCAGAGATCCCTTTGTCTCTTTGTTCATTCGCTTTCTGGAGTGTAGGAGACTGGATGTCTCTTATGTTTCTGTAAGATGAATCAAGCTTGCAAGCTAAATAAATAACTTCTTTTTACGTGCAAATCCATCTCAACTTTTATTGAGGCCAGACTGACGGAGAAAGAAATTTGGGAATCAACATTTGGTGCCGAAAACCGGGATTTCTCAGGGCGATCCTGATCCAACTGCAAAATCAGAATTAGACTGATTATGAACAGGAGGATGGGGAACAAAGGGCCCTCAATGTAGAACTGGAAAACGACCGCGCATTGATTGTTCCCCTCTTCTTATCGTCTGATTAGTCTGGTCACTCGCGGTTGGCACAGAAAGACCGCCTCGACGAAATCACAGGTCAGTCTGGGGATTAGCATTTTAATTGATGGGACTTTATTTGTGAGTTAATTCGGCTGGGGTAGGCTGTATTGTTAATGTAACATTTAAAATATAAATGGTTCAACTTTATTTGTGAGTTAATTCGGTTGGGTTACGTTATGAGAGGTAGATGTAACATTTAAAATTGAAAATGGTTCACCTCGATATGTCTGTGTGTTAAAAATATAGTTGATTAAGCTAAAATTGTCTCCTTGGACTGTATTGGCGAAAAACGCAGTTCCGAGGGCTAGTTGAGATTGTGGGGAATGCTGCATGTTGGTTGAAGCAGAAGTCTCTCAAAGGGTTAACAGCAGCAGGCAAGTCATGCCAGACAGTGCTTCTCATTCAGGCCTTGAGATAACAGCGCCAGTCGCTAGTGTAATCGGATACCTTTCCTTTGAGTCAGTGAACTCCAGCAAAGTTACGTTTTGAATTAATTAAAGGAAACCAGTGGGTTTCTCCACCTCTTTGATAAAAGTTATTATTTTCAAAAGCAATTGATTGAAATTGCCAGAATCTTAAGTTTTACTTACTTGAAATAAGGTTTATCTCATTTTATCTGGAGATTAATAGAAACTTAAAGAAGATCATGGACACCATTTTAAAAAGTGTCAATCTGGAGATGATAGTTGATTTTGCTAATACTTATGTGTATGTAAAAGAAAAAAAACTTGTTAAAAGAAAAATTGTTAAGATAAAGAAATAATTAAGTTGTAAATGTTATACAAGTTTGTGTTAAGCAAATTGTAAATTTAGTTCTGAGTTGAGATCAGAGCTAAGCTTGCAAGTTGCAGTAATTCAATTTGAATTTTCAAACATTTTTAAGTTTAAAAAAAAAAGAGCAAATAGAGAAAAGAAGGACACAGATCTTGAATGCGTTGAATAGCACATTTTAAAGGCCCATAAATTTTTCTGTTATCTTAGACCTAAAACCTAGGAAGACTGAGGAGCCAGAGGAATTTCTGGAGCGTTTTAATGAAATCTACCGGGGGCAGTCAGGCGATTTGCTGTATCAAAATGGTCAGAATTCCCCTCAATACTGTGCTATGTTAATGCATTGCCTACCACCTTCGGTGGTTACTGCTGTGAAATGTAATAACATGAATTGGACAGAGAACGACCCTTCCCAAATGGCAAGGGCAGTCAGATTTTACTGGAAGGAGGGTGTAGGCCAAGAAGGAGGCTTAGTTACAAAGGTTAAGACTGAGTATGTAATGAAAAAGGATGATCTGTGACCCCAACAAGCGGCAAAAATGGTAGTTTACCAGCAGGAGCCCCAATATAGTGACTTTGAGTGGGTGGATCAGCGAAGAGGAGGATGAGACAACAGTGCTATATTTCTATCACCCCCCAGTGGTGGACGTTAGATGTTGAACAGTCACTGCATCACGTTACCCTGGCCTATGACAGAACTGGACGAAACAGGGAGTTGGAGGACAAATACCGGCCATTACTTGAGACCGAATGGCCAGTCAAGGTTACAGCCACAGTCACGGGAAAAGAAGGTACAGCCGATTTTGTTACAATATCACCACATTTATGGCCACAGTCAGCTTCGGTAAGCCCTCATATTACACGTCAGGTCCATGACCAGTACCATGCCAGGGATATGGGGCGAATGGTCAGGAGGGCAGTGGATCATTCAGATCCAACAGACTACGCACTTCAAGTCATGCCGGACGGCACTACCATAAAATATTTTGAGGTCCCTGAAACGATTAACACTCGACTGCAGCATCACAGGGGACATGATGTGTTGGAATATGTCAATCCACAGGTCTGGGCGGAATACCCATCACAAGTGGGAAAGACGAATGTTACACCTATTAAGGTGATGATTAAGGATCATGTAAAGCTACCTTCCATTCGACAATACCCCCTGAAATCTTAAGCTGCTCCATCAATAGATAAATTAATTCAAGAGCTGTTGAAACAGGGTATTTTGGTCCCTTGCCAATCAGAATGTAACACCCCCATACTTGCTGTGCCTAAACCAGCCAAACCAGACCAGTACCGATTAGTACAGGATTTACGTTCAATCAATGCCATCGCATAGCCATTACATGCTCTCACCCTCCAACAGGATATTACGGTGTATAGCTCCCACTCGGTCATCGCACTACTGAGGCAACTGCAGACTCAGCATCTTACCGCAGCTCGTCAGAATAGGTATGAGATATACCTTTTGAACAATCCACGTCTGACATTTAAATACTGTACCACTATCAATCCAGCCTGTTTTCTTAGCGGTCCCCCTGTCCATGAAGACGCGCCTGGTCACGACTGTTTAGCCTTGATTCAGGAAACTACAACAATAAGGGACGATCTGAGTGATATTCCGTTAGAACAACCTGACATGATCATGTATGTTGATGGCAGTGCATTAGTAAGCCCCACTGGCCGGAGACTGTCCGGTTATGCAATCATAGATCAGGATGGTCTGATTCTAGAAGCGGCAGTTTTCCAGACCCCTTACTCAGCACAACAAGCCAAACTTTTTGCCCTCACCCGTGCATGTATACTTGGGGGAGATCGCCGGGTAAATATCTACACTGACTCCCGATATGCTTTCGGGGTAGTTCATGACTTCGGACAACTCTGGAAGAATAGGGGATTCCTTACCTCGGCAGGCACAGAAATATCCAACCGGGGTTTAGTTAATGACCTACTGCAGGCCCTCCTTATGCCAGCGCAGATTTCCGTTATTAAATGCGCTGCCCACACGAATGGTACAACCCCAGTTGACGTTGGTAATGAACGAGCAGATCGTGCAGCGCGAACAGCCGCGCAAATTCAGCAAGTGATGGTGCCTAAAATGTTAAGTCAGACTAAACGATCTACTATAAATATGTCTGCTTCTGACAAGTCAATGCCAACCATCCAAGACGTCATAAGGTTACAGGAGGACGCTCCTGAGAGTGATAAACAAATGTGGAAACGGTTAGGTTGTACATATGATTCTGTTTCCTCTTTATGGACCACGCCTGCACATCAGACTTGTATGTCTGATGTGCTGGCTTTATGGGTCATTGAATGTGTACACTTTGCAACTCATTGTGGGGCTCGAGGGACTAGTGATTTGTTGCTGGACACTTGGTGGCACCCTAAAATGCAGGAGTTGGCCCAAAGTATCAGTAATCGGTTTTTGATTTGTCAGCAATATAACACCGGAAAAGGTATCCCTTGTGGGAAGGGGCAAACCCCGTTGCCCAGTGGTCCCTTTGAGACGCTCCAAATGGATTACATTGAGTTGGAAAGGTGTCAATGTTACAAATATGTTTTGGTCATTGTGGATGTGTTCAGCAGATGGGTTGAGGTGTATCCGACTATCGATAATAAAGCTGCTACTGTGGTTAAAGTCTTGATGAGGGAAATCATTCCCCGGTACGGTATACCAGCTCAGTTAAGTTCTGATAATGGGCCTCATTTTATTGGACAAATTAACAAGGAGTTTTGCTCCCAGTTGGGCATACGCCAGCAGTTACACTGTGCTTACAGACCGCATGCGGCCGGGGTGGTTGAGAGACACAATCAGACCCTCAAAACTAAATTGGCTAAATTAAGAGCAGACACGGGACTGACATGGCTTAAGTTGCTCCCCGTTGCCCTCTTCCAGCTGCGGGTTACACCTGTGGGACCGGCCCGGCTCTTTCCCGCCGAGATTCTTTATGGCAGGCCTCTTAGAACTCCCTGGAGCCTGCAGGTTCCCAGACTGGTTCAGTTTCATCAGATGACTGAAGAAATGACCACCTATGTTCTAGCCCTTACGCAAGTGCTCAAGGAACTCCATGGCCAAGTCCGCGCGGCTCACCAGCCATTGCCCCCAGTACCTAGCTCACTTTCAGTCCAGCCCGGTAGTTATGTCATGGTCAAAAATTGGACTAGGAAGGGGTCGGATCCGCGATGGGACGGGCCCTTCCAAGTTCTCCTTACCACCCCCACAGCAGTTAAAGTGGAGGGGCGAAGTGCTTGGGTCCACCTACATCACTGTAAATTGAGTCCATCTCCACTACTGTAAAAGGTCGGATACTAACCTGCCTCCCTTCTCCAGTGCTATTTTACAGGTGTGGAGCATGATGGAGTGGCTACGCATCGTCTGTCTGATATTTGGCCTCACTTCGCTTGGCGTGTTATTGGCGATGGACATGGAAAAGGGGAATATTATGTATCTGTGTAGCCCCAACCAATCTACAAGGATACATCACCTATGCAAAGGTGATGTTCTTCGCTGCCCCCATATACGAGGACATGGTATCGACTCATGGAAGGTCATCAAAGTTAAGGAGAATGCAGGAGTCATGAAGCAGTTGCACCGGTCCCGGCGATGGGAAGGGAACATTATATGGACATTGCCTTGTTTCTGGAATACATGTAAATTTGATTTTGGATGTGTTAAGAGTGGTACAATAAAGGTAACATCAGGCTGTCAGAAGAGTGTAGGAATAGGCTATGAGAAAGAGAAAGGGACTAGAGAGAGGACGGGGCGTATGAGAAGGGAAGTACAGCTAGAACGTAGGTTACCGGGAGATACACTTAAGTTAGTTAAAGGCCAAACTGAGGAAAACCCGGGTAGTAAACCGTGGGAGCCCTCGGGGCAATAACCAAGGAGTTGTCTCAGCTACGGTTGTTTGCAATGCAGAACCGGTATGCTCTTGACTATCTTCTGGCCCGTGAGGGTGGGGTATGCGCCATAGTACAGGGCAAGTGTATCATGGGAGTTCAGGACTTGACCGCTAACATTACTAAATTTATGGATCGCATACGGGATCACTTGGACGGGATGCAGGATCCTGGCTCTTGGGGTAACTGGGGATTTGGAGGATGGAAGGACTGGTTGATAAATATGGCCATGTATCTAGTGGTAGCTATCGGATGCATCTTTGTGGGCCTGGCCATCCTTAAATGTGTGATGGGTAGAATGCGGGGTGCACTGGATCAGATCACCGCCCCAATCACCGAAAAAAAAAATTTAACTGTTAAAATCCATGAGGGTGAGGCAGATGAAGGGGGGCTGAGACAGGAATTGGAAATGCAGCGACGGATCTTTTTAGATGAGGAACCGTAGCTATGGACTGGATAGTTCGGTTATCATGGAATGATAAAAGGAGGGAATGACGAATGTGATATAAAATAGTTACTTTAGAGATACTAGTTAATGTAATGTAGAAATAAGCCACTTTGATTCTGGCAGATAGAGAAAGGGATTTGAGACCGCATGGAAAAAGCAGGAAGAGGTGTGTCTATGAGAGTGATGCTGCATTGATAGGGGCCAGAGAAAGGGATTGGAAGTGAGCCAATCAGAATAGATCAAACAGGTCAGGAGGGACATAGACTGACCTATGGGCGTTGAGTATGTGAAACTTGATACCATTTGAATTGATTTGCAGAGATCCCTTTGTCTCTTTGTTCATTCGCTTTCTGGAGTGTAGGAGACTGGATGTCTCTTATGTTTCTGTAAGATGAATCAAGCTTGCAAGCTAAATAAATAACTTCTTTTTACGTGCAAATCCATCTCAACTTTTATTGAGGCCAGACTGACGGAGAAAGAAATTTGGGAATCAACAGTCCCATTGTTACTTCAATCGCCTTGAATGGCCCATTTGTAGGTGTGAATTCCTGCATACTTCTGGGCTGTCGTTTTCAAAGAGACAAGCTGCAGTTTGTCTGTGTCCCAAACCTGACCACAATTCCCATCTTCTTTGCGGGCGGCCATTTTAGATGGCCACCATCAGATCTCAGGCTGCTAGCACAATCCTGTAACTTTTTTGCACTTAATGATTCGATGATTCGTGACCAAATAGCGTTTGGCATTACTGATGAACATCTAAGGGAAAGATTACTAAAGCAAAAAGAATTGACTTTAGAAATTGCGATAGAAATGTGTATGGTTCATCAACAATCAAAAAATCAGTACCAAGAGTATTTCTCCATGAAAAATGCACAAAACTTCCCCACTAGGCAGAGTGTGTAAAGGCAGTGTACCAGATGAAGAAGATTCACGTTTTGAATGGCAGCCATCTTGTGCACATGCATTCTAGCCCTGCACATGCGCACTTCACTCAGAAATGCGAGACGGCCGAAAACCGATCTGCGCGTGCATGAAGAAGTGTCATGCGTCATAACGTCAATGCAATGACGTGTTCAAGATATGGAACCTCCCACTTTCAGAAAAAATGCCCTGCCAGAGGAAAACAATGCTCACAATGTGGCAGATTAAATCATTATGCTGCACAGTGCAGATCTTCACTCGCATTTAAATCTTCCAGGCAGGCTAATGGTCGCAGTGTTGAATCAAGAGAAGAAGAGTTAGAGCAAAAACTTTTGACAGATTCAGATAGTTACTCCCTGGAAAATACATTCTTTGTACGGATCATTGAAAAATATGAAAACTCCACTGAAGTAACTTCACCTACCAAATCAATTAATTCCTTTACTTCTGATACTGAATGGAATACAGTGTTAAAAGTTAACGAATGCCCAATTAATTTCAAGTTGGACACAGGTGCTTCAGCTAACTCGCTATCCTAGCTCAACCTCTCAAGGCTCCAGCAAACTCCTAAAATTCTTCCAGCTGCCTGTAAACTAACAGACTACAATGGCAATGCAATCTTGTCAATGGGATCATGCTATTTAGTGGTTTCCAACAAGGATATTGAAACAAAACTAAGATTTGAGATTGTCAAGTCAAATAAATCATCACTCTTATGTGCACAAGCCTGTAAGGAGTTATGCCTAATACAGCAAATTTATACTGCAACTTCATCTCATCCTGTTCTACATAAGGATATCCAAAGTGTCCTTGATCAATATCCAGATGTATTCAAAGGCATGGGCCGCTACCATTTAAGTACAAGATTTTACTTCGAACAGATGCTAAACCTGTAGTTCATCCACCGAGGAGAATTCTTGCTCCACTAAGAGAAAGGTCGAAGTTGGGATTAGAAAGGCTACAACAACAAGGAATAATATCAAGAGTCACTGAACCGACTGTCTGGGTCAGAAACCATCAGGTGATCTGCGGATATGTATAGATCTCAAGGATCTCAATGAGAACATCATGAGGGAACACTATCCCATCCCAAAATGAGAGGAAATCATCAGCGAGATGATTCACAAAGTTAGATGCATCGCATCTAAGTGAGATGGAAAACTCAATTGGAAGACTTGAGCAGAAAGCTCTGCACCTTTAATACACCTTTTGGGAGATATTGTTGTAACAGAATGCCTTTTGGAATAATCTCTGCATCTGAAATATTCCACCGCATCATGGAAAAGATGACTGAGGGAATAGACGGTGTTCATGTCTATGTAGATCATCATAGGGTCATCAACACTAGACGAACATGTCTTGAGACTGAGACAAGTCTTTCAACGCATACTTGAGTATGGCCTTAAGCTGAATCAATCCAAATGTAGTTTTGCCGCTTCTACACTCAAGTTCCTAGGTGACCAAATTTCGGAAAAATGTGTGCGACCTGACACTGACAAAATCGCAGCCATTCAAGGAATGAAAGTCCTTGAGGACACAAAAGCAGTTCTTTGCTTTCTTGGCATTGTCAACTTCCTAGGCAAATTCATACCTAATTTGTCAAACCAAACAACACCTCTGAGAAACTTAATTAAGAAATCGACCTCATTTTGAATGGACAAAGGATCATCAACAAGAGTGGCTTGATTTGAAATCACAGCTCACAACTGCACCAATACTAGCATTTTTCGATCCAAGTAGTGAGACACAAATTTTGACTGATGCAAGTCAGGACGGAATTGGAGCGGTGTTGTTGCAAAAAGACAACAGCTCGTCTTGGGTTCCTGTTGCATAGTCATCAAGAGAGAAAGAAAAAGAATGTCTGGGTCTTCTAACCAGCATGTTGAAGTTCCATGACTAAGTCTATGGATTACCCACTTTCACTGTTGTGACCAACCTCAGACCATTGGTGCATATTATTCAGAAGGATCTCAACTTCATGACTCTATGACTCCAAAGAATTCTAATGAAGCAAGCTCCGAAGATATGATTTCGACCTCATCTACACACCTGTAAAAGACCTGATCATAGCAGATGCGCTGACATGCTCCATCACTTCACCAAGTGAACCACTGGAATTCGTACAACACATTGAATCTCAGGTACAGCTATGTGCAGACAATATTCCAGCATCGGATGAAAAAAAATCAACTTAATTTGAGAGGAGACAAAAAAGGATGCATTGCTACAACGTGTCATTCTTAACATCAATAATGGGTGGCCGAAAGGGCAATGTCCTCAGTTTCGCAATGTTCAAGCAGATTTGACGCTGATAAATGGTCTACTTCTGAGACTCGACAGGGTAGTCATTCCACTGCGTCTCAGGCCCATGATTTTTGGAGGATTCATGAGGGACGCCTCGGAATTGAAAAGTGTAAGAGACGGGCTAGACAAGCTGTCTACTGGCCAGGCATAAACCGGGACATCACTGACATGGTTTTGGGATGTGAGACATGTCACAAGTTCCAGCCTGTGCAGTGCAAGGAGGCTTTACAGCAACATGAATTGGAAACCTCTCCTTGGGTCAAAGTGGGCATTGACTTATTTCATTCCAATGGTCGTGACTACGTGCTCATTATCGACTATTACTCGATCTATCCAGAGGTATTGAAGCTACCTGATCTGACCTCCAAATCTGTGATAAAAGCAAGCAAAGAAACCTTTTCCCGACATGGAATACCAACCACTGTCATGACAGACAATGGACCGTGTTTCGACAGCATCGACTGGGCCAAGTTTGCAAGACTCTACAATTTTAAATACATAACATCTCGTCCACATTACCCACAGTCGAACGGGAAAGTAGAAAAAGGAGTACATATCGTAAAACAACTCATTAATAAAGCTTTGGATTCTGTGTCAGACATCCTTCTTGCGCTGCTATCCTACCGAGCAACTCCTTTATCAACTGGTCTGTCACCGGCACAGATGCTAATGATAGGGATCTGAGAACAACGTTAGCTGCGTTGCAGCTTCCAAATCCTGATCATCTTCCAGTGATACACAGAATGCACAGCTACATGATCGTCAAAGATTATATTACGGCCTGCATGCAACCTCTCTGGATTCATTATCTCCAGATGACACCGTTAGGTTCAAGATACCTGATGGAGATTTGTCTGCTCCTGCCAGAATCATAAGACAAGCAGCTCCAAGATCATATATAATCAAGATAACTGAAGGTAACATCCTATGTAGAAATCATAGAGCACTTAAGAAAATACAACCACAGAAAACCTTTCAGACCTGCAACTCAGTGAAACTATCCTTCAAGATATGCTAACCAACAATCAAAGTACCACGGACACGCAAAGAACTGTCAAGACATCAATATCACCACCTTGGCCATTAAGAAGATCAATGAGACGACAGAATAAACCTAACAGATTGAACTTATAAATACTTAACAGTCAATTTGTGCAATCGTTACTCATTTTGTTCTGTACAAAGTTGTACATATCATGTTTTTGGTTTTAATATTTGGTTTTAATATTGTTTAACATTTTTCCTTTGTTAAAACAAGAAAGAAATGTTAAGTAAAGGGGGGATGTAATGATATGTCTACATGTAGATAACTAAAGGATTAATTATAACATCTAGCTGTAACACTACCACTAGAGGGCACCACTAGATCCCACTATAAGTATTAGCTCTCAGAGGATCTTGATCTCTTTCAACCCGGGAGTGACTAGACAGCCTTGGTGTATGATAGATAGATCATAGCATAGTTAGCACGTGTAGTTTTGAATCAGTTAATACATTAATATTTAATTACTAGTGATAGTCCTGCAGAGTGTTGAACTCAATTATAATTAATCGTTACTTAATAAATTAGTTTGCTTTAAGTTGAAGACCTTCTGGATATACAGCAACTAGTAACAATACATATTACTGAACCCAGTAATATAACAAAGGTCACTCGACATTTAGGAAGGACAGGCAAAAAGGAAAAGGAGGTTGGGGTGACGTTATTCATAAAGAATGAAATCAGAGTTATAGTGAGAAAGGATATTTAGTTCAGAAAACCAAGATGTAGAATCTGTTTGTGTAGAGTGAAGAAGCAACACGGGGAGGAGTACATTACTGGGAGTTGCTATATGGCTCCAAACAGTAGTGGTAAGTTCAGAAACGGCATTAAACAGGAAATTAGAGAGACTGTAATAAGAATGCTGCAGTAATAACGGATAATCAAACATGTAAACTGTGCAAATCAAATTAGCAATAATACTGTGGTGTATTAATTTCTAGAGTGCAGGTGAGATTTTTTTTTACACCAGTATATTGTGGAGCCATCCCTGGAACAGGCTATTCTAGATTTGCTGTTATGCAATGGTTAATGAGTAATCTTGTTGTGCAGGATCCTTTAAGGAAGAGTGAAGTAGTCCAATCCAAAACTAAATCTAAACAAAGGAAACTACGATGGTATGATTGGTGAGTTGGCTCTGATCATTTGGGGAACTTCATTAAAAGGCATGATGGTGGATAGACAGCAGCTATTATTTTGGAATGAACGCATGCATTGCAATAGTTATACATCCTCTTTGGTGCAAAAGCACAACAGGAAAAAACGGTCCAAACATGGCTAACAAAATAAATTAACATTTGATCCAAAGAGGAGGCATATAACATTGCTAGAAAAAATAGCAAGCCTGAGGATTGGGAACAGTTTAGAATTTTATTATTGAATGACAGAGCAGGCTCGAGGGGCTGGATGGCTAATTTGTGGGATAGATTCTCTGCTGCATTGGGAAAACCACTACCGGCAGTGGAGAAACCAGTGTCAGGCAAAAAACGGGATTGGCACTGGCGTTGGAATGCAGGTTCACCCCCCACATCAGCGGGAGGATGCAAGTGGGTCACTAAGACCCATTTGCATCCTATTAACAGGCCAGGCACCATGTCTCTCAGACGGAGAATTCTGACCATGTTTCTATTTTTGTGAGTGTTTTCATGGAACTATCCACCACTTCCATACTGAGAAATATCTCAAGTTCTGCACAAAGCCCTGAGCCAAGTTGTTTTTGGGTTCCTCCATGCTCCATGACAGTGTAAACCGACTTTCTGGTATGCCTGATAATGTATCAAGCATTTCATTATGCGCTACCATCAGCCTTGTTCTGTATGCTGCCCTATCAATATCCTATCTGAGCACCCTGCAGTGGAACTTGCGTGCAATCTCACCCCCTGGTGAGCTGGCACCTGTATGACCTTTTCTCCCTGTCTTGGCCACTCATGTCCAGTGACATACCACCTGCAGATTCTACATCTGTGCTACCTTTAAAACTATGTGGAGCGCCCATGTTTCATTGTCATAATTAGCCTCGTGATCCTCTTGGACTTCATATTCCAGCACAACAGCCAGGTTACTTGACGGTTTTGGGGTATCTGAAAGACAAAGGCATAGGGATAGAGTTGTGGCGAGTGATGTGGGGTGTGGGGGTGGAAGCGAGAGATGAATACTACCTGCAGCTTGTAAATCAGAAAAGTTGTAAAGTTGTGGTATGAGGGAAAGTGGGAGCTAGAAGCTGGATTAGGTCGGAAGACCCCCCGTTTTCAATGATTTCAGCTTCATTTCTCACCATGGCCTCAATCATGGGTGCTCCAAGGATCTGGTCGATTGTCTTTTCCATTTGAGTAAGGACATACATACATTGGCTGTTCCTCACCAGTTAGTTCTACATAGTCTTGCAAGAGTGAAGGACGTGTGTCAGTGAGTAAGAAGCTCCCCTCTAAGAGCGGCAGACTTGTGTGAAGTGGCGTTAGCCTTGCACAACTTGCACACCTTCATAATGTGTTTTGCTGGCTTTGAAAGCAGACCACGGCAGGCCAGCAGCACGGTTCAATTCCCGTACCAGCCTCCCCGAACAGGTGCCGGAATGTGGCGACGAGGGGCTTTTCACAGTAACTTCATTGAAGCCTACTCGTGACAATAAGCGATTTTCATTTCATGTGTGCAGCCACTAAGCAGCGCCGAGTCCTAATTGCATTTCATTGTCTTGGTGGCACTGCCAGAACTGGAGAGTTGCCAGTCTCTGATTTGCTGGCAGCTTTTGGGCTGTGGAGTTTCTTCCTTCCCGATGGCTTAATCGGATGGGAGGCCTAGAGCTGCCCAGATAAGTGCCTCATTATCTTGGAGTAGAGTCAGGCCTCTGGGTGAAAAGCAACATGAGGCTTCCACCAGTTCTCCAAACAGCAGGTGAGACACCAGCTGCCCATATCAAATCCTGGCCTATACCTTCATGACATGCAGTAGGTGAGGTGAATAGTATAGATGTACTTACGAGGAATCTAGATAATTATGTGAAAAACAAAGGAATAGAAATGGATGTTGTTTGCATGAGGTTAAATATGATACGAGGAGCTCCGTGTGGAACATATAATTTGCATTAGATAAAGTTGAATGGCAGCACGGCAGCACAAGTGAGTAGCACTGTGGCTTCACAGCGCCAGGGTCCCAGGTTCGATTCCCTGCTGGGTCACTGTCTGTGCAGAGTCTGCACGTTCTCCACATATCTGCGTGGGTTTTCTCCTGGTGCTCCGGTTTCCTCCCACAGTCCAAAGACATGTAGGTTAGGTGGACTTGTCATGCTAAATTGCCCTTAGTGACCAAAAAAGGTTAGGAGGCATTATTGGGTTATGGGGATAGGGTGGAAGTGAGGGCTTAGGTGGGTCGGTGCAGACTCGATGGGCCGAATGTCCTCCTTTTGCACTGTATGTTCTATTTTCTATGCTCTATGTTTCTGTTTTGTAAATACTGTGCTTGATTCTCCAACCTCCCAGTCACGTGTTTTCCGGTGGCGGGAAGCGACGGCCATTCGCTGGCGGCAGGATTCTCTGCTGCTGGCACTGTCGATGCGAATTGAAGACACCCCTGTCATGATATCCATATTAACATATCATGGTGCAATCAACACACACACAACATCACAGCCAATCACCAGTGAGAGCACACGCACTATAAAACAGGGAACACCACAGTTCCCGCTCATTCCACCAGGAGATAGCTCAGAGCACAGAGCTCACAGCGTGCCACTCAGGCATACACCATGTGCTGAGTGCCTCTCTAAGATAGTGCTAGGGCTGGGTCCACAGGTCAACTGGTGAAGTACGAACCACAGCCAGAAGTTAACCGTTGTTATTGTACAGAATAATAAAACAGAGTTGTACCATCTACAACCGTGTTGGTTCGTTTGTGTATCGGAACACCCAACACGACAACCCCATGTCACCGGGAAACCGGAGCAGGGGTGTGCTGCCAGCAGAACCAGAGAATCCCGCAGCCAGCGAACCGGCCGGAGAATTTGGACCATTATCTAGGACTGGGTAATAAAGTGTGGAGGTGGAATTGTCACCTTACTCCCATTTAACAGTCTCTGGAGTGAATGAAAAAATGAAGAAGGAAAATGTGAAAATGAGATCAAATTACTGATCAAATAATAGTCAGGATTTTTATGAATCAATCACAAGAAGGTCCAAAATATGTCAGTGACTAATGTGAAAATTCGATATTGTACAAAAACCCTGATGGCACTAGCTCTTCCTGTGTGGTAAACACATTGGCAGTATTCTGTTTTCAGTTTCAGCCTTCAGTTCATTACCATTTTTCCAACCCCGAACAAATACTTCTGATAACTTACTGGATTTCATCAGAATGCTGGAGCAGTAGACCTAATCTCTCAGGGGCCTCACATGGAGATCTTCATGGCCAAGAAACTGCAATAGCTTGAAGTGTTTGCCTGAGTATGATCAGTGCAGCGTAAAATTCAGTTAGCTGTACAGATTTGTCCATGACATATTTCCTCCTGATCCCTGGGGGAGTGGAGGGAAGAGCTCTGGCGTGTAACACATTCCTCTCTTGAGACATTGCACTGCAGTTGTCTTGAATTTTACATTGATTTAGAAAGCAGGCTTGTGTAATATTACATATAGAGATACGATAAATTAATACCAAATAGCGAAATTAGAAAGAAACCCCGTGGTTGAACAGTTCTCAGTGTAATACTTCTTGCCATGCTGGCATAAACATTTAAAAATAATTGTTTGCATTTATTGCTGTATTTTTAAAGTCGATACCAAATATGGCTGACTTTGTAGGAGGATTATTTTCACATGCCTGCATACTGATCATTTCACGTGAATAACCAAATGCAAATTTGTCTGCATCCCCTAAATCTGCCATGCACTGTTTAAAACAATGTGGCACTGATTGTGCATGATTTTCAGTCCCTTCATGATCTTTCTTCAATTGATTTTTGAACAGAAAATTGATTTACTCTCCACCCTGCATGTTGTTCCTGCCATTTCAGTTAACAAGTTCACATTCTCAGCCAGCCCTTCACATGTTGATTCAATGCCTCTTCCCACTATTTGCCTCTCATCATTTTACAACCTGCAAGAATCCATCGAATATCATTGCAAATGAATTTTTGGGTTGGTTTCTAAGTGTCAATTATTGAGCACTTGCCCACAACGGATTAAAAAGAAAATGCCTCAGCAGGTTTTCGGGCTTAAGTGTCTGAAACTTAACCATAGAATCCCTATATTGTCATTTAGCCTATCGAGTCTGCACCGACCCTCCAAAATGACCATATGCAGGCATGTGAAAATAATCCTACCTAGGCCCACTCCCTCACCCTATCCCTGTAATCCCACGCATTGATCATGGCCAATCCACCTAACCTGCACTTCTTTGGACTGAGAGAGGAAACCTGGAGGAAACTCACGCACACACGGGGGGGACATGCAAACTCCACACAGACAGCTAGCCAAGGCCGGAATTGAACCCAGGACCCTGGCTCTGTGAGGCAGCAATGCCAATCACTGTGCCACTGTGCCGCCCCCAAATTAGCGGGATTTGAAACAGCGTGTGGTGACGGATTTCCAGTCCATCGCCTTAACCACTTGGCCATGGCTAATTTGCAATGATCTTTCGGTATTTATGCCACCAGTTGTGGCTGATGGATCACAAGTTAACTGAGACTATGGAGCCAATTGTTTTAGAGTCATTAATGTTACTTAATGTTACAAGCAGAACTAATTGTATTTATTCAGTGCCTTCACATCCTCAGAACATTCCAAAATGCTTCACTTCTAACCTGATCTGTGGTCACTGTTATTATTTGGACAAATGCAGCAGCCAATTTCTGTGCAGCAAACTTTGATTATTGTAAAGTACTTGTAATGGCTATGGATTTTTTGCAATTCCTAATGGGCTCCTGGCAAAACATTTTTTTATATCTCATTGTCCCATGAAGACACTGGTTAGAGGAAAGAGAAGGAACTCACAGAGGGCGGAATTTAATGGCTGCAATATTGACTCTGTCCTCCACTGGAAAGCCAGGAGCAAACACACCGCATCCATTTTTGAAGCCCTGGTACATTTACATGGCCACTAGGTGGTTAACAGCTTCTCATTGAGGCTTCTGTGCCTTTAAGGATGGAAGTCCAGCCTTCCAAGAGCTGGCAATCAGATGACTGACATCTCTTCAGTCTTAGCAGCGCCACCAGAATTGCTGCTCATTGCTGGGACTGCAGTTAGCCCCAAATTGTGAACATAACTGAGGCCCTGGAATTAAGGTTCATATGCGGGGCACACTTGGACCCGTCAGGTGATGCCTGTGAAACGGGGAGAAGGGTTACTGTGCAAGGCAGGTGGGTGCCAGGAAAAGTGGCGGGTGGGCGGGGGCTGACCGATCAGGAGAGTTCTCCACCAAGTCCCCAAATAGACTGCTGTTTTTTAATGAAGGCAAGATGAGGCTAACTAAGGGCTTCGATTGGTTGCCAGGTGTGAAGTGTGTCCTTGACCTTCCCCACCCTTGAATTAATTGGAGGTAGTTGGAAAAGTGATGGACATAGAATCATAGAATTTACAGTGCAGAAAGAGGCCATTCAGCCCATCAAGTCTGTACCGGCCCTTGGAAAGAGAACCGCACCCAAGCCCATACCTCCACCCTATCCTCGTAATCCAGTAACCCCATGCAAACTTTCTTTGGACACTAAGGGAATTTAGCATGGCCAATCTGTGGTGTTGGGTGCTCTGGTGCACAGATGAGCCAACACAGTTGTATGTGGTACAACTCTATTTTATTTTAACTCTTGTATGCAGTTCGTTCTGGATACTCTGCACGTGCTGTCTCCCTGAGTGTGTCGTGTAGCAGGTCTGTCCTTGTCCTCGTCTCCAGCTAATACCAGGTGTCGTGTTTGTGCTTTTATATGTTTCCTGTCTTTGTCTGTGATTGGTTGTGGTGTTGTGTGTTCTGATTTGTCTGTTGGTGTGTCTATCATGATGTGTGTGTTTGAATATCATGACATCCCCCCTTTTTACAAAGATATGTGCCTACGTGGTTATAAATATAATCGTGTCGTGAGTGCATCTAAGAGTGTGTGTGTGTGTTGTGTACAGCGTGTGTATATGACGTAACTATTTACATGGGGCGATGTCGGGTGCGTCACACTAACAAGGTTGTACCATAACAAAACATGAATGCGAGAAAAAAGAAACAACTTGAACAGTGGTCCGGTCAGACGATATCTGGAACGATAAACAACAACAGGGTATAATACAGAAGTGTTTGACTTTGTGAACGTATGAACAGCGTTATAAGTCCAGTCTAATGGGTGACCGCCTCAAGAATAGGCTGGTCCTCAAGCCGGTTCAGCTGTGGTGATTTGGGTTCACACTGGTTCACATTGGACTGTTGGAGGTGATGCTGTTGCCGAAATCTCTACTTTTCCATTTGTTGTACTTCGTGCAGTGCTTGGTTTTTCATTCGTGCAAATATAACATTCAACATCTTTGTTAGTGTTGCCTTGGCTGTGGTTTGGTTTACTAAGTTTTTTTGCTGGCCAGGTGAATATTGTAACACGTTCTAACAGCTTGTAACACAGTTCCTTCGTGTATTTCTATGTGCTGAGATGTTACTGTAGTTAGTAAGGCCTTAATTATCTGCAAATGAACACCTTCGTCGGTTTGTGGTCCTTGAGAACAACCACATATTGTCTCTATAATTCTATCAATTAATTTCTGTAAACAGTCAGATGATGTGCTGACTTTGCGGGGACATTTCGACTGGCATGCCAACTCAAAAGGGAGAAAATACTTGTCTGCTTCAATAAAGTTTGCCCTGGATTTGACAGGTGGCAAGGTCCCAGAAACAGTCTTCGCTTCTGCATGGGGAGGATTTTAGCTGCTGTGGCCTGGTCACGGGTGGCGATGGAAGGGGCATGATCCGTGGCATCTCCACGAAGTCATCCTTGGGAACCAGTGGAGGATCCGGCGTGTGTGTACGGTTCAGTTGTGAACGTGGAAGGCAGCGCAAAGCTCGCTGCATGCCAGGAACAAGGTGGAGTCTTTTTTCTTTTTATGTTTGTGGTGGACAGCATCTTGTAGCCGATGGGTCGTTGCCATTGAAGAAGCACCATCACTAATGTCATGCAAGGCGATGACTGTGCCAGATGTGGAAGTTGGCCAAGACCGTGCACGCTGGTTCCGGCCACCTGCTGTGCCGGAAGGGCGACTCCGCAGAGAAACGTCGAAGCATGTCGCCTTGGAGAGAGAATTGTTGCTCGCATCAACGTCTGGCGATGGCGCGAATTGGTGTGTCCGTCTTGGACCGCCGGTGCTGGTCGCCACTGCCGACCCAGTGGGACTGCCACGCGATCCATTCCCTGTCGCCGTGGCATCCGCCGTCACCCTGAGCGTGCCATCACCGAGGCCGCGACACCGCCCGTCCGGAGCAAGGTCTGGCGTGCGCGAATCAGAGTCGGCGCTTGGCTGCTCCCCATCTGGAGTCCGGTCTGCCTTCCGTCGATGCTCCCCGTCCGGAGTCCCAACAGGTTCACTGGAGGCAGCCGAGATTCCCTGAAGCTGCACTTCTGGAGTCGGAACATGCAGGAATGCACCGACCAGTGGAGAGGCTCGAGCCATCGAGGGTGGAAGCGGTGCGCCGCCACCGCAGTCGTCAGTGGTCCCACCGTGATCGTCGAGTGCCTCGGTACGCACTAGGCGAGGTCTGTCACCTTGCACCTTTTGCAAGGGAAGTGGGATGCTGTCGTCACTCGTCTCACATCCCGTGGATAGACCCTCATCAGCAGCTTGCTGTTCACTAGGGTTGGGTGAATTGTCAGAGTTTTCATCTGGTGGTGCACACCATGTCGGTGGACTGTCATTGTCTTGCCGTTGTCCTTCATTTGGGCTTTTCTTCTTTGGAATTTTAAATCTTCCCCCAGACATTGCAGAACCTTGTTTATTACCCCCAAATTCTCCCATATGTATGGTCTCGAATATAGGATGTTTCTATCGACATTGTACTATTTTCCAAAGAACATTCCGTTTCACTTTTCTTCTCAGGTACCTCATATGTATCTTTGTCTAATGTACATGCCTTCATGGTCTCTGGGTCTGATTTTGCTGGGACTGGCATGGTCACAGTCTCTCTTTTACTGTTCTCAATTGCCCACATTATAGTCCCCATACATAACTGCTTAATCACTGGGGTTAGTGTGGTACAATGGATAATCGGGTCGACCTTATCTGCATCTTCACCATTAGTGGAAAGCACACTTGGTTCACTTGAAACTGCTGCGGGTTTTAAATTCGTTATCTGGCTACTCAATGTCGGTGTCCTCGGGATTCTTGCTCCAATGTTCTGCTCATTGATCAGTGGAGTGTGTTTAGATTCAATGCAGTTAATGTTGCCCTCAAGGTTTGAAGAGTCATTACTGACTAACTGCTGGTCTCCGAAGTTGGGACTCTGCGGTGTTGAGTTGAAGGGAGACATTTGTCCCTGCCGTAGGTATGATTCAGGTTGTGTTATTTCCATTAACTGAGGATCAATGTCTTGTCCATTTTTTTTTTTTGTACTAAAACACTGGCAATTCTCAGTCTGCTCCTTGCAAGTTAAACATACAGGTAATTTCTTTAGCAAATCCTCAGTATCCTTCTGTGACCGTGCAGCATTATTAATCTCTGTTCGGCTACAATGATTCTGAAGGTCAGCGCATGAACCTTTTTCCTTCGGGCTTGGAAGAGGAGATTCCTTTGGCTTGTCTTAAGTTGGGCTTGAACAGTCATCAGCGCTGTGCCCTTCATTGTAGCATGAGAGACCGTCATTGTCATGCTGCTGTGCAGTGGAGCGTGGTAGGCTGTCATATAAATTGGTGCGGTCTGGGGCCTCTGACATCCTGACGCTCGGTATGTAGCACGTAGGAAGCGACTGCGCATGCTCAGATCGCTGTTCCTTTACCGATGGCCGTTTTCTTGACTGCGCAGGCGCAGCATCTCGCGCATGCGCAAACGAAACTTCCGGTTCTGCGCACTGCTAGCGCAACTGCGCTAGCGTGATACCTTTAGCAAGAAGGCCGCCAACCTCGACCCAGCCCTCTCTCAGGCCCGGGATTTCGGCCTCTGGGAATTCGGCCTCCGGGATCCCGGCCACGAGGTGAGTACTGCCGCTTTTCTTACCTTTACTTGCCGATTGGATTGCGTTTTCTTCACAGTACTTGGAGAATTTGTCCAGGACTGCCTGGTAATTGTACCTTTGCTGCCTCCTGAAGAACCTGAACCTTGTGAATATTTCTCTTGCCCTTGCACCGGCGATGGTGAGGAGAAATTCAATTTTTTTGCAATCATCCAGGTCTTGGAGTTCAGCTGCCACCAGGAACAATTCGAACACTTGACGGAATCGCCGCCAGTTTTCGCGGAGATCACCGTGGCACTGGAGCGGCTGCGGAACCGGGAGCTGTAACATTTTGCCTGGGCAGTGCTGGTTGTCTGTGTACACTGAGGTATGCCGGCAGGTATCGATCCACTCCTGTACCATGTGGTGTTGGGTGCTCTGGTGCACAGATGAGCCAACACAGTTGTATGTGGTACAACTCTATTTTATTTTAACTCTTGTATACAGTTCGTTCTGGATATTCTGCACGTGCTGTCTCCCTGAGTGTGTCGTGTCGCAGGTCTGTCCTTGTCCTCGTCTCCAGCTAATACTGTCCACCAGGTGTCGTGTTTGTGCTTTTATATGTTTCCTGTCTTTGTCTGTGATTGGTTGTGGTGTTGTGTGTTCTGATTTGTCTGTTGGTGTGTCTATCATGATGTGTGTGTTTCAATATCATGACACAATCCACCTACCCTGTACATTTTTGGACTGTGGGAGGAAACCAGAGCACCTGGAGGAAACCCACGCAGACACAGGGAGAATGTGCAGACTCTGCACAGACATTGATCCAATTCGGAGATCGAACCTGGGACTCTGGGGCTGTGAAGCATTTGTGCTAACCACTGTGCTACCGTGCTGCCCTATTTTTTTTTTAGTCTCGTTTACTGCACTGAGGACCACACTCGCCTGAACACCCCAGAGCAGGGAGTGATCGGGACACCTTTTTTAAATGGCGTCTCGACCTCTCGACGCCCCCCCTCCGCCCGATGCGAGCCCTGAACCCACCCGCAAGCTCCAACCCACCTATAAGGGCGTCCTCGGCCACTCCGCACTCCATCTCACATGCACATGGCACCCACAGGCCATCCCCATTACTAACAAATTGCCAGGTTGGCTCCTCGGCAACGCCATCCTGGCACACTGACTGGTACCCAGGTGGCACTGCCAGTGCCAGGCTGGTACCGGTGGTACCACCCTGCCCAGACGGCAAGCACTTGGGGTCTCCGATTCCCTGGGAGCACGTTCCATCTGGCCCCCGATTGTGGGGACCAGTACTGAGGTGCTTGCCTGAGGTCTCCAAGGACATTCCCATTCTCTGCCTTCCCTCCTGATTCTGCAGCCACCCTCCCCTCCAGTCTCCACCTTCTAGCTCACTATTGAAGGGGCATTAAGTTCTGCCAGAGCTTCAGTAGGAATCAAGGAAAAGAAAATTGAAGGTGTCGTTTTGGCAAGAAACCTTTCCTTTCCAAATATATTTATAGGTCCAGGACAATATATCTACACCTCTAAAGAGTATTGCATACAGAGGTTTCCCATCTCTTGGGTGGAATTTCCAAAATTATGTCACCTCCTGCACCAACCTTACAACCAACTGCCAGAGCTCACAAAGCATTGCCTTTTGCCATCTCGAGATGCCATGAACCCCTTTGCCAGACATCCTTTAAACTGCCAAAAGAATTGCCAGTACAAATAAAATGTCTTCCGAAAGATTGCAGCTCCTTCCTGGTTGCCAGAGGGTATAACAGTGGTCAATCCACAGTTCCTGGTTGCATTAAGCAGTGGGCTGGTGCCATGTTTTCTGGAGCATAACTGTTCCATCACTTTCTCACTGATAACCAAAAGCAGTAGGACAAGGCTCTGGAGTCCAGACAGTTAGGAGCTTCACTAAGCCCATGGCCTAATTGTCTAGATCCGCATCACCTTGTGAGCATCTTTGCACAATCCTACCTCCTCGTGAATTGCATGGCCGATACTCAATGGATGCGGCTGGTTACAGTCACTTTGCCAGCAGGCTCTGAAAAATGAATGCCAGTACTTTGTGCACTTCCACTTTAAGAGGTGCAGGCTGCCTTTAAATAACTGCCCCACTGAACTCCCGCTCTTCCAGAGGACTGCCTAACGGGAATGTGATTAGCCTGAGCAACACATCGATTTTATTGGAATGAGGTCTAAACTCAAAAATAGATGCCATGTGATGAATGGAAATTGACTTCTGTACCTCCAATGTAAAGTAAGCTCTTGGTACTGTCTAGATTATAGCCAGATTAAATATATTTTTCTTATCTGTTTTTGCTGCTAATACAAATTACGATAGATTTGTGACTAGATATTCTTTGTATTGGAAATCCAGACGTGCCTGAAACTGTTTTGTCATTAAAATGGAGAAACTTCGGGTTTACGAATAATAACTCTTCGCCAGACAATATGTTTCGGAGTCTATGGTGTGTGGTGTTGGGTGCTCGGAGGTACAGACGAACCAACACGGTTGCGATTGGTACAACGCAGTTTTATTCCAACTAGTTATTTACACATCTGACTTGGTACTCAGCACGTGGTGACTGTGTGAGTGGCTTGTTAATGAGGTCCTGGCCTTGTCCTGTCTCCAGATGGACTGACCAGGAGGTGTCATGTTTCTTGTCTTATACTGTGTCTGCTCTTGTCTGTGATTGGCTGTCGTGTTATGTGTGCTAATTGGTCTGTTGGTCTGTCTATCATGATGTGTGTGTTGTGATGTGTGTTTGAATATCATGACATCCCCCCTTTTTTACAAGATTATGTGCCTACGTGGTTATAAATATAAATGTGTCCTGAGTGCAGCTAAAGGTGTGTGTGCATGATATTTACAGCATGTACATGTGGCGTAACTATATACAAGGGGCGATGTCAGGTGTGACATGCTAACGAGGTTGTACCAGAACAAAAGAAGAAGAACGTTGAAATTTGGACCGATCAAACGAGGCCTGGAACGATAAAACAGTGACATGTTACAATACAGTAGTTGCTAAAATGTGACGTGTGAACAGTCTCATAAGTCCAGTCTAGTAGGTGGGTGACGAATTCGGGTTGACCGCCTCAAGGGTGGGTCGAGAACCACCGGCTGAGGTGCGAGCCTGGCCACGGGCGGCGACAGAAGGGGCATGGTATATGGCAGCTCCACGAAGTCGCTATCAGGAACCAGTGGAGGACACGGCGTCTGTGTATGGTTCCGTTGCGAGCGTGGAAGTAGGCGAAGGGCTCAGCGATTGCGCCTATGCACGGATCCATCCGGCATGCATACCAGGAACGAGCGGGGAGCCATGCGTCGGAGAACTTCGGCAGGTGCTGACCAGCCACCGTCTGGTAGGTGAATGCGGACATTGTCTCCAGGGGTCAGGGAGGGAAGATCAGTTGCCCTTGTGTCGTACGATCTCTTCTGGCGATCGCGCTGCAGTTGCATCCTATGCAGTACCGGAGCATGGTCTATTGTTGGTGCCAGGATGGAAGGCACAGTGGTTCTGAGGGCAAGACCCATCAGCAGCTGTGCTAGCGAGAGACCCGTGGTTAGTGGGGCCGAGCGATAGGCCAGCAGGGCGAGGTACGATTGGAGCTGTGCGTTGAACTCTGCATCCGGGAAGTCAGACATGCCGTCTGGAGAGAGAGAGAGAATTTGTTGCACAAGGTGGAGAGCCTTACATGCCTGTGCGCCCAGCAGGGTGTCCTTCGATGAGCCAACTATCTCGAACGAGAGTGTGGCCGTGTGTGTTTTGTGTGTCACTTGGAGCTGGCAGGATCCCATGGCTGGGATAACGTTCCCGTTGTAGTCGACCATCTTGCACCGGGATGGCTGGATTGGTGGTCTGACCTTCATGGCATAGAATGCTGACCATGCTATGAGGTTGGCGGAGGCGCCAGTGTCCAGGTGGAAAGTGATCGGCGATCGGTTGACCGTCAGGGTGGCACTCCATTCATCGGCCGGATTGATGGTGTTGACCTGGTTCACGTGTCTGCAAGGTTGTCGGAGATGTGGAAGATCCACAGGTTGAGCCGTTCGACAGTAGGCAGCATAGTGGCCCATCTTGCCACAGCGTAGGCATTGTCGGGTTTTTGCAGGACATTGCCTTTTTAAATGTGCAGCTCCACAGTTGCTGCACGTCATGACGTCATGGCGTTCGTTACGCCACTGCGCATGCGCAGTTCGGTCTTGCGTCGGGCGCGCCTGCGTAGCACGTCCCTCAGTGTTGCCGTAGGTTTTGCCGCGCACAAACGCGGGAGGCCTCAAAAAGTGCGCGAAACGGCCGCCCTCGTCCGGGCCGCGGGCCGGGAGAAACACGATTGCCTGGATGCGTTCGGCCTCGTGGGAGGCCTGACTTGCCGATTCGATCGCTTGGGACCCCCTCCGTGCCGATTCGGTCGCCTGAAATTGGGCATAGCGGCTGGTCGCATTTTCATGCAGGACACAGGCTTCAACTGCAGATGCTAAGGTCAGGCCTTTAATTTTTAGAAGCTGCTGGCGTAGGCCACTGGAGGCAATGCCAAAAACGATCTGGTCCCGGATCATGGACTCTGAGGTGGTGCCGTAACCGCAGGACTGCGCGAGTATGCGGAGGTGCGTCAGGAAGGACTGAAAGAGCTCACCCTTACCTTGTAGGCGCTGCTGAAAGATATACCTCTCAAAGCTTTCATTGACCTCAACGTTGAAGTGCTGGTTGAGCTTGAGGAGGACCGTGCCATATTTAGATTTGTTCTCGCCTTCTGCGAACACCAAGGAGTTGTATACATCGATGGCATGCTGACCTGCGGTAGTGAGGAGCATGGCAATCTTTGTTTCGTCCGAGGCGCCCTGTTTTTCGTTGGCTCGCATGAACAGTTCGAATCGCTGCTTGAAGAGCTTCCAATTGGTGCCCAGGTTCCCAGCGACTTGCAACGGCTGTGGTTTGTTGTGGGTGTCCATGGCTCAGGATGGCAGATTTGCCGGTAAGTATCGATTCACTCACTGGTACCATGTGGTGTTGGGTGCTCTGAGGTACAGATGAACCAACACGGTTGCGATTGGTACAACGCAGTTTTATTCCAACTAATTATTTACACATCTGACTTGGTACTCAGCACGTGGTGATGTGTGAGTGTCTTGTTAATGAGGTCCTGGCCTTGTCCTGTCTCCAGATGGACTGACCAGGAGGTGTCGTGTTTCTTGTCTTATACTGTGTCTTCTCTTGTCTGTGATTGGCTGTCGTGTTATGTGTGCTAATTGGTCTGTTGGTCCTGTCTATCATGATGTGTGTGTTGTGATGTGTGTTTGAATATCATGACATGGTGTGTCATACATTAAGAGATTCAAGTAAAGTAATAAATCCCCAAAAGCTGCATGTTTGCATTTACAATATCTGGAATTCTAGCAATAGTTCACTTTGTTCTGATTTTCTTTTGGTTAGCAGTGAAAGTGCTGTGCCAAGCATCAACAGATGGGTTGGCTGTTGCTGATTTATCAAGTGATTAGATTAGAAGCGACAGAATTATTTTACTGGCAGATGCAGATTATCTTTACAATAAATTGGATTTGTGTCAAAACTGTGCAAAAACATGATTTTCTTTTTTAATAAGCTGAACCCGCTGCCCCAAAGTACTTAACACTGGTCACAAATTTTAATTATCCCAGACACAGATTGCATATCAACTTTGTTTGCAATAGAAAAGTGTTAGTGAGCTAAATACATAGTTGCAGTTGTTGACAGGACCCTCAACTGTGTCCGACCCATTTCTTACACATCTGCCCTCACCCCATCCCCTCTCTCACTTGCCATCCCAATAGCCGCTATATTCAAAAGATCATCCACCTTCAGCATGAAGATACCAAAAAACGCATTCTCCCCGCCCCTGTCAGCATTCCAAAGGGACCATTCCCTACACTATACACTGGTCCCCCCTACAATCACCCCACCTCATCACTTACCCAGGAAATCACTGGGGGGGGGGGGTGAAACATTTGCCCCTTTATCTCCTCCCTCCTCACCGTCCAAGATCCCAAACACTCCTCCCAGGTGAAACAGCATTTCGCTCCTACTTCCTTCAATTTAGTATGTCGCAGTCATGGCTCACAATGCATTCTCCTCCACGCTGGGGAGAGGAAATGCAGATTGAGAGGCTGCTCTACAAAACTCATCTGCTCTGTCCACAAGCGCTTCACCGAGCTTCTAGTTGTTTGCTAATGGAATTCACCATCTTGGTCTCATGCTCATATTTCTGTCCTCAGCCTGTTGCAATATTCAAGTGAAATTCAACACAAGCTCATCTTCTGATTAGATGGTTTACAGCCTTCTGGACTCAATAATGTCAGACTATAAACTCTGCCTCCCCATTTTGACTGTTTTTGTCACGTTCTGGGCTGCAAATTGTTTCTCATGTATTTACTTTGGGAAAGAGCTTTTCATTATTCAGCCATTCACAAATGCTTTGCTTCTTTACCACAACCATTCTCACTCCTTTGCTTTTTACTCCATTATATCTTTTTCATTTAATCTCTCCGGCCCTCAACCCTATCCCAGACCTTCCGTTTATCCTTCCTCCCACTTCCCATTTTGCATGACATAGAATCCACCAAATTTCCACCTTGCTTCCATTCTGAAGAAGTCATCTTTGACTCAAAACTCTCTCTCTCCACTGATATTGCCAGACCAGCTGAGTATTTCCTGCATTTTTCTTTATATTATTTAGTTATAACAATTGCCATGGATTTTGCAATATTAAACTCACTTTTATAGTCTGCTCTAGCAAACGGTTCCTATGAAATATAATCATTTTACAGACATCTCCGCAAACATTAGGCTGTATGGTATGTTTTAATTCCATGAATAGGACGGCATGGTGGAACAATGGTTAGCCCGGCTGTCTCACTGCGCCGAGGACCCGGGTTTGATCCTCACCCTGGGTCATTGTCCATGTGGAGTTTGCCATTCTTCCCATGTCTGCGTGGGTCACACACCCACAACCCAAAATGATGTGCAGGGTAGGTCAATTAGCCATGCTAAATTGCCCCTTAATTGGAAGAAAAAGAATCAGGTACTAAATAATAATTCCATGAATAGCAGACCATTATGTATTTGTCAAAATTTACTATAAAATTGCTTGGAAAAAGGTGGTGTATTAATGGCAAATGTACATCATAAGAGTATAAGATATAAGATTTTTAAGAACAGGACCAAGCCACAAGGCTTAATCTTCATCATAAGTTAAATCTCCTCCTCATCTTCTGCAATAGTCGTAACGTTCAACTTTAGGGAAATCATTATTGAAATCATTTGGCTTTTTTTAAACGAGAACAGAAAATACTGGACAATCTCAGGAGGTCTGACAGCATCTGTGGAGAGAGAAGTGAGCTAACATTTCGAGTCTGGATGACTCTTTGTCAGAGTCTGGATAGTCATCCAGACTCAAAACCTTAGCTCCCTTCTCTCTCCACAAATGCTGTCAGACCTGCTGTGATTGTCCAGTATTTTCTGTTTTTGTTCCAGATTCCAGCATCTGCAGTAATTTGCTTTTATCTGGGCATTTTAAAAAGTTTGTTTTATTATGAATGGCAGCTAATTGCTTCCTACTGTGAAAAAGAGGAAGCCAAAGCAGTTAGCTGCCTTTTATGTGGTGAGGGGCTGTCAATCGTAGCAAGAATATTTATAAACAATGTGATTAGCATCAAAGCAGGTAAATGGAGATGCATTCAAGCGTGAAGGGAAAGATGGACCAACAATACACCAAGCAGGCGTCTCTGAAGTAACAAAATAGCAAATCACTGGCAAATGCATTGTATTGCTGTGTGAAGATCTGCATTTCAAAGGTTACCAAGAGATTTCAAGCCCTTTGAAGTGTACTGGGCTTTCCAGGAAGCCCCTGACACTTGAAACAACTACTGCTTTGAACACTATGTCTGGGGCAGCAATGTTGGAAAGTGTCAGTGAAAATTCAGTGAGTCCTACTGCCTGGACTGCTCTTCAGCTTTCAGGCAGGAGTCTCTGATGGGGAGGTCTCATGGAGGGTAAGGGTCTCTGTTAGGGAAAATAGGGGGTCTGTATTGGGGATTTATGTTTGGGGGTTTCTGTTTGGGGTATTTGGGGAAGGGTTCTCTGTTAGGGGACTGATGGGGGGGGTCTCTGTTTAGGGTCTAATGGGGCTCTGCTGGGGGGGGGGTCTGATGGGGGTCTTTGATGAGGGCGCAGAATTTGCATTGTGGGGGAGCAGGCCCTCTGATGGACTTTGAGGGCACCTACGTACACACTCAACCCTTGACCCACTGCAGGGTCCACTGCGCCAGGGCCCTCCTGCACCAATCCGCACCCACATGAACCCTGGCTGAGATGCCTGGAGCATCTAGCGGCATGGATGTTTCCAGCCTGTTAATTGGATGCTAATGACCCCTTTGCATCCTCTCACTGGCACGCGGCCTGGAGCTCGCTGCTGCTACTGACAGGAGACCAGAGCATTAAAACGGGACCGGCACTCATTATTAGCCTGATACTTAATTCTCCGATGGATCGAGAATTCCGGTGGCAGGCGACGGAGAATCCAGCCCAAGGTTTCCTGGGATCCTGAGAGATAAGAAACTTCTATGTTGTCTTCACTGGCTTCGTGTTAAGTATATTAAAATCTTGCTTAATGAATTTGACTTGATTCATAAATACTCGTTATTTGTACTTTGTCGGTCAACAGTAAGAAGTCTTACAACACCAGGTTAAAGTCCAACAGGTTTGTTTTGAATCACTAGCTTTCGGAGCACTGCTCCTTCCTCAGTGCAGAAATAAAATGCTTTAATTCTTTCATGCTAAAATGCATCCACACAAACAATAGTAAATAATATTGGATTACAATTTTGTAATGACTGGATGGGCACGTCCCAGAATGGAACCTTGGCTTAAAAGATTGTAACCTTTATATAAAAAAAATAATGGGCGAGATTCTCCGACCCCCCGCCGCGTCGGAGAATCGCCGGGGGCTGGCGTGAATCCCGCCCCCGCCGGTTGCCGAAGTCTCTGGCACCGGAGATTCGGCGGGGGCAGGAATCGCGCCGCTCCGGTTGGCGGCCCCACCCGCGCGATTCTCCGGCCCGGATGGGCCGAAGTCCCGCCTTTAAAATGCCTGTCCCGCCGGCGTAGATTAAACCACCTACCTTACCGGCGGGACAAGGCGGCGCGGGCGGGCTCCGGGGTCCTGGGGGGGGCGCGGGGCAATCTAGCCCCGGGGGGGTGCCCCCACGGTGGCCTGGCCCGCGATCGGGGCCCACCGATCCGTGGGCGGGCCTGTGCCGTGGGGGCACTCTTTCCCTTCCGCCTCCGCCACGGTCTCCACCATGGCAGAAGCAGAAGAGACTCCCTCCACTGCGCATGTGCGGGAATGCCGTCAGCGGCTGCTAGCGTTCCCGCGCATGCGCCGCCCGGAGATGTCATTTCCGCGCCAGCTGGCGGGGCACCAAAGGCCTTTTCCGCCAGCTGGCGGGGCAGAAATTCGTCCGGCGCCGACCTAGCCCCTCAAGGTTGGGGCTCGGCCCCCAAAGATGCAGAGCATTCCGCATCTTTGGGGCGGCGCGATGCCCGACTGATTTGCGCCGTTCTGGGCGCCAGTCGGCGGACATCGTGCCGTTTTCGGAGAATTTCGCCCAATAAGTGGAGGAACAGAGTTACAGGATCGCTAATTTGTTTCATCAACAAGGAAAGAACATTAATATAACATGAATGTCATAATATACACCAGTATATCATGGTGCAGACACACACTGATGGACACACAGTGGGACCAATCAACATACACAACACCGCAGCCAATCACCAGTTAGAGCACATGCACTATAAAGACAGGGGGCATCAGAGTTCCCGCTCATTCGAGTTGCAGCTAGCTAGGAGGACAGAGCTCACAGCCTGTAACACAGATATTCACCATGTGCTGAGTGCATCGACTGGTTTATACAAGGCAAAGGTCTTTAGTTAAAGCTAGTATTGTGTTAAACCACAGTCTGAGTATGTTAAACAGTTAATGATTCAATAAAATAGTGTTGCACTATTTCAAGTGTTGGTGACCTGTATGTGTTCCATGGATCCAGAACACCCAACACATCATGATACCAGGAGTTGAGGGATATTAGCACTTCTTAGACCTACCTGCAAGTGATCTGCCTTCTGCCAGCATTCCGTCATCCTGCAACATGGACAACATCAGCCCGCCGCCGCTGCTCCGTATCGCTGGCAACCTAGGGGCCAACTGGAAGATTTTCAAACAGCACTTCCAGCTCTTCCTCGAAGCCACAGACAGGGAGGGCACCTCGGATACCAGAAAGATTGCTCTCCTCCTCTTCACGGCTGGAGACCATGCCATCAACATTTTCAATCCTCTCACCTTTGCGGATGATGAAGATAAGACAAAGTTCAAGACGGTCCTCTTCAAGTTTGACACTCACTGCAGCGTAGAGGTGAATGAAAGTTTTGAGCGCGACATGTTCCAACAGCGTTTGCAGGGTAAGGATGAACCTTTCCAATCCTTTCTCACGCACCTCCGCAACCTTGCGCAGTCTTGCAGCTACGGGCCCACCTCCGACTCCATGATACGCGACCAGATCATTTTCGGTGTTCAGTCGGACCCCCTACGACAGCAGCTCCTCAAAGTAAAGCAGCTCACCCTAGCGACCGCCATTGAGACCTGTGTCTTACACGAAAACGCCACGAGTCGGTATTCCCACATCCAAGTGGCTGAAACGGCGCGGCAAGGCCCCCACGAGGCAGAACGGGTCCAAGCAATCGAGCAACTCCAGGGCCTCAGCCTGGATAAGGGTGGCCATTTTGCGCGCTTTTCGCGGACTCCCGCGCTTGTGTGTACCAAATGAGGGGACGGCGACGCCGAAGAACGCAATGCGCAGGCGCGCACCATGCACAATCGCACCGCGCATGCGCGGTGGCGCAGCGAACATGCTGACGCTATGATGTGCGGCAACTGTGGCTCCACACAATTAAAATGGCAATGCCCTGCCAAATCTCGACAATGCCTACGATGTGGCAGACTTGGCCACTATGCTGCCTTCTGCCGAGCAGCCCAGCCTGCCAATTCATATCACTTCAGCCAGCCTCGCAGGAATGTCCGGGCAATTCAACCCACGGTCACCGAGTCCGATGTGGACCTCCCACACAGCAGTGACACCGAGGACCCAAAGGCGCCTTTTTGAGTCGGTGTCGTGACAAAAAACAGGCTGTCCCTGAAGCAAAGACACCAGCCGCTGTCGGTATACAGCATCGATCCAGACGATGAGTGGTGTGCCACCCTGACGGTCAACCGGTCCCAAATACAATTCCGCCTGGACACCGGTGCCTCCGCCAATCTCATGGTGGCGGTCTGACTTCCAAAGTCTTTGTGTCAAACCAGCCATCCTTCCATCAGCCTGCCAGCTATTGGATTATAATAGCAATGTCATTCCTGCTAGCGGCTCGTGCCAACTTGAAGTGACGCACAGGTCACGCAAAGCCATCCTTCCTTTTGAGATCGTGGGCTCCTCGAAAGACTCCCTGCTTGGCGCGCAGGCATGCAAGCTGTTGAACCTAGGTCAGAGAGTTCACTCTCTCTCTCTCCTGATGACACGTCTGCCTTTCAGGACGCTGACTTCAGGGCGCAACTCGATGTCATCATCGACCAGCACCACGACATCTTCGAGGGCATGGGCATGCTCCCATATACCTACAAGATCCTACTCAAACAGAACACCACGCCTGTGGTGCACGCACCTCGCAGGGTCCCAGCACCCCTTCCGGACCGCCTCAAGCAGCAGCTGCAGGACCTCCAGGACCAAGGAGTGATCTCCAGAGTTACGGAACCAACCGACTGGGTCAGTTCCATGGTATGTGTAAAAAAGCCTTCCGGTGAGCTGAGAATTTGCATTGATCCCAAGGATCTGAATCGCAATATCACGAGGGAGCATTATCCAATTCTCAAGCGCGAAGAGATCACATGCGGGATGGCTCGCGCCAAGCTCTTCACCAAACTCAGCGCCTCAAAAGGATTCTGGCAAATCCAGCTCGACAAATCCAGCAGGAAACTGTGTACATTTAATACCCCCTTTGGCAGATATTGTTACAACAGGATACCGTTGGGGATCATATCTGCTTCAGAAGTGTTCCATAGGATTATGGAACAAATGATGGAAGGCATTGAAGGCGTTCGCGTCTATGTCAACAACATAATCATTTGGTCCACCATCCCGCAGGAGCATGTCAGTCGCCTCCAGCGCGTGTTCAAACGCATATGTGAGCGGGGCCTACACCTCAACAGGGCCAAATGCTCTTTTGGTCAGACGGAACTCAAGTTCCTCGGGGACCACATCTCCCAGTTGGGTGTGCGGCCGGATGCGGACAAGGTGGCTGCTATCACAGCCATGAAAACGCCAGAGGACAAGAAGGCGGTCCTCCGATTTCTAGGCATGGTCAATTTTTTGGGAGGTTCATCCCTAACCTCGCCTCTCATACCACGGCTCTCAGGAACCTGGTCAGGAAGACGACAGACTTCCAATGGCTCCCTGCCCACGAGCGCGAATGGAGAGAACTCAAAATCAAACTCACCACGGCCCCGGTCTTAGCTTTCTTTGATCCAGCAAAAGAGACCAAAATCTCGACCAATGCCAGCCAATCCTGCATTGGGGCAGTGCTCCTGCAAAGTGATGAGGCCTCATCATGGGCCCCCGTTGCGTATGCGTCACGTGCAATGACCCCCACGGAACAGTGCTAGAAAAGGAGTGCCTGGGCCTTCTGACCGGTGTGGTTAAGTTTCACAATTATGTGTACAGACTTCCTCAATTCACCTCCGAGACCGACCATCGCCCGCTGGTCAATATAATACAGAAAGACTTGAACGACATGACGCCTCGCCTCCAGCGTATTCTTCTCAAGCTCCGGCGATATGACTTCCAGCTGGTATACACCCCGGGCAAAGACCTCATCATTGCTGACGCTCTCTCCAGGGCAGTCAACATTCCATGTGGCCCAGCGGGATTCGTCTGCCAGGTTGATGCCCATGTGGCCTTCGTGGCCTCCAATCTACCTGTCACGGATGAACGCCTCGTTCAAATTCACTGCGAGACAGTGGTTGACCCTTTGCTACAGTGTGTCATGCGCCACCTAACAGACGGTGGCTCAAGGGCCAATGCCCTCAGTTCTATAATGTCAGAGATGATCTGGCGGTAGTAGACGGGTTTCTCCTGAAACTGGACCGCATTGTCATCCCACATAGCATGCGCCAGCTTGTCCTGGAACAGCAACATGAGGGCCATCTTGGCGTGGAAAAGTGCCTCCGACGGGCCCGAGAGGCAGTGTACTGGCCCGGCATTAATTACGACATAGCCAACACAGTGCTCAACTGCCCCACTTGTCAGCACTTCCAGCCGGCCCAACCACGTAAGACCCTACAGCCCCATGAGTTGGTCACGTCCCCTTGGACCAAGGTGGGCATCGACTTGTTCCACGCACTGGGCAGGGACTATGTCCTGATTGTGGACTATTTTTCAAATTACCCGGAGGTGATACGGTTGCAAGACATCACATCGTCTGCAGTCATCCGTGCCTGTAAGGACACCTTTGCTCGACGCGGCATCCCACTCACGGTGATGTCGGACAATGGCCCCTGCTTCGCAAGCCAGGAATGGTCCAACTTTGCCAGGCGGTACAACTTTGCACATGTAACATCCAGTCCCCTGTACCCCCAATCCAACGGCAAAGCGGAGAAGGGCGTCCACATAGTCAAACGGCTCCTCTGCAAGGTTGCCGATGCTGGGTCCGATTTCTACCTCGCCTTGCTGGCCTATCGCTCCACCACACTGTCCACTGGCCTGTCGCCAGCCCAGCTGCTCATGGGTCGCACCCTGAGGACAACGGTGCCGTCCATTCATGTCCCAGACCTCGACCATGTTCCGGTCTTTCGACGGATACAGCTGTCTCGTGCACAGCACAAGGCGGCTCATGACTCCCGTGCAGCTGATCTCCCTGCTCTGGCTCCAGATGACAACGTCTGCATCCATCTTCCGGATGGTGGCTGGTCTGCAACCGCCGTTGTCCTTCGGCAGGTGGCCCCCACTCGTTCCTGGTTCGTCTACCGGATGGCTCCATTCTGCGCCGCAATCGACGTGCCCTTCGTCTCGTTCTGCGCTCACTACATAATCCTCCACTGTTGCCTTGCCCTCCTGTTGACCCTGACCTGGACTATGCAGAGATTCCGGTCACTCTGCATCCTCCTCACTCTGATGCAGTCCAGCCCGCTCCTCAGCCAGCGGCTCCCGACCCACCCATGAGGCAGTCAACCAGAATTTTTTGCCCACTCAGAGACTTAATTTGTGAACTTTGTGGACTTATGGACTTTCTGATTTGTTCTATTCTTCCATTTAATCGTTTACGTGGTTTGTATATAGTGTCCATCTCGTTATTCTTGTGACATACTATCTATCTGCACCAGGCACCTTCCCATGTAAATAGCTTAGTTTTTGTGTACATAGTCCTGTAAATATTTTGCACACGCGTAGTCAGGGACATTCACCACACACTATTTATTGCCACGCAGGTACACATTTTGTAAAAGGGGGATGTCATAATATACATCAGTATATCATGGAGCAGACACACACTGATGGACACACAATGGGATCAATCAACACACACAACACCGCAGCCAATCACCAGTTAGAGCACACGCACTATAAAGACAGGGGGCATCAGAGTTCCCGCTCATTCGAGTTGCAGCTAGCTAGGAGGACAGAGCTCACAGCCTGTAACACAGACATTCACCATGTGCTGAGTGCATCAACTGGTTAGGACAAGGCAAAGGTCTTTAGTCAAAGTTAGTATCATGTTAACTCACAGTCTGAGTATGTTAAACAGTTAATGATTCAATAAAATAGTGTTGCACTATTTCAAGTGTTGGTGACCTGTATGTGTTCCACGGATCCAGAACACCCAACATATCAATGAAAAGCTGGAATTTTATACAACATTCAGTTACTCTCCCTTAGTTTAACAAATACACAGATTTTCAGATTAACATGAGTTACAAAGTACATCTTAAACTACAAAGGTACCGGGAAGCAGGGTAGCATAGTGGTTAGCACTGTTGCTTCACAGCACCAGAGTCCCAGGTTCGATCCCCGGCTTGGGTCACTGGCTGTGTGGAGTCAGCATGTTCTCCTTGTGTCTGCGTGCGTTTCCTCCGGGTGCTCCGGTTTCCTCCCACAAGTCCCGAAGACATGCTGTTAGGTAATTTGTACATTCTCAATTCTCCCTCAGTGTATTTCCTTTGTTATTTCAAATCACGTTCCAGAGGCTGTGGTAAAATCTCACAAACCTGAAAATCACTGCAGACCTCTTTCTGGCATCTCAACCTTCTCCTCAGCTCCGTCTGTCTTTACTGAGCGGTGCTTTGTTCTAGATCATTAAACCTCAGATTTCCTGAAAACCTCTCTTCATTTCTCTAGTTTCCTCAATTAGCTGCTCTTTAGATTTCTGCACTTGTTTTCTTAACTACTCCTTTATGGTATGGCTTTCTTCGAGCAAAACTAAAAGAAATGTTCAGTCTCTAGCCTTCTAAACCAACTGCTTCTAGCAGAGCTATGAGAGCTGCCTTCTCTCTCACTACCTAACTACCTTCAATTGCAATCAAATGATCAAAATTAAAACTTAAAACTTCTCTACCTTTCAAGGCCCTAATTGCTAAGCAACCACTGCTGGTTTATTTATTCTTCACACCATAGCCTTCTATAAGCACAATAGAAACACAGTTAGAACTTTACCAACCCCCACACATACAAACCCTTTTCCAAGCATGAATCCAATTAGAGGTTTACCCTTACAGGCACAGAAATATTAAATTAAACTCACTTAAAACAATACTTTATTTCCTGTAAATCCCTGAAAACTATCTTTGCTTTCATAACAGACTGTATCATACCTAAACTCAGCTTTTTCCTGTTTAATATTTTGACTGTATTCCCACATTTAGGCCAAGCTGTTAAACAGTTTAAAATGTTACATTCACACATGCCTAGGTGTATTTATGTAAACATTTTGAGAGCATCCATCATAAACCAAGTATTCACACCACAGGTAGAACAGTTCATAGAACTCTGAAATAAATCACAACTGAACAATTTCTCTTGAAGAAAAGTATACAGAAGGACAATGAAACCTACTCTTTCCTGTAATAAAAACAAGAAAATTCAATATAAATTCAACACGCCTGGGTTAACTCTGTTTATGACTCCATATATACTGCCAGACCTGCTGAGGTTAGCCAGCATTTTCTGTTTTTACTTCAGGTTTCCAGCATCCGCAGTATTTTTGCTTTTATATTTTCCTGTTATTTTCTTATAACCAAGAGATAGTTGGTGAGAATCATAAGATACAACGAGAGAGGCTGAACGTCTGCCAAACTTTCACCAATAACACTAATTAACTTTTGTTGTGGTGGACTTCTTGCAGCTAACCATAGGAGACCCAGGGACAGGTTCTAATAGCTTATTTAGGATTCAAGCATGGTGGAATCCAACCCGGAGAAACCTCTGGAGTATCATCTTCCTCTAATATAACTCTCACATTTCTAACACAGCTCTCTAACATAGCAATCACAGGGAGAACATTATAATACAATTCTCAGTTCCAGGTCACAGACACAGACTGCTATAGTTAGTCAGTACACAGGACATTGCTTTAAAATTCTGATGTTACCTATGTGTACTGAAGGATTGGTACCATCAACAGAACATCCAAGGCGGGAATGTGAAAGAAAACCTCTTAGCAAGAACCCGAAGGCAACCCGAAAGGTGGTAACAATGTCCGTACCAGACAAGCAGTCACTTCCCCTACCCTGCCCATTTGAAAGTATTGAAGGCCCACAGAGAGGCCAATTTTGGAAGTCGTGGAGAGAAAACTTCTTTTTTAAAAAATAAATTATTCGTGTACGCTATTCATTTTTTCCCAATTAAGGGGCAATTTAGCATGGCCAATCCATCTACCCTGTACATCTTTGGGTTGTGGGGACGAAACCCACGTAAACACGGGGAGAATGTGCAAACTCCACACAGGCAGTGACCCAGAGCCGGGGGATTGAACCTGCGACCTCGGCGCCGCGAGGCAGCAATGCTAACCACTGCACCACTGTGCTTCCCGGAGAAAAAACTTCTAAGGTATTGAGTAGTACCGAGACTGCGTACCAGAAAGTAGAAGTGCCCAGTTAGCACATTCTTCTAAGCCGTAGAGCTTATCTCCAGCAGTGTCCTTCTGAGACAACGGATAACAGAGACCATTGTAGACTTCAAAACTGTCCTAAAAACCTACAATGCACCTTTAGTCCGAAATGGACATGAGTCATTGAGTGAGTGCGGTTCAATCAGAAATCCCAAAGACTGGGGGAATCTGTTGAATCGTTTCTTTCTGACCCGTATATTTCAGCTAGTTGCTAAAAGTATGGGGCATTAAAATAAACTTATTCACAACTGCATTGTTGTTGGAATCTGCGATGAAAAGCTGCCAAATTTCTTACAGGCAAAGGACAACCTCAAACTTGGTCGAACGCACCAATACATTGGGCAGGCTAAACTTAGGGAACAAAATTAGCCTCTCTGCTGCCGACACACAGAGGCTTCAAACACATCTGCTAGTCACTTAGCACCGAAAGTGGCAGCCCCGCCCATTTAAAAACCTTCAGAATTGGCCAAAAGGATGAAGGCCCTATAGCAGCCATTCTGAGGTGCTTACGCTGCAGCGCACAGCAGCACAGAAGGTAGGATTTCCGTGCAGGGGGTGCAGAGTGTTTCCAAGCAGAAAGACAGGACACTAAGTAGTTCTGTAAATTTAAAAACTCCTTTAAGAGAAGAAGCAACAGTATCAATATACAGACGATCACAAATATGAGGTGAAAGAAAATAATTGTGATCACACATTTCTGGGAGAAGTAAAGGACCACGAACAAGATTCTGATCCATCACTTTGGAAGTTAAAGATTTTAAAGCTGATTTTAACCTTGAAACTGGAGTTGATGTTTTAATACTGACTGATCATTTGGCATGGCAATCGACAATATCCATCCGGTCCTCAAACATTAAACTTCAAAGTCCAGGTGAATGAATCGACAGGTGAAAGGTCAGCTCTCAGCCACTCTTCGCCACAAGGGGTGACAGGTCACAGAGACCCTCTATATCCATCAAAATCATAGTATCTCTTTATTCAACAGACATATGCGCATGCAACTGGCCATTCTACAAAAAGTAGATGAAGCCCTACGACCAGACAGCAGTACTAAATTACACCAAGAATTCCCACAGCTCTTCTAGGAGCTCGGTAAGCTCAAATGGGAATACTATATTGTATTTTTTTCAGATGCTACAACAGTATGACTATATCCTCCCAGGAGGGTACCACGTCCACTGCTGCCAAAAAGTAAAGAGGAACTTGACAAAATGTTACATATCGGAGTCATATCACCTGTCACAGAGTCAACCTGGTGGGGTTCAGCGCTCGTAACAGTCCCCAGACTGAATGGTCAGCTCAGGCATAAAGACCTATCATGTGTGGAGCTCACAAAATTAAACAAAGCAGTTCAGAGAGAAATCCATCCTTTGGTATCATCGAATGATGGCCGGGCGAAACTTGCCAACAGTGTCCTCTTCATTAAACTTGATACTAATAGAGCGGTTTTGGCAAATACCACTTAAACAGGAGTCCAGGCTGTTAACAACATTTGTTATGCCATTCAGACACTTTTATTTAAATTGCCTTCCCTACAGGATAGTATCAGCTCCGGACATCCTCCGGTGAACCATGAAAAATATGCTGGAAGGTAAACAAAGGATGATGTCCTTATCCACAGAGCCACAAGCTAGGAGCATGATCACAGCGTTTTGGAGGTTATCAAAGCTCTACAAGAGGCAGGTCTCAGCTTCAATGAGAAATATGAATTCAACAAACTACTATCAAGTCATTCACAGGTAGGGTATCATGGTAGGCCCTCAAAAAACAAAAGCCATCAGCGACTTTCCACAACCAATGTGTGTTACTGATGTCCAGAGGCTCTTCAGAATGATCAATCAGGTTGGCAAATTTACTCCAAATTTAGCTACCATTACTGAACCTTTCAGAGAACTTTTCCGAAAGGGTAAACAGTGATTTTCAGCATTGAACAAAATGGATTTCAGCACATAAAGGAAATGCTCATCTCTCCCAATGAGCTGACACATTACAATCTAACATTGCCCAAAGTGGTGACCACCAACCGATCCTCAGCAGGCCTTGGAGCGGTGTTCATTCAAGTCCAGAAGATTGGCAACAGTAAGCCGGTATGTATCACCTCAAGGGCGTTGACAGAACTGAAGCAATGCTATGCAACCATAGAAAGATTTTCCGACTACTTGATGGGTTTACCTTTTAAAGTTGAGCCCTCAACTTGCCCCTGAAACAGAATTCACCTGGAATTTACATTATCCTCTCCCCCTGGCCTTCCTGCAGCCCACTCATGCCCAGTGATTATTCACAGACAGACCACCTCACTATACTGCCTTTTCAGGTCTGCGCAGTGCCAGTTCCGAACTGGTGACAGTGCTATATCAAGTGACAGTGCCACCCTTCATTATTGCCATTGCATCATATTCCCACACAGCTGGCTGTGTTTGTTCTGCTCACCAATCAAATTAATTACACTTTCGGTGTTCACATACACACATTCTGAATCTGTCATTGTATCCCATCTTAGTTTACTCGTACCTAATATGGTACTGTTCCCTCCTCTAATACCATCTAACACACTTATGCCACTTATTATTCTGTTTTATGCCAATGTGTAGGTGCCCATACCTCTGCCAATTTAGCTCAACTGCACAAGTGAACTTCCCTAAGAGGACTTTGGACATAGTTCTGTTGAGATGCGACCTGCCCTTTTCAGCAGGTGCTTTTGATCTCAGAAATGGTCCCAATGCTCCATAATCCTGAACCCCTCCCACCTCACTCATGCTTGAGGTGAGTGTTGGAGAGTCTCATCTGATCAGTCCACAATCTGAAATTCACCTTTAAGAGGACAATAGCATGTTCTATTAAGGACCTTGTGGCTGAATATGATGTGTTGCATCTCTCCTCAGATGCATTTAGTGGATGATGAACAGCTGTCATGAGCCATGTCTTCTGGGGGTATCCCTCGTCAACAAGAGCCAAAGCACCAAATACTGAGATCCCTCAATGTGAGCGCATCTAGCTCAAACATACTGGATCTGCTAGCTGTCATCACAAATTAGCTCAACGGTCAGAGAGTGAAATCCTTTCTATTAATAAATCTCACAGCTGCTCTCAGTGACTGGAACATGCTCTGCAGCACCTCGGCCATTCCCATCTGAGAGCAGACCCTCATCAATGTCGGCCTGGTACTGGGTGACATCCCCCAGCGAGGCAGACATTCTGCCGAGACCCTCAGCCATGGCCATCACCGACTGCGTGACATCTTGGACACCTCCACTGATGGTGCTGATGCCGTGTGCCAGGTTCTCCACTACGGTTGCCACCCGAGAAGTGTTGGCCTCCATGACGCGCATTGCTGGCGACAGCTCCTGTGTTTGTAGCCTCTGGGACTCCTCCAATCGGCTAATGACCTTCTGGAGTGGCACTGACATCGCTCTCTGAATTGTCTCCATCAGCTCTGGGATGATGTCTTCCACAGGCTCAGCATCAGGCTGGGACCCAGCTGGGTCCTCGGATCCAGCAGACCTCTGACTGCGGTCTCGCCTGGGAATTCCTGCCTCCTCCTGATGTGTATCAGCAGCTGTGAGTTGCTCACCAGATTGTGCCCCAGAAGCCTGACCACTAACAAGTCCCACCGAGGTGTGTGTATCTGCGCTGGTGGAGGGTGGCAATGACAGCTGTGAAGCCTCGATCGTACCTTCCTCGGAGCTCCCTTCAAAGGGGGTCTCATGGCAGGCTGAAGAGGGTGCCGCCCGGGATGGACCTGCACCATCGGCTGGAGGACCTGCAGGAGAATGGACATGTGGTCAGTGGGAGGGATGGGTCAGTCAGTAAGACAATAACAACTCACTTTTGACAGGTCTTCTGGGTGGAGCCCGGTAGTTCCTCACCTCTGCAGCGTCCGCCAGCCTCCGCATTGGTGACCACTCTGTCCTCGGCCACCCCAGTCACCCCCAGGGCCCGCTCCTTGAAGGAGGTGAGGATTCTAATGTCTGGCACACCATCGCCAGTCTGGGCCCTCTCCCGATAGTTGTGGTAGAGCTTTTCCTGAGGAGATGCAGAGATGGCATCGTTAGCCACAAGCATGGTTCACAGTGGTGGGAGGGAGGGTGTGAAGCAAGAGTTGGGGGGGGTGTTGAAGGGACGGTTGGGAGTTGCATGGTGAGTTGCGGGGTGGATGCTCGCGTGGGGGCACAAAGGTCTTGGGGGGGGGAGGATGTTGGTGTCTACTCACTTGTGATGCTCGGGATAGATGATTGACCTTTTTTCGGCACTGGAGGCCAGTTCTCCTGGTCAAACTCCCGGCGCCCACAGCCGCCGCCACCTCGTCTCAGACAGAACTGGCTGGTGTGTGACTGATCCTCTGGTACCCTTGGGGGAACAGGACATCCCTCCTGGCCTCCACTGCGTCTCGGGGCTTGGCCAAATATGCATCCCCGAATCTTGGGGCCAGTCTCCTGGGCGCCATTGTTACTAGCTGGTTGGGGTTGGCTGAGCAAGAGTTTCTTAATTGCTGCTCGACCTTGTTAGCGGGGGGGCTGGCGAGCGCGGTGCTGGCGAATCGGCTGGCGAGCCTTCATTTGTGGCGAGAAGCCCGTGGCGCCACCTTAAGTGGACCAATTAATGTTGAATAGCGTTGCCGGCCTCCCTGGGCCGAGCGCAGGGAGGCTCACGGCAGTTCCCACTCGCTAGCACACTGGAAATCTTTCCGGAGAATTCCGTCCAATATAACCTGTCTTCATAACTTAACTCTTTAAGCCCTGTTATCACGGTTGAACAGTTGGTTTTCAAACCGGAAGAAAACATACAGTGATGTCCCCAAGGGGCTGAGATTAGGATCTCTGCTCAGTTTAATTTATATGAATGACCGGGAGTAAGGTATACAGAGCATAATTTCCAAGTTTGTTGATGAAACAAAACTTGGAAATGCAGTACACAATGAGAAGGATAATTATAAACTTCAAGAGGGCATAGACATGTAAATGGAAAGATGCATGGCAAATGAAGTTTAGCAATAAAAGTATGAAGTGATGTATTTTGGTAGGAGGAACGAGAAGAGGGAATATGAATGAAATCCAATGTTAAAGGGATGGAGGAACCGAGAGGCCTGTAGTGTACGTATAGAACACTAATCTTTGTAGGAGGCTGGACAATTTGAGAAGTCTGTGAAAAGCGCTTGCAGGGTTTTTGGCTTTATTAATAGGAGGATGCAGGGCAGAGGTAAGGGAGAGAAACAAAACCTTTATAAATCCCTGGTTAGGCATCAGATGAAGATTAGTATTCTATTCTGAGCACCATACCTTCAGACTGATGGCAAGACAGAAGAGATTTAAGAGAATGCTGGTAGGAACGGGGGACTTCACTTAAATGGAGAAAATGTAGAAGCTGGTATCATTCTCATTAGAGCAGAGAACATAAAAACATAAGAATCAGGAGGCGTCGTAGATCATATGAACCCTTCATGTGTGCTCTGCCATTCAATACAATTATGGCTGATCTTCAGCCTCAGTTCCACTTCTCATATCCCGTAATTCCCTGAGGGATCAATAACGCATATAACTCAGCCTTGAATACACTCAACAATGTCGCATCCACAGCCCTCTGGGGTACAAAATTCTGAATGAAATTTCTCATCATCTCATTCCTAAATAATTGACACAATTATTCTGAAGTTGTGTCCCCCATGTTCAAATTCCCCAGCCAGGGGAAATGACCTCTCAACGCCAACCCTGCCAAACCCCTTCCAAATCTTTTAAGTTAGAATGAGGTTACCTCTCATTCTTTTAAACTCCAGAGAGTGTAGGCCTAATCTACTCGGCCTCTCATTACATGACAATCTTTCTCACCCCAGAAACCATTTCCGTGAACCTTCATCATACCACCTCCAAAGGCAAGTATATCCTTCCTTAATGATGGCGACCAAAACAGTACACCGTTCCTGAGATGTGATCTCACCAAATCCCTGTATAATTGCAGCAAGACCTTCTTGTTCTTGCACTCCAGTTCCCTTTCAATAAAACTCATTGTACCATTTTTCCCAGTCCGTCTGAAAGTTCACGGAACTGAAATATTAATGGCTTCTCCCTCCACAGGTGCTAGCAGTCATGAGTGTCATAATATACACCAGTATATTATGGTGCAGACACACACACACACACTGATGGACATGTAATGGGACCAATCAGCATACACAACACCGCAGCCAATCACCAGTGAGAGCACACGCACTATAAAGACAGGGGACAGGAGAGTTCCCGCTCATTCTAGTAGCAGCCAGCTCGGAGCACAGAGCTCACAGCCTGCAACACAGACATTCACCACGTGCTGCGAGGAGATCACGTGCGAGATGGCTCGGGCCAACACCTTCACCAAACTTGACGCCGCGAAAGGATTCTGGCAAATTCAACTAGACAGGTCCAGCAGAAAGCTGTGTACCTTTAATACCCCGTTTGGCAGATACTGCTACAACAGGATGCCGTTTGGGATTATATCGGCATCAGAAGTATTCCACCGGATCATGGAGCAAATGATGGAGGGCATTGAGGGTGTGCGCGTCTATGTCGACGACATCATCATTTGGTCCACCGCCCCGCAGGAGCATATCAGTCGCCTAAAGCGCGTTTTTAAACGAATACAGGAGAAAGGCCTTCACCTCAACAGAGCCAAATGTTCCTTTGGCCAGACGGAACTCAAGTTCCTAGGGGACCACATCTCCCGGTTGGGTGTGCGGCCGGATGCGGACAAGGTGGCAGCCATCACGGCCATGCAGAAGCCAGCGGATAAGAAGGCGGCCCTCTGATTTTTGGGCATCGTCAACCTCCTGAGGAAGTTCATCCCCAACCTCGCCTCCCATACCACAGCTCTCCGGAACCTGGTCCGGAAGACGACAGACTTCCAATGGCTTCCCACCCACGAGTGCGAATGGGAGGAGCTTAAGACCAAGCTTACCACAGCCCCGGTATTGGCGTTTTTTGATCCCACGAAGGAAACAAAAATTTCAACGGATGCCAGCCAATCCGGCATTGGGGCGGTGCTCCTGCAATGCGATGAGGCCTCATCATGGGCCCCCACTGCATATGCGTCATGTGCCATGACCCCCACGGAACAGCGCTACACGCAGTTCGAAAAGGAGTGCCTGGGCCTGTTGACTGGGGTCGACAAATTTCATGATTACATGTACGGCCTACCCCAATTCACTGTCGAGACCGACTATCGCCCGCTGGTCAACATTATACAAAAAGACCTGAATGATATGACCCCTCGCCTCCAGCGCATTCTGCTTAAACTCCGGTGGTACGATTTCCAGCTCCTATACACCCCGGGCAAGGACCTGATCATAGCCGACGCTCTGTCCAGGGCAGTCAACACCCCATGTGACCCAGAGGGGTTCGTCTGCCAGGTTGACGCCCATGTGGCCTTCACGTCCTCCAATCTGCCGGCCACGGATGAACGCCTTATCCACATTCGCCGCGAGACTGCTGCTGACCCCCTACTACAGCGTGTCATGCGCCACATGACGGACGGGTGGCTCAAGGGCCAATGCCCGCAGTTCTACAATATCAGAGATATGGCAATAGTCGATGGTGTCCTCCTGAAGCTGGACCGCATCGTGATCCCGCACAGCATGCGCCAGCTCATTTTGGAACAGCTACATGAGGGCCAAGTTGGCGTGGAGAAGTGCCGATGGAGGGCCCGAGAGGCTGTGTACTGGCCCGGCATCAATGAGGACATCGCCAACACAGTGCTCAACTGCCCCACCAGTCAGCTGTTCCAGCCAGCCCAACCACGTGAGACCCTACAGCCCCATGAGTTGGTGACGTCCCCTTGGTCTAAGGTAGGCGTTGACCTGTTCCATGCGCTCGGCAGGGACTATGTTCTGATTGTAGACTATTTTTCGAACTACCCGGATGTCGTACGCCTGCACGACATCACATCATCGGCGGTCATCCGTGCCTGCAAGGAGACCTTTGCTCGTCACGGCATCCCACTCACTGTGATGTCGGACAATGGCCCCTGCTTCGCGAGCCAGGAATGGTCCAACTTTGCCAGCAGGTACAACTTTATGCATGTGACATCCTGTCCCCTGCACCCCCAATCCAATGGCAAAGCGGAAAAGGGCGTCCACATCGTCAAACGGCTCCTCTGCAAGGCTGCCGATGCAGGATCCGCCTTCTACCTCGCCTTGCTGGCCTATCGTTCGGTCCCACTCTCCACAGGCCTGTCGACAGCCCAGCTGCTCATGGGTCGCACCCTCAGGACCACGGTGCCATCCATTCATGTCCCAGACCTCGACCATGTTCCAGTCCTTCAGCGGATGCAACAGTCTCGTGCACAACACAAGGCGGCGCATGACGCTCGGGCGACTGATCTCCCTGCTCTGGCGCCGGATGCCAACTTCCGCATCCATCTTCTGGAGGGTGGCTGGTCTGCAACTACTGTGGTTCTTCGGCAGATGTCTCCCCGCTCGTTCCTGTTTCGTCTGCCAGATGGTTCCAATCGCCACCGCAATCGGCGTACCCTTCATCTCGTTCCACGCTCGCTATGTGATCCTCCACCAGTGCCACGCCCTCCTGTTGTCCCCAACCTGGACTATGTGGAGATTCCGAATACTCTGCATCCTCCTCACTCAGCCGTGGCCCAGCCCGTTCCTCAGCCGATGGCTCCTGACCAACCTTGAGGTGGTCAACCAGAATTCGTCGCCCACCTCAGAGACTTGACTTATGAGTTTTACAATGTTGGACTCTTTGATCTGTTCTGTTATCCTGTTTGATCGTTCCAGTAGTTTGTATATAATGTTCATTTCGTTGTTGGTGTGACACCCTATTTCTCTGGACCAGGCACCTTCCCGTGTAAATAGATTAGCCTCATGTATATAGTCATGTAAATAACACACACACACAGTCAGGTACATTCATGACATGATATTTATTGTATGTTATATCAATTATTACATAATTGATGTAATTATGTAATAATTACATGTTCTTTATATAAAAGTGGGATGTCATAATATACACCAATATATTATGGTGCAGACACACACACACACTGATGGACATGCAGTGGGACCAATCAGCATACACAACACCGCAGCCAATCACAAGTGAGAGCACACGCACTATAAAGACAGGGGACAGGAGAGTTCCCGCTCATTCTAGTAGCAGCCAGCTCGGAGCACAGAGCTCACAGCCTGCAACACAGACATTCACCATGGGCTGAGTGCATCACCTGGTTAGGACTAGGCAAGAGTCAACAGTTAAAGCTGGTATTGCATTTATCCACAGCTGAAGCATGTAAATATAATTAACCTTATAATAAAATGGACTTTATAAAAACCTGACCCCACAACCCATGATTCCCTCACTGATTAAAAATCTGTCTTTTTCAGCCTTGAAATTAACGACCCAACCTTTACAGCCCTCTGCAGTAAAGAATTCCACAGATTCACTACCCTCTGAGAGAAGTGTCGTGTTGGGGTGTTCCGATGCACAAATGATCCAACACGGCTGTCGATGGTACAACTCTGTTTTACAGTCTTAACAACGCCAACTACTAACTGCTGGCTTGGGTACGTGCTTCACCAACTAACCTGTGGACCCAGCCCTAGCACTATCTTAGTGAGGCTTTCAGCACATGGTCTATGTCTGAGTGGCACGCTGTGAGCTCTGTGCTCTGAGCTATCTCCTGGTAGAATGAGCGGGAACTGTGGTGTTCCCTGTTTTATAGTGCGTGTGCTCTCACTGGTGATTGGCTGCGATGTTATGTGTGTGCTGGTTGCTCCAACTGACTGTCCATCAGTGTGTGTGTGATTGCACCATGATATGCTGATGTGGATATCATGACAAGAAGACATTCCTCCTCATCTCTGCCTCAAATGCTACCATGTTGAATACTCACTTTACCTGTCTACATCTCTTTGCAGCCACTTTGTGTCTGCCTCGTAGCTTACATTCCAACAAGTGCAAAACCTGCCGGAACCCAAGATCCCAACTGCTATGTGGAAAACTCCATGAGAAAGGACTGCAGCTCTGGTCCCTTGTGAAAAGTATCATTCCACTTATTCTATGGCAAAGCAAAATCGCTCATGTACAAAAGTAAGGTGCTCTTTCCAAGGGCCAGTGCAGACTCGATGGGCTGAGTGGCCTCCTTCTGCACCATAAATTCAATGATTTCTATGACCCTGTGGCGCAATCATTGTGCTTCCCCATTTCCAACAGGTGAATTGTGTTCGTCAACCCTGGGATATCAGACTGAAAAAGTGCCATGTTAAGAATAAGCAGGAATAAAAAACCCTGCCTTATGGAGGCAACCAGTGTTAACAGACAATATTGAAATTTTGCGATTACTTTTTAAAAATTAGTCATTGCAAAATAATCCATTAAGCCACAACAAAAGCAAGAACACAAAGATGATTAATCTATGTGGTAGCCAGCAGAGAATCAAAAAAGTAGAAGGTACTATATGCAGCAGAGAAAGATTGAAGGCTTATGAGGGTTATACAGCTGACAATCGCATTGCACCTCGCCAGCTCTCAGGCATTTTCACTAACTTTGTGAAGACCAGCTATTTTGCATTAAAATGCACAATTCTTTGGTTGTGAAACTGTGCTGTGTTTAAAATGCACAGCGCAAAAAATTCACACGTTCATGCATATTGATTTTTGGTTCACAGTAAAACGTTCCCTTTAACAGAGGCACAGATCAACTGAGGGACTCCGTGGACATGATCGTACAGCCTCGCCTTGCCCAACGCGGGACGCGACAAGACCGTTAAATCTCGCGAGAAGCTTCTTGTGAGGTTTTAAATGCTCGGGTCCCTCGCGAGACGCCGTGATCTGCACTGGGCAGGATCCAGATTTGCATATTTAAATGAGCAGTTAGGCTCACTTAAATATGTCGGAGTCCCCGAAGGCCTAGGATCGAACACTCGCGCTTGGGAGACCACTCTGTGGCGCCGTTTAGCACTGATCCACACAAACGTGAACCAGTCATAACGGCACCTGGTGGGGTCTTCCAGGCCACCAGAGGCTCCCGGGGGGTCGAGCTCTGGCCAGGGTGGTATGCTGGCACTCCTACTGCCATCTTGGCACCTTGGCACTGCCAGCCTGGCACATTGGCCTGGGCACGGCCAGAAACACAATTGATTCCAATGAGAAATGGTGTGGGATGCGCCGAATTCGCGATTGACACTCAGGAGACTGACAAGCTGCAGCCACATGTACACACTGCGCTCCCCACACATTCCTCCCCAGCCAACAAGATGGCAACGAGGAAGAAGACATGTGGCGCCGAGGTCCACAGATGCCAAGCTCGAGACCCTCCTGGAGGAGAAGGGAGCCACCCTGACACGGGAAGGAGGCTGAAAGCCGCTGCCGCTAGTCATGCCTGGATGCAGGTTGCAGAGGCCGTCAGCGCCACCAGCAACATCGACCAGACCGGCCTGCAGTGCAAAAAGAAACTGCACAACCTCCTCTGGGAGCCAGGGTGAGTAGACAGCATGGAGCCCCGGCACCAACCCCCGTCCCACACACCCATAACCCTGCCTCCTACCCAGAGGGTGGCAGTACCCCCACCCTGCACCATATCCTGGCACCCACACCGGCCGACCACCAGTTACCCACCCCTTGGGCTGTATCCGCCGGACTGTCTTTTAAAAAAATATATATATTTATTAAATTTTTAACACAATTTTTCACCCTTCCAAACAATCCCCCCTCCCTCGTAACAAATAGAAAGAAAACGCACATAGCAAGACATAAACATAGTAGAACGATATGTTACAGAACTTTGTACATTGGATTCCTCCCGTACATGCCAGTTTTCCAGATCCTTCATGTATTATCTTGCTCAAATACCCCCCAGACTGACCCCCCTTCCCCCTCCCTCCCTCTCCCCCCTGCTTCGCAAGACCTCCTCCCCCCCCCCCCGGTTGCTGCTGCTGACCGACCTTCATCTAACGCTCCGCGAGATAGTCTAGGAACGGTTGCCACCGCCTGTAGAACCCCTGCACAGACCCTCTCAAGGCAAACTTTATCCTCTCTAGCTTGATAAACCATGCCATATCATTTCTCCAGGCCTCCACGCTGGTGGGCTTCGCCTCCTTCCACATTAGCAAGATCCTTCGCCGCTACTAGGGACGCAAAGGCCAGAATGCCGGCCTCTTTCGCCTCCTGCACTCCCGGCTCGTACACTACTCCAAATATTGCTAGCCCCCAGCTTGGCTTGGCCCGGACTTTCACCACCTGAGATATCACTCCCGCCACTCCTCTCCAGAACCCCTCCAGTGCCGGGCATGACCAAAACATATGGACATGGTTCGCCGGGCTCCCTGAGCACCTTCCACATCTGTCCTCTACCCCAAAGAACCTACTCAGCCTCGCCCCCGTCATGTGCGCTCTGTGAACCACCTTAAATTGTATCAGGCTGAGCCTGGCACACGAGGAGGAGCAATTAACCCTACCTAGGGCATCAGCCCATAGCCCCTCCTCAATCTTCTCCCCAGCTCCTCCTCCCATTCACCCTTCAGCTCCTCTACCATCGCCTCCCCCTCCTCTTTCATCTCCTGGTATATCGCCGACACCTTGCCCTCTCCAACCCATATGCCCGAGATCACCCTGTCTTGAAATTCCTGTGCCGAGAGCAACGGAAATTCCCTCACCTGCCGCCTCACAAACGCCCTCACCTGCATGTTTCTGAAAGCATTTCCCGTGGGTAGCCCAAACCTCTCCTCTAGTGCCCCTAGGCTCGCAAACGTCCCATCAATGAACAGGTCCCCCATTCTTCTAATCCCCACCCGATGCCAGCTCTGAAAACCCCCGTCCATCCTCCCCGGGACAAACCGATGGTTACCCCTGATCGGGGACCACACCGAGGCTCCCATTGCACCCCTGTGCCGTCTCCACTGGCCCCAGATCTTTAGCGTTGCCGCCACAACCGGACTCGTGGTGTACCTTGTCGGCGAGAGCAGCAGCGGTGCCGTCACCAGCGCCCCCAGGCTCGTTCCTTTGCAGGACGCCATCTCCAACCTCTTCCATGCCGCCCCCTCTCCCTCCATCACCCACTTACGGATCATCGCCACATTTGCTGCCCAGTAGTAGCCACCCAGATTCGGCAGTGCCAACCCTCCTCGGTCCCTACTGCGCTCCAGAAACCCTCTCCTTACCCACGGGGTCTTATTCGCCCACACAAACCCCATAATGCTCCTGCCTACTCTCTTAAAAAAGGCCTTAGTGATCACGATGGGAAGGCACTGAAACACAAACAGAAACCTCGGAAGGATTACCATTTTGACCGACTGCACTCTACCCGCTACCGAGAGCGGCAACATGTCCCATCTTTTGAAGTCCTCCTCCATCTGCTCCACCAGCCTCGTCAGATTCAGTTTATGTAGGGCCCCCCAACTCCTAGCTATTTGGATCCCCAGGTACCGAAAGCTCCTTTCCGCCCTCCTCAGCGGTAGATCGTCTATCCCCCTTTCCTGGTCTCCTGCCTGTACTACAAAGAGCTCACTCTTCTGTACATTAAGCTTGTAGCCCGAAAAATCCCCAAACTCCCTTAGAGCCTGCATGACCTCCACCATCCCCTCCACTTGATCCGCCACATACAGCAACAGGTCATCTGCATAAAGTGACACTCGATGCTCCTCTCCCCCTCGGACCACCCCCCTCCATTTCCTAGACTCCCTTAATGACACGGCCAAGGGTTCAATTGCTAATGCAAACAACAGGGGGGGCAGGGGGCACCCCTGCCTCGTCCCACGGTACAGACAAAAATACTCCGACCTCCACCGATTTGTAACCACACTCGCCACCGGGGCTCTGTAAAGGAGCTTAACCCAACTAATAAACCCTCCCCCACGCAGCACTTCCCAGAGGTACTCCCACTCTACTCGGTCAAAGGCCTTCTCCGCGTCCATAGCTGCCACTATCTCCGCCTCTCCCTCTACCGATGGCATCATTATCACGTTTAGGAGCCGCCGCACATTGGTGTTTAGCTGCCTGCCCTTTACAAATCCCGTCTGGTCCATGTGAATCACCCCCGGGACACAGTCCTCGATCCTCGTAGCCAGCACTTTTGCCAGCAACTTAGCATCCACGTTGAGGAGCGAGATCGGCCTGTACAACCCACATTGCAGTGGGTCCTTGTCCCGCTTCAGGATCAAAGAGATCGTCGCCTCCGACATTGTCGGGGGCAGGGTCCCTCCCTCCCTTGCCTCATTAAAAGTCCTCACTAGCAGCGGGTCCAACAGGTCTACGTACTTCCTGTAGTACTCAACCGGGAACCCGTCCGGTCCCGGGCCTTCCCTGCCTGCATACTCCCCAAACCTTTGCTCAGCTCCTCCAACCCAATTGGTGCCCCCAAACCAGCCACCTCCTGCTCCTCCACCCTCGGGAACCTCAGTTGGTCCAGGAATCGCCTCATCCCCTCTTCCCCCGCTGGGGGCTGGGATCTGTACAGCTCCTCATAGAAGGCCTTGAATGCCTCATTTACTTTCGTCGCACTCCGCACCGTAGCTCCCCTTCCATCCTTGACTCCACCTATTTCCCTCGCTGCCATCCTCATACGGAGCTGGTGTACCAGCATCCGACTCGCCTTCTCCCCATACTCATACGTCGCCCCCTGCGCTTTCCTCCACTGTGCCTCTGCCTTCCCCGTGGTCAACAGGTCAAACTCCGTCTGGAGACGTCATCTTTCCCTAAGTAATCCCTCCTCAGGGGCCTCTGCATTTCTTCTGTCCACTCAAAATCTCCCCCACTAACCTTTCCCTTTCCATGCCCTCTATCTTCGCCCTATGAGCCCTGGTGGAGATTAGCCCTCCCTGATCACCGCCTTCAGCGCCTCCCATACCACCCCCACCCGCACCTTCCCGTTGTCGTTGGCCTCCAAGTACCTTTCGATACACCCCCTCACCCTCCCACACACCGCCTCATCTGCCAGCAGTCCCACATCCAACCGCCACAACAAGCGTTGGTCCCTCTCCTCTCCCAACTCCAGTTCCACCCAGTGAGGGGCGTGATCTGAAATTGCGATGGCCGAATACTCCGTTCACTCCACTTTCGGGATCAACGCCCTGCCCAGAACAAAAAAATCTATCTGTGAGTAGGCTTTGTGCACGTGGGAGAAAAAAGAAAATTCCCTGGTCTGCGGCCTGGCAAACCTCCACGGGTCCACTCCCCCCATCTGATCCATAAACCCCCTAAGCACCTTGGCCGCCGCCGGCCTCTTTCCGGTCCTAGATCTGGAGCGATCCAGTGCTGGGTCCAACACCGTATTGAAATCCCCACCCATTATCAAGCTTCCTATCTCCAGGTCCGGAATGCGCCCCAACATGCACTTCATGAATCCGGCATCGTCCCAGTTCGGGGCGTATACATTTACCAATACCACCCACGTCCCCTGCAACTTACCGCTCACCATCACGTATCGACCTCCATTGTCCACTACGATATTCTTGGCCTCAAACGACACCTGCTTCCCCACCAATATTGCCACCCCTCTGTTCTTCACGTCCAGCCCCGAATGGAATACCTGTCCTACCCATCCCTTTCTTAACCTGACCTGATCCGCCACCTTCAAATGTGTCTCCTGGAGCATGACCACGTCTGCCTTCAATCCCTTTAAGTGCGCAAACACTCGGGCCCTCTTTACCGGCCCATTCAGGCCCCTCACATTCCACGTTATCAGCCGGATTGGGGGGCCTCCCAACACCCCCCCCCTCCTCCCGCCGATTAGCCATCTCCTTTTCTAGGCCAGTCCCGTGCCCGCGCCGCCCTCACCCTCCAGTCCCCCAGACGGGAGACCCCCGCCCCAACCACCTCTTCTGTGTCCCATTCCCCTTCGGCTAGTGCAGCAGCAACCCTTCCCCCCCCCCCCGCCCCCCCCCACTCCCCGCTCTTTTTTGCTCCCCCCATAGCACTCCCGTAAGTCAGCTGACACCTGCTGACCCCGGCTTCCCCCGCCGTCCCATTGACCCCCCCGTGTGGGAATCTCCCAATTAGTGTGCGCTCCTCCATTCCCCCCCCCCTCCTTTCTTCCCTAGCGCGGGAAAAAACCCGCGCTTTCCTAAGCTGCCCCGCCCCCTCTGGCGCAGCTCCTGTCACGGCCTTGTCTCATTTCCCCATCCCCGAGCCTCCTCACCCTCCAGTACCAGTGCCCACCGTCTCGTACGGTCTTTTCCATCCGGTCCCTTTCCCCATCCCCATCCCTCCCCCAGCCCGTGGAACATTTCCTGCGCGTGATTAACACCCTATGTACAACAATCATCAAACATTCCCCCCACCCTCACAAACTCTCAGTTTGAGTCCAACTTTTCAGTTTGAATAAAGGTCCAAACCTCCTCAGGCATTTCAAAATAGTGATGTTGATCCTTGTATGTGACCCACAATCGCGCTGGCTGCAGAATTCCGAATCTCACTCCTTTCCGATGCAGCACCGCCTTGGCCCGGTTGAAACCTGCTCTCCTCCGTGCTCCAGTCCGGGTATATTCTGATCTCCGCATTCTCCCAGCTGCTGCTCTGCTCTTTCTTGGCCCATTTCAAGACCCTCTCTCTGTCAGTGAAACGGTGAAACCTCACCACAATCGCCATTGGTGGCTCATTAGCCTTGGGCCTCCTCGCCAGCACCCGGTGTGCCCCATCCAGCTCCAAAGGCCTCGAAGAGGCCTCCGCGCCCATCATCGACTCGAGCATCGTGCTCGCATATGCCCCGGCATCGGCCCCCTCCGCTCCTTCAGGGAGACCCAGGATCCGAAGATTCTTTCTCCTCAACCTGTTCTCCAGGTCTTCGAATCTTCCCGTCCACCTCTTGTGCAGCGCCTCATGCTCCTCCACCCTCACCGCCAGGCCCAAGATCTCATCCTCGTCCTCATTGACTTTTTTCTGCACCTCCTGGATCTTTACCTCGTGGGCCTTCTGGGTCATCCCTAGTCCTTCAATCGCCGACAGCATAGGCGGCAGCATCTCTTTCCGCAGCTCCTCGAAACAGCGCTTAATGAACTCTTGCAGCTCTGGCCCGCATTCCACTTTATCCCCGGCCGCCTCCATTTTGTTTTTCTTCCCTCGCTTCTCCCGCTGCTCAACGCCACTTTTTTGGCTGTTTCGCTTCTAGTCCGGTCCATAAACGGTGAAGGGGGACCTCACTCTTCCCTTCCCACACGGAACGTCTTCAAAGATTTTCTGTTGGGGCTCCTCTAGAGAGCCCGAATGTCCGTGTTCGTGGGAGCTGCCGAATCGTGCGGCTTAGCTCCGCATCGCCGCAACCGGCTCCGCCAGACTGTCTATCACTGACGTTTTCTGTTCCCCAACGTACCCCCCCCACCCCACTTCCCCCCAGGGGAAGGCCGCCTATTACTGCCGTGAGTGGGAGAAAACTGGAGCGGGACCGCCGGACCTGCGGCCCCTCACCATAGCTGAGCAGAGCACCCTGGACATGGTTGGTGGCCCAGAGGAAAGGGAAGTCGCTGGGGTGGAGTTTGGCTGCGGGCGAAGTTGTGAAACCCTGCTGGGTTGTGGTTCCCTTTACCATGTGTGTCAACAACCCCCCCCCCAACACCACCCCCACACCACTCTCACCCCCACACCACCCTCACCCCCACACCACCCTCACCCCCACACCACCCTCACCCCCACACCACCCTCACCCCCACACCATCCTCATCCCCACACCACCCTCACCCCCACACCACCCTCACCCCCACACCACCCTCATCCCCACACCACCCTCACCCCCACACCACCCTTACCCCCACACCACCCTCACCCCCACACCACCCTCACCCCCACACCACCCTCACCCCCACACCATCCTCACCCCCACACCACCCTCACCCCCACACCATCCTCACCCCACACCATCCTCATCCCCACACCACCCTCACCCCCACACCACCCTCACCCCCACACCACCCTCACCCCCACACCATCCTCACTCCACACCATCCTTATCCCCACACCATTCTCACCCCCACACCATCCTCACTCTCATCACCCCCACTCCCACTCCCGGCCCGCAGTCTAATCATGCTTCTCGCCTTGCGTCTTACAGGACCTGCTGGAGATGGGGCGGGTCTATTTGCTGTCTATGCCCCCAGCCAGTGCCACAGCCTGAGCCCCCCCCCCATGTGCCGCCCAGTGATGAGGACAGCAGCACGGACGGGAGCCCGAGACCCGAGACCCAGGACACCCCACAGCTCGAGTCCTGGGATAACACAGATTTTGTGTCACAGCTGTCTCCAACACCCTCCACCATCCCAGGAAAACTCACCTTGGTTGAGCACTTTAGTGAAGAGGCTCCTGGGACACCCTCTGGTGAGCACCACACAGCTGCTCCGGTACATCAAGTGGCGGTAGGAACACCCGAAGGGGCGGAAGGTTGGAGGATGGGCTGACCCCAGTGACGAGCTGCTGTCCAGACCAGTTTTGTGCTTCCGGAATGGACAGTCCCATTGATTGTGGGGGTTGTAGGCGAGCATCAAGCACCTGCAGGAGCAGCTGGTGGTGCCGACCATGTGTTCCACCACTGCACAAATGGGGCTGAATACAAGCAAACTGAATACAAGCAAATTCCCTCAGCAGTTATAAGACAAATATTCAATGAACAAAAACTGTGCTATCTGGCTCTCAAACACATTGAGATAAATAGCAAACAAAATGACAGGAATATCCAGGATTGAAATCTTAAGAAGCCTCCACAACTGCTTCATTCAGGAATACAACATACATAAATTATACACAGAAATTGCCATGAACACAAACATGAATAACAACACCAGGGCTTGTCACCCCCTCTCATTTATTGATTATTTTGTTTACTTTATTGATTTTTGAGAATAGGGTTAACAAAGGAAGGGGAATGCTGTGATATTGTTTTTTAATGCGTGTAGTTGAACAAACTGATTCACATCCTGCTGAATATGTAAATCGTTCGGCAAACATAATCACAGGAAGTGATGCAAGTCAACATGTGGTCTAGTAATTGGAGCAGTGTTAAACAAAAGGGACCACGTGTATGAAGCGCTCTTCTAGAATTCCATCATTCTTCAAAAAAGAACTGTTTGTTCAGATTACCAATCGATATCATCATATTTCATACATTGTGTTCAGAGCCAATGACACAATATGGTGTCAGCGGTGCACAACAGGGAACTCTGCATTTTCATTATTACGTAATCCATGAAAAAGCACATCAAACACAGAAACAGTTCAATGATACTTTATTTCACTGGCCCCCAAACATTCAAGTGCATTTATGAAAAAAGCTTAGCCTAAAGAAACAAACTATTTATCGGGGATGGCCATTGCTGAACACTCCAAAACACAGAAAGATTGTTGACAGCTCAACTCAGCAGTGTTGTAGAATTCTTTATTGAACATGGGAGCTGGATATCCTTGAGTTTAGCAGGGGTGCACGGTCTTGAACTCGACTTTTATTATTTTATTTTGTATACCCACTCTTCGCAAACTGTGCCTGGATCAAAAACTTGACCCAAAGCACATGAAATAAATTAAGTGGAAGAGCACTATGTTCGTAGCACCCCTGTTGCTAGTTTCTCTCAAACATGTGAACCAGATTACTTTACCATTCAGACTATAATTGTTTTCCGAGCATCCCAAGCGTTCTCAGACTCAGGAGGATTTCCAGTGTCCATACCATCCTCATTGATCTCGAGCAGCTGGAAGCCTGCTCCAGTTTCTTTCACCAGTTCTCCAGGCCTTAGGCTTCTCTCTCCAGCATCTTTTTCTCTTAACCATGCTTCAGCCCCTTCCATCTCCTCAGGGATCTGCACCTCCAGCAGATTCTTCATTCCAGATTCAGGTTAATCGGAGATCAGCACATTCACCAACTTCTCACATGCAGTACAAACATCAGGTTTTTTTCTCCTACTGGTGGAATCCTCTGTCAGGGTCACATAGGTGCACTTCCCCTTCACTGAGCTGACTCCAGGTCTTCCCACCCCCACAACACTATGCTCTGCCCTCTCTGCGAGCCTTCCGATTTTGAGGCTATGTCCGGAGCATGTGACTAGTCTTGCGATGTAAAAGCCGGCGCCGCCCCCACACTGATGCGCCACCTGGTGTGGGGCTAGCAGTCACGCCACCTAGAACCCCACCAGGAATGGCCGGAGCATTGCCGGGTCGGTGGCCGCACATGCACAAGGCAGCGGCTTATAGCGGTCACACTGCACAGGTGTAAGCCGTGCGCGGACCAGATAGTGTCCCCCGGAACCCGCTTGCTACCCCCGGACCATCCCCCACCAATCTCCCCAGCCCTGCCGAACCCGCCCCAGCCAGCGGAACGGCTCTGCCCGACTGTGGCGCGTTGGACACAGTTCGCAGCCGCCACATGTGGTTGACAAAACCTCAGACCACAAGTGAGCCACACTGTCGGAAAGTTGGCTCATGGGGGGCAGAGCACCGGGGGAGTGCCTTCAGGTGACGTCCTGAGGCCGGCCTAACGGCGCATGGCGCAGTCACCAATTACGCCGTTTTGGAGGGGACGGAGCATCCAAAAACAGGCGCCGCCCGCGATTTCGGTGTCAGAAGGGATTCTCCGCCCAATCACCAAATGCGATTTTGGCGTCGGCAATCGGAGAATCCGGCCCGGAGAGACAACCCGACTCCCCTCTCTACTTATATTTAGTAAAAACCCAGCCCAGCATTTGAAACTATTTAGCCAATGGTCTTATTCTTATGGACATTTTCAGATGATAAGTAGTAGTAATGAAGCGAGTTTAAAAAAAAAAGCGATGGTAAATCCAACATTGCATCGTAGAAGAGATATTTAATTAAGGGTCTAAAGTTTACCATGGACTTCTGGACCCCAGCATCGCGGTTAAACAGAGGGTCCGAAATCTGCACTGGCTAACAGAGGGGTCTGCTTGGCAAATTCATCAACGGCCTTTTTTGAACGGCAGTCTTCACAAGGGTTGATCCCTGCAGTTGCATTCTCCTCCTACCTTCATCCTCTCCATCAATACCTCCACATCCCCTCTACCCAACTCAGCCTCAAATCCCTGCATCCCACCCCACTGCATCCACCCCCACCCTGCAGTCCTGTAATCCGGGACATGGACTCTGGGAACTGCATAGAGCCCCGGCAATGATTTCTCTGCTTCTGGAATTGCTGGAATGACAGAGTTGCTGGTCAATCAGATTAGCCAGCAGCTCTCTGAGGCCAGAGATCCTTGCAAGTGAGGGGCCTAAGTCCTGACTCCAGCCAATTAATGCTCCATGGAGGACAGCCAGTATTGGTGGGTGTTATAACCTGCCTACTTACCATTGGCTGGGGACGAATGACAATCCCACAATCCTGTGGGAGTATGAGCTTCCCCAATGAGGGGGGCGGAGAAACCATTAGTAAACTCCTAGTATAAATAAAGTTGGCCAGTTTAGGAACCAGCAGGAAGGAGTATGCAGCAAGGGAATTTGCTGCTGCTGTCATATATATATATATCCGTCTCGTTACACGCCACCTGATCCAGCGCCGCGTGCAAATGGTGTCCGGCCTGCGGCCAAACGAGTCCGACGCCCTCCTTCGCCAGGGTCTTCGGTGGATTCCTTGGACTTTGGGGGGGGAGGGATGTTATAACCTGCCTACTTACCATTGGCTGGGGTCTAATGACAATCCCACAATCCTGTGGGAGTATGAGCTTCCCCAATGAGGGGGGCGGAGAAACCACTAGTAAACTCCTAGTATAAATAAAGCTGGCCAGTTCAGGAACCAGCAGGAAGCAGTATGTAGCAAGGGAAGTTACTGCTGCTGTTATGTATATATGTTATAGTAAATAAATGTCATTACTTTGTATCCTTAAAACGCGTGCTGGATTCTTCATGGCCCTTACAAAAGATACCTACTCCACCGGCCATAGAGCCAGCAGGGAATGCACCCCCACTTTTGTGAGGGCCAAGAATACAGCACAAGAACGAAGATGCGAAGTGTCAGTTGGGGTGGGGGCATGTTGAATTGCACGCACCTTCTCTGCGACGGGGTGCAGACCTTCGCGGTCCACCCGATAACCTAGGTAGACTACTTCCTTTGCCTGAAATACGCACTTTGTGCGACGTAAATGGACTCAAGCCTCCGAAAGGCGTCTAAGGACAGCCTCCAGATTTTCCAAATGTTCCTGCTCCGACGTCCCTGTAATCAAAACGTCATCTAGGTAGACAGCCACACGTGGTAAACCTCTCAAAATGCCCTCCATAACACGTTGAAAAATTGCGCAGGCAGAGGATACTCCAAAGGGCAACCGTGTATATTCATACAGGCCCCGGTGTGTATTAATCATTACATATGGTCGGGAGGCAGGGTCCAGCTCCAACTGCAGGTAGGCGTGACTCATATCTAATTTTGTGAACGAGAGTCCACCTGCAGGTTTCGCGTAGAGATCCTCTATGCGAGGCATTGGATATCGGTCGAGTCGGGAAACCGTATTCACTGTAAGTTTATAGTTGCCACACAAGCGAACTGTGGCATCTGGCTTCATTACAGGTACAATTGGTGCTGCCCAGTCAGCAAAACGGACGGGCCTGATAATACCCAAACTCTCCAAACGAGTGAGCTCCCCTTCTACCTTCTCGAGCAAGGCGTAAGGCACTGGGCGCGCCCGGAAATAGCGCGGCGTGGCTCCTGGTTCAACTTGGATACGGGCTACGGCCCCTTTTATTTTCCCCAAACCAGGCTGGAATACATCTGGGTATCGTCCTAGCACCTCAGTCAACCCTTCAGAAACTGTTTGGAGGATGTGCTGCCATTGCAACCGCAAATGGCGCAACCAGTCCCAACCCAACAGGCTGGGCACCACGATAAGTGGGAAACACCGACTCCTGGCGTCCATAAACAACAGGGGTCATTGTAGTTCCTGCAATATCCAGTGGTTCCCCTGTGTAAGTGACCAACCTGGCCTGTGAGTCGGTTAATGTAAGGGTCTGTATACCCTGCTTGGTGCGGGCGAATGTCCTCTGGGCGATCACGGAGACCGCTGCGCCAGTATCCAACTCCATCTCAAGCGGGTGGCCATTGACCCGTACTGTCACCTTAATGGGGGCCACACGGGGAGCTGCCACACAATGCAACTGCAGGCAGTCGTCCTCCGTTTCCACGTCCTCAGGAGTAGTCGCCGCAGGTTCATCCACATGGAAGGTACAGCCTCTGGGCTCGTCCCAGTTACGACCCCTGGGCTGGTCCCAGTTTCGTTCGGAACGACGGTGCCTCTGGCGCCCCCAGGACCGCCGTCGGCGACGGGATCGGCGCCTACATGTCTGACACGGACATGGCTCCTCATCCATTGGCTCTGGAGAAGGCTCCCTTCGGGGAGGAATGTCCGACGGCCACTGGCGTCGGTCCGGACGTTGCCTCGCCCAAGGTGCCGCAGGAGTGCGGGGGACGTTTTCGGATGGAAGGGGTTGCGCCCCAAGGCATGCACTTCCATTCCCTGTAGCTCCTGTACTCCTCGCTCTCTCGGGACAATACTATTTGAATGGCCTGTTGAAATGTCAATGTTGGCTCCGCTAACAACTTTCTCTGGGTGGCCGCATTGTTAATACCGCAAACCAAACGGTCGCGTAACATTTCTGACAAGGTCTCACCATAGTCACAGTACTCCGCAATCCTGCGTAGCCTGGATAGAAAATCGGCAAGGGATTCTCCAGGGGTCCTCTCAGCGGTATTAAACCGGTAACGCTGGACTATCGTGGACAGGGTTGGGTTAAAACGTTGCCCCACTATATTCACAAGTTCATCAAACGTTTTGGTGTCCGGCGCAGCTGGGTACGTAAGGCTACTAATCACCCCAAACGTATGCGGGCCGCAGGCGGTGAGCAATATGACCACCTGGCGCTCGTTTTCAGTGATATTGTTTGCCCGGAAATAGTAACGCATCCATTGTGTGTACTGGTTCCAGCTTCCAGCGCAGCATCAAAAACATCCAAACGTCCGTACAGAGGCATGGTATAATAGAAAACAACTTCCAACCTGTATCCAACAAAAATCCAGGGAGGTGGCTTCAGCAGTATAGACAGCTATTCACTTTAACCTTCGTCGCCAGTTTTGTAAGGGTCACGAAGAATCAAGCACGAGTTTTAAGGATACAAGTAATAACATTTATTTACTAAAGCATATATACATAACAGTAGCAGTAACGTCCCTTGCTGCACACTCCTTCCTGCTGGTTCCTGAACTGGACAGCTTTATTTATACTAGGAGTTTACTAGTGGTTTCTCCGCCCCCCTCATTGGGGAAGCTCATACTCCCACAGGATTGTGGGATAGTCATTAGTCCCCAGCCAATGGTAAGTAGGCAGGTTATAACAGTACCCCACATGTAAAAACCTCTGCTCAATGTATGCCAAGACCAAAATTAAGGCTGGAGTGTCTCCAATTCCTACAGAATTGATCATTAGTGCACACCTGCAACCAGGTTAAGAAACTATTATTCATTTTTGTTCTGGTATTTCATTGTATACTTACAGGGATGATGGCCATGGGGAGGCTGTGGAGCACATTTATGATCAGCTGTTCAGGTGCAGCTCTATGGCCTTGTCTGCCCCTTTGAACTCAAAGCTTAGCTACTCTCCCAGGGGAAGTAGTCTAACCAGATGAACCTTAAGGATAATTAGAAGCTAATTTCTATTGCTAATGGAAATGTATGCAGATTGCTAGTTGCTTATAAATTCCTAACTCTGCTTTAGATGAGGTCACTTTGCAAAATCAGAAACAAAGCAAAAAACAATTGTTTTTCTATCTCCTTTTTCTATGCATTTTCTAAAAGACTGTTAATTCCAGATTATCTTTGATGAAAATGACTTTTAACTAATCAAGTGCCAACATGATACACCCTTGTTATTATTTATAAAGTGTAATGCATTTGGGTGATAATTAGGGATGTAATATTTTGATGTGAGATGGACATGTTCTCAATGCAAAAGCTTGGAGGGAGAAACTACAAATGAAAGCAGAATGGAGCAGGTTCCATTACCTATTATTTGAGAAATAATCTTGGGGTGGGGGGAATCATTCCTCAGTGAGGCCAGAACTAGAGATATTCTATTTATATTCATTCATGTCAGCATTGTTAGGATGGCCAACACTTGCTGCCTCGTCCCAGAGAAGGTGGTGGGGTGCTGCCTTCTTGAAATGCTGCACTCCAAGTGGTGTAGGTGCACCCACAGTGCTGTTAGGGAGGAAACTCCAGGAATTTGACACAGTGATAGTGAAGGAACAGCGATATAGTTCCAAGTCAGGATGGTGTATGGTTTGGAGGGAACCTGCAGGTGGTGGTAGTCCTGTCTGTTTGCTGCCCTTGCCCTTCTAAGCGGTAAAGGCCATTGCTTTGGAAGGGGCAGTCAAAGTTTGAAATTCTCTGAACGTTCATGCCGGCAGGATTCTCCCGTCCTGCTGCAGTGCCTGGAGTTTTGACTGAGTGCTAAATTCTCCATTCTCACTGGCGGCGGTGGTGGGGCGAACTCAGAGTGGCAAATTCCAGCCAAAGGAGCTTTGGTGAGGTTTTGCAATGCATCTTCCAGGTGGTACATATTGCTCCAATTCTGTCATACCGATGGTTGGATTGAATGTTGAAAGTGGTGAATAGGGTGCCAACCAAGGGCGCTGCATTGTCCTGGAAGGTGTTTAGCTTCTTGAGTGTTGATGGAACTGCACTCATCCAGTAAAGTGGAGAATATACCATCACACTCCTGACTCGCATCCTGCAGATTGTGGACAGGCTTTGGGGAGTCAGGAGGTGAGTTACTAGGCACAGAATTCCCAGTTTCTGACCTGCTCTTGTAACCACAGTATTTATACCACTGATCCAGTCAATAGTAACCACTAGAATTGCGATGGTGGGGCATTCAGCAATTGTAATGAATTAGAAGTCAACAGAAGATGGTTAGACTCTCACGTTGAAGATTGCCATAGCTTGATACATCTAAGGTGCAAATGTTGCTTGCCACTTTTCAGCCCAAGCTTGAATGTTGCCTAGGTCTTGCTGTATATGGGCATAGATTGTTGCAGTATTTGAGGACTTGCAAATGATACTCAACACTCTGTAATTATCGGCGCACATCCTCACTTCTAGCCTTATGATAGGGAGGAGGACATTGGTTTATGGAGCTTAGATTCAGGAACAGTGGTATTCCTTTATCTCAGATAAGGAATGAAGACAATCCTGGGTCTGAGGAGGGAAGAAAGGCATTTTTTTTGCCCCAATGCACAAAATTACAAATTTCCAATATTTGCATTTGTTTTGCATATGGTTAGTTATGATGGGTGAATTTTACCTTTTTTTGACAAAGTGCCAACTTTGGTGGGAAAAGCAGTGGGTGTCCTGCTGGCTGCGCTGCCAGATTTTCCCGCCATGTTTTTAAACACTGCCCAAAAAGCGGTTCCATGGTGTCATAATGGAGGCCGGGCTGTGATTGAGAGCGGTACACGAGCAACAACAGCAGAAAGATCTCTCCTTGTTTGACTGCGACGGGTTGTTATATTTTAGAAAAGATGACACTTGCCACCACACGCACACACACATGCTCCGGAGACCCCCACCACGGCAGGTGGTAACACTTAAATTCAATAAATCTGGATTGAAAGTCTCATGAAGACTATGAAAGGATTGTCGTAAAAATCCATCTGGTTCATTAATGTTTCTTGGGGAAAGAAATTTGCCACCCATACCTAGTCTTGCCTCCATGTGACTCCAGATTCACAGCGATGTGGTTGACCCTCAGAAAAAAAACAAGCTACAGAGGTCAAGAGCCATTAGAAATGAACAACAAATACTGGCATTTGCCAGTGATACCCACATGCCATGAAATAATAAAAGGAAATTCAGACTCACAGTAGTACCAGCCTGTATGGCAAACTGAATGAAATATAAGGCCGATGGGAATTTCCAGCCTTATTTTTGTCACAATACCCTTGAGCTACTGAATGGATTTTCAAAAATATTGTAAATAATTTCATCTCTTTACCTCCTTGCTGTTTTATTGGGAGGGGGTGGGTTAGCTCAGCTGGCTCTATAGCTAGTGTGTGATGCAGAATTATGCTGGTGGTGGTTTCAATCCTCTACTGGTTATGGTAATTAATGGAGACCCTGTCTCCTTGCCCTATTTGGGGCAGCACGGTAGCCTTGTGGATAGCACAATTGCTTCACAGCTCCAGGGTCCCAGGTTCGATTACGGCTTGGGTCACTGTCTGTGCGGAGTCTGCACGTCCTCCCCGTGTGTGCGTGGGTTTCCTCCGGGTGCTCCGGTTTCCTCCCACAGTCCAAAGATGTGCAGGTTAGGTGGATTGGCCATGATAAATTGCCCTTAGTGTCCAAAATTGCCCTTAGTGTTGGGTGGGGTTACTGGGTTATGGGGATAGGGTGGAGGTGTTGACTTTGGGTAGGGTGCTCTTTCCAAGAGCCGGTGCCGACTCGATGGGCCGAATGGCCTCCTTCTGCACTGTAAATTCTATCTATGATACTTGCAAAGTGGTGTTCCTCAAGTTATGAGTAGCCAAAATGCCTCCCTCTAATGGAGAGAGATGCTCATGATCCTTTGGGGATATGGCCCGGTATATACATATTGTATTAGGAGCTGTTTACCAGCTGATACTTTTCCCACCTTTTTGTTTTGTTCATTGTTACCTATTCACCTATTAACACTGCTTGTTCTACTGTGATTTATGCCTATTTTAGAAATAAAATATTTGAGTTAGACTTGTCCCTTGTACATGTAAGAATATGTAATGCTTTGAATTGCAATTCTTGAGGCATGACAGTTGGCGCAAGACACAAATCTTTAACATTGCGAGATAAAAACATTGAATGTCACAATCCAGAAAAATACAGTTGCGCAGTCAATGGAAAGTAAAGACGTGTGAAGCATTACCTTTGACAGTCATTTAGGAACTTACCTTTTACACGCACAAGGTTTAATTTGTTTTGAGCCACGTTGAATTATAATTGTTTACTTGATTCAATGATGGGAAAAAAATTATTTTGCAAAATATTTTTTCTTGTATATTTTTAACAGCAAAAAAGGAAACTAAATACTTAGATGTGGTTATTTTTCTGGTGTTTAATCTCTAATAACTTGAAAAGAATAAAAATAACTAATAGCAATCATGCTTACATTGGATATGATGAGCTGTCAACATATCTCTGGATAATTGGACGTCTGCAGCCCTCTGTCAAGCTTGGCATGGTTCTACAGAGGTCCAGTGCCATGGTCCATCAAGGCAGCTGTTGGGTCATATTGGCAACAGCGTAGAACTCACCTTTTGAGCTGACTTTTGTTTAATGGACATTTATTTGGATGATGTGCATTCGCTCAAGAGATGTCTAATTGTGGAGGTTGAATTTTGGAAATCTTTGCCTTTGATGTGACCATCAAAACACACCAAGCCGTGAAAGATGATACCTCCTAATGGACAAGCACCATAGTGCACCAGCACACTGCACCAGTCTGAAGGGCTTTTGCCAAGAACTAACAAAAGGAAAGGTAATTTAGTCCATCAAAACTTATACTTCATGAATTAATACATTTTGTCCAATCAATATAATACACTTAGCTCTCGGTCACCTTTAACTACCATGTAGAAAGAACTTCAAATAAATTAGTCATAGTACTGAATTAGAAAGTCAGTCTAAATATACATGGAGAGCCGTACCAGTTTATCAGCTTTAGTGTTTATCAGGTGGCCCAGCTGATATGCAGTAGTGAAATCCAGCCTTTACGTTGCATGACAAAACTCACATAACTTCTACAAACACACACACAATCAGTAGAAATGATTCAATATCTGGGCTGGTTTAGCACAGGGCTAAAGAGCTGGCTTTTAAAGCAGGCCAGCAGCACGGTTCAATTCCCGTACCAGCCTCCCCGAACAGGCGGCGGAATGTGGCGACTCGGGGCTTTTCACAGTAACTTCATTTGAAGCCGACTTGTGACAATAAGTGATTTTCATTTCATATCTAAGATCAGAATCTGGCTACAAAATATAGCTCCATAGCATCTGTATTTTCATATCTTTCAGTACAGGCTGAGCAGGTCGGTAATTTTGGTGATGGCATTGGTGCATTTGTTAAGCATGTGGGCTGCAGGTATGCAGAGCAAATAGATCATGAGCGAGATTCTCTGACCCCAGGGCCGGGTCGGAGAATCGCCGGGTCGGGCGGGATTCACACAATGCCCGCCCCCTCACCGGTCCACCGATTCTCCGGTGTTATTTTCAGCCCCAGTGTCCCAAACCTTCTCCTGATCTCACATGTTTTTTAAAAAATCTTTTTATTGGCATTTTCAAAATTATATACGTTGCTGTTCGTTTTCATTTATTGTACGGTCACAAAGGTTCCTTCTTAGGTTTCTCTATTTACAGTCTGTTGCCGTCTAGCTGGCTCAGCCTACAATCCTCCCTATCGCCCCCTCCCCCCCCTCCAAATCCTCTCTCCTTGACCCCCTCCCCCTTCCCCCCTTTTTCACTGCTGTTCCCCATTTTTCTTGCTGGGTTTTGCTACCTCACCTTGCTCCCCCCAACACTCCCCGGTCCTTCCTCGCTTTCCTCTATCTATCTTGTCCTGGCTATTTCCCCCTGGCTACTGACTATTTATTTATTTATGTGTTGGCCACAAACAGGTCTCGGACCAGTCGGGTGAATGGCTCCATATTTTGTGGAAGCCCTCTTCCAACCCACGGATGGCGAATTTGATTTTCTCCATTTGGAGAGATTCCGAGAGGTCGGACAGCCAGTCTGCAGCTTTAGGTGGTGCTGCTGATCGCCAACCAAGCAGGATTCTACGGCGGGCGATCAGGGAGGCAAAGGCAAGGCCGGGCCTCCTGGGCACCGTTCGCATCTATCCTCCACCTCCGGGAACAACCTGCTCATTCAGGTTCTGGTCAAGTGTGCTCTATGTACCACTTTTAGCTGCATGAGGTTGAGCCTCGCGCATGTGGAGGTAGAGTTGACCCTGTATAGTGCTTCGCTCCTGAGTCCACAACCTATTTCGAACCCCAAGTCTTCCTCCCATTTCCTCCTTGTGTCCAGTTCTGTGTCGGCCCTCTCTCGCAGTCGTTCGTACATGTCACTACAGTTCCTCTGCTAGGATGTCTGCGTCCAGTAGCTCTTCTAATAATGTCTGTCGTGGTGGTCGCGGGTATGGCCTTGTCTTCTTCCGTTGGAAGTTTTTAAGCTGCAGGTATCTGAGTTTGTTGCCTTTAGCTAGTTGGAATCTCTGCGTCAGTTCTTCCAGTGTTGTGACCCTACCGCCAGTGTCTAGGTCCCTGACTGTCAATGTCGCCCCATCCTGTCTCCACCTTTTGAAAGTGGCGTCGGTGAGTGCTGGTGCGAATCTGTGGTTATTGCAGATGGGGGCTTTGTCGGACATTTCGGTCAGTCCGAATTACTGCCGTAGTTGGTTCCATGGAGCTAATACTCTCCATGATCTCTCCCAGTTCTAATGGTGCTCCCAGGCCCTGTTTTCTGTCCACCCCACAACTGGTATGTCCAGTCCATCGAGGAACTGTTTCATCCCCGAGTCCTCTGGTGGGGGCTCTGAAGTGCACAGTCCCCGGTAAAAGTCTTCAAAGGTCTTGTTAACCTTGTCTGGGTCTGTTTCTAGCGTGCCTCTGTTGTCCCTAATTTGTGCAATCTCTCTGATGGCTGCCTGCTTTCTCAGCTGGTGCGCTAACAAGCGGCTGGCTTTGTGTCCATGTTCGTATAGGGTCCCCCGTGCCTGGCGGAGTTGGTGCACTGCTTTCCTTGTGGAGAGCAGGTTAAAGTTCATTTGTATCTTGTATATTTTTAACAGAAAAAAAGGAAACTTTTTTCTTTTGATCTCACATGGTTGATCATGCATTCCGTAACAGGAAGGACCCTCCACCAGCTACGCCACCCCCTCCCCACCACCACCAGAGCTTTTTAAAGGGATCATTAGCCATCTTCATATTCAATACTGATTGATTTCTACTGGTTCTGTCTGTGTTTGTAGAAGTCATGTGACTTTTTGTAAGTCTGCTGCATGTAGCAGCAGAGTCTGCTGTTGATGGTAGCGATGTTTGAATGTTGTTAGACTTTCTTTAGTCACTTCTTAGGTTGCCATAACAAATAAGGAGGAAATGTGGGAGAAGGGAACCTGGAGACGGGGATATCTTGGAGCGTGGGGACTCCAAGAAAGGAGCGAGAGCTCACTGTCTCCATGGGGATTGTGCACTCTGGAGGAGACTGTATTGAATTTGATTGAGAAATAGTCAAAGTCCTCCAGATGATGACAACATGTTTATTGATTAATACATAATAAACTAGTGAGTTCTTTCATTTCAATACTAAACTATTAAAACAAATAAGTAAGTTTAGGTTAAATTAACAATCATGATAGTACTCTATACTCTGATCTGATCACATCTTCACTCTAGCTCGAGGAGGATTATCCGACCCTCCGCGCCGAAATCGCGCCTGGCGCAGGCGCGGAGAATAGCCATTTACGCCGGAAATCCTGAGCGACGGCTCTTTCGCGATTCTCCGCAGACCCACCGGTCGCACGTGCGCGGTCAACACGGCGCCGGTCCCGCGGCGATTCTCCGCAGTCGACCGGCCGAACTCCCGCTGGTGTGGTTCACATCTGGTACCACCTGGTGGGAGCTGGGACCCACGGCCTCGATGGCGGTCTTGGTGGGGGGGCGGGGGGAATCGGACTCTGGGAGGGGCCTCAGCAGTGGCCAGGCCCGCAATCGGGGGCCACTGATTGGTGAGCCATCGTGATCTGGGGGGACCTACCTTACTCTGCGCCAGCCCGCTGTGTGGCTCCGCCATGTTGGCGGCGCCCGCGCCGAGGTGCACTGCCGCGCGCATGCGCAGACCCACATGTGGCCGCGCGGTCTGGGCAGCAGGGCCCCGCCGACAGCCAGAGCTGCGGGATGCACGCCGGGGCTCTGCTAGCCATTGGAAAACGGAGAATCACTCCAGACTTTCGAGGAAAAAGTCCTGAGTGATTCTCTCACGTTTTCCGGCGGGCGTGGGGCATAGTCCCCAAAAAGGAGAATCCAGGCCCTGTTCTCCACACACGCACTAACTAAAGAAAGAGTGGGAAACTCCATTTATAGGTCCTGTTAGTGTTGCCATCTAGTGATCATCTGTACTGACTTTACATTAACTGAACACGTATTAACACATACAGAGATCACTACATACCCCCTTTTTTTGTGTTACACTTTTCTATTTACATAAAAAAATGAAAATTGTACATGAGTATGCATAGTACAGCAAATTATGAATCACTTAAAAGTTCATAAAATCATACGATTTGGTTTTCTTCTCCGTCTTGTAGATCTTCTCAGTTTGATCGGAGAGGCAGAAACTTTAATGTTCTGTTGTTCTCATTGAACAGATTGTTGTTTTTGTGCATGTATGATTAGAGATTGGTTTAAGTTTAGATCTGGAAAAATTGGTTTGTGAACTTGAACTTTTAAAAGATCACATTGATTTCTTATAATCAGTCCACTGTCTGACATTTTGATGAGATAGGATCTAGGTGAAATTTGTCTAAGAACCATAGCAGTGTCAGACCAGCCTCCATCAGGAAGTCTGATTCTTACATCATCTGCTACAAGAGGTTTTCGTGTTTTTGCATGTTGGTCGGAGTAGTTTCTTTATTTCTCATGTTGATGATGAATTTTCTTCAAAATATGTAGTTGATCAGGATCATCAACATGAATTTGAGGTAATGTTGTTCTAATGTCGCGATTATACAACATCTGAGCAGATGATAAGCCTGAGTTCAATGGAGAGGCTCTGTAGGGTATTAAAGCTAAGTGGAAATCCGATTGAGAATCTCTAGCTTTACTCAACAATTGTTTTACAATATGTACACCTTTTTCCACCTTTCCATTTGATTGTGGAAAATGAGGACTTGGCGTATCGTGACTGAAATTGTATGTTGTTGAAAATTCTGTCCATTCCCAGCTTGCAAAGCACAGACCATTATCTGACATAACAGTTTGCGGTATGCCATGTCTCGCAAAAAATTCTTTCCATGCTTTGATCACAGCTGTAGAGGTGAGATCAGGTAGTCTCATTACTTCTGGAAAATTGGAAAAGTAGTCAATCACAGGAATATAGTCTTTTCCAAATGAATGAAATAAGTCTGTTCCTACTTTCACTCATGGTAACGTAATAATGTCATATTGTTGTAATGTTTCTTTGCATTGAGATGGTTGATGTTTCTGACATGTTGAACGTAACATAATCATTTCCACAATGACCTTGCTAATACCTGGCCAGTACACAGCTTGCCTAACTCTTCGTTTGCACTTCTCGATGCCGAGATGTCCTTTATGAAGTTTGCTTAGCATTTCTGACCTGAGACTGTCTGGAATGAAAATTCTATCATTTCTCAATAGTATGCCATCTAATGTTGTCAGTTCAGCTTGTATACTTTGGTATTGTGGACAGTGTCCTTTGGCCATCCATGCTGTAGATGATGGATTACTCTACTTAAGGTTACATCCTTCTGTGTTTCTCCACGTATCTGCTTCAGTTTTTGATCTGATGCAGGAAGTGTTTCCCTGAATAGTTGTAAATGAGCGTCTATATCATTGATTGATTCCATCAGTCGAATTTCTGTGTTGATAGATCTCAAAAATGTGTCTGCAATAACTAACTCTTTATGGGGCAGCACAGTGGTGCAGTGGGTTAGCCCTGCAGCCTCACGGCGCCGAGATCCCCGGTTCGTTCCCGGCTCTGGGTCACTGTCTGTGTGGAGTTTGCACATTCTCCCCGTGTTTGCGTGGGTTTCGCCCCCACAACCCAAAAATGTGCAGGCTAGGTGGATTGGCCACGCTAAATTGCCCCTTAATTGGAAAAAATGAATTGGGTACGCTAAATCTATTTTAAAAAACTAACTCTTTACCAGGAGTATAGATTAGAGTGAAATCATATCTCTTTAATTTCATCATCATTCTCTGTAATCTAGGGGTCATATCATTGAGATTTTTATCAATGATATTTCCGAGAAGTCAGTGGTCAGTTTCAACTGTGAATTCAGGTAGACGATAAACATAATCATGAAATTTCGAAATACCAGTTACGGGTCCTAAGCATTCTTTCTCGATTTGCGCATATCTGCACTCTGTTATTGTCATGGCTCTTGATGCATATGCAATGGGAACCCAGTTGGTGTGGTCGTCTTGCTGGAGTAAGACTGCACCTATGCCTTCTTGATTTGCATCAGTCAAAATTTTCATGGGCTTCGTTGAATCGAAGAAGTTCAAGCTTGGAACCTGTATTAGTTGCTGTTTAAGGTCCAGTCATTTTGCATTGTGACATGGTGTCCACTCAAACACAGTGTTTTTCTTTATTAATTGACGTAGCGCAATAATTCTGGAAGATAGATTAGATATGAACTTCCCTCGGAAATTGACAAAACCAAGAAACCAGCTTTCTTGTCTTTTGGTTGCTGCATTTTCTTAATGGCTTCAATCTTCTCTTCGTCTGGTTTGATACCATTGGCTGTGATGTTATCACCATGAAAGGTTAATGATGAAGTTGCAAATGTGCACTTTGATTGGTTAAACTTTAAACCATACTGATGTCTGCGCTTAAATACTTTCCTGAGCCTTGCAATGTGCTCTTCTTCAGTGGTAGACCAGATAATGATGTTGTCCACAAAGACTCGGACACCATCAATGTTCTCGGTCATCTGCTCCATAATTCTATGAAAAATCTCTGATGCAGAGATGATCCTGAAGGGCATCCTATTAAAGCAGTACCTTCCAAAAGACATGTTGAATGTACAGAGGAGCTTGCTTGAGTCGTCAAGCTGAACCTGCTAGAAGCCTTGTGAGGCATCGAACTTCGTGAAAATTTTTGCATTTGTCATTTCCGAAATAATTTTTCTCTTTTGGGAATAGGATAATGTTCTCAACGTATATTCTTGTTAAGATCCTCAGGATCCATGCAAATTCTGATATCCCCTGATGTTTTTTTCACACAGACCAGGGAACTAATCCAATCGGTCGGCTGTGTTACCTTGGATATGTTTCCTTGAGATTGCAATCTCATTAGTTCTTCTTCTAATCTTTCTCTTAGAGGCGCTGATACTCTTCTGGGTGGATGGATGATAGGCGTCGCATCCTTTTTTAGCAGAATTTTGTATTGATATGGCAATGTGCCCATACCATGAAAAACGTCAGGGTATTCACTGAGCAACTGTTGAAGGTCACTTCCTAATCTTGATGTCTCAGGTGTGTTCATGAAGATCCTCTGAATCAACTGGAACTCCTTGCATGCCTGAGCACCTAATAACAATTGTCATCCACAATCTCAAAACGCAATGTTCTCTGAATGTCTCTGTTGAGAGCTGGTAAATGACATGAACCATGTGACACAATCTGATTGCCATTCTAATCCTTAAGTGTGCATTCCGCAGGTAAAATCTTGTAATCCCCTTGGATGGATGATAAATCCTGACAGTTGAGCAAATTGGCAGAAGCGGCAGTGTCCAGTTTAAGAACTATAGGGCTGGTGTTAATATGCACGGCCGCTGTCCATTCGTTGTCATTACTAATGATGTTTGCTTTATGAGGAATCTTCTTTGTTGCATGAAGATCTTTTATCGTTACTTGAAGATCTGTCTTCGTTGATGCTTCAATGACTCAAAAAAAAGTGTTTTCCAAAGAAAAACTTTCACCTTTCACCACAAAGAAAAACTTTCACAAATTTATTCTTTCATGTTTTTCAATTGATCTTACATTATAAAACTTTTTCTGTGTGGTTGGGAGAAGATTTGCTGATGATTTGCACTGAGAAGTAAGGTGGTTTAATCTTGAACACTTTAAACAGCGTTTTCCTTGAGCAGGACAATTCCCCTTTAAGTGGGCGTTACCACATCTGTAGCACGTCATGATGTCGTCTCTCTGACTCATGAGTGACAGTCGTGCATGCGCAGACTTCTTTTTTGGAGTCTCGTATTTCAGTACAAACTGCGCATGTCCCGAGTTGGAATGGGCGCGCGCAGGATAGTGCCGTCTTGAACGTGCTTCTTTGCTGCCTGCGAAATCATTTTAACTTTCTCAACCTCGTGGTGGACCTCCGCGCCATTTTCTCGTGGATAAAGTTCAAAGTATTGGTTTTTGCTCTGCTCATTTGAAATGCATTTTTCAATAGCAATTTTTGAAGTTAAATCATTTTGCCATAATAGAGCTTCTCTCAGACTTTTGTCCATCATTCCATAAACGATCTGAGGCCGGATTCTCCACCCTGCCACGCCACATTTCTGCCCCACCCGCCGGCGAGATCCTCCGGCTGGTCAATGGGGTTTCCCATTGTGGGGCAGCCCGTTGGGAAACCCCCGGGCGCTGGCAAAACGGGGAAACACGCCGGCAGAGAATCCCGCCCCCTATCTCTGATTCGAGAGTCGTGCAAATCAACAAAGTTACAAGTCTGGGCTCGAAGTTTAAGATCAGTGATAATGCTAGTGATGGATTCTCCTTTCTTTTGTAAATGCTTGTGAAATCATAGAATTTTTAAATAGAATTTGCAGTGCAGAAGGAGGCCATTCGGCCCATCGAGTCTGCACCGGCCCTTACAAAGAGCACCTACTCAAGCCCACATATCTACCCTATCCCCGTAACCCAGTAACCCCCACTTACACTTTTTGGACACTAAGGGCAATTTAGCATGGCCAATCCACCTAACCTGCACATCTTTGGACTGTGGGAGGAAATGGAAGCACCGGAGGAAACCCACGTAGACACGGGGAGAACGTGCAGACTCCACACAGACAGTGACCCATCCGGGAATCGAACCTGGGACCCTGGAGCTGTGAAGCAACTGTGCTACTCATTATGCTACCGTGCTGCCCTATCAGAATAACTCCAATATTTCATTGGTTTGCCTTTTGCAATGATCATCAAATTTTACGACAATCATCCCGAATTTACTTTCATCTTCGCCTTCAGCAAAAGTGAATGAATTATAAATTTTGATAGTTTGCTGACCTGCCAGGGACAGAAGCAAAGCTATGCGTCCAGCATAAATCGTGAGCTTCTAAATGGAACGGAATTGTTGTTTAAATAACTTCCAATTAAGATTTAAGTTACCGGTAATCTTCAGATGTCTGTGAGCCTGCACTTGGTCCATCGAATCGATTTGCTGTCAAGGATCCGATGACTTTCACAGTTGAACAGTCAGTATCGGAACTTTATCTTTTCTTTTCTAATTTTCTTACTAGTCTTTCTTAAAGCTTGTTTTTACCAGGTACCATGTCATATTACTGTATTGCAATATAAATATTACTCTTTTTGTCTTGCTGAGTTGTATTGAATTCTGATGAGAAATAGTCAAAGTCTTCCAGATGACGACAAAATGTTTATTGAGTAATACATAATAAACTAGAACATAGAACATAGAACACAGTGCAGAAGGAGGCCAATCAGCCCATCGAGACTGCACCGACCCACTTGAGCCCTCACTTCCACCCAATTCCCATAACCCAATAACCCCTCCTAAACTTTTTGGTCACTAAGAGCAATATATCATGGCCAATCCACCTAACCTGCACGTCTTTGGACTGTGGGAGGAAACCGGAGCACCCGGAGGAAATCCAAGCAGACACGGGGAGAACGTGCAGACTCCGCACAGACAGTGACCCAGCGGGGAACTAGTGAGTTCTTTCACTTCAATACTGAACTAGTAAAACAAATAAATAAGTTTATATTAAATTAACAATTATACTAATACACCATACTCTGATCTGATCTGATCTGATCACACACACACACTAACTAAAGAAAGAGCGGGAAATTCCTTTTATAGGTCCTTTTAGTGTTGCCATCTAGTGATCATCTGTCTGTACTTACTTTACATTAACTGAACATGTATTAACACATACAGAAATCACTACAGTGAGAAAGAAACAAAGAGAAGCAGACAGAGAATTCCAGCTGTGAAGGGACAGTGCCCCTTGTGGTCCAAGCAGGTGAGGGACCTGCTCCTGAGCAAGAGTCAGCACAAGACAGTCAACAACAGCAGCCAGTCCATGGTAGAAGACACTATCCTGAATTTCCTTCACACACTATGCCTCATGAAGGAAATAGTGACCTCCCTTTGTGAATTGCCATCTGGGGAGATCAGATCAACTTGTGTTGGTGACTCCCCTATGCCTGACACTCTCAAGATGACTGTGGCCTTGAATATTTATGCCGTGGAATCATTCCAGGCAGCAGCAAGAGACTTTCACAGCATATCGCAAGCTTCAGCTCACTATGGCATTAAGGTAGAGATAGATGCAATGTTCAGGGAAGCACATTACTTTATTTCATTCACCTCAGACAAGGTTCATCAGGACAGTAGAGGTTTTGTATGTATTGCTGAATTCCCCAAAGTTCAAGGAGTCATTGATTGTAGTTTTGTGGCCACCAAAGCTTTATCTGGACAACTGGGAGGATTTGTGACTGGAAAAGTTTCATTCCATCAATGTTCAACTTATGTATGACCACCATCAAAGGATCATACAAGTGTGCGCCCACTATCCTGGAAGTAGTCACAATTCTTACATCATGAGGCACTCCCAGGTGTCATGGATGTTTTGTCAACCAGAGCCATTGGCGGGTTTGCTTCTTGGAGGCAAGAAGTGCCTGCTGAAGATATGGCTCATGGTCCCAGTGAGAAATCTGTGGATGGAGGCTGAGATGTGGTACAGTGAGAGCCATGCAATAGCCAGGGCCATCAATGAGAAGATATTGTTCTGCTTTAAGCAAGAATTTGCCGCTTAGGCCATTTTGCGGCTCTTGTCTCACTCATTGACTTGGTTTGCTGTGCCTTACATCATGGCTGATCCAATTCAATAGCCTAATCCCACTTTCCCCCATATCCTTTACAAGCATTATATGTTTTCAAGAAGCAGTTAGGGAGAAGGGGATGAAAGAATATGGGGTAAGCGGGATTAGGCTATTGAATTAGATGATCAGCCATGATCATAATGAATGGCAGAGCGGGCTTGACGGGCCAAATGTGCAGACTGTGAGATGTAGGTGTGAGGCTTCAGTTTGAGAGTGAAGCGAAGCTTGCATTGACTCTGATCGAATCTGCTCACATTACCTTCTGCATTTGTCTGAAGGCTCTCCAGTAAAACTATAATCATAGAATGGCAGCAGTACAGAACAAGGCCATTCAGCCCATTGCGTCCCTGCCAGCTCTCTGCAAGAGCAAATGAAAGAATTCCATTGCTCCTTACTTTTCCCTGAGCCCTGCAAAGCTTTTCTCTTCGAGTGCTTCCCCAATTCCATTTAATAGCCATGATTAAACCTGTCTCCACCACCCTCTGAGGCAGTGCATTCGAGAGTGGATAGAGGACCTCTCTGCTTCTGTCAGCTTCTTGCATCAAGGCCTTTAGTGCCAACTCTGAAAGCTTTGGGGCATGACCCCTCCCTTGTTGCGCTGTTACTCATTCTTCTTGCGGGTCAGATTCTCTTCCTCAGCCACTTTCAGCACCTGCGTAGCCAGAATACGCATCCCAGTTAAGAGTTGCATTCTGACTTTAAGAAGCACAGGTTAGTTTTCAGTGATACTAGTCTGTGATTAACATTGGACCCCTGCTAAAGGTCCAGTCACTCAGCAGAATGTGTCGAGCTTGGCTACACCTCAGTATTATTTAGATTAGCATGCAGCACAAAGTCTGCATGCTGCTTGAATTGCAATGAATATGTGTGTGAGAGTTGTGATCCTTGCACCTGTTTTCTTTTGGTCTTATCCAATCTCTCCTCTTATGTGTTTTACCCACTCTACATTGGGAAGATAGTTGCAAAACGCAGTGGCAAAACGCAGTGGCATCGTGGGACCAGTGTGACATCGTGGGACCCACCTGAGCTTTCCCCACCTGAGTTGACACTGTCAGAGAATGAGAAAATTCCACCTTGTGTTTTCATTTCCAAAATCTAAATCATTAATATAAATGTGAAGAACAGTTTTCTGAACTGAGGTACCCTCAATAATGACGCTTAGAGTGGAAACGGTAAAGAAGGCTTTAATAGACTAAGAACTATGCTAGAGCTGAGACATGTGCTAACTGCTGCACAGCCAACAAGGCAGCCCCTTATATATGGCTCACAGATGGGCGGAGCCAGAGGCGGAGTCCCCAGGGTTCCAAGCCCGGTCTTAAAGGGGACATCACCTTACATGATGACAAGGCAGTAACCGTTCATCACACAAACACTGATCCATGTGGAACACCACCACTGCCACTCTGAATAACTATCATTTAACCCCTGCACTCTGTTTCTGCTTCTTAGTCAGCTGGTTAGCTATTCTGCTCCTTGGCTCCTGACTCTGGATTCTCTGAACTTATTCATTGGTCTATTTTTGCGATCCCCATTGAGACTGATAAGTTTTAAAAGAGATATGGGGCTGGATTCTCTGATTTTCAGGCTGTGTCCGGAGGATCCGTGGCATTTTACGTCAAATAAATTGGCGCCACCCCAGCACCGATCCTCCGACAAGTGAGGGGCTAGCAGCAGTGACATGTAAAACGGCCGGCCTCCACAACAAAAACGGGCGAAGAATTGCCGGGTCCATGGCCGCGCATGTGCACAGTGACAACCCTGCAGTGGGCGTGCCGCACAACATGGCGTCGGCTGTGCGCGGACCCGACCTGCCAGATAGTGCCCCATGGACACCACCTCGTCACACCCTGGACACCACCTCGTCACACCCTGGCCACCACTCATCAGTCCCCCCAGCCCTCACTGAAGCCCCACCCCCCGGGCAGAAGCACGGCTCCCGCCCGACTGTAGTGGTGCTGGGCACCGTCCGCAGCCGCCACACCAGGGTCCCGACTGCTGAGACCAAGGGCGGGATTCTCCGTGAATCGGCGCGATGGCCCGAGCCCGGCGCCAAAAACGGCACGAATCACTCCAACGTCGGGCCACCTGAAACGTCGCAAATTCTCCAGCCAGGAATGGGCTAGTAGTGGCGTGACGCCATTCGCGACGGCATCACCCGTCACGGACCCGCGCGCTGTCAGTGACGCCTCACATCGTCACTGCACAAAAGATGCCCCCCCACTCGGAGACCCGGCAAAATGCCCGCCGGCCGCGCAGCGCCAAGTGAGACCCCCCACTGCCAGCCCCTCTTTCCCCCATATCCCCCCGACCCCAAATCCCCTTCCCCCATATCCCACTTTCCCCCCTTCCCCCATATCCCCCTTCCCCCATATCCCCCTTCCCCCATATCCCCTTCCCCCATATCCCACTTTCCCCCCTTCCCCCATATGCCCCTTCCCCCATATCCCCCATATCCCCCTTCCCCCATATCCCCCTTCCCCCATATACCCCCTTCCCCTATATCCCCCCATATCCCCCCTTCCCCCATATGCCCCTTCCCCATATCCCCCTTCCTCCTATCCGCCCTTCCCCAGAACCCGCCTTCCCCCTTATCCCCTTCCCCTACATCCCCCAATATCCCCCCTTCCCCCATATCCCCCCTTCCCCCATATCTCCCTTTTCCCCATATCCCCCATACCCCCCTTCCCCCAGATCCCCCCAATCCCCCCTCCCCCATATCCCCCCTTCCCCCATATGGGGGAAGGGAGATATGGGGGGAGGGGGGATTTGCGGGGAGGGGGGATATGGTGGAAGGGGGGACAGACCCAGCCCATCAGGCATACAACGCTGCCAGTAAGTTCCAGGGTGGCCAGAGCCAGGGACGGACGCCGCCCACATCTAGTGCGAGTGCGGCGACGCCTGCGGGCCATGCCCAGCCACGAGGAGGGCAGCCACGGCACCAGGCCTCCATCGCAGCCGACCCAGGACACTGACGCACAGGACACTGACACACAGGACCCGAACACACTGGACCCTAACACACAGGACACCAACGTCCAGGACACTGACGCACACAACACCCACACACAGGGGACGGATAGATAGGAATCACCACTCCAGGGGACCCCGGACTTCGGGTCGGATGAGGAGCATGACACAAGGCCACTGCTATCTCCTACACCCTCCACCATCGCAGAGACACTCACCTCGGTTGGGCACTTCAGCGATGAGGCGTCTGGGACACTAACTGGCGCGCACAACACAGCCGTCCCGGTACAGCAGGTGGAGGCAGGAGCAGCCGAGGGGCTGAGCGGTCGGAGGGCAGCCCGGCTCAGGCAACCATCTGCCGCCCAGACAGGTCCCGGGTTCCTGGAGTTACCTCACCCACCCACAGACCCGATGCAGTCACGGACCAAGGGACGACCGAAGGGGGTGACGGCCGGCTTGCGGAAGCTGCAGATGAAGGTGGAGGAGTCCACCTGTGTGCAGGAGCAGGTAGTGGTGCCAGTCATGCGTGCCACCCATGCTGACACCGCACAGGTGCCGTCCGCGGTGGAGGCACTGGGTGCCTGTGAGGCAGCAGAAACAGATGGGAATCCTCCCAGGAGGACTACAGAGAGCAATCACACAGTTGTTGCCCCAGACATGGGTCGCAGTATGCAAGGTGTGGGGCTTTCCGTGCAGGCAGCGTCCGTGGCCCAGGACATGGCTGCCCTCTCACAGGCAGCCATGAGCCAGAGCCAGCAGCAGATCGCAGAGGCGCTCAACGCCGTGGCACAGTCCCAGCAGGCCATGGCCCAGTCTCAGGAGGCAGTGGCCCAGTCTCTGCAGGCCACCGCTGAGGGCGTCGGCGCCATTGCCCAGCTGCTGGCCGGCGTCACCCAGATCCAGACAGGGATGGCCAACTCTCTGAGCTCCATGGCTGCAAACCTGCAGACTCTTGTTGATACCAGGGCAGGCCTCCAGGACTGGCAGCATCAGGTGTCGGGGGGCGTCGGGTGCTCGGTCCGTTCGCATCCCCGACCCATGTAGAGGCCCGGGGGCCATCATGCACCCCGAGGGAGGAGGACAGGCTGGCAGCTCGCCATCCCAGTCGCCCGAGTTGCAGCCTGGCCCATCTAGGCCGGGCCGCACCAGGAAACGGACGCCAAAGGGGTCGCTAGTCACAGGGCAGGAATCACAGGAGTCCACCTCCAGTTCTGCAGTACCATCGGGGAACCACCTTGACGTAGTCATAGGGCCCGTAAGGCCAAAAAATTAGACACTGAGTAAGTTGGCACGGGTGCAGGGCACAGATTAGTTCAGTGGCTAGGACATGTGTATGAACTGTTTGTTATTAAAATCACTTTCACACCTACAGAAGCTGCCTTTGTGCTCTGTCCGATGCGTGCGGGGGTGTGGTGTGAGGTGAGCGCCAGTGGTGTGTGAGGGGTGATAGAACGTCGGCCTCAGGTGAGTGTGCCCCCCACTCCCCCTGAGTCGCCCTCGCCATCCCCCTGGGCAGACGACGGGACCGTGCGCTGCAGTGTCACAGCCGCATGCAGGGACGGTCTGGGTGGAGGGTGGTACTGTGGCCATGGGTCAGACATTGTCCAACGATGTAGAGCCCAGAGCTCATCGCAGAGCGGGTTGTCATCATCCTCCATGGCCTGCAATAAACACGCTTCCACCGGCGACCGTGTGAGCCCGGCCCGTTGTGCCGCAGGCACAGAATGTGCAATGGAGGGCTGGTGTGCATGCGGGTGGGGTGAGGGTGGTTGGTGTTGGGTCGGAGAATCCCGCCCCATGAGTCAACCGCGCGGTCAGGAACTCGGCCCATCAGGTGCGGAACATCAGGGATGGGCCTTCAGGTGACATCCTAAGGTCGTCCCAACTGCGTGTGGCGTGCTCCTTGATGACTCCATTTTGGAGGGGGCAGAGCGTGCGAAAACAGGCGCCGCCCCCGATTCCATCGTAAAAAGGGATTCTTCGCCCGATCGCCGATTATGAATTTGGCTTGGGGAACGGAGAATCCCGCCCATGAGTTTACCAGTGACTAATGCAAACACTCACCCAAAATTTCATGGGCTGGATTCTCTGTTTCAGCGACTAAGTGCCGGCTGAAGTGGAGAACTCGCGGGCGTTTTACAACGGCAAAATCGCCGCCGAAACCTAGCAGTAGCGCCGGGTGGAACTTCCGGCTCCCGCGCCGAGAACAGCCGGTGAATGGCCGGGTCCCGTGGCCATGCATGCGCCTCCGCCGACCTGCAGCGGTCGTGCCGTGCAACATGGCAGCGGCCATGCGCGGCCCGACCCACCGTCTGCGACCCCCAGGCCACCCATGGCCACTCCCCACCAGTCCCCCCAGCTATTGTGGGAGCCCTCCCAGCCAGCGGCACGGATCCTGGCTGAGTGTGGCGGCGCTGGACACAGTCCGCAGCCGTCACGCCGGGTTCCCAACTGCTCAAACAACACGTCAACCGTGTGGTCGGCAACTCGACCCATCGGGGACAGAGCATCGTGGTAGGGCCTTCCGATGACGTGCCAATGCTGTTCCAATGGCGTGCGGTGCGTGACGCGATTACACCACTTCCGTGGGGGTGGAGCATGACTGACTGGCGTCAAACCGGCGCCGGCACCGATTTGGGCGTCGGAATGGATTCTCCGCCCAATCGTCGATTAAAATATCGGCATCGAGCAACAGAAAATCCCGCCCCCGTCTTCAGAATGTTACCTTAACAAATAAACTAAAATTGAGTTTGACAAAATATTGTTTAGGAGGCAACTGATGAACTAAACTGGAGAAAAGGTATTTTCTATTAACATCTTAACAGGACTGAAACCCCACACCACATGTATACATTACCATGCGCTCTCGTCTTCTGGTTAAAGTCCCAAGCTCCCCCTGGCTTTAACAGGATCTCATCTCCTTGCCCCACAAGGGTGAATTTTCCAGTGTTCTTTGAAAGGAAGTCCCCTTCACTTGCTCACAGCCTTCTGGACTTAACATTGAGTTTGACAACTTCAGACTGTGAACTCTCTCTTCCACCTTCACCTCAGTTTAATTTCTATTATAATTTAAATTTCATTTCTTCCATCGATCTGTTGTTCCCTCACCATTGTCTAAACTCCCCCATCCCACCCCACTCAGGCCATCTGTTCCCTGTTCCAAGTTGTCCTTTGACACACTGCTTACCTTTGTTCTGCCTTTAACACATTCTAATCTCTTTGTGTGCCACTATCAGCACCCTTCTTTGCCTTAATCAACTCCATTTAAATTCCCTTTGTCTTTCTGTCCATGACAACTTTGTCAATCTTCACCTATCGCTGACCCGCTATCCAGCCCCACAGCTCCATGCCCCCACCCCCCACAACAGTATAAACCTGAACCTATTTCCAGTTCTCTCCAGCTTTGACAAAGAGTCATACAGACTCAAAAAAATAAGTGCCTCCTCACTCCACAGGTGCTGTCAGACCTGCTGAGATGGTCCAGTAATTTCTCTTTACAGTTTAGATTCCAACATTTGCAGTAATTTGCTTTAATCTCCTTCACTTAACCCTTCCAACAGAAAAGTACCCTCTGGTTATTTTGTGGTCCTCAACTCTTCAAATTGGGAATCCATCCTCACTCACACTCTGATTGGTGGTTCGTGAAAAATCAGGCCTTTTTTCTTGCCTCGCATAGCATGACCTGTTGTGAATCTTCTTCCCCAAATCTCTTGGTCTGACTGACCCTGAAAGGCTCAGAATCTGGACAGGAATATCAGTTGTCTCCTCCTTTGTGTCCAGGTGTTGAAAGGTGCAATTGACTTTCAATAAATTTAGATTTGGGTTTTTGTCTCCATAACCAGCAGGTCACATGGGCTTGACTCTGGATGGATTTTTTAGGACATCACATGCCCCTCTCCAAACAATCCCACCTTGAATTGAAAGAGACTATTTAAGATATCTCCCAAAGTCCAGCAGTAATAATACTATTATGTGATAACTTATCGAATGCCTTTTGAAAATCTAGATAGATAGCATCTACTTTCTCTGTTACTTCTTTGAAAAATCTCACCTCACTCTCAAACTGCATGCCTCCCACCCACATTTCACAGCCTGCACAAACTATCAGCAATTCAACCATGACAGCTTCATCATCCAAACAGATTGCACCATACTGACTGACATACTTCCCTCTCTCTTAAGGACCAAGTGGCACATGGATGGCAGCAGGTAAAAGTGGTGACAAGCATGGTTGCTTGCCCTTATTCTCATGGAGGAGATGGGCCATGTACCATTGGATCCTTCACCAATGGGGCTGTGGTCAGTAATGCAGCTGACCAGATCGATGATATGGTTGCATGCTGGGCAGTACACATTCTATCGATTCAGGCAGCCTTGCTTTGAGTGTGCCCTACGACCGCAGGTGCAACAACTGTGTGATTGCTCTCTGTAGTCCTCCTGGGAGGATTCCCATCTGTTTCTGCTGCCTCACAGGCATCGCCATCACTCCTTATCTCGTGTGTCTGATTGTTAACTTGGCAGCGGGTGGGTCACGTGAGCATTGTCCATGGGGAAACCAGTTCTCCCTTGTGGGGATCATCCGACACTAAGAACTCTGTGACCCATGGATCCCTGGAGTTTCTGGGCCCCTTTCTCAGCATTCTCACTGGGACACTGCCCACCCTACTTGCTGAGAGGCAGTTATCTGTCAGTCACCCTAGGTCTGTTTAGTGGCACAAGGGTGTACATTGTATTCTTCTGTTTGAAGCGTAAGCAGGGTGAGTCACCCTGGTTAGCTGAGGTCTGTATAAAAGACAGACAGAAAGCGCACTCAGTAAGCTTTGCACAGGTGAAGGAGACACAGCCTGAGTGAGACACATCCAGAGTGGGAATTGGAACTTGGTAATTTGGTGCAGTGAGGAAATTTGGTGCAGAGTGAGAGAAGGTGCTTTTCCCCTACTGTTTTGTTCTCTTTCTTCTGGCCTGTAACTTTTAATCTGCAGGGAGAGAACCAGAGAGTATCCTGGGAAGGTAGTGATTTTAATTTTAATTTTTATTACCTTTTCAAATTGTGTGTGGGGGGAAACTGAAGTGACATCACAGTAAAACTGTGACCTGATTGGCTGGTTGGGAATCTGCACTAAATTTAAAAATTAAACGTTGTTAAACTAATTAAACATAATTAATTAATTACTTAATTATAATTTAGAGAGGTATCTAGGCCAGATATCAGAGAGTACTGTATTTAGCTTTCACATTTGTAGTACAAATCTAGTGCTAGGAAACATAGAGTTAACAGTAACTTTTTAAATAACATTTTTCAATTTAATTTACTAATTAATTAACGCAATGTAAATTAGAGGGGTGCAGTGCTCTGACTGTGAGATGTGGCAGGTCCGGGAGGCTTCCAGACTCCCGGATGGCTTAATCTGCAGAAAGTGCACCTAACTGGAGCTCCTCACAGACCGCATGGTTCGGTTGGAGCAGCAGTTGGATGCACTTAGGAGCATGCAGGTGGCGGAAAGCGTCATAGATAGCAGTTATATAAATGTGGTCACACCCAAGGTGCAGGCAGAAAATGGGTGACCACCAGAAGGGGAAGGCAGTCAGTGCAGGAATCCCCTGTGGTTGTCCCCCTCTCGAACACGTGTACCCCTTTGGATACTGTTGGGGGGATAGCCTATTAGGGGAAAACAGCAGCAGCCAGAGCAGTGGCACCACGGCTGGCTCTGATGTTCAGCAGGGAGGGTCAAAGCACAGAAGAGCAATAGTCATAGGGGACTCTATAGTCAGGGGCACAGAAAGACGCTTCTGTGGACGTGAAAGAGACTCCAGGATGGTATGTTGCCTCCCTGGTTCCAGGGTCCAGGATGTCTCAGTACGGGTAGAGGGCATCCTGAAGGGGGAGGACAAATAGGCAGAGGTTGTTGTACATATTGGTACTAACGCCATAGGCAGGAAGGGGCATGAGGTCCTGCAGCAGAAGTTCAGGGTGCTAGGCAGAAAGTTAAAAGACAGGACCTCCAGGGTTGTAATTTCGGGATTACTCCCTGTGCCATGTGCCAGTGAGGCTAGAAATAGGAAGATAGAGCAGCTAAACACGTGGCTAAACAGCTGGTGTAGGAGGGAGGGTTTCCGTTATCTGGACCACTGGGAGCTCTTCTGGGGCAGCTGTGACCTGTATAAGAAAGACGGGTTGCATCTAAACTGGAGAGGCATAAATATCCTGGCCGCGAGGTTTGCTAGTGTCACACGGGAGGGTTTAAACTTGTATGGCAGGGTGGTGGGTACCGGAGCAATAGGTCAGAAGGTGAAAGCATTGAGGGAGAACTAGGGAATAGGACCAGTATGGCTCTGAGAAAGAGCAGACAGGGAGATGTTGCTGAAAACAGCGGGTCTGGTGACCTGAAGTGCATCTGTTTTAATGCAAGAAGTATTACGGGCAAGGCAGATGAACGTAGAGCTTGGATTTGTACTTGGAACTATGATGCTGTTGCCATTACAGAGACCTGGTTGAGGGCAGGACAGGAATGGCAGCTAAACGTTCCAGGATTTAGATGTTTCAGGCGGGATAGAGGGGGATGTAAAAGGGGTGGCAGAGTTGCGCTACTGGTTAGGGAGAATATCACAGCTGTACTACGGGAGGACACCTCAGAGGGCAGTGAGGCTATATGGGTAGAGATCAGGAATAAGAAGGGTGCAGTCACAATGTTGGGAGTTTACTACAGGCCTCCCAACAGCCAGCAGGAGATAGAGGAGCAGATAGGTAGGCAGATTTTGGAAACAAGTAAAAACAACAGGGTTGCTGTGATGGGAGACTTTAACTTCCCCAATATTGACTGGGACTCACTTAGTGCTAGGGGTTTGGACGGGGTAGAGTTTGTAAGGAATTTTCCAGGAGGGCTTCTTAAAACAATATGTAGATAGTCCAACTAGGGAAGTGGCTGTACCGGACCTAGTATTGGGGAATGAACCCGGCCAGGTGGTAGAAGTTTCAGTAAGGGAGCATTTCGGGAACAGTGACCACAATTCAGTAAGTTTTAAAGTGCTGGTGGACAAGGATAAGAGTGGATAAGGATAGGGTGAATGTGCTAAATTTGGGGAAGGCTAATTATAACAATATTAGGCGGGAACTGAAGAACCTAGATTGGGGGCGGATGTTTCAGGGTAAATCAACATCTGACATGTGGGAGGCTTTCAAACGCCAGTTGAAAGGAATTCAGGACCGGCATGTTCCTGTGTGGAAGAAGGATAAATACGGCAAATTTCGGGAACCTTGGATAACGAGAGATATTGTAGGCCTTGTCAAAAAGAAAAAGGAGGCATTTGTCAGGGCTAGAGGCTGGGAACAGACAAAGCCTGTGTGCAATATAAGGAAAGTAGGAAGGAACTTAAGCAAGGAGTCAGGAGGGCTAAAAGGGGTCACGAAAAGTCATTGGCAAATAGGGTTAAGGAAAATCCCAAGGCTTTTTACACGTACATGAAAAACAAGAGGGTAGCCAGGGAAAGGGTTGGCCCACTGAAGGATAGGCAAGGGAATCTATGTGTGGAGCCAGAGCAAATGGGTGAGGTACTAAATGAATACTTTGCGTCAGCATTCACCAAAGAGAAGGAATTGGTGGATGTGGAGTCTGGAGAGGGTGTGCAGATAGCCTGGGTCACATTGAGATCCAAAAAGACGAGGTGTTGGGCGTCTTATTAAGGTAGATAAAGGCCTGATGGGATCTACCCCAGAATACTGAAGGAGGCTAGAGAGGAAATTGCTGAGGCCTTGACAGAAATCTTTGGATCCTCACTGTCTTCAGGTGATGCCCCAGAGGACTGGAGAATAGCCAATGTTGTTCCTTTGTTTAAGAAGGGTAGCAAGGATAGTCCAGGGAACTACAGGCCGGTGAGCCTTACATCAGTGGTCGGGAAATTATTGGAGAGAATTCTTCGAGACAGGATCTACTCCCATTTGGAAGCAAATGGACGTATTAGCGAGAGAGGCAGCATGGTTTTGTGAAGGGGAGGTCGTGTCTCACTAACTTGATAGAGTTTTTCGAAGAGGTCACAAAGATGATTGATGCAAGTAGGGCAGTGGATGTTGTCTATATGGACTTCAGTGAGGCCTTTGACAAGGTCCCTCATGGCAGATTGATACAAAAGGTGAAGTCACACGGGATCAGGGGTGAGCTGGCAAGATGGATACAGAACTGGCTAGGTCATAGAAGGCGGAGAGTAGCAATGGAAGGGTGCTTTTCTGATTGGAGGGCTGTGACTATGGTGTTCCGCAAGGATCAGTGCCGGGATCTTTGCTGTACATAGTATGTATAAATGATTTGGAGGAAAATGTAACTGGTCTGATTAGTAAGTTTGCAGACGACACAAAGGTTGGTAGAATTGGGGATAGCGATGAGGACTGTCAGAGGATACAGCAGGATTTAGATTGTTTGGAGACTTGGGCGGAGAGATGGCAGATGGAGTTTAATCCAGACAAATGTAAGGTAGTGCATTTTGGAAGGTCTAATGCAGGTAGGGAATATACGGTGAATGGTAGAACCCTCAAGAGTATTGACAGTCAGAGAGAGCTAGGTGTACAGGTCCACAGGTCACTGAAAGGGGCAACACAGGTGGAGAAGGTAGTCAAGAAGGCATATGGCATGCTTGCCTTCATTGGCCGGGGCATTGAGTATAAGAATTGGCAAGTCATGCTGCAGCTGTATAGAACCTTAGTTAGGACACACTTGGAGTATAGTGTTCAATTCTGGTCGCCACACTACCAGAAGGATGTGGAGGCTTTAGAGAGGGTGCAGAAGAGATTTACCAGAATGTTGCCTGGTATGGAGGGCATTACCTATGAGGAGCGGTTGAATCAACTTGGTTTGTTCTCACTGGAATGACGGAGGTTGAGGGGCGACCTGATAGAGGTCTACAAAATTATGAGGGGCATAGACAGAGTGGATAGTCAGAGGCTTTTCCCCAGGGTAGAGGGGTCAATTACTAGGGGGCATAGGTTTAAGGTGCAAGTTGCAAGGTTTAGAGGAGATGTACGAGGCCAGTTTTTTACACAGAGGGTAGCGGGTGCCTGGAACGTGCTGCCAGAGGAAGTGGTGGAAGCAGGGACGATAGTGACATTTAATGAGCATCTTGACAAATACATGAATAGGATGGGAATAGAGGGATACAGACACAGGAAGTGTAGAAGATTTTAGTTTAGGCGGGCAGCATGGTCGGCACAGGCTTGGAGGGCCGAACGGCCTGTTCCTGTGCTCTACATTTCTTGGTTCTTTGTTCTTTGTAATTCTATGGCTCTTTAGGGTCCAGGGTAGGTTTGCCAGCAGTTTCCTCTGGTTTGCGACTTTATGCCACAGACTAGTCGGTCCTGCAGCATCTCTGGGAGGGAGGGTCCATAGTCACAGTGTTCCACCAGTTTCTGAAGTCTTGTTAGGAATTCCATTACTGATTCTTCTAGACGGTGGAATCTATCATGATGCAATATCACAGATGATATAGGGTCATAGTCGTTCACAATTGGTCTCTCAGTTCATTGAAATATTTCAAGCCCGTGGCTGCTGTGTAGGTCAGGCTTTTAATGATGTCAAATGTTGGGTCTCCGCATGTAGTCAGAAGAATCACCTTCTGTCAGTCTTCGTCTTCTCTGCTGCTTGCCTGAAAGAAATATTGCATTATTTCGGCATAGCGGGGCCAATTTTCCATGCCTGCAACATAAGGTGGGCAGCACGGTAGCAGTGGATAGCACTGTTGCTTCACAGTGCCAGGGTCCGATTCCCGGCTTGGGCCACTCTCTGTGCGGATTCTGCACGTTCTTGCCGTGTCTGTGTGGATTTCCTCCGAGTGCTCCGGTTTCCTCCCACAAGTCCCGAAAGACGTGTTTGTTAGGTAATTTGGACATTCTGAATTCTCCCTCTGTGTACCTGAACAGGCGCCAGAATGTGGTGACTAGGGGCTTTTCACAGTAACTTCATTGCAGTGTTAATGTAAGCCTACTTGTGACAATAAAGATTATAAATATGGCTCTAGTTTGCCAAATAGAGGCTTTTCCAGATTTCCTCCCTCTTTTCTTACTGGAATTGACTTATGGCAAGGCTGTCCAGAATCTTGTTCTTGTTCCTTGTCGCCAGTGTAGTAATCCAGGAGACATGGCCTGGAAGGTTACTTTGTTTATTTACAACTAATAGTAAAGCCACTACCATGGCATACATAGAGCCCCAGTCCGGGGCTACCAGAACTGCTGGTCCAGCTCCGGTTCAGCTTTTCAAGGGCTGACTTAACGAGTCCCAGCTGGGCGGGTCTTCGCCTGTTACCAGGGAAACTCCTACTCCACAAGGCCCACAGGGAAATCTGTTATTGATCTCCCGTGGTCCTTATGGAGATTATCACAGTGCTATTCTTGTCTGTTTTATATGTTTTAAAAATGTGATCTGATCGAGAGAGTGGGAGAAAATGAGACTTGAGAGCTGAGGTTTTGAAAGGTTAATTAAAGTTATTTTTTTAAACAAGAAATCATCATAGAATCACAAACTGGTTACAACAAAGGAGCCCGTTGTGTCCCCAGTAGCTCTCCGAGGAGGCAACTCAGTTACTCCCACTGCCAGACCTTTTGCATGTGGCCCTTCAAATCTCTTATTCTAAACAGAGTTATTGGAGATTTTTTAATATCATGGATGGGCAGCTGGGATCTTCTGCTTGCAATTCCTATGCCTGGTGGAACTTCAGGGCAAGTCACATGTCTTCAGGGGCCACATGTGCAAGAAGTATCTCCAGCTGCTTGGATTCAAGAATAGGGTTCCGAGCTTGCGGACAGCTGGAGTCACGGTGGGGCATTAAGGATGCTGAAGTTTTCCTCGGTTTGTTTCAGGAGGTGGTCATCCCACATGCAGAGAGTTGTAGATAGTAAATGAGTATCCATCAGGTCGAGTGGAAGAGACAGGAGGTGTCAGAATCTTTGGGATGTGTACGATTTTCGAAATGGTCCTCAGAACTGGAGACTTCTGGGATTGACGACAATTTGAAGGTGTGCAGTCCAGACAATATAACCTTGGAAAGTTTGAAAAGTGTACCTAAAACTAAGTTGGTGGAATTGGCGAATACGTTACAATTAGGATTATCTGCAAGGATGAAGAAAGCGATGTAAGTGAAGAAGTTGCAACACATTTAAAGGAGTTGTCAGGCAGACCAACAGCGGAATTCTCTGTTCCTGAGACTGTACATTGACGCCGGGGCTGAATTCATGGACTTCCATGACCGCAAACGTTGCACCTGGACTGATTCAACGACTGTTAACAGGCTAGCACCGGCGCCACGTGGAACACAATCAATTACAATGAGAAACGGTGCAGGATTCGCCGGTTTCACGATTGACACTCAGGAGGCTGACAAGTCGCAGCCGCATATACACACTGCACTCCCCACACACACCATCCCAGCCAACAACATGGCAACAAGAAGAGCGAAGCCAAGATTCACTGATGCCAAACTCAGGACCCTCCTGGGTGCGGTGGAGGAGATGCGGGCCACCCTGTACCGGGCCCGGGAAGGAGGCTCCCTGCTGCCACTGTTCGCCGTGCCTGGGTGCAGGTGGCAGAGGCGGTCAGCTCCACCAGCATCGCTGTCCGGACAGGCCTGCAGTGCAGAGAAAACCTGCACAACTTCCTCAGGGCGGCCAGGGTGAATAGGCAGCACTGTGCCCCGAGTGCTAACCCCATCCCTCACATCTGTAACGCCCCACCCCCCCATCTGGAGTGCGTCCGAACCCCCGCTCTGCACCACATCACAGCACATATACCGGCCTCCATGGCCGGGTGCCCAATCCCTGGGCTGCATGACTCTGACTGCCGGGTGGAGATCAGCCGCGGGCGAGGAAGTGAAACCCTGCTGAGTTGCGGTTCCCCATGCCACATGTGTCAACCTTCCCTCAACATCACCCTCACCCTCATCCCAACCTCATCCCCCACACTACCCTCAGCCTTACCCCCAGACCACCCTCGCCCTCAACCCCACCCTCACCCCCACTACCCCCCACCCACCCCCGGCCCGCATACTAAACATACGTCTTGACTTGTATCTTGCAGGATATGCTGGGAATGGGACGTGCCTTCTGATGACAGCCCCCAGCCAATGACACAGCCACAGCTGGAGTACCCCCCGCTTGTGCCAAGCAGTGGTGACGACAGCAGCACAGACGGCAGCCCTCGACAAGAGATCCAAGACACCCTGAAGCTCGTGTCTAAGGATGACACGAATATCCCAGCATAGCTGTCTCCACACCCTCCACCACCCAGAGACACACACTTCGGTTGGGCACTTTAGTGAAGAGGCTCCTGGGACACTATCTAGTGTGCACCACACAGCTGCTCCGGTACATCAGTTGGAGGTAGGACCACCCGAGGGGGCAGATGGTCAGAGGGAGGGCCAATCCTAGGGACTAGCTGCTGTCCAAACAGGTTTCGGACTTCTGGACTGGACAGTCCCATCTATAGTGGAAATGCAGTCACAGAACCAGGGACTTCATGAAGGGATGTCGGCGAGCATCTAGTACCTATAGGTGCAGTTGGAGGAGTCCAACTATGTGCAGGAGCAGGAGGTGGTGCCTACCATGCATGCCACCCAGGCCAACGCCGCACGGGTGACGTCCACGGAAGAGGCATTGGGGGCGAGGGTTGCAGTTATGGATCAGCATTGAATCATAGAATTTACAGTGCAGAAGAAGGCCATAGAGCCCATCGAGTCTGCACCGGCCCTTCGAAAGAACACCCTACTTAAGCCCACCCCATCCCCGTAACCCCACATAACCTTTTTGGACACGAAGGAAAATTTATCATGGCATGGCCAATCCATCTAACCTACACATCCTTCGACTGTGGGAGGAAACTGGTGCACCAGGAGGAAACCCACACAGACACGGGGAGAACGTGCAGACTCCACACAGACAGTGACCCAAGCCGAGAATCGAACCTGGGACCCTGGCCCTGTGAAGCAACAGTGCTAACCACTATGCTACCGTACTGCCCTGTCCAAGGCCTGGGGCATTCTGTGCAGGCACTGGCCAAGGCTCAGGACAGGGTTGCCGCCTCACAAGTAGGCTTACATTAACACTGCAATGAAGTTACTGTGTAAATGTCAGAGATGAGGCGAAATGTCTTCTCTCAGACGGCAGTGAAACTGTGATTTTTTTTTTACCACAGAGAGCTCCAGAGACTGGATCATTAAATATATTCAAGGGTGAGATTGACAGAGTTTTAATCAGTAAGGGAAGTAAGGGTTTCAGGGATAAGGCAGTAAAGTGGAGTCGAGGATTATCATTTCAGATCAGTCATGATCTAAGTGAATGTAAGAGCAGACTAGATGGACTGAATGGCCTACTTCAGCTCCTACATCCTCTCGTCTCATGGTCCATCTTCATACATCCAACCACCATCATTGTCATGCACAAAATCTGCAGTAGGGAACTTGATATTCAGCATGGTTTTATGTCTGAATATTACCAGAGGCCTTATATTTAATTCCATTGGTCATGCAGGCTTGTACTACTGTGAATCTTCCCCTCCCTTTCTTCTTTAATGGGATGTGGATATCATTGGCAATGTCAATATTTGTTGCCCATTCCTAATGGCCTTTGAACTGCATGGCTTGCTTATTTTTACGAGTAAATCACGTTGCAGTGGGTCTGGCATCACATACAGATCAGAACGGGTTAAGGTGCCAGATTTCCTTCACTTACTAAGTGAAGAAATCCTTAAGATTCCATGGGTTTGGAACAAACAAAGATAAACTTTATCATTCAAGTCCAGAAAGATAAAACACTTTACAATATCTATCGTATACTCTAATATTCAGGTTAAGTATGAGGTACATTTGAATTAACAGGCAAACTGTAGTCGAACGCAGCATACTACAGAATAAATCCAAAATGTGACCAAAACCAATTCCACGAATTTTTTAACAACTCACCCAGATAATTCTCACACTTTGAGTCAACCAATCTCACTTAAACTTCATCTCTCTCACAAAGATTTTCAACCTTCACCTGACTTGGTGACCTATCACAACACTCCATGAGCGTTACCTTGTTACCAGTTAGGAACAAATCTGCCAAGCAGGGGAACATTCTGTACCCTAAATGTTACAATATTGACAGACATCTATTGCACAGAACAAATGGATTTGATAGCAATGTGCATTGGGCGGGATTTTCCATGTGTTCCATGGCGATGGAGATGGAATGGCCGGCAGTGGGCTCTTCCGGTCCTTCTATTGTCAATAGGATTTCCCATTGAATTCACCTCATACATCCAAGAAACCTGTGGCAGGGGTGCACCGACGGTGGCACTGGAAGATCCCACCAGCGTGAATGGCTGCAAAATATGGTTTTTTTGTATTTCTGGTGACAATGTAATCATTCTGGTGATTTTCAAGGATTCATTCCAAATCATGCTTCTCAAAATCAGACCTGTGTCTGGTCTTTGTTTTAATGGCAAATATGTTCTGACAAACCTTCAGGGCAGATTCCTTCTCTTCCATTTGCAGACCTGTCTTTTACTACACAAAATTCCATCACTACAGCACAGTTATTTGACAGGTTATGGCTTTCAGCTTGATAGAAGTTTTGTACTGAATCATTTTTTTGCAGGATCCACTTTTGTTCATTACTTTCCATCGCATGCATGATTTGTTCATGCGGGCATATTTTAAACTCTCATGCATCTTCTTCACAACACAGCCTGTATCCGATGTTTGATCACAAGGACACTGACTTAAGAGTATAAACTAAATAAAGTATGTAGTCCTGAAGTGAAAATCTGAGTCCGACTTTGAACATCATTTTTAAATTTTATAGCTGAATGGGGGAGGATGGGGAGGGGTTGACTTATATGTCATGATGTCATGTATATACAAAAGTAATTCTCCCCGTGTCTGCGTGGGTTTCACCCCCACAACCCAAAGATGTGCTGGTTAGGTGGATTGGCCATGTTAAATTTCCCCTTAATTGGAAAAGCAAAATAATTGGCGACTCTAAACTGAAAAAATATATATACAAAAGTATGATTTTTGGCACTGAGAAAATGGGTCATCTTATTCCTTGGGTTAACTTACACACCATTATTTATCTCTCCACACATCTTCTCCACTGAGTAGTACTACACTCTGTATGCTTCATCCAATGTCTGTGTACATGTATTTACATTGTGTATTTATCGTATGTCCTATGTTTTTCATGTATGGAACGATCTGTCTGGACTGCATGCAGAACAATATTTTGCTACCCACTATATCTTTCGTCCCCACCCACCACGATGGCAGGGGTTGGGGATGGGGGGAGGAGATGAGGAGATGCTGCCCAATGTAAAATAAAGGTTGAATTCTAAAGGGTTAAAGGGTATACAGGGCCTGATGGACTTAGGTGTATATACACATAAATCATTGAAAATAAAGTGTGCAGCATTCATGTTTTATCAAAATGGGAATACAGTAGAAAAGCAAGGAAGCCATGTTAAACTTGTATGAGACATTGTTTGGTCTGAACTGTCCAGTTCTGGGCACCACACTTATGGAAGGAGGTGAAAACATTAGAGGGGATGCAGAAAAGATTGACAAGACTTGTTCCAGGGATGAGGAACTTCAGTTACATGGAATGATTGTAGAAGTTGGGACTGTCATCCTTGGAAAAGGGAAGGTTAAAAGGAAATTTGATAGAAGTATTGAAAATAATTTGGAGTCTGGGCAGAGTAGATGGAGAAACTGTTCTCATTGGTGGCAGGATTGAGAACCAAAGGGCACAAATTTAAGTTAATTGGCAAAAGAAGCAATGGCGACATGAAATCCTAACACTGAGTGGTTGGGTTTTGGAAATGTTTTACCTAACTGTGGTGGTGGGGGGGTTGGGGGGCTGGGGGGGGGGGGGGGGGAGGGGTGGCAGGGCATGGGGTGGGGAGGGGGGGGTCAACTGAAATTTGTAAAAGCAAATTGGATCATTATTCGAAAAGGAAACAATCACAGGGAGCTAGGGAAAAGGAGGGTGAATGGCCCGTCAGAGGGCCAGCACCGACATGGCAGGTCAAATGGCTTCCTTCTGTACTATAATCTTTCTACAATTCTATAATAATGATTGGCAGAATTGATCCGGCCCTGTTTCTACACTTATCTTTTCTTAATCAAAATGTAGTCAAAGAATGGGAAAGAAATGTCTTCATTAATATTTCTCTAATGAAAAATTATAGGTAAATTCCACTACATTTGTATATCTGCTGTGTAAAGAGAAGGGTGTATAAAATTTTCACTTTAGATATCAAATATCAAAACTTTAAAGTGTAAATATTTATTATACATTCAGGATATGGAGTAGAATAAAAGGGTCTTGTGGCAGGCTAGGTGATCAGAATGAGCAACTGCACAATAAAATATGATTAAAATGTGGCTGAGGAGTATTTACCGTAATTAAATGGAAAAAAAAAGTAAGTAAAATACTGAAGGGAATGATTTTACATTGCCTTTCAAGATAGGTAAAATAAGGGCAGCACGGTGGCACAGTGGTAGCACTGCAGTCTCACGGCGCTGAGGTCCCAGGTTCAATCCCGGCTCTGGGTCACTGTCCGTGTGGAGTTTACACATTCTCCCCGTGTTTGCGTGGGTTTACACATTCTCCCCGTGTTTGCGTGGGTTTCGCCCCCACAACCCAAAGATGTGCAAGATAGGTGGATTGAACACGCTAAATTTCCCTTTAATTGGAAAAAATAATTGGGTACTCTAAATTTGTAAAAAAAAATAGATAAAATAACATAGTACTTCTACAAGTGCGCTTGTAATCTCAAACCCTGAACTAACGATCTGAGTAATGAATTCACATCCCAGGACAGCAGCTAGGGAATTTAAATCCAATTAAATAAATATAGAATAAAAACCTCATATTAGTGTTGGTGACTGTAAAACTAGTGGATTGCCATAGAAACCCACCCGATCCATTAATTCCAATAGGAAAACATATCTGCCTTTCTTACCTGAACTGGTCTCTATGTGATGCGAGTCACAGTATGTGGTTGACTTTGAAATGGCTGATCAAATTACTCAGTTTATTCAAGAAGGTTCATCACCAACTTTACAAAGACCTTTAGAGATGGAGAATAAATGAGCACTTTGACAACAATGCCCACATCCTGGAAATGATTTAAGAATTAACTGATAAGTCTCTCAATTATTTAATCATTTGAAGTGAATGAGGAGATTCTGGTTTTTAAACTTATGCTGACTATTAAAAATACATTGGTCTCTTAAACTCAAATCAGAAATTCACAATGTGCTCTCCATTTTCCAGCATTAACATTGTGTTGAAACAATTCATTTAAAAAAAAAATCATTGAGAAATAATCGTAGCAAAGGGAAAAAAATTCAGACAGCAAAACTTTCAACTTTGACAGGGGCATGGACTGTTACATGCCCCATCCAATTTTCTGCTCGATTGCTTCTTCCAAAGTTGAAAGTCACCCCAAAGACATAAATATCTTTCAATAATTTTATTTGTCTCCTGATAATTTGTTGGGATTTAGGCCTAGTAATAAACTAAGTGATGTGATTTGTGTCCGATAATACAGAAACTTGACAGAACAATGTCAAATAATTTTGAACTTTCATGTTGTGATTCATGTTAAATGCCACAAATAATCTGTCGTCAAGGAAGGCCTTGATTCCTTTCGAAAGGTCCATGTGCTACTTTCCGATTCTCACTCAGATCTTTCCAACAAAACTCAATGCACACTTCAGGAACAGTATTTCATGTCCCTCTAGGGAATCCTGTAGCCATCTGGTCTGAACATTGACTTTTGCAAATTCAGCCCTGGGCTGTCTTCACATTTTTTGACTGATTTCTCTCATTTACATTTGACTGTCTCCTTCTATTTCAAAGCTGTTTACCTCACCCTCGCAAAGCCCTTTAACAGTGTGATTGAGATGACCTTTTTCGGCAATCCAGGATTTAAAAAAAACATTTTATCAGTTTCAAAAAAAATTATGGCGACAAACCATTTACTTCATAACAATAACTAATATCTCTGTCCTTGTGTCCTTTACCTGTGGTCCCTTCCTTCTTTTAAAAAATTTGATCAGTATTATGAAGTCGATATCCTGCTCTCTGTTTCCTCGTCACGTTCTGACATCACAGCGTGGGGCTCTTCTACCCACACCATAGCAACATAGAAAATAGGAGCAGATGGAGGGCCTTTGGCCCTTCGAGTCTGCTCCGCCATTCATTGTAATCATGGCTGATCATCCAACTCAACAGCCTAATCCCACCTTCCCCCCATATCCTTTGAACCCTTTCGTCCCAAGAGCTATATCCAACTCCTTCTTGAAAACATACAGAGTGGGATTCTCCGATGCCCGATGCCGATATCGGGCGGAGAATCCCTTCTGACGTCCAAATCGGGGCCAGCGCTGGTTTGACACTGGTTTTCTAGTCTCCGCCCCTCTGAAATGGCGTCATCATGCTGCTTGTGTCATGTGAGAGTACCTTTAAGAAATGGGTGTTTATAAATGGGTGTGTATATAAATATCTGTAGTGAGAGTACCTTTAAGAAATGGGTGTTTACTACTGCAGTGATGTCAGAGAGTGAGTGGAGCTGGGCTGTCTGTCAGCTTTTTACTTTCATTTTTGAGCAGGCTGCAGGGTGTGTTTTAGTTTCATTTTCAGAGTTGGATAGCTGCAGTTACAGCCAGAAGGTGTATGAATCTCTCTCTGTAATCAAAAGACTGCAAATTGATTCTGGTGATTTAAAACTAATAACAGTAGTGACTTTAGCCTGATGTGCTTCTGGTAAAAGGTGTTTTAAGTCGTATGGATGTTAAAAGGAAAGCTTAAAGGATTACTTAGTGTTGTATTTTTTGGGGGTTGTATTTGAATTGATGGTTGCTAAGATGTTCACTGTATGTTTTAAAAAGGTTAACTTGAGTTCATAGAATAAACATTGTTTCTCTTTAAAAATTACTTTTCTATTTCTGCTGTACCACACCTGTAGAGTGGGCCGTGTGCTCCCCATACCACAATCTATTAAAAGTTGTGGGTCAGGTGAACTCCATGATACACTTTGGGGTTCTCTTAACACTGGCCCATAACAAATTGGGAGCTCGAGGGGGATCAAAGTCTATCTATTGGACTGGCTTTATGAACTTAAAGACAGTGAGGGGGGAGCTTTTCAGGTGTGGTATTCTAGTTTAAGTAGGGAGTGTGTTGTGGACAATGGCTCTTTCAGAGGCTCTGAAGATTTTGGGAGACTGTCACACGTAGTACCTTACGGACAGAGACTAAAAGCAGACTGTTAGATTTGGCAAAAACATTGCAGTTAACATTACTTGACAAAATGCGAAAAGATGAGGTAATTATGGTGGTGGCTGAGCATTTAAAGTTGCCTGAGGTACAGTTTGACTCATTTGAAATGGCAAAAATTCAGTTATGAATTAAACGAATGGAACATGAGAAAGAATTAAAGCAGCTTAAATACGAAAGAGAGGAAAAAGAAAGAGGGAGAGAGAGTGGAAAAAGAAAGAGAATGATATGGAGCGGAAAGAGAAAGAGAGAGAGAGGGAAAAGAAAAGGAGAGAGAAGAAAAGAGAAAATAAAGAATAGCCCTAGCAGACAAAAAGAAAGAAAGGGAGATACAGATCAGGGAAAAAGATAAAGAGAGAGAGTTTGTACTTAAGAAAATGGCCATGAAACATGACAGTCAGTTAAAATTGGCAGACGTAAAGGGAAACGTACAATTGGATGATAGTGATGAGGATAGTGAGAAAGAGCGTCAACGTCGATGGCTTGGTGGTGATCTATTTAAATAAGTCCAAGTATTGCCAAGGTTTGATGAGAAGGAGGTAGAAGCCTTTTTAATTTCATTTGTGAAGGTGGCTAAACAAATGAAATGGCCACAGGACATGTGGGTATTACTGATGCAAACAAAGCTGGTAGGTAGAGCTAGTGAAGTGTTTGCATCACTACCGGAGGAGGCATCTGGAACGTATGAGGAGGTGAAGAAATCCATCTTAGGTGCATATCAATTAGTGCCTGAAGCTTAGAAATTTAAGGAAAGAATTTGGTCAAACATACAAAGGCTCAAACAGAGTAATTTTGATAGGTGGATAAGGGCTTTGAAAATAGACCAAACAAATGAAGCTCTCAGGGAAATTATACTTTTGGAGGAGTTAAAAAATTCAATTCCTTATGTAGTGAGAATTCATGTGGAAGAGCAGAGGGTTAAAACTGCGAGGTTAGCAGCAGAAATGGCAGATGATTATGAATTAGTTCATAAATCAAAGCTTGGTTTCCGACATCAGTTTCAGCCTGGGAGGGATAGAAACTGGGGACATGAGAAATACTCAAGTGGTAAAGGTAAAGATGATCTGATGGGAGATAATAAGGAGAGTGTACCTCAGACTAAAAAAGAAATCCAGGAGGGTGGAAGAGACATGAAAAGTTTCAAATGTTTCCACTGTAATAAACTAGACCATGTAAAGTCACAGCGTTGGTGGTGGAAGAAAAGCACTTGGAAGGCTGATATGGTAAAACAGGATAAGACAGTGGGGATTGTTAAAGTGGTAAAGGAAAGCCCAAGGGAAGTGAAGGAGGTGCAAAAGATTGTACAGCCTGATCAAGAGGTGATTGATCAGAAGGTGCCAGATCTCTTTAAAGAATTTACTTGTGGGTAAAGTTTACTCATGTGTATCAGGAGCAGGTAAAGAAGTCACAATTTTAAGCGATACGGGAGCTTGTCAGTCTTTCATGATAAGAGATGAGGAGTTATGTAGTTTGGGAAGAATGTTGCCAGAAAAGGTGGTAATATGTGGAATTCAGGGTGAGAGGAGTAGTGTTCCATTATATATGGTACGGTTGGAAAGTCCAGTGAAGAGTGGTGAAGTGGTAGTAAGAGTAATAGAGAAACTATCTTGTCCAGGAATAAAATTTATCTTGGGTAATGATATAGCTGGATCGCAGGTGGGAGTGATGCCTACTGTGGTTGATAAGCAGTGGAAAATCAGACAACTGAAGTGTTGAAGGACGAATATCCTGGGATTTTTCTGGATTGTGTAGTAACAAGATCGCAAAGTCACAGGTTAAGACAAGAGGAGAAATCAAAGAGTGAAGATGACGTTGAAGTGCTCTTATCAGAAACGATTTTTGATCAGATGGTTGAAAAAGAACAAGATCACGTGGAGGATGAGGCGGATATTTTAGTTCAGGAAAATTGGCGGAGTTACTAACAGAAAGATGCAGAAATAAAACAGATGTATCAGAAAGCATATACGGAAGAGGAATCTGAGTGGATACCAGAGTGTTGTTACTGTAAAAATTATGTCTTGATGAGAAAATGGAAACCTTTACATATGCAGGCGGATGAAAAGTGGGCAGAAGTTCATCAAGTAGTATTGCCGGTAGGATATGGAAAGGAGGTGTTGCGAGTTGCACATGAGGTACCAGTGGGAGATCATTTGGGAATAGGAAAACTGAAGCTAAAATCCAGAAACATTTTTATTGGCCTGGACTACATAAAGATGTAGTTAAATTTTGTCAATCATGTCTCACATGTCAAATGATAGGGAAACCTCAAGCAGTGATAAAACCAGCGCCCTTAATACCCATTCCAGCATTTGAGGAACGTTTTACAAGGGTCCTAATTGATTGCATAGGACCGCTTCTTAAAACAAAATGTGGGATTCAATATCTTTGACCATAATGGATGTGTCTACTAGGTTTCCAGATGCCATTCCAGTATGTAGTATTACAGCTAAAAAGATTATGAAGGAGTTAATTAAATTCTTTACTAGATATGCACTACACACAGAAATACAATCGGATCAAGGATCAAATTTTACCTCAAGGTTATTCAAAGAAGTTATGGATAGCTTAGGAATAAAACAATTTAAATCATCTGCGTACCATCCAGAATCGCAGGGAGTGTTAGAAAGGTGGCATCAGACATTAAAGACAATGTTGAGGGCTTATTGTCACGATTATCCAGAGGATTGGGATAAAGGAATTCCATTTGTACTGTTTGCAATTAGGGATGCTCCTAATGAGTCAACCAAATTTTGTCCTTTTGAACAAATTTTTGGTCATGAGGTAAGAGGACCACTTAAATTGATTAAGGGAAAATTGGTGAGTGAGAAATCGGAAATTACATTATTGGATTACGTGTCAAATTTTACGGAATGATTAAATAGAGCAGGTGAATTGGCTAGACAACATTTGAAAGTTGCACAAATTGTGATGAAACAGGTCGCGGACAAGAAATCCAAAGTTCGTAGTTTTGCCAGTGGAGATAAAGTTTTAGTGTTGTTACCAGTGGTAGGTGAGCCTTTAAAAGCTAGGTTTTGTGGACCGTATCAGATTGAAAGGAAATTAAGTGAGGTGAATTATGTGGTAAATACACCAGATAGAAGGAAGACTCACCGAGTGTGTCATGTGAATATGCTTAAAAGGTACTTTGAAAGGGAAGGAGAGAAAAAGGAGGTGGTTTTAATGATTCTAACTCAAAGTGACGAACCAAATCCAGATGACTGTGAATTTGACATACCTCAAATTAAATTGGAAAACGAGGATGTTCTTAAAAATTGGGATAAATGGTAGAGTTACCTTCCAGAGGAAAAACAAACTGACTTGAAAGAGTTATTGATATTACATGGGTATATTTGTGGAGATAAATTGGGAAGTACTAAAATGGCTATACATGATGTAGATGTGGGAAATGCTGTTCCAATCAAACAACATCCATATAGACTTAACCCTTTAAAAATGGCACAGATTAACAAAGAGATTGAGAGTATGCTGAAAAATGGCATAATTGAAGTGGGTTGCAGCCAATGGAACTCACCCATAGTGATGGTACCTAAACCAGACGGTATCCAACGGTTGTGTGTGGACTATAGAAAGGTTAATGCAGATTCAAGAATGGACTCTTGTCCTATCCCACGTTTGGAGGATTGCATTGAGAAATTGAGACAATCAGCTTTTATTTCCAAACTGGATTTACTTAAAGGTTACTGGCAGGTACTTTTATCCGAAAGAGCGAAGGAGATTTCAGCTTTCGTGACTCCAGATGGTATATACCAATTCAAAATTACGCCATTTGGCATGAAAAACACACCAACCACATTTCAACGGTTAACTAACACAGTCGTTTCAGAATTACCCAATTGTGCGGTATACATCGAAGATCTGGTAATTTTCAGCCAGACTTGGAAAGAACATTTAAAACTTCTGATGGAGTTATTCGATCGACTTCAGGAGGCGGGTTTGGTGATAAACCTAGCCAAAAGTGAATTTGGGAAAGCCAAGTCACTTTCCTTGGCCATACAATCGGACAGGGTCGAATGGCCACACGGGCTCTGAAACCAACAGTTATTGAGGAGTTTTCAATACCCTCAAGACAAAGGGAAATAATGCAATTTTTTGGCATGAGTGGATTTGATCGAACATTTGTGCAAACATTTTGTAGCGTGATTGCTCCACTGATGGACTTGCTGAAGAAACGTTGAAAATTTCAGTGGACAGCGGACTTTCAACAGGCATTTGACTGCCTGAAAGCTGTGATAACCAGCTCCTGTGTTGGAGAATTACAAGGGACTCTGTGATCAAATTGAACTAAAGTATCTGACTTTAAAGAGAAATGCGAGGTGTAGAGAAATGGACGGATCGTGCAGAGACCTTCTTGTTCAAAGACACTGTCAATCGATAAGGATTTCAGTTGGAGGAAGAAGAACAAAAATGGACTATATTATTGCACCTGTTTGCGTGTGTTGTTTTTTTTTAAACAAAAAAGTATATTTACTGTGTGCATTTCTTAAAGGATAGTGAAAAGGTGAAAAATAAAACCATCTTGAAGTTGGTGGTTTATTTTTTTTTCTTGGAGGGAGGTGTCATGTGAGAGTACCTTTAAGAAATGGGTGTTTATAAATGGGCGTGTATACAAATATCTGTAGTGAGAGTACCTTTAAGAAATGGGTGTTTACTACTGCAGTGATGTCAGAGAGTGGGTGGAGCTGGGCTGTCTGTCAGCTTTTTACTTTAGTTTTTGAGCAGGCTGCAGGGTGTGTTTTAGTTTCGCTTTCAGAGCTGGATAGCTGCAGTTACAGCCAGAAAGTGTTCAAATCTCTCTCTGTAATCTAAAGACTGTAAATCGATCCTGGTGATTTAAAACTAATAACAGTGATGTGCTTCTGGTAAAAGGTGTTTTAAGTCGTATGGATGTTAAAAGGAAAGCTTAAAAGATTACTTAGTGTTGTAGTCTTTGGGGGTTGTATTTGAATTGATGGTTGCTAAGATGTTCACTGTATGTTTTAAGAAGGCTAACTTGAGTTCATAGAATAAACATTGTTTTGCTTTATAAAATACGTCTCTATTTCTGCTGCACCACACCTGTAGAGTGGGCCGTGTGCTCCCCACACCACAATCTATTAAAAGTTGTGGGTCAGGTGAACTCCATGATGCACGTTGGAGTTCTCTAAACCCTGGCCCATAACACTTGCTACACGCTGTTGAACAGCGTTGGCATATCATCGGAAGGCCCTCCCCCGATGCTCCATCCCCAATGGGTCACGTTCACAACAGTGCAGTTGACGTGTGGTCTGAGAAGTCGGAAGGACAGCGTGGCGGCCGTGGACTGTGCCCAGCGCCGCCACAGTAGGCCGGGAGCCATGCTGTTGGTCCAGGGGGCTTATGCGAGGGCTGAGGGGACTGGTGAGGGGTAGCCAGGGATTGTTCTGTTGTGCAGTATTTGGCATCGGGTCCGCGCACAGTTGGCGCCATGTTGAACGGCGCGACTGCTGCAGGTCATTGCCGTGTGCATGCGCGGCTACAGACCTGGCCATTCTCTGGCCGTTTTTAGTGCGGGAACCAGGAGTTTTACCCAGCGCTGCTGCTGGCCCCTCGCCGGTCCCGGAATCGGTGAGGGTTCGGCGCTGATTTTGGTGTCGTAAAATACCACAATTCCCATGCCGCCATCGGCACTTTGCCGCAGAATCGGAGAATCCAGCCCACAATGTTTTGGTCTCAACTACTTTCTGTGGTAGAGAATTCCACAGGCTCTCCATTCTCTTCATTTCAGTCCTAAATGGTCTACCCCACATCCTCAGACTGGGTCCCTTGGTTCGAGACTCCCATCATTGTGAACATCCTACCTGCATCAACTCTGTCTAGTCTTGTTAGAATTTTATAGGTTTCTGCTAGTTTCCCCTCATTCTTCTCATTTAATCCAAACCAATTCAATCTCTCCTCATTTGACAGTCCTGCCATCCTAGGAATCAGTCTGGTAAATCTTCGCGGCGCTCCCTTTATAGCAAGAACATTGGGCGCGATTCTCCACTCCCACACCGGGTGGGAGAATTGCCAGGGCCGCCAAAATTTCCCGGGACGCCGGTCCGATGCCCTCCCACGATTCTCCCGAGCGGCGGGAACGGCCCGGTCGAGTTTTGTGGGCCGCAGGCCGTAGAATCGCCGGAGACACCGAAAATGGCGATTCTCCGGCACCCCCGCTATTCTGAGGCCCGGATGGGCCGAGCGGCCAGGCCAAAACGGCGGGTTCCCCCCAGCGCCATCCATACCTGGTCGCTGCAGTCGTGAGCGGTGCGTGAACGCTGGGTGGGGGGGGGGGGGGGGCGGCCTGCGGGGGGGCGAGGGGGGATCCTGCACTGGGGGGTACCTCAGATGTGGGGTGGCCCGCAATCGGTGCCCACCGATCGTCGGGCCATCCTCTCTGAAGGAGGACCTCCGTCCTTCCGCGGCCCCGCAAGATCCGTCCACCATCTTCTTGCGGGGCGGACTTCGAGAGGACGGCAACCACGCATGCGCGGGTTGGCGCTGGCCAACCCGCGCATGCGCAGATGACGCCCGTTATGCGGCGCTGGCCGCATCATCTATGCAGTGCCGCTTTTACGCGGGCGACAAGGCCTGGCGCGTGTAGATGACGCGGCCCCGATCCCGGCCCATTGTCAGGGCCTGAATCGGTCGGGACGGGGGCCGTTTCCCGCCGTCGTAAACCTCGACGGCGTTCACGACGGCGCGGCCACTTCGGCGTGGGAGTGGAGAATCGCGCCCATTGTTCCTTAGATAAGGAGACCAAAACTACACACAACATTTCAGGTGTGGAATCACCAAGGCCCTGTATAATTGCAGCAAGATATCCCTGCTCCTGTACTGGAATCCTCTCGCTATGAAGGCCAACATACCATTGTTTTCTTTACTGCATGCTGCACCTGCATGCGTACCTTCAGTGACTGATGTATGAGGACACCCAGGTCTCAGTGCACATTCTTCTCTCTCAATCTTTAGCCATTCAGATAATAATCTGCCTTCCTGTTTTTGCTACCAAAGTGGATAATCTCTGTCGTGATCTGTACATCTGTACATGCATCTGCACATACAACAGGGACTGCAGCACAGATGTGACAGCCACAGCATCACTCGAGGGAGCATCCGAGACGGGTATAAAGTGTTGAGCGGGATCCACCTCTTTGAGATGCACAGAGCTAGGGAACAGCAGCACACATAGACAGCTCAGCATAGGCAGTTTACCTTAGTTTCACTGGTGATACCTCTTGACTGTTTTACACCTAGTTGAGCTCTGGAAGCAGAACGAACCCTTTGAATAATTAGTGTTAACTGTAAGTCTACAGTCGTTATTCAGAATTAGAGAATAACATAATCTCAACTTGTCCAAATCACACTGAAGCATCTCTGCATCTTCCTTCCATCCAGCTTTATGTTACCTACAAATTTGGCGATATTGGGTGGGATTCTGTGATCCTGAGGCAAAGTGTTGACACCATCGTAAACGGCGTTGTGTTTCTCGATGGCGTCATGATGGCCTCAGGGTCAGCAATTCTGGCCCCTACAGGGGGCCAGCACGGCACTGGAGTGACCCTCGCTGCTCCAGCTGCTGATCCCAGCGTCAACTGGGCGCCGCGGGATCCGCGCAGGCACAGTGACACTGGCGCCAACACGCGCATGCGCAGGTTGCTCCCTTCTCTGCACCAGCCCCGACACAACATGGCCTAGTGCTAAAGGGGCCGGTGCGGAAGAAAGGAGGCCTCCCCCCCACAGGCCACCCCCGGACCCTTCCAAGCCGAGGTCCTGCTGGGCAAGACCACATCGCGGGCCGAGAATCGGCGGGGGTGGCGGGGGGGGGGGCCCGTAGAGCGGCCCCCGACCACGCTGGTGCCAATGGCACCGATTCGCCGCTCTGCGGAGAATTGCGTTGGGGCGGCGTGGCACGATCCGCGCCGGTCGCGGTGATTCTCCAGCCCAGCCCCGAGCTGAGAGAATCCCGTCCATTACATTTAGTTTCCTCATCTAAATTATTAATATATATTTTGAATACCTGGGGCCCGAGCACTAGTCACTGCTTGCCATTTGGAAAAGGATCCATTCGTTCCTCCTATTTGTTTTCTGTCTGCCAACCAGTTTTCCATCCATCTCAATGCACTACCCCCAATCCCATGCGCTTTAATTTTATAAGCTAATCTCTTATGTGGGTCTTTGTTGAAAGCTTTCTGAAAGTCCAAATAAACCACATCTACTGGCTCCCCCTCATCAACTCTACTGGTTGCAACCCCAAAGAATTCCAGTAGATTGGTTGAACACAATTTATAAGGCCATAATACCATAAGATAGAGGAGCAGAATTAGGCCATTCGGCCCATCGAGTTTGCTCTGCCATTCAATCATGGCTGATATGTTTCTCATCACCATTCTCTTGCCTTCTCCCATAATCCTAGAACCTCTTATTAATCAAGAACCTATATATCTTTGTCTTAAAGATACTCAGTGACTTGGACTCCACAGCCTTCTGCGGCAATGAGTTTCAAAGGTTCACCACCCTCTGGCTAAAGAAATTCTGTCTCATCTTGGTTTTAAAAGGTCGCCCCAGAAGGGTGGTTCAGCGATGATACCTCTTAAAATTGAATAGTTAGCATGCCACTAGAGTAGTTTTACAAAAGATATTTTATTAAGGATTGAGATTAATTATATTGAGGGTACTGAGTAATCATTATTAACCATTAAACATGTATTTTTAGGACATAGCAGTAATAAGTAATCAAATGGGATATGGGATAGCTAACTTGACCAAAAGGACATTACTTCTGACATCCTGACTTTGTGAAACAATCCAGGATGCTGGTTCTGTTTCTCACAAACAGTCAGCACAGGATGCTGAGATTGTACATAGCTGTCAGGATGAGGAGTAATCATTGGTTGCTTGTGATTCTATTGGGTGAAGTTTAAACATTGCTTGCAATTCTATTGGGTGAAGTTTAAACATTGTTTGCGATTCTATTGGATAAGATTAAACATAGTAACTTCAGGGATTGGATCGCGTCCAACTGGGGAGGGCTATTGATTTTTGAGATTGTATATGTGCTGAGTTTGTGTCTTTGTTCTGTAGGAGGATCTTGGCAGCTTTCCAGGTCTTATCTCATGTACATGAATGCAAGCTTGTAAAAAATAAAACCGTCTTCAGATTGTCGATGTGTTTGCTGCTCTTTGTACTGAGTTGAGCCACAGGACAAAAGCCCACATGGAAGCCGACTCAATACACAGGCCTTGAAACCGCTCCTACAGTCCCTCCAGTCTGAGGCTGTGGCCTCGGGTTCTAGTTGAAACATCCTCTCCACATCTATTCTATTTAGACCTCTCAGTATTCTGTAAGTTTTGATTAGATTCCCCTCTCGTCCTTCCAAACTCCATCGAGTACAGACCCAGAGTCTTCAACGCTCCTCATATTACAAGTCCTTCATTCCAGGATTATTCTTGTGAACCTCCTCTGGACCCTTTCCTAGGCCAGCACATCCTTCCTTAGATATGGGGCCCAAAACTGGTGACAATATTCCAAATGGGCTCTGACCAGAGCCTTATATTGTCTCAACAGTACATCCCTGCTCTTATATTCTAGCCCTCTTGACATGAATGCTAACATTGCATTTGCCTTCCTAACTGCCATCTGAACTTGCATGAACCTTAGGAGTCCAAAGTCCCTTTGTGCTTCTGATTTCTGAAGCCTTTTCCCATTTAGAAAATAGTCTATGCCTCTATTCTTCCTTCCAAACTTCAAAACCTCACACTTTTCCACATTGTATTCCATCTGCCATTTCTTTGCCCACTCTCCTAGCCTGTCCAAGTCCTTCTGTAGCCTACCTGCTTCCTGAACACAACAGATCCCTCTAGATATCTTTGTATCATCTGCAAACTTAGCAACAATGCCCTCAGTTCCTTCTTCCAGCTCGTAAATGTATATCGTGAATAGTTGTGGTCCCAACACTGACCCCTGCGGAACAACATTGGTCACCAGCTTCCATCCCGAAAAAGACACCTTTATCCCCACTCCCTGCCTTCCGCCAGTCAACCAATCCTCCATCCAAGCCCCAATACTTTCCCCCAATACAATGGGCACTTATTTACCAGCCTCCTGTATGGCACCTTGTCAAAGGCCACTACAGTTTGGGGGTCTAGAGACAACCACCACTAACATTTATTGCCTCTTTGTATTTCCTAGCTCTACCCATGTAGATTCCACATCGATGGAGCTAATATCCTTCATTACTACTGCACCAATTTCCCCTTTAACAAACAATGCAACTCCATCACCTTTTCCTTTTTGGCATTCCTTCCTAAATACTGAATACCTCTGGATGTTCTATTCTGTTCCCTAATCACCCTCAGCCATGTCTCTGTAACCAGACTGTATCATATGCGTTTACACTTATTTGCATGATTAATTTATCCACATTATTGCAAATGCTTTGTGTTTTAAGGCACAAAACCATAAGGTTTGTCTTTTTAACATTACTTGTCCCATTCCCAATATTTTTTACTGAGGCCCTATTTGATTCCGGCCCGTGATTTCTTATTGCAATTTCTGTCTTTTGTTCTTATACTTGATTCCCCCTCCTTTGACTTCTTGCTTAGGTTCCTAACCACCCCCACCCCCCCTCCCCCGGCCTCCCAACCACACTAGCAAATACCCCCCAGAACATCAGTCGCAGTCCTGCCCAGGTGTAATCCATGCAGATTGTACTGGTTCCACCTCCAAATGTCCCAGGAATCTGAAACCCTCCCTGTTACACCATCCCCTCAGCCATGTATTTATCCAATATATCCTGCTATTTCTACACTGACTAGCAAGAAGCACTGGTAGTAATCCTGAGATCACTACTGTTTCCCTCAAACTAGGGTATCAACTGATGTGGCAGAAACATGAAACACTTACATGGGATATTTCGTACAAATCACTCTTTATTAATGTTTAAAGCACTTGACAAACATTGAACTGCTCCTTACTTCACTTAAATCACTTGCTAAAATGATTATTACTTGTTACAATAAATGACAAAACTCACAGTTTGGGCGTAATACTAACTGTTGCAAGTGAGGTGATCAGCTTCCCTTCGGTTGCTGTCTTCTCGAGTGAGTCCCTCACGAAGGGGTGTTTCACGATGGTAGCTCCTGCAGGTCATTGCTGGGGCAGCTTTGAGCCTTCCCCTTTTATACAATTTCTTTCAGCCTCAAGAAATCTCTTTAGCCACATATACGGATGGCCTGTTACCGATTTTTCTCATTGTTGGCCTCCAAAAACAGCTCACATCTGCTGGCCTTGCTTTCTTTAGCTGTCTATTGAGTATATCCTATCACACTTGCTCACAAAAACAAACTGGATTTGTGTTCTGTAAGGTTGGCTACTTTCCCCATGTTTTGCAGAGGTTTAGCTGTTAGCCATCCGGCTACACGACTTTTGAGGTCCTAATTTTCAACTTACGTCCTAACTCCCTGTATTCTGTTTTCAGGACCTCATCCCTTTTTTATCTACATTGTTTGTACTAAGGTGTACCATGGCCACTGGCTGTTCACGCTCCCCCTCCACAATGTTCTGTAGGTGCTCTGAGACATCCTTGACCCCAGCAACATGGAAGCATCACACTATCCTGGAATCTGATCTGCAGCCACAGAATTGCCTATTTATTTCCCTTACAATTGAATCCCCTACAACGATTGTATTCCCACATCTTTTACTCTTCCCAGAGCCAACCTTGGTGCAATTAATTTGGTTGTTGTTTTTTCCTCAGAGACTGTTCCCCTCAACAGTATTCAAAGTGGTACATCTTTTTTGCAGGGAAATAGCCAAAGGAGGTTCCTGTATTGCCTGACTGGCCCTCTTGCTCTGCCTGGTAGTTAGCCATACCCTTCCTGCCTGTGCAGTGTGACCACCTCTCTGGACATACTATGCATGATAATCTCCACTATGCAGATACTCCACAGTGCTCCCATCCACCACTCCAGCTCCAAAACCTAGCTTTCAGGACCTGTAGCTGGGGACAATGCTTGCAAACAGCCTGGCTCCAGGCACTAAAAATGTTCCCAGCTTCCCACAAGGGGAAGGATCAGCACACCATGGCTTTCAACTGTCCTGCCATGACACTCCTTGAAACTAAATTAAACCTTTGGGAAGATACTCAATATCAAATAATATCAATTACTCTAGGGCCCTTCTTCCCATCATTGTTACAAAATGCAGCCCTTACAAACAATGAAGCGCAAAATAAGATATTAAAAACGATTAGTGATAAAAGTAGCAAATACTTAACCGACTGTACTCACCCAATCAGCTGCTTTTACATGTCCTGCTTCACTACTGAATCCTGATTTCACTTCAGGTGATCCGAACTAGCACACCACTCTCAGTCTCGCTCTTTATTGCACACCTCTATCCATCCGCCTCCACTCCCAGTCTCGTTCTTTATTGCATACCTCTATCCATCCGCCTCCACTCTCAGTCTCGCTCTTTATTGCACACCTTTATGCATCCGCCTCCACTCCCAGTCTCGTTCTTTATTGCATACCTCTATCCATCTGCCTCCACTCTCAGTCTCGCTCTTTATTGCACACCTCTATACATCCGCCTCCACTCTCAGTCTCGCTATTTAATGCACACCTCTATCCATCCGCCTCCACTCTCAGTCTCGCTCTTTATTGCACACCTCTATGCATCCGCCTCCACTCTCAGACTCGCTCTTTACTGCACACCTCTATCCATCACCCACCACTCTCAGTCTCGCTCTTTATTGCACACCTCTATCCATCTGCCTCCACTCTCAGTCTCGCTCTTTATTGTACACCTCTATCCATCACCCTCCACTTCCAGTCTCGCTCTTTATTGCACACCTCTATCCAGCCGCCTTCACTCTCAGTCTCGCTCTTTATTGCACACCTCTATCCATCCGCCTCCACTCCCAGTCTCGCTCTTTATTGCACACCTCTATCCATCACCCTCCACCCCCAGTCTCGCTCTTTATTGCATACCTCTATCCATCTGCCTCCACACTCACTCTCGCTCTTTATTGCACAGCTCTATCCATCCGCCTCCACTCCCAGTCTCGCTCTTTATTGCATACCTCTATCCATCCGCCTCCACTCTCAGTCTCGCTCTTTATTGCACACCTCTATCCATCACCCTCCACTCCCAGTCTCGCTCTTTATTGCATACCTCTATCCATCTGCCTCCACACTCACTCTCGCTCTTTATTGCACACCTCTATCCATCCGCCTCCACTCCCAGTCTCGCTCTTTATTGCACACGTCTATCCATCCGCCTCCACTCCCAGTCTTGCTCTTTATTGCATACCTCTATCCATCCGCCTCCACTCTCAGTCTCGCTCTTTATTGCACACCTCTATCCATCTGCCTCCACTCTCAGTCTCGCTCTTTATTGCACACCTCTATCCATCCGCCTCCACTCTCAGTCTCGCTCTTTATTGCACACCTCTATCCATCCGCCTCCACTCTCAGTCTCGCTCTTTATTGCACACCTCTATCCATCCACCTCCACTCTCAGTCTCGCTCTTTATTGCACACCTCTATACATAAGAACATAAGAACTAGGAGCAGGAGTAGGCCATCTGGCCCCTCGAGCCTGCTCCACCATTCAATGAGATCATGGCTGATCTTTTGTGTACTCAGCTCCACTTTCCGGCCCGAACACCATAACCCTTAATCCCTTTATTCTTCAAAAAACTATCTATCTTTATCTTAAAAACATTTAATGAAGGAGCCTCAACTGCTTCACTGGGCAAGGAATTCCATAGATTCACAACCCTTTGGGTGAAGATGTTCCTCCTAAACTCAGTCCTAAATCTACTTCCCCTTATTTTGAGGCTATGCCCCCTAGTTCTGCTTTCACCCGCCAGTGGAAACAACCTGCCCGCATCTATCCTATCTATTCCCTTCATAATCTTATATGTTTCTATAAGATCCCCCCTCGTCCTTCTAAATTCCAACGAGTACCGTCCTAGTCTACTCAACCTCTCCTCGTAATCCAACCCCTTCAGCTCTGGGGTTAACCTAGTGAATCTCCTCTGCACACCCTCCAGTGCCAGTACGTCCTTTCTCAAGTAAGGAGACCAAAACTGAACACAATACTCCAGGTGTGGCCTCACTAACACCTTATACAATTGCAGCAGAACCTCCCTAGTCTTAAACTCCATCCCTCTAGCAATGAAGGACAAAATTCCATTTGCCTTCTTAATCACCTGTTGCACCTGAAAACCAACTTTCTGCGACTCATGCACTAGCACACCCAGGTCTCTCTGCACAGCAGCATGTTTTAATATTTTATCATTTAAATAATAATCCCTTTTGCTGTTATTCCTACCAAAATGGATAACCTCACATTTGTCAACATTGTATTCCATCTGCCAGACCCTAGCCCATTCACTTAGCCTATCCAATTCCCTCTGCAGACTTCCAGTATCCTCTGCACTTTTTGCTTTACCACTTATCTTAGTGTCGTCTGCAAACTTGGACACATTGCCCTTGGTCCCCAACTCCAAATCATCTATGTAAATTGTGAACAGTTGTGGGCCCAACACTGATCCCTGAGGGACACCACTAGCTACTGATTGCCAACCAGAGAAACACCCACTAATCCCCACTCTTTGCTTTCTATTAATTAACCAATTCTCTATCCATGCTACTACTTTCCCCTTAATGCCATGCATCTTTATCTTATGCAACAACCTTTTGTGTGGCACCTTGTCAAAGGCTTTCTGGAAATCCAGATATACCACATCCATTGGCTCCCCATTATCTACCGCACTGTTAATGTCCTCAAAAAATTCCACTAAATTAGTTAGGCACGACCTGCCCTTTATGAACCCATGCTGCGTCTGTCCAATGGGACAATTTCCATCCAGATGCCTCGCTATTTCTTCCTTGATGATAGATTCCAGCATCTTCCCTATTACCGAAGTTATGCTCACTGGCCTATAATTACCCGCTTTCTGCCTACCTCCTTTTTTAAACAGTGGTGTCACGTTTGCTAATTTCCAATCCGCCGGGACCACCCCAGAGTCTAGTGAATTTTGGTAAATTATCACTAGTGCATTTGCAATTTCCCTAGCCATCTCTTTTAGCACTCTGGGATGCATTCCATCAGGGCCAGGAGACTTGTCTACCTTTAGGCCCATTAGCTTGCCCATCACTACCTCCTTGGTGATATCAATCCTCTCAAGGTCCTCACCTGTCATAGCCTCATTTCCATCAGTCACTGGCATGTTATTTGTGTCTTCCACTGTGAAGACCGACCCAAAAAACCTGTTCAGTTCCTCAGCCATTTCCTCATCTCCTATTATTAAATCTCCCTTCTCATCCTCTAAAGGACCAATATTTACCTTAGCCACTCTTTTTTGTTTTATGTATTTGTAGAAACTTTTACTATCTGTTTTTATGTTCTGAGCAAGTTTACTCTCATAATCTATCTTACTCTTCTTTATAGCTTTTTTAGTAGCTTTCTGTTGCCCCCTAAAGATTTCCCAGTCCTCTAGTCTCCCACTGACCTTTGCTACTTTGTATGTTTTTTCCTTCAATTTGATACTCTACCTTATTTCCTTAGATATCCACGGTCGATTTTCCCTCTTTTTACCGTCCTTCTTTTTTGTTGGTATAAACCTTTGTTGGGCACTGTGAAAAATCACTTGGAAGGTTCTCCACTGTTCCTCAACTGTTTCACCATAAAGTCTTTGCTCCCAGTCTACCTTAGCTAGTTCTTCTCTCATCCCATTGTAATCTCCTTTGTTTAAGCACAAAACACTAGTGCTTGATTTTACCTTCTCACCCTCCATCTGTATTTTAAATTCCACCATATTGTGATCGCTCCTTCTGAGAGGATCCCTAACTATGAGATCCTGAATCAATCCTGTCTCATTACACAGGACCAGATCTAGGACCGCTTGTTCCCTCGTAGGTTCCATTACATACTGTTCGAGGAAACTATCGCGGATACATTCTATAAACTCCTCCTCAAGGCTGCCTTGACCGACCTGGTTAAACCAATCAACATGTAGATTAAAATCCCCCATGATAACTGCTGTACCATTTCTACATGCATCTGTTATTTCTTTGTTTATTGCCTGCCCCACCATAATGTTACTATTTGGTGGCCTATAGATTACTCCTATCAGTGACTTTTCCGCCTTACTATTCCTGATTTCCACCCAAATGGATTCAACCTTATCCTCCATAGCACCGATGTCATCCCTTACTGTTGCCTGGATGTCATCCTTAAATAACAGAGCTACACCACCTCCCTTACCATCCACTCTATCCTTCCGAAAAGTTTGATACCCTCAATATTTAACTCCCAGTCGTGACCATCCTTTAACCATGTTTCAGTAATGGCCACTAAATCATAGTCATTCACGATGATTTGCGCCATCAACTCATTTACCTTATTCCGAATACTACGAGCATTCAGGTAAAGTACACTTATGTTGGCTTTTTTACCCCTGTTCTTAATCTTAACACCTCGATCAGTAACCTCTCCTAAGTTATATTTCCTCTTAACCTTTCTCCTAATTTTCCTTGTCGTCGAACCCATATCTTCCTGTAACAACCTGCCGCGTCGCTTACCATTAATGTTTTCACTTCCCGTTTTATTTCTTTTAGTATTCCTGATCCTATTCACTGAGCTCCCCTCAGTCACTGTACCTTGTAATGTGGCCCTTTTTGATTTTTGACTATGGCTTCTCTGCCTTACACTTTCCCCCTTACTGCCTTTTATTTCTGTCCCTGTTTTACTACCTTCCAACTTCCTGCATCGGTTCCCATCCCCCTGCCACATTAGTTTAAACTCTCCCCAACAGCTCTAGCAAACAGCCCCCCTAGGACATTGGTTCCAGTCCTGCCCAGGTGCAGACCGTCCGGTTTGTACTGGTCCCACCTCCCCCAGAACCGGTTCCAATGTCCCAGGAATTTGAATCCCTCCCTCTTGCACCATCTCTCGAGCCACGTATTCATCCTCTCTATCCTGACATTCCTACTCTGACTAGCTCGTGGCACTGGTAGCAATCCTGAGATTACTACCTTTGAGGTCCTACTTTTTAGTTTAACTCCTAGCTCCCTAAATTCAGCTTGTAGGACCTCGTCCCGTTTTTTACCTATATCGTTGGTGCTTATGTGCACCACGACAGCTGGCTGTTCACCCTCCCCCCCCCCCCCCCATAATGTCCTGCAGCCGCTCCGAGTCATCCTTGACCCTTGCACCAGGGAGGCAACATACCATCCTGGAGTCTCGATTGCGTCCGCAGAACCACCTGTCTATTCCCCTTACAATTGAGTCCCCTATCATTATAGCCCTGCCATTCTTCTTCCTGCCCAGCTGCGCAGCAGAGCCAGCCATGGTGCCATGAACCTGGCTGCTGCTGCCTTCCCCTGGTGAGCCATCTCCCTCAACAGTATCCAAAGCGGTATATCTGTTTTGCAGGGAGATGACCGCAGAGGACACCTGCACTGCCTTCCTACTCTTGCTCTGTCTTTTGGTCACCCATTTACTATCTCCCTCAGTACCTTTCACCTGCGGTATGACCAACTCGCTAAACGTGCTATCCACGACGTCCTCAGCATCGCGGATGCTCCAAAGTGAGTCCATCCGCAGCTCCAGAGCCGTCAAGCGGTCTAACAGGAGCTGCAACTGGACACACTTCTTGCACGTGAAGGAGCCAGGGACAGTGGACGTGTCCCTGAGCTCCCACATCGCAAACGAGGAGCATGACACGGGTCTGAGATCTCCTGACATGTCTTAAACCTTCGCTTAACTTCAACAATTTCAATTTCCCCCCCCAAAAATTTAAATAAATAAATAAACAATGGAGAAAAAAATAAATAAATATACCAATGAAAAGAAACAGAAAAACAGAAACACTACTTACCAGTCACAAAAAACACTTCCTTCCCACCCAGCTTCGAATTCCCACCTCGATTCAAATTCCCAAACTCACTCTTTGCTGTCTCACTCCTGGCTGTCTTCTCTGTCTCACTGGGAGAACTCCGCCTCCACTCTCAGTCTCGCTGTTTATCGCACACGCTATCCATCCGCCTCCACTCTCAGTCTCGCTCTTTATTGCACACCTCTATCCATCCGCCTCCACTCCCAGTCTCGCTCTTTATTGCACACCTCTATCCATCTGCCTCCACACTCACTCTCGCTCTTTATTGCATACCTCTATCCATCCGCCTCCACTCTCAGTCTTGCTCTTTATTGCACACCTCGATCCATCACCCTCCACTCTCAGTCTCGCTCTTTATTGCACACCTCTATCCATCCGCCTCCACTCTCAGTCTTGCTCTTTATTGCACACATCTATCCATCCGCCTCCACTCTCAGTCTCGCTCTTTATTTCACACCTCTATCTATCCGCCTCCTCTCTCAGTCTCCCTCTTTATTGCACACCTCTATCCATCTGCCTCCACACTCACTCTCGCTCTTTATTGCATACCTCTATCCATCCGCCTCCACTCTCAGTCTTGCTCTTTATTGCACACGTCTATCCATCCGCCTGCACTCTCAGATTCGCTCTTTATTGCACACCTCTATCCATCTGCCTCCACACTCAGCCTCGCTCTTTTTTGAACACCTCTATCCATCACCCCCCACTCTCAGTCTCGCTCTTTCTATCGATCATTTATCCTCCTGCCTCCGCTTTCAAACTTTTTTTTTTGAATTTTCGAGTGCCCAATTAATTTTTTCCAATTAAGGGGCAATTTAGCGTGGCCAATCCACCTAACCTGCACATCTTTTGGGTTGTGGGGGCGAAAACCCATGCAAACACGGGGAGAACGTGCAAATCCCACACGGACAGTGACTCAGAGCCGGGATTGAACCTGGGACCTCGGTGCCGTGAGGCAGCGGGGCTAACCCACTGTGCCACCGTGCTGCCGTCGCTTTCAAACTTTATCTGATTTTGTTTATTACCTTGTTTCACCTTGAATTGATTCAACTTTTCTTCCCTATTGCTCGTGTTCCTGAATGAAATTCAAGGAGCTCCTTCTTTATAAATGATACGTTTTTCTAGTTGAAGGTAGTTAAACACAAACGGCAATAGCAGCTTCTCACTAACAAATAAACTTACCATTTTTCTGTGATATCACATCTGGATTTATTTTTCACTGCCTTCATTCCAAATCCACAAAGAATGCACTGCCAAATGAGGCAGCTGAGCAGTTAAAGGGGCAGATATGTCCATAAAAGTTGGTCCATCAGATTGTAAAAACTAACAGAGACAGAAGCCTACAAAGAATGGTAAGGACATATTGGAATGAGTGGAAATATCCCTCTCCCTCCATGGAGAGACCCCTGGGCTGTTTTGACCATTTTACAGAACCCGCTGCCACTTAGGAAGTGGTGGAACCATGGATGGACAATACCATGGGAATATTGGAAAGACATTTCCTTCCCCACAGACATTAAGGCGGGGCCATAGAATCGCCGCGACCGGTACGAATTGCGCCACGCTGCCCCGACGCGGGGACGCGATTCTCCGGAGAGCGGAGAATCGGCAGCATTGACGCCGGCGCAGTATGCGCAGCGGCAGTCGGGGGACGCTTTTCAAACAACAAAGAACAAAGAAAAGTACAACACAGGAACAGGCCCTTCGGCCCTCCAAGCCCGTGCCGAACATGCTGCCTGACTAAACTACAATGTTCTACACTTCCTGGGTCCGTATCCCTCTATTCCCATCCTTTTCATGTATTTATCACGATGCCCCTTAAATGTCACTATCGTCCCTGTTTCCACCACCTCCTCCGGCAGCGAGTTCCAGGCACCCACTACCCTCTGTGTAAAAATGAGGCGCCCCCCCCCCCCGGCGATTCTCCGCCTGGCATGTGCCGAGCGGCCATACAAAAAAACCCAAGTCCCACCGGTGCCGTTCTAACCTGGTCTTACCCGGCAGTGGATGGATCCGGGGGTGACCTGGTCGTGGGGGGGAAGGGGCATCCGACCCCGGGGGGGGGCCTCCGCTGTGGCCTGGCCCGCGATCAGGGCCCACCAATCGGCAGGCCGGCCTCTCGGGCTAGGGCCTCCTTTGTTCTGCGCTGGCTCCTGTAACCCTACGCTATGTTGCGTTGGGACCGGTGCGGAGAAGGGAGACACTGCGCATGCGCGGAAGTCGCGCCAGTCCCACTGCGCATGTGCAGACCCGCACCGCCCATCTGATGCTGGGATTGGCAGCTGGAGCATGTGGGTCACTCCAGTGCCGTGCTGGCCCCCTGTAGGCTTCACAATTGCTGCTCCTGAGGCCATGTTGACGCGACGGCATTTACGGGGCATACGATTTACATAGCCTCAGGATCAGAGAATCCCGCCCTAATTTCTTGTGACAGGCAAGGAAAGAGATGTGGTCCCAAAGATGACAAGCTAAGCCCATTATTGGCCTTTCACCAGCACTCTTGCTGCTTTTAGGCAAGGTTGAAAATCCAGTCCAGAATCTCATATTGGGCGTGAGCTAATTTCATCCTCTTTCACTGCTGTGTATTATCAGTACAATAATTCCTCACTTAACATTTATTTGGTGAAAATTGTTCCATTATATATTGAAAATCAATCGATCCCATATTTGGTTGGAAAGGTTTTAGTTATATACATTACCGAATAAGTCTGTTAAAATTTTAATCCATTGGAGATCAGTGCACAGGACATGTAAGGCAGCTTTTCACATACTCAAACTGTGAGTACCCTGAGGCCGCAGACAATTCCTGACCCTACCCTATTGATGTAACAGGCAGAGGACGTAAATCTGGCGCAGAAACAATGGGCCAAAATCACCTCCTTGTGCATCACATCACTGCAATGTACTCAGTTTTTCTAAAAGCATACTTCTCACTGATTCTGTCCTCTGTAGAATAAGGAGATCAGTCCCTGAGTCGCCTCTTCTATTCCACACTTAATTTGTTCCAGGAGAATCACCCAGATCTCCTGAGAGGAAAAACTAAGCTATTTTACAATGAATCAAGAGAGGGAACTGGAAACACAAGATGACAGGTTAGTCCACCATTAACTCAATCCTTGACTCCCTCATGAGAACGACTAGCCCCTTCACAGATCCTGTGGGTCGATCTCTTCAACGAACCCATCTCCAGTTCATACGTTGGCCAAAATCCTTCGACCAGGGTCGGAAATTCTGATCAGACAAAAAATACGCACTTTACTTCCTCCGATTTTTCTGGCCAATCTTCCGATTAGGATCCCACAGAATCAGGCAGCACAGAAAACCTAGGAGGAAACAGTGGTACAGCCACTGTATGGCCTACATACCCAGCATCACAATGAAAAGTGCCCAGTCTCCCTCAGATTATGCTAGAAGGACAAGGTATCTCAAAGAATTGAGCAACAGGTGAAGCTAGCTGTTTAACGCTGCTATTATGTAGCCACAACATGAGTGCCATTAACAGGATCCTGCTGTCAAGCCAAAAGGTCAATCTCCCTATCACACAAACGAGTAATGAGGCATAGAAAGTTTAGTGCCAGTGTGATACTAGGTCGTATGTCCCAAAGACTGGCAGGTCATTTCAAACAGTATGTCCCTTCCACAGTTTGCAACAAGCAAGTTAGAGACTGTATCCAACCAGCCAATGCATGTGAAACACAATGTCCAACATTAGATGGGATTTCTCGATTGGACAACATTTGCTAAATAATCCTCCGTGTGCGAGGAATTATACCAATTTAATATTGTCAGTTGGACTCACAGTGTGAATATTTGCATGTACTGGATGGAAGTTACATATATTAATACATTGGGCCCTATTTTTTGCAGACAGAAAGAACACATACCTTGCGCCTGTTATTGATAAACACAACGAGTAACAACCATTCATTGACTCAGTCCTTTTGGAGCCGATTTAGCTCAGATGGCTGGGACAGCAGGTTTGTGATGTGGGGCGAGACCAACAGCGTGGGTTCAATTCCTGTACAGGCTGAGGTTATTCATGAAGGCCCCTCCTTCTCAACCTTGTCCCTTGCCTGAGGTGTGGTGATCCTCAGGTTAAAGCACCACCAGTCAGCTCTTCCCCCTCAAAAAGGGGAAATCAGTTTATGACCATCTGGGACTATAGCAACTTTCCCTCAGGGGCAATGCCATGAACAATCAGACTCAAGTTGCCTGGTTTAAATTTCAAACAATGCTAGGCAGTTAACTGTGGGTCACCATCAACTGATGCATTCTTCATAATAACACCTCTACCAATCTGAGTCCATTTACCAACCAATCTGCTCTCTTTTCTATACACAAAGTATACATTTGCTGATTTACCCAAATTGTATTCTTGCAAATGTCCTTATGTTAGTGCAAGATGCAATGTTTTGACAAAAAAACTATCTATTTTTTCATCAATACTAAAGTTACGTGCTTCTAAACGATTATCTAAAAATGTCCTCAAACTTGTGAAGGAATATAAAATTGTCGAGGGATTAAAACTAAAGCAGACTGAACAGTGAGGTCAAAATTATTTGTGTGCAGTTTCTCTAAAATCAGAGCTCAAAGAAGACAAATGAAGATGCATGAGGTAACACAATAACCTCACCATGCTGCCATACATAAATGAGAGATTAGCATCCTTTCGGGAAAATAATTGACATTTTTAATATTGAGGAAGAGACCAGAGGCAAGTGAAAATTTTTAAAAATTAGTTTTAAGACATTGACTCCAAGTTCATTTTTAAACATAGTATTGTTCATCCAAAATAGAAATTATAGATTGCTTTCAGGAATAACTGAATGGAGAGATTGAATAACCTAATCTTTTATAACTGCCAATCTTTACATGTTATTTGATTACCAGCAGATAATTTTAATGGAAGTGTCAGCTGAAATATCATATTTTTCAGGGGCTTTGCTATTTTTGATGGTTTCATAGACTTTTGCACTTCATCCATTGCTGTAATATTATAATATTTTCCACATCAATCAAAATTATCTCACTTATATGTGTTTCAAGGTAATAACATATTTTGCCTTTGAGATGCCATCTCAACTTGCCACTGACACACTCAGTACTAAGCTATTCAATATAAGTAATCATTTTTAATAATTAGGATTACGTGAAGACATTTTTTTTCCATTTTAAAATTGAAATATATCTGTTCCATAATCAGGGAAAGCAGATGGCATAATGCCTGAAGAGGCAATAAATTAAAACCAACATATTATTTCATCCTTGATACTTCCACAGGACATTACTTCTGGTTGTTAAGTACACTGCAATGTAAATGATACTCCAAGGCATAACAATTCAGGCATTGGCAATGAAAAGATCGATTGCATTCATCAGAGATGCTCCTGCCCCACTGAGGTTACTTCACCAGAAGTGAGGCGAAAACCCTCTGTACATTCATGAACGGGATTTCTGCTGTATGACTGGTGAAGTAACTGTGACAGGCAGAAGGTGAGCAGCTTTGAGAAATTCCTCGGCCATAACTTCATTCTTCTGTAAAAAGGGTGGATATGGAGAGGATGTTTCCTCTTGGCGGAGAATCTAGGGTCACTGTTTAAAAATAAGAGATCATTCATTTAAAACAGAGATGAGGTGCATTTTCTTTTATCTCAGAGGGTTGTGAATCTCTGGAACCCTCTTCTTCAAAGGTTGGTGGAAGCAGACATTTTGAATATTTTGAAAGCAGAGCTAGCTAGATTCTTGACTAACAAGGGGGTGAAAGGAATGTGAGGTTAAGGTTACAATCAGCTCAAGAGGCCATGTGGCCTACTCCTGCGTCAATTCTTAGATTAGCATGCTCATATGTAAATTAAAAGCAATTCCACCAACCAATCCTATCAATGTTCAAATTAATAGACACAAGCTAGTTACAAAACTGTGGGAAAGCTTGGATTCATCAACTTGCTTTAGTTTTAAAAAACATTTAAATATAAATTTAGAGTACCTAATTTATTTTTTCCAATTAAGGGGCAATTTAGCGTGGCCAATTCACCGACTCTGCACATCTTGTGTAGGGGGTGAGACCTACACAAACACAGGGAGAATGCGCAAACTCCACGCAGACAGTGACCCGGGGCTGGGATCGAACCTGGTTCATTGGCATCGCGCCACCGTGCCGCCCCAACTTGCTTTAGTTAACAACATAAAAGGCAAATACATATTCATTTGGCAAACTTAAAAGTCAAAAGTTGTGTCATCCAAACTTACTATTTAAACAACCAATTTCCAATATAAGATGAGAGGTTGCGTTTTAAATTGAATGCTAATGTTCTTCCTCAATGGCGCACCACGTAAGGACCGGGCACTGCCTCCTAACTCGCGAGTCAGTGTCAGAATCACATATCAGAACACATTAATATTCTTGTAACACAGATGCAATGTTTCTCCAGCAAAGTTTTACCAACAATCTGAATGTGTTTTAAACAATGAGAATGCTGCTTGAGATGAATGATCATAAACAGCAAATACTTTATAATAGGGTACAGATGCATGCTTGGATTTATGTACAAGGTACAAGGAATTGCTCACTAACAATCCCATTTGTGCCTTTCTCTCCCTTCCCTCCTTCCATACACAATCACTGCAGCCTAAAACCAGAATATCGGGTGGTGCAGAGGAGAAACCGCAGATCATTTCCCACCCTGGACACTACGCGAGCGTGCTCCAATATCTGTCATTTTATTATGTGGAGATCCTCTCCACTTTGAGCCGGCAGTTTGCGGTAACTGTCATTTTATTCAAAGATGTATTTATAGGGCCGCACGGTAGCACAGCGGATAGCACTGTTGCTTTACAGCGCCAGGGTCCCAAGTTTGATTCCCAGCTTGGGTCACTGTTTGTGCGGAGTCTGCACATTCTCCCTGTGTCTGCGTGGGTTCCCTCCGGGTGCTCCGGTTTCCTCCCACAAGACCCGAAAGATGTACTTGTTCAGTAATTTGGACAATCTGAATTGAACCTCAGTGTACCCAAAGAGGTGTTGGAATGCGGTGACTCGGAGATTTTCACAGTAACTTCATTGCAGTGTTAATGTAAGCCTGCTTGTGACAATAAAGATTATTATTAGTATTTCACAACAAGATAAAAGCAAATTGCGGATGCTGGAATCTGAAACAAAAACAGAAAATGCTGGACAATCTCAGCAGGTCTGACAGCATCTGTGGAGAGAGAATGAGCTAATGTTTCGAGTCTGGATGACTCTGTCAAAGCTGGAGAGAACTGGAAATAGGATCAGATTTATACTGTTGTGGAGGGGGTGGAGTAGTGGGGCTGGATAGAGGGTCAGCGATAGGTGGAGATTAACAAAGATGTCATGGACAAGATTTACTAAACAATTCTCAATCTGCTAAGAATTACGCTGACAACCAATTTAAGATTGTCAGTCAGACTTGCAGCGTGGCGCATTTGTGTGTACTGAAAGCTGCATATATGAATGCACAGGGCCCTGTTCTTTGCAGACAGAAAGAACATGAACACAAAGTGTGCCTGTTTCAGCTAAACAAAATGAGTGACAGCCATTTGCTGACTCATTCTTCAAGGCCTTGCCTTGACCAATAAGGGTCAAGTTGCCTGGTTTAAAGTTCAAACAATGCTTGGCAGCCAACTGCCAGTCACCAACAACTGGTGCATTCTCCATGGCAATCCCTCTACCAATCAAAGTCCACTTGCCAAACGATCAGCACGCCCTTCTCATGCAGTATAAATTGTTGTTTTCCTCTAATACGATATTCTTGCGAAGTGTCTTGCTGAGTGCAAGACAAAAAGCTTTGACATGTGTTGTCTGTAAAGCATCAAACCCTTTGGCCAGTTTATTACTCAAATGTTTTACCCAGGAGCCCTTATTTGCGAGATGAACAAAGAACAAATGCAAGTTTATAATTCAATCAAATTTATTATTGAACACAGTAAAACAGTTATCCCCCTTAAATTATCCCAACTAATAATAACTTTAAAATTCTTCATACTACCTGTGCCGGTGAATTCAGTCGAGCTATGGGTCCAATCCTTTGAGTCTCGGATGTCTCAGGGCATACATCTGCGAAGGTGGGCCTCTCATGTTGCTTCCTTCCATCCTCTGGTCTGTCACTGAATGCTCTCTGCTACCTCAGCGCTGAGTCTTTGCTAGGGAGGGTCCTGCTTGGTTGATCTTTATATCCCTTTCCAGGTTGCCTTTCCAGAAAGTTCTCTGTTCTTCAGCCAATGAGGTATCGGAGGGGGGTAGCAACACCCAATTGAGTTGCTGATTGCAATCTGCAAGACACCAGTAACCCACCCCCAGGAGTCCATCTCCAGGTATATTGTCTGCATGTAACCTTACTCCAGGGGCCTGTTCTGTGCTATATTTTTCTATGTTCTATATATGGTAATGATGGGAAATCTGGGTGCCAGAAAGTCTAGTGTCATGTGAGAGTCCTTTTAAGACATGGATGGTTAAGCAATATACCTTTAAGAAAACAGTGATGTCAGAGAGTGGGTGGGGCTGAGGTCAGGTCAGCCATTTTTTAGTTTAGTTTTGCAGGTTTTTAGTTTCAGTTTTGAAAAGAGCTGGGTGTGTGACTGTGTTTTGCAGTGAACTGGATATCTGCCATGAAAGACTATCTCTGGATCATTTAGGTGAGTTAAAGTAAAGCCTTTAGCCTGATGGGATTTTGTTTAAAGGTGTTAAGTCTCTTGGAAGTTTCAAGGAACATTTTAGGGAATTATTTACTGTTGCTATATTTTCTGAGTTATCTTTGAAGTAAGGGGTGTTAAGAGATCCAATGTTTTTTAAAGATGTTAAGTTGAGTTCATGGAATAAACAGTGTTTTGTGTTTAAAAACCCACGTGTCCATAATTTTAATCCCACACCTAGGGAAAAAGCTGTGTGCTAGGAAAAGCAACAAATCCATTAAAGGGAGAGGTTGGTTGAACTCCATGATACATTTTGGGGTTCTGAAAACGCCTCGCCCATAACAATAGGGGCCTCGAGGGGAATAAAAGTCTATCTATTGGATTGGCTTTTGTGAACTTAAAGACAGTGAAGGATTGTTGCTTTTCCGGTGTGGTATTTTAGTTTAAGTGGGGAGAGTGTTGTGAACAATGGCTCTTTCAGAGGCTCAGAAGTTTTTGGGGGTGGAGAATGTTACACGTAGTACTTTACGGACAGAAACGAAAAGCAGACTGTTAGATTTGGCAAGAACATTGCAGTTAACATTACCTGACAAAATGCGAAAAGATAAGGTAATTTTGGTGGTGGTTAAGCATTTAAAGTTGCCTGAGATAGAGTTTGACTCATTGGAAATGGCAAAAATTCAATTGCAAATTAAACAAATGGAACATGAGAAAGAATTAAAGCGACTGGCATATGAGAGTGAGAGAGAGGAAAAAGAAAGAGAAAGAGAGAGAGAGGAAAAAGAAAGAGAAAGAGAGAGAGAGGAAAAAGAAAGAGAAATAGAGAGAGAGGGAAAAGAAAGAGAAAGAGAGCGAGAGGAAAAAAAAAGAAAGAGAGAGAGAGGAAAAAGAAAGAAAGAGAGAGAGAGGAAAAAGAAAAGGAGAGAGAAGAAAGGAGAAACGAGAGAATAGCCCTAGCAGAACAAAAAGAAAAAGAAAGGGAGATACAGATCAGGGAAAAAGATAAAGAGAGGGAGTTTGAACTTCAGAAAGCATATACCGAAGAAGAATCTGAGAGTATACAAGAGTGTTATTACTGTAAAAATGATGTCTTGCTGAGAAAATGGAGACTTGTACATATGCAGGCGGATGAAAAGTGGGCAGACGTTCATCAAGTAGTATTGCCGGTAGGGTATAGAAAGGAGGTGTTGCGAGTTGCACATGAGGTACCAGTGGGAGGTCACTTGGGAATAAGGAAAACTCAAGCTAAAATCCAGAAACATTTTTATTGGCCTGGACTACATCAAGATGTAGTTACATTTTGTCAATCATGTCACACATGTCAAGTGATAGGGAAACCTCAAGCAGTGATAAAACCAGCACCCATAATACCCATTCCAGCATTTGAGGAGCCTTTTACAAGGGTCCTAATTGTTTGTGTAGGACCGCTTCCTAAAACAAAAAGTTGACTGTAATGGATGTGTCTACTAGGTTTCCAGAGGCCATTCCAGTACGTAATATTACAGCTAAAAGGATTGTGGAGGAGTTACTTAAATTCTTTACTAGATATGGACTACCCACAGAAATTCAATCGGATCAAGGAATTAATTTTAATTCAAAGTTATTAAAATAAGTCATGGATCGCTTAGGAATAAAACAATTTAAATCAACTGCCTACCATCCAGAATCACAGGGAGCGTTAGAAAGGTGGCATCAGACATTAAAGGCAATCTTGAGGGCGTATTGTCAAGATTATCCAGAGGATTGGGATAAAGGAAGCCCATTCGTATTGTTTGCAATTAGGGATGCACCTAATGAGTCTACCAAATTTAGTCCTTTTGAACTAATTTTTGGCCATGAGGTAAGAGGACCACTTAAATTGATTGAGGAAAAATTGGTGGGTGAGAAATTGGAAATTTTAGGGAACGATTAAATAGAGCAGGTGAATTGGCTAGACAACATTTGAAAGTTGCACAAAATGTGGTGAAATGGGTAGTGGACAAGAAATCCAAAGTTCGTAGTTTTGCCAGTGGGGATAAAGTTTTAGTGTTGTTACCAGTGGTAGGTGAGCCTTTAAAAGCTAGGTTTTGTGGACCATATCAGATTGAAAGGAAATTAAGTGAGGTGAATTATGTGGTAAAAACACCAGATAGAAGGAAGACTCACCGAGTGTATCATGTGAATATGCTTAAAAGGTACTTTGAAAGGGAAGGAGAGAAAAGGAGGTTTTAATGATTCTAACTCAAAGTGACGAACCAAATCCAGATGACTGTGAATTTGACATCCCTCAAATTAAATTGGAAAATGAGGATGTTCTTAAAAATTGGGATGAATTGTTAAGTTACCGTCCAGAGGAAAAACTGACCTGAAAGAGTTATTGACATCACATGGGCAAGTTTGTAGAGATAAATTGGGAAGTACTAAAATGGCGATACATGATGTAGATGTGGGAAATGCTATTCCTATCAAACAACATCCATGTAGACTTAATCCTTAAAATTGGCACAGGTTAACAGAGAGATTGAGAGTATGCTAAAGGATGGCATAATTGAAGTGGGTTGCAGCCAATGGAGCTCACCCATAGTGATGGTACCTAGACCAGATGGTAGCCAACGGTTGTGTGTGGACTATCAAAAGGTGAATGCAGTTACAAGAATGGATCCTTATCCTGTCCCATATTTGAGGGATTACATTGAGAAAATGGGACAATCTGCTTTTATTTCCAACTTCCAGACATGGAAAGAACATTTAAAACATCGTATAGAGTTCTTCAGGAGGCGGGTTTGGTGATGAACCTAGCCGAAAGTGAATTTGGAGAAGCCCGAATCACTTTCCTTAAGTTTCCGATACCCTCAAGACGAAGGGAAATAATGCGATTTCTTAACATGAATGAATTTGATCGAACCTTTGTGCAAAGGTTTTCCTGGCGTGATTACTTGCTAATGAAACTTCAAAAATTTCAAGGGACAGCGGACTTTCAACAGCCATTTGACTGCCTGAAACCTGTGATCACCAATGTTCCTGTATTGGAGAATTGCAAGGGACTCTGTGGTCAGATTGAACTAAAGTATCTGATTCTAAAGAGAAATGCCGAGGAGTAGAGGAATGAATGGATCGTGCAGAGACTTTGTTCAAAGAGACTGTCAATCGAGAAGGTTTTCGGTTGGAGGAAGAAGAACAAAGAAAAATGGACTATATTATTATACCTGTTTGCATGTGTTGTTGTTTTTTAAAACGAAAAGGTATATTTACTGTGTACATTTCTTAGTGGATGGTGCACAAATGAAAAATGAAACTATCTTGAAGTTGGTGGTTTATTTTTTTTTCTTGGGGGAGGTGTCATGTGAGAGTACTTTTAAGACATGGATGTTTAAGCAATGTTCTTTTAAGAAAACAGTGATGTCAGAGAGTGGGTGGGGCTGAGGTCAGGTCAGCCATTTTTTAGTTTAGTTTTGCAGGTTTTTAGTTTCAGTTTTGAAAAGAGCTGGGTGTGTGTCTGTGTTTTGCAGTGAACTGAATATCTGCTATGAAAGACTATCTCTGGATCATTTGGGTGATTTAAAGTGAAGCCTTTAACCTGATGTGATTTTGTTTAAAGGTGTTAAGACTCTTGGAAGTTTGAAGGAATATTTTAGGGAATTATTTACTGCTGCAATATTTTCTGAGTTATCTTTGAAGTAAGGGGTGTTAATTCATAGAATTCATAGAATTTACAGTGCAGAAGGAGGCCATTCGGCCCATCGAGTCTGCACCAGCTCTTGGAAAGAGCACCCCACCCAAGGTCAACACCTCCACCCCATCCCCATAACACAGTAACCCCACCCAACACTAAGGGCAATTTTGGACACTAAGGGCAATTTTGGACACTAAGGCCAATCCACCTAACCTGCACATCTTTGGACTGTGGGAGGAAACCGGAGCACCCGGAGGAAACCCACGCACACACGGGGAGGATGTGCAGACTCCGCACAGACAGTGACCCAAGCGGGAATCAAACCTGGGATCCTGGAGCTGTGAAGCAATTGTGCTATCCACAATGCTACCGTGCTGCCCCAAGAGATCCAATGTTTATTTAAGATGTTAAGTTGAGTTCATGGAATAAACAGTGTTTTGTGTTTAAAAACCCACGTGTCCATAATTGTAATCCCACACCTAGGGAAAAAGCCGTGTGCTAGGAAAAGCAACAAATCCATTAAAGGGAGAGGTTGGTTGAACTCCATGATACATTTTGGGGTTCTGAAAACGCCTCGCCCATAACACTAGCTTTATCTGGGATATTCACAACAATCGGTCTATTTAAATGGAAACGATTATCTCTTGATGTGTTGTTGACAAGGCAGGCTCAGAATTGTCCCAACTGCCTGTATCTGTTCAGTGGATTCAAACTTGGTTATTCAAATCTTGGAGCTGACTGTGGTTTAATTTAAAATCTCCAATTCTTAATTTAAAGTGTTCAATTTTATATCGGGCCGAAGGTTCTGCCGTTGCCTACTTTGCCACATGTCTCTTTTTTTAGCAACACTAAATTGAAACACCTGAAGAATCTTTATCATATCAACTCAAACAAAACAACCACACACAATAATGACTAAATAGGTACACTGGGCAAATAAATTAATGAGACTAATTCTATCTTAAACTCAACCCCAGATTAACCTTTTTACTGAGGCCTTCAGTCCTGTTGACGTTTGCACTCAGATTCGTACTCTGGAAGGCAGATCCTTTTTCTCTGGGTCTGACTGCACAGGTTATATCTCAGGTTGATGGTATATTCCTACCAATGCAACATCATGGTCCAAGTATATGTACCACTGATGGTCATATGCCATGGCTCACCAGGCATACGTAGACACATCTTTGGTGTCTATTCTACACCTGGATGTCTCTCTTTACACAGATACGTGGTCCTACATAATTTTCTGGAACTCCTTACTTCGCTCTGTAAACATGCAGAACTGAGTTACCTGGTCAAACACAGCAGACTGGATGTCTGCAGACTCCAGATCAGCTTATTTTACACTTACTTTTTTCAAAAAAGAAAATGCATCAATTTTCTTTACAGAGTAAAGCTCCACCCTCAGTAATTTTCTCCAAAGCAACCTTACTTTCTTACTTCAAAAAGCTCTCAGCTGAGTCAAAGTTTCAAGCATGTTTGTAAACACATGCAGGCATACGAAACCAAACCAAAATAGACAATCCCCAAATCACCTCAAACTGAAACCAAAACTCTACATTCTTAACCCTTAATATAATCCACAACAGAGACAGTTAGAACACTAGTGTTATTAACGATGCATTTGCAAAAAGAGATTGCTTCATGACCTGGATATTTTCTCCATGGATGAGACCAACTGAATTACTTGGTTTTTTTAATTTAACTTTGTTAAAATACTCTCCAAAAATATCCTGATCTCGACTGAACATGTATTATTGTTGACTCATTAGCAGAAATACCATGTAAGACTTTGCTGCTATTATTCATCTCACTGCTGCTTGAACATTACTTTTGTTTGTCAGAAGAAAAAATTATTTACTGAGGTGTAATGCGGGATTTTGTCGATAACTTGTGTTTTGTTAAGTTATTGCTCTATTTCATCTGTAAAGCAGCTCTGCTGTTTGTTAAGTAGAATATAGAGTATCGAACAGTACAGCACATTACAGACCCTTCGGCCCACGATGTTGTGCCGACCATTTATCCTAATCTAAGATCTGTTCTTACACCCCTTCAATTTACTGCTGTCCATGTGCCTGTCCAAGAGTCGCTTAAATGTCCCTGATGACTCTGACTCCACCACCTCTGCTGGCAGTGCCTTCCATGCACCCACCACTCTCTGTGTAAAGAACCTACCTCTGACATGTCCCCTATACCTTCCTCCAATCACCTTAAAATTATGTCTCCTCGTGACAGCCATTTCCGCCCTGGGGAAAAGTCTCTGGCTATCCAATCTAGCCATGCCTCTCATCACCTTGTACACCTCTATCAAGTCACCCCTCTTCCTTCTTCGCTCTAGTGAGAAAAGTCCTAGCTCCCTCAACCTTTCTTCATAAGACATGCCCTCCAGTCCAGGCAGCATGCTGGTAAATCTCCTCTGCATCCTCTCCAAAGCATCCACATCCTTCCTATAATGAGGCGACCAGAACTGGACACAATATTCTAAGTGTGGTCTAACCAGGGTTTTATAAAGCTGCAGCAAAACCTCGCAGCTCTTAAACTCTGTTAATGAAAGCACATACCATATGCCTTCTTAACAACCCTATCAACCTGGGTGGCAACTTTGAGGGATCAATGTACGTGGACTCCAAGATCCCTCTGTTCCTCCACACTTCCTGCCTTTTACCCTGTATTCAGCATTCAAATTCGACCATCCAGAATGAATCGCATCACATTTACCTAGGTTGAATTCCATCTGCCACTTCTCAGCCCAGCTCTGCATCCTGTCAATGTCCTGTTGTAACCTGCAACAGCCGTCGACACTATCTACAACCCCACCACCCATCGTGTCATCGGCAAACTTACTAACCTACCCTTCCACTTCCTCATCCAAGTCATTTATATAAACCACAAAGAGCAGAGGTCCCAGAACAGATCCCTGCAGAATACCACTCATCACCGACCTCCAGGTGGAATACTTTCCATCTACTACCACACGCTGTCTTCTTTCGGCCGCCAATTCTGTATCCTGACAGCCAAAGTTCCCTGTATCCCATACCCCTAGCTTTCTGAATAAGCCTACCATAGGGAACTTTATCAAATGCCTTACTGAAATCCATACACACCACATCCACTGCCCGACCTTCATCAATGTGTCTCGTCACATCCTCAAAGAATTCAATGAGGCTTGTGAGGCTTGACCTGCCCCTCACAAAGCCATGCTGACTATCTTTAATCAAACTATGTTTTTCTAAATAATCATAAATCCTATCTCTCAGACTCCTTTCCAATATTTTGCTCACCACAGACGTAAGGCTGACTGATCTGTAATTCCCAGGGATTTCCCTATTCCTTTTCTTGAACAGGGGAAACAACATTTGTCTCCCTCCAATCATCTGGTACAACTCCTGTGGAGAGTGAGGACGCAAAAATCATCAGCAATGGTGCAGCAATCTCCTCCCTCCATTCCCGTAGTAACCTTGGATATATCCCATCTGGCCCAGGGGGCATATCTATACTGATGCTTTTCAAAATTTCCTCCTTCTTAATTTCAACCTGTTCAAGTCTATTAACCTGGTTCACACTGTCTCACGAGCAACAAGGTCCCTCTCTCTCGTGAATACTGAAGCAATGTATTCATTTAGGGCCTCCCCCACCTCCTCAGTATCTAGGCACGTTCCCTCCACTATCCCTGATCGGCACTACTCTCACTCTGATCATCCTCTTATTTCTCACACAAGTGTAGAACACCTTGAGGTTTCCCCTAATTCTTCCCGCGTTGGCTTTTTCATTCCCCCTTCTAGCTCTCCAAAGCTCCTTCCTCTAGAGCCATGCCAGTTCCTTGCTTCCTCAACATTAAATAAGCTTCCTTCTTCCTCTTGACTAGAAGCTCCACTTGTCTTGTCATCCAAGGCTCCTTCACCTTACCATTCCTTCCTTGTCTCAGTGGGACAAAACTATCCAGCACTCGCAGCAAGTGCTCCTGAAACAACCCCCACATTACTATTGTGTATTTCCCTGAAAACATCTGTTCCCAATTTATGCTCCTCAGCTCCTGTCTAATAGCAGTATAATTTCACCTCCCCCAATTAAATACCTTCCCATACTGTCTGTTCCTATACCTCTCCATGACTATGGTAAAGGTCAAGGAGTTGTGGTCACTGTCACTGAAATGCTCTCCCACCGAGACATCTGACACCTGGCCTGGTTCGTTGCCAAGCACCAAATCCAATATGGCCTCCCTCCTAGTCGGCCTATCTACATATTGAGTCAAGAATCCTTCCTGGACATACCTGACAAAATCTGCTCTATCAAAACCCTTTCTACTAAGGAGGTTCCAGTCAATATTAGGGAAGTTGAAGTCACCCATGACAACAACTCTGTTACTTCTGCACCTTTCCAAGATCTGCCGCCCAATCTGTTCCTCCATCTCTCTGCTGTTATTGGGAGGTCTATAGAAAACTCCCAATAAAGTGACTGCTCCTTTCTTGTTCCTGACTTCAACCCATACTGACTCAGTAGACAAACCCTCCTCGACTACCTGTGATGCACTCTCTAATTAACAGTCCTACTCCCCCTCCTCCTTTACCTCCCGCCCTATTCTTCTTAAAACATCGAAACCCCGGAACATCTAACAACCACTCCTGCCCCTGTGAAATCCATTTCTCCGTAATGGCCACAACTTCATAGTTCCAAGTACTGATCCATGCTCTAAATTCATCTTCCTTATTCCTGACACTCCTTGCATTGAAACAGACACACTGAATGCAACTTTGCCCTATCAACTGTCTACCCTTCCTCACAGACTCGCTGCATACTATTTCTGCCCATTCAACAGCTACCCTATCCTCTGATTCATAGCACTGGTTCCCATCCCCCTGCCAAACTAGTTTAAACCCTCCCGAAGAGCTCTAGCAAACCTCCTGCTCAGGATATTGGTGACCCTCCAGTTTAGGTGCAACCCATCCTTCATATACAGGTCCCACCTTCCCCAGAAGGTATCCCAGTGATCTACATATCTGAAGCCTTCCCTCCTGCACCAGCCCTATGAAATGTCAATGAAAACAGTGATCTGGCAAAAATTATTTTGTAATTACAAATAAGAGATGGGTAATAATATACAACAGTCTGAACGAATGTTCTAATTTCTCTTTTATCTCTGGTCTCTTTGATTTCAAAATATCTTTCACCTTCTCCTGAATTGGGTGGATATCTTCAGCATCTATTTAGTGACCCAGATTTTTGATACTTGACACCATGAAGCAACACTTGTGATTTCTAACTTTGATGATGCATCTTCAGCAGACAGATTGGTGTTGCATCTGTCCATGACAGTATCGGTAGAAGTGACCACTGCACAGTCCTTGTGGAGACAAAGTCCTGTCTTCACATTGGGGATACCCTCCATCGTGTTGTGTGGCACTATCACCATGCTAAATGGGATAGTGAGTGAAAGGCTCTTTGGTTACAGAGCATTTCAAAGGCCACAGTGAATTAAAGGGCTCTTTGTTTACACAGCTGCTGACTACCCTCTGAGAATCTAGTGAAAAACTTTTGAATTTCCCCAGTTGCTGACTGCCCTCAGAGATTATGAAGCGTAGCTTTTTGTCTAAAAACCTTTTTACTGCCAGTAATGATTCTTCTGGAATAATGATCATACAATCCAAAGGGGTAAAGTAGGGCAAATAAATCCAGAGTTTCCTTAAATGATGAAAGAGATTGAGAGAAAGGTGATGCGAAAATGGAGTACATAATCCAAATATTAGATGGATAACACAATTGAGAGCCAGGCTCAAGATGGAAGGTTCAGAGGGGACGTGATATAAACAAAGAAGAGGATAAAAGAGAATATGAGAAGAGGCTGGCAGCCAAAATAAAAGGGTTTTCAAAAGTCTTCTTTCGGTACATTCGAGAACTAGGGGGCATCAATTTAAGGTGATTGGTAATAGAAGAAAAAGCAGAATGAAGAAAAACATCTTCAAGCAGCAAGTGGTTAGGATCTGGAATGCAATGTCTGAGAGTTTGATGGACTCAGATTCAATTGAGGCCTTCAAAATAAAAGAGAAAAGGTTTGCAGGAGTATGGGGTAAACGTGTGAGACAGAGCCAGACGGCACAGATGAGATGGGCAAAATGTCCTCCATCTGTGATTTTACCACCCTATATGATTTTAATTTTTGGGTTACAGGATAAATATTTATCAAGACACTGTAAAATCTTCCTCAACCTGTGTCAGGGTCTTTTTTTAAATCCACCACGAACGGCATATACGGCCTTGGCTTAAATTCTGATTCAAAAGGTTTCCAACAGTACAGTACTCCCTCCCGGTGCACTGAAGTATCAGCATGGATTATGCACTCAAGTGTCAGAGTGTTGAGGTTTGATTCCGCGATCTTCTGACTCAGAGATGTGAGTGTAACATTCTGGGAGGAAGTAGGATAGAAAGATGTTGAGGAGTATGGATGAATAGAGACCCAGGACTTCAAAAGCTTAATTAGCTAAGAATGTGAATGCTGGTAAATAAAGCTGGAATAAAGCCACCAAAATAAAAGAAAAAAAGACCATGCAAATTTTCTAAATTGGAGCATAGAGTGAAAGAGTAAAGTCATAAATTGCCTGTTTGATGTTGTTTTTTTTACCCCCACCCACTCCCCTTTTTCATATCCTCCCTCCAAAACAACATCTACACATTGACCGCTGCTTTGTAAAATATCTGAGATCTCTCTGCAGCTGACGGGTACGGAAGAAATGCAAATAATTGTGAAAGTTTTGCCTTGTAAATTATTCACATATTCTCTGCCAAATTATTCTGTGAATTCATGTGTGCAGATCTGATGCTGGCAACATTCTGTCATGCAAACGCAGGCTGATTAGAATTTCTAATTTGAGAAAGACTATAATCATAGATACAATGAGAATAGAAGATTTATGAGGAGATTAAATAAAAGGTTTGCTTGCTTAGTGCTCATCTCTGGAGGCCGCCATTACTATTTTCATTGTGTAATAAACAACCTGGAACCTTGATGGTGTTACAGTTGATCGTCCAGCTCACTAGATGGGATTAGACATTTTTCGATTATTTCAAATAAGAGCAGATATAAAATATAACCTTTGTTTTTCAAACAATAGATTATATTAGTATCAATTACTATTACACAGAAACAGTGGGGTTTGAATTAACAACACTCTTACAGATTATTAAATCTTTGTTATTTCCTAAGGAGGGAAAACTGCATGCAAGCAACAACTTTCTGGCAATTCCTTTAAGGTCTGTGCAGACACATTTTCTCGGTTAGAGCTTGCTGTCTTGATTCTGTTCTGTGTGAATGAAGCGTCCTGGAGCCGAAGGAATTCTGGTAACACCTGAATCATTAGATTTGACCAGAGTTGAGAATGTAAATGTGGGGTTGGGAGGGTGGGTACATCGGTGTGGGGAGAAGGGAAAATCAAAACATTAACATAAACCCATCCGTGCTGTTTACATTTATTTAAAGTCTTGCAGTATTCTTTCTTTTATTTAAAACACAGGCAACATCAGATAAGCAACAATTCACAGCTTTCATTTCTAATCATTGGACCTAACCAAAGTTTACAAACCTGCATGTGAGAAATATGAATGGCAGTGGCAATTGCACCAATCTTTGCACCAAATTGAAACATTTTTAATGATTATTTCCCACTACCTTTCCTCCAGCTTTTCTGCCTTGAGCATAACTTTTCTGTCCTCATTCACTTAGATAATAAAATCAGTATTAAGAACAGGAGCTATGAAAAATGAGCTGTGGATATGGAAACTGTTGCATGTCAGAGAATACATCCCTGCTGGTGAAGTGCCACATGCTCTCTAGTGATGTTAGCAGTGAGCGTTTGTGCGGACTTCAGTTCTCCATCTTAGATTGTATGAGCAACATCTCTAATAAAACCTCTCGTCGAAAACCTCTCATCGTGTTTGTAAGAATCCAAAGTGGGCACTTACATACAGTTTTTCCTTTGCGGCAAACTCAAAGATATAACAGAAACATTAACGGTATTCACAATAGAGAAGCAGGAACTGGATTATTTTTATATGCCTCTTGCAAGTTGTTAGTCCATGTGTTTACGGCCCACAAATATATAACTTGATGAGAAGCCTAACATCTGCGAGACTCCGAATACCAAATCTCATGATCAAACAGTCCAACTAGTGAGAGACCACTACAGTCCCAGCCCCCCCATTATAATACAGTGCTATAAATTCTATTCAGCCATTTAGGGGCCCTGGAGGAAGAGTATCCGCTTTTGTAGCCAGGCTTCGACAGATGGCTAAGCACTACGAATTTGGTCTGTCTCTCAGTGATATCTTACCTGACCATTTGGAATACCCCAAGACAAAGCAGTTGAATTGGCTCAAGTGACTGAAAGCACTGAAAAAGCACTTTTGAGCTGCAAGGCGTGTAAAAGGTAAATCAGTTATGGCGGGAAACGGCGGCCTCTCAAAGTACCCGTATTGCATATTGCAGCTGAGCCTGAGAAAAGGAAGATTGACTGACAGTCACAGGGTCTAGAGGCTTGTTAATGTTGTGAGGGAGACTATCCCCAAATGTAAGGAGTTCATTTGGATCAGATGTAATAGAAAAGGTGATATCCAAGCCAGGTGCAGAGTCAGACAGACTGCACCTAGTTCCCAAAATAAAACACATCGGCGACTCCAGTGAACAAGCTTGTGGAAGACCTGGAAAAGAAGTCCGCAGTTTATAAGCTCAACATGGTGAAGTTACACCCCCATCAAAATTGTCCCTATTGTTAATGGCTGTCCATTAAATAGGGAGGTTGATACAGATGCTGCGGTGGTAGGAGAATAGACATATAAGTAACTACAGGGAGGGCTGGAACCCTTGAGACGTAGCAGTAAAATAGCCACTTTAGCCACATATACTGGGGAGGCCCTGAAGATAATGTGCACGATGTCAACACCTGTATCAAATCAGTAGCAGTATGCCCAGTTGCCCTTCATAGTAGTAAAAAGACAGGGACCAAGGGCACGAATCTCCAGAAAGGTTTCTCAGTGTGGTAGCGAGCGGGCTTCCCGGCACTCGGCCAATCAAGGCCGGCAACGCTATTCAACGTTAATTGGTCCAATTCTGTTTTACAAATTTAGATTACCAAATTATTTTTTTCCAATTAAGGGGCAATTTAGCGTGGCCAATCCACCTACCCTGCACATCTTTGGGTTATGAGGGCGAAACCCATGCAGAGACGTGGAGATGTGCAAACTCCACACGGACAGTGACCCAGAGCCGGGAATGAACCTGGATCCTCAGCGCCATAGGCAGCAGTGCTAACCACTGCACCACAGTGGCGCCCCTATTAATTGGTCTACTTAACGAGACCCCACGACACAAATGAAGGCTCGCTAGCCGAGTCGCCGGGACCGCGCTACCCAGCCCCCGCTAACAAGGTTGAGCAGCACTTAAACAGCAGTTGTACAGCCAACCCCACTCACCCTGCAGCCATGGAGCCAAGAAGACAGGCCCCAAGATTTGGAGATGCGGACCTAGGGAGACTGCTAAATGCAGTGGAGGACAGGAAGGATGTTCCAGGAGGATGGGCCATGGGGCAGCCAGTGCTGCCTGGGATACTGGCCTCCAGTATCACAAGAAGGTTAACAACCTTCACCTGGTAGCACGGGTGATTGACACCACCGCCCCCACCCCTGAGACCATATGAGCATCCCCCCAACCCTCCAAGCAGTTTCCAACCCACCATTCACCCCCCCTCCCTTCAACCCCCCCAAACTCTTCCTTCACACCTCTACCCCCCCCACCACTATGAACCATGCATGTGGCTAACGATACCCTCTCTCCACAGGAGAAGCTCTCCCACAAACGTTTGGAGAGGGCCCAGACTGGCAGGAGGGTCCTGGACATAAGAGTCCCCACCACCTTTGAGGAGCGTGCCCTGGAGGTGGCTGGGGTGGCCGAGGACAGTGCGGCGCATGCCGCAGAGGGGAGGAACCACCAGGCCTCACTTGGATGACATGTCAAACATGAGTTGTTATTGCCATACAAACTGGTCATCCCGCTCAGTGACCACATGTCCATTCTCCCGCAGGTCCTCCAGCCGACAGTGCCAGCCCATCCTGGGTGACCCCTCCCTGCCTCCCATGAGACCACCTCGGAGGACTGGTCCGCGATCCACGAGCGACGCGTGTCAGCTGTCATCCTCACCATCCACCAGCACAGATACATGCACCTCGGTGGGACATGTTAGTGGTCAGGCTTCTGGGGCACAATCGGGTGAGCACCACGCTACTGCTAATGTACATCTGTTGGAGGCAGGAGCCTCCACATGAGACAGCTGTCGGAGGTCTGCTGGATCCCAGGACCCAGCTGGGTCTCAGCCAGATGTCAAGTCTATGAAACAGGTATACCCGGAGCTGATGGAGACGCTAGGGAGCAGCCGGGGCATTCCAAGGGAGATGTCAGCGACACTCCAGCAGATCCATAGCCGATTGGAGGAGTCCAAGAGGCTACAGGCGCAGGTGAAGTCGCCGGCAATGTTTGGCACCGAGGCCAACACTGCTAGGGTGGCGACTGCACTGGAGAGCCTGGTGCACGACATCGGCAGCATGAGTGAAGGTGTCCAAGGCGTGGCACAGTCGGTGACGGCCATGGCTGAGGGCCTCGGCAGAATGTCCAACTCGCTGGGGAACATGACCCAGTACCAGGCTGGCCTTGATGAGGTGCTGCAATCTGGAGAGTTGCGCATTGTTGGACACCTGTGACGCATTAAAAACCCTTGACCGCAAGCAGTATGATGTCTCTGTCCCTTTGTTCCACAATGCGGGCCAACCTCTAAATCCTTGGCCCATCTCTCCAGGCATTCCTCCCTCCCCGGGCACACCGCGTGCCGGTGATGGGTGTGAACGAGCACTCAGCAGGCAGGCAGGGGTCAGACTATGGCATGGATTGAGGAGCACTGGTGCTCAGGTTTCTGCAGGTTTTCAGCACCCCCATACCCTCGACGGTGACCTGCTGATGGTGCTGACGCAGTCTCAGCACTCTGGAGTGATGTAACACATACCCTGGGATGGTGGGAGATGGGGGGGCCGGGTAAGGTATCGATAATGGACCAGGCCATGCCCTATGTGAAGCAGGCTAGTATGAGGGCCTCCCTGGTCCTCGGGGCTTGTCGGGCCCTCACTGCTACTGCCTGTCCTGCAGCCTAAGGCTGCTTCTTCGGTTCATCCCCTGGCTCGTCCTCCAGCCCCTGCTGGTCCGGCACCTCATCATCATCCTCGTCCCTATTTCCCTCCTCAATGTTGTCCTCCTCCTCCTCGTCCTCATCCTCCTCCTCGGTGTCCATCGGTTCCTCATCCCAATTTCCAGCACTCGCCCCGCTGCTGTGCCAGGTTGTGGACGACACAGCAGACCACAAAAAAGCGGGCAACTCTCCGGGGGGTGTACTGGAGTGCACCACTGGAGCGGTCGAGGCATCGGAACCGCTTCTTGAGGAGTCCGATGCACTGCTCGATCACAGCCCAGGTGGCCGCAAGGACCTCATTCTGGTGGGTCCCTGCTTCAGTCTCTGGCCTCCGTACTGACGTCATTAGCCAGGCCCTCAGCGGGTATCCTTTATCCCCCAAGAGCCAGCCGCCCATCCTGTGGTAGCCCTTGAAGAGGCCGGGGATGACCGACTGCTCCAGGATGATCTGCATGTGGTGGCCACACACAAGCTCCATGTTCATGGAGTGGAACCCCTTCCTGTTGACGTAGAGCACTCCCAGATGGCCTGGTAAGAGCAAGGCGACAGATGTGCAGTCTACAGCCTCTGGAACTGGGGCATCCCGGCGATGGCAGAGAATCCTGCTGCCAGGGCATCTGGGCTTGGTCTATGTCAAAGTTTATATAGTTTTCTGTCCGGGCAAACAGTGTATCCGTGACCTGTCAGATGTGCCTGTGGGTTGTGGAACACGAGATACCACACAAATCCCCGTTCGAGCTCTGGAAGGATCCCGAGACATAAATGTTCAGATCCGTAATGACATGATGGCCATAGGAGCAGGTGTCCGCCTCCTCCATGTGGTGTCAAGTCTGCGAGGACATGGCACAGGTGCCGCACCATTTCCTTGTTGAGGCAGAGCCTCCTGCGGCACGGCCTGTCCGTCATTTGTTCAAACGACCAGCAACGTCTTTATCCCCTGGGCCATCACGGGCATCCCCCTTGGGACCCTCCCTGGCCTGATGGGCAGCCGGGACCTCAGAGCGTGGGGCAGAGTCCAGCACATGGGGCGCCGCCTCGAGGATCTGCAGACGCTGCTGCTGCTGCCGTCTGCGCTATCTGGCCAGCTGGCTTACCAGCAGCACATCTGTGGGGTCCAAAATACCGTCCATACATTTCAATATCCATAAGGAATTGGGAGAGGGTGTTACACTGACAAACAGTGGTGGTTCCCACCCATGACCCACCTGTCTCCCATTGATCCCCCTACCCCCCTCACCGACACCCAGAATTCCCAGCCACGCAACCCCGGCCACAGTGGGCCCCCCTCAATGGATCCCAGACCCTGTACCCCAGACACGCACACATTACCTCACCTGGACCAGGCGCTAGTCCCCTCCCCAATTTTGGTGATGTGCATCAATGTAAATGCATGTAGGCTAGCTAGACACTAGAGGGAGCACCAGTGACATCACACACAAACACTCAACCAATAGATCAGTTAGATAGGACATGACCAATGGACATTCACGATACACACGGAGGTGACACGGCCACAGGGGGGCATTACACTAACCCATATATAAAGGACACCACACACATGATCTGCCTCTTTCCAGTGGAGACAGTCAGTGAGTACAGACACAGGGTTGATTCAATATTACACCTACCACATGGATTGCGAAAAAGACCCCAAGTAAAGGAACTGCGATCTGCACATGCGCAATCGCTTCCGACGCGTGACGTCACATGCGTCATGACATCAGAGGCCTTTGGACCATGCCCATTTAAAGGGGAAACGTCCCAAATCAAAGAAAAAATATTTTAAAGCTGTAAAACAACCTTCCTTCACCTGGAATGACAGCACAATGCCTCAAATTGAACCAGGAAATTAAATTAACCTCCGAAGAACCCTGCAACAAGCAGCTACCTACGCCCAAACCAATGATTATGACCTTGAATACTTCGATACCGACCTTTACATTTTTTCTGGACCTCGCAAGCCTGATGCCAGCTCCGATGCAAACAGTGATGATATGGTCCTAGAAGACTACGACTCGGATGAACCTTTCACCTTGGGAGGCTACTCCAGTACCAAATCCGAACCGCAACTAGACGTGTTGCACATTGGCGACCCCCGTATTGAATCTGACGCAGACGCGGATTCGTTCTTCGGATTTGAGGATCTTCAGCCCAGCATATACGACATCCCAACTCGTGAGTGCAGGATGATGCTGCAGCCTGAAACCAAGAGACAGAGAGAGGTACAAGTCCACAGAGAGCGGCCTGCTGCCAGACAGAGCGTGGTCCACGCACCGCTCAGGGTTCCCGACTCTACGAAAGAAGACATGCAAGACTCCACACCGCAGTCCTTGCATGAACAAGAAGTGACTCCAGTGTCACAAGCCTCCACAGCGAGCTCGTGGACAGACTCCATGATAGAAGAAACGCAAGACTCCAGAGCATAGTCCTTGCACACACAAGACGTGACTCTAGTGTCACAAGCCTCCGCAGTGAGCTCGTGGACAGCCTCCACGATAGAAGCAAAGCAAGACTCCGACGCGCAGTCCTAGCAGGAACAAGACCACGAGGGTCTGGCAACCTCCTCTGACCAACTAGCGGCAGACGATGCAATTCTGCCATGCTCAAGTAAACAGCAAGAAGACTATGACAGTCTACCACGCTCCAGTGCACAGCAGGACGACCATGACGGTCTATCATGCTACAGTGAAGAACAAAGCGACGATGACAATCCAAGCCCAAATGAAGGACAACAGCAAGACAATGACAGTCCACCCACATTGTTTGCGCCACCAGATGAAGACTTTGACAATTTACCTAACCCAAGTGAACAACAAGCAGCTACTGAGCATCTACCCACGGTATGTGAGACGAGTGACGATGGCATCCCACTTCCCATGCAAGATGTGCAAAGTGACAGACCTCAGCTAGTGTGTACAGAGGCACTTGACGATCACTGTGTGACCACTGGTGACTCCGGTGACACCATGATACTTCCACCCTCATTCGCTCGAACCTCTCCACAAGTCAATGCATTCCTGCATTTTCCGACTCCAGACGTGCAGCTTCAAGAAATTTCAGCTGACTCCAGCAAAGACTCCGGATGGGGAGCATCAACAAACCAACACTGACTCAGTTAAAACAGACCAGACTCCAGATGGGGAGCAACCAAACGCCGACTCTGATTCACGTAAGCCGGACTTTACTCCAGACAGGGAGTGCCGCAACCTCAGTGATGGCACGCACAGGGTGACAGCAGATGTCACAACGACAGGAGATGGATCACTTAACAATTACACTGGGTCAGTAATAACAAGCAGTGGCTACAGTACAAAAGGAATACAACAAAATTCACCACAGCTATATCCACACATTTATTCCACACTAGCAGTGCAGCCAATGACAGCTCATGCTGGACATACCCAGTAGTCAGGCATGCAGCAGACAGCAGTATAGGCAGCATATTCTCAAACAGGCCAGCACTACGGATTGCCCATTAATGGAATCAAGACCGAAGGAGGACTACCGCAAGCGCTATCTGCACTACAGACTGGATGCCTTAGTTACTGCCCAGGATTTGCTGCACCCCAGCCTGGCCAGACGGCATATTCCTATCAGATGCAAGGTTCTAGTTTCACACCATCACCAGGTATTTATGCGAGCAGCAATTCTGTTTCTAATTCGACAAGCCTCAACGGTTCTCAGCAGGATCACCCTTCCAGCACAGCACGTGGCCAGAACCAGTATGTACAGTCTTATCCAACTTCAACATATGGCACATCCATGACCGTGAATGATACTGTTGATGGTACCTCTTCAACGTCAACACCTTATCAGCTACAAGATGCCATCCGACAGCACCATCACAAACTTCGAAAAAAGAAAGGGACTCCAAATCAGACAGTGAAGTGATTTGACCACTTCTTGGATCCTGTGGCTCAGGGACGTTGTTGGCGTTCATAACCAAGAGAGACATTTGACCATGATGACTGATGGTTTTTGGACTCACACGAATGATTTGGACTTATTGTTTAATCACTGTTCCCATGACTTGTATATGTCTTAACGTATCTACCTGTTTTTTGTTAAATTTTCTGAAAGTGTACAGAAAATATGTAACATATAAAAAAGGGGGATGTAGTGATGTGCATCAATGTAAATGCATGTAGGCTAACTAGACACTAGGGGGAGCACCAGTGACATCACACACACACACACTCAACCAATAGATCAGTTAGATAGGACACGACCAATGGACATTCACGATACACACGGAGGTGACACGACCACAGGGGGGGCATTACACCAACCCATGTATAAAAGACACCACACACATGATCTGCCTCTTTCCAGTGGAGACAGTCAGTGAGTAGAGACACAGGGTTGATTCAATATCACTCCCACCACGTGGAATGCAGCAACTGGTTAGTCAGTCTGGGTAGCTATAGTAGGATTAGCAGTAGCGTCGAACCCCAGTAACAGAAGTGTAAATAGTTTAATAAACGTGTTGAAGTTATCTCCACGCCTGAACCTTCCTTTGTCAAGTGCACCACAAGGAAGCCGCTTATGTTACACCTACAACATAACAAATCACCCATTGCATCCACCCACCCTCCGGCCAAGGACATGTGCCCAGAGCTGTGTCCCATCCCCTGGGTGTTCGGATGTTGGCTGCTGTGTGTGTGGTGATGCCTCCTGCAGTGTTCAATCACAGTGAGCAGGCATCAAGGTATGATTGGGGTGCTAGGCAATGACTCCCACGTGCTACCTGGCCCGGTCACCCACAGGAATCCACTTGGGCTGTGTGAAGTGCTCACTTAACCATGATTGCTAATTCCTTATTACCAATAGCCTTTGACCGCATGGCCAAAGGCCTCGACAGTCGGTGGGGGTTATGGGTGTTCAGTGGGGCAGACGGGCAGGGACAAAGGTTGCCCCCCGGAAGAGGTACACACAATCCAGGGATTAGCATGGTGGTACCGCACGCGGTTGCCCCCAGTGCCCCCCTCCAACCTCTCCCCCTTTCCCATGGCAGCCCACTGCTGTGGAGGGTGACTCCCCCAACAGCCAATGGTCCCCCACCCCTCGCCGAGCACTGGGGTGGCAAGCCGAGCACCCCCGACTCTTTGTTTGTGAGCACAAATTGCTGCTCACCTCCTCGGTGCCCCGCAGAAGCCCTTCTGTCAGGTTCACGTTTTTAAAAAGAAGTACTAATCGGCGCCAGCATGAGCACTTGCTGGGGAAGCTGGTGAATGACGGAACGCCGTTGGATATGGGGTCCCTCCCGTTAATTGTATGGAAACAGGGCTTAAGTGGAGATAATTGGTTTCTCGCCACGATACGGGGGATCCCAATTTCGCCTGTGGGAGTGGGGCGGTTGCATCGCAAACTGTTTGTGCCTCGCACAGTTCTCGTTTCCGGCCTCACCCGCTATTCACCAGTCTTGTTTGGCTCGAGTGAGAGCGCAAAGAGGCTGGAGAATCGCGCTTCAAGCCTCATGGGGCGAGATTGGCTGAAGAAAATCAGGCTAAATTGGCTGGAAGTATTCAGCATCACAGTCGGTGTTTTCCAGGAACTTCTGTGTAAATACCAGCAGGTTTTTTAGAGAGGGCTGGTGCGCATGTAAGGGGTGAAGACTAAAATCTGCATAAACCCTCATGCAACACCAACATGTTTAGAGCCCGACCATTGCCCTATTCTCTGCACCGAAAGGTTGAAGTGCAGTGGAAACATCTGGAAGACTTGGGGATAATTACATCAGTACAGTTTTCAGAGTGTGCAGCACTAATAGTCCTGGTGTTAAAGCCAGACCGCACAGTCTGATTTGCAGTGCTTACAAGATGACTGCGAATAGGGCTACTGAAATAGATAGATATCCTATTTCAAGGATAGAGGACCTCGACGTGAAATTGGCAGGAGGCCTCAAGAACACTAAATTGGATCTAAGTCATGCATACCAGCAGCTTGAGTTGGAGGATGAATCAAGGAAATTTGTCACCATAAACACACACAAGGGTTTATTCAAATATACGAGTTTGTCCTTTGGCATTTAATCCGCCTGCGCTATATTTCAGCGCACAATGAGAATCTTTTCAAGGGATCCGAAAAGCTGTTGTGCATCTGGACGATGTCTTAGTAACAGGGGCATCACCTGAAGAGCATACCGCCAATTTGAAAGAAGTCATTAGGGGGTTCAATGAAGCTGGTATACGCCTGAAAAGTGCACATTGCAGGTTGATGAGGTCACATATTTAGGTTTCAATGTTGATGCAAAATGCTGACATCCACTCACGGACAAGGTAAAGGTGACAAAAGCGGTGCAGGGACCAAGGAACGTGACTGAGTTGAAGTCCTTTTTCGGGATGGTCAACGATTATGGTCATTTTTTATGCAACATGTCTACAATTTTGCTTCCCCCGCACCAACTGTTGAAGCATCAACGATGGAAATGGAAAGATTCCCGGATAAACTTTTTTGAGGAAGTGACAGAATCATCAACCTTACTTGTCCACTTTAAACCAGATAACCCATAATAGTGAAGTGTAATGCATCAGGGCATTGGGATAGTAGTTTCCCATAAGATGGAAGATGGTGTGGAATCAACTTTGCTTCCAAAACGTTGTTGGACGCCGAAGAAAAGCATTCCCAGATAGAATATGAGAGTTTGACAGTCACACATGCCATTAAAACAAATCCCACCAGTAAGTTTATGGCCACCACTTCACCATCGTCTCGGATCATAAGCCGTTACTTGGGCTTTTCTATGGGGATTGCATCGGCCAGAGTGCAAACATGGTTGTCTGCGTATGTTTCAACAGAGACCATGTACATAAATCTCAAATCCTGATGCTTTAAGTTGGCTTCTGATTCCACAGACGATATCTGTGCTTTCCATTCCACAGGAGATCATCCTAGCTCAGACTTTTTTTGACACTCTGCCAATTTCGTCGGCCGATATCAAGACATGGACTGACAGGGATCCGGTTTCATCAAAGGTAAAAATGATGGTTCTCATTGGCTGCCAGTTTGATAAGTCAGAGCAGGTCAAGCCATACTTGCAGCGCTGGGATGAAATTACCTGCGAAGACAGAGTTCTTTTGTGGGGGTGCAGAGTGATAGTGCCACCCCCAAGGTGACAACCACTTCTCCAGGAGTTACACAATGCGTATCTTGGCCAGATGAAGATGGCGCAGTTGGCTGGCAGCTACATTTGGTGGCTAGGAGTAGAAAAAGAGGCAGAGAGTAGAGTCTGTTGTTTTGATCATTGCAAGACACAGCAGACCCTTTCACCCGCAGCTAAACTGCACCTTTGGGAGTGGCTGTGCTGCCCTTGGATGAAGCTCCACATTAATTTTGCAGGTCTTTTTATGAAAATGATTGTTTTTAATCATTGTGGACGGCCACTCAAAATGGTTGGCTGTCCAACTCAAGTGTTCCAACGACCAGCATCAACCAGAGTCGACAGGTTGTGACAGATTTCCGCACTACCTGGCATACCAGAGGTGATCATTTCTGATAATGGCACCACTTTCACAGCTGAGAAGTTTCAACTCGTCATCAAGTCTAACAGGATCCGGAACACCGTTTGCCCCCTACCAACCTGCTTCCAATGGGTTGGTGGAATGAGCAGTTCACACCTTTAAAGCCTCAATGAGGAAATAACCCAATCGACCACTGCTACTTCACTTCGCAATATTTTACTCTCATACAACACGGCCCCGCATGCTACTCTACCCACATTTCCTAACATAGACTACAGCCCCACATGCTACTGCCTGTGTTACTGAACCCACATTTCCTCACATACATCACGGCCCAACATGCTACCACCGGGGTTGCTCCCTCCATATTTATTCACATACAACATGGCCCCACATGCTACCACCAGGGTTAGTCCGTCCCCGTTCATTTACATGCTAACACCAGGGCCATGTTTACTCTCATACAACGCAACCCCACTTGCTGCCACCGGGGTTCTCCGGCCGAGTTGTTGATGGGTCAACTCCTGAGGATCCGTTTTGGCCTTGTTTTCCTGAATTTGATGTGGAGGCCAGCCTCCCAGAAGGAGTGCCAGGACTCAGCCAAGGGAGACAGGTCATCACAAACGGAGGATTTTGTTTTTGTTCAAAATTTCAGAGGGGGACTAGCTTGGGTACCCGGGAGGGTTATTGCAAGAACTGGCCCAGTGCCTTATGCTGTTGACCTACAGAGCCGTGAAGTGTGAAAGCATGTAGATCAGAGGAGAAGGCAGGAAGCTGCTGCCCCAGTGAGGTGATGGAGCCAGTAATAGTTACCAGAATACCAACCACAGAGTCGGTGGTGATAGAATCAAGGGTTACCCAAGGGGAAGAATGATAAAGAACTGGGGCGGGATTCTCCGTCCGGTAATGCCGGGAAACGAGATTGGGCAGAGAATCATGTGTGAGCCGAAAAACGTGGCCGGTGCCGAGCGCCCGATGGAATGCCCTGCTACAGTGCCTCGACAGCGGCGGCAATGCATTCTACTCCGCATTCTACTCCGCACGTATAGTAAATGCCATTGGCATATTATAAAAGGGTCCGACCAGGGTTCCTGCAATGCTCTGGCTTCGCCAGAAAGAATTAGGAGGAATTACCGACGTCTGGTTTCACTTGTGGTCTTAATAATTGGGAAACAGGCGCTGTGGCTGATGAGGGAGAGAGAAGAGGTAGGACATGTTCCCAGAGGCGCAAACGTACGCTGCGGTCCTCCCACTGGCAGGGCTGCTGGCTGGTGGCGGGGGGTCTCTGCCACGGCCGGGGAGGTATGGGGAATGTGCCATGGTGTCAGGGTGACCTCTGGGACTGGGGCGGTGTCCAATCACAGACCACCATTGCCGCAGCCTGCAGGGCAGCCATCTTACTCCGCATCCAACTGACCACTCACCATGGTCCGTGGTTGCGCAGAATGGCACCCACTCCCTCCACTCCAATGCCTCCCTTCACCCTACTAAACCCCCTCCCCACAACACCTCGCTCAATCCCCTCGCTCAATCCACCTCCACCCCATCAATACCACCCCCCCCCCACTCACCACCCACGACTGGACATCACCCACTGGCGCCGGAACGGGGCCACAGAGCATACCGCTAGCATGGGTATCGCCAGACACCGGTACCCGTGCCGGCAGGGACAGGTATCGGGGCCAGAGGCCACCACGACGCTGGCCACCGGTGGGGCCCGAGGTGGGGGAGGGGGTTGGGGGAGGAGGGAGGCACGAAGAGAGACATGCAGGGGCAGGGGCTGCCGCAGACCTGGGAGATGCACTCAGGCTGTACGAGCAGGAGTTGCTCGGGGTGGACCCTGCAACAGCGGAGCCTGACCTGAGGAACAGGATCCAGCCGGTGAGCACGGAGAGCCGGCCGCCCAACTGGCTGAGGGAGAGGTGGGAAGGAGGCACCTCATCAGGCATCGTGTGTACCGGCACCACCTGTCATTGGAGGACCTGCCGGACCAGGCATGCCGTTGAAGACTCTGGCTGAGCAGGGAGTAGTGTGACATTTCTGCTGGATCATGGCACAGCAGGCACTGCAGGGGTATGGGGGAGGACACTGCTCCCAGTGGCCATAATGTGACGGTTTCCCTGAATGTTTACACCACGGGGTCCTTCCAGGTGCCGAGTAGGGATCTGTCTGGAATCTCACAAACATTGGTGCACAGGGTGGTGTGAGGAAAGATGGGCGGATGGTGGGGGTGGTCACGGACCGGGGTCCCCAGGCCGGACCCCAATCATCGCCCCGTGGAGAGGCCCCTCTCCACGCCCCTCTCCCTCCCTCTGCCGAAAGCCCTCCCACCCCCCAAACCGATCTCGCACCCCATCCTCACATCCACCAACCCAAGGGTTCGGAGTGAGCATGTGATGGAATGGCTGGCTCGCATGCAGGAGGACGGGGGAAAGTGCTATCGTGGGCAGCAGTCAGACAGTGTCAAACAACGGCCAAACACCATGGAGCACCAGAGCTCATCACAGAACAGGTTGTCATCATCCCAGGGGACAGCCCCGCTGTTTCTGCCAACTCAGGACTCGCACACACAGGTAGCAATCACGGAGCAGGATGCATAGTGGGTGGTGCAGGGCAGGTGGTCATGGGAGAAGGTAGTCAGCGAGGGGGTTGGATGGTATGTCTGTGCCATTGGCCAGGCCCCCTAGTCGGAGCACTTGTGGGCGATTCGAGCATCCCATGTGTCAGCCCAGGCACACACTTTGTGCTGCCTCCTGTGCTTACCACCTCCACTGCTGCCAATCACACCTCCCCCCCGGGCACCTCCTCTGCAGCCAGACCACCTTATCTTAGCCCATCTCATCCCTCACATCCTTCTGAAAGAGCACCGAAGCAGGTTGGAACTTCTGTGCACAAGTGTTTATTTTATAAAGACCATGTGAACATCACTGTGTACTAGCCCCTAATGCTATTCTGTGTGCTGCATGCATGCCAACTTAACTAGTTCTACATTTCTGGCCATAAGGACTCTCACGCTATGTATACTTGGATCCTAAGGCGGTACATCAGGAGTAGAGGTGGCCCACTGAGAATCCCGTCCTGCGACCAGGTCTGGATGGGCCCGGCAGTCACTTGGGCATCCCAAGTGGCGTGGTGCAACCCTGTTCTGCCCGCTGCCCATTGGATGCACCCGGGACAGGAGGGGGGAATCGATGCACTGTGGTGTTCCTGCGGGAGTCACCAGCACGGGCCCCATTACCTCCTCCCTCTGAATGCTCGATGGCCCCCGGGCTACTCCATGGGGCAGGCGTGCGACCGGAACAAACTCCTCGGGCTCCTCCGCCACCTGGTGCCGCCAGTCCTGGAGGACTACTCTCGTCTTGACAAGGGTCTCTATGCTCGCAGCCATGGAGCACTTGCACTGGGTCACTTCACTCTGGAACTGTGCCATGTCACTCAGGTGGCTGTGCCACCTCCATTCGCTGCAGATCAGCCGGTGCCTGGCAATGCCGGCGGCACCCACAGCCCTAACCCACTGTGACTGGGCCAAGCTCTGGAATGCCACTGCAATGTCCAGGTCAAGGCAGCCCTGTCCTGTGCCTTGGCCACTGCCCACACAGAGGGTCCTGATTTGTTATGTTGTAGGTGTAATATAAGCGGCTTCCTTGTGGTGCACTTGACAAAGGAAGGTTCAGACGTGGAGATATCTTCAACACGTTTATTAAACTATTTACACTTCTATTACTCGGGTTCGACACTACTGCTAATCCTACTAGAGCTACCCAGACTGACTAACCAGTTGCTGCAATCCACGTGGTGGGTGTAATATTGAATCAACCCTGTGTCTGTACTCACTGACTGTCTCCACTGGAAAGAGGCAGATCATGTGTGTGGTGGCCTTTATATATGGGTTGGTGTAATGCCCCCCTGTGGTTGTGTCACCTCCGTGTGTATCGTGAATGTCCATTGGTTGTGTCCTATCTAACTGATCTATTGGTTGAGTGTGTGTATGTGATGTCTTTGGTACTCCCTCTAGTGTCTAGCTAGCCTACATGCATTTACATTGATGCACATCACCACATCCCCCCTTTTTTATATGTTCATTTTTTCTGTACACTTTAAGAAAATTGAACAAAGAACAGGTAGAAAAGGTAAGGTATATACAAGTCATGAGAACAGTGATTAAACAATAAGTCCAAATCATTTGGGTGAGTCCAAAAACCATCAATCATCATGGCCAAATGTCTCTCTTGGTTATGAACGCCATCAACGTCCCTATGCCACAGGAACCAAGAAGTGGTCAAATCACTTCGCTGTCTGATTTGGAGTCCCTTTCTTTTTTCGATGTTTGTGATGGTGCTGTCGGATGGCATCTTGTGGCTGATAAGGTGTTGATGTTGAAGAGGTACCATCAACAGTATCATTCGAGGTCATGGATGTGCCATATGTTGAAGTTGGATAAGACTGTACATACTGGTTCTGGCCACATGCTGTGCTGGAAGGGTGATCCTGCTGAGAACCGTTGAAGCTTGTCGAATTGGAAACAGAATTGCTGCTCGCATAAATACCTGGTGATGGTGTGAAACTAGAACCTTGCATCTGATAGGAATATGCCGTCTGGCCAGGCTGGGGTGCAGCAAATCCTGGGCTGTAACTAAGGCATCCAGTCTGTAGTGCAGATAGCGCTTGCGGTAGTCTTCCTTCGGTCTTGATTCCATTAATGGGCAATCCGTAGTTCTGGCCTGTTTGAGAATATGCTGCATAGACTGCTGGCTGCTGCCTGCCTGAATACTGGGTTTGTCCAGCATGAGCTGTCATTGGCTGCACTGCTAGTGTGGAAAAAATGTGTGGATAAAGCTGTGGTGAATATTGGTGTATTCCTTTTGGACTGTAGCCACTGCTTGTTATTACTGACCCAGTGTAATTGTTAAGTGATCCATCTCCTGTCGTTGTGGCATCTGCTGTCACCCTGAGCATGCCATCACTGAGGTTGCGGCACTCCCTGTCTGGAGTAAAGTCTGGCTTACGTGAATCAGAGTCGGCGTTTGGTTGCTCCCCATCTGGAGTCTGGTCTGTTTTAACTGAGTCAGGATTGGTTTGTTGATGCTCCCCATCCGGAGTCTTAGCAGGTTCACTGGAGTCAGCTGAAATTTCTTGAAGCTGCACGTCTGGAGTCGGAACATGCAGGAATGCATTGACTTGTGGAGAGGTTCGAGCGAATGAGGGTGGAAGTATCGTGGTGTCACCGGAGTCACAAGTGGCCTCACAGTAATCGTCGAGTGCCTTTGTCCACACTAGCTGAGGTCTGTCACTTTGCACATCTTGCACGGGAAGTGGGGTGCTGTCGTCACTCGTTGTTCACTTGTTCACTTGGGTTGGGTAAATTGGCAGAGTCTTCATCTGGTGGTGCAAGCAATGTGGGTGGACTGTCATTGTCTTGCTGTTGTCCTCCACTGTAGCATGATAGACCGTCATGGTCGTCCTGTTGTGCACTGGAGCGTGGTAGACATTCATAGTCTTCTTGCTGTTGACTTAAGCATGGAAGACTTGCATCGTCTGCTGCTAGTTGGTCAGATGAGGTTGCTAGACCCTCATGGTCTTGTTCCTGCAAGGACTACGCGTCGGAGTCTTGCGTTGCTTCTATCGTGGAGGCTGTCCACGAGCTCGCTGCGGTGGCTTGTGACACTGGAGTCACATCTTGTGTGTGCAAGGACTGCGCTCTGGAGTCTTGCATTTCTTCTATCGTGGAGTCTGTCCATGAGCTCGCTGTGGAGTCCTGTGACACTGGAGTCACTTCTTGGTCATGCAAGGACTACAGTGTGGAGTCTTGCGTGTCTTCTTTCATAGAGTCGTGAACCCTGAGCGGTGCGTGCACCACGCTCTGTGTGGCAGCAGGCCGCTCTCTGTGGGCTTGTACCACTCTCTGTCTCTTGGTTTCAGGCTGCAGCATCATCCTGCACTCACGAGTCGGGATGTCGTATATGCTGGGCTGAAGATCGGCAAATCCGAAGAACGAATCCGCGACTGCGTCAGATTCAATACGGGGGTCGCCAATGTGTAACACGGCTATTTGCAGTTCGGATTTAGTACTGGGGTAGCTTCCTAAGGTGAATGGTTTGTCCGAGTCATAGCCTTCAAGGACCATCTCATCACTGTTTGCGTCAGAGCTGGCATTGGGCTTGCGAGGTCCAGAGAAAATGTAAAGGTCAGTATCGAAGTATTCAAGGTCGGAATCATCGGTTTGGGTGTAGGTAACTGCTTATTGCAGGGTTCTTCGGAGGTTAATTTTATTTCCTGGTTCAATTTGAGGCATTGTGCTGTCATTCCAGGTGAAGGAAGGTTGTTTTACAGCTTTAAAAGATTTTTTCTTTGATTTGGGACGTTTCCCCTTTAAATGGGCGTGGTCCGGGGCCTCTGACGTCATGACGCATGTGACGTAGCACGTAGGAAGCGATTGCACATGCGCAAATCACTGTTCCTGTACGGGTGGCCATTTTCGTGAATGCGCATGTGTGGCGTCTTGCGCATGCGCAAACGGACCTTCCCGTTCTGCGTGCTTCCCGCGCAACTGCAGTCCCTGTAGAAAGATGGCCGCCAACCAAAATTGTTCTCTGCTTCGGGATTTCGGCCTCGAGGTGAGTACTCGCGCTTCTCTTACCTTTTCTTGTTGGTTGGAGTGTCTTTTCCTCACAGTATTTGCCAAATTTGTCCAGGACTGCCTGGAAGTTGCTCCTGTTTTGCCCCTTGGAGAACTTGAATTTTTAAAAGATTTATTCTGCTCTGGTACCGGATATGGTGAGGAGAAGCTCTGTCTTTTCAGGATCGGCCACTTCTTCTTGTTCGGCTGGCACCAGGAAGATTTCAAACTTTTGCGGAATTCCCGCCAGTTTTCGTGGAGATCACCGTGGCACTGGAGCTGCTGCGGAACCCGGATCTCGAACATCTTGCCTGGGTATCATTGCTGGTTGTCACTGTACGCTAAGGTGTGGCAATCTGGATTGAAACAGTTCACTTCTGGTACCGTGATTTGTTATGTTGCAGGTGTATCATAAGCGGCTTCCTTGTGGTGCACTTGACAAAGGAAGGTTCAGACGTGGAGATAACTTCAACACGTTTATTAAACTATTTACACTTCTATTACTCGGGTTCGACACTACTGCTAATCCTACTATCGCTACCCAGACTGACTAACCAGCTGCTGCAATCCACGTGGTGGGTGTAATATTGAATCAACCCTGTGTCTGTACTCACTGACTGTCTCCACTGGAAAGAGGCAGATCATGTGTGTGGTGTCCTTTATATATGGGTTGGTGTAATGCCCCCCCTGTGGTCATGTCACCTCCGTGTGTATCGTGAGTGTCCATTGGTCCTGTCCTATCTAACTGATCTATTGGTTGAGTGTGTGTGTGTGATGTCTTTGGTGCTCCCTCTAGTGTCTAGCTAGCCTACATGCATTTACATTGATGCACATCATCACAGGTCCCAGGCCTTGGACTTCCTGACCCATGGCCAAACCTTCATCCTCCCCACCAAGACGCCACCAATGCAGTGTCAGCCTGGGTGGCACGCATTGTCGCTACCGCCTCCTGCCCCTATAGGCAGTTAGACTCCTCCAACTACACATGCAGGCACTAGATGGTGGCTGATAGCCCCTCATGTAGTCCTTGGCTCTGTGTCTCCATTATCGATGGGACCCTCCTTTCCAGAAGCCCTCGATCCATCTGGACAGCAACTAGTCCCAGGGATCGGGCCGTTCTCTCCAACTGTCCGCCCCTTCAGGGGTTCCTACCTCCACCTAATGTATGGCAGTACTTGTGTGGTGTGCACCAGATGGAGCGCCAGGAGCCTTTTCACTAACATGCCCAACTGAAGTGAGTGTCTCTGGGATGGGGGAGGGTGTTGGAGATAGCTGTGACGGGAAGTCAGTGTTGTCCGCAGATTGGTGCTCCGGGGTGAATTGGGCTGGCTATTGGGGGCTCTCTTTGCTATCCGTCACCTCTTCGTCACTGGAATTTGCTTTGGGTTTGGGGGGTAGCGGACACCAGAAGGTCCCACCACATCACCAGGTGACCCTACAAGACACAGGACATGAAGCATGATTGGATTGGGGTTGGAGTGGTGGGTGGTGGTGACAGGGTGGCGAAGAGGTGGTGAGAGTGTGGTGTTGGGGTGGAGGGGGGCTTGGTGTGGGGGTAGGGGTCGTGCCATGCATGCCATGGGAAACCACAATGCAGCGGGGTCTCACTTGTTTGCCCGATGCCGGCCTCTGCTTTGGTGACTGCCCTCACTCTCTGGGCCCACCGACTCGGTGCAGTGCCCCCCGCTCTGCCGTAGGTCCAGCAGGCCCCCTCTGGTCTTCTGTCTCTCTGTGGCGCTATGCACCACCTTCTCCTCGGGGGCTGGTATGCAGGGAGACAGAATGCACACAGTGTTAAATAGTCGGATGCATGCAGCGCAGGGGTGGGCAGCTGGCGGCTTTTGTGGCCAGGGCACTTGACCATGGTGGCCGGCATGGGTGTTCGGTCACCCTCATGTTGCGGGGAGTGGGGGGGGGGGGGGGTGGGGGGGGTTACAGGCACGTGGGACATGGTTTTGTGCCAGGCCTACTTACCCTGGCCGCCTTGAGGGGGTCGTGCAACTTCTTTCGGCACTGCTGGCCAGTCCTGGCAGTAGGGCCCATGGCACCAATGGCCTCTGCCACCTATGCCCAGGAGGTGTATGGAGGTGGGTGGCAGCCTCATTCCCACTCTGTGGAACAGGGTAGCACACCTCTCCTCCATGGCGTCCGGCAAGGTCTCCAGCTCGGCATCCGCAAACCGGGGTACCGCTCTCCGTGCTGCCATCTTGTTCTAAGATTCATAGAATTTACAGAGCAGAAGGAGGCCATTCAGCCCAACGAGTCTGCACTGGCCCGTGGAAATAGCACCCCACCCAAGCCCCATGCCTCCACCCTATCCCCTTTATCCCCGTAACCCAGTAACCCCACCTAACCTTTCTGGACACTAAGGGAAATTTAGCATGGCCAATCCACCTAACCTGCACATCTTTGGACTGTGGGAGGAAACCGGAGCACCCGGAGGAAACCCACGCACACACGGGGAGAATGTGCAGACTCCACACAGACAGTAACCCAAGCCGGGAATCGAAACTAGGACCCTGGAGCTGTGAAGCAACTGTGCTAACCACAATATACCGTGCTGCCCAGGGATGAGTGTGTGTGGGGAGTGGAGTGCTAATATGCGGCTGGAGCTTGTCAGCCTCTCAAGTGGCAATCCCATCCCTGGAGAATTGGACACCGTTTTTCATTGGAATCAATCGTGTTCCATGTGGCGCCGGTGCTAGTCCATTCATGAAGCATGAATTGCTCCAGGACCGGCATCAATTTAGCTGTCGTAGAAGTCCACCGATTCAGTCCTGGCATAGTCTCTGAAAGAGAGAATCCTGCCCTGATGTCTGAAAGCAAAGATAATATGGAAAATATATGTGAGTTTGCTTCAGGCAATAGGATAACAGCAAGTTCATTAGAAGAAAATCATGACACATTTGTAACAATGATTCACACATGTCACATCACACATTATCTCCTCCACGGTAGTCCTCAACACTGGGTCCTGCCAGGCTGCGTACGTAGCCCTCCGCTACACTCCCTATACATACACGGCTGTGTGGCAAAAGTTGACTCCAACTCCATGTACAGGTTTGCTGATGACACAACCGCAGTGGGTCTCGAACAACAATAAGCCAGAGTACAGGAGGGAGATAGAGAATCTAATGGAGTGGTGCAACGACAACAATCTTTCCCTCAACATCAGCAAAACTAAAGGGCTGGTCATTGACTTCAGAAAGCAAAGTACTGTACACACCCCTGTCTGCATCAACAGGGCCGAGGTGGAGATGGTTCACAGCTTCAAATACCGAGGTGTGCACATCACCAAAATTCTGTCTTGGTCCACCCATGTCGATGCTACCACCAAGAAAGCACAACAGCACCTATACTTCCTCTGGAAACGAAGGAAATTTGCCATGTCCATATTGACTCTTACCATCTTTTACAGGTGCACCTTAGAAAGCATCCTATCTGGCTGCATCACAGTCTGGTATGGCAACTGCTCGGCCCATGACCGCAAGAAACGACAGAGAGTCATGAACACAGCCCAGTCCATCACAGGAACCTGCCTCCCATCCATTGACTCTGTCTACACCTCCCGCTGCTTTGGAAAGCAGGCAGCATAATCAAAGACCACTACCACCCGCCTTACACATTCTTCCAACTTCTTCCATCGGGCAGGAGACACAAAAGTTTGAGAACACGCACAAACAGATTCAAAAACAGCTTCATCCCCACTGTTACCAGATTCCTAAACGACCCGCTTACGGGCTGACCGGATTAATACTACATTCCTGTATGCTTCACCCGATGCCGGTGTTTGTGTATTTACATTGTGTACCTTGTGTTGCCCTTTTACGTATTTTCTTTTCATGTACTAAATGATCTGTTGGAGCTGCACGCAGAAAAATACTTTTCACTGTACCTCGGTACACGTGACAATAAATAAATCCAATCCAATTCAAATTCCTAGGTGTAAACATCACCAACAATCTGTCCTGATCCACCCACGTTGACGCGACCACCAAGAAAGCACAACAGCGCCTATACTTTCTCAGGAAACTAATGAAAATCGGCATGTCCACACTGACTCTTACCAATTTTTACAGATGCACCACAGAAAGCATCCTATCAGGCTGCATCACAGCCTGGTATGGCTGTGCCCAAGACTGTAAGAAACTACAGAGAGTCGTGAACACAGCCCATTCCATCACGCAAAACTGCTTCCCATGCATTGACTCTGTCTACATCTCCCACTGTCTTGGGAAAGCGGGCAACATAATGAAAGACACCTCCCACCTGGATTATTCTCTCTTCCAACCTCCTCCTCGGGCAAGAGATATAAAAGTCTGAGAACACGTACTAACAAATTCAAAAACAGCTTCTTCCCCACTGTTACCAGACTCCTGAATGACTTATGGACTGAACTGATCTCGTCACACATCTCCTTTACTGAGTAGTACTACACTCCCTATGCTTCATCCGATGCCCTTGTCTATGTATTTGCATTGTGTATCTTTCATATGTCCTATCTTTTTTCATGTATGGAATGATCTGTCTGGACTGTAGTCAGAACAATACTTTTTACTGTACCTCGGTACACATGACAAAAAATCAAACCCAAATCCAAATCTCAAATGACGAACAAGTTAATACAAAGAAGTTGGGCAGGTGACAAGGCCACATGTTGTTGCCCAGGGAGATTTTGCCGAGTTCTGACTCTTCTTTGAAGCTGGCAGAAGTGGGAGTGGATGGGGCCTTTCTGGACGTGATTGTGTGGGTGGTGTTGGGGGTTGGGGGGGAGTTAGTCATCCTGGAGCACCAGCGGCACAGAGGGTCACTCCTGCTCCTCCTGGCCCATAAAGAAATGAAACATCGGGTGTGGATGCACCTCACCGAGTCTCTTTTCTTATCCATTTGTTTCAAATTATGCCTTATGCCTGTGTTTTGAAATATATTTTCATCTATTCTCCCCAGATGCACAAGAGAAGCAGGTGGCACAGTCCAATATCCAGCTTCAATTTCATTTTGGTCACCAGCAGTACTCATAGCAGCAGTAGTAAACATCACTTCATTCATTCGGGAAGGTCAATTACTGGACTGGAGGATGGAGCACTTGCTAATAAAGCACAAAACACAATAAAAACAAAGGAGCAAGAGCAGATGCCAGCTGCAAGCTCTCGGCCAAGTGCTCCTTTAGCTCTGAACTCAGAGATTTGAATGTCACAGGAGATTCAACAAAAGTATTTTAGCTGCCCAGCATCAGCAGTTCATGCTGGAGAGGCATTGGAGAGTATGCCAAAGAGCATATGCGAGGAGAAGCTCAAATTCTGCACCGGTGCAGTATTGCTTGGAACCTGACCTTACTGTTGACCAGTATGAAGAGTGTTGTTATCTCAGATTCTTTTGGAATTAAGCTCCCTTTGGCTGAGGTCCGAAACTTAGATACAGGGTGGAATCTTACCCTTAAAAATGCCAAAGTGTCAGTTCCAGTGAGAAAAACGTTCCGAAGCCCATGTTGGCGGGAAATCTCACGGAATTTCGACACTCTCAAGCAGAAGTTTTTTTTCTTCACGTGAGTCATGTCCCGTTCTTGGTGGCTTCCTGCAGATTTGATCAACCGGAGCAACTTTATCTCAGCAATCAGCGGAGAGCTCCATATAAATGCTACCCCACACTGCTCATCACTTGTTTCAGATCCAACCGAGTTGATGGCAGCCAGACAGCCAGCTCCACAATTCCCGGACGGAGCCCTGACCAGACCACTGAATGGAGTCCAGCAGAGGTGGGACCTCATGTACACAAATTCCCGAAGACGTCCAGCAAGGTCACCACCCCTGCCGGGGAGGCAGCGATTGCATTAGTCAGTTCCAGCTCCCTCCAGAAGAGGACAGGGCAGCACTGCTGAAAAAAATGAATGACCTTCTTCCCGTGGTCAGAGTAAGTCTGCCACCTCCACTCTCTCGCTGCTCCCCCTCACACACCCCTTGTACCTCCAAGGTGACCTCGCACCTAGCCACCTCGCTGGTTGCCCAATAGTCATGATGCCGTCTCCTGCCCCCCCCCCCCCCCACCACACACACATTCCCCATGGTGTCCCCCCAGTCTCCACTCTGCTCCTCACATCCCCATTCTGATTCAAGTCCCACACATGCCACTTCTCAATCTCTTGTACTGGCAGGACTCCCGCCTACAATCTCCCCATCTGCCTCTCCACGGACCAAATTGAGCACAACAGGCGTGAGAAGACACAGCCACCCTGAGTCAAGCGAGAGCTCTGCACACTCACCCCACATGAGGAAATAGCTATTGAACTGGCCGGTGAGGGGCAAGAGCATGCCTTTGCAGTGGGCAAAGTGAGGGCAGTCACATAGTCATTCCTCAAACCTCATAAGAGTAAGCATCTTGCATCATTTACCCCCGTGATGTGTCAATGCCATCTCCTTTCCCTTGTAGGGCAATCAGAAGAGCAGCCTGGACCATCTTCATGCCCCTTGGATACCACTGATCCGAGCAACTCAAAGGGAGAATTCTCAGGCATTACCATAGAGGAGGCGTCACCCAGGGTGCCCAGAGATCTGGCACTCGGAGGGATGCCGGAGCCCAGGAATCTGCTAAGCCCCTAGCCTATGTTGTGACCCTGCATCTGGTTGTCCTGGAGCTTCTGGAACTGGAAAGACGTTGTGAGCATCAGGAAGGGATGACAGCATTCCTCCTGGCACTCCAAGGCTGATTGGAAGAGTCCCACCATCTTCTATCTGAGGAGATGGTGCCGTCAGTCCAATGCATCAAGGCTAACATTGCGAAGGTGACATCTGAGTGGAGACCTTGATACAGGAGGTGCACTCTATGTTCGGGGATGTCCACTCCATCGCTCATCTCAGAACCTCCATGGTTGGGAGCAGGAGTTCCATGCTGCAGGGCTTCAACTGCAAGGTGCAGGCACCAGTGGGAATCCACCAGTACATGTGTCAGAGGATGACAGGGTTTCTAGATCTCATTCCAGCTGCCCCTCAAGCCTATGGAGGAGCCCAGGGACCCAAAGGAAAGAGGATCAGCAGGCACGCAGCCCAGGGCTCTCCACCCTGGGAACCCTCCGGATGTCCAGCCATCTGACACAACCTTCACTGTGACCGACAAGCCTCCAGCCCAGCACACCGTGGAGGGCAGCACTACTACACCAGTGCTGCCTGAAACTAGGCCCGGACCCTCAGGCCACCCAGGAGACACCCACCAAGGTTATCTCAGGCAACAGGTTATGGTTAACAGCAGTCACCTCAACCTCAGCTGTAGATTCTGGGGATACACCTAGACGTAGCAGGAGGGTGAGGAAGAGTAAGGAAAAGTAGATACCTGGTGGGCACGGGTGAAAATAGGCACTAGTTAAGATAGATCATCACTGCAATCCAGCACTTATAAATAACCATTACTCTCATCAACTCCCAGAGTTCCTGGGGCTGGTTTAGCACACTGGGCTAAATCGCTGGCTTTGAAAGCAGACCAAGGCAGGCCAGCAGCACGGTTCAATTCCCGTACCAGCCTCCCCGAACAGGCACCGGAATGTGGCGACTAGGGGCTTTTCACAGTAACTTCGTTGAAGCCTACTTGTGACAATAAGCGATTTTCATTTCATTCATTTCATTTCATCACCAGCAGAGCCTCCACCCTGTCATTTCATGGTGCCATGCACCGTGAACCCCCGTGAACACTCGTCGCTTCATCTCTGTGCAGTGTGAGAGTGGCAGCGCTATGTCCCTCCCACCTCCCACACTGATGACTCAGTAAAGACACACTGCAGCTGGTAGGAGCCCACCCCGCCCTGCATAAACGCTCAAGCCTCTCATTGCAGCCACTTTTTCTTCAGTGGTGAGGAAGCCACGGGCTGACAAAGTGTCAAGAGGCTGGCCCACCCCAGTGGTGAGTTGGAGGAAAACACGAGGGGCGAAATTCTCCGTTATCGGCGGAAAGTCCGCCGATCGGCGCAAAAAACGGCGCAAATCCGACTTGCGTCACGTCGGAAAAATGGGTCGATAGTCTCCGGCCCGAAATGGGCTATCAGCGACGTAACGGGATGCGCGCTTGCGCAGTGGTTCACGCCGTGCAGCGTCATACGCGCCGCACGGCGTGATGGCTCATAAGGCCGCGCTGCTCCCCCCCACCCGACCGCAACACCCGACTGGATGGCTGGCCGCCGCTCAGCCCCGAGGTTCGAGTCACGGGATGTGGAGGCGCTCCTGGACGCAGTGGAGCAGAGGAGGGACGCCCTGTATCCCGGGCACGGCCGCAGAGTTGCCCCACGCCACAGCCGGCGTCTGTGGAGGGAAGTGGCAGAGGCTGTCACCGCTGTGGCCCTGACACCACGGACAGGCACCCAGTGCCACAAGAAGGTGAACGACCTCGTCAGGGCAGGCAGGGTGAGCCTCCCCATATCCCCCCCTCCCCATATCCCCCATATCCCCCCCTCCCCCATATCCCCTCCCCGTATCCCCCATATCCCCCATATCCCCCCTCCCCCATATCCCCCCTCCCCCATATCCTCCCCTCCCCCATATCCCCCATATCCCCCCTCCCCCATATCCCCCATATCCCCCCTCCCCATATCCCCCCTCCCCCATATCCCCCTCCCCATATCCCCCCTCCCCCATATCCCCCCTCCCCCATATCCCCCCCTCCCCCACATCCCCCATATCCCCCCTCCCCCATATCCCCCATATCCCCAAGTGAATCCAGCCCTAACCTTAACCTCTGCAATGCACGCGCAACCGATGGCGTGCATTCATATACCTGCCTAACAGTGTTGCCTTTTACCCCTGCCACAACCCCTCCCCACAGGATAAGCGCGCACACAACAATAGGGAGCATGTGAGGACTGGAGGAGGCCCCGCTGATGAGAGGCCGCTGACCGAACACCAGGAAAGGGCCCTGGAACTGGCTGGCGGACCTGAGGACCGGGAGGTTGCTGATGCAGAGGTCGGGGGCGTACTAGCAAGTGAGCCACCGACAGCCCGTCCCCATATCCCCCCTCCACTATATCCCCCTCCCCCGTATCACCTGATCACTGCCTGATGTCTAACCATGCATGCTTCACTGTGTATCACAGGACCAAACGTCCAGGCACCCATCCCCGCAGATGCAGACCGCCCGCAGGATGCCCCTCGGAGACCACGGGAGACGGAGAGACCCGCACCCTCCAGCATGCGACGCCCGCAGGATGCCCCTCGGAGACCACGGGAGACGGAGAGACCCGCACTCTCCAGCATGCAACGCCCGCAGGATGCCCCTCGCACACCATGGGAGACGGTGAGACCTGGAGCAACAGGGAGACGACACCCCCGTCACGTGCGGGAGCGACCACCCAGCGACGAGGGGGGCAGCCACAGGCCCCCGTCACATCCGAGCCAGGACACCACTACCCAGGACACCACTACCCAGGACACCACTACCCAGGACACCACTACCCGGGACACCACTACCCGGGACAGCAGTACCCGGGACAGCACTACCCAGGAAGACGAAATACCGGACAGTGACTCAGAGTGGATGGGTGGAGACGAACCCCCACCCCAAAGTGCCATGGACTCAGAGTGGGACGAAGAGCACGACACAACGCCACTGCTGTCACCAACACCCTCCACCATCGCAGAAACACTCACCACGGTTGGGCACTTTAGTGATGAGGCGTCTGGTACACTCACTGGTGCGCACAACACAGCCGTCCCGGTACAGCAGGTGGAGGTAGGAGCAGCAGAGGGGCCGGGCGGTCGGAGGGCAGCCCAGCCCAAGCGAACATCTGCCGCCCAGATGGATCCCGGGTTCCTGCAGTTACCACACCCACACATAGATCCGATGTAACCACCGACCCGGAGACGAGGGAAGAGGGTGACGGGCGGCTTGCGGCGGCTGCGGTCGCAGGTGGAGGAGTCCACCCGCGTCCAGGAGCTGGGAGTGGTGCCGGTCATGCGTGCCACCCAGGCCGACACCGCACGGGTGGCGGCCGCGGTGGAGGCAATGGGTGCGACGGTGTCAGACATGGGGAACGGTTTGCGAGGCCTGGGGCTTTCCGTGCAGGCGGCGTCTGTGGCCCAGGAAATGGCTGCCCTCTCACAGGAGGCCATGAGCCAGTGCCGGCGCCAGATGGCAGAGGCGCTCAACGCCATAGCCCAGTCTCAGCAGGCCATGGCCCAGTCTCAGCAGGCCATGGCCCAGTCTCTGCAGGCCATGGCCCAGTCTCAGCAGGCCATGTCCCAGTCTCTGCAGGCCATCGCTGAGGGCATCGGCGCCAGTGGCCATGTGCGAGCCAGCGTCGCACTGTCACAGACAGGGTTTGCCAACCCCCTGGGCTCCATGGCTGCAAACCTGCAGACCCCTGTCGATACCAGCACGGGCCTCCAGGACTGGCAGCGCCAGATGTCGGGGGGGCGTCGGATGGCCAGTCCGTTCGCATCCCCCACCCATGTAGAGGCCTGGGGGCCATCGGGCACCCCGAGGGAGGAGGAGGTGGTGTGGTCCGTCCCGGCTCCCTCTGTAGGGGAGGTCCCGGGACACCGCAACACCTCGGACTCCCCCCTTCCGTCCTAGGTGCATCGGGTGGGCAACGGGCAGGACAGGCTGGCAGCTCGCCATCCCAGTCGCCCGTGCCGCAGCCTGGCCCATCCAGGCCAGGACGCCCCAGGAAATGGCCGCCAAAGGGATCCAGTGTCAGAGGGCAGGAATCACAGGAGTCCACCTCCAGTTCTGCTGTACTGTCTGGGGAACCACGTAGACGTAGTAAAAGGGCCCGTAAGGCCAAACAATTAGATACTGAGTAAGTTGGCACGGTTGCAGGGCACAGATGAGTTTTAGGGGCTAGGGCACGTGCATGAACTCCTTTGGTTATTAAAGTCACTGTTACACCTACAGAAGCTGCCTTTGTGCTCTGTCCAAAGTGTGCGGGGGTGTCATCTACGTTGAGCGCAAGTGTGTGTGTGAGGGGTGGTCTTACCTCAGCCCCAGGTGAGTCTGCCCCCTTCCCCCTGGGCCGCCATCAACATCCCCCGGGCAGAGGACGGGACCGTGCGCTGCAGTGTCACAGCCGCATGCAGGGATGGTCTGGGTGGATGGTGGTACTGTGGCCATGGGTCAGACATAGTCCAACGATGTAGAGCCAGGAGCTCACCGCAGGGCGGGTTGTCATCATCCTCCATGGTCTGCGATAGACACGCGTCCACCCGCAACTGTGTGAGCCCGGCCCGTTGTGCCGCAGGTGGATCGGCAATGGGGGGGGTGGTGTGCATGCGGGTGGGGTGGGTGGGGTTGGGGAGGGGGGTGAGGGTGCTGGATGGGTGGATGGGTGGGGGGTGTGGGTGGTCGGCTGTTGCCATGGTGTGCGGTCTGTGGCCATACTACCCGATTCCCACGCCCATCTAGTCAGTGAAGCGGGAGTCTATCAGTCTGTCCCGTGCCCGCTGGGCCAGCCGGTAACGGTGGACAGCCACCCGCCTGTGTCTACCCCGTCTGCCCTGACCATTACCCCCATCCCCCTCATCTGGGGAGGACTGCGCCTTTTCCTGCAGCTCCTCCACTCCGCCCTCCTCTGCCTGCAGCACATCGCCCCTCTGTTGGGCTATGTTGTGCAGGACGCGGCGCACCACAATGATGCGGCCGACCCTATCTGACCGATACTGGAGGGCGACCCCAGAGAGGTCCAGGCACCTGAAACGCATCTTCAGCACGCCAAAGCACCTCTCTATCACTCCCCTTGTCGCTACATGGGCATCATTGTAGCGGTTCTCCGCCTCATTGCGTGGCCTCCGTACAGGCGTTATCAGCCACGATCGCAATGGGTAGCCCCTGGCGCCCAGCAACCAGCCCCTCAGCCGGGGATGGCGACCCTCGTACATGCCGGGGATGGATGACCGCGACAACACGAATGAGTCATGTACACTGCCTGGGTGACGGGCGCAGACGTGCAGGATCATCATGCGGTGGTCACAGACCACCTGTATGTTCATCGAATAGGTCCCCTTCCTATTAGTGAACACGGCCCTGTTATCTGCAGGTGGCCGCACGGCGACGTGCATCCCATCGATCGCGCCCTGGACCATGGGGAACCCGGCCACGGCAGAGAAGCCCACGGCCCGGGCATCTTGGCTGGCCCGGTCCATGGGGAAGCGGATGTAGCGGTGCGCCATGGCATATAGGGCATCTGTCACTGCCCGGATGCACCGGTGCACCGATGTCTGTGATATGCCGGACAGGTCCCCACTCGGTGCCTGGAATGACCCCGTTGCATAAAAGTTCAGGGCCAGCGTAACCTTGACGGACACGGGGAGAGGGTGTCCCCCGCCAGTGCCACGCGGTGACAGGTGTGCCAGCAGGTGGCAGATGTGTGCCACGGTTTCCCGGCTCATCCGGAGTCTCCTCCTGCATTCCCGGTCCGTGAGGTCCTGGTATGACTGCCGGGGCCGGTACACACGGGGCGCCCTCGGGTGCCTCCGTTGCCGTGGGGCCGCGACGTCCTCCTCCCGCTCCTCGTCCTGTCGGTCAGGTGTCCCTCCAGCCTGGGCGGCTGCCGCCTGCCCCTCTTCAGCAGCCTGCGCCGCCTCTCTGGCACGCTCCTCCTCCTCCTCCTCATCCAGGGCAACATAGACATGAGCGGCTGCCACCACGGCGGCCAACATCGCTGGATGATCTGAAAACATGACGGCCTGGTGGGGGGGAGGGGAACGACGACATGTCATCATTGCCCATATCCCCTCCTCCCCCCAGCCAGGTGGCATGGACCGCATGGGTCCAACTGTTGGAGGCTGGCACCTGGCCAGGTGGACCAACTCACTTGCCCTCCCATCCCCCTCCCCGGCACGGACCCCCCCCCATCCCCCTCCCCGGCACGGACCCCCCCCAACCTCCACCCCGGCACGGACCCCCCCCATCCCCCTCCCCGGCACGGACCCCCCCAACCTCCACCCCGGCACGGACCCACCCATCCCCCTCCCCAGCACGGACCCCCCCCATCCCCCTCCCCGGCACGGACCCCCCCCCAACCTCCACCCCGGCACGGACCCCCCCCCCAACCTCCACCCCAGCACGGACCCCCCCATCCCCATCCCCAGCACGGGCCCCCCCCATCCATCTCCCCGGCACGGACCCCCCCCCCCATCCCCCTCCCCGGCACGGACCCCCCCTAACCTCCACCCCGGCACGGACCCCCCCATCCCGCTCCCCGGCACGGACCCCCCCCAACCTCCACCCCGGCACGGACCCACCCATCCCCCTCCCCAGCACGGACCCCCCCATCCCCCTCCCCGGCACGGACCCCCCCCCCCAACCTCCACCCCGGCACGGACCCCCCCATCCCCCTACCCGGCACAGACCCCCCCCCAACCTCCACCCCGGCACGGACCTCCCCATCCCCCTCCCAGCACGGACCCCCCCCCCCCCCATCCCCCTCCCCGGCACTGGCCCCCCCCCAACCTCCACCCCGGCACGGACCCCCCCATCCCCCTCCCCAGTACGGACCCCCCCCCATCCCCCTCCCCGGCACGGACCCCCCCCCAACCTCCACCCCGGCACGGACCCCCCCCATCCCGCTCCCCGGCACGGACCCCCCCCCAACCTCCACCCCGGCACGGACCCCCCCATCCCCCTCCCCAGTACGGACCCCCCCCCAACCCCCTCCCCGGCACGGACCCCCCCCAACCTCCACCCCGGCACGGACCCCCCCCATCCCGCTCCCCGGCACGGACCCCCCCCCAACCTCCAACCCGGCACGGACCCCCATCCCCCTCCTCGGCATGGACCCCCTCCCGGCACTCCCCCGGAGCCCAGCCTATTCTAACCACCCCCCCCACCCCCCCCCCCCGTCGCACACACACACACACAACCCGAGACACACCTCTCCTCTCACATTCAGACTGCGGCCACGCCATTGCCTGCCCAGAGCCAACCCCCCAGGCCGTCACTCACCTCCACGCTGGTCGGCGTGAACCTGGAGCATAGGGTCACGCCGATGAAAAGGAGGTTTAATTTACGTCGACGTGAACGGTCATCACGTCGACGGGACTTCGGCCCATCCGGAAGGGAGAATATCGGCAGGCCGAAAATCGGCTGCCTTGCGCAGACCCGTGACATTCTCCGCGGCAGCGGCGACATTAACGCCCCGTCGACTTTTCTCCCTTCGGAGACTTCGGCAACCGGCGGGGGCGGGATTCACGGCGGCCAACGGGGGGGGTCGGAGAATGACGCCCCTGGACCTTGACCTCGAAGGGGGATGCAGCAGATAAAAGCTCATCTTGCATCTCAACACTCAAGATATGGCTGTTCATTGGAGGACACGTTCAGCTGCCTGTCACGCAGGAATCAGACATATTGCTGAGCTCGGTGCTCAATGTAAGTCATTATCATTCTCCTGCAAAGGCTTTTGCACACTGCCTATGAACTTGGGCAGCATCACGAAAACCTACTGCTGTCACTACAGTTACGATGAGATGTCACGTCCCACGCTGTGGGGTCTCCTCACTCCCTGGTTCTGATCGAGAGGAAATGAGGGTGTCCCTAGCTTGTCAGCCCATGTGGGACGTGGCTCGAGGTCCTTTCTCCTCCTCCTCCGTGGATAGCACCTCGCGGGACACTCTCTGGGAGCTGCACTGAAGGGCACCTCCCAACCAGTCCAGGCACCAGAACCGCATCTTGAACAGTCCAATCGTCTGCTCGACCAGCACGTGCATTGCTGCATGAGACTCGGAGTGGGTCTCAATAGGTGTTGGTGGACTCTGAACTGGCATCATTAGCCATCTCCTGAGTGGGTACCCTTTGTGCCCACGGAGCTTTCCCTCCATTTGTTGCTTTCCCTCAAAGATTTTTGGCATCTGAGAGTGCCCCAAGATGTAACTGTCATGGACACTGCATTATGCCCATCGTGCGGTCACAAATGGGTTGGACATTGAGGGAGTGGATCCATTGCAGTTCATGAATGGCGTTGCATGATGCCAAGGAGACCACAGGGCCACGTGGGAGCAATCTATTGCACCCTGTGCCTGGGGCATGCTGCTCAGTGGGTCCTGGCGTCCTGGCTCGCCTGGTCCCAGTCCATGTTTATATACATGTGGGCCCTCGCACAAAGGGCATCTGAAACCTCCCTAATGCATTCGTGTGCACCTGACTTGGAGCTGCCACACTCCCTGAAAAGAGCTGCTTGCATACATGTTCAGAGAGCCGTGACTTTAAGAGCCACGGGCAATGAGTGTCTTCCCATTCCATGAGGTGCCAGCTCTTGCAGGTCATGGAAAAGGTGGTCCACCCACCCCCGGGGCAGATGCAGTCTTTTCCGGCACTGAGGATCCGGCAATCAATAGGTAGGATGTCCGACATCGGGAGGCCCTTTGCCGGTCCTGTCTCCTACGAGGCTCCAACATCTGTGGTGCAGCTCCCGGAACAGCTGTGGTCCCAGCCTCCCCCTCCTCTTCAGGGCACTGGTCCTGGCTGCGTGCAAGGCACGTCGATGTCACTGCTGCTCTCTATCGCTGTGAGTAGAATAGCTAACTCAACTGGCTCCATGATTCTCCAGAAATATGTACTGAAAAGAAGACCAAAGTGAGCGGTGAGGATTCCTGACTGAGTGCTCTCCCTCAGCCCTCCACTCCACTGGGAACTCCACCATGTGCTTCCCACTTAATGAGAGCCTCTCCACTATACCCCACACCCTCCCCTCTCACACTGGCAAATCCCCACAATTTTTCCTTTCAGATCCTCCAGGATTTGGGGCCTGGATCCTCTAGATTTTCAGTGGTACCTTTCCCCCAACCTTTCCCCAACCCCCATCCCTCAAACCTTGCATTAGGTGATAGGACAGTTTTGTGAATGCATGGGACCAGCGTCTGCAACCTCATGGGGCACCACAAAGCCCCCATCATGACCTAAAACAGGGTGAGTGATGATAGAATGAATCATGAAGTCTTGCATTGGGGTACACATCATTGTAATCTGTGTGATGCTAACTCTTGTATGGAGTTCAATGTTTGACACTGATGTTTAGCTCTTCAGATTTAATTGGCACAATTGACTAATCAAGGAAGGGTGAGGCAGCTTGTCAGGAAAATAACTGCCCCTTTTGGCAGGGTGGCACATCTGATTAGAGTGAAGCCAGCAATAGCTTGGCAAGCACATACCTAGAGGGCTCCCACATTCTCCCAGTTCACAGCCCGACACACTAATTCCGGACAGCCTAACTGCCCAGACAAGTGGTATTAAAATTCTATACAGCTTAACCCCTTGGTCCTCAGAGAGTTCCTGAATGTGGAGTTCGATTCACACTGCAGTCCTGCAGTGAAAGTGAAAGGGTCTGCATTCCTCAAGAGGCAGGGGTACAACCCATTCCTGAGTCCCCCACTCTTCCCTCACAGTCAGACATCTCATGGAGCCCCATCCAAGAACCTTTCAGTCACCTCCAGTGCTGACCCTCTTTTATCACCTCCTTCCATCCATTTTGAGTTCCCACTAAGGACAAACACTCCCTCAGCGGCGATTTGAGAATAAGTCAAGCAAGGAAGACATAGAAAGCGATGCCTGCACGCCAGCCTCCAGACCCCCTTAAACCAAGGGGTGTCCCGAAATGAAGGTCCGGCCTGCTGGTGAATATTCAGTGAAGAGGGAAGATCCCGAAAGAGTGCTCGCAAATGGCATGCTAATGTGATCTGAATTTTTGTATTCTCTCCAGATTTTGAGACTGTGCCGTGTTTCTCACTGACGGCCTCAGGATCGCCTCCAAAGCTTCCCAACTGAATGTGCTCCGGAGATCTGGGGCTCCATAGCAGTCTGTTCTCTCTGAATTCACCATTTTGGGGAATCAGATTGAAAAAAAACAGTACAATAATCTAATTGTTGGCCAGACATCTATTCCCGCATAAATCTCTGACTTTGCTGAGGAGATCCATTGTGGGGATGAGGAAATATCTGTGGAGGTAAGACCACCTATATAACTCCAATGCCTTTCATAAATAGCTCTCGATCTGATAGAAAACAATCTGTGACATCATTCGCCACTGGGTAAATGTTTTGTTAAAAATTGGTGCCACCACACGTGTAAAATCTGGCATGATAATGTCGGGTCACTAACCTGGCATCATCACGTTGGTCTCGGATAATGTTAAAGTGGGGTGGACACTGCAATCGGCAGCCCACCTGTCATTTTAAAAAAATGAATTCACAGGCTATTAAGCTTGTTCACAAGACAATGGACCTGGCTTTTTAATTGCTCTTTTAATTTCTCGATGGGTGTCGATGAAAATGTTCAGAGAGAGTCACGGCAGCTATTAAGATGTGTTGCAAAGGCAGATATAAATGCTCAAAGCCAGGACCATGGCTGCATTCAGCAAAAGACTCTGATGCTGAAGACAGGAGTGTTTCACAGTGGTTTAACCTTAGCTTATCATGGGGGCAAAAGGTAAGTACTACAATTGCACTCCAGCATCTGATATTTAGGTCGATGTCCTCATGACTAGGGAGGGTCTGATGGAGCGACCCCCATACTCTGAGGATGAGTCTGATGATGGGAGGGTGAGCCATGGCAGCTCGCTGGGCAAAGGTGCTGCACAGGAGGCCTTGACTGCCCAAGAGACACAACATTTTCTATTACTTCAAAGGTTACACCAGCAATATGTCATTTGATCAGCCAGAGCATCTTGGCATGGTATCTGACATGCAGGAACAGCAGGGCTGCCTGAGCATGTGCCAACCAAGATATGAAGTGAGGTCCATCAAGCTGGGCCCACACGAACAGAAACTCCCTTAACAACATGCAGTTAATCCAAATTAAAACTGGCACATCGCACACATAAAACACACATGCAGCTGGGGCGTCAAGTCAAAAGAACAATTATGTAATGACAGAATGACTCAACAATCTTCATAACTCTCAAAGTTGAACAATCACTCTTGTGAGCCCATATGTGACAAATGTGATATTATCTTAAACTGTTTCCTGATGCTATAGCATTGCACACATCCCTTGCCACCAGTTGAAATCAGGCTGCTGACCCTATGTGGTACATTTGAGCCTTCCTATTTTCCTAGAAAGAACCAGGACCTGGGTTTGACTCTAGGCTCCTCAGCCCCACATGTGCACTGGATATGGGCACTGGAGCTCAGCGACAAAGCAATGGAGTGCAGGTTGGAACACCGAGTATTTCATCATTGAGCTGCATGGTTTGGCCCTCCATGACTATCTCTTAATGGAGAAATATATTCTGAAGAGTGTGTGATCAAAGTGCTCATGGCCTGGATCAACGTCTCCACCGCCCGCACCAATGCACGCAAACCTTCTGGCATCTCTGCCACGTCTCTACATACCTCATGCTGTCTGCCAGCCCCTGACACCTGACAGACAACTACAGAGGCCCATCAGATTTCAGCTCAGCATCTAGGTCACCTCCAGCCCTCCTCCGTGTGCCAGAGCCATGCACAATCTCAGTCGCCAACAGTTGGTCTCGTCACTATGATGTGCTCCCACCAGTGTATGGATCCCTTACGGTTGACGTGCGCATTCCCACTGAGGTGTGTGTATCTGTGATGCTGCTTAGGAGTGGAGCATGGGCATGATGGTGCACTCTCTTTGGTTTCCCCTTAAAGGTTGACATTGGGCCCTCAGGTCTAGTTGTAGCTGCCAAGGTTTTACCTGTGGGAGAAACAAACAAGGAGAGCGAAGGGCGTTATCATATTTTGAGGTGACTTCAGAGAGACATAGTCACATCATTCAGAGATGGTACCAGAGTTTAAACGTCAGTCCTTTCAACATTGAGACACACAATCATCTCTAAATACTGCAAGTATCCAACATCAAAAGCCAGCAATGCTACCTCCTCGCCAACTTCCCCACTTTCTAACTCCCCTTTTCTTCAGCATTATCTTTGCCAAAGAGACTTATGTGCCCTCAGCCTTCCTCCAACCCCACCTCACCCATTAGTGCATTTCCACTCATTTGTTGCCAGCTCCAGCACTTTCTCCTCTACAGAGTCCGAGCAAGGGCCGGTGCAGACTCAATGGGCCAAATGGCCTCCTTCTTCACTGCAGGATTCTGGGAAGTGAAAACGGCCATATTGGTTTGGCCACCTCTACTCCTAGATCTCTCTCTGGCATTGTGAGCTCTTTTCGCTTGCAAGCAAGAAGTGACATTATAATGAATATGCTGCACTAAAATCATGTTCCCAAACGAGTGGCCAACATGTCATTTGTCAGCGGTCAACATTTCTCATTGCTCCTTGCCAACAAACAGGTGTTACAGTTCATAAGCAGTTCATAATGCGGAAGTTGCATTCATAAGACCTGGCATAAGACTATGGGTAGTGACATTGATAGAGTTTCTTCACATAGTGTGTTTGCCTGTGTGATGATTGTCCAGACGTGACTCACAGCACAGTTTCCTGACTACCCGCAGGGTGCCTTCATTTTGACACAACCTTCAGCATCACCATTTCTGTAATGCTATTTACATAAGAACATAAGAACTAGGAGCAGGAGTAGGCCATCTGGCCCCTCGAGCCTGCTCCGCCATTTAATGAGATCATGGCTGATCTTTGTGGACTCAGCTCCACTCTCCGGCCCGTACACCATATCCCCGAATCCCTTTATTCTTTAGAAAGTCATCTATCTTTTTCTTAAAAACGTTTAAAGAAGGAGCCTCAACTGCTTCACTGGGCAAGGAATTCCAGAGATTCACAACCCTTTGGGTGAAGAAGTTCCTCCTACACTCCGTCCTTAATCTACCTCCCCTTATTTTGAGGCTATGCCCCCTAGTTCTGCTTTCCCCGACCAGTGGAAACAACCTGCCTGCATCTATCCTATCTATTCCCTTCATAATTTTATATGTCTCAATAAGATCCCCCTGCATCCTTCTAAACTCCAATGAGTACAGTCCCAGTCTACTCAACCTCTCGTCATAATCTAATCCCCTCAACTCTGGGATCAACCTAGTGAATCTCCTCTGCACTCCCTCCAGTGCCAATATGTCCTTTCTCAGGTAAGGAGACCAAAACTGAACACAATACTCCAGATGCGGCCTCACCAACACCCTATACAATTGCAGCAAAACCTCACTAGTCTTGAAGTCCATCCCTCTAGCAATGAAAGACAAAACTCGATTAGCCTTCTTAATCACCTGTTGCACCTGCACACCAACTTTTTGCGACTCGTGCACCAGCACACCCAGGTCCCTCTGCACAGCAGCATGTTTTAACATCTTACCGTTTAAATAATAATCCATTCTGCTGTTATTCCTCCCAAAATGGATAGCCTCACACTTGGCAACATTGAATTCCATCTGCCAGACCCTAGCCCATTCACCTAACCTATCCAAATCCTTCTGCAGACTTCCGGTATCCTCTGCCCTTTTTGCTTTACCACTCATCTTAGTGTCGTCTGCAAACTTTGACACATTGCACTTGGTCCCCAACTCCAAATTTGTTGGCAGACTAAACATACTGCCTCCACCATAGATTTTGCTGCCGATGTGTTATCCACAGAAATCCCCATAGGTGCAATGAGACCGGAAGGCACAGATCAGTGAATATTTAAGTGGGATCCTGCAGTCCTTTATATTGCCTGACTTATGGGGCGGGATTCTCCGTGAATCGGCGTGGTTTTCCGAACCCGGCTCCAAAATCGGCGCGAATCACTCCTGCATCGAGCCCCCTGAAACGTTGCAAATTCTCCGGCTCGGAATGGGCGAGTAGCGGCGTGACACCATTCATGACGGCGTCACCCGTCACGGATGCGCGCTGCGGCACTGCACAAAAGACCCCCCCCCCCCCGAGTCCCGGCAAAATGGCAGCCCGCTGCGCAGCGCCAAGTGAGACCCCCCACTGCCTGCCCCCATTTCCCCCATCCCCCCTTTCCCAATATCCCCCTTCCCCTTATCCCCCTTCCCCAATATCCCCCCTCCCTCATCATCCCCCTTCCACCATCATCCCCCCTTCCCCATATCTCCCCTTCCCCCATATCCCCCTTCCCCATATCCCCCCTTCCCAATATCCCCTGTTCCCCATCACCCCCTTCCCCCTTATCCCCCTTCCCCCTTATCCCCTTCCCCATATCCCCCTTCTCCATATCCCCCCTTCCCCCATATCCCCTCTTCCCCAAATATCCCCCTTGCCCCATATTCCCCCTTCCCCATATCCCTGCATATACCCTTTCCCCCATATCCCCACTTCCCCATATCCCTCCTTCCCCATATTCCCCTGCCCCCATAGCCCCCTTCCCCCAAATCCCCCTGCCCCCATATTCCCCTGCCCCCATATCCTCCTTCCCCCTTATTCCCCTGCCCCATATCCCCCCTGCCCCATATGCCCTTCCCCATATCCCCCTTCCCCCATGTACCCCCTTATCCCATATCCCACTTCCTCGATATCCTCCTTCCCCAATATCCCCCCTCCCCCATATCCCCATATCCCATACCCAATATCCCCCTACCCTCATATCCCCGTTCCCCCATATCCCCCTTCCCCCATATCCCCCTTCCCCCATATCTCCCTTCCCCCATATCCCCCTTCCCCCATAACCCCATTTCCCATATCCCTGTTTCCCCATATCCCCTTCCCCGTATCCCCATCCCCATACCCCTTCCCCCATATCCCCCCATATCCCCCTTCCCCCATATCCCCGTTCCCTCATATCCCCTCTTCCCCCATATCCCCCCTTCACCCATATCCCCCTTCCTCTATATCCCCCCAACCCCCTTCCCCCATATCCCCTACCCCCATATCCCGCCTCCCCATATCCCCGCTATCCCCTTCCCCATATACTCCCATATCCCCTTCCCCATATCCCCATTCCCCCATATCCCCTCTCCCCATATCCCCTTCCCCCATAGCCCCCTTCCCCCATATCCCCATTCCCCCATATCCCCCTTCCCCCATATCCCCCTTCCCCCAGATTCCCCCTTCCCCTCTCCCATATCCCCCTTCCCCACATCCCCTCCCCCCATATCCCCCTTCCCTCCCCCATAGCCCCCATATCCCCTTCCCTATATCCCCCCATATCCCCTTCCTCATATCCCCCACATCCCTCCTTCCCCTATATCCCCGTTTCACTATATTCCCCCATCCTCCATATCCCCTTCCCCCATATCCCCCAAATCCCTCCTTCCCCATATCCCCTATCTCCATATGTCCCTTCCCCATAACCCCCTTCACCCATATCCCCCGTCCTCCCATATCCCCATATCCCCCGTCCTCCCATATCCCCTTTCCCCAATATCTCCCTTCCCCATCTCCCCCTTCCCCATACATCCCATCCTCTATATCCCCTTTCCCCATCCCCCCTTCCCCCATATCCCCCTTCCCCCAATATCCCCCTTCCCCCATATGCCCCATATCCCCCTTCCCCCATATCCTCCCTTCCCCACAACCCCTCTTCCCCATATCCCCTTACCCCATATCCCCTTCCCCCATATACCCCCTTCCCCATATGCCTCCATATCCCCTTCTCCCATATCCCCCTTCCCAATTATCCCCCCTTCCCCCACATCCCCTTCTCCCATATCCCCCCATACCCCCCTTCCCCCATATCCCCCTTCCCCATATCCCCATATCCACCCCTCCCCATGTCCCCGTTCCCCCATATCCCCGTTCCCCTATATCCCCCCTTACCCCATATCCCTCATATCCCCCTTCCTCCATACCCCCCTTCCCCCATATCCCCCCTCCCCCATATCCCCCTTTCCCCCATAACCCGCCTTCCCCCATATCCCCCCTTCCCCCGTATCTCCCCTTATCCCAGGGATATGTGGGATATGGGGGAGGGGATATGAGGGGGTGGGGGGATATGGGGGGAAGGGGGATATGGGGGAGGGGGGATATGGGGGAGGGGGGATATGGGGGGAAGGGGGATATGGAGGAAGGGGTAACAGACCCGGCCCATCAGGCATACAAAGACCCCAGGGCATTCCAGGGCAGCCACGAACAAGGGACAGACCCGGAGCACCAGGCGGATGCCGCCCACATCTAGTGCGAGTGCGGCGACGCCGGCGGGCCTCACCCAGTGATGAGGAGGGCGGCCACAGCAACAGGCTCCCGTCACAGCCGACCCAGGACACTGACACACAGGACCCTAACACACAGGACACCGACGCTCAGGACACTGACACACGGGACACCGACACACAGGGCCCTAACACACAGGACACCGACACACAGGACACTGACGCACAGGACACCGACGCACAAGACACCGACACACAGGACCCTAACACACAGGACATTAACACACAGGACAATGACCCACAGGACACTGACGCACAGGACCCGAACACACAGGACACTGACGCACAAGACACCGACACACAGGACCCTAACACACAGGACACTAACACACAGGACCCTAACACACAGGACACCGACGCACAAGACACTGACACACAGGACCCCAACACACAGGACCCTAACACACAGGATACTGTCGCACAAGACACCGACACACAGGGCCCTAACACACAGGACCCTAACACACAGGACACTAACGCACAGGACACTGACGCACAGGACACTGACGCACAAGACACTGATGCACAGGACACTGATGCACAGGACACCGTCACAAAGGGCCCTAACACACAGGGCCCTAACACACAGGACCCTAACACACAGGACCCTAACACACAGGGCTCTAACACACAGGACCCTAACACACAGGACACTAACGCACATGACCCTAACACACAGGACATTGACGCACAGGACCTTAACACACAGGACACTGACGCACAGGACACTGACGCACAAGACACTGATGCACAGGACACTGATGCACAAGACACTGATGCACTGGACACCGACACACAGGACCCTAACACACAGGGCCCTAACACACAGGAGACTAACACACAGGACACACAGGACACCGACACACAGGACCCTAACACACAGGACACCGACAAACAGGACCCTAACACACAGGACACTGACGCACACAACACCCACGCACAGGGGACGGATAGACAGGAATCTCCACTCCAGGGGACCCTGGATTTCGGGTCGGATGAGGAGCATGCCATTACGCCACTGCTATCTCCTACACCCTCCACCATCGCAGAGACACTCACCTCGGTTGGGCACTTCAGCGATGAGGCACCTGGGAAACTAACTGGTGCGCACAACACAGCCGTCCCGGTACAGCAGGTGGAGGCAGGAGCAGCCGAGGGGCTGAGCGGTCGGAGGGCAGCCCGGCGCAGTCAACCATCTGCCGCCCAGACGGGTCTGGGTTCCTGGAGTTACCTCACCCACCCATAGGCCCGATGCAGGCACGGACCAAGGGACGACCGAAGGGGGTGACGGCCGGCTTGCGAAAGCTGCAGACGAAGGTGGAGGAGTCCACCTGCGTGCAGGAACAGGTAGTGGTGCCAGTCATGCATGCCACCCAGGCTGACACCGCCGGACGGTCCACGGTGGAGGCCAATGGGTGCGATGGTGTCAGACATGGGAGCAGTATGCAAGGTGTGGGGCTTTCCGTGCAGGCGGCGTCCGTGGCCCAGGACATGGCTGCCCTCTCACAGGCAGCCATGAGCCAGAGCCAGCAGCAGATCGCAGAGGCGCTCAACGCCGTGGCCCAGTCTCAGCAGGCAATGGCTCAGTCTCTGCAGGCCATCTCTGAGGACATTGGCGTCATTGCCCAGGTGCTGGCCGGTGTCACCCAGACACAGACAGGGATGGCCAACTCCCTGAGCTCTATGGCTGCAAACTTGCAGACTCTTGTTGATACCAGGGCGGGCCTCCAGGATTGGCATGCGCCAGGTTTCCGGGGGGCGTCGTGTGCTCGGTCCGTTCGCATCCCCGACCCGTGTAGAGGCCCAAGGGCCATCGGGCACCCCAAGGGAGGAGGAGGTGATGGGGCCCATTCCGGGTCCCCCTGTAGGGGAGGCCCCGGAACACCACAACACCTCGGCCTCCCCCCCTTCCGCCCCAGGTGCATCTGGTGGGCAACAGGCAGGACAGGCTGGCAGCTCGCCATCCCAGTCGCCTGAGCCGCAGCCTGGCCCATCTAGGCCGGGCCGCCCCAGGAAACGGCCGCCAAAGGGATCCCTAGTCACAGGGCAGGAATCACAGGAGTCCACCTCCAGTTCTGGAGAACCACCTAGTTGTAGTCATAGGGCCCGAAAGGCCAAAAAAATAAGACACGGAGTAGGTTGGCACGGGTGCAGGGCACAGATTAGTTCTGAGGCTAGGGCACGTGTATGAACTGTTTGTTATTAAAATCACTTTCACACCTACAGAAGCTGCCTTTGTGCTCTGTCCGATGCGTGCGGGGATGTGGTGTGAGGTGAGCGCCAGTGTGTGTGTGAGGGGTGATAGAACGTCGGCCTCAGGTGAGTGTGCCCCCCCTCCACCTGGGTCGCCTTCGCCATCCCCCCGGGCAGACGAGGGGACCGTGCGCTGCATTGTCACGGCCTCATGCAGGGACGGTCTGGGTGGAGGGTGGTACTGTGCCCATGGGTCAGGCATTGTGCAACGATGTAGAGCCCAGAGCTCATCGCAGAGCGGGTTGTCATCATCCTCCATGGCCTGCAATAGACACGCTTCCACCGGCGACCGTGTGAGCCCGGCCCGTTGTGCCGCAGGTGGATGTGCAATGGAGGGGGGGGTGTGCATGCGGGTGGGGTGCGGGTGGTAGGCTGGTGGGTAGGTGGGGTGAGGGTGGTTTGTGTTGGGTTGGTGGGGTGAGGGTGGTCGGCTGGTGCCGTGGTGTGCAGTCTGTGCCCATACTCGGCGATTCCCACGCCTCCATAGCCCGTGAACCGGGCAGCTATCAGCCTGTCCCGTGCCCGCTGGCCCAGTTGGTAACGATGGGTAGCCTCCCGTCCATGTCCAGCCTGTCTGTCCTGACCATTGCCCCCATCCTCCTCATGTGGGGAGGTCTGTGCCTCGTCTTGCTGCTCCTCCCCTTCCCCCTCCTCTGCCTGCAGCACATCGCCCTCTGCTGGGCTATGTTGTGCAGGACGCAGCAGACCACAACGATGCGGCTGACCCTATCTGACGGGTACTGGAAAGCCCCTCCAGAGCGGTCCAGGCACCTGAAGCGCATCTTCAGCAGCCCAAAGTACCTCTCTATCACACTCTGGTCGCTGCATGGGCATCGTTGTAGCGGTTCTCCTCGTCAGTCTGTGGCTTCCGTATAGGCGTCATCAGCCACGACCGCAACGGGTAACCCCTGTCGCCCAGCAACCAAACACTCAGCCGGGGGCGTGGCAGGGGGGCGGGGGGGGGCATCCCTCGAACATGGTGGGGATGAAACATTGTGCCAATACGAATGAGTCATGTACACTGCCCAGGTACCAGGCGCAGGCGTGCCGAATCCTCATGCGGTGGTTGCAGACCACCTGCACGTTCATGGAATAGGTCCCCTTCCTATTCGTGAACACGGCCCTGTTATCCGCATGGCCACGTGCATCCCATCGATCGCCCCCTGGACCATGGGCATCCTGGTCCCAAAATCCCCAAATCCCCCCCTCCTCCTCGGCACACACCCTCCCCAAATCCCCCCCCTCTTCCCCTGCACACCCCCTCTCCTCCCCGGCACGCACCCTCCCCAAATCCCCCCTCTCCTCCCCTGCACACCCCCTCTCCTCCCCGGCACGCACCCTCCCCAAATCCCCCCTCTCCTCCCCTGCACACCCCCTCTCCTCCCCGGCACGCACCCTCCCCAAATCCCCCCGCTCCTCCCCGGCACGCACCCTCCCCAAATCTCCCCTCTCCTCCCCGGCACGCACCCTCCCCAAATCCCCCCCCTCCTCCTCGGCACGCACCCTCTCCATCACTCGCCCTCCCCTGCACACCCCCTCTCCTCCCCGGCACGCACCCTCCCCAAATCCCCCCTCTCCTCCCCGGCACGCACCCTCCCCAAATCCCCCCTCTCCTCCCCGGCACGCACCCTCCCCAAATCCCCCCTCTCCTCCCCGGCACGCACCCTCTCCAAATCCCCCCTCTCCTCCCCGGCACGCACCCTCCCCAAATCCCCCCTCTCCTCCCCGGCACGCACCCTCCCCAAATCCCCCCTCTCCTCCCCGGCACGCACCCTCCCCAAATCCCCCCTCTCCTCCCCGGCACGCACCCTCTCCAAATCCCCCCTCTCCTCCCCGGCACGCACCCTCCCTAAATCCCCCCTCTCCTCCCCGGCACGCACCCTCCCCAAATCCCCCCTCTCTTCCCCGGCACACCCCCTCTCCTCCCCGGCACGCACCCTCCCCAAATCCCCCCTCTCCTCCCCGGCACGCACCCTCCCCAAATCCCCCCTCTCCTCCCCGGCACGCACCCTCTCCATCACTCGCCCTCCCGCCCCCCCTGCTCCCCGGCATGCACCCACCCCAAGCCCCCCTCTCCTCCACAGCCCCTCCCTCACAGCCCCACCCACCCAACCCCTTCCCCCCAGCTCCTCCCTCACCCCTCCCCAGCCTCTCCCCCAGTTCCTCCCCCCAGCCCCTCATCCCATAGCCGCTCCCCCCCCCCCCCAGACCCTTCCCCCAGCCCCTCCCACCCCAGCAGGCACACACTAATGGCTCCTGTGACCTCCCCTCACCATCTGCGGTCGTGCCGTCACTTCTCCGGTGGCCACCCCACGCTGACCTCTACCTCCGCGCTGGCCGGCGTCAACCAGCATGACTCGTTGACGCCGTTAAATAGTTGGTTTGATTTATGCCGGCGTGACCAGTGGTCACATCAGCGGGACTTCTGCCCATCCGGCCCGGAGAATTGGGGTGGCCCCGGGCCCATTGCGTTGCGCCGGTCCTCGACATTCTCCGAGGCGCACGGCGCGATTCACGTCAACGGGATTTTTGGGGGTCCGGAGATTATCGCGGGGCGGCCAGGCGGGATTTACGCCGCCCCCCGCCGATTCTCTGACCCGCCGGGGTGTCGGAGAATCCCGCCCATGATATCTTACAGTGCAACACTCAGAAAGCCTGAAAAATGATCATCCATTTGTTCAAGCTGCACAACTTTGATCTGCAAAGAAGTCTCATAATGGAAGCAAACAATATATAATCTAGGAGACTGAGGTTAACAGTGAGAACAGGTTACAATGCCACATGTGCAGCAAGAATGACTGCAATACAAAAGACGGATTTCATGACTTCAAGTAAGTTAAATCCTTCAAAATCCATCAATCCATATGACTTTTCCATTATCTTTATTGTGGGTCTTGGATGGGGTTGTTCACAATCTAATCCTCCAGATACTATTGGAAGCAGGGCTGTTGGTAAACATTACCTTTTTTATTCAACATTATATAAAATATGCACAATGCAGACTCTTCACAATACTCCAAATAGAACTAGTTCTCTCCAAGATCATTGATGATGTAGACTATATATTTACATATCTAACATGAACCCTTTATATTACATCTCCCCCCCCCCCCCAAAGTCTCTGACTTGATTTCTGGTTCACAGAGGTAAGCAATTTTGTGGTTTCACCGATCTCCCCGACCTTGTTCCAATCACCAATTTCCCCGAGGTGATTCTCATCCCTCTTGGAGGTTGCATAGAATTCAAGTTCTTCATGTTCTCCGTCAGACTATGTAAAGTAGTGTGTGAATCTTTGGAGAATATTGGTCTCTGTTCAAATTGTCTTCCTGATCATTCGGGTAGTTGATCCATTCAGTTGATGGTTTCCTTCTTGTAGAGATAAGTGTACTTCTATTTTTTTCTCACTATGCCACTTCCAGCCTCGACAAGATGAGATCTCACACAATGTGGCTTTTCTAGATTCTGGTCTCTAACACAGACTGATTCACCGATTTAGATCTTTGGTAATCATGCAGTTTATTGTATTGATTGTAGTTTCTGGTCAGATTGTCACAATATTCATCCTCCTGTTCCCTACGCCCTTGATTATCAGTTGCTTTTAGACATGGCATGAGCATATGTGGAAGAACAGGACGTTCTTACAGAGTCAAACCATTCTGAAATGGTGTGGAATGGTAGCTCAACAGGGCTAGGTCGATATCATTCTTTTACAATAAAACGTCTACCATTCTTACTCTTGTTTCAGCCTCTCCATTTGCTAGCATGTATATGTTGTGTGAACAAGTTGTGTGGACAAATCTGTAGACTTCTGTAAATTTCTTGAACCCTTCATTCGTAAACTGTCGACCATTTTTTGAAATGGCAAGACCTGAAGTGGCAAGTGTGGCAAAAATGTCTTCGAGTGAGGTTGTTCCATAAAGATGTTTGACCTCGATCCATCTGGAGCAATAATCGATAAATATCAGGAATGTTTTTCCCTCAAGCTTGAAATGGTCCATTCCAAGAGATTCCCACAGTCTAGGTGGAAATAAGGTCAATATTAAACGTCCCTTTTGCTCTTGTCAATGGATTGCACAGGTGATATAGCTAAAATAATTTCCTCCAGTGATTTAGAGATTCCTGATCACCAAACTGATTTTTCCACCTTAGAATGACAATTGGTAATGCCTCTGTGTCCTTGGTTTGTACTCCAAAGGATCTTGAGTCTGAGGACCCTTGGCATGACTAACCTCTCATCATAAATCAATATATCATCCACAACATGGAGAAGACTGCTTTGCTTGAATCATTGTTTCAAGGTGAGATCGTTTGGAACATATTTTGATCATCCAGTTTTGCAGTATTCTCTCATTTTAGGACAGTCTTTGTCTGCTTTTTGTACGTGACAGAACTCATTAATCCACTGTTGTTGGTAAGAATTTTATGATCAATTAAGTATGTGATACTATATCCTCAACAAAATGTATATTCTCCTCTTCATTCTTCTTAACTGCAATACATGACAATGTGGCTGCTGTTATTTGTTGGTTGCTATGGACAGATTTGGTTGTGGGGTCAAACCTCATCGGCCTCAGCCGAAATCTCTGGACCCCGGATGGCATCTTTGCTCATTCCTTGGTATTCAGCAAGGTGACCAATGACTTCTCATAGGCCCTGGTGTCTCCTGAAGCCTCTTTTTTGATTACAATGTGTCGTCATTCTCTTTCAGACAATGAACAAGAAGCATAATATACTGGCCTGGATGTTTCATCTTTCTGGATATGAAAGTGCACTGCTCCTATTCCAGTCTCTGATGGATCCACTGCAACCACTGTGGGCAGTTCCAGGTCATAGTGTGCCAATATGTCTGCTTAAATGAGTAGTGGTAGTCTTTTGGTGATCAGCCGTGGTGCGTGATGCATGAACAATGTGCCCCAAAAATGTAATGGTTGACTGTGAGAACTTTCACTTAATGTTGAGAGTTAGCCCTCTTTCTTCCAAACATTGTAACACTGCTCTCACTCTTGTATTGCCCTCCAAATGTGTTGGATCCATGGATTAGGACACCTTCTAATCCCTTCAGAATGATTGTTACTGTTCTCTGAAAAACCTCTGGAACCGATGTGATTCTAAAGGCGAGGCAATCGACACAATATCACCAGAAGCGTGTTAAACATAACAAATCGCTTGGGTTCCTCATCCAAAGATAATTGCCAGAAGCCATTGTTTGCAGCCAATTTGTAAAAATGGCACTTTTTGCTAACTTTGCCAGACTGTCAATCCATTGCCTTGTTTAACTGTGTGAGGTCAACGCAGATTCATATTGAGACATTCGATTTTGGTACTGCACCATACCTGGTAGACCATATTATCTGCACTCCAATAGTTCCTACCTGATCCCGGAATTTCTCACAAAAATGGCACTTTGTCATCTTTTTCTTCTTCAACTTCTTAGATGGTGCACGGTTTTAGTGGTTTCTCTTTTAATGTTTGTGTTGGAAGGTTTTGTGCTGTAACTTATCCAGTTAAAATGGCCAATCTTCTTGTATGAATGCCATGCTGCACTTTTGCAGGGCATTCTTCATGCCAGTGCTGCCTTTTCCCACCACAGTGAGAACACTGAATAATGGCAGCTTCCATAACCTCTTCACTTTTTCCTTCTTTTGGCTTGGGTGCGCTGTTACTTCTATGTGCTCCAGATTGCACTGTCTTCGCCTCTGTTTTCACCTCAAATCAAAATTAGATTTTTTTTTTTCTAACCTCTACCTACCTTGCTACCTGCACAGTCTTTGATAGGGTTAAATCTTCTCTCGACTGCAGGAAATCTGATAAAACCTCCAAGACTCCCACAAAATGTGCTCTGAATTGCAGTCGATTTCGGCGGCGGGAGAACAGCTGGTGAGTCAGTTTCAGCGGGAGCATTGCGGAAGGAGGTTGCTGGGAGGTAAGTCAACCTTTAAAAGCACTTGTCTTTGCAGGGGCAGGCCAGTCGATTTCGGCGGGAGAACAGCTGGTGAGTCAGTTTCAGCGGGAGCATTGCGGAAGGAGGTTGCTGGGAGGTAAGTCAACCTTTAAAAGCACTTGTCTTTGCAGGGGCAGGCCAGTCGATTTCGGCGGCGGGAGAACAGCTGGTGAGTCAGTTTCAGAGGGAGCACTGCGGAAGGAGGTTGCTGGGAGGTAAGTCAACCTTTAAAAGCACTTGTCTTTGCAGGGGCAGGCCAGTCGATTTCGGTGGCGTGAGAACAGCTGGCTGGTTAGTCAATTTCAGCAGGAGCTGAGAATTTTTCTTTTTTTTTAAATTAGTTTTTTAGGCGGGATCAGGAAGTCGACCCGCGGACGTCTGGGAAGACCCTCACCAATAAATTCTGGTGGAGAGGAAACCCGAGACACTACACGTGTAGTGTCTCCCACCCGCCCTCCTCCTCTAACCTAATAATAAAACCCATTGGTCTGAGGTAAGTACCATATTTTATTATATTATTATTATTTTTTATAAAAATTTAATTTAGTTGTTAGCCAGATCTTGGTAGAAAGTTAGAGGAATGGCAGGGAAGGGAGTGCAATGTTCCTCCTGCAGGATGTTTGAGGAGAGGGATGCAGTTAGTGTCCCTGCTGATTTTACCTGCAGGAAGTGCTGCCATCTCCAGCTCCTCCAAGACCGAGTTAGGGAACTGGAGCTGGAGTTGGAAGAACTTTGGATCATTCGGGAGGCAGAAGGGGTCATAGATAGCAGCTTCAGGGAATTAGTTACACCAAAGATTGGAGATAGGTGGGTAACTGTAAGAGGGACTGGGAAAAAGCAGTCAGTGCAGGGATCCCCTGCGGTCGTTCCCCTGAGAAACAAGTATACCGCTTTGGATACTTGTGGGGGGGACGACTTACCAGGGGTAAGCCATGGGGTACGGGCCTCTGGCACGGAGTCTGTCCCTGTTGCTCAGAAGGGAAGGGGGGAGAGGAGCAGAGCATTAGTAATTGGGGACTCTATAGTCAGGGGCACAGATAGGAGATTTTGTGGGAGCGTGAGAGACTCACGTTTGGTATGTTGCCTCCCAGGTGCAAGGGTACGTGATGTCTCGGATCGTGTTTTCCGGGTCCTTAGGGGGGAGGGGGAGCAGCCCCAAGTCGTGGTCCACATTGGCACCAACGACATAGGTAGGAAAGGGGACAAGGATGTCAGGCAGGCTTTCAGGGAGCTAGGATGGAAGCTCAGAACTAGAACAAACAGAGTTGTTATCTCTGGGTTGTTGCCCGTGCCACGCGATAGTGAGATGAGGAATAGGGAGAGAGAGCATTTAAACACGTGGCTACAGGGATGGTGCAGGCGGGAGGGATTCAGATTTTTGGATAACTGGGGCTCTTTCTGGGGAAGGTGGGACCTCTACAGACAGGATGGTCTACATCTGAACCTGAGGGGCACAAATATCCTGGGGGGGGAGATTTGTTAGTGCTCTTTGGGGGGGTTTAAACTAATGCAGCAGGGGCATGGGAACCTGGATTGTAGTTTTAGGGTAAGGGAGAATGAGAGTATAGAGGTCAGGAGCACAGATTTGACGTCGGAGGAGGGGGCCAGTGTTCAGGTAGGTGGTTTGAAGTGTGTCTACTTCAATGCCAGGAGTATACGAAACAAGGTAGGGGAACTGGCAGCGTGGGTTGGTACCTGGGACTTCGATGTTGTGGCCATTTCGGAGACATGGATAGAGCAGGGACAGAAATGGATGTTGCAGGTTCCGGGGTTTAGGTGTTTTAGTAAGCTCAGAGAAGGAGGCAAAAGAGGGGGAGGTGTGGCGCTGCTAGTCAAGAGCAGTATTACGGTGGCGGAGAGGATGCTAGATGGGGACTCTTCTTCCGAGGGAGTATTGGCTGAAGTTAGAAAGAGGAAAGGAGAGGTCACCCTGTTGGGAGCTTTTTATAGGCCTCCTAATAGTTCTAGGGATGTAGAGGAAAGGATGGCGAAGATGATTCTGGATATGAGCGAAAGTAACAGGGTAGTTATTATGGGAGACTTTAACTTTCCAAATATTGACTGGAAAAGATATAGTTTGAGTACAATAGATGGGTCGTTTTTTGTACAGTGTGTGCAGGAGGGTTTCCTGAAACAATATGTTGACAGGCCAACAAGAGGCGAGGCCACGTTGGATTTGGTTTTGGGTAATGAACCAGGCCAGGTGTTGGATTTGGAGGTAGGAGAGCACTTTGGGGACAGTGACCACAATTCGGTGACGTTTACGTTAATGATGGAAAGGGATAAGTATACACCGCAGGGCAAGGGTTATAGCTGGAGGAAGGGCAATTATGATGCCATTAGACGTGACTTGGGGGGGATAAGGTGGAGAAGTAGGCTGCAAGTGTTGGGCACACTGGATAAGTGGGGCTTGTTCAAGGATCAGCTACTGCGTGTTCTTGATAAGTATGTACCGGTCAGACAGGGAGGAAGGCGTCGAGCGAGGGAACCGTGGTTTACCAAGGAAGTGGAATCTCTTGTTAAGAGGAAGAAGGAGGCCTATGTGAAGATGAAGTGTGAAGTTTTGGTTGGGGCAATGGATAGTTACAAGGTAGCGAGGAAGGATCTAAAGAGAGAGCTAAGACGAGCAAGGAGGGGACATGAGAAGTATTTGGCAGGAAGGATCAAGGAAAACCCAAAAGCTTTCTATAGGTATGTCAGGAATAAGCGAATGACTAGGGAAAGAGTAGGACCAGTCAAGGACAGGGATGGGAAATTGTGTGTGGAGTCTGAAGAGATAGGCGAGATACTAAATGAATATTTTTCGTCAGTATTCACTCAGGAAAAAGATAATGTTGTGGAGGAGAATGCTGAGCCCCAGGCTAATAGAATAGATGGCATTGAGGTACGTAGGGAAGAGGTGTTGGCAATTCTGGACAGGCTGAAAATAGATAAGTCCCCGGGACCTGATGGGATTTATCCTTGGATTCTATGGGAGGCCAGGGAAGAGATTGCTGGACCTTTGGCTTTGATTTTTATGTCATCATTGGCTACAGGAATAGTGCCAGAGGACTGGAGGACAGCAAATGTGGTCCCTTTGTTCAAAAAGGGGAGCAGAGACAACCCCGGCAACTATAGACCGGTGAGCCTCACGTCTGTAGTGGGTAAAGTCTTGGAGGGGATTATAAGAGACAAGATTTATAATCATCTAGATAGGAATAATATGATCAGGGATAGTCAGCATGGCTTTGTGAAGGGTAGGTCATGCCTCACAAACCTTATTGAGTTCTTTGAGAAGGTGACTGAACAGGTAGACGAGGGTAGAGCAGTTGATGTGGTGTATATGGATTTCAGCAAAGCGTTTGATAAGGTTCCCCACGGTAGGCTATTGCAAAAAATACGGAGGCTGGGGATTGAGGGTGATTTAGAGATGTGGATCAGAAATTGGCTAGCTGAAAGAAGACAGAGGGTGGTGGTTGATGGGAAATGTTCAGAATGGAGTACAGTCACAAGTGGAGTACCACAAGGATCTGTTCTGGGGCCGTTGCTGTTTGTCATTTTTATCAATGACCTAGAGGAAGGCGCAGAAGGGTGGGTGAGTAAATTTGCAGACAATACTAAAGTCGGTGGTGTTGTCGATTGTGTGGAAGGATGTAGCAGGTTACAGAGGGATATAGATAAGCTGCAGAGCTGGGCTGAGAGGTGGCAAATGGAGTTTAATGTAGAGAAGTGTGAGGTGATTCACTTTGGAAGGAATAACAGGAATGCGGAATATTTGGCTAATGGTAAAGTTCTTGAAAGTGTGGATGAGCAGAGGGATCTAGGTGTCCATGTACATAGATCCCTGAAAGTTGCCACCCAGGTTGATAGGGTTGTGAAGAAGGCCTATGGAGTGTTGGCCTTTATTGGCAGAGGGATTGAGTTCCGGAGTCGGGAGGTCATGTTGCAGCTGTACAAAACTCTGGTACGGCCGCATTTGGAGTATTGCGTACAGTTCTGGTCACCGCATTATAGGAAGGATGTGGAGGCTTTGGAGCGGGTGCAGAGGAGATTTACCAGGATGTTGCCTGGTATGGAGGGAAAATCTTATGAGGAAAGGCTGATGGACTTGAGGTTGTTTTCGTTGGAGAGAAGAAGGTTAAGAGGAGACTTAATAGAGGCATACAAAATGATCAGGGGGTTGGATAGGGTGGACAGTGAGAGCCTTCTCCCGCGGATGGATATGGCTGGCACGAGGGGACATAACTTTAAACTGAGGGGTAATAGATATAGGACAGAGGTCAGAGGTAGGTTCTTTACGCAAAGAGTAGTGAGGCCGTGGAATGCCCTACCTGCTACAGTAGTGAACTCGCCAACATTGAGGGCATTTAAAAGTTTATTGGATAAACATATGGATGATAATGGCATAGTGTAGGTTAGATGGCTTTTGTTTCGGTGCAATATCGTGGGCCGAAGGGCCTGTACTGCGCTGTATTGTTCTATGTTCTATGTTCTATATGAATTAATTTGTTTTTCAGGTCTCCATATTCGCAATTTGCAGCTCTCCAATATAAATCTTTAATGAAGGAATCTATGCTCTCTCTCAGTCATTGGATCTGCCCATTGAATTTTGCTCTCTCTATAATGGTGTTTGCTTATAGATTAAAATAAGTATCAAAAGCTTTGATAACTTCTTCATATGTTGCTGTGTTTTTGTTTATGTCCTGTCTGACCATTATGTCATCTATGCTACTACCTATGGTGCAGAGTAAAGTACTGACCTGTTCCTTGCTAGTCTTCTCTACAAGTTCTGAAGCTGTTCTGTAAGCAGAAAACTTGCAATCCCAGTTCTTTCACTTCTTGGATTATCCAGGACTTTCACATGGTCGAAACACTTTGCAAAAAGTAAAACTTTCTCAATGGCATCATACCTTTGACCTATGGTGATCGACATGATGATTTCCGGCGAGATGCCACTGGCTGCTTTCAGTGTAGCCCATGACTCAAGTAGTCCAAGTGTCTCCACTTTGCAACCAAAGTCACTGAATGCACAGACAATGCCTTTGATATTAATTCCTGAACAATAAGTATGAGTATGCAGAACGGGTCCTGTTCTGGGGCTAATTAAATAAACACCTAACAAGTTGTAGCTGAGATACTTTTGACTTAATTGTGCTCAGGCATGGTTAATGGAATTGTTGGTGAGATGACAAAGACATTTGGAAGATTCTGCTGATCATTGAAAGGCAAAAAATAACATTACCTCCCACAGGTAGAGGGATATTACATACAGTGCCACTTACTTTATAACATGAAAAGGATAGGCAGAGGTGGAGGGGGAGAGGGGAACTCCAGTGAGGAGGAAGGTGAAGGAGACTTCTCCCTAGAAAGCCCTATTTATTCACAGAAGGTCTTCTTGGGGCATCACCTTTCTGTAGCAATGGACCAGGGGCAGTGCCTCAGGAGGCTTTGCTTTCCTAAGAAGTTGGTGTTGAGGTAATAATAATATTAATCTTTATTGTCACAAGTAGGCTTACATTAACACTGCAATGAAGTTACTGTGAAAAGCCCCTAGTCGCCACATTTTGGCGCCTGTTCGGCTACATGGAGCGAGAATTCAGAATGTCCAATTCACCTAACAAGCACATCTTTCGGGACTTGTGGGAGCACCCGGAGGAAACCCATGCAGAATCGTATAACCACCCTATAAAGTTGACTTGCATTTCTGATATCAGAGAGTGAATCCTCTGCCGGAAGCCGGAGAAAGGTTGTGCCACCTTTCTCATGGTGACATTTTGAAAGGCAGGCAGGCTTGAGGTGCTATATGGTCTCCTCCTGCTCCTACTTCTTATGTTCTTCAATAGATCAGGAACATCAAACTTTACACAGTATTTCAGGTGTGGTCTTGCCAAAGCCCAATGTAAACACAAGAAGGCTTCCTTACACTTACATTCCAAAACCATTGCAATAAAGGTTGATATACTATTTGTGTTCAAAACTGATTGCTGTACCTGCATGTTCACTCTCCGTAATTCCTCGAGAATGACACCACAATCCCCAATCCAAAATGCCAAATGGATTGAGAAGATGCAGGAATCAGAAATTCCCTGTCCACATTGAGTCTCATATCGAGGACAGTGGGAAAGAAAACCATCCTTCCATTTAGCTTTCCAATAATAAGAACAACATGTGTCGATATTGCATCATCAGTGCAGCAAAACGTCCTGAGATACTTCATAGGAGTGCCATCAAGAAAAATCTGACACCGAGTGACAAAAGGATGGTCAAAAGCCCAGTCAAAAAAGCAGGCTCTAATAAGGGTCATGATAAAGGTGACATGTGGGTAATTAAAATATCTTCAACGAATTGCACCCCTTTGGCATCACATACTTATGGGTCATGCTATTTAACAGGCATGTTTTGGGCAAGACGGTCTCCAATGAGTTGCAAACGTTGGGATCTGATGATGTAATTTAATTTCAATATAATAGTCACATTGAGTTGCATGTTTGCTGCCCAGTGCCTGCCTTACTGGGAACACTAGATGCTGAGGAGTATCAGGCCCAGAAAAAGGCTGAAGCGATGAGTTAATTATGATTTTTAAAGTGTTCCTTGTGGCCTCAGAGGAGCCCCAGTAAGAGGATTTTGGACTCCAACACTGAGATTTCCCCCCCCATCTTTCCAATTTGTGATGTGTCTAGCCCCCTCCTGATCCTCCCACCTGATACTAGGACCATTTTCACAGGTTCCTGGTGATCCGTTCCTGTCTGCTGGCCGCACACCATTCCAAAAGGTTTCTGGCTGGAGTTATGCTGAAAAGTGCTAACGAGATTCATGAGTTAAACAGCTCTCAGCTCTACTTTGAAGGCCATGACTTTTCCATATTGCCAACCACATTCTAAACTCTCACCCTGAGTTCAAATCAGGACTCGTAGGGCAGAATTTGAGGTTGCCCTTGAGAACAAGCTGGGAGGCTGGAGAGAGTGGTAGAATCAGGAGAAAAGGTGGGGATGGACTGTCTTTCACCTCCCCATTCCAATTAAATCAAGGACGGGGAAGTGCCCTCCTGATTGGGTACCATGTGGCCCATATTTATAAATCGACACACTCCTGAAAGACTCTCCTGCCCTCTGCAATAACCCTCCCACCACTTACTTGGGCCTGTCTGACTGGCCAGGTGAGCACCACAAATGCACCTTAATTCCGGAGCCTCCTCTGCTTTTTCTGGTCCAGGCTTGCTGCAGTCCCAGCAGTGGCCAGCACCTGCAGTGGCACTTGTGGAACTGAAGTGACAGCTCTCTTATTGAACAGCAGACCTTGGAGTTGGGATCTTTGCCCTGAAAGGAGCAGAAGACCCGACACCAGGCAGTTAACAGCCTGATTGAGTTCTGTTTGGTCTTCCAAAGGTGGCAAGGTTTGGCTTCCCAGCCAGTGGATGGGTTCACCGCCACAGCCATTAAATTGAGCCCATGTTTTGTGGGGTATACTAGTCTTTTGGGGTGGAATTTTCCATTCTGGATAATATGTATGGTGGCAGACAGGGAAGTTGGTGGGATATTGGCTGGGCTTTTCAGCTCAGTAATTATCTATCCGCAAGGAGCACAATGAATCTTGTCATGGATGTGGCAGGCAGGAAATCGCTCTGCCGTTAGCTCATGGGGTCGAAGGTCCTGGCGCCATGTTTGAAGGGCAGCCAGGCAGACTTTCACCCAATGCAGACCAGGAGATACGCACTATTTGGGTGTCCTGTGGCCACAACCTGTACTGGAGAAGCTGGCAGATGTGAGCAACCGCATTCTAGGCCATTCAAGGGTACCTCTGGCATTGCCTTTCGCTCACCTCTCGATAAGACCGCTGCCGGTAATACTCCCATGGTCAAGCCAATGCATACTGGGCAGCACGGTAGCATTGTGGATAGCACAATTGCTTCACAGCTTCCAGGGCCCCAGGTTCGATTTCCAGCTTGGGTCACTGTCTGTGGGGAGTCTGCATGTTCTCCCCGTGTCTGCGTGGGTTTCCTTCGGGTGCTCCGGTTTCCTCCCATAGTCCAAAGATGTGCGGGCTAGGTGGATTGGCCGTGCTACATTGCGCTTAGTGTCCAAAAAGGTTAAGTGGGGTTACAGGGATAGGGTGGAAGCGTGGGCTTGAGTGGGGTTCTCTTTCCAGGGGCCGGTGCAGAATCGATGGTGTCATGTGAGAGTACCTTTAAGAAATGGATGTTTAAGCAATGTACCTTTAGGAAATTGAGCTGATCATATTACTGAAGTGATGCCAGAGGGTGGGGGGAGCTGAGCTCACTTCTGCTTTTTGAGTTTCAGTTTCAGAAGGCAGCTGGGAGTGTCTGTGTGTTTTGCTGTGAGCTGCATGAAGAAACACAGAGCTGGTCTGTTGATTTCTGCAATCCAAAGACTATAAATATATTGAATGTAACCTAATGTGCTCCTATTTTTGAAGGTTTGAAGTATTTTGAACAAACAAAGAACAAAGAAATGTACAGCACAGGAACAGGCCCTTCGGCCCTCCAAGCCCGTGCCGACCATGCTGCCCGACTAAACTACAATCTTCTACACTTCATGGGTCCGTATCACTCTATTCCCATCCTATTCATGTATTTGTCAAGATGCCCCTTAAATGTCACTATCGTCCCCGCTTCCACCACCTCCTCCGGTAGCGAGTTTCAGGCACCCACTACCCTCTGCGTAAAAAACTTGCCTCGTACATCTACTCTAAACCTTGCCCCTCTCACCTTAAACCTATGCCCCCTAGTAATTGACCCCTCTACCCTGGGGAAAAGCCTCTGACTATCCACTCTGTCTATGCCCCTCATAATGTTGTATACCTCTATCAGGTCTCCCCTCAACCTCCTTCGTTCCAGTGAGAACAAACCGAGTTTATTCAATCGCTCCTCATAGCTAATGCCCTCCATACCATTTTGGATGTTTAAAGGAACAGTTTGATGGATTATTTAGTGTTGTAGTCTTTTGGGGTTATCTTTGAAGTAATGGGTGTTAAGATATTCAATGTTTGTTTTTAAAAGGTTAACTTGAGTTCATAGAATAAACATTGTTTTGTTTTAAAAACCACTTGTCCATTTCTGCTGTATCACACCTGGAGAGTACGCCGTGTGCTTCCCACACCACAATCTATTAAAAATTGTGGGTTGGTTGAACTCCATGAAACACTTTGGGGTTCTGTAAACCCAGACCCATAACAATGGGCAGAATGGCCTCCTTCTACACTGTAAATTCTATGATTTTAAGATGCTGCTGCAGTGGTCCATGTTCACCGGACTCTTGACCTTGTTGAGGTCCCACTGCCTTCTGCTGATTTGTCTCTTTCTCCCCCTGTCCCTATGCCACCATGCAATGGGACCTCTTTCTCCTCATCTGGATGAGAAGAGTTACAAGACAGGGTTAACAACAACTTGCAGCATTGACATCACTGTGGATGTGTAAATGAATTGAAGTGTTACATTTGGTGAGCATGTCCTTTACAGGTTTTCCTCCATCTAAAAGCCATCAGGCAAGTGCTGAGACCTTTATTTGGCCTCCATCTAGTCATGGCATCCCCACCCAACCTGTTCAGACATGAGTACATATTGAGACATTGATCTTTGGCAAGGGTGATGAGAGCCGCGTGCAACAATCCTCATTTGGACACCTCTCCACTTGTCTCTACTACCCTTGAAACTCTATAGTGCGCCCATTACCTTGGCAGCATGGAAAGGTTAACTGCATGATCCGTTGTGAGCCATGATCATTCACTCTGGAGGATGGAGGTTTGGAGTCATGAGTTTGTTGCTCTCCACCAGCCGTGTCCCTTGGAGGCAGACCAGCTTCCTCCCTCCCTTATCCCTGCCTCTGACTACAGCTGAAGGCAAATTGCACAGAATGAACGGCAGCTCCCGACCTAACAGGGATCTCAATGTTTAAAAAAACAGTAAGTTGGGAACAAATCTGCTATGACTTCATCATAGAGAGGAAAACAGAACTGCGCATCTTTGACAACCAGTTGCCTCATTATTCTTTGGGTGTCCATGTGCTGACCTTGAAATCCACCCACCAACAGTACCCTCCTCCCATCTTGAGGGATCTCACTAACTGCATTTGACCAGTTAGGAAAAAGACCAGTTTGGAAAAATGGCACATGTCACCTTTCAAACTCGCTCCACCAAGTTCTACTCTCCCCTCTCAGCCAACAACCGCCCCCATCACCAGATACCCACCTAATATCACCATTCCAGTCTCCTCTGTTACCCTTGAACCTCCCTTTTACTCTAGTCCTGATCATGATCTACCTCCACATGCATTCCCTTCCCTTAGGTGATATCTGTTACCATCGCCATGCTCACTCTAACCTTGCTCCCTCCAGTAATCCAAGCCACTTTAACTTGTCCCCATTCATCCCCATCCGATCAAACTCTCACCCTGGATTTCCCACCCGACTGCATCCCATTACTCTCTCTGACTGTGACTGTTACCTCCTATCACCAGTACCCTGAGTTCTCTCCCCAGGACCTCACCGTCCACATGACACATGTCACCTTTCAAACTCACTCCACCAAGTTCTACTCTCCCCCTCTCAGCCAACAACCACCCCAATCACCAGATTCCCACCCAATATCACCATTCCACTCTCCTCTGTTACCCTTGAACCTCCCCTGTTACTCTGTTACATGACCCATCCTGCCCTCTCAGACACTTGCACCTTCCCTTTCCCGTAAGCCTACCTCTCCTGTCCAGCCTTTGTACTACCCTTCTACCCAACCCACCCCCATTCCAGATTTCACCTGCCTTCCTAGTCCAGCCTTGGTGCAGTGTTTGCTAACAGTACTCAGTACGAGTGAAGTTATTCAAGATCTCCAAGAAAAGGAAAGCAACATCTACAGATCTCAAAGTAGGGGAAGAGGGACTTCCTGGTGCAGCTATGCTGAACTAAGTCACACGTTCGGCAGCTCCCGCCAGAAATGGACTTTTGGGCTCTTTTGATGGACCCCAACGGCAATTGTTCGACAGTTCCCAGTGTGGGAAGGTGACAGTGTGGCTCCCCCGGCACTGTATGGATTGGACCAGGAGTGGAGCGGTCAAGAAAGTGATTTTAGTGCAGCGAAAAGTGCGAGGGAGGAGAAGCAAGATGGCGGTGGGTGGAGACCAAGCAGCGTGGGCGCTATGGTCGCAGGAGCAGCAGGAGTTCCTCAAACGTTGCTTTGCGGAGCTGAAGGCAGAACTGGTAGAGCCAATGAAGGCGTCGATCGACAAGCTGGTGGAGACCCAAGGGGCGGCGATCCGGGAGGTGCGGCAAAAATCCTCAGAGAATGAGGATGAAATCTTGGGCCTGGCGGTGAAGGTGGAGGCGCACGAGGCGCTGCACAAGAAGTGGCAAGAAAATTTGAGGACATGGATAATCGGTCGAGGAGGAAGAATCTCCGGATTCTGGGTCTCCCGGAGGGAGTGGAGGGAGTCTGATACCGGGGCGTATGTGGTCACGATGCTCGATGCGCTGATGGGCGCGGGAGCTTTCCTGAGGCCCCTGGAGCTGGATGGGGCTCATCGAGTCCTGGCGAGGAGGCCAAAGGCCAAGGAGCCGCCAAGGGCGGTAATGATGCGGTTCCACCACTTTGTGGACAGAGAATGTGTTCTGAGATGGGCCAAAAAAGAACGGAGCAGCAGGTGGGAGAACACAGAGATCCGAATTTACCAGGACTGGAGCGCAGAGGTGGCCAAGAAGAGGGCCAGCTTCATCCGGGCTAAGGCGGTTCTACATCGGAAGGGGGTGAAGTTCGGGATGCTGCCGCCAACGCGATTGTGGGTCACATTTCAGGATCGGCACCACTACTTCGAGACGCCAGAGGAGGCTTGGACATTTATCCAAACTGAAAAGTTGGACTCGAAATGAGGGTTTGGTGGGAGGGGGTGCCTAGGGGGTTTACTGTGTTTGGGGGATGCTCTGTTCTGTTTTCTTTGGTGCTGGGTGGGGTTTGGCAAAATGGTTCGATGTGGGGGCTGTGTGATGTGGCCATCGGTGTTGGAATGGCAGGGCCCCGGGGGGGGGGGTTGGAGGCCCGGGGATGGGGAGTTGAGGCAAGGCCGCAAAAAGGGAGCTGCGCCAGAGGGGGAGGGGCCGGCTTGGATGGAAAGCGCGGGCTTTTTCCCGTGCTGGGGAAGGAAGGGGCCGTGGCCAGGGGGGAAGGGCAGTGCTGGAGAGGAGTACACGCTGATTGCCAGGGGAGGTGGAGGGATTCTCACACGGAGGGGTCGGTGGAGTGGCGGGAGAGGCCGGGGTCAGCAGGATTCAGCTGACTTACGGGAGTGCCATGGGGGGAGCTAAACGGCTGGAGGAGGATCTAGCTGGGGGGAGGGAGTGGAGGGGGGGGGAGAGGGGGGGGGACTGGGTTGCTGCTGCATTGGCCAAAGGGAAGCTGGAGCTAGGAGAGGGAGTCGGGGTGGGGGTCCGCCGCCTGGGGGAATGGAGGGTGCGGGAGGCATGGGCACATGGCTGGCCTAAAAAGGGAGATGGCTAGTCGGCGGGGGGGGGGGGGGGGGGGGGGGGAGGGGGGGGGGGGGGAGCCCCCTGACCCGGTTGATAACTTGGAATGTGAGGGGCCTGAACGGGCCGGTCAAGAGGGCCCGGGTGTTCACACACCTGAAGGGACTGAAGGCAGATGTGGTTATGCTCCAGGAGACGCATTTGAGGGTGGCAGATCAGGTTAGGCTGAGAAAGGGGCGGGTGGGGCAGGTTTTCTACTCGGGGTTGGACGCAAAGAATCGAGGGGTGGCGATTCTGGTGGAGAAGCGGGTGTCGTTTGAGGCGCTGAACATTGTGGCAGATAATGGAGGTCGGTACATGATGGTGAGTGGTAGGTTGCAGGGGGTGTGGGTGGTATTGGTGAATGTATATGCCCCCAATTGGGATGATGCCAGATTTATGAAGCGCATGCTGGGTCGGGTTCTGGATTTGGAGGCGGGGAGCCTGATAATGGGGGGGGGGGGGACTTCAACACGGCACTGGACCCAGCACTGAACCGTTCTAGGTCCAGGACGGGTAGGAGGCTGGCTGCGGCCAAGGTGCCTTAGGGGGTTTCTGGACCAGATGGGGGGGAGTGGATCCATGGAGGTTTGCCAGGCAGGTGGCCAGGGAATTTTCCTTTTTTTCCCATGTCCATAAAGCCTACTCCCGGATAGATTTTTTCATCGTGAGTAGGGTGCTAATCCCAAGAGTGGAGGGCACGGAATATTCGGCCATAACCATTTCAAATCATGCCCCGCATTGGGTGGAGCTCGAGCTGGGGGAGGAGAGGGACCAGCGCCCGCTGTGGCACCTCGATGTGGGACTGTTGGCAGATGAGGAGGTGTGCGGGCGGATTCGGGGGTGCATCGAAAGATAGTTAGAGGCCAATGACAATGGGGAGGTGCAGGTGGGGGTAGTCTGGGAGGCGTTGAAGGTGGTGGTCAGGGGAGAGCTAATCTCCATTAGGTCCCATAGGGAGAAGAGAGAGAGGAGAGAGGGAGAGACTGGTGGGGGAGATATTAAGGGTGGACAGGAGATATGCAGAGGCCCCCTGAGGAGGGGCTACTTAGGGAGCGACGGAACCTCCAGACGGAATTCGACTTGCTGACTACTGGGAAAGCAGAGGCGCAGTGGAGGAAAGCACAGGGGGCGGCGTATGAGTATGGGGAGAAGGCGAGTCGGATGCTGGCACATCAGCTTCGGAAGAGGGAGGCAGCGAGGGAGATTGGTGGAGTTAGGGATAAAGGGGGGAACACGGTGCGGAGTGCGGTGGGAATAAAGGAGGCATTCAGGGACTTCTATGAGGAGCTGTACAGGTCGGAGCCCCCGACGAGGAGGGGGGGGGATGCGCCAGTTTCTAGATCGGCTGAGGTTCCCAAGGGTGGAGGAGGAGCAGGTGGTTGGGGGCACCGATTGGGGAGGAGCTGGCTAAGGGACTAGGGAGCATGCAGGCAGGGAGGGCCCTGGGGCCGGATGGGTTCCTGGTAGAATTTTATAGGAAGTACGTGGACTTGCTGGGCCCGCTGCTAGTGAGGACTTTCAATGAGGCGAGGTGGGGGGGTGGGGGGGGGGGGGGGGACCTTGCCCCCGACAATGTCCAGGGTGCTGATCTCTTTGATCTTGAAGTAGGACAAGGACCCATTACAGTGTGGATCGTACAGGCCGATCTCGCTCCTCAATGTTGACGCGAAGTTGCTGGCGAAGGTTCTGGCCATGAGAATTGAGGACTGTGTCCCGGGGGTGATTCAGGAGGACCAGACGGGATTTGTGAAGGGTAGGCAGCTGAACACCAATGTCCGGAGGCTCCTCAATGTGATTATGATGCCTTCGGTGGAGGGGGAAGCGGAGGTAGTGGCGGCTATGGACGCGGAGAAGGCCTTCGATAGGGTGGAGTGGGAGTATCTTTGGGAGGTGCTGTGGAGGTTTGGGTTCGGGGAGGGGTTCATCAGTTGGGTTAGGCTACTATATAAAGCCCCGGTGGCGAGTGTGGCTACGAACCGGCGGAGGTCGGAGTTCTTTCGGCTGTACCGGGGGACGAGGCAGGGGTCTCCCCTGTCCCCCTTGTTGTTTGCACTGGCAATTGAGCCGCTGTCTATGGCATTTAGGGAGTCCAGGAACTGGAGGGGATTGGTTCGGGGCGGAGAGGAACACTGGGTGTCGCTGTATGCCGATGACTTGTTATTGTATGTTGCGGACCCAGTGGAGGGGATGGCGGAGGTCATGCGGATCCTTAGGGAGTTTGGGGACTTTTCGGGGTATAAGCTTAACATGGGGAAGAGTGAGCTCTTTGTGGTGCACCCAGGAGACCAGAAAAGGGGGATAGACGAGCTTCTGCTGAAGAGGGCGGTGTCATGATATTCAAACACACACATCATGATGGACACACCAACAGGCAAATCAGAGCACACAACACCACAACCAATCACAGACAAGAACACCAACCACATAAAAAGCACGAGCACGACACCTGGTGGTCAGTAGGTCTGGGGACAAAGAAACAAGAAAGAGCTGTTAAAACATCACAAGCAGGAAACCCCCACGTGCAGAGTGCAAAGACAAAACTGTACATAGTAAGTTTAAATAAAATAGCGTTGTACCATATACAACCGTGTTGGCTCATCTGTGTGTCAGAACACCCAACACCACATGGTACAGGAGTGGATCGATACCTGCTTACTAACCTGCCATTCTGGACATGGACCACACCGACGGACCGCAGCCGTTGCAGGTCGCGGGGAACCTAGGTACCAATTGGAAGCTCTTCAGGCAGCGATTTGACCTGTACATTCGTGCCACCGAAAAACAGAGTGCCTCGGATGACACGAAGATTGCAATGCTCCTCTTCTACGCAGGTCAGCACGCCACCGACGTCTTCAACTCACTGGTGTTCGAAGAGGGCGAAAACCAGTCCAAATATGACACGGTCATCCTCAAGCTGGACCAGCACTTTCAAGTTGAAGTAAATGAAAGTTTTGAAAGATACCTCTTTCAGCAACGCCTGCAAGGTAAGGAGGAGCTTTTTCAACCCTTCTTGACGCACCTCCGGATTCTAGCGCAGTCCTGCGGTTACGGCACCATCACAGAGTCCATGATCAGGGACCAGATTGTTTTTGGCGTTGCCTCTAGTGGCCTACGCCAGCAGCTTCTTAAAATAAAAGGCCTCACCTTAGCGTCTGCTGTGGAAGCCTGTGTCCTCCACGAAAATGCTACCTGCCGTTTTGCCCAATTTCAGGCGTCCGAGTTGGCACGGAGGGGGTCCCCAGCCGTCGAATCGGCAAGCCAGGCCGCCCACGACGTCGAACGCATCCAGGCCGTTGATTACTTCCCGACCCACGGCCCGGACGACAGCGGCCGCTTCCCGCGCTTTTCGCGATCTCCCGCGCAGGTGCGCGCCAAAAATAACGGCCACAACGAGAGACGCACTGCGCAGGCGCGCCCACCGCAAGATCGCACTGCGCATGCGCAGTGGCGCAACGAACGCCGTGACGTCATGACGTGCGGCAATTGTGGAGCTCTACATTTAAAAGGGCAATGTCCTGCAAAAAACCGACAGTGCCTCAGATGTGGCAAGATGGGCCACTACGCAGCCCACTGTCGTTCGGCTCAACCCATGGATCCGGCGCATCCTCGACAATCTCGCAGACAAGTCAGGACCGTCCAGCCCACGCATCAAGACTTCCAGTTAAGTGATGCAGATGACCAGGATGCCTTCCGCGTTTCCGTCATCGATGTCAACAAGGTCAATGCCATCAATCCAGCCGATGAGTGGTGTGCCACCCTGACGGTCAACCGATCACGCGTCGCCTTCCGTCTGGACACCGGCGCATCCGCCAACCTGATTGCATATTCTGCAGTCCAGGCCATGAAGGTCAAACCACCCATCACGCCATCCCGGCTCAAGATGGTTGACTATAACGGGAACGTCATCCCGTCCATAGGATCTTGCCAGCTACAGGTGACCCACAAGATGTACACGGCCACACTCCCCTTCGAAGTTGTCGGCTCATCAAAGGACTCGTTACTGGGCGCACAGGCGTGTAAGGTCCTTCACCTGGTACAGCGCATTATGTCTCTCTCTCCAGATGAGATATCTGACTTCCCGGATGCTGAGTTCCACGCAAATCTCCATTCCCTCCTTGCTCACAACCAGGAGGTTTTTGAAGGCATGGGGACATTGCCATACACGTACAAGATTCGACTCAGACCGGACGCCATCCCTGTCGTTCACGCACCTCGCAGGGTTCCTGCGCCACTCAAAGACCGCCTCAAGGCACAACTGCAGATTCTTCAGGACCAAGGGGTCCTATCCAGGGTCACGGAGCCCACGCCATGGGTCAGCTCCATGGTCTGTGTAAAGAAGCCCTCTGGCGAGCTCCGTATATGTATAGATCCTAAAGATCTGAATAACAACATCATGCGGGAACACTATCCCATCCCGAAACGAGAGGACCTCACCAGCGAGATGGCGCGAGCCAAAATATTCACCAAATTGGATGCGTCCAAAGGATTCTGGCAGATCCAACTGGACCCGGCCAGCCGAAGACTATGCACATTCAACACCCCTTTTGGCAGATTCTGCTACAACCGGATGCCATTCGGCATCATTTCAGCATCTGAAGTTTTCCACCGCATTATGGAGCAGATGATGGAAGGCATCGAAGGGGTACGTGTATATGTGGACGATATCATCATTTGGTCCACCACTCCGCAGGAACACATGCATCGTCTACGACGTGTCTTCACCCGCATACGACAAAATGGCCTGCGTCTCAACCGTGCGAAGTGTGCCTTCGGCCAGACGGAGCTGAAATTCCTCGGGGACCACATCTCAAGGTCAGGGGTCCGTCCCGATGCAGACAAGGTTAGCGCCATCACAGCCATGCCACGACCGGCTGACAAGAAGGCTGTCTTAAGATTCCTGGGCATGGTCAACTTCCTTGGGAAGTTCATTCCCAACCTGGCTTCTCATACAACAAATATGCGCCATCTCGTAAAAAAATCGACAGAATTCAACTGGCACCAATCGCATCAGCGGGAATGGGAGGAGCTCAAGCACAAACTGGTCACGGCACCAGTGCTGGCCTTCTTTGACACGACTCGCCCTACAAAGATCTCAACAGACGCCAGCCAATCTGGTATTGGAGCGGTACTCCTGCAAAAAGACAGCACGTCGTCATGGGCCCCGGTTGCATATGCCTCACGAGCCATGACCCCTACCGAACAGCGCTACGCGCAAATCGAAAAAGAATGCCTGGGCTTGTTAACTGGACTGGACAAGTTCCACGACTATGTGTATGGCCTGCCACGATTTACGGTCGAAACTGACCACCGCCCCCTGGTCAATATCATTAACAAAGACCTGAACGACATGACTCCTCGCCTCCAGCGCATCTTACTTAAACTCAGGAGGTACGATTTCGAACTGATCTACACTCCGGGGAAGGAGCTCATCGTGGCGGACACTCTTTCCCGAGCAGTGAGCACACCACCAGATGCGGAGGGGTTCGTGCGTCAAATTGAGGCACACGTAACTCTGACAGCAGCAAATCTGCCAGCTGATGATCCTAGTCTGGCCCACATACGCGCAGAGACGGCGACTGACCCCCTTCTGCAGCGAGTGATGCGCCACATGACGGAAGGGTGGCTCAAAGGGCAGTGCCCCCAGTTTTATAATGTGCGAGATGATCTTACCAACATAGACGGGGTCCTTATGAAATCACACAGGATCGTTATTCCGCACAGCGTGCGCCAGATGATTCTTCATCAACTACACGAAGGCCACTTGGGCGTCGAAAAATGCAGACGAAGGGCCCGGGAGGCGGTGTATTGGCCGGGTATTAATGAAGACATAGCCAACATGGTGCTCAACTGCACAACCTGTCAGAGGTTTCAGCCGGCGCAACCTCCGGAAACACTTCTACCACACGAGATGGTGACGTCCCCCTGGGCGAAGGTGGGTGTTGACCTATTTCACGCGCTCGGCAGAGATTACATCGTTATTATAGACTACTTCTCAAACTACCCGGAAGTCATGCCTCTCCATGATCTGACGTCGTCCGCAGTCATTGGGGCCTGCAAGGAAACATTTGCTCGCTATGGCATTCCAAGGACTGTCATGTCAGACAATGGACCCTGTTTCGCCAGCCGTGAATGGTCGTCCTTTGCCGCAGCATATGGTTTCACTCATGTGACATCCAGCCCTCTGCATCCACAATCGAATGGGAAGGCTGAAAAGGGTGTCCACATCGCCAAGCGGCTCCTGTGCAAGGCGGCTGCTGCCGGATCGGACTTTAACCTTGCCTTGCTGGCCTATCGATCGGCCCCGCTATCCACGGGTCTCTCGCCAGCGCAGCTACTAATGGGTCGCTCCCTCAGGACGACGGTACCTTCCATCCTGGCACCAACAACAGACCATGAGGCGGTTCTTCGGAACATGCAACTGCAGCGTGATCGCCAGAAAAGTCGGTACGACACACGAGCGACGGACCTGCCCCCCCTGTCCTCCGGAGACAAAGTACGCGTCCATCAACCGTATGGTGGCTGGTCAGCACCGGCCGAAGTCCTCCGACAAGTGGCTCCCCGCTCGTTCCTGGTTCGCATGCCGGATGGTTCAGTGCGTCGCCGCAATCGGCGCGCCCTTCGCCGACTTCCACGCTCACAGCCACACAGTACGCACACGCCAGATCCTCAACAGGCTTCCGAGGATGACTTTGTGGAGCTGCCGCACATCACGCCCTTTCCATCGCCACCCATGGCCATGTCTGCACAGCAGCCGGTGGTTCTTGATCCACCCTTGAGGCGATCAACCCGAACTCGTCGCAAGCCCATTAGACTGGACTTATAATACCGTTCATATGTTTAACAAGTTGCACAATTTTACATGATAACCTGTTGTTGTTTATCGTTCCAGATGTCGTCTGACTGGACAACTGTTCAAGTTTTTTTTTTCCTTCTTCTCTCGCTCGCATTTATGTTATGTTATGGTACAACTTGGTTCATGTGACGCACCCGACATCGCCCCATGTACATAGTTCCGTCATATGCACATGCTGCACACGACACACACACACTCTTAGATGCACTCACGACACGATCATATTTATTACCACGTAGGCACATATCTTTGTAAAAAGGGGGGATGTCATGATATTCAAACACACACCTCATGATGGACACACCAACAGGCAAATCAGAGCACACAACACCACAACCAATCACAGACAAGAACACCAACCACATAAAAAGCACGAGCACGACACCTGGTGGTCAGTAGGTCTGGGGACAAAGAAACAAGAAAGAGCTGTTAAAACATCACAAGCAGGAAACCCCCACGTGCAGAGTGCAAAGACAAAACTGTACATAGTAAGTTTAAATAAAATAGCGTTGTACCATATACAACCGTGTTGGCTCATCTGTGTGTCAGAACACCCAACACCACAGGCGGAAAGGAGCTTTCGGTACCTGGGGATCCAGGTAGCTAGGAGTTGGGGGGCCATGCACAAGCTCAATTTGACACGGCTGGTGGAGCAGATGGAGGAGGATTTTAAAAGACAGGATATGTTGCCACTCTCAGTGGCGGGTAGGGTGCAGTCGGTTAAAATGACGGTCCTTACGAGGTTTCTCTTTGTATTTCAGTGCCTTCCCATTCTGATCCCTAAGGCCTTTTTTAAACAGGTAAGCAGGAGCATCATGGGATTTGTGTGGGCGAATAAGACCCCAAGGGTAAAAAGGTTTTCCCGGAGCATAGCAGGGACAGAGGAGGGCTGGCGTTGCCAAATCTATGTGGCTACTACTGGGCAGCCAATGTGGCGATGATCGTAAGTGGGTAATGGAAGGGGAGGGGGCTGTGTGGAAGAGACTAGAGATGGCGTCCTGTGTGGGCACGAGTCTGAGGGCGCTGGTGTCGGCACCGTTGCCGCTCCCGCCGACAAGGTACACCATGAGTCTGGTGGTGGCGGCGACTCTGAAGATTTGGGGGCAGTGGAGGCATCATAGGGCCTTGGTTTGGTCCCCGTTTCAAAAGAACCATCGGTTCATCCCGGGAAGCATGGATGGCGGGTTTCTGAGCTGGCATCGGGCATGGATTAAAAGAATGGGGGACCTGTTAGTTGATGGGACGTTTGCGAGCCTAGGGGCACTGGAGGAGAAGTTTGGGCTACCCCCGGGAAACGCTTTCAGGTACATGCAAGTGAGGGCGTTCCTGAGGTGGCAGGTGAGGGAATTCCTGCTGCTTCCAGCACGCAGGATTCAGGACAGGGTGATCTCGGGGGTATGGGTTGGAGAAGGCAAGGTCTCGGCGATTTACCAGGAGCTGCAAGAAGAGGAGGAGGCCTCGGTGGAGGAGCTAAAGGGCAAATGGGAGGAGGAGCTCGGGGAGGAGATAGATGAGGGTCTGTGGGGTGATGCCCTGAGCGGGGTTAATTCTTCCTCCTCTTGCGCCAGACTCAGCCTGATACAGTTTAAAGTTGTTCACAGAGCGCATATGACAGGGGCGAGGTTGAGTAGGTTCTTTGGGGTGGAGGACAGATGTGTGAGGTGCTGGGGGAGCCCAGCAAATCACGCCCATATATTCTGGACGTGCCCGGCACTGGATGGGTTTTGGAGGGGCTATGCGAGGACTATGTCCAGGGTGGAGAATGCCCGGGTCAAGCCGAGCTGGGGGTTGGCATTATTTGGGGTATCGGACGAGCCGGGAGTGCAGGTGGCGAAAGAGGCCGGTATTGTGGCCTTTGCGTCCCTGGTAGCCCGGCGGAGGATTTTGTTACTGTGGAAGGATGCGAAGCTCCCTTAGCGTGGAAGCCTGGATTAATGACATGGCAGGGTTCATCAAGCTGGAGAGGATCAAGTTTGCCTTGCGAGGGTCTGTGCAAGGGTTCTTCAGGCGGTGGCAACCATTCCTAGACTTTCTCGCGGAGCGTTAGGAGGAGGTCAGCAGCCCTGGGGGGGGTGGGGGTGGGTGGGGGGGGGGGGGGATCTTTTGGGGTGGCGTTTGGGTTAGGGTGGGGTGTTTCCCTATTTGTGTTTTTATTGTTATATGAGGGGTTATTGTAGTTTGGGAAAATTCTATGTATAATTCTTGCAGGTTGTGTTCTATGTTCTTTTTTCTGTAGGGATTTTTTGTTGAAAATCTGTTGAAAATTTGAAAAAAGATTTTTTTTTAAAAAGTAGGGGGAAGAGGTGATACTTGCCTGGTACATGCCACTTACATACTATTGTGAAACTGAACGTTCTAAATCCTCACTGGTGGGGAAATTAATTTGGAGCGGCAGCTTCATTACGGTGAGGTGTCCTTTTAATGAACATGCGTGAGATGCTAATTCATGCAAATTCTGTTCACAACATTGTCCATTGGGAAGCTTGCTCCACTTTCAATCCATCTTGAAAGTCGAGAGAACAGAATTCAATAGTTCATCCTGCCATCAGGAATCAGGGGCGGGATTCTCCAATAATGGGGCTTGTCCCTACACCCATGAAAAAACGGGCGCGAATCACTCTGGACTTACCTGGAGTAAGTCCAATGTGATTCTCCGATTTGCAGGGGGCCAGCAGGTCCTCAGAGTGCTCCTCGCAGCTCCGGCTGCTGATACGGGGCCCTGCACTTCTGTTCGGCCGCCCTGCGCGACAAGGCCGACACAGACGGCACCAAAAACATAGGACCCCCCCCCAGATTGCACGCTCCTGCAGATTGGTGGCTCCAGGTCGGTTGCCTGGCCATTCTGGAGGCTCCCCCGGTGAATGACCCCCCTGCCCCCCACCAGGGCGGCCGTGGACCGAGTCCGCAGCCGCCACGCTGAGTGCACGCTGGGTTGAACCATGAGAGAACCATGCTGGCGGGAACTCAGCCAGCTGCACTTGGTGAATCACCGCAGCGGCCTCTTTCAATGGCCCCCGACCCGTGCTGCATCGACCGGAGAATCGCGGAAGTGGCGTCGGATCCGATCTCGGGTTTGACACCCATTCTCCGCCACCCGCGCCAAGTGTGATTTAGTAGCGGAGGCTCGGAGAATCCCGCCTCTCTCTTTGCCCCCCGGCTGCCACAATTCACATTGCTGCCGGCAAAATAAAATTCCGTCTAAGCAAATTATTGTCACACCTGTGTGATACAAACAAAATTGTTTGTTCTTCATATGACCTCGTGGAATTTTTGCTCTGTGGGATCCCAGGATCGTAATATGCTTTTTCATTCGAGAAACACATCTTGGGCTGGATTCTTCCACCCCGCCTGCCGCAAGAACGCCACGGGAGAGACGCCAACAATGGAAAAATCCATTGACCTCGGTCGGGATTTTCCAGTCGCTAGATGAATGCGGCCAGAGAATCCCACCCACAAGACTGTTCTCATTTATGTTAATGACCTGTGAGGGGAGTCGGGCTAATGTTTCAGCTTTCTCTGAGAAGCAGTTCTGGATGTGATACATGTCCTACCAGACTTTCTTTTGTAATTATTTATTGCTGTGGTGTGCTGGGAATAGACTCCTTTACTTTCACCGTCTTCTTGACAACCTTCTAGTTATTGTTCCTTTAGTTGGATAAGCAATGTTCACTCGCACAGCAATTTTACTCCCCAAACCAGTTCAACCAAAATTTATGGGATGGTGTCTCTCCTTTTTTTCATGCCCTGAAACTTGTGCATCAGGCACCTGGCCACCAAAATGGGACTTCCAATGCCTCCATTTCTACAGTGAGATGACTTGGTAAACAGCTATAATATGCTGAAATGGATTATTATATTTTCAAGCTTAATACTTTAAATAAGTGCTGGTCATGATTATTGCAGCTGGCGTTTCAGTGGTCCCCCTCTTGTGTGATTGCTGCATTGCACATCATTTCAAACTAAACACGGAATTTTCCTTTTATGCAGAATGTGGCAACGGGCGGGAGACCAATGGCCCAACAGCGGCTTTCTCCACTGTATTGCTTGGAATTTCGTTTTTAAAAACTTGACGAGGTGGGTTCCCCAATGTCACAGCAGCAGCAGAACCCGCCCCGCCAGCAACTTCATTATCTAAAGATCAGGGCGGTGTTTGTAAAGGCCACCCTGGTACACAAAAGTTAGAATGGGACACCACTCATCCCTGGCACACCCCTCCATGCAACAAATCCCAAGGCACCCTGGCACTGCCTCGGCAGTCATGACCCTCTCCCACCTGAGTGATGTCCTCACCTGAGCCCCTCTGGCGGTGGGTCTGTCTGCCAGGACGATGCCATGGGAGACCAGCTGTAATTCACGCTGACATGCCCTCACGCTGACGTGAATAGATTATCTAAGGTGGGAGGTAGGATGAGCAGGCGTAGACGCCAGTTAATGAGATAGAAATGTATTCTAATGGCTTTCCCGATGTTGAACGTGGATTTCCCATTACATCACTGGAGGGGACAATCGTGACGAGACTTCCCACTGACGTAAACGCAATTTATGCCTCTCGTGTGATTTTCCACTCCCATCACCAAACCCGTCCAAGAAGTACACAAGTTGAAAATCCTGGCCCAAACTGTGCATTCAAGCAAGCTGCTTTAAGAAACTGAATTTGCATTATCTGTGCATGTGTATTCTCTGATTTCCACAAAAGAGTCATTTTGAGTTGCACATTGCATAAATTACAAGTCCCAAGTCACATAAATGAAAACTCCACAGCATGCGGCAATCTGAAAGGCTGCAACCACTGCCCACACAAACTTCACCCCCCCCCCCCCCCCCCCCCACCTCCTTCCCCCTTCACCCCAGCTCTGCTATACCCCAGTAATTATTCTGACTGTTCGTGCTTCAAATACAAATTCTGGGAATGAAAGTTTTTAATAGGAATAAGCATCTTCTTGCAGAGAATCTTGCAGAGAATCGTGAATACAGAATCGTACATATGAAAAACATAGTGAACGTAAAATTTGTGAAACCTGTAACGAATAGTGTTGGACCATCAATGCAGTCTCAAATGTTTAGCACAGTGGGATAAATTGTTGGCTTGTAATACAGAACACAGCCAGCAGCACAGGTTCAATTCCTGTACCAGTCTCCCCGAACAGGTGCCGGAATGTGGCGACTAGGGGCTTTTCACAGTAACTTCATTGAAGCCTACTTGTGACAATAAGTGATTATTATTTGGGGCTGGTTTAGCACAGGGCTAAATCGCTGGCTTTTAAAGCAGACCAAGGCAGGCCAGTAGTACGGTTTAATTCCCGTACCAGCCTCCCCGAACAGGCACCGGAATGTGGTGACTAGGGGCTTTTCACAGTAACTTCATTTGAAGTCTACTTGTGACAATAAGTGATTTTCATTTCATTTCATTTTCAAATGCTCAAACCTACTCAGTGGAGCCCATTTTGCGAGGCAGTGACTTAACCCTTCCCTTTGTGCTGCTGCATTCTCACAGCATGTCACTTTAATCTACTGTCTTTATTAAGCTTCAGGAACACCTTGTGGAAGACAATGGGACCTGACAATTGTTCACCTGGAGACGGAGTCCACCTCGGCCAACCTGGAGATAAGCGGAGCTGTGGCCAGAATGGATCCTGCTGGAAGCCAAGTTATTTTGTTATGGGACAGGAGGACTAGGGCCAAAAAGAAACCTTGCCTACTCCAAATATTACCCACCACTGGCCCCCTTCCGGCCTCACACACCACCCCAATTCAACTCCCTACCCTATGAATTTTACTGACTGCTGGAGACCATTATCCTGCTATCCAAAATCTTGCTCCTGATCTCCGGCCAGCCAGGATTCCCACCCGCCTTGGATGGGAGACCGATGGCCAACGTTCAGGAATTAAAAACTCTGAGGCCATAGGCTGTCGGGGCCTAAATAGTTTGCCTCTCATCCACACAACTCCTGCCAGGCTTAAATGTGTGGGACCCCCCAAGTACCCTCATGGAGATTGTAATATATGGGAAAAAAAATTAGGTTTAATTTCAATAAATATTCATCTGGTTCTGGAAACAGGAGGGGAAAGCTTGGTTGTGATTTTACTGAAGTAAGTATAGCCTACGTACAGTACAGCAAGTTCATAAACCTGTGATAAATTGGCCGCATCCTGTTTGAAGGCAAAATGGAATTACGATGAAGAGTTATGAGTTAGACTCCTGTTGTGATGGGTCATGGAAAAATAAAACATGTTTGTCAGTTCAGTAAGTTATAGCAATGAAATAAAGTTGGTGTATATATTATATATATATATTTCAGGAAATAGATGCCTGCCTGAAATGCTTAATATGTCAATAAATTGGGCCGCATGAAATTTTTAACTGATGCTGACCAGAACATAGAACGTAGAAAAATACAGCACAGAACAGGCCCTTCGGCCCACGATGTTGTGCCGAACCTTTGTCCTAGATTAATCATAGATTATCATTGAATTTACAGTGCAGAAGGAGGCCATTCAGCCCATTGAGTCTGCACCGGCTCTTGGAAAGAGCACCCTACCCAAAGTCAACACCTCCACCCAACACTAAGGGCAATTTTGGACACTAAGGGCAATTTATCATGGCCAATCCACCTAACCTGCACATCTTTGGACTGTGGGAGGAAACCGGAGCACCCGGAGGAAACCCACGCAGACACGGGGAGAATGTGCAGACTCCGCACAGACAGTGACTCAAGCCGGAATCGAACCTGGAACCCTGGAGCTGTGAAGCAATTGTGCTATCCACAATGCTATCGTGCTGCCCTTAAGAATAAATAAATCTACACTATATCATTTTACCGTAATCCATGTACCTATCCAATAGCTGCTTGAAGGTCCCTAATGTTTCCGACTCAACTACTTCCACAGGCGGTGCATTCCATGCCCCCACTACTCTCTGGGTAAAGAACCTACCTCTGACATCCGCCCTATATCTTCCACCATTCACCTTAAATTTATGCCCCCTTGTAATGGTTTGTTCCACCCGGGGAAATAGTCTCTGACTGTCTACTCTATCTATTCCCCTGATCATCTTATAAACCTCTATCAAGTCGCCCCTCATCCTTCTCCGTTCTAATGAGAAAAGGCTAGCACCCTCAACCTTTCCTCGTAAGACTTACACTCCATTCCAGGCAACATCCTGGTAAATCTCCTTTGCACCTTTTCCAAAGCTTCCACATCCTTCCTAAAATGAGGCGACCAGAACTGTACACAGTACTCCAAATGTGGCCTTACCAAAGCTTTGTACAGCTGCATCATCACCTCACGGCTCTTAAATTCAATCCCTCTGTTAATGAACGCTAGCACATCATAGGCCTTCTTCACAGCTCTATCCACTTGAGTGGCAATTTTCAAAGATGTATGAACATAGACCCCAAGATCTCTCTGCTCCTCCACATTGCCAAAAACTCTACCGTTAACCCTGTATTCCGCATTCATATTTGTCCTTCCAAAATGGACAACCTCACACTTTTCAGGGTTAAACTCCATCTGCCACTTCTCAGCCCAGCTCTGCATCCTATCTATGTCGCTTTGCAGCCGACAACAGCCCTCCTCACTATCCACAACTCCACCAATCTTCGTATCATCTGCAAATTTACTGACCTACCCTTCAACTCCCTCATCCAAGTCATTAATGAAAATCACAAACAGCAGAGGACCCAGAGCTGATCCCTGCAGTACGCCACTGGTAACTGGGATCCAGGCTGAATATTTGCCATCCACCACCACTCTCTGACTTCTATCGGAGAACCAGTTCGTTATCCAACTGGCCAAATTTCCCACTATCCCATGCCTCCTTACTTTCTGCAGAAGCCTACCATGGGGAACCTTATCAAATGCCTTACTAAAATCCATGTACACTACATCCACTGCTTTACCTTCATTCACATGCTTGGTCACCTCCTCAAAGAATTCAATAAGACTTGTAAGGCAAGACCTACCCCTCACAAATCCGTGCTGACTATCCCTAATCAAGCAGTGTCTTTCCAGATGCTCAGAAATCCTATCCTTCAGTACCCTTTCCATGACTTTGCCTACCACCGAAGTAAGACTAACTGGCCTGTAATTCCCAGGGTTATCCCTATTCCCTTTTTTGAACAGGGGCATGACATTCGCCACTCTCTAATCCCCTGGTACCACCCCTGTTGTCAGTGAGGACGAAAAGATCTTTGCCAACGGCTCTGCAATTTCATCTCTTGCTTCCCATAGAATCCTTGGATATATCCCGTCAGGCCCGGGGGACTTGTCTATCCTCAAGATTTTCAAAACGCCCAACACATCTTCCTTCCTAACAAGTATTTCCTCGAGCTTACCAGTCTGTTTCACACTGTCCTCTCCAACAATATCGCCCCTCTCATTTGTAAATACAGAAGAAAAGCACTCGTTCAAGACCTCTCCTATCTCTTCAGACTCAATACACAATCTCCCGCTACTGTCCTTGATCGGACCTACCCTCACTCTAGTCATTTTCATATTTCTCACATATAATATTTAATATCTTCAGACTGATTATCCAATTTCAATGCAGTGCCAGGAAGACGGAAAGACATCAAATGCATTGGGCAAGATTATCCATCAACCGATGCCGAATCGCGGCGGGCGCCGATTTCACTCCAAATCGCAATTCTCCGTCGCCTCGACAGTGGCATCAATGCGTTCCAGAATGCACGTACAGTAAACACCATTGGCAAATCATTAGCTGGCCCGACCTGGTATTCTCCGGGGTCTCTGCAATTCTCCGGCTCCCACGGGCCGAATACCCGACAGCAACGTTCAATTGTGCTTTTAAAAATTGTGAACACGACGTACTGGCTGATGAGGGAAATGGAGAGGAGGTAGGACGTGGAGAGGCATGACTTGGGCTATCGGGTTGGGCACAGGCTGGGCTGGCCGGGGTGGGGTGTGAGGCCTGCCAGTGCCGGGGAGTGAGGAGGTGACGGTGGGGAAGGGCTGTGGGGCCAGGGTGGCCCTCCACGGGACTGGGGCGGTGTCCAGTCATGGACCTCCATTGCCGCAGCCTGAAAGGCAGCTATCTTGCTGCACACCCCACTGACCACCCACCTTGGCCCCTGGTTCTACAGAGGGCGCACCCTACCTTCCGGCATACCTCCCCCCCACTTAGCCATCACCCGCCTATGGGACATCAGGTAGCCCACGCATGGACAACACCCATTGAAGTCCCTATGGGGGTGCTGGGCAGGGGCCGTGGAGTGTACCGCTGGCAAGGGCAGCGCCAGCTGATAGTACCCCTTGCAGCAGGGACGGACATCAGGGCCAGAGGCCTCCATGGTGCCGGGCACCGATGGGGCCTGGGGTATGGACAAAAGTGGGGGGGGGGGGGGTGGAGACAGGGTCCACAGTGCCAGCTGGGACAACCATGTAGCCCGGTGGACTGGTTGGGCACGGGGGTACGCACCATGTTAACACATCGGCCTTTGACCCCCTGCAGACAATGGATATTGGAATACAAACAGCAATGGTGGCCTTCCTGCTAGTCGTCGCAGACCTGGTGGGTGCCCTGTAACTGTATGAGCTGGAGTTGCTCAAGGAGGAGATAGCTGGAGCAGCGGAGCGTGCAGCAATGGAGCGTGCAGCAGCGGAACAGGAGGCAGCCCTCAGGATGGAGAGCCGGATGCCCAGCAGGCCGAGGAGGAGGATGGGCAATGGAGGTGCCGCATGAGGGCGGTGCATATACTGGCAGCGCCTGACATTCGAGAACCTGCCGGACCGGGCGTGCTGCCGAAGACTCCTTGCTGAACAGGAAGACAATGCAACATATCTGCCAGATCATGGCATTCCTGGCACCGCGGGGTATGGAGAAAGATACCCACTCCAGCTGGCTGTCAAGGTGACAGTCACCTTGAATGTTTACTTCACAGGTTCCTTCCAGGCGCAGAGTGGGGACCTGTCAGATGGGTGTGAGGGGTTTGACTCCTGAGGCAGGTGTTTATTGCGCACAAATATATAAATATATGTGTCCTAGTCCCTATAACTATGCCTGTGAGAGGGCAGCCCTATCCTGGGCTTCAGCCAGCGCCTGTATAGAATGCCCAGGCCTTGTTCCCCGAGAACCCTTCACGTCGTTCCTGGCTCTGTGGCTGCATCTCCACAATAAAATGGTTTGTCCGCTCCAGAAGCCCAAAACCTGTCTGGATGGCAGCTAGTCCCTGGGGTCAGCCTGCCCTCCGACCGCCTGCCCCCTCGGGAGCATCTAACTCCACCTGATGTACCGGAGCAGCTGTGTGGTGCGCACCAGAGGGTATCCCAAGAGCCTCTTCACTGAAGTGCCCAACTGAGGTGAGTGTCTCTGGGATGGTGGAGGGTGTTGAAGACAGCTGTGATGGGAAGTCTGTGTCAATCCCGGACTCGGGTCCCGGGGTGTCCTGGGTTTCGGGACGATGACTCCCGTCCGTGTCGCTGGTCGGCAGGATGTCTCAGGTTGTGGCTCTGGCTGGGAGACACCAGGAGGGCCCGCCCCATCACCAGCAGGTCCTGCAAGACACAAGACAAGCCGCATGGGCTGGGGTGAGTGGGGGTGATGAGGGTGAGGGTAGTGTGTGGCTGGGGGTGAGGGTGGTGTGGAGGTGAGGATGGGGGGTGAGGCTGGTGTGGGCGTGGTGTTGGGGGAGGGTGTGACAGATGTCTCACGGGGAAACACAGCTCAGCAGGGTCTCGCTTCCACGCCGGTGGCTGGTCTCCACTCTGGTGACTTTTCCTTCTTCTGGCCTGTCGACCACGTCCAGGGCCCACGATGAGGGGCTGCGGGTCTGACGGTTCCCCTCCAGTTTTCACTCACTCCTGGCGGTTATGGTCGGCCTTCTCCTGGGGAGTGGGGAAACTGAGTATGCCACTTTGGAGGGGGCAGAGTATCGCGAAAGCCCGATTTCGTTGGAAATGGGGATTCTCGGGCTGATCACCAAACCCGATTTTGCCGTTGGAGACCGGAGAATCCCGTCCCATGTTTGCAAAAGACAGAAGAGTCCATCGAGAATTTCATCACTGATTTAAAGTTAAAAGCTAAAATCTGTAATGTGTCTGTAGTGGAATCGTCCATGATTCGGGACCAAATTGTGTTTGGTGTGAATGAAAATAAGCTGAGGGAATGGTTGTGGAGGGAATCGGATCTATCCTTGGAACAAACAGTTAAGATTTATCAGGCTCACGAGCTAGTAGCACAGCATTCTAAACTGTTACTCAGTAATGGCGGTGTCTTCTTGGAGGAAAGCACTCCGGTTGCCGTGCTTTTTCCAAAAAGGCGGGAAACTTTTTTAAAAAGGCAGGAAAGTTCCTACAGCTCCTTGGACACTGAGGTTAAAGATCAGGACAAAGTATTTCTCTGTAAAAGATGTGGTCAAAGCCACAAATTAATGCAGTGTCCAGTGTTTGGGAAGTTCTGTTCCAGGTGCAAAGGAAAAAATCACTTTGCTCAGAATTGTCACTCTAAGCTCAACCCCAGATCAGTCAGCACAGCGGAAGATACAGTCTCCAGTGATGAAACATCATTGTTTGTTGCAGTAATAACAGTTGCAGTGTCAGATAGTTCAGCAGTTCCTGAGCATGAGAATGTCATGGAGAACTTTAAATCTACAAGTTCTGAGCAGCAAGGTCAAACTTTGAGAAGATCAACCAGAGTCAGAAGAAAACCTGATCGAATCAATTTGTAGATTTGGACCATTTGTACACACTGTGCTTGCTGTTCTTGTATGTAAATATATATTTGTGAAACCATTTTTTTTTAATTTTAAAGAAAAAAATTAATGCTGTTAGACTCACAGACTAATGATATCACATGCAAATATACTGATAATAATGTATTAATTTATTCCTTCAAAGGAAAGGGGATGTAGTGATATCATGGTTGCATTGTATTTCACTGACTTGCTACTAGGAGTCTCATTATATGTCAGTGAATGTTAGAGTCAGGTGACCTGAGACTGACTGGGGAGCTAGGAGAGAGGTTGATTATGCATGATCATAATATTATTCATCTGTTGTTTGTATATATTTGACCCACAGTTAATAAATCATTTATAGATTTAGCTACAAGTGTTCTTGTAATATAAATCAGGCTATCCGACAAGAACATTACAGGGGGCAGTAGAAGAAATAGAGCAGTTTTAAAGGGTCCAATATTTACTATCTTTCCCATATAATGGGAAAGAATTGTCAGGCAAAAGGCAAGGAAAAGCAAACTCAATATTGAAGAATGAAATGGAGTCTGTGAGCAAGTGGAGAAGCAGCGTTGTACCTAACTAGGAAAATTGATGTAATGTTATCTGAGGTGTGTACGAGGAAGTTGGCCCTGCTGGACACTCAAGACACCTTTCTCAGAATGCAGCAATCTGGCCTGGCAGAAGGTTGTAGCCAAGCTCAATACTGATGTGGGAGAAGGCAGCGCACTAAAAAAGCTGAACAAAGTAAGACTGGCTCAATAAGCTGTTTCATCATATCTCATACATTGTGAAGGGGCACATTTTCAAGCTACAGCGGAAGAAAATCTTGACACACCGACACCTGCCAAGGACGTCACATTATCAAGTGATTGTCAGACTATCTAATTGCTTAATGCTATATTTCTTTGCATGCTTGTCAAAGTGATATATAATATAAAAGAAAAGCCAAAACTGGAGGACAATTCAAAAATCATAAGCTCTTGATTTGCTTGGAAGAGGTCACCCTGATCATCATTGCACATAGAAGCTTGAAAAGTGGAGAAAAATGACAAAAAGACAACCATTAACTAAGGACTGCCATCTGACTGACCAGGTGTGGGTTAATATACGAGTTTTGATTTGGCAACATCCAAGGACAGGCCAAGTTCCCTGTATGCAGATTTGAAGAGATCAGGAGTGACTTGCAAATCTACTGCAGAGTGGGCAACAACACCATAGTCATCCGCAAATGATAGACCATACATGTCTATGGTGGTCAGTTTAGATTTTGCATGGAGGTGACTGAAGTTATCAAGAGCTTTCCATCAAGGTGATATTTAATATTGACACCAGAGGGCAGTTGTTCTTTGATGGGGTGAATAAGCCACTGTTAGACAATGCGCTTTAGTCATCTATTGCTTGCTCCTGCTATTATTGTGTCCATGTTGTAAGCAAAGCTTGATCTCTTTAGTTGATACTTATATTAACCCTGAAGTAGCATTTAATACTAATTTGCTTAATCGTGCCTTTTCCTTATATTTTCATATGGTACAACAAAATCATTATGGTTGACAACTAGTGTAGAGATAAAGCGGATTGAAATAGAAGGCACTCCACACATAGGGAGCTCAATTTTCACTGTGGAAATTGGGACAAATCCTGCGGGCTCCAGTGGTGCGATCCAGAGGGCACCCTTTAGGCACTTTGTGAATTGTCTTTTTCCTCACATGAAAAACACCACGCCTGAGGCATGAAGCATTTGATTCATCTGCCCCGGGTATCATCTGAGCATTTCAATCAAACGGGCCTGCATTTTAATGGCGCCACAGCGCTCGCTGCCAGTCAAGCCAGGAGCATGGCAGCAAGAAAACCAGCTCCCAAATTCTCTGAGAGGACCTTGACCTGATTACTGAATACTGTGGAGGGGAGGCGGGTCTCAATCTAACCACGTGTTGGCAGGAGGCACCCCCCAGCAAGGTCGGAAATCCTGTCTGGGAGATGCTGGCAGCACTGGTCAGTGTCAGCAGTCTAACGAAGAGGACAGAGTTGAATGTAGGTAAAAAATGAATGACCTACTGCGACCTGCAAGGGCAAGTGCCCCGGCCTCTCTTTGGCATTCAACCATAGGGGCTGGTTTAGCACAGTGGGCTAAACAGCTGGCTTGCAATGCAGAACAAGGCAGCAGCGCGTGTTCAATTCCCGTACCGGCCTCCCCGAACAGGCAGCGGAATGTGGAGACTCGGGGCTTTTGACAGTAACTTCATTGAAGCCATCCTTGACAATAAGCGATTACTTATTTATTCTATCCCTCCCAAAATGTCACTGTGCACCCACATGCCACCACCTCACAGGTTCCCAGCACCTGGCCTCCCAGCGTCATCCTCAGCCACACCCCCCATGACTCCTCATCACTGCTTAAGTGCAGCGCCCACACATGACAGTGGTCCTCGACGTCCAACACCTGGCTCACAATATCGCCTTTTGTGCCTCTGTCGGAGAAGATAGTCCATAACCACAGAGAGAGTGAAAAAACAGGCGGAGGGATGCCTGAATAAAGGATGTTGACTCCTTTACAGGAAAGAGCCACGGAGCTCGCAGGGGAGGACCAGGATCAGGGCTGCACAGTGACTGAGGTTGGCCTGTGACAGAGAAGTGAGGAGCCGCTGCACCTTCATCCAGATGATCAGTCTCATTTATTGTTGAGACCCTAAAACAGGCCATGTATTAAAACCATCCTTGACTTGCAGGAACATCAACTGAAGAGCCTGGCCCATCTACCAGCTGCCACTCTCGAAAGCACCTCAGAGGAAATCTCAGAGGAGGGCACGGATGGCACATCACGGCTACCACCGCACCATCTGCTATTGCAGCGAAAAGCACCTCGGTGGGCAAAATTAGAAGACAGGCATCTGGGTCACAATCTGGTGAACACAACGCAGCTTCTGAGGCACATCAGTTGGAGGTAGGAGCATCCCAAGAATCAGTCGTAGGTCTTCTGGATTTCAGGACTCAGCTGTGCCCCAGCCAGGTGCTGTGCCTCGGGACACGTTCATCCCTCAGCTGCTGGAGATACAAAGGCAGAGCTTGGAAAGGGGGGGGGGGGGTGCTCTCAGCGACATTCCTGTGACTGCAAGGCCGAATGCAGAAGTCCCAAATGCACGCAGGCCAAAACTAGAAAGGGCGACTCTTCCGCAGTGGAAAACCTGGGGCAAGATGTTAGAGCCCTGAATGGCGAACTCCAAAGCATGGCTCAGTCCCCAAGGACCATGGCTGAGGGCTTCAAAATCATGGTGTTGACATGGAGGACCATTGCTAAGGGCTTGGGCACCAAGGTACAGACAATGGCAGGCCTGGCAGTGGCAGATGATGTTGAGGCTTCTGGAGCTCACTTTGCTGCACCTCCATCCTATCAAGTTACCCAGGGGCACATGAGCATCCGGAGGGAGGATGGCGTCTTGTGGAGCACATTCCGGGGCCTTCCACCCAGACCCTGGGAGTGATCAGCCCTTCTGACTCTCCTTTTCCTGATACCGGGCATCTCAAGGGCAGCAGGCAGAACAGGGTGAAGCGGCAATGTCTATGCAATCCGAAACACGGCCGTGGTGCTCCAGGTCCAGAGGATACCCTCCAAGGGCATGTCAGGCAACAGGGCATGGAAGGCAGAAGGCCACCTCCACTTCTGAGGCGCATCCTTGGTATACACTTAGACGTAATGGGTGGGTTCACAAGATGAAGGAGTTTTAGGGGCACAGATTGGGCACGGATGAAGATAGGCGTTGAGAGTTGTGGGTCAGAATAAATTGTCACTAAATTACAAGTCACCTCATTAAAACATCTTGTTATTCACAACCTTAAGGTCTTACTCTCTTTGAGCCTCATCCCACTGGGATAGGTTCTCACAACATCTGAACACAGCTTTTGCCACTGTCCCTCAATGGAAGGGAAATGGTTTGGCCCATTCAAACAGTGAATAACAGACATCCGTAAAGGGTATGAAGCAATGGACCATAGACCTTAGCCCCGTATCCCTCTCTAAACCAACGGGTCAAAGGGATGTGGCCTCGCCTCTCACTCACATATGAGCTGGGGAATCAGCGTCCTGGCAACATACAAACCAGAATCAGACAAAAGCAAAAACTGAGGAGCAGCAGAGCTTTCCCCACTGCGAGATGTCATCACCCTCCTGCATTGATAGACTAAGCAGGCATAAGGACTCCCCAGGTCCCTGATGAGATGGTTTTGTTGCAGGCCTCAACTCTTGGTAATGGAGGAAGTCATGGAAGTCTTGGGGGGGGGGGGGTGGTTTGGGGTGCTGTAGAGCTGCCGGACAACACAATGATGTTATTGTGAGAACCAGGAAGCAATGAGGGAATCTCTGGACCTCCTGCCCATGTGAGCCCTCACCCCCACCTGACCTCCATCCTCTGGCTGATCTTTGGCCTCGCTTTCCACTCCCTCCTGAACTTTCTCCTCATCAGAGGAGATGTTCTGCTCCTCTTGGTTTTCTTCATCGAGGACATTGTCCCGCTGCTGTGCTAAATTATGGAGGGCACAGCAGATCCCAAAGATGCGGGAAACCCTCCGTGGATTGTATTGAAGGCGCCACCAGACCTGTCAAGGCAGCAGAGCAAATCTTCAGCAGCTTGATGCATTGCTCTATACCAGTCCTAATGACACTATGAGCCTCATTGCACCGGGACTCTGCTTTAGTCTCCGGCCTCTGCGCAGGTGCCATCTGCCAAGGCCTTAGCGGGAATCTGTTGTCCCCAGTGAGCCATCCCTGCAGCCTGGGGTGACCCTCGAACATCCCAGGGATTTGGGATTGCCCAAGGCTATCATACATGCTCCCTGGAAAATGTGTACACATGTGCATGGCCTTCATCTGGTGGTCACACACCAACTTCACATTAAGGGAGTGGAAGCTCTTTCTGTTTGTATAAAGGCTCTCTGATGTCACATGGTGTTGGGTGGAGGTGTTGAGTTTGGGTAGGGTGCTCTTTCCAAGAGCTGGTGCAGACTCGGGGGGCCGAATGGCCTCCTTCTGCACTGTAAATTCAATGATAATCTATGATTAATCTAGGACAAAGGTTCGGCGCAGCATCGTGGGCCGAAGGGCCTGTTCTGTGCTGTGTTTTCTATGTTCTATGAATGCCACCCATAAAATCCCTACAGTGCAGAAGGAGGCTGTTAGGCCCATCAAGTCTGCACTGACCTTCTAAAAAAGCAACCTTCCAGGCCTACTCCCCGCCACCTCCCTGCAATCCCACCCAACCTGCACATTTTGGACTACAAGAGATAGTTTAGCGTGACCAATCCGCCTAACATGCACATCTTTGAATGGTGGGAGGGAACTGGGGCACTTGAAGGAAACCCACGCAATCACCCAAGGCTGGAATTGAACTCGGGTCCCTGGTGCTGTGAGGCAATAGAGTTAACTACTGTCCCACCATGCTGCCCATCGATGGCCCCCTGCAACTGTGGCATACCAGTGATGGCAATGAATCCTGCAGTCCTCTCATCCTGATGGGCATGGTCCAGGTCAAATTTAATGGTGGCCAAGGCCCTGGCATGGAGTGCATCCGTAATGTCACAGATGGATTTGTGTACAGATGACTGTGAGATGCCGCAAAGGTCACCATTCGAGCCTTGGAATGACCCCCTGGTGTAATGGTTGAGGGCTGCCATGACCATTACGATGACAGAGAGGGGTACCCTTCCTCTCCACAAGACACCAGGTTTGAAAGAAGGTTGCACAGGTGTCTCACTGTCTGCCTTGTGAGGCAGAATCTCTGGCGGCACAAGTTGTCCGACAGCTCCATGAAGGACACGGGTTCCTGCAAACCTTTGGTCTCCTTCATCTTTGCATTTGAGCCTCCTATTCAGCTTGAACTGCGGCTGACCCTTGAACCTGCCCTACGTCCCCCTGGTCTCCTGGTGCTGGGTTCTTCCTGGGTGCAGCTTCACGTATCAGCTGGGATCTGTGTTCATCTAGCGCTGTAATGAGTAGAATCGCCTGTTCCACTAGCTCCATCTCAAAATCTCTTGGAACACTGCGAGGGATGAAAAAGAGAGAGAGACAGTCAGGGTGGTGTCCAGCCAGTTGCATTTAGACCCTCCTAACGCCCCTTGTTTTCTTGGTACAGGAATCTGTAATTCCTTCACCATCTGCAGCGACCAGCACTCACTCACATGTCTGATGCCCTTTAAACTTCATTAAATGCCCGTTAAACTTTAATGCCCTTCATTCATGCCTTTTAAACTTCATTGTTTGACTGGCCCTGGTAAATGTCCTCACCCCTTCAAAGTCATCTATAGCCTCCCTTAATATTTACATCACAGGGCCTTCTGCCAGGCTCTTTTAATGGTTGCCTCCCTCATGGGCTGGGTCAACTGGATGTCTTTGAGGGCTATAGCTCAGGTGCTGGGTTCCAGCTATTATGCGCAGACATCCTCTCTCGATCTCATCCACACTATAAGCCTTGAAAATGTGTTTGCATCCCTTTCCCTGACTTTGAGAATTCGGGCAGCTAGCATTGTTATGGCTGAACTCATGATCGCCAATTAGTTTGCTGAGTCTCAGCATGTTTCAGGGCACAATTACTCTCTGTAGCTGAGATTGACAACACTAATAGGCGCCGTTTATAATCAGGATGTGTCATCCCAAGATCTCATTGCTGTTACGCCTCTGCCATTTAAATTACTGGGCAGCCAATGCATAATCTCTGAGTGCTTGCCACCCAAACTGGCCTGGCCTGGTAGGCCCAACCTCACCGCCATAACAAATCTTATTGGACCACTAAAGAATATTGTTGGCCAGATTCAAACTGATTCTCAGAGAAGCTGAATGACTATTTCAAATCGATCCATACCTTTAAATGTTGTTTATGCTCCAAATGAAGGCTGCTTTATGTTGAACAGCATCATTCATTGTAAAATAGATAGAAATGTTATTTTTGATAGATTAAGAAAGTTCAGACTTGATAAGTCTCCAGAACTGGATAATATCCATCCAGGTTGATACAAGAATTGGGCTAGGTTCTCATTTAATCAATAGTTCATTAGAATCAGGAATAGTTCCCTTGGACTGGAAACTAGTTCATAAATTCCTGTTTAAAAAAAGCACAAGTCAGACCCTGGGAACAATACATCTCGCAACCTGCCATCCATTACTGGGAGGATGTTAGAAGGAGTCAATGAGATGCCTTTAAGAACACTGGAAGAGGCTGTTAGAAGGGTAACTTCACAAAATGGCAATTGGAAGAACAGATCGTGCCTCACAAATTTTATAGAGTGTAGTAGATGAGAGGAATCCAGTCGACATTGTTCACCTAAACTTTCAGAAAACCTTTAATAAAGTATTCCATTTTAAGTTACTTCACAAGATGAAATCATGTGTTATCAATAGAAATTTGAAATGCTGGATTAGGAATTGGCTTCAAACGTTATGGTTGATGCATATGGTTCAGTTTGGAAACATGTTGCTAGTGGTGTCTACTAGGGGATTGGTCCTAGGCTCACTGCTCTTTATCAATCACGTGGACAGCAGTATTGGGAGTAAGGTAAGCAAGTTTGCCAGTGACACGCAATTCTGTGCAAGTGTTGAGGCAGTAGAGGAGTGCAATCAAATGCATAACTTTGGATGTACGAGGAAAGTGGGCCATACATTGGCAAATGACATCTAATTTAGATAAATGTAATCTCATACATTTTGTTTGGGTCAACACACAAAACACAAATCATCCAAAGGAAATCATTGAGTGACTTTACTAGGCAGCCAAATGCATTTCTCTGGCAGCAATGCCTAAGCTTGACAGCAAATCAGGGAAGAACATCTGCTCTCTCGAGGAAGCTCTTCAGAACAAAGAGGCAGCCTCTTTCAAAAAACTTAGAAAGAACACCTGCTCAAATGAGGAACTCTCCAGAGTTAATGGACGGTGAAGAGTTATAAAAACAAGCTAAGCTAACAACGCCTTTGAAATAACCTGGATCAGTCAATCAAAAAGCTTGTAAAAGGTAATCAACCGTGAGATTGAATGTAAATAATGCAGTTCAAAGATTTTAGGCATCTCAGCATGCCTGAGGCTTGAAAAGGTTAAAGGGGAATGAAATTGACAGTTAAAAAAACCACTTCAAAGATTTCCAACACACCAAAGGAAAGACTTTCACCTTCACCTGTCAGATCTTTAACTTGACATGCTGGAAGAGTTTTCAAAGGGTTTCAAAGCTATAGCAGGATGATTTTTTAGCTACAACTTAACATTCTGAAAGACAGTTTAATGATTTCCAAAGCAACATAGAACATATAAATGTACAGCACAAAACAAGACCTTCGGCCCACGGTGTTGCGCCGACCACTTATCCTAATCTAAGATCAACCTAACCTACACCCCTTCAATTTACTGCTGTCCATGTGCCTGTCCAAGAGTCGCTTAATTGTCCCTCATGACTCAGACTCCACCACCTCTGCTGGCAGTGCATTCCACACACCCACCACTCTCTGTGTAAAGAACCTACCTCTGACATGTCCCCTATACCTTCCTCCAATCACCTTAAAATTATGTCCCCTCGTGACAGCCATTTCCGCCCTGGGGAAAAGTCTCTGGCTATCCACTCTATCCATACCTCTCATCACCTTGTACACCTCTATCAAGTCACCTCTCTTTCTTCTTCGCTCTAGTGAGAAAAGCCCTAGCTCTCTCAACCTTTCTTCATAAGACAGGAACTCCAGTCCAGGCAGCATGCTGGTAAATCTCCTCTGCACCGTCTCTAAAGCATCCACATCCTTCCTATAATGAGGCGACCAGAACTGGATAGGATATTCCAAGTGTGGTATAACCAGGGTTTTATAAAGCTGCAGAAAAACCTCACAGCTCTTAAACTCAATCCTCCTGTTAATGAAAGCCAACACACGATACACCTTCTTAACAACCCCATCAACCTGGGTGGAAACTTTGAGGGATCTATGCACGTGGACCTCAATATCCCTCTGCTCTTCCACACTTTCAAGAATCCTGCCTTTTACCCTGTATTCAGCATTCAAATTCGACCTTCCAAAATTAATCACTTCACATTTATCGAGGGTGAACTCCATCTGCCACTTCTCAACCCAGCTCTGCATCTTGTCCTGTTGTAACCTGCAACAGCCCTCAACACTATCTAAAACTCCACAAACCTTTGTGTCATCGGCAAACTTACTAACCCACCCTTCCACTTGCTCATCCAAGTCATTTGTAAAAACCACAAAGGGCATAGGTCCCAGAACAGATCCATGCAGGACAGAGGGAGGGCCTGCCACATGACCCCCATCCGGGGAAAGACCCCTACACCTGAGTTCCTCCAGCCTCGCCAGGACCCCCACCTGACTCCCACCTCCAATTTAGGACTCTCCTTGGTAACCTGGAGGTAGGTTTAGGTAGGGTACTTACCCCCTAGCCTCACCTCAGAGGCCATAGTGACAGGTTGGCACTTTGAAGGGGGCAGAGCCTGAAGAGAAGGCCCCGAAGGGGTCATTAGGTAAGCCGATAATGGGGTGTTTCTCACTTGGTGGGCCTTGCTAGCAATTAGGGGGGCTTGCCAGCGATTTGGGTGGGGGAGCCAAAAAGTCAGACTCCTAATCAGGTTTTATGTGGGAGCCCCGCTGGCTGTTAATAGGATTACCCACTGCTTTTCTTTCCCCCCAATTTCATTGGCCTTAAAAGAACAGTGGAGGCATTTGACATATAGCGCCATTGCTTTGTGTCAGGGTTGAATGGTTCTAGCTTGCTAAAAAGGGTAATTTTGACATCACAGATGCTAGAGGTGTTTTCTTCAAAGGAAAGGCCTTCATACCAGATCTGCTCTCCCTATTTTTGTAGCTGAAGGAAGACACTCTGGTTTATCCTCGTTGCCAATGTAGTATCCTGATAGATGGGCGACCGCTAAGTTGATTAATAAATTATTGATGTAGTAACGCTATACAGAGAATGAGATAAAAAGGCTGCCATGTTCCAAGACTCCAAACTCCTAACTAACTGAGAAACCCACACTCAGCCCCCAGGGTTCCAGTCCGATTGGTCGATCGGGTCACATAACTCTCCGGGAACTCGCCACACACGGTACCACACTTTTGAAACAGTTTATTTTTATCTCCTCAAACTAAACCCATCATAATTTTACACACTTCTATCAAATCTCCTTTTCGGTTTCTTCGCTCTAAAAAGGAAAAGCCCAACTTTTCCAAGTTATGCACTTTAATGTCATCTCCAGAACCATTCTAATAAACTACAAAAAAAACCTGAAGCATCTTGAAAAGCTGGGCAAGTGAAAGAAAAGAAAATAGACCAATATTCAGGCAAATGACTGGTTCAGCCTGTTATAATAATTCCACGTAACTTCGGAATGAAACAGAGCACTTGTGGTTTTGAGATTTATTGACAGTGGACAAAGGTAACATTGGTCTGGGATACCGCAGAAACCATGGTGCTGCATTTTCTAATCAGTAATAATCTAACTAGAATTATGTCAGCCATGTTTGTTACATTGTATTTAATTCCTAGATCATTTAATTGGACCATTTAATAAGAGAACTTAGCAATGTACATCAGACTAGACTTGGTAATGATATAATGTGCACACAGCAATGAGATTGAGGTTGTTCAAATGAAACCAATCCATGAGCTTATACCTTCCATGTGTCTTACCTTTCCAGCAGATGGCATTGGTAATCTATGGACTGATTTTAGCTTTCTGTGGTTCTTTTCTGACTGCCTCTGAAATAAATCATTTACAAAATAAAATTACAGTAACTTAACATTTGTGTTTTGCTGCAGGCACTGTTCGTAGTAAGGCAACAAGATTTTTCATATCAGTGAGTGACAGAAGAGGCGATGGCAGAAAAGCTTTGGTGTGGCATTGTTTCACAGTTACCATGACAAAATAAGCAACCGTTATAATTGTTTCTTGTTAGAAATGTCATTGGGAGCTTCAAAAAACCTAAACTCTTCACTTCTAGCAATTTGGTTGATATTGTGGCTTTCTAATCTGAGATCAGAGTGCATATTGAACGTGCTGATGCCAGCCCCAGCCCTGTAAAAATTTGTTAGTCTTAGTTGAATTAATTTTCATACAAAGGCTTTAAAAAAAAAATTAATCATGGTCGCGCCTGATTCGTCTTGCACCATTAGACTGACTTTCATAGGAAAACTCAGCAGAACCTTCTCATGGTCAATTTTCATTAAAAATGGAACTGAGGTTGTAAAGGAGGCCCAGTGTGAAAACAAGGTAGCAAGTCTGGACAGTCGACTATCATCAGCCATCAGCTTGGGAGAAGGTAAATAACAGGAAGAGAATTGTTGGAAGAAATAATTGAAGAAAAGGGCTGTAAAATATAATGTGTGAGTACGAATAGATAGGTATTTGATGGCCAGCACAGACATGATTGGCTGAAGGGCTTTTTTCTGTGCTGTAAATCTCCATGACTCACACTACTCCTATTAGCAGGACAATTTGATAAGGCCGTTAAAAAGCGTGTCCTAGAAGAATCATAGAGTCACAACAGTGCAGATGGAGGCTATTGGCCCATCGAGCCTGCACCAACCGTCCAAAAGAGCGCTCTCGCCAGGCGCATTTCCCTACCCCGTAATATCAAGGAACATTTGGACACATTAAGGGGTAAATTAGCGTGGCAAATCCACTTGCCCTGCACATGTTTGGACTGTGGGAGGAAACCGGAGCACCCGGAGGAAACCCACACAGACACGGGGAGAACATGTAAATTCCACATGGTCACTCAAGGCTGGAATCGAACCCGAGTCCCTGATGCTGTGAGGCTGTAGTGCTAACCACTGTGCCGCCGTATCACCCTTTATAAATAAAGCCAGGGAGTGCTCAAGAAAGGAAGTCATACTGACCTTTCCAAATCACTGGTTAGGCCTCAAATGGAATATTGGGTGGGATTCTGTGTCCTTCCAGCCACCTGCTTCTCGGCAGTGGGAAGAGGCACGTCGTTCGCTGGTGGCAGGATTCTCTGCTCCCACTGATGTCAATGACAAATCCCAGTGAAGTCACCGCACGCTGCCTGGAAACCCATGCGGGGGGGGGGGGGGGGGGGGGGGGGGATGTGCTGCTGGCAGGACCAGTGAATCCTGTCACCAGCAAATGGCCAAGAATATGTCCAATTCTTGACACTACACCTTTTTTTGAAAGATATTTTCATTCAAGGTATTTTCAGATAAAATACAAAACACACAATATTAAAAACTTTGTCCAAGAATTTCTCAACAAAACCCCTCTGTCTTAAACTCTACCTGTGCCACTTTGTAAGTATACTTTGAAGAATAGATTTTTAAAAAAACAAAAGGTGTCCCCCCCCAAACCCCTACACCCTCCCCCCCCCCTCCGCCTCCACCTCGAGTGGAAACCCTCCTCTGATCCTCTCAAGAAAAACTTTATCTTTTCCAAATTGAGGAATTCTGCCACATCACTCATCCATCCCACTGCCTTCGGCAGCTCAGGGGCTCACCATCCAAACAAGATCCTCCTCCGGACGATCAGGGAGGCAAAGGCTCACAGGTCGGCCTCTCTCCTCGTCTGCAATCTCGGATCGTCCAAAACCCCAAAAATCGCCACCCATGGGCTTGGTGCTACTTTCAGCCCTAAAATCTTTGATATAATCCTCGCAAAGGATTCCTAAAACACCAACAGCTCCGGGCAGGACCAACAAATATGGATATGGAAAAAATCGATTCATATGCGACTTTGTCATGTGCACTTTATACACCACCTTTAATTGAATTAAACTTAACCTCACACAAAAGGAAGTTGAATTTATCCTCCTCAGTGCCTCACTCCAAATTCCTGCTTCAAAGGTTTCACCTCTTCTTCCGCCCATTTCTTCCTAATCGTTTCCAGCGAGGCTTTCTCCCTTTCCATCAGCTGTCCATAAATGCCAGAAACCTTGCCCACTACTATCATCCTCGGGCACAATCTTTTCAATCAGTGAGGAAAATGGTAACCGTGGTAACGTGGCCAGATTTTTGATCTGTAGGTACTGGAACCCGTTCCCACCTGGCAGATTAAAGTTCTCCACAAGCTCCACTAATTCTGAAAATCTCCCTTCCACAAAAAGGTCTCTAAACCACTCTTTCCCCTTTCATCTCCACCCCTTGTATGTAACCCCTTGCTGGAGTAAATCTATGATTATTACAGATCGGAGCCCACAACGACATGCCCTGTATCAACACGCTGCCTGAGCTGGTTCCAGATCCTCAAAGTGGTGACCACCACTGGCCTTGTGGAGTACCTCACCAGCGAGAACGGAAGTGACACCAGTAGCAGTGCTGTCAGATGTGTCCCCTTACGTGAGGTCTCCTCCATCTGTCTCCACCTCAAACCTACCTCTAAAGCCCACTTCCAGACCTTCTCCATGTTCACTGCCCAATAATAATTTAGCAAATACAGTAATGCCAAACCACCCGATCTTCTGTCCTGCTCGAAAAATACCCTCCGGTCTTTGCTATCTTCCCTGCACATATAAAAGTCACAATCATCCTGCTCATTCTCATAAAAAAAGATTTAGGCAAAATGATTGGGATGTTCTGAAAGACAAACAGAAACTTCAGGAGGACCGTCACCTTCATGGTCTGGATCCATCCCACCAAAAACAGCGGGTGGACATCCCACCCCTTGAAGTCTTCCCTCGTCCTATCTACCAGACTAGTCAGGTTTAATTTATGTATTTGTGCCCCGTTTTTTGCTACTCAGATTCCCAGATACCAAAAGCTTGTTCTAACCAGCCAAAATTGTAGCATATCTAAAACCCTCCCCTGTATCTGTGCATTGACCAGGAATACCTTGCTCTTTCCCACATTAAGCTCATATGAAGAAGACAAATTTTGTCAGTGTCTCCAAAACCCGATCTATGCTGGAAACCGGGTCTGTAATGTATAACAGCAGGTTGTCTGCAAATAGGGAGACTTGGTGCTTCACCCCTTCCCTCTCAATTCCTCTCCACTCTGTCGATACCATAAGCAGTGCAGAAGAGCATCAGGGACAGTGGACATCTCTCCCTTGTTCCTCGGTGTAAGCTAAAATAACCCAAACTGATAGTGGTTATATGCGCACAAGGTGTGGGGGTTCTTTACAACAATCTAATCCAGCCAACAAACCATGGGTCAAGACCAGATCGTCCTAATATTTCAAAAAGGTAATCTCACTCAACTCGATCAAAAGCCTTTTCAGCGTCCATGTATATTATTACCTCTGTTTTCCGCCCTATCAGGGACGTCATAACCACATCTAACAATCTCCTGATATTTGACGATAACTGCCGCCCCTTTACAAACCCTCTCTGGTCCTGCACTATCACCCCTGCTATCTGATCTTTCAGGCGTATTACTAAGACCTTGGCCAACAACTTTGCATCCACATTTAGAAGCAAAGTTGGTTGACAGGATCCACTGTCATCCGGGTCTTTATCTTTCTTAAGAATAAGTGAAATTGAGGCCTGTGCTCCTGTGGGTGAAAGTTCCTCCTTATTCATCAAGTTGTTGAACATTTCAACCAAGGGTGGCCCTTATATCGTGGCAAACGTTTTATAGAATTCCACTGGGAGTCCATCCGGTCCCGCAGCCTTCCCAGATTACATCAGCTTAATGCCTCCCGCCAACTCTTGCAGCCCAAGTGAGGCTCCCAACCCTTGCATTTTCCCCTCCTCCGCCACCGGGAAGTTTAAGCCATCTGTATACAGCTTCATACCCGAGCGTCTTCTCGGAAGTTCTGATCTGTATAACCCCTGAGAGAAGGCCTTGAACACTCTGTTCACATTCCTTGGGTCAGTGAAGGGGCGAAAATAGCTGGACTATGAGAAAACGACACGGTAATGAGACTAATTGTATAGTTCTTACAAAGAGTTGTATAGGTACGGCTGACTGAATGTGCCTTTTATGTTGGAAGATTTTGTTTGATTCTATGAATGTCTTTTGGGTTTCACATGACACGCTGTTCCTTGCTTTCATAAAAATCAAATGACAGAATTTATCAATTAACTAATTTTGTAGAATTTATCAATTAACTCATTCTGTAATGGCGACTGGCAAACTGAAGTATCCTTTCCTAGGCTATTGCTACCTTACACCCACCATTAGTACCAACCATTCCAAGTATCTTAACTGCTGGATTTGGAGATTGCAGTGGCCAATTAAATTTATGTATTCCTTCTACAGAAGAAGGCAGCACATAGCCAAGGAGTTTCAGGCCACTGAGGAAGACCTGTCAATTTGTGACATTTAAAAGGCTAAGAAAAGGAAGCAATGGTAATAATTGGTTCAGGTCTTGTCTGACATTTTGGGATAGAGATGTGGGAGTCTCTAATAATTCAATGAATTTGTGAGAGTCTGTTGTTTTCTCTGTAAGGACAATGAGAATGGCAAACTAGTCCTTGTGGAATTGTGTAGCAGTCCAGTGAAAGCGTAATTTGGGAAAAAGATAAACAATTATCAAAAACAATTTTCTTGAGAGATTTGGCTGGATTCGCCATCAGCAGGATCCTACGTTTCGCCAGCAGCGCACATACGCCCACAGATTTCCCGACGGTGTGGGGGTGCCTACAATGGGAAACTCCATTGGCGGGCTGCCGGGACGGAGAATCCCACTGCTGTTGGGGCACATCGCAACAGAAAACGGGTGCCCTTGATTTTCCAATATATTGAGCAGAATCTTCCCCTCCTGCCTTAGGTTCTGTGACAGGATAAGAAAGTGGGAGTAATTCCCACCATGGAGGAGGGTGGGCTTTTACATGCAACTGTCTGCTCACCACCTCATTAGCAATGCATGTGCGTCTTCCATGTTGTGTCTAATGGTGGGGTGGGATGGGGGAGGCAGGAAATTTGGTGCCCAATGTCATGTCCCATTGCCATATTTAAAAGGCACACAGACAGGCCTTCACTATCTGGAAGAAGGAAAGGATGAGTAGTGATGCGTTAGGCAGGTCGGTTCGGTGTGGACTGCACTTGATGCAGCGATGCGAGAAACTGACCTCTAACACTGTAGAAGATCCAACACGGTTTTATTGAACGATAGAACTAACATACATATTTAACTGTGGGTCGACACTATACTGAACTGACTGGAGACCTTGTACTAGCCTGACCAGACTTACTAGCTACCGCATGGTGTTTGCACTGTGCTAGCTCGTGGACTCTGACTGTCTCAGTGGCGGGTCCCGAGAGAGCGGTAAACCTAGTGCCCTCTGGCTTTATAGTGTTAGTGTCCTGTCTGGTGATTGGCTGTATTGTGCTGTGTGCTTACTGGTCATCCTGTGTGTCAATCACTGCCTGTCTGCACTTCATTATATACATGTGGGGATATTATGACATCTCCCCCTTTTTAAAAAAAAAACGAAATACTAATGTATGGATGCTTATAAATATATATATATATGTGCCTGACTATATACAGAAAGATGTCTAAACGAACGTATATACATAGGAAGGCTGTGATAGTGCAGACACATGGCAAACAAAACAATATTTACAGAGGTCCAATTGGTGAAGTCACAAAAATGTACAAAAGCTCAGTCTACAGATTTAGTCTTTGTGGTGGGCGAAGAATTCTTGTTGATCGCCGCAGAGGCGGATTGGGAGCCGCCTGCGCTTGGAGAGGCGGGATCGCTGGCATCGCGGTGAGCGCGAGGACCGACAGGATTGCTGGTAGATCGGTGGCCTCGTGGTAGGGTACGTCCGGAGGCATCGTAGGTGGAGGGGCACGCCAGTCAGGTAGCGGGTGTGGAACTCTTCACAATGCCCATCTGTTGCGCTGTAGCAGGGAGTCATCAGCCATGCGGACAAGGAATGATCTTGGGGCCACTTGTTTGAGCACAACAGCTGTGGCTGACCAGCCGCCCTCCGGCAACTGACACGAACATGATCAGTTGGGGCCAGCTCGGGCAAATCCGTGGCACGGGCATCGTACGTGGCTTTCTGTTGGGCCCGCGACTGCAGCATTTTCTGTAGGACCGCGAGTTGGTCAAGGTCGGGAACGTGATTGGCTGGAACTGTGGTCCTTAGAGTGCGATTCATGAGTATCTGGGCTGGAGACAATCCAGTGGGCAGTGGGGTCGCCCTGTATGCCAGCATCGCCAGGTTAAAATCGGAGCCTGAATCTGCAGCTTTGCACAGCAGCCACTTTACAATGTGGACCCCTTTTTCGGCCTTCCCATTTGACTGCGGATAATGGGGACTGGAGGTAACGTGACGGAAGTTGTAGGACCGTGCGAAGTCAGACCATTCCTGGCTGTAAAAGCAAGGATCGTTGTCGCTCATTACCGTGAGCGGTATCCCATGCCTGGCGAACGTTTCTTTGCAGGCTTTGATTACCGCCTTCAACGTGAGGTCGGACAGTTTCACCACTTCTGGGTAACTGGAGAAATAGTCGACCAGGAGTACGTAGTCACGCCCCTTGGCGCGGAAAAGGTCTACACCGACTTTGGACCATGGGGATGTCACAATCTCGTGCTGTTGCAACGTTTTTTTGGGTTGAGCTGGCTGAAACTTCTGACAGGTATGGCAGTTGAGGGCTGTGTCGGCAATGTCCTGGCTGTTGCCCGGCCAATTACCGCCTCCCGAGCTCTGCGTCGGCATTTCTCGACCCCAAGTGACCCTCATGGAGTTGGCCCAGCACCATAGCACGCATACTCTGAGGAATTACGATTCTGTTGAGTTTCAGAAGGATTCCCTCCACCACCGTCAGGTCGTCCTTTACGTTATAGAACTGAGGACATTGTCCCTTCTGCCAGCCATTGCTGAGGTGCTGCATCACGCGCTGCAGCAGAGGATCCTTGGCTGTCTCCTCACGAATTTGGCCCACCCGTTCGTCGGAGGCCGGAAGGTTCGAGGCACACAACTGCACTTGGGCTTCGATGTGGCAGATTAAGTCACTTTGTTCACACGGTGTGGTAATGGACCTGGACAGGGCATCTGCAATGATCAGCTCTTTACCTGGCGTGTAGACCAGTTTGAAGTCGTAGCAGCGTAGCTTTAGAAGAATACGCTGTAACCGAGGTGTCATGTCGTTTAAATCCTTCTGGATTATATGGACTAGAGGCCTGTGGTCCGTTTCTACCGTGAATTCCGGCAGGCCATAAACATAGTCGTGGACCTTGACTATCCCTGTTAGGAGGCCCAGACACTCCTTCTCAATCTGAGCGTACCGTTGCTCAGTGGGCATCATGGCCCTGGAGGCATATGCCACTGGAGCCCAGGACAAGGAGTCATCTCGCTGAAGGAGCACCGCCCCAATGCCGTCCTGGCTTGCATCAGTCAATATCTTGGTTTCCTTGGTTGGGTCGAAGAACACTAGGACCGGGGCTGTCGTGAGTTTTGCTTTCAGCTCGCGCCATTCCTCTTCATGCGTGGGCAGCCACTGGAATTCAGTCGACTTTTTGACGAGATGGCGGAGGGCCGTGGTGGGGATGCCATATTGGGAATGAATTTCCCGAGGAAGTTGACCATTCCAAGAAAGCAGAGGACCGCCTTTTTGTCCTCCGGGGTCTTCATGGCGTTGATCGCCGAGACCTTGTCGGCGTCTGGCCGTACGCCCTGCTGCGAGATGTGGTCACCTCGGAATTTGATCTGCGATAGACCAAATGAGCACTTGGCCCTGTTGAGCTGAAGACCATGTTCATGGATTCTTTGGAATACCTGCTTGATGTGAGCAATGTGTTCCTGGGGCGTTGTGGACCAGATAATGACAGCGTCAACGTACACTCGCACCCACTCGATACCCTCCATCAGCTGTTCCATGATGCGATGAAATACTTCAGAGGCAGATATGATGCCAAAAGGCATCCAGTTGGAGCAGTAACGACCAAACGGGGTTTTGAACGTGCACAACTTGCGACTGGACGCGTCCAGTTGTATTTGCCAAAAACCCTTGGGGGCGCCGAGCTTAGTAAAGAATTTGGCATGAGCCATCTCACTGGTCAACTCTTCTCGTTTTGGTATCGGGTAATGCTCCCTCATGATATTGCGATTTAGATCCTTAGGGTCAATGCAAATGCGAAGCTCCCCTGACGCTTCTTGATGCAGGCCATGGAGCTGACCCAGTCTGTGGGCTCTGTAACCTTTGCTATGATGCCCTGGTCTTGGAGGTCCTGTAATTGCTTCTTCAGATGATCCTTGAGGGGTGCCGGCACCCGGCGAGGTGCATGAATTACAGGGGTGGCGTTCGGCTTGAGCAGGATTTTGTATAGGTATGGGAGCGAGCCCATTCTGTCGAACACGCTGTGGTATTGTGTGATGATGTCATCTATGTCGGCTGGCAAGTTTCCATCGGGCGAGGCCGTCGCCGGTGATGATGACATGGTGTGGACGCGTTGAACAAGGTTCAGGAGCTTGCAGGCATGAGCACCGAGCAGAGACGCTCTGTCAGGCCCGACGATTTCAAACCGCAGTGTCGCCTTGATCGCCTTATTGGATACCCCCAGTTGACATGAGCAACTGGCAGCTATGGCGTTGCCATTGTAGTCAAGGAGCTGGCAGGCCGGTGGAAGAATGCTTGGTTTGGCGCGGATGGTGTCGAGGTCGGATTTCGAGATGAGGTTCGCCGATGTCCCGGTGTCCAATTTGAACCGGATGCGGGCCTTGTTCACTGTGAGGACAGCAGACCACTCGTCGTCGGGATCCACACTGAGGATCGAGAGGCGTTGCGTAGGTGTGGTGGAAGGCAGCGCATGAGTAGTTATGATGCCCAGCCGGTATGGGGACTTGAGGCACTCAGCATCAGCGTTGGGCTGTCGGGATCGGAATCTGGCATGCCTTGTTGTATTGAACGGCCACTTCTGCGCCGCAGCTGGGATCACTGGCTGCTGAGTGGTGGAGCAGATCTGCAAAGGGCTGCTTAGTAGCCAAGCTTGCCACACTGTAGACACTGGCGTCCTTTTGCCGGACATTGCCGCTTTAAATGGGCAGAGCCACAATTCGGACACGTCATGACGCCGACGTCATCGCGCATGCGCAGTGTGGTCGGTCGACGTACGCACCTGCGCAGTCGGGTTGTCGGGCTCATCGTCCACTCAGTCGTGGCGCGCATGCGCAGGGACCCGGGAAAAGCACGGGAAACGGCCACTCTCCTTGATGCTCAGGCCCTGCATTTGTGCAATGGCCTGCACCCGCTCCGCCTCATGGGAGGCCAGCTTCGCAGTTTCTGCCGCCCTGATGTGGGAGTAACGATTCTGAGCATGCTCATGGACAACGCACATCTCGATAGCGACAGAGAGGGTCAACTGTTTGACTTTCAGGAGCTGCTGCCAAACGGAGTCGGAGTGGACCCCGAAAACGATCTGATCCCGGATCATGGAATCAGCCGTCGAGTCATAGTTACATGACTGCGCTAGGATGCGGAGATGGGTGACGAAGGACTGAAAAGGTTCATCCTTACCCTGAAGCCTCTGCTGGGAAACATACCGTTCAAAGCTCCCATTCACCTCAATGTCGCAGTGGCTGCCAAACTTCAGCAGGACTGCGGCATCTGCTGCCCTTATCCTTCTAGCTGGTAGGCCTCATGGGGTTGGAGGGGGTTGTTTCAGGTTGGGGGCGCGGTTAAGCATCTCAATGTTTTGTTGCTGTCCATTGGTCCATATCCTTGAATATTGAAAGTGAAATTGTAAATCTGAGAATTGAATTATGAGCAGTTCACCAATTAGACAATGGGGATCTTAAGCTTATTGCCACCAGCAAACAACAGCAATGTAAACTGAGTGACGCCTGCCTTTCTAATTCATCGAATAATCTTTGTGTGTGGCAGTGCTACTTAGACAGTGATTCTACGGGTGTCAGTTCACCCCACTCTGTTGTTATGGTACCTCTAAGTGGTATCATACTTCTGACTGATTCATTCGAGCAGTTCAAATGTTACTGTTTATATATTTATATCTTGAAGCTGAGTGTGACAATTTCAACAAGGATGCATAATTCAAACTGTAAATTTATCATTAACTGAATAAATCAGTGGGGAAAAAGCACTGGAGGACCAAATGTTACAGAATAGAATAATTGTGAAGTCTGCTAAAGTCTTAAGGAAAAAATAATGAAGAAATAAACAAAGCCATGATAAACTGATAGAAAAATAATACAAGAGAGAGGATGAAAGAAGAGAAAAGAAAAGAGTTAGGCATCCAATGAATTATGTTAAGGTTACCTTATTTTAATGATGGATAGTTTACATCACTTAAAAAGAGGAAGCAGTGCCCACAGTGTACAGATTAGTATATAGTATGCTTTATTTTGTTTCCGTTTGAATGTGTTGAATGATTCAACTGCAGAACAGCAGAAGATAAAGGGGTAGAGCTTTCACAGCCATTCCCCAGATCTCCTATTTGAACTTCAGTGGAAATCGGTGGAAGTCCAGAGAACTTCTGTAAAATTTCTAATCTGTAACACCATGTGTTGTGTGGCACAACACCAAATGGGGTAGACTTTGGACAGATCTAGCCACTCAAAACTGTATATCCATGAGGTGCTGGAGCCATCAGCAGCAACAGAATTACACGCAATCACAATCTGTAACCTCATGGCCCGGCACACCCTCCATTCTACCATAGCCATTAAGCTGGGGGATAAATCCTGGTTCAATGAAGGGTGCAGGAGAGCATGCCAAGAGCTGCACTAGACCTACCTAAAAAATGAGGTGTCAGCTGGGTGAATCTGTGTCACAGAAGTACTTACATGCCAAACAGCGGTAGCAGCATGCAATAGACAGAGCTAAGGGGTCCCACAGTCAACGGATCAGATCTAAGCTCTGCAGTCCTGCCACATCCAGTCATGAATGGTGCTGGACAGTTAAACAATTAATAGGAGAAGAAGGCTGCACAAATATCTCTATCCCCAATGATGGAGGAGCCCAGCACAGGAGTGCATAAGACAAAGCTAAAGCATATGCAATGATCTTTAGCCAGAAGTTCTGAGTGGATGATTCACCTTAGCCTTCTCCCTAAGTCCTCAGCATCACAGGTGCTAGTCTTCAGCCAATTTGATTCACTCCACATGATACCAAGAAACGGCTGAAGGCACTGGATGCTGCAAACACTATGAACATTAACAATATTCCGGCAATAGTAGTGAAGACTTATGCTCCAGAACTAGCTGTGCTCCCAGCCAAGTTATTCAAGCACAGCTGCAACACTGGCATCTATCCAGGAATGTGGAAAATTGCCCAGGTATGTCCTCCCCACAAAAAGCAGCTCTAATCCAATCCAGTCAATTATAGATTATACTCTCAATCATCTGAAAAGTGATGGAAGGGGTCGTCGACAGTGCTATCACTTACTCAGAAATAACCTGCTCATTGATGCTCACTCTGGGCTCTGCCAGGGCCACTCAGCTCCTGGCTCCTAACCTCATTACAGCCTTGATCCAAACATGGGCAAAAAAGCTGAACTCAATAGGTAAGGTGAGAGTGACTGTCCTTGACGTCAAGGCAGCATTTGATCAATTATGGCACCAAGGGACCGAACAAAACTGGAGTCAATGCGAATAAAGAGAAAAACTCTCTACTGGTGAGAATCATACCTGGCACAAAGGAAGATGGTTGTGGTTGTTGGAGGTCAATCATCTCACTCCCAGGGCATTGCTGCAGGAGTTCCTCAGGGGAGTGTCCTGGGTGTCATGATATTCAAACACACACATCATGATGGACACACCAACAGGCAAATCAGAGCACACAACACCACAACCAATCACACACAAGAACACCAACCACATAAAAAGCACGAGCACGACACCTGGTGGTCAGTAGGTCTGGGGACAAAGACACGGAGAAGAGCTGTTACAAAATCACAAACAGGGAATCCCCACGTGCAGAGTGTCAAGACAAAACTGTACATAGTAAGTTTAAATAAAATAGAGTTGTACCATATACAACCGTGTTGGCTCATCTGTGTGTCAGAACACCCAACACCACATGGTACAGGAGTGGATCGATACCTGCCAACTAACCTGCCATTCTGGACATGGACCGCACCGACAAACCGCAGCCGTTGCAAGTCGCGGGGAACCTAGGTACCAATTGGAAGCTCTTCAGGCAGCGATTTGACCTGTACATCCGAGCCACCGAAAAACAGAGTGCCTCGGATGAAACGAAGATTGCAATGCTCCTCTTCTACGCAGGTCAGCACGCCCTCGACGTCTTCAACTCACTGGTGTTCGAAGAAGGCGAAAACCAATCCAAATATGACACGGTCATCCTCAAACTGGACCAGCACTTTAAAGTTGAAGTAAATGAAAGTTTTGAAAGATACCTCTTTCAGCAACGCCTGCAAGGTAAGGAGGAGCTTTTTCAACCCTTTTTGACGCACCTCCGGATTCCAGCGCAGTCCTGCGGTTACGGCACCACCACAGAGTCCATGATCAGGGACCAGATTGTTTTTGGCGTTGCCTCTAGTGGCCTACGCCAGCAGCTTCTCAAAATAAAAAGCCTCACCTTAGCATCTGCTGTGGAAGCCTGTGTCCTCCACGAAAATGCTACCTGCCGTTTTGCCCGATTTCAGGCGTCCGAGTTGGCACGGAGGGGGTCCCCAGCCGTCGAATCGGCAAGCCAGGCCGCCCACGACGTCGAACGCATCCAGGCCGTCGATTACTTCCCGACCCACGGCCCGGACGACAGCGGCCGCTTCCCGCGCTTTTCGCGGTCTCCCGCGCTGGTGCGCGCCAAAAATAACGGCCACATCGAGGGACGCACTGCGCAGGCGCGCCCACCGCAAGATCGCACTGCGCATGCGCAGTGGCGCAACGAACGCCGTGACGTCATGACGTGCGGCAATTGTGGAGCTCTACATTTAAAAGGGCAATGTCCTGCAAAAAACCGACAGTGCCTCAGATGTGGCAAGATGGGCCACTACGCTGCCCACTGTCGTTCGGCTCAACCCATGGATCCGGCACATCCCCGACAATCTTGCAGACAAGTCAGGACCGTCCAGCCCACGCATCAAGACTTCCAGTTAAGTGATGCAGATGACCAGGATGCCTTCCGCGTTTCCGTCATCGATGTCAACAAGGTCAATGCCATCAATCCAGCCGATGAGTGGTGTGCCACCCTGACGGTCAACCCGAACTCGTCACAAGCCCATTAGACTGGACTTATAATACCGTTCATATGTCTAACAAGTTGCACAATTTTACATGATAACCTGTTGTTGTTTATCGTTCCAGATATCGTCTGACTGGACAACTGTTCAAGTTTTTTTTTTCTCTCGTTCGCATTCATGTTATGTTATGGTACAACTTGGTTCATGTGACGCACCCGACATCGCCCCATGTAAATAGTTCCGTCATATGCACATGCTGTACACGACACACACACACTCTTAGATGCACTCACGACACGATCATATTTATTACCACATAGGCACATATCTTTGTAAAAAGGGGGGATGTCATGATATTCAAACACACACATCATGATGGACACACCAACAGGCAAATCAGAGCACACAACACCACAACCAATCACACACAAGAACACCAACCACATAAAAAGCACGAGCACGACACCTGGTGGTCAGTAGGTCTGGGGACAAAGACACGGAGAAGAGCTGTTACAAAATCACAAACAGGGAATCCCCACGTGCAGAGTGTCAAGACAAAACTGTACATAGTAAGTTTAAATAAAATAGCGTTGTACCATATACAACCGTGTTGGCTCATCTGTGTGTCAGGACACCCAACACCACACTGGGCCCAACCATCTTCACCTACTTCATCAATGACCATTCACAATAAATTCAGAAGTGGGGATGCTCGTTGATGATTTCTCAATGTTCAGCATCATTTGCAACTCCTCAGATACAGAATCAGCCAATATTAAATTTCAGAAAGACCTGGACAATATTCAGGCTTAGGCTGATAAATGGCAAGTTACACTTGTGCCATGCAAGTGCTGGGAAATTACCATCTCCAGCAAGAGAGCATCTAACTATCTCTCCTTAACATTCAATGACATTACCATCACTGACTCCCCATTATCAACATCATGATCATCAGAACATGGAATGTAGTCAGTTAAATCGCAAGATGTCTTGGTTTTCATTGAAATTGCTGAAGCACTAAACCAACACTTGCTGAAAAATTAATCAATATAAACCGTGGAAGCGATTCTCTGGCCTCGTTGTGCTGTCTCTCGAGTGAACCGAGGCCGGTGAATAGTGGGAGATGCCGAAAACGAGAACTGCGCCAGGTGTCAAACAGTTTGCGATGCAACCGGCCTGCTCCCGTAGGCGAAATTGGGATCTCGCCGGAGCCTGGTGAGAAACCCATTGTCACCACTTAAGCTCCATTTCCATACAGTTAACGGAAGTGACCCCTTTTCCAACAGCCTCCCGTCATTCATCGGCCTCCCCAGCAAGTGGCCACGCTGGTGCCGATTAGCACTCCTCTTTAAAAACGTGAAGGGTTTCTGTGGCGAGCGAGAAGGTGAGTAGCCATCTTTGCTCACATCCTGGGGGTTAGCATTGACCGGAAATGGAACTGGAACAGCCATATAAATATTGCGGCTAACAGAGCAGGTCAGTGGCTGGGAATTCTTGTTAAGTAACCCGCCTCCTGACTCTCTAAAGCCTGTCCACCACCTTCCAGACACAAGTCAGGAGTGTAAAGGAATACTCTACACTTGCCTGGATGAGTGCAGTTCCAACCATTCTTGAAAAGCTCAAGAAGCATCCAGGACAAAAGCAGCCTACTTACCTGGCACTCTATCTGCCATCTTTGACATCCACTCCCTCCACCACCTATGCACACAGGCAGCAGGTGCAGGTATCTGGGACCATGATGGTAGACCTCAACATCCTGTCCCCGTCCCCCCACACCACATTTTCTGTCACTAACTCCCTCAGCATGGTGGAAAATAAGAGGAACACACAACCCTTTGTTTATTTAGCATTTTCAGAAACTCAAACAATCAAATGTATTGGCGCTCTAAGTTAACAATCAAATGTACTCAATTAAAAATATGTTTAATTTTCTCTTTTTAGTCTCCATCAAAACACCTTATTGTTCTACATTAATACAATTATTAATTATTTAAGCAGGATTTTAATATAAATTTATATCTCTTCAGAACATGGAATGTAGTCAGTTAAAATGCAAGATGTCTTGGTTTTCATTGAAATTGCTGAAGCAATAAACCAACACTTGCTGAAAAATTCATCAATATAAACCGTGGAAGCGATTCTCTGGCCTCGTTGTGCTGTCTCTCGAGTGAACCGAGGCCGGTGAATAGTGGGAGATGCCGAAAATGAGAACTGCGCCAGGTGTCAAACAGTTTGCGATGCAACCGGCCTGCTCCCGTAGGCGAAATTGGGATCTCGCCGGAGCCTGGTGAGAAACCCATTGTCACCACTTAAGCTCCATTTCCATACAGTTAACGGAAGTGACCCCTTTTCCAACAGCCTCCCGTCATTCATCGGCCTCCCCAGCAAGTGGCCACGCTGGTGCCGATTAGCACTCCTCTTTAAAAACGTGAAGGGTTTCTGTGGTGAGCCGAGGAGGTGAGTAGCCATCTTTGCTCACAGGCAACCAGCCAGGGGGCACTGGGCTTGCCACCACAGTGGTCAGCGGGATTGGGGGACCCTCGGCTGGGGGTGGGTGACCCTCCGCCAAGGGTGGGGGGGGAGGCATTGGGCGGGGCAACTGGGGGGCCACCAGGCACGGCACCTGGATCGTGTGTATTCATTCTGGGAACCCTTGTCCCTGCCTGTCTGCCCCACCAACCACCCTCAACCCCACAACTGCCGAGGCCTCTGGCCATGCGGCTGAAGGCTTGCTAATAGTGAATTGGCAATTGTGGTTAAGTGAGCACTTCATACAACCCAAGTGGATTCCTGTGGGTGGGCAGGCCATGTAGCATGAGTAAGGCATTGCCTAGAACAGAGAACAAAGAAGAGTAAAGCAGGAACAGGCCCTTGAGCCCTCAAAACCTGTGTCGATCATGATGCCCTAACTACCTGGGCGGGAGGTATTCAATGGGGAATGGAGGGTCCCGGGCTGGGAGCCACCGCTGTTTGTCAGTCTAACACCCTCTCTCAATGCCTTACAGATATTGAATGCTCTGGCACGGATAATGGATGCAGAATTTGCCCGAGTAGTGCTGCTGTGCTCGAGATGGCGGTCCATGTGCCAGACCCCCGCCCCACACCCTGAGGACCCGCTGCCCATCAGGCCAGGGAGGGACCCAGAGGGGGAGTCCCGTGATGGCCCAGGGTGTACTGGCTATTTGAACAAATGAGGAAAGCGCCTGCCGCAGGAGGCTCTGCCTCAACAAGGAGACAGAGCGGCGCCTGCGCAATGTCCTCGGGGTCTTGGCAGCACATGGGGGAGGAGGATACCCTCTCCTGGTGGCCGTTAAGGTTACTGCAGATCTGAATTTTTATGCCTTGGGATCCTTCCAGGGCTTGAGCAGGGACCTGTATGGCATCTCACAGACCATAGCCAACAGGTGCATCTGACAAGTCATTGAGCTCTGTTTGCCCGGGCAGAAAACTACATTAACTTTGACATGGACCAAGCCCAGAAAAATGCCTGGACAGTAGGTTTCTCCGCCATGGCCAGGATGCCTCAGTTAAGGCGGTAATAGATGCCAAGCATGTTGCCCTGCGTTCACCGCGCCATCTGGGAGCGCCCTACATTAACAGGAAGGGGTTCCACTCCCTGAACATACAGCTCGTGTGTCACCATGACATGAAAATCATGCACATGTGTGCACGCTTCCCGGGGAGTGTGCATGACAGCTATATCCCAGGCAGTCGGTCATCCCCGGCCTCTTCGAGGGCATCCCCAGGGGGATAAGGAGTACCCCCTGAGGACCTGGGTAATGACACCAGTACAGAGGCCAGAGACCGAAGCAGAGACCCGGTACAACGAGGCCACCTGGCCTGTCATTGAGCGGTGCATCGGACTCCTCAAGAAGCGGTTCCGATGCCCTGACCGCTGCGATGGTGCACTCCAGTACAACGCCTGGAAGGTTGCCCGCTTTGTGGTGGTCTGTTGTGTCCTCCACAATGTGGCACAGCAATGGGGCGGCGAGATAGAGGTTGGTGATGAGGAACACGTGGCCACCTCCGAGGAGGAGAAGGAGGAGGACGAGGATGATGAGGCAGCGCCAGACTAGCAGGGGCTGGAGGATGTGCCCATGGAGGAACTGGAGGACCAGCCAGAGGCTGCAGGACAGTTGGCAAGGGCGAAGATCTGGCAGCCCAGAGGTCCAGAGAAGCCCTCATACTCACCCGATTCACTTAGGTCATGGCCCGGTCCATCATCGCTACCTTATCCAAACCCCGTCCCTATCTCCCACCATCCCAGGGTATGTGTTACTTCACTCCAGGGTGCTGGGACTATATCGGCACTATCGGTGGGTCACTGTTGAGGGCAGGGGTGTGATGGTAACCCGCAGAGAGCTGAGTGCCGGTGCTCCTCAATCTATGCCATAGTCTGACCCCTGACTGTCTCATGAGTGCTCGCTTACATCCATCACCTGCACACGGCGTGCCCGGGGAGGGGTGGATGCCTGGAGCGATGGGCCAAGGGTTCGGAGGTCGGCCCACATTGCGGAAGAAAGTGACAGAAGAATCATACCGGTTCGCACAAGAGTGTTTGTTGTGTTCTACAATTCTCAGCCCCGCCTCCTACCTATCGCCTCCCCCCCTCCCCCAGTGCCCTCAGTGATCCACAATATGTCCCCAGGATGCACATCTGAGGTGGAGGCAACCAGCTGCTTACCTTGTCCAGTGGTCTTTGATGTCCTGGCAGGCGTCCTCTGGCAGCTCTGGGGCCGGAGGACCCCGGTGCACATGTCGGCGGCACATGTACATCCATGCCACCCTGTTCCGGGTTCTGACTGTGAGATGCGGCCTCATCAGAGGGGTGGAACTGGGGGAGTTGGTGGCCACCGTCACCACTCCATGGGACGAGTCCGGGTTGCGACACAGCGCCCCCTCCTCCCGGTTGGAGCCCATTGGGCCCCGGGATTCACCTTGGGTTGGAGGGGCAGCTGGTCCAAGTTCCTCTGGCTCTGCCAGCCCTGGCGGCTCCCCATAGTCTGCACCATCATGGCAATACCCTCGACGATGCTCCTCGGTGACTGGGCATGCTCTCTAGTGCCTCGGAAAAGTCCACCTGCGGCTGGGGCAAGATCCGTAACGCCTCGGCCATTCCCATCTGAGAGCGAGACATGTCCCGCAGAACCTCATCAAGGTCAGCCTGGTATTGGATAACATCCCCCCAACGAGGCAGACATTCTACTGAGGCCCTCAGCCATTGTCGTCACCGACTGCGCCATGCCTTGGACACCTTCACTAATGGTGCCGACGTCGTGCACCAGGCTCTCCACTGTGGTTGCCACCCTAGCAGTGTTGACCTGGGTGCCACGCAGTGCCAGCAACATCTCCTGCGCCCGTAGCCTCTGGTACTCCACCATCAATTTGCTGGAGTGTCTTCTTCTGAATGTCCTGACCGCCCCTTATCGTCTCCATCAGTTCCGGGAATATCTCTTCCATAGGCTTAGAATCAGGCTGGGACCCAGCTGGGTCCGGGGATCCAGCAGACCTCCGACTGCTGTCTTGCCTGGAGGTTCCCACCTCCACCTGATGTGCAACAGCAGCTGTGGGGTGCTCACCAGATTGTGCCCCAGAAGCCTGACCACTAACAAGTCCCACCGAGGTGTGTGTATCTGCGCTGGTGGAAGGTGGGGATGACAGCTGTGACGCCTCAATCATGTCTTCCTCAGAGCTCCCTTCTGAGGTGGTCCCGTGGGAGGCTAGAGAGGGGGCCATCCGGGACAGTTGGAGGACCTGCGGGAGAATGGACATGTGGGGTGGGATTCTCCCATACCTGGCGGGGCGGGGGGCCACGGCGGGGGGCCACGGCGTGAACCACCCCAGCGTCGGGCCGCCCCAAAGGTGCGGAATCCTCCGCACCTTCAGGGGCTAGGCCCGCCCCGGAGTGGTTGGCGCCCTGCCGGCTGGCGGGATAGGGGCCTGGCGCCGCGCCAACTGGCGCGATGGGCCTCCATCGGCTGGCGCAAGTCGGCGCATGTGCGGGAGCGCCAGCGCGTCCTGGCGTCATCCCCACGCATGCACACAGGGATTCACTTCCGCATCGGCCATCGCGTAGGGCCACAACGGCCGATGCAGAAGGAATAGTGTGCCCCCACGGCACAGGCCCGCCCGCGGATCAGTGGGCCCCGACCGCGGGCCAGGCCACCGTGGGGGCACCTGCTGGGGCAAGATCCCCCCCCGCGCCCCCTGAGCCCGCCCGCGCCGCCAGGTACCACTGGTAAGGGACCTACTCTGATTTACGCCGGCGGGACAGGCTACAGGCGGGCGGGACTTCAGCCTACCGCGGGCCGGAGAGTTCGGGCGGCCCCGGCGCCCATTGAGTCGCGCCGAACCCCACCAATTCTCCAAGGCGGGCGGTGCGACTCACGCCGGACCGATTTTTTGGGGAGGTAGAATTGGGAGGACAGCGGGGACGGGATTCACGCCGATCCCCGGCGATTCTCCCACCCGGCGGGGGATCGGAGAATCCCGCCCGTGATCAGTGGGAGGAATGGGTCAGTCAGCAAAGCAATAACAACTCGCGTTTGACAGATCCCCGGGATGGAGCCTGGTGGCAGATCCCCCGGGATGGAGCCTGGTGGTTCCTCACCTCTGTGGCATCTGCCAACCTCCGCGTGGGTGACTGCTCTGTCCTCGGCCACGCCAGTCACCTCCAGGGCCCGGTCCTCGAAGGAGGTGAAGATTCTTAATTCGGCACCCCACCTCCATTGTGGGCCCTCTCCCAGCGAATGTGGGAGAGCTTTGCAATGTCAGAAGAATTGTGGGACAGCCCCAGGATTGCGCAGGGCGGAAATCAGTTTCCCATTCTTCTGGATCTGGGGCTCGATCATGACCCTTGATTCTGTGGACCTATTCCTAATTCTATCTTGTAGTGGCACTCAGCACATGGTGGATGTCTGAGTGGCTTGCTATGAGCCGTCTCCTGCTCGAGTGCCCAGGAAGTGTCGTGTTCCCTGTTTTGTACTGTGTATGCTCTTGCCTGTGATTGGCTGTCGTGTTGTGTGTGTGTTGATTGGTCCGTTGATCTGTCCATCAGTTCTGAGGCTGTGGAAGCTTAGTAATCGAGTATGTTTAAAGGAGAGATTGATAGATTCTTAACTGCCAAGGACATTAAGGAACATGGGGATAGTACAGGAAAAGGGCATCGAACTGTATAAACATGCGAAATAGGGGCAGATGTAGGCCATTTTTCCTCTCATGGCTGATCTGTTTGTGTGGAGTTCCACATTCCCATCTACCCTCGATAACCTTTGACTCCCTTGTTTAAGCTCTGCCTTCACACAAAATGGATGATCAGCCATGATTGTACTGAAAGATGGAACAGGCTTTATGGGCGGAATGGCTTACTCCCGCTTCTATGTTCCTAAATGCAGCAAGAGATCTATTCAAAAACATCAGGGGCGGGATTTTCTGGTCCGCTGGCCGTGTTTTCTGGCACCGCAGCTGGATTCTCCGTTCCCGCAGCCGGCCAATAGGGTTCCCCATTGTAGCCACCCCACACCATCGGGAATCCCGCGGGCGTGGGTGCGCTGCCAGTGGACCGGAGTATCCCGCCAACGCAGAATACCGCTGCAGATCCTGACCTTCTAGAACTTTCCTATCTCACCCAATTTTCTGAACTTGTATATTTTGCCTGTACATAAAATTAATTTTCCGAATTACATAATTACAAGTAAGTATTAAATTGCTACGAGCAAATAGCATATTGCAGTACAAATGTGGAAGGCTCAAGAGCATTTCTGCTGTTGGTCTCTGGAACCCTTTTTTGCTTGTAATGTTCTCTCAGAGTTAATGCCAATATATAGGATTACAACTTTGAACTCGTTTTCTAATCATTTCTGTCCCCTTCTTCCTACATGCTTCATCCAATTTTTCCTATAATTTGCTCCTCACTTTAAACCACGGTTGAATCTCTTTGGCATAAAGATCAAACAGATAAAATATAGCCAAGTGTTACCAGAATCAAGTAGAGAGCAGTTTATATTCCATTTCCCCCTAATGGGTACTGACTGAAAGATCCCTTGGGAATGAGTTTGATAAAAACTGATGAAAAATATAGAAGGTACCGGATGGATGGCAGTGCATCTGAAGCAGTAATTGAATTGAGAGGTTCAGATTATTTCATGAATCACAAGAACGAAGCTCAAGTGGTTTGTTCAGCAGCTGAATCGAAAGATCATTTTACATCCATTCCTTCTATACCAGCTATACATTTGTACCAGGAATTCTCGGGGGTGGCAGGGGCTCTCCCGATTAGCAGAAGGTCAGTAGAAACTTTGAGCGGAATTTAGTTTGTGTGACTGGTGTTTCCACCCACCAGTCGGAGGACCAGTTGAAGCCCAATGTCACTTCTTTCTGGGAGGCCAGAGGTTATCCAAATGCAATTAGGCATATGACTGGACAGTGTCAGGACTCCCACTCAATCAGCCAGAGCTCTTCTGACTCCCTCCCCTTCCTCCTGCAAAGCAAGGGATCCCCAAACAAGCTGACAATGTCCAGGCACTTCCTTCTCTTATGGTGGTGGTGTGTTGCAGCTCATGCAGGGAGTCATAGAATCATAGAATTTACAGTGCAAAAGGCCTATCAAGTCTGCATCAGCCCTTGGAAAGAGCACTCTATTTAAGTCCACAACTCCACCCTATCCCCATAACCCCAGCTAACCTTTTTGCACACTAAGGGCAATTTAAGCATGGCCAATCCACCTAACCTGCACATCTGTGGACTGTGGGAGGAACTGGAGCCCCCGGAGGAAAACCACGCAGGCACAGGGAGTACGTGCAGACTCCGCACGGACAGTGACCCAAGCCGGGAATCTAACCTGAGACCCTGGAGCTGTGAAGCAACAGTGCTAATCACTGAGCTACCATGTCGCCCATTGTGCTACCATGCCGCACAGTCTGAGTTGCCATGGCAGCATGAACCTTTACATGCATGTTGTAGTCTGCCGTTATGGTCAGTGATAGTGGAAGCTCCAAATGTTCTATCCATCACATGGTTGACCAGGAATCTCTCTCATTCCTATTGCCTGCTATTGGTGCATGCTGGAAGGATATGGTCAATCCTGCTTGGTCATATTATGTATACACCTTCCTTGGCCACCAAGTCCTGTGGTGGAACATCAACCTGGATGGGTCCCTGCAACATCCAGTATAACAACAGGGTATGCTTCACCCAAAAACTGGAGCTCTCAGGATGGTTGGGAGTCCATAGCTCAGCAGGAAGTCTACAGAGGTTGGATTTGTTGAATTCATGAAAATTAAGGTTATTAAAAATGTCATTTTCTGAAGACATACCAAAGATAGCTGGTATTCAAAGCTTTTAGTTGAATAAACAGTTGTACTCAAATCTCAAGAAAGTTAGGACTAAACATTTTGTGATGCAACATTAACTATGGAATATAATCCACTTGGACTAATTTAGAGAGGAATTCACCCTATGATAGCATCCCGGCCTGAAGGAATTTGTGTAGTTATTCCTTAGCTAGGATGGATTTATCTTACATTCTCCCTCTTATCCAGCAAAACAAATGCACATCTTAAAGGGCAAAAAAGCCAGTATATCCAAATTCTAATCTCTTATGTTCTGCAAATTTACTAAACAGTTTGAACTGTGGTCTCTTAGCTCACAAATGATTGCAATGTAATGGAAGATCTCGCAATGTGTTTTATGTGATCAACAGATAGTGTAATTCATTAGACATAGTAATCATTTTGCGAGCACTGATTTTTTTTTCGCATAAAACCTATGGCTTATGTCATTTGGTTTGTGATAGCTCATGACTCCTTAACTGACCTAAATGTACAATTTCACAAAATGGCTACTTTGCTTTTTAAAATTCAGTTGATTAGTGTTCACACACCATTAACTTTGATCGTTTGTGCTTTATTATGTGAGGGAGTCAGCAATCCTACTGAATGAATCTACTTAATTTATACCTCTGTGTCTTTATTTCTCAATTACAATACTTGTAATAACGCTAATACTGATTCTTTTTTTTTGCAAAATAATTACTTTGACAGAGGATGTCCACCACTTAGTGTTAAGATTTGCATACTCTGAATCTAAACTGTTTCTATTACATTTACAAGAAAAATGTAATTGTGTTTTTTATTATTAGTTTTAATGGTGATTTTTGCAAAGTTGGATACTATTTTGATCCTTCAATTTTTATATAAAATATCTAATTGAAAGGGTGACTGCACCCGACCTTCAAGTTCCACAAATGTGCATTAAATATTACACATGCTGGCTTTTCTCATTGCAGCAATGAGTTAAGGAATAAGTGTGACCCAAGCTAAACTACAAAAAGGTAATTTGCTTTCATTTTGATACATGTTATATGGGAAAAGGTGCATGCTGTAAAAGTAATATCAATGTAATATCATTGTCATAAACAGCTTAAAACTTGGTATCTAGTTATCATCATATACTCTTGTGCCATGACAGGTGCATATCATATACAGATTGGCCGGGATTCTCTGAGCCCGCACCGGGTCGGACAATTGCCGGTGACGTGGGAAATACCCGCCACGCCGCTCCGGCGCCGGGACGTGATTCTCCGGTGACCGGAGAATCGGTGCCAATCGTGCCCACGAGGTCGACGCAGCGCTGGTCGGGGTCCGCTGAAAGAGGCCCCCGCGGCGATTCTCCGCGGTCGACCGGCTGAATTCCCGTTGAGTCCCGCTGGCATGGTTCCAATCTGGTACGACCCGGCAGGGGCTCGGACCCGCGGCCGCGGTGCCCATCCTGGTGGGTATTAGACTCTGGGTGGGGCCTCCAAGGCGTCCAGGCCCGCGATCGGGGGCTACCGATCAGCGGCCACCCGCGATCTGGAGAGGGCCTACCTCCTGCCGCGTGGGCCCGCTGTAGGTCTCTTCCATGTTGCGCGGTGCCGGCGCGAAGACGGCCGTTGCGCGCATGCGCTGATCCGCGCCGGCAGTGCAGGGCCGCGTATCAGCGCTAGAGTTGGCTGGAGCACTCCGCTGCTGTGCTGGCCCCCTGAGGGCCGCTGAATCGCTGGGCCAGAAGGCCGGTTGACGCCACCGTGCACCACTCTGGTGTTTATGCCGGCGTCAACACTTGGCCGTGGATTTCGGAAAATCCCAGCCTTCTTGAATTTATACAAATTCTTACTTCATCTCCAAACTGCTTTACAATCAATTGGTTACCTTTCAAATGTTATTATATGGCAGTTAATATGGACATTGCAAAATTCCATGAGCAGCATGTGAATAATTGATGAGGTAATTTGTCTTTTAGTGGTACTATTGAGGATGTTGACCAGGACACAAAAGTTCATGGGTGTTTCCTCAAATTGTACCTTAGAATCTTTTTCATTTACTTAGTAGATGGAGCCTTAGTTTAACATCTCTCCAGGAAGACAGTGTAATCTTGCACTCCTTCAGTGTCACACTGGGTTGGCTATGTGTGTTTTAGGTTCGAGAGTGGGTTTCGAGCTCACAGCATTCTGACTTGGAGGCAAGAGAGCTAGGACTGAGCCAAAGACATCTTTTTACTTATGTCTGACCAGTGAAGCAGGAACAGAAGAAGCGTGGTGGTAAGTGGAACAGAAAGCTCTGGCTCCAATCCATATAGCTGGATCTGCATCACTTAACATTGAGCATGGTAATCTGCCAAGTGTTTTAGTTAACTCTAATGTAGTCTTGCCAAGAAGAACACTTGTTTCATTAAAATATTTCTCTGCATGAAAATAAAGCCTAACTTCATTTCCCATCTGCTTAAAACGGGATTGAGTTGGTGATGAAATCGCCCATCTGGAGTGTGAGTAAGAGGATCTCTTTGAGCAAAGGAGGTTTCTAAAGGGTACAAGCATCTTTAAGCCTTTAGCTTTATTTTCCGGATGTAAGGTGTGTTCCTATTACTGGTTTATGTTATTAATTGTCTTGGTACCCTTGTGAAAATAAGTTTTTTAAAATTTGATTTTCTACACCTTCTCTGAAGAATTAATGTTAATGCAGAACCAAAAATAACTAAACGTCTGCTGATTCACCAGAACGCTGACTGTAATTAAAGCATTATTAAGTCTTCAGTGAAACAGAAAGTGTTGGATAACAAAGAAGTGACATGAAATTAAGTTGCACCATTTCATTTATAGTGTCTGACCTCATAATTCCTTCTAAAGTACATCACTTTACACTTCTTTGCATTAAATTTTATCTGCCATGTGTCCACCCGTTTCACTCGTCTGCCAATGTGCTCCTGAAGTCTGTTTCTACCTTTGTCAATGTTTACTACATATTGAAGCTGTGGACTGAACTTTAACTTTTGAACCTGTTCACAGCGGGGTGCCTGGGAGTGGGCCATGAACCTGAATGTTCATGGAATGGATCTTTCCATGACACTTTTGGGGCGATTCTTCGGCCACGTTGGGCCCGGCACACATCCCACTACGCCGGGAGAATAGCGGGCGAGCCTCTAAATGGGCTCTGCGTGGGCACCAAACAAAGTGCAATGCCCCTGGCCCGCTGATGTAATCTGGTTCATGTCCTTGCTGAGCGTGAACCAGACGAACACATTTAAATCAGCATTTAAATATGTTGGGCGCAATCCAAAAGCCAGTCCAGTTGCCACACTCATCATCATGGAGATGCTTGTGGTCTGCATAATGTCCACTGGTGAATTCTGGCACTGATGGGATTGGCAAAGCTGTCAGACCATCAGATTATCGGCTCTTGAGGGGGGAATTTCCTGTCCCTGAGGGGTGGAAGTCGAACTCTCACCTAGCCTTTAACACATTATGGCTGCCTGTCAGCTTTGTTTAAAGTTCGCTGTTTCAGGAAATTGGGTGGGATTCTCCGACTCTCCGCAGCGAATTAGCGCTCGGCAGGGGGGGCAGAGGATAACCCAAAATAGGCTCCCAGGCCGGCACACGATTCTCCGGTGACTGGAGAGTGCCCGCCGAGTCCCGCCGGCGTGGCTCACATGTGGTCCCACCCGGCAGGACCTCGGCATTCTGGCTGCGGGTGCCGCCCTGGTGGGGGTGGCGGGGGGGATCTGACTCCGGGTGGGATCCTCCACAGTGGCCAGGCCTGCAATCGATGGCTACTGATCAGCGGGCGCGCTCACTCCGGGGTGGGTCTATGTTCCTCCGCGCCGGGCCCCTGTAGGTCTCCGCCATGTTGTGCGGGAGCTGGCGCGAAGATGGCCAGTGCGCGCATGCGCGGACCCGCGGCCGGCCGCCGTGCTCACGCGCGACCGCATGGCATGCCGGTGCCCTGCTGGTCCCCTTGAAGACGGAGAATCACCCCGGACTTTCTAGGAAAAAGTCCGGAGCGATTCCCGCCCGTTTTCCGGCGGGCGTGGAGTCTTGTACCCAGAAGGTAGAATTCCACCCAATGTTTCTTCTGGGGGCTGAGCAGTGTGCCCACCACCTCAACCCTGGGAAAATTCAGCCCAGTGTATCGTAGCTCTCTCGGTTTCATATCTCATTTGTGAACATTATGGGTCAAAATTGGAACACCGGCTGTGGAATCCAGCACCTGTGGTTTCAACTTCACTACTTAACCTAATTCTTTGTGGGGAGATTCTCTTTCTGATTGTCATAATATACATCAGTACATTATGGTGCAATCACATACACACACTGATGGACATGCAGTAGGACCAACCAGCATACATAACACCGCAGCCAATCACCAGTGAGAGCACAAGCACTATAAAGACAGGGGACAGGAGAGTTCCCGCTCATTCTAGCAGCAGCCAGCTCGGAGCACAGAGCTCACAGCCTGCATCACAGACATTCACCATGTACTGAGTGCCTCACCATAGCTAGTGATAGGAAAGGGTCCACAGTTAAGCTGGTATTGCTTATACCCACATTTACAGTGTGTTAGCATAGTTGAACAGTTAATAAAATAGCGTTACACCACTTCCAGCATGGTTGGCTTGTTTGTGAACCAGAACACCCAACACAACATGGTACAAGGAGTGGCCGCAATCTAGCACTTGTGAGGCCTACCTGCAACTTCTCAGCATTCCGGCATCCTACAACATGGAGAACATCAACCTGCCGCCGCCGCTCCGCATCGCTGGCAATCTCGGGGTAAATTGGAAGATATTTAAACAGTGCTTCTAGCTCTTCCTCGAGGCCATGGACAGGGAGAATGCATCGGGCACCAGGAAGAAAGCCCTTCTTCTCTCCACAGCTGGGCAACATGCCATCCACATCTTTAACTCCATGACATTTGTGGACGATGAGGACAAGACCAAGTACAAGACGGTGCTCCTCAAATTCGACACACACTTCAGTGTTGAAGTCAACAAAAGCTTTGAAAGGTATCTGTTCCAGCAGCGCTTGCAGGGTAAGGAGGAGCCTTTCCAATCCTATTCATTCCACCTCCGCATCCTCGCGCAATACTGTGGCTACGGGCCCACCTCCGACTCCATTTTTAAAAAAAATATATATTTTATTGAAGTTTTTCAAACAAAAATTTTCAATTTTTACAACTTAATAAGAATAAAATGTACATTAACCGTTATTTAAATAATATATTAAACTAACAACAAATGAGAAAAAAGTATTACACAAGAAGCAATTATCCACAACTAGCCTAAAGAGAGAAAGAAAAACAAAAAACAAAACACAAAATAACCCCCCCACCCCCCGCCCCCCCTCCCCCCTGGGTTGCTGCTGCTGTCTGTTCTGTTTTTCCATTATTGTTCCGCGAGATAGTCAAGAAACGGTTTCCACCGCCTGGTGAACCCCTGAGCCGATCCTCTTAACGCATATTTTATTCGCTCCAGTCTTATGAACCCTGCCATGTCGTTTATCCAGGCCTCCACGCCCGGGGGCTTCGCTTCTTTCCACATAAGTAGAATCCTTTGCTGGGCTACTAGGGACGCAAAGGCCAAAACGTCGGCCTCTTTCACTTCCTGCACTCCCGGTTCTTCCGCAACCCCAAATATAGCTACCCCCAGCTTGGTTTGACCCGGACCCCCACCACCTTTGAGACCACTCTTGCCACACCCTCCCAGTACTCATGTAGTGCCGGACACAACCAGAACATGTGGGTGTGGTTCGCCGAGCTTCCCGAGCACCTCCCACACCTATCCTCCACCCCAAAAAACCTGCTCAGTCTTGCTCCCGTCATATGCGCCCTGTGTAGAACCTTAAATTGAATCAGGCTAAGGCTGGCAAATGAGGACGAGGAATTTACCCTGCTTAGGGCATCTGCCCACAGCCCCTCCTCAATCTCTTCCCCCAGCTCCTCTTCCCATTTTCCCTTCAGCTCCTCTACCATCGTCTCCCCCTCGTCTCTCATCTCCCTGTATATTTCGGAGACTTTACCTTCTCCAACCCATGCCCCCGAAATCACTCTATCCTGGATCCCTTGCGTCGGGAGCTGCGGAAATTCCCTCACCTGTTGCCTCGTAAATGCTCTCACTTGCATGTATCGGAAAGCATTCCCTGGTGGCAACTTATATTTTTCTTCCAGTGCTCCCAAACTCGCAAACGTCCCGTCCACAAACAGGTCCTTCAGCTTCCTAATTCTTGCTCGCTGCCAACATTGAAATCCCCCATCTATCCTCCCGGGGACGAACCTGTGGTTATTCCTTATCGGGGCCCACACCGAGGCACCCATCACTCCCCTGTGTCGTCTCCACTACCCCCAGATCTTCAAGGTCGCCACCACCACTGGGTTTGTGGTGTACCTTTTCAGGGAGAACGGTAGCGGTGCCGTCGCCAGCGCTTTCAGGCTTGTTCCCTTACAGGACGCCATGTCCAGCCTTTTCCACGCCGCACCTTCCTCTTCCCTCATCCACTTACGGACCATCGACACATTGGCGGCCCAATACTAGTCACTCAGACTCGGCAGTGCCAATCCCCCTCTGTCCCTACTGCGCTGCAGGAACCCCCTCTTTACCCTCGGGGTCTTTCCCGCCCATACAAAGCTCGTAATGCTCCCATCCATTTTTTTAAAAAAGGCCTTAGTAATCAGGATGGGGAGGCACTGAAACGCGAAAAGAAACCTCGGGAGGACCACCATCTTGACCGCCTGTACTCTGCCCGCCAATGACAGGGGCACCATATCCCACCTCTTAAAGTCCTCCTCCATCTGCTCTACCCAGTCGCGTCAGGTTAAGTTTGTGTAGGGTTCCCCAGTTCCTGAATCCCCAGGTATCGAAAATTCCCTGTCACTCTCCTCAGCGGCAGAGCATCTATCCCCCTGCCCTGTTCCCCGGGGTGCATCACAAAAAGTTCACTCTTTCACATATTTAATTTATATCCCGAGAACTCTCCAAACTCCCTGAGTATCTGCATTACCTCTGGCATCCCCTCTACTGGGTCCGCCACATATAGCAGTAAATCGTCTGCATATAGTGACACTCAATGTTCCTCCCCCCCTCTAAGCACCCCCCTCCACTTCTTAGAGTCCCTCAGCGCTATGGCCAATGGCTCAATGGCCAACGCGAACAGTAACGGGGACAGGGGGCACCCCTGTCTTGTACCCCTATGTAATCGGAAGTAACCCAATCTTTGCCTATTTGTAACAACGCTTGCCACCGGGGCCCCATACAGGAGTCTAACCCATCTAATGAACCCCTCCCCGAACCCAAATCTCTTCAGCACCTCCCACAAATAGTCCCACTCCACTCTATCGAATGCCTTCTCTGCATCCATCGCCACCACTATCTCTGCCTCCCCCTCCGGTGGGGGCATCATCATCACCCCCAGCAACCTTCGTATATTGGCGTTCAATTGTCTCCCTTTAACAAGCCCTGTCTGGTCGTCATGTACCACCCCTGGGACACACTCCTCTATCCTTGTCGCCATCACTTTGGCCAGTAGCTTGGCATCTACGTTTAGGAGGGAGATGGTCCTGTATGACCCGCACTGCAGCGGGTCTTTGTCTCATTTCAGAATTAACGATATCGTCGCCTCCGACATTGTCGGGGGTAGTGTCCCCCTTTCCTTAGCTTCATTGAAGGTTCTCACCAGAAGCGGGGCCAGCAGGTCCATATACTTCCTATAAAATTCCACCGGGAACCCATCTGGTCCCGGGGCCTTCCCTGCTTGCATATTCCCAATTCCTTTGATCACCTCCTCCACCTCAATCTGCGCCCCAAGACCTGCCACCTCCTGCTCCTCCACCCTCGGGAACTCCAGCTGGTCCAAAAAGTGTATCATTCCCCCTTTCCCCTCCGGGGGTTGGAACTTATACAGCCTCTCATAAAATGTCTTGAACACCTCGTTCACTTTCCCTGCTCTCTGCTCCATCTTTCCCGTTTTGTCCCTAACTCCTCCGATCTCTCTCGCTGCCCCCCTCTTTCGAAGTTGTTGGGCCAGCAGCCGGCTCGCCTTTTCCCCATATTCATGTTGTATTCCCTGTGCCTTCCTCCACTGCGTCTCTGCCTTTCCCATGGTCAGCAGGTCAAACTCCGTCTGTAGTCTTCGTCTTTCCCTGTATAGCCCTTCCTCCGGGGCCTCCGCATACTGCCCATCCACCCTCAGAATTTCCCCAACCAATCTCTCTCTTTCTTTACCCTCTTGTTTCCCCCTGTGGGCTCTAATGGAAATCAGCTCCCCTCTAACCACCGCCTTCAGCACTTCCCATACTACCCCCACCTGGACCTCCCCACCGTCATTGACCTCCAGGTATCTTTCGATGCATCCCCTCACCCTTCCGCATACCCCCTCCTCCGCCAGTAGTCCCATGTCTAATCTCCAAAGTGGGCGCTGCTCCTTTTCCTCTCCTAGATCCAGATCCACCCAATGTGGGGCGTGATCTGAAACGGCTATAGCCGAGTACTCCGTTCCTGCCACTTTCGGGATCAGCACCCTTCCCAAGACAAAAAAGTCTATCCGGGAGTATACTTTATGGATGTGGGAGAAGAAGGAAAACTCTTTCCCCATCGGTCTGGCAAATCTCCACGGATCTACCCCTCCCATCTGCTCCATAAATCCCTTAAGCACCTTGGCCGCTGCCGGCCTTCTCCCGGTCCTGGATCTGGACCGGTCCAGCCCTGGGTCCAGCACTGTGTTAAAATCCCCCCCCATTACCAAGCTTCCCGCCTCCAGGTCCGGGATACATCCCAGCATTCGCTTCATGAATCCCGCGTCATCCCAGTTCGGGGCGTATACGTTCACCAGCACCACCGCCTCACCTTGCAATCTGCCACTCACCATCACGTACCTACCCCCACTATCCACCACTATGGTCTTAGCCTCGAACGATACACGTTTCCCCATCAGTAGTGCCACCCCTCTGTTTTTCGCATCTAGCCCTGAGTGGAATACCTGTCCCACCCATCCTTTCCTCAGTCTAACCTGATCCACCAATTGCAGGTGCGTCTCCTGGAGCATAACCACATCCGCCTTCAGTCTCTTTAAGTGCGCAAACACCCTTGCCCTCTTAATCGGCCCATTTAAACCTCTCACATTCCATGTGATCAGCCGGGTTGGGGGGCCGTTTACCCCCCCCCCCCCGTCGACTAGCCACCCCCTTTTTTAAGCCAGCTCCCCACCCAGGTCCCACGCACCCGTCTGTCCCCCAGACGGCGCCCTCCCGTCCCGACCAGCTCGTCTCGTATCAGCTCCCCCTTACCCTCAGCAGCAGCAACCCAGGTAATCCCCCCCCCCCCCCCCCGCTAGATTCCCCTCTAGCTTGATTGCTCCCCCCATATTGCTTCCGGGAGTCAGCTAACTCTGGCTGACCTCGGCTTCCCCCGTTTATCCTTTGACCTCCCTGCGTGTGAGGCCCCCTTCCTTCCTGCGCCCTTTTTCCCGTCTCAATTTCCATAGCGCGGGAAAAACCCCGCGCTTCCCTCTCGGCCCCGCCCCTAATGGCGCAGTTCCCTCATTCCCCTTCCCTGTCCCCTTTTCCACCGGCGCCCACATTTCTTCGTGTGTCCCCCCTCAGGGGGGGGGGGGGGGGAGAAAAAATTCCCCGTCCAACATTATTACATATTAGCCCTCCCTCTCCCCACATTACATTTCTGTGCCACCACCTCGCTACCTCTCTCCAGACATCAATTTCTCAAGTCTAGACCAATTTCTCTTCCTGAATGAATGTCCATGCCTCCTCCGCCGTCTCAAAGTAGTGGTGTTTGCCCTGGTGTGTGACCCACAATCTTGCCGGCTGCAGCATCCCAAATTTGACTTTCTTCCTATGTAGCACCGCCTTGGCCCGATTGAAGCTCGCCCTCCTTCTCGCCACCTCCGCACTCCAATCTTGATATACGCGTATCACCGCGTTCTCCCACTTGCTGCTCCGTGTCCTCTTAGCCCAACTCAGGACCATCTCCCTGACCCTGTCGCGATGGAACCTCACCACTATTGCTCGAGGTGTTTCCCCTGCCTTTGGTCTTCTCACGAGGACCCGGTACGCTCCCTCCACTTCCAGGGGGCCCGTTGGGGCCTCAGCCCCCATTAGAGTATGGAGCACCGTACTCACATACGCCCCAGCATCAGCTCCCTCTGTCCCTTTCGGGGAGACCTAAAATCCTTAGATTCTTCCTCCTCGAGCTGTTCTCCAGGGCTTCCAGCCTTTCTATGCACCTCTTATGTAGTACCTCGTGCGTCTCCGTTTTTACCACCAGGCCCTGTATCTCGTCTTCGTTCTCGGCTGCCTTTGCCTTCACTCCACGGAGTTCTATCGCCTGGACCTTCTGTGTTTCCTTCAATCCCTCGATTGCCAGTAACATCGGCGCCAGCACCTCTTTCTTGAGCTCCTCCACACATCGTCGGAGGAACTCCTGCTGTTCTGGGCCCCATACCATCTGGGCTCCCTCGACCACCATCTTGCTTCTCTCTGCTCTTCCCTGCCGCTGCTCCAGAGGATCCTACGCAATCTGGACACTGCTGTCACTCCTTTCCATCCACACCCGGGGGGACTTCTTCCTTTCTCACCTCACACTGGGTTTGGCCATAAAAAATTTCTGTTGGGGCTCCCGATAAGAGCCCAAAGGTCCGTTGAAATGGGAGGTGCCGAAATGTGCGGCTTAGCTGGTCATCGCCGCAACCGGAAGTCCACCTCCGACTCCATGATACACGACCAGATTGTTTTTGGGGTCATGTCGGACACCCTGCGTCAGCAGCTCCTTAAAGTTAAGCAACTAACCCTAGCGACTGCCATCGAGACCTGTGTCCTGCATGAGAATGCCACCAGCCAGTGCTCCTACATAGAGGCAGCTGAAACGGCGCGGCAAGGGCCCCATGAGGCGGAACGGGTCCAAACGATCGAACACCTCCCGGGCCGCAGTCTGGTGGTGGGCGGCCATTTCGCGCACTTTCCGAGGCCTCCCACGCATGTACGTGCCAAACGAGGGGACGGTGATGTGGAGGAACGCGATGCGCAGGCCCGCACCACGCAAAACCGTACCGCGCATGCGCGGTGGCGCAACGAACATACTGACTTCACGACGTGCGGCAACTGTGGCTCCGCCCACTTAAAGCGGCAATGCCCTGCAAAATCGCGCCAGTGCCTACGCTGTGGCAGGCTTGGCCACTATGTTGCCTGCTGTCAAGCAGCCCAGCCTGCCCACTAGCAACGATTTAACCAGCCTCGCAGGAATGTTCGGGCAATCCAACCCATCTTCACCAAGTCCGATCCTTACTTCATGCAGACCAGTGACACCGAGGACAGGGAGCCTTTTCGAGTCGCTGTCATAACCAAGAACAGGCTGTCCCCGAATCGAAAGCACCAGCCGCTGTTGGTGCACAGCATTGATCCGGACGACGAGTGGTGTGCCACCCTGACGGTCAACCGATCCCAGATCAGATTCCGTCTGGACACTGGTGCTTCTGCAAATCTCCTCGCATGGTCAGCATTTCAAACCCTGGTGGTCAAACCAACAATTCTTCCATCCAATTGCCAACTGGTCGACTATAATGGTAACGTCATCCCCGCCACCGGGTCATGCCAACTCGAGGTGACGCACAACTCGCGAAAAGTCATCCTACCCTTCGAGATCGTGGTCTCCTCAAAGGACTCCCTGCTAGGCGCACAGGCGTGCAAGCTCCTCAACCTCGTGCAGTGCGTACATTCCCTCTCTCCAGAGGACACGCCTGACTTCCAAGATGCGGACTTCAGGGCGCAACTAAGTGCCATCGTCACTCAACACCGAGATGTCTTCGAAGGCATGGGCACACTTCCCTACACATACAAAATCCTGCTCAAACAGGACGCCACGCCTGTGGTTCATGCACCTCGCAAAGTCCCAGCACCCCTCAAGTACCGCCTCAAGCAGCAGCTGCAGGACCTCCAGGACCAAGGAGTGCTTTCCAGATGTGACGGAACCAACCGACTGGGTCAGTTCCATGGTGTGCGTTAAGAAGTCTTCCGGCGAGCTCCGGATCTGTATCGACCCGAAGGATGTAAATCGTAACGTCATGCGGGAGCATTACCCTATCCCCAAACGTGAGGAGATCACGTGCGAAATGGCTTGAGCCAACATATTCACCAAGCTGGATGCATCAAAGGGCTCCTGGCAGATTCAATTGGACAAATCCAGCAGAAAGCTGTGTACTTTCAACACCCCATTTGGCAGGTACTGCTACAATAGAATGCCATTTGGAATCATATCAGCATCTGAAGTGTTCCACTGCATCATGGAGCAGAGGATGGAGGGCATTGAGGGTGTGCGCGTCTATGTGGACGACATCATTATCTGGTCTACCACCCCGCAGGAGCATATCAGTCGCCTCCAACGCGTTTTTAAGCGAATACGGGACAAGGGCCTGCACCTCAACAGAGCCAAATGTTTGTTGGGCCAGACCGAACTCAAGTTTTTAGCAGACCACATCTCCCAGTTGGTTGTGCGGCCGGATGCGGACAAGGTGGCAGCCATCACGGCCATGCAGAAGTCGGCAGATAAGAAGGCGGTGCTCCGGTTCTTAGGAATGGTCAACTTCCTCGGAAAGTTCATCCCTAACCTCGCTTCCCACACCACGGCTCTCGGCAACCTAGTTAGGAAGACGACGGACTTCCAGTGGCTTCCCGCCCACCAGCGTGAATGGGAGCAGCTCAAGGTCAAGCTGACCACCGCCCCGGTATTGGCGTTTTTTCGATCCTGCAAGGGAGCCGAAAATATCAATGGACGCTAGCCAATCTGGCATAGGGGCGGTGCACCTGCAACAAGATGACGCCTCGTCATGGGCCCCTGTTGCCTATGTGTCACAGCCCATGACCCCCACAGAGCAGCGCAATGCGCAAATCGAGAAGGAGTGCCTAGGCCTGTTGACCGGTGTCGACAAGTTCCATGACTACGTGTATGGCCTTCCCCAGTTCACTGTGGAGACCGACCATCGCCCGCTGGTCGGCATCATCAAAAAAGACCTCAATGACATGACCCCTCGCCTACAACGCATTCTGCTCAAGCTCCGGAGATACGATTTCCAGCTCGTGTACACATCGGGAAAGGACGTGATCATAGTCGGCGCTCTGTCCAGGACAGTCACCACTCCGTCCGACCCAGAACATAAGAACTAGGAGCAGGAGTAGGCCATCTGACCCCTCGAGCCTGCTCCAGCATTCAATGAGATCATGGCTGATCTTTTGTGGACTCAGCTCCACTTTCCGGCCCGAACACCATAACCCTTAATCCTTTTATTCTTCAAAAAACTATCTGTCTTTATCTGAAAAACATTTCACAAAGGAGCCTCTACTGCTTCACTGGGCAAGGAATTCCATAGATTCACAACCCTTTGGGTGAAGAAGTTTCTCCTAAACTCAGTCCTAAATCTACTTCCCCTTATTTTGAGGCTATGCCCCCTAGTTCTGCTTTCACCCGCCAGTGGAAGCAACCTGCCCGCATCTATCCTGTCTATTCCCTTCATAATCTTATATGTTTCTATAAGATACCCCTCATCCTTCTAAATTCCAATGAGTACAGTCCCAGTTTACTCAACCTCTCCTCGTAATCCAACCACTTCAGCTCTGGGATTAACCTAGTGAATCTCCTCTGCACACCGTCCAGTGCCAGTACGTCCTTTCTCAAGTAAGGAGACCAAAACTGAACACAATACTCCAGGTGTGGCCTCACTAACACCTTATACAATTGCAGCAGAACCTCCCTAGTCTTAAACTCCATCCCTCTAGCAATGAAGGACAAAATTCCATTTGCCTTCTTAATCACCTGTTGCACCTGTAAACCAACTTTTTGCGACTCATGCACTAGTACACCCAGGTCTCTCTGTACAGCAGCATGTTTTAATATTTTATCATTTAAATAATAATCCCTTTTGCTGTTATTCCTACCAAAATGGATAACCTCACATTTGTCAACATTGTATTCCATCTGCCAGACCCTAGCCCATTCACTTAGCTTATCCAAATCCCTCTGCAGACTTCCAGTATCCTCTGCACTTTTTGCTTTACCACTTATCTTAGTGTCGTCTGCAAACTTGGACACATTGCCCTTGGTCCCCAACTCCAAATCATCTATGTAAATTGTGAACAGTTGTGGGCCCAACACTGATCCCTGAGGGACACCACTAGCTACTGATTGCCAACCAGAGAAACACCCATTAATCCCCAGTTCTATAATATTTGAGACGATCTGGCAGTCGTTGATGACGTCCTCCTGAAGCTGGACCGCATCGTGATCCCACACAGCATGCATCACCTGGTTTTAGCGCAGCTGCACGAGGGCCATCTCGGCGTAGAGAAGTGCCGACGGAGGGCCCGAGAGACTGTCTACTGGCCTGGCATAAATGAGGACATTGCCAACACTGTGCTCAATTGCCCCACCTGTCAGCGGTTCCAGCCGGCCCAACCACGGGAGACCCTTCAGCCCCATGAGTTGGTCACGTCCCCTTGGTCTAAGGTAGGCGTGGACCTGTTCCATGCGCTCGGCAGGGACTATGTTCTCACAGTTGATTATTTTTCCAGCTATCCCGAGGTTGTACGCCTGCAGGACATCACGTCATCGGTTATTATCCATGCCTGCAAAGAGACCTTTGCTCATCACGGCACCCACTCACTGTGATGTCGGACAATGCCCCCTGCTTCGCAAGGCAGGAATGGTCTAACTTCGCCAGCAGGTACAACTTTGTACACGTGACGTCCAGTCCCCTGCACCCCCAGTCAAATGGCAAAGCAGAAAAGGGCGTCCACATCGTAAAGAGGCTCCTCTGCAAGGCTGCTGATGCAGGATCCGACTTCTGCCTCACCTTGCTGGCCTATCGCTCGGCTCCACTGTCCACGGGCCTGTCACCAGCCCAGCTACGGATGGGTCGCACCCTCAGGACCACTGTACCGTCCATTCACGTCCCAGACCTCGACCATGCTCCAGTCCTTCAGCGGATGCAACAGTCTCGCGCGCAGCACAAGGCGGCGCATGACGCTCGAGCGACTGATCTTCCTGCTCTGGCGCCAGGTGACAACGTCCGAATCCATCTTCCGGAGGGTGGCTGGTCTGCGACTGCTGTGGTTCTTCGGCTGGTGGTTCCCCGCTCATTCCTGGTTCGTCTGCCTGATGGCTCCATTTGCCGCCGCAATCGGCGTGCCCTTCGTCTGGTTCCACGCTCGCTACGCGATCCTCCACCGGTGTCACGCCCTCCTGTTGTCCCTGACCTGGACTTTGTAGACCTTCCGGATACTCTGCATCCTCCTCACTTGGCCGTGGCCCTACCCGATCCTCAGCCGGTGGCTCCTGACCCACCCTTGAGGCGGTCAACCCAAGTTCGTCGCCCACCTCAGAGAATTGATGTATGAGCCTTACAATGTTGGACTCAATGCTTTGTTCTTTCATCCTATTTCAGCATTTCACTAGTTTGTTTATAGCATTCGTTATTAGTTTTGTTGTTGGTGTAACACCTTGTTTTTCTTTTCTCTGCACCAGGCATCTTCCCGTGTATATAGACGAGCCTCATGTACATAGATATGTAAATACTGCACACACATGATCAGATACACTCATTACACGTTATTTATTCTCACATAGGCACATGGGGCGCAATTCTCCGACCCCCCACCGGGTTGTGGATTGAACCACCTTTGGGACGGCGGGACACGGCGGCGCGGGCGGGCTCCGGAGTCCTGGGGGGGGGGGCGATCTGGCCCCGGGGGGTGCCCCCATGGTTGCCTGGCCCACGATCGGGGCCCACCGATCCGCGGGCGGGCCTGTGCCGTGGGGGCACTCTTTTCCTTCCGCCTTCGCCATGGTCTCCACTATGGCGGAGGCGGAAGAGACCCCCTCCACTGCGCATGCGCGGGGATGCCGTGAGCGGCCGCTGACCCTCCCGCGGATGCGCCGCCTGGCAAAGTCATTTCTGCGCCGGCTGGCGGTGCACCAACGGCCTTTCCCACCAGCTGGCGGGGCGTAAATCAGTCCGGCGCGGGCCTAGCCCCTCAAGGTGAGGGCTCGGCCCCTCAAGATGTGGAGAATTCGGCACCTTTCGGGCGGCGCGATGCCGGACTGATTCGTGCCGTTTTTGGCGCTGGTCGGCGGACATCGCGCCGATTCCGGAGAATCCCGCCCATGGGGCGAAATTCTCCCCCAACGGCGCGATGTCCGCCGACTGGCGCCAAAAACGGCGCCAATCAGACGGGCATCGCGCCGGCCCAAAGGTACAGAATGCTCCGCATCTTTGGGGGCCGAGTCCCAACATTGAGGGGCTAGGACGGCGCCGGAGGGATTTCCGCCCCGCCAGCTGGCGGAAATGGCGTTTGTTGCCCCGCCAGCTGGCGGAAATGGCGTTTGTTGCCCCGCCAGCTGGCGCGGAAATGCGGCGCATGCGCGGGAGCGTCAGCGACCGCCGACAGTTTCCCGCGCATGCGCAGTGGGGAGAGTCTCTTCCACCTCCGCCATGGCGGAGGGGGAAGGGAAAGAGTGCCCCCACGGCCCAGGCCCGCCCGCGGATCGGTGGGCCCCGATCGCGGGCCAGGCCACCGTGGGGGCACCCCCCGGGGTCAGATCGCCCCACGCCCCCCCCCAGGACCCCGGAGCCCGCCCACGCCGCCTGGTCCCGCCGGTAAATACCATCTTTGATTTACGCCGGCGGGACAGTCAATTTCTGGGCGGGACTTCGGCCCATCCGGGCCGGAGAATTGAGCGGGGGGTCCCGCCAACCGGCGCGGCCCGATTCCCGCCCCCGCCGAATATCCGGTACCGGAGACTTCGGCGGGGGCGGGGGCGGGATTCACGGCGGCCAACGGCCATTCTCCGACCCGGCGGGGGGTCGGAGAATGACGCCCATGTTCTTTGTAAAAAAGGGGGATGTCGTAATATACATCAGTACATTATGGTGCAATCACACACACACTGATGGACATGCAGTAGGACCAACCAGCATACATAACACCGCAGCCAATCACCAGTGAGAGCACAAGCACTATAAAGACAGGGGACAGGAGAGTTCCCGCTCATTCTAGCAGCAGCCAGCTCAGAGCACAGAGCTCACAGCCTGCATCGCAGACATTCACCATGTGCTGAGTGCCTCACCATAGCTAGTGATAGGAAAGGGTCCACAGTTAAGCTGGAATTGCTTATACCCACGTTTACAGTATGTTAGCATAGTTGAACAGTTAATAAAATAGCGTTACACCACTTCCAGCATTGTTGGCTTGTTTGTGAACCAGAACACCCAACACGACACTGATAACTGTTGGAAAAGTTCCTTTCAGCCATTTTAACACATTCTGGTATCCTGGCATGACTTATTGACATATCAATGGCTTTTTAAATTTTGCATCCTTCCATTAGGTGCCGTCACAATCTGAGCTTGCTCCATACTTGGTACACCATGCTCAATATCAAAATAACGAGAATAGAATATCAGAACTTTAGAGAATCATGATAGATCCAAAGCAAAATGTTCAGATGTGTGATATAAACACAGAAACTACAACAGATACACCTAAATATTCTGCATCAATTATCTGATCTGATATCATTCAGTACAATCACAATAATTCACAATAAATACATGCGTCATTGTGCAAGTTTCATCTTGAAGTATTGTAAATTAACGAATTGTTGTAGGTTTGTCAGACAAGGGGCGGGGAGAGGGGGGCGGTTAGAATGAATAACTATTGAAGGTATATTTTGCAAAGTCCTACACTATCAATGGGACCTCAACACATCAAGTACATATCAGAACTTTGCAGGTGTACTCATGAGTACACCCATGATTATCTGACATGAACTGGTTGCATGAGAGTTCTTGCAACCAGTTCATGTACCTTATATGTACCGTATACTCAAAAAGCCAGGAAACAGCAATTGCAGTGAAATGTCATTTATTATTTCATTAGTGATTGCAATTTTCATGAAGCATTTTGTAACATTACTTATTTTGTTACATATTTTGTTATTAATTCATGAAACCTAACATTAGAGTATGAACATTTGGTTATATGGTAATGGCTCTCTCTCCAGTTTTTGCAAACTGGTAAATGTCATGCCATTCATTTGTCAAGCTGACTGACTAAAGCAATCTAAGCAAAGATTATAGTCTCCACTGAGCGCATCTCTAATTAATAATGCCCTTGCATGAATATAACTATCAACCCTTGGCAATTTGGCTTCTGGCCAAGACACTTCCAAGTTAAACTGATGTCTTGAATAACTGAAAAAAATATGGTAGTTCTTGACACCGAGACTGAAAGTAATACAATAAAACATGGCAGTCGATTAGGTAATATTTTAGAAGCTGAACATTTTTCTGCTTCCTTAAATGTTAAGATGGATGATTTCCTATTAGCTATTAGACTAAATATAAACTAATATGAGGCTCCCCTGTTGTGGGACCTTCTGTGACACACAGAATCATAGAATTTACAGTGCAGAAGGAAACCATTCAGCCCATTGAGTCTGCACCGACCCTTGGAGAGAGCACCCTGCCCAAACCTACACCTCCACCCTATCCCCGCAACCCTACCTAACCTTTTTTGGACACTAAGGGGCAATTTAGCACGGCCAAGCCACTGAAACTACACATCTTTGGACTGTGGGAGGAAACTGGAGCACCTGGAGGAAACCCACGCAGACACAGGGAGAACGTGCAGACTCCACAGAGACAGTGACCCAAGCCAGGAATCGAACCTGGTGTACCTAAGATTCCACACATTCCATGGTGGGTTGGTGGACTGCAAAGCCATTCAGCACAGTACAACCATGTGAATAGAGGGGTTCACCATCTAATCTGAGATCTACAGTGTCTGAAATGGCTTTCAATGCTTGTACCTAAGCGTGGTTGATGCTCAATAAGCAACCTCACTTAAAAGTAGGACTGGGAAGATATAATATCCAAGCTTGATAGAAAAGGACTGAACTATCTTTACCCTCTGGTCAGCATCCTCTTTCTCCTCATGTTCCAGTTTCCCCAACTCAATTAGGCAGCTGTGCAAGTAGTTCAAGTTGTGTTGTTACTTACATCTTAAATAATGAATGCTTGAAAAAATAAATTACGATATAGATTAATAAACTATGACACAGAATCAGAAAATGCTGGACCATCTCAGGAATTTTGACAGCATCAGTGGAAAGAGAACAGAGCTAACGATTTTAATCTGGATGGCATTTTGTCAAAGCTTTCATAGAATCATCGAATCCATGCAGTGCAGAAGGAGACCATTCAGCCCTTCGGGCTTTGCACTGACTCTTTGAAAGACCCAAGGCTGGAATTGAACCCGGATTCCTGACGCTGTGAGGTAGCAGTGCATACCACTGTGCTCTTGTGCAGCCGCTGATTTATTTTCTCAAATAAACTACGATTATGTGTGTAATATATATGATGGGTAAAAGTAAAAATAACAAGCATAGCTTAGGATACAGCATGCTGGCACAGTGGTTAGCACTGCTGCCTCACAGCACCAGGGTCCTGGGTTCAATTCCGGCCTCGGGTACCAGCCTGTGCGGAGTCTGCACTTTCTCCCCCTGTCTGCGGGGGTTTCCTCCCACAGTCCAAAGATGTGCAGGTTAAGTGGATTGGCCATGATAAATTTCCCCTTGGTGTCCAAAGATGTGCAGGTTAGCTGAGGTTATGGGGATAGGGCGGGGGAGTGGGCCTAGTTAAGGTGCTCTTTCGGAGGGTTGGTGCAAACACAATGGGCCAAATGGCCTCCTTCTGCATTGTAAGGACCTTGTGATAGAGGGACTTCTACTTTTATGTTATCAGGAGCATGCTGGAGCAAAAAACTGATGAGATATTTTCTTAATGATAGAATTGTCAGATAGCCTCTCCCTGCTAACTTTATCTTTTTTATTATTAAACTACAATGAAACAAGAAATGCTTCATTGTCAACCTGTAAAAACAGCAAATGGCAGCATGCATTGAGGAATCAATTTTGCTTTGTTTAAATTTACCTTAAAGTTAAGGTTACTTTTCCTTCAACGCAACATTTTATCAGCCCTTCTCCTGCTGTATGTCATCCAGTACTTGCCATCACCCTACTCTAATTTCTTCAGGGTGAATAACTCTGAGCTGATACCTGCAAGGTGAGTGATAGCACATGTTGTGAAGCATTGACAGTGCCAGATGCAATATTGCCTCGCCAGTTTTCAGCCATATCTACAGTAGAAAAAGTGAGAATGAATTGCTGGGCTGTATGGTTTGTCAGTTCCAGTAGAAGAAGTGACAGGTCATGAAGACTGGGCTTGAATAAAAACAAAGTTAACACAAACCTAAAGCTGGTATGACCCCCTATTTTCCCATCTCTGTTGACCTTCATGTAGTGTATGTGTGGTGGGGAGCAGGTGGGGTAGATCTGGAAATTATATGATAGAGTAAACAGGTGGCAGTGTGTCGACAGCCTAATTTACATCTCTCAATTTCCATTTGTGTTGATTTCAGTGGACAATTCATTGTCACCCATTTTACATGATTGCGGAATGTAAAGTTCTCACCCAGTGAATGGTAAGGTAGACCAGAGTTAGGAGCAGATTGTTACCAGATATGAGCTGTAGGGAGGCCAGTTGATTCATTGTTTTCTATTCTCTTTGTGCTCTGAAACGGTGAAGTGAAGAACATGACCTCTTCCCAGCGGTCAAAGGCCAGTGGTATGTGAGCCTTTTTTTTTCACTTGGGAGTTGTTCCTTTGATTTTTCCTTTGTCATCTTGTAAGCAGAAAAGCCACAGGGTGAAGGAGCATTTCCACAGTGACACTGGTGGATCACCAAACTAGTTGTCTGCCAGATACACTCAGGTCTCCATCCTTAGAGTTGAGAATGCAACAACACGGACCACAACAGTGGGAATAAGCAGGATTGGAGACACTAAAGGCTTTGCTCAGACTGAGGGGGAGAGGAGAAGGGGTAGTTGAACATATTGATGATTAAAACTCAACTGTTACCATTACTCTCCCATGGTTGTTATAGTTACCATTATACTAAATTTCTGTGTGACAAGATCTTGTCAGTTTCCATCAATGGACAGTTTGATTTTAACCAATTTGCAGTGCACCATGCCATTAAGTATACAACAGAGTTGATTTTCATACAGATGTGCCCAGGTTTCCTTCTCAGCAATAAAAAAAGGCAAAAAAAAACCTTGCCCTCAAAATTCTTCTCCATTTATGTGCCTCTGAAAAGGCTTAGGTATGTGCCTCTGAACCGTACATTAACATTCGCCAAGAGAAAAGGAGATTTTTCCATGAACGTTCAAATTGGGTATGACAATCAAATGAGAATGATGCATCTGAATACTAGGCGGATGGAATACAATGTGGAAAAGTGTGAGGTTATGCATTTTGGTAGGAAGACTGGAGGCATAGACTATTTTCTAAATGGGAAAAGGCTTCGGTAATCAGAAGCACAAAGGGACTTGGGAGTCCTAGTTCAAGATTCTCTTAAGGTTGACATGCAGGTTCAGTTGGCTGTTAGGAAGGCAAATGCAATGTTAGCATTTGTGGTAGTATGTATTAGGGGTCATGTGGGACTGGAAGCCCTAATGTCATTGGCTGACAGATCCCGGGTCCTGGTTGACCGTTGACCTGTAGCTCCGCCCTGAAGGCGGAGTATAAGAAGCCGGAGTCCTCCCCCGCAGGCCAGTCTACTATCGAGCTGCGGGGGAACAGACACGCTTAATAAAGCCTCATCGACTTCACTCTATTCGTCTCACGGAGTCTTTGTGCGCTACAATTTATTAAGCGTGCCTAAAAAGGACTATGGAGCTCAGCATCATCCCGGAATGCCTGAGGATCAGCCCCCACGCAGTGAACGCGGCAGCAGCCTTCAAGCACTGGCAGACTTGTTTTGAGGCCTACCTCAGAACGGCCACCGGCCGGGTCACAGAAGACCAAAAACTACAGGTCCTGCACTCGAGGGTGAGCACGGAGATTTTCTCCCTCATCGAAGACGCGGAGGATTTCCAGACGGCGTTCGCAGCACTGAAAAGTCTCTATGTCCGCCCAGTTAACCAAATCTACGCTCGCTACCAGCTCGCGACGAGACGGCAAAGTCCCGGAGAATCAATGGACGAATTCTACGCCGCGCTGCTGATTTTGGGACGAGCCTGCAGCTGCCCTTCGTTGAACGCAAATGAACACACGGACATGTTAATGCGCGATGCTTTTGTGGCAGGTATGAATTCCTCCCAAATCCGCCAAAGACTTCTAGAAAAAGAGTCGCTAGGACTCTCAGAGTCACGGGCCCTAGCAGCCTCCCTAGACGTGGCCGCGCGTAATACCCGCACCTACGGCCACGGCCGCGCGGCAGCCCATTGGGCTCCGTACGTACCCGTCGCGACAAACCCACCCCCCCCCCCGGACACCCCACAGGCTTGCGTGGTCCAAACGCCAAGTCGCACCGGGGGCGCCCGCTGCTATTTCTGCGGCCAGGCGAAACACCCCCGGCAGTGCTGCCCGGCCCGCGCAGCAATCTGCAAGAGCTGCGGGAAAAAGGGCCATTTCGCGGTATTGTGCCGGTCCCGCGAGGTCGCCGCTGTCCCGGGAGACCAGGGAGCCCTGCAAGCCGCTTACGCTCCCCAACCCCCCCAGCGCCCCATGTACGACCCGCAGGCGCAGCAGCTCTGGGTCCCGACCACCGCGGTCCCGGGAGAACAGGGAGCCCTGCACGCCGCTTACGCTCCCCAACCCCCCCCCCCCCCCCCGTCCCCACGTATGACCCGCCGGCGCTACCAATTTGGGTCCCGACCACCGCTGTCCCCAGAGATGAGGGAGCCCCGCGCGGTCCTAACGCTCCCCAACCCCCCCAGCGCCCCATGTGCGACCCGCAGACGCCGCCATTTTGGGTCCCGGCCACCACGAGGGGAGGAAGGGCGCCGCCATCTTGGACCACCCCAGACCTGTACGACACGTGGGGGTGGTCATTTTGTCCACCCCCGCCGCCATCTTGTGACCCCCCAGCCATGTGCAATGTATGGGGGCAGCCATTTTGTTTATCCCCGACGCCATCTTGGACGGCAACAACGGACCCCAGTGTCGACGGCTCCACGGGGTTCGGGGAAGACGCTCCACTACTACAACCACGTCTCGCTTCAATTACGCTCGATCAAGCTCGGCCCCGGACACTCCAGACGACAACGACAACGGTGCTAATAAACGGGCACGAGACACCATGCCTAGTCGACTCCGGGAGCACGGAGATCTTTATCCACCCCGACACGGTAAGACGCTGTTCCTTGACCACCTATCCCAGCGCACAAAAGATTTCCCTAGCTGCAGGATCCCACTCCGTACAGATCCAAGGTTTCTGCATAGTTACCCTAACGGTGCAGGGGAGGGAGTTCAAAAACTACAAACTACACGTCCTTCCCCAACTCTGCGCCCCCACATTACTGGGATTAGATTTCCAGTGCAATCTACAGAGCCTTACGTTCAAATTCGGCGGCCCAATACCCCCACTCACTATCTGCGGCCTCGCAACCCTCAAGGTGCAACCCCCGTCCTTGTTTGCGAGCCTCACCCCGGATTGCAAACCCGTCGCCACTAGGAGCAGACGGTACAGCGCCCAGGACCGGACCTTCATTCGGTCCGAAGTCCAGCGGCTACTAAAGGAAGGCATAATCCAGGCCAGCAATAGTCCCTGGAGAGCACAGGTGGTAGTAGTGAAGACAGGGGAGAAACAAAGGATGGTCATAGATTATAGCCAGACCATCAACTAGACGCGTACCCTCTCCCCCGCATATCCGACATAGTCAATCGGATTGCCCAATATAAAGTCTTCTCCACCGTGGACCTCAAGTCCGCCTACCATCAGCTCCCCATCCGCCCAAGTGACCGCAAGTACACAGCCTTCGAGGCAGACGGGCGACTATACCACTTCCTAAGGGTCCCATTTGGCGTCACAAACGGGGTCTCGGTCTTCCAACGGGAGATGGACCGAATGGTTGATCAACATGGGTTGCGGGCCACGTTCCCGTATCTCGACAATGTAACCATCTGCGGCCACGACCAGCAGGACCACGACGCCAACCTCCAAAAATTCCTCCAGACCGCCAAAGCCTTGAACCTCACTTATAACGAGGACAAGTGCGTTTTTAGCACCAACCGGCTAGCCATTCTGGGCTACGTAGTGCGCAATGGGATAATAGGCCCCGACCCCGAACGTATGCGCGCCCTCATGGAATTTCCCCTCCCACACTGCTCAAAAGCCCTGAAACGCTGCCTGTGGTTTTTTTCATACTACGCCCAGTGGGTCCCCCAGTACGCAGACAAGGCCCGCCCCCTAATACAGACCACGACCTTCCCTCTGTCGACTGAGGCTTGCCAGGCCTTTAGCCGCATCAAAGCGGATATCGCAAAGGCCACGATGCACGCCATCGACGAGTCCCTCCCCTTCCAGGTCGAGAGCGACGCCTCCGACGTAGCTCTAGCGGCCACCCTTAGCCAAGCGGGCAGACCCGTGGCCTTTTTCTCCCGAACCCTCCACGCTTCAGAAATCCGCCACTCCTCAGTGGAAAAGGAAGCCCAAGCCATAGTGGAAGCTGTGCGACATTGGAGGCATTACCTGACCGGCAGGAGATTCACTCTCCTCACCGGCCAACGGTCGGTAGCTTTCATGTTCGATAATGCACTGCGGGGCAAAATCAAAAACGACAAGATCTTAAGGTGGAGGATCGAACTCTCCACCTTCAACTACGAGATCTTGTATCGTCCCGGAAAGCTGAACGAGCCGTCCGATGCCCTATCCCGCGGCACATGTGCCAACGCACAAATTAACCGCCTCCAAACCCTCCACGAGGACCTCTGCCACCCGGGGGTCACTCGGTTTTTCCACTTTATCAAGTCTCGCAACCTCCCATACTCTTTAGAGGAGGTCCATACAGTCACAAGGGACTGCCACATCTGCGCGGACTACAAACCGCATTTTTTCAGGCCGGAGGGTGCGCGCCTGATTAAGGCTTCCCGCCCCTTTGAACGCCTTAGTCTGGATTTTAAAGGGCCCCTCCCCTCCACCGACCGCAACACATACTTCCTTAATGTGGTGGACGAATACTCCCGCTTTCCATTCGCCATTCCCTGCTCTGACATGACCGCGGCCACAGTCATTAAAGCCCTGAACACCATCTTCACACTGTTCGGTTGCCCCGCATTCCTCCACAGCGACAGGGGGTCCTCTTTCATGAGTGACGAGCTGCGCCAGTTCCTGCTCAGCAAGGGCATAGCCTCAAGCAGGACGACCAGCTACAACCCCCGGGGGAACGGGCAAGTAGAGAGGGAGAACGGCACTGTCTGGAAGACCGTCCTACTGACCCTACGGTCCAGGGACCTCCCAGTTTCACGGTGGCAGGAGGTCCTCCCGGACGCTCTCCACTCCATCCGGTCGCTATTGTGTACGAGCACTAATCAAACGCCTCATGAGCGTCTCCTTGTCTTCCCTAGGAAGTCCTCCTGTGGAACGTCGCTGCCGACCTGGCTGGCGGCCCCAGGACCCATCTTGCTCCGAAAGCATGTGCGGGCACACAAGGCGGACCCGTTGGTCGAAAGGGTTCACCTCCTTCACGCGAACCCGCAGTACGCTTACGTGGAGTACCGCGACGGCCGACAGGACACGGTCTCCCTGCGAGATCTGGCGCCCGCCGTCAACACACACACTCCCCCGACACCATTCACCCAACCCACCCCTTCCTGCCACCGCCGCACCCCACGACCGCCCCTTCCCAGGAGGATCAGTCCTCCTCCCAGGCCCGACCAGGAATAAAGCCCAAGCTGAAACCGTAAGGCTCCCGGAGACGACAACACCGGAACAAGCACCACCATCACCACCGGGGCCGAGGCGATCGACACGGACGACCAGACCGCCCGACCGACTCGTGGCATCGATCTAAATCAATATATGGACTTTTCACAAGAACATTTTGCTTTTCTCCCGATACCTTCTGTAAATAGTTGAAACGGGACAAAATTGTACATACTGTATTGCCATATGAATGTTTTCCTCCCAGGACCAGCCCTGTAAACCCTTACTACCATGCGAAGCATCACCCCGCCGGGTTCATTTTGACAAGGGGTGAATGTGGTAGTATGTATTAGGGGTCATGTGGGACTGGAAGCCCTAATGTCATTGGCTGACAGATCCCGGGTCCTGGTTGGCCGTTGACCTCTAGCTCCGCCCTGAAGGCGGAGTATAAGAAGCCGGAGTCCTCCCCCGCAGGCCAGTCTCCTATCGAGCTGCGGGGGAACAGACACGCTTAATAAAGCCTCATCGACTTCACTCTATTCGTCTCACGGAGTCTTTGTGCGCTACAGCATTCACGTCGAGAGGGCTAGAATACAAGGCCAGGGATATACTTCTGAGGCTGCATAAGGCTCTGGTCAGACCCCATTTGGAGTATTGTGAGCAGCTTAAGGAAGGATGTGCTGGCCTTGTAAAGGGTCCAGAGGAGGTTCACACGAATGATCCTTGGAATGAACATCTTGTCATATAAGGAGCGGTTGAGGACCCTGGGTTTGTACTCGTTGGAGTTTAGAAGGATGAGGGGGGATCTTATTGAGATTTACAGGATACTGAGAGGCCTCAGTCGAGTGGACTGTGGGGAGGATGTTTCCACTAGTAGGAGAAACTAGAACCCAAGGCCACAGCCTCAGACTGAAGGGGCATCATTTAAAACTGTAATGACATGGCCAGGCCTTTGAGTATGGCCAATTAGAATATGAGTTCCCTGATTAGTGGCCCAATCAAGGAACCCCTTTCTCTGTATATAACAGAGAGTGTCAGCTCCTCTGCCCTCCCAGTGTAGACAGCAAGCTGTATGCACCTGGTTGTTTGGCTGCTGGTTTTGTAAATAGAAGGAATTCTGGTGAAGGGACTTCTGCTTACGTGAACCGATTACAAAAACTGAGATGAGAAGGAATTCCTTCAGCCAGAGGATGGTGAATCTATAGACCTCTTTGCTGCAGAAGGCTGTGGAGGCCAAATCACTGAGTGTCTTTAAGACAGAAACAGATAGGTTGTTGATTGATAAGGGGATATGGGGCTATTGGGAGAAGGTAGGAGAATGGGGATGAGAAACATATCAGCCATGATTGAATTGCGGAGCAGACTTGATGAGCCGTGTGGCCTAATTCTGCTCCTATGTCTTATAGTCTTATGGTATCTAGAAATTGACTGGACACATTCATCCTGAGCCAATCCTGTCTGCATGATCACTTAAGAAAAAATAGTAGTCGAATGGAAGCTCTTGAAAACAAAGAGACAGCCTCTTTTTAAAAAAAGCACTGCGGCTAGAAAAACACATGCTCCTCTGAGTTAATGGATTCCTGCAGAACTATATAAATAAACAATCCTAATCATCCTTCTGAATCTGCTTGGACCTGTCAATCAAAAAGCCAGTCAAAGGCAATAATCCGTGAAACAGAATGTAAACAATGCAATTCAAAGCTTTCAGGGTTTTACGCATACAAACAGGCTAGGAAAATTCAAAGGGCAGTTGAATTGACAGTGGAAAATACACTTCAAAGGTTTACACCACATTAAAGGGACTAATTTTACCTTCATCTCAGAGATCTTTCAATTTGGCATACTGGCAGACTGTTTAAAGTCTTTAGAGGTACTGATGGGAACACTTACACTTTATTATCACAGAACTGTATTTACTGACTGTTTAAAAAGTTTAAAGAGCTGCAGATGGGGAAAAATGCCAGACAACCCTTATCCCAGGAAAGAACCATGATTTGAACCCCTCCAGCCTTGCACAAGCCCCCTAGCCCCCATCTTCCATGAAGGATCCTTCTTGGTACCCTGGACATTTATAGGGAGGGTACTCATCCCCTTGCCACCTCTTGGACTGCAAACGGCCAGGTCCTTGTTTCTCACTACTTGCACCAATTCGCGCCAGTGGGGCTCCCAGCTGGCGAGGCTGGAGCGCCTCAGGGGGCCGGTGAATCAAGCATTCTGCCTGCAAAATGATATTCAAAAGATGTCTAATTAACTATTTGCATATTCCCGTTAGGTCTGGGTGTAAACCTCATCGGGGACATCGGCAAACTCGCTGAGGCCCGTGGGGTGGGCTAGGAGACTTGCGACGGATTTCACAACTGGTGTGAAACCTGGGGCGAAATTCTAACCCAAACGGCGGGATGCCCGCCGACTGGCGCCAAAGCCGGCGCAAATCAGACGGGCATCGCGCCGGCAAAAAGGTCCGGAAGTCTCCGCATCTTTGGCGGCCTAGCCCCAACATTGAGGGGCTAGGCCGACGCCGGAGGGATTTCCGCCCCGCCAGCTGGCGGAAATGGCGTTTGTTGCCCCGCCAGCTGGCGCGGAAATGCGGCGCATGCGCGGGAGCGTCAGCGGCCGCTGTCAGTTTCCCAGCGCATGCGCGGGAGCGTCAGCGGCCGCTGTCAGTTTCCCGCGCATGCGCAGTGGGGAGAGTCACTTCCGCCTCCGCCATGGTGGAGACCGTGGCGGAGGCGGAAGGGAAAGAGTGCCCCCACGGCACAGGCCTGCCCGCGGATCGGTGGGCCCCGATCGCGGGCCAGGCCACCGTGGGGGCACCTAGGACCCCGGAGCCCGCCCGCGCCGCCTGGTCCCGCCGGTAAATACCAGGTTTGATTTACGCCGGCGGGACAGGCAATTCCTGGGCGGGACTTCGGCCCATCCGGGCCGGAGAATCCAGCGGGGGGTCCCGCCAACCGGCGCGGCCGGATTCCCGCCCCCGCCCAATCTCCGGGAGCGGAGACTTCGGCGGGGGCGGGATTCACGGCGGCCAACGGCCATTCTCCGACCCGGCGGAGGGTCGGAGAATGACGCCCCTGTTTTTGCCTGTTGTCCGATTCAGCGGACCTTCAAGATTTCTGATGCTGGTGGGTGACCCCCGATAATCCCGGCTGGAATTACTGGAGTCTGATTTAAGTTTTCCTCAATCCAACAGCTATGAAATATAAGACATAGTTTGAAGAAATATTCGAGAAAATGGGGATTAAATCCAAAATTTGGGTTTCACAGGGCGCAGTATGAGGGATCTTGATGTTTGTGGTGCATATCAATGATTTAAACTTAAAGGTAGGGGCGCTATACTCAAAATGTTTGCAGCTGATTCAAAAATTGGCCGTATGGTCGATAGTGCGGAGGAGATCTGTAGACTGCACCACAATGGACACGATTTACCCACCTCGGTGGTGAAGAGCGGGGGTCCTGAAAGGGGGGAGTCCGAAAGGACGGCTGGGGAAGCCTCACTCTGATGTGCAGATTCCTGAGGTACCTCAGGATTTGGGATTCAACCCCTTTGCCTCAGAGACCTCGGGCGAGTTCCATTTAGCACTGGTCCACACAATCACCAGATGGAACAGTACTTGTGGGGGTCTCACAGAGGATAGGAGGCTCCCAGCTGCATGCCCTTTGGGCAGAGTGGTGCCTTGGCATTGTTGGTGCCACCTGGGTGTCAGGCTGGTACTGCCAAGCTGGCACTGCCAAGCTGCCCAGGATGCACTTCCAGCTGGAATGGGGGCCAAGCTGACATTTTTGCGCGCGCATGATCAGGCCGGGGTTGCCCAGTGTGGGTGTTGGGGGATGCAGTGGGGGGGAGGGGGGAATTGTTTTGGGGACCTCAGGGATGGGGACGCCATCAAAATGTGGCGTCCCAATCTATCGCTACAATGGGGAGTTCTGGTGAGTGGAACTCCCCAGTGTACAAAACAGGGTGATGTGCAGCCTCGGCAGCATGTTCCCCGATTAGTCAATGCGAGTCAAGTTGGATAAGGGGCCTGAACGGGGAATGCGCGGTCGCATTGAATAGCTATGTGTTTCTCAGCATGGCGAGCGGCGGGAAATACGCTCGCTCGGGGACTTTGTTCCCTAAGGATTGAGTTCTTTACCAGCAGGAATCTCCTTTGGCCAGCCACTGGAACAGAGGATCCCCATGCCAGCGATGACGCGCCGTTGAGAAACCCACGGCTGGGGAGGTGGAGAATTCACCAAGTGTGGTTGAATAGCGGAGTGGTTCTCACCCAGAAAAACGTCAAGAAACACCTCACCCACCCAAAATGATGCATAATTCTCTGCCTCGCGATGCCACCCCCGGGTGGAGAATCGGGCCAAAATCGAGATAAGCGCCCAAGCCAATTCGGGCGCCATGTTCCTGTCCATCCCTGGTGGCAAGAACAAGTTTTGCGCCGGCAGCAGCATGCAAAACCTGCATTTGCATTCAGTTAAATGCATTTTGTGCGGGCATACATAATTCTCTGCCCCTCTCAAGCAGAAGTCAAGCGGGCGGGATTTACTACAAGTATTTACAAACGTGGACTGGGTACCATGGCTCCTGAGGGTGAGAGAGAAGGTAAGCAAAGTTTGAAAAATTCTTAAATGTTGTTACGCTTGCTGGGGGTTGGCTGCCAGGACCGGGGTGATGGTGGTGGTGGAGGGGGTGGGGGTGGAGGGGGAGTAGCGGGGAGTGATTTGGTGACGGGCTGTGGATTTGGGGTCTTCCCCTTGGGATTGGGATGGCCTGGCTCAGGCTGCCATTGCTGCAGTATCTGTTTAAAACGCACTCATTTGGTACAAGTTACGGGCCCCTGGCTGCTCACTCTGCTGACTGCTCACTGTGTCCTGTAAATGTTCACAGAGCCTCTGGTCATTGGGGAGCCCACCCAGGCTGCCCCTCTGGAAGCCCTGAGACCCCAGTTGACCAATCAATGAGATGGGCATCGTTAAGCTCAATCAGTGGCACACCGGGTGCTGACACGGCAAGAGAAACAAGGAATAGCAGAGCTCACCCAAACAAAGGTCACATGCAGCGTGGGCTTTGGCACCAACAGCTGTCTCCAAGCCCTGTCTGTCCATCGCGCTCCTGCTCCCATCCATCCTGACCCCGGACAGGTTGTCACAACCTGAGTGTCACACCCAGGACCCACATCACACTGCAGCTAAGCTCCCAGCAGACGCACACTTCCCTGCCTACCTCCATCAGGTAAACAAGCCTCTAAGCATGGCGGCGATTGGTGGCACACAGTGACCCTCTTTACCACACAACCAGGTGCCACCCTGCTGGTGAGATAACACACACTCCACCCAATGAGGACACTCAGTGTAGACCCCACTGGAGGAATCAGGAACAGCTGAGCCTATCACTGACACGGGTTGTGGCAGCCACCGGTACCCCAGTTGGTGAGGATAGAGGCTCCCTGGTGAAACTCACTGGTGTGGACAGGGGTACAGTGTGGAAGTCAACATATCGGGAGGAATGGGAATGGTGAGTTTGGGTTGATATGTGGAGGGTGGAGCTGAAGTGCAACTCAGGGTCACCATGTGGACTATTGGATCTAGATGTGAAAGGAAATACTCAGAAATACTCAGCTTGGGTACAATCATATTGCTAATATATCTTCTCTTTCCCTCCGCCGCCCCCCCCCCCCCCCCCCCCCCCCCCCAACGTATTTCGGAGTACAACAAGAATGCTCACTATGTACCTGGCTGCAGCTGCCGTTGCGGATGCCCGGAGGTTGGATGCACAGGAGCTGTTGGGGGAGGACCCCCACAAATGGAAGCTGCCCCAGAAGAGCAAGGGCCAGCCAGTGAGGCTCGAGTGCCAGCCTTCCAAAAAGCTGAGGAGGTGGTGAGAATAAGCTGCCAGACCGTGTGTGCTGCCAAAGACTTTAGCTAACCAGGGAGACCATACGCCATCTGTGCCATATGATGGTGCACCTTGCACTGTGGGGGTTTGGAGGAGGACACCCGCGCTCTGTGACTGTCAAGGTGATGGTTGCCCTGAGCTTTTTTGCCTCTGGGTCTTTCGAGGGCCTGAACAGGGACCTGTCTTGGATCTCACAGACATCCGCTCCCATGCAGCAGACTATATGAACTTCAGTCTAGACCAGGCACACCAGGATGCCGGGCAACAGGATTTGCCACCATCGCTGGCATGCCACAAGTCTAGGGGTGATCGATGGTACACATGTCCCCCTACGAGCACTGGCTCATTAGGGGGTGCCCTTCATGATTTGGAAGGTTGTGCTGTTGGTATGTGACCACCAGCTGCACATCTTGCCTGTCTGCACCCGATATCCCAGCAGCATGCATGACACATACATCCTGGTGCACTCTGAGGATCCCGGCATCTTTGAGATGTTGAGGTGAGGGGTTGGCTGTTGGGTGACAAGGATTACCTGTCCGGAGCCCCAGACCGACGGGGAGAACCATTATAACAATGCCCTTGCAGCAACCAGGAGCGTAATTGAGCGGTGCTTCGGTGTCCTCAAGATGCGTTTCTGATGCCTGGATCGCTCTGCTGGGGCTCTGTAATATAGCCCACGAGGGTTTCTAACATCGTGCTGGCCTGCTGCATCCTGCACGAAATCGTGCAGCAGAGGGGGGGCATCCTGTAGGAGGAGGTAGGACACCAGGCCTCATCTGACAAGGAGGATGGCCAGGAAAAACTGAACATGGAGCTCGGCCTGGCACAACAGGCTACCCAATATGTGCTCCAGGGCCACCGCACATGGGACAACCTCATCACCTCCAAATTTGCAGACTCGGAGGCCTGGTCGCCATTAGCTCCACTGCCCTGACCCACTTCTCCATACACTCCCCACCCCCACCCCCTTCCAAGCGGTGTCCCCTTCCCCGTAACCGCTCACATCCTTCCCTGTTCCTCCTCCCTTCACGCTATCCCACCACCCCAACTCCCCAGCCCCCTCCGAGGATCCAACCAACATCATTCCAGGGTGTGCATCCTGGGCACGCAGTATCAGTGGGCCTGGTCCACAGGATGGAGAATGATGACGACGCGCTGTGAGATGAGCTCCGGTGCTCCTCGTCGTTTGACAAAATATGACTCCAGCGTGCAGGATCACATTCCACTCTCCATCCAGGTGACCCATGCATGAATGTTATGCTTCCCTGTTGGCTGGTTCGAAGGCAAAGCAGGAGGCTGTAAAATCCAGTGGCCGGTCTTCCTGCTGCCAACCCACCTGCCTCAAATTACCTAAATTTTATATGGGGTTGGTGGGGTAGTAAGAGCCACATGATGTGGCTGCCAGCATTTTACCGATGGCAGCATGACGCCCAGGCCATGCAGGAAGCTCAAAATCTTTTGCTGATGATCGGCATTGGTGGCGGGGAGGGGGGAGGTATGTTTGTGGGACTCTGGGGCCCATACCAATGATCACCTCCTCCTTCAAATCTTTTTGTCTCTTCAACCTGACCCCTCAACCCTCTCCCCATGACCGAGACTCCGGACCCCAGACTTACCCAAGCTCCTCAGCATGGTGGAACCATCTATAATCCCAGGAATACTCCATCTGGAGTTGGTGAATTTGGAGGTAGTGGACAATAATTAGATTAGCCGGAAGCTTTCTGAGGCAGGACTTTCTCCCACGTTGGGGCGGGGGCAAGTCTCGCCTTCAAGGACTTAACAGAGCTCCCAGCATTCATTTGGGATCATGGGCGGATTCAACAAACTGAATTTGTAGCTGGCGGTGTGGGGTTGGGACAAAGATGGGAACCATGGAGTCATATAATATCATTAAAATCTGAATTATATTATAGAATACCCAATTATATTTTTCCAGTTAAGGGTCAATTTAGTGTGGCCAATGCACCTGACCTGCACATCTTTTGGGTTGTGGGGTGAAACCCATGCAAACACAGGGAGAATGTCCAAACTCCACACGGACAGTGACCAAGATCGGGATCGAACCTGGGACCTCGGCTCCGTGAGGCAGACATTGCTAACCACTGCGCCACCGTGATACCCGAAATCTGAAGTAACAGAGCTGGTTCCTGTTTCCCGCCCTCTATTACCTCTCTCAATAAATCAACTGAATTGGTTAAGGGCAATTTCCCCTTAATAAATCCATGCTGGATTTCCTTAATCCACATTCGCCCAAGTGAAATGAAATTACATTTCTCAAATGTGTGAGTTTAAGGACTTTTAAGCAAACAAGGAGTTACTATTATTCTCTGTTAAAATGTTGTTTTAATAATAATTATGCGTATCAAAAACCAAAACATTGTTTAATTCTTTGAATAAGTTTAAACTGATGAGGTTTCACAAAGTAGTCCAAAACTTTGATATTAGCAACATTACATATATTTTCAGTCATGAAACTACTGAAGAAACCACAAAACAATTTCAATTTTAATAACTTTGAAAATTGATTGTTTTTAATTACAAACTTCATTAGAGGTATGTACCACATTGTGCTTTCACCTTGTTTGCTTAATTTTTGCTTTTATTGTGAGGATATTGGGCACATAATGAATAGTAATGTATGCATTTGCCAATTAGCTTAGCTATAACACAGCCTCTGGCTAATTTTTAAGAATGCATAACTAGAATGAGAAAGATTTCATGAATTTAGTTTTCTCATTTGTTTTGCCTGATTGAGAATGAACCTACCTGGAATTGATACTCTATGTCAAGATTTGTTTCATAATATTCCTGTGAAGTGCCTTGGAACATTTTAGTACACTAAATGTCCTATCTAAATGCATGTTGTTGTTATTGCTATTATAATGATCTGACATCAAAGTAAAAATCTGCTCAGATTGGATGTATCACTTCAGTTTATTTCACATGCTTTTCGGGGTTGGTCTGTTCGTCTGTATGTTGCTTTGAATCTTGTTTAAATAACAGAGCATTTACCATAGCTTCCAATATTAATGTACACAGCAGCCAGTTTAAGAATTAAGAGATGCATAACAGATTACAAATTTCCAGAACTCACTGGTTGATTTATTCTGCCCCTCCATTTGCTTTGTACAGATAGCATCGTGCCCTTTGCCTCTTTATTATTTTTAAGATCTTGCTGGATTTACACGTTAATTACCCATTAAACTCACTACAGAAAATTAAGTCCAGCATTAACAACACAAAGTACATCTTTACAGTATAATAATTGTTAATACAATTCCAATAAACTTCTCTGATCTAGTAATTGAACAATTTAAACCAGGGAGTCTCATTCTTTTAGGTGGTAAATTGTTCTTCGTGATTTTCAAATTGCTACATTTTAATTTGCCACCCCCTTTTTTCTGACTATTCCCTTCTCTCTTTTCCTATTTATTTATCTTTCAGGGCCAGATTTGACTAATTCGCCCACTCAAATTTACTTTCTTTTCAGTCATTCCTATTTCTTTCAAAATCCTTAAATATCATTGGTTGAGAAACACTGTTGGTCCCACTGTTGCTTGAGGTCCCAGATGCCCTGTTGCCCTGTTGTCCTGGCCACAATGTTATCAGCTCACATTTCCAGGAAATTGTTTGGAGCTGAAGAGTGCAGGAAGATGTCTGATTAGCAAGGCATCAGACAAAATGCTCTGCTCCAGCAGAAACTGGCCTAATATGCTAAAATTCTATCATGTAATGTACACCTTCTGTGAGTGTCCCAATTAATACTTGTGACAATTTTTTTGAAAATGTTCTCATTTACAGTGTTGTCTCAGTATTGCACAGAAGTGTCAGTTTAGATAATATGCTCAAGTCTCTGGAGTGGTACTTGAACCCACAACCTTTTGACCCAGGTGTGACAATATCGCACCACAGAACATCTACCACTGCTTTAAGAAACTGGTCAAGTATAGCAGTGAATTGTGTCAGAATACTAGAATCATAGTTTCCACTTGACCTTGCTGTAAGTTTTTCTGCCCGTATTGCATATTTCAAAGATTCACTGAAAATATTATGAGGGTTTTCTCCCAGTTGAAAGGATTCTTCACTTATCAAGGATCACCAAGCAATTTGGTGTGCTCATACATAGTATATCCAACATACTGTACTTCCTTTACAACAGAAATAGATATCTCAGTATCCATATAAATTGCTTTAGTAATCAAAACAGATTGTAAAACCATTGATCATGTATTTCTGCTAATGATATCTTTTGGATATTTTGTCTTGAATCTAGCCAATCCCAGGGGCGTCGCACCAGAGATACAGAAAAGTGCAGGAAAGATTTGGCATTCCAACTGACAAGTAACTACTTATTTCCTTTTTTAAGTTGAGGGACCAAAATAAAGAGCCAAGATCTAGAGTAATGGACATGACCAGCTTGAACACAATTGAATAAAGAGTAAAATAGTGAGTATGTGAAGCCAAACAAATGTTGAAAAGACTGCAGTTTGTAAGAGGAAAGAAATATTGAAGGGCCTAAAAGTTTCACATTTTAAACTCATGAGAATGAATGCTCTTAAGCTCAAACATGTATAAGTGTTGATTTCAACACAAAGCTGTGGGAAATAGAGTAAAAGCACAGGATTGGAAATTTGGAGTTCAGAAAAGACAAGGCAGGAAGTTTGAAAATTAAATGTGACCATTGCAATGCTGTTACGACCTCCTTGCGGGTCAAGGACTATGCTCTATAAGATTCCCTGCCTTTACTACAGAGTATGACTCCCCTGGTAATTGGGGCTGGGGTCTCCCCTAAACATGGGGGAACCTCTCAGTATAAAAACCCGACCTTGGTGCAGATCGAGGAGGGTGGCCTTCGGGGAGGGAAGTTGTTGTTTTTGTAATTAGTGTGTATACCGTAATAAACCTTTCTTCATTCCGATCCTACCGTGTGATCCTGTGTCACTTCCATTGGATTCTACAGATGCAAAATAAAGAAAGACAAGGAAACATGAATGGAGAGAGATGCTGGAGTCTAATGGTAAGGTGGTGATCTCCAATTCGATAAACCTTTTCTTTACATTGTCTAGGAATGTGAGAGAGATGATAATGAGTGTCCCCAGAAAAAGGTGGAACCTTTTGTGTTTTAAAGAGAATGTTTTAAATATAAATTTATAAATTTGTTTTTTCCAATTAAGGGGTAATTTAGCATGGCCAATCCACCTACCCTGCACATCGTTGAGTTGTGGGGGCTGTAGCCATCTGGGATGGCCACTAACAATAAGAACCATGAACGGTCGCAAAGCATAATGGGAAATGTGGACAATGTAGGGTTCAGGCAGGCTCAGAGCCTGAATGTATATTTGTGAGCGAAGAATCCAGTCAGCATCGAAACCCCCAACCGATTAGCATTTTGATGGCCCATCTCCGTAAGACAAAAGACTGATACTTGAGTAACCGATACAATCCCAGACATTTCGGCACCACTCCCTGTACTCAGGAAGCATCAGCAACAGGGTCAATGACCGCTTAGGACACGCCCGGCCATCAAGGCACCCGCCCCTTTATTGGCTCAAATCAAATACAATGATCAAGAACTACCCAATTAATGGGGTCCAAACCGAAGGACCGCCCAAAAGAGCGCAAAACTCCCCATGGATAAAGAGAGAGACCGCCATGTGTTTAATCTCTCTTGGACCTGGCGCTCCGGCAACGTCCACCTCCAAGTGCAGCACCACCTGAAGCAAGTTCAAGTTCAACGCCCACTAACAGACGGATGAGCCCAGCTGAGCAGCAGTTACTTCTCCAGACCCGATAGATCCAGAATCGAACAACGGCCACTGTTTCTCTGACCTAAGCTGGGTGCCTGAAGTTAAGTACAGGTTGTCATAGTTGATAGGTGTAGTTTAACTAGTAGTGTTTATGTTGCATGATCAATTCTGTGTGTAGATAAAGTATCATTGACCTTGAACTAACTAACTGTTTTTTAGGCTTTTTGATCGATATCCGGTTGAACCTTGTGGTTTGATACCTGGCGACTCTGAGCAATATAATATCGAGATCTAAAGAAAGAAGGGCAACCTCAGTGATTGCCATATTTGTAGCAGGTAAAAAAGGCAACAGGGCGAAACCCACGCAAACATGGGTAGAATGTGCAAACTCCACATGGACAGTGACCCAGAGCCAGGATCGACCCCGGGTCCTCGGCGCAGAGACACAACAGTGCTAACCATGACACCACCATGCTGCTCTGTTTTAGAGAGAATTAGGTGCTGTTTGGAGAAAATTAAGTGATTGACATGACAGTTCTTTGGAGGCAACATTCACAATGAACATACATAAGAATTAAATTTGGAGGTGATCATGAGGCCAAGAATGTCAGTAGATGAATAAGGATGTTATCAAAAATGAGAAATGACAAACTGTTAGTTAGTCATCAAACTGTCACGGATAGAATTTACATATTCCTTTACTTCCATTAACAGTAAGTTTTGAAATGGAAGATGTGTATCTTATTCTTGGAGCATCTGTCCCAATTAAATAATCAGTAACAAGTTTTTGTGAGTTTAAAATAAAGAACGTTAATTGTTCTCACAATTTGACTCCAAATTAAACATAGAAACTCACTTGCTCTCTGTGGAAGGGAAATTAATATAAATGAAATACTGCCATAATATTCTAGTTTCGGCCTTATTATGAAAACATATTGTCCTCCGAAAGATAACAAAATGTGTAGTGGAATTGTTTTTAGCCAAGGGCAAGAACATACGTACTATGTATTTCAGATTACGTGCTTTTCAAGGTCTAGCCTATCAGCAGTAAACATGGGAGAGAAAACCCGTCACATGTGTGTTGTTCATGCCTGTGATTGCAGGAGCAGCTCCAAGCAGAACCTTGCATTAAAACTCAACTGGGTGACTGGATTTCCAAAACTGCCTCTGGGGGCTGAGTACTGTGGCTTCATGGGCTGCACCCGGCCTACGGGCCATACCTTGAACAAACCTGGTTCAAGGCGTTCAGGAAGCAATTCTCCTATCTGAACCTCAGTTTGGAACAGTGTCAGGTGTCTCTGCTTGACTATGGATATCCTACATTTGCATCCTTTTGAAGTCATGACTGTAAACTCAGAGTAGGGCGAGGATACTATTGCCAGTGATTGTCGAGGTGACCAGAGTCATGAACTTTTACATGTGATGCAAATCAATATGTAACATTGATTGGATACCAGTGCTGCCATTTGTAAACCAATGCTCCAGTTAATGTTGTTTCTTAGCCTCACACAGTAGCAGGGTAGACCCCCATCAACACGATTTAAAGGGATCAATAACTACTTTCAGGTTAGTTGCTGATTGATTTCTATTGGCTGCTGCTGCAATTGTGAAAACGCCTGGTGGCTTTCCGAGTTATTTAAAATTGCAGACTCCTTCCAGGCTGGAGCAAAGGATATTTGCAACATCGGGCAGTTTGCCATTCATTGTTGCTTAACGGGTGCAACTGAGGCTCTGTATTCCCATTGTTCCTGACCAGAAAAAATCAGGTGGAGTGAGCACCTGGTTTCACAAGCATTCCAGCTTTTCTCATGGTGCAAGATGCCATTGACTGCCACATGACACCTCTGAGACATCCGTAAGTGAAAGGAGCTTTACTTCCTCAATATACAGCTGGTTTGCAACAACAGGCAGTGTAACATGCAGATCAATGCCTGATTTCCTGGTAGCAGTCATGAAGCCTTTATTCTGTGCCAGTCTACTGTGCCATCTGCCTTTGAACCACTATGACAAGCCAGAGGGTGATGAGATTATCCTTTGACCGCATGGCACATGACCCGTGGGCACATCCCATATGGGCAACATGCATACAAAGAATGGCGTGATGGCCTACACAATTGGAGTGCTTAAACAATGCTCCTGCTGCCCTGGAGGAACCTTGTACTGTGTGGCATAGTGTGTGCCAATGTTCATGGTGGTTATTTATATGCTGCCAGAGGTTGTGCTGTCATGAGGAGACAATGCTTGCCATAGTAACGAATTGGCATGATGGAGGGAGGGGAGGAAAGGAAAGGTGGAGGTAATCAACACAACCTCTTTTTGAATGCTGTTTGTAATCGACCCGTCCGAATGTCACATCAATAAATGCAATCATAATTCCCATGGACATGATCATTAGTATCAGGAATGAATTTAGGAGAGTAAGCTTTGCTGATCTCCTGAAATAGAAAGAAATGCTATGAGCTATTTAATTAGAGCAGAAATAGGATGACTTGATGAAAAACTAGACAGTTGCGGTCATAGCTTTGGTGAGAGATCATACCATTCCAACTCGCTTACAGTATGGAGTTAGATCAAACAAAAGACTTCGGAGATCTCTGAAGTAACGACAGATAATTCATCAAAATATTCCAGGACGTAGCTTCAGATATTTGTTGCATAAAACTGAAATATGCATTCTGCAAACTACCAGATTAGTTTTCACAAGATTGCTATTTTGGCAGGTTATTTTTATTTTTATTGGCAAATGAACCGAATAGGAATGTATTTAGAGAGTTCACAGTTCCTGCCAATCGGGTATCACATTTCCAAGCATGGTAAAGTGGAATCAGAATAAAATCACATGACAGGGATCATTTTGGAAGATTAAGTCTTGAGCTGAAACATTAGTACTAGTTTTCTCTTTGGAATTGTGGGAGCATAGGGTCTAATAGATATATAAAGAATAAAGCTCAATCCTGTCCACAATGACTGAGCTGAATTATTGGACTTAAAGTTGTGAGGAATAATGGAACTAAAACAGATTTTTTTTTTGCTCTTTAACACCACAGTAGTTGTGTTCCCAGGATAAGAAAGGAGCAAAAGTGTGAAGTTATGAGACATATCTTCAGAAAGGGTTCACTCGGGGTAGAAGGCCAGAAATAAAATGACCTTTTCGAAAAGGCTTTGTTTGGAAGATTTAATAATGGCTTTAAATAACTCAAGAATTGAGACAACAATAGCTCAGGATATTTCAGCCTGATCCCAATGTCAGGTACGATGGACTTCTTTTGCAGAAACCAGCAGAACAGAAGACATGTTTGAATTAAGATGTGCCAAATCTGGAAGAAATACAAAAGTAATGCAGGGAGATTTCTATGTCAGCTACTTCCTTGGACAGAAGGACAGAAGAATGAATATAAAAGTTGGAACCAAGAAAAACAGCAAATAATTTTCAAAGCGAAAAACAGAAAATGCCGGACAATCTCAGCAGGTCTGACACCATCACCGTCGGGAGAGCAGAGCTGATGTTTTGAGTTTGGATGACTCTTTGTGAAAGCTAAAGAGAACTGGAAATAGGGTGAGATTTATACTGTTGTGGGGGATGTGGGGCGTGGAGCAATGGGGCTGGATATGGGGTCAGTGATAGGTGGAGATTGACAAAGATGTTGTTGTCAAAAAGACAAAGGGACTGTAAATGGTGGTGATAATGACTAAGAAGCTGATGATGACACATGAAGAGATCAGAATGTGATAATGGCAGAACAGAGGTAAGCATGTGTCAAAGGACAACTAGGAACAGGGGATAGATGGCCCTAGTTTAGGGGGGTATGGTGGAGACATGTGGACTGGGTGGACTACATCTCAGTGTTCTAAAAAAGATAGTTGAGGAGACTGGAGGCATTGATGGTGATCTTTCATGAATTACTGGGGATAGGAAGGGTCCCAGAGAACTGGAAAGTGGCTATTATCATACCACTGTTTAAGAAGGGAGGGAGGCAGAAGATGGGAAATTATAGGCCGGTTAGCCTGACTTCGGTCATTGGTAAGATTTTACAGTCCATTATTAAAGATTACATTGCAGAGTACTTGGAAGTGCATGATAAAATAGAACTGAGTCAGCATGGCTTTGGAGGGCCTGTCTGACAAATCTGTTACAGCTCTTTGAGGAAGTTAGACAAAGGAGAACCAGTGGACGTGATTTATTCAGATTTCCAGAAGGCCTTTGACAAAGACAGGAGACTGTTAAATAAGTTAGGAGCCCATGGTGTTAAGAGTAAGATCTTAGCATGGATAGAGGATTGAACTTTTCTAAATGGGGTAATGATTAGGAAATAACAAGTACAAAGGGACTTTGGAGTCCTTGTTCACGGTTCTCTTAAGGTTGACGTGCAGGTTCAGTTGGCAGTTTGGAAGGCAAATGCAATGTTAGCATTCATGTCGGGAGGGCTAGAATACAAGAGCAGGGATGTACTTCTGAGGCTGTGTAAGGATCTGGGCAGATCCCATTTAGAGTATTGTGAGCAGTTTTGGGCCCCGTAACTAAGGAAGGATTGACGAATGTGATATAAAATAGTTACTTTAGAGATACTAGTTAATGTAATGTAGAAATAAGCCACTTTGATTTTTGCAGTTAGGGACAAAGGAATTTGGGACCGCATGGAAAAAGCAGGAAGAGGTGTGTCTATAAGAGTGAGGATGCATTGATAGGGGCCAGAGAAAGGGATTGGAAGTGAGCCAATCAGAATGGATTAAACAGGTCAGGAGGGACCTAGGCTGACCTATGTCCGTCGAGTATGTGAAACTTGATACCATTTGAACTGATTTTGCAGAGATTCCTTTGTCTGTTAGTTCAGTCGTTTTCTGGAGTGTAAGAGGCAGGACGTCCTGTTACATTCTGTAGGATGATTAAGCTTGCAAGCTAAATAAATAACTTCTGTTTACGTGCGAATCCGTCTCAACTTTTATTGAGGCCAGACTGACAGAGAAAGAAAATAGGAGATCAACATTTGGTGCCGAAAACCGGGATTTCTCTGGGCGATCCTGTTCCAACTGCGAAATCAGAATTAGACTGATTATGAACAGGAGGACGGGAACAAAGGGCCCTCAATGTAGAAATGGAAAACGACCAGCATTGATTGTTCCCCTCTTCTTATCGTCTGATTAGTCTGGTCACTCGCGGTTGGCACAGAAAGACCGCCTCGACGAAATCACAGGTCAGTCTGGGGATTAGCACTTTAATTGATGGGATTTCATATTGTTGTTTCGGCTTGGGTTAGGGTTTTGGGCTGATGTGACTTTAAATAATAAAGGTTCAGTCTATTATTGGGGTTCAGAGGCTGATGTGACTTTAAATAATAAAGGTTCAGTCTATTATTGGGGTTCAGAGGCTGATGTGACTTTAAATAATAAAGGTTCAGTCTATTATTGGGGTTCAGAGGCTGATGTGACTTTAAATAATAAAGGTTCAGTCTATTATTGGGGTTCAGAGGCTGATGTGACTTTAAATAATAAAGGTTCAGTCTATTATCGGGGTTCAGAGGCTGATGTGACTTAAATAAATGGGGGTTCAGTCCAGTATAACTGTTTTTAAATCTGAAGATGGTTCAACTCTATGTGTGAGTGTTTTAAATATATAGTTGATTAAGCTAAAATTGTCTCCTTGGACTGTAAAGTTCCGAGGTCTAGTTGAGATTGTGAGGTTGAAGCAGAAGTCTCTCAAAGGGTTAACAGCAGCAGGCGGAGTTGAAAACAGACAGTGCTTCTCACTCAGGCCTTGAGATAACAGTCTGCAGTGTAATCGGATACCTTTCCTTTGAGTCAGTGAACACCAGCAAAGTTACGTTTTGAATTAATTAAAGGAAACCAGTGGGTTTCTCCACCTCTTTGATAAAAGTTATTATTTTCGAAAGCAATTGATTGAAATTGCCAGAATCTTAAATTTTACTTACTTGAAATAAGGTTTATCTCATTTTATCTGGAGATTAATAGAAACTTAAAGAAGATAATGGACACCATTTTAAAAAGTGTCAATCTGAAGATGATAATTGATTTTGCTAATACTTATGATAGTTGATTTTGCTAATAACAGTATGTATGTAACAGAAAAAAAAACTTGTTAAAAGAAAAAATTGTTAAGATAAAGAAATAATTAAGTTGTAAATGTTATACAAGTTTGTGTTAAGCAAATTGTAAATTTAGTTCTGAGTTGAGATCGGAGCTAAGCTTGCAAGTTGCAGTAATTCAATTTGAATTTTCAAACATTTTTAAGATTAAAAAAAAAAAGAGAGCAAATAGAGAAAAGAAGGACACAGATCTTGAATGCGTTGAATAGCACATTTCAGGGGCCCATGAATCTTTCTGTTATCTTAGACCTAAAACCTAGGAAGATTGGTGAGCCATAGGAATGTCTGGGGCGTTTTAATGAAATCTACCGGGGGCAGTCAGGCGATTTGCTGTATCAAAATGGTCAGAATTCCCCTCAATACTGTGCTATGTTAATGCATTGCCTACCACCTTCTGTGGTTACTGCTGTGAAATGTAATAACATGAATTGGACAGAGAACGACCCTTCCCAGATGGCAAGGGCAGTCAGATTTTACTGGAAGGAGGGTGTAGGCCAAGAAGGAGGCTCAGTTACAAAGGTTAAGACTGAGTATGTAATGAAAAAGGATGATCTGCGATCCCAACAAGCGGCAGAAATGGTAGTTTACCAGCAGGAGCTCCAATATAGTGACTTTGGGTGGGTGGATCAGCGAAGAGGAGGATGAGACAACAGTGCTATATTTCTATCACCCCCCAGTGGTGGACGTTAGACATTGAACAGCCACTATCACTGCATCACGTTACCCTGGCCTATGACAGAACTGGACGAAACAGGGAGTTGGAGGACAAATACTGGCCATTACTTGAGACCGAATGGCCAGTCAAGGTTACAGCCACAGTCACGGGAAAAGAAGGTACAGCCGATTTTGTTACAATATCACCACATTTATGGCCACAGTCAGCTTCGGTAAGCCCTCATATTACACGTCAGGTCCATGACCGGTACCATGCCAGGGATATGGGGCGAATGGTCAGCATCTTACCGCAGCTCGTCAGAATAGGTATGAGATATACCTTTTGAACAATCCACGTCTGACATTTAAATACTGTACCACTATCAATCCAGCCTGTTTTCTTAGTGGTCCCCCTGTCCATGAAGACGCACCTGGCCACGACTGTTTAGCCTTGATTCAGGAAACTACCACAATAAGGGGCGATTTGAGTGACATTTCGTCAGAACAACCTGACATGATTATGTGTGGTCAAATATCCCACCGGGGTTTAGTTAATGACCTACTGCAGGCCCTCCTTCTGCCAGCGCAGATTTCCGTTATTAAATGTGCTGCCCACACGAATGGTACAACCCCAGTTGACGTTGGTAATGAACGAGCAGATCGTGCAGCGCGCACAGCCGCACAAATTCAGCAAGTGATGGTGCCTAAAATGTTAAGTCAGACTAAACGATCTACTATGAATGTGTCTGCTTCTGACAAGCCAATGCCAACCATCCAAGACGTCATAAGGTTACAGGAGGACGCTCCTGAGAGTGGCAAACAAATGTGGAAACGGTTAGGTTGTACATATGATTCTGTTTCCTCTTTATGGACCACGCCTGCACATCAGACTTGTATGTCTGATGTGCTGGCTTTATGGGTCATCGAATGTGTACACTTTGCAACTCATTGTGGGGCTCGGGGGACTAGTGATTTGTTGCTGGACACTTGGTGGCACCCTAAAATGCAGGGGTTGGCCCAAAGTATCAGTAATCGGTGTTTGATTTGTCAGCAATATAACACCGGAAAAGGTATCCCTTGTGGGAAGGGGCAAACCCCGTTGCCCAGTGGTCCCTTTGAGACGCTCCAAATGGATTACATTGAGTTGGAAAGGTGTCAATGTTATAAATATGTTTTGGTCATTGTGGATGTGTTCAGCAGATGGGTTGAGGCGTATCCGACTATCTATAGTAAAGCTGCTACTGTGGTTAAAGTCTTGATGAGGGAAATCATTCCCCGGTACGGTATACCAGCTCAGTTAAGTTCTGATAATGGGCCTCATTTTATTGGACAAATTAACAAGGAGTTTTGCTCCCAGTTGGGCATACGCCAGCAGTTACACTGTGCTTACAGACCACAGGCAGCCGGGGTGGTTGAAAGACACAATCAGACCCTCAAAACTAAATTGGCTAAATTAAGAGCAGACACGGGACTGACATGGCTTAAGTTGCTCCCCGTTGCCCTCTTCCAGCTGCGGGTTACACCTGCGGGACCAGCCCGGCTCTCTCCCGCCGAGATTCTCTATGGCAGGCCTCTTAGAACTCCTTGGAGCCTGCAGGTTCCCAGACGGGTTCAGTTTCATCAGATGACTGAGGAAATGACCACCTATGTTCTGGCCCTTACGCAAGTGCTCAAGGAACTCCATGGCCAGGTCCGCGCGGCTCACCAGCCATTGCCCCCAGTACCTAGCTCACTTTCAGTCCAGCCCGGTAGTTATGTAATGGTCAAAAATTGGACTAGGAAGGGGTCGGAGCCGCGATGGGACGGGCCCTTCCAAGTTCTCCTTGCCACCCCCACAGCAGTTAAAGTGGAGGGGCGAAGTGCTTGGGTCCACCTACATCACTGTAAATTGAGCCCATCTCCACTACTGTAAAAGGTCGGATACTAACCTGCCTCCCTTCTCCAGTGCTATTTTACAGGTGTGGAGCATGATGGAGTGGCTACGCATCGTCTGTCTGATATTTGGCCTCACTTCGCTTGGCGTGTTATTGGCGATGGACATGGAAAAGGGGAATATTATGTATCTGTGTAGCCCCAACCAATCTACAAGGATACATCACCTATGCACAGGTGATGTTCTTCACTGCCCCCATATACGAGGACATGGTATCGACTCATGGAAGGTCATCAAAGTTAAGGAGAATGCGGGAGTCATGAAGCAGCTGCACCGGTCCCGGCGATGGGAAGGGAACATTATATGGACATTGCCTTGTTTTTGGAATACATGTAAATTTGATTTTGGATGTGTTAAAAGTGGTACAATAAAGGTAACATCAAGCTGTCAGAAGAGTGTAGGACGAGACCATGAGAAAGAGAAAGGGACTAGAGAGAGGACGGGGCGTGTGAGAAGGGAAGTACAGCTAGAACGTAGGTTACCGGGAGATACACTTAAGTTAATTAAAGGCCAAACTGAGGAAAACCCGGGTAGTATGAATCTCTTCTACCAGATTTACCACCGTCTGTATGGCCAGGGACGGGTTGTCTGCTACCCAAACCCCGCAGCGGTGTCTCGGTTATTTTCTGTTTCACCGCTTTGGGGCACTCCCCAAACGGTGGTTCATTGTCAGCGTTCCGAGCCATTGCCCGAGCAAGTCACTCTTCCTTACGATCCGGATTCAGCACCACCGGCTATTTGCCTTCCCCTCCCTCGGGTTAATTCCCATTCACAGTACGATAGGCTGCGACGGTGGAGGGCGTACATACCTAGCCACTTCACTCCCAATAGGGATTCCCGGTCGTACGAGAATTGCTTCAGCAGTGAAGGATATGGCTGTTTGCTGGTAGAGGTGGACACAAATATAACATGTCTGTTTCCCACCTGTACGGACAGGAGGTGCCATATCACCCAGGCGTCTGGCCAATGCGTTTGTTATAGCACCACTTGCGTTCCATTGAACGCTGGCCTCCAGCTCCTTTGTGGCTGGGCGAATGTCTCTCATATCACTGTCGGGAATAGGGCTTTCCGCATTGCTGGGCGGCCCGAATGGGCATTTCAAAATTGGATAAACTGGGCTACTGGGAGGTCCTTACGCAACCGATATACTGATTGTGATGCTAGTCTCCACACGGAACAAGGATACTACTTTTTATTTAATGGTACGGCGACCAACGTTTTGTCACCCCCATTTCCCCGCCGAATTGCTATAGGGACTCTAGTCCCTACCACAGTCCCCTGCCCTTCGGCGTGGAACCTGCATAATCAGTTAGCACGCCGGGCAGTCTCTGCTGAATTTTGCGAGAACTGGAAAAAACCTCAGGTTCTTGCACCCAACCGGGGCCACTCAGCCGGGTGGGGCATTCTGAGCGTATTGACACTGGGAGGTGTGGGGGGTTCCTTGGCTGTTAGTGATCGGAATTATTTTATTTGCGGCCTTACCCTTTTGGGAAATGAAACCTTGGGAGCCCTCGGGGCAATAACTAAGGAGTTGTCTCAGCTACGGTTGTTTGCAATGCAGAACCGGTATGCTCTTGACTATCTTCTGGCCCGTGAGGGTGGGGTATGCGCCATAGTACAGGGCAAGTGTATTATGGGGATTCAGGACTTGACTGCTAACATTACTAAATTTATGGATCGCATACGGGATCACTTGGACGGGATGCAGGATCCTGGCTCTTGGGGTAACTGGGGATTTGGAGGATGGAAGGACTGGTTGATAAATATGGCCATGTATCTAGTGGTAGCTATCGGCTGCATCTTTGTGGGCCTGGCCATCCTTAAATGTGTGATGGGTAGAATGCTGGGTGCACTGGATCAGATCACCGCCCCAATCACCGAGAAAAAAATTTAACTGTTAAAATCCATGAGGGTGAAGCAGATGAAGGGGGGCTAAGACAGGAATTGGAAATGCAGCGACGAATCTTTTTAGATGAGGAACCGTAGCTATAGATTGGATAGTTCGGTTATCATGGAATGATAAAAGGAGGGAATGACGAATGTGATATAAAATAGTTACTTTAGAGATACTAGTTAATGTAATGTAGAAATAAGCCACTTTGATTTTTGCAGTTAGGGACAAAGGAATTTGGGACCGCATGGAAAAAGCAGGAAGAGGTGTGTCTATAAGAGTGAGGATGCATTGATAGGGGCCAGAGAAAGGGATTGGAAGTGAGCCAATCAGAATGGATTAAACAGGTCAGGAGGGACCTAGGCTGACCTATGTCCGTCGAGTATGTGAAACTTGATACCATTTGAACTGATTTTGCAGAGATTCCTTTGTCTGTTAGTTCAGTCGTTTTCTGGAGTGTAAGAGGCAGGACGTCCTGTTACATTCTGTAGGATGATTAAGCTTGCAAGCTAAATAAATAACTTCTGTTTACGTGCGAATCCGTCTCAACTTTTATTGAGGCCAGACTGACAGAGAAAGAAAATAGGAGATCAACAGGATGTGCTGGCCTTGGAAAGGGTCCAGAGGAGGTTCACAAGAATGCTCCCTGGAATGAAGAGCTTGTCGTATGAGGAACGGTTGAGGGCTCTGGGTCTGTACTCGTCGGAATTTAGAAGGATGAGGGGGGATCTTATTGAAACTTCCAGGATACTGCTAGGCCTGGATAGAGTGGACGTGGAGAGAATGTTTCCACTTGTAGGAAAAACTAGAAGCAGAGGACACAATCTCAGACTAAAGGGACGATCCTTTAAAACAGAGATGAGGAGGAATTTCTTCAGCAAGAGGGTGGTGAATCTGTGGAACTCTTTGCCGCAGAACACTGTGGAGGCCAAATCACTGAGTGTCTTTAAGACAGAGGCAGATAGGTTCTTGATTAATAAGGGTTTATGGGGAGAACGCAGGAGAATGGGGATGAGAAAAAATTAGCCATGATTGAATGGCAGAGCAGCCTTGATGGACCAAGTGGCCCAATTCTGCTCCAATGTCATTTTGGTGTTTTGGAGACAATGTTGAGGGAAAAATGGATTAATAGAAGAAATGAAAATAAATTGACAGAAATAAAAATGGGGGCGAAGGTGGAGGAAAGAGTTCACACTCTGAAGTTGTTGAACTCAATGTTACGTCAGGACAGTTGTATCGTGCCTAATTGGAAGATGAGGTGCTGTTCCTCCAGTTTAAGTTGAGACTTCACTGGAACATTGTAACAGGCCAAGGATGTCCATGTGGACATGAGAGCAGGACAGTCAGTTAAAGTGGCAAGTGACTGGAAGGTCTGGGTCCTACTTGCAGACAGCTCGAAGGTGTTCCGCAAAGCTGTCACCCAGTCTGCGTTTAGTCTCTCCTTGTAGGGTCGAGCAGCGAATGCAACAGACCAGATTGGTGGAGGTGAATTTTCAATGACTTGGCTGACTTATAAGTAGCTTCATGAATTTGTGCTCCTTGCAAAGATTGTTGCACAGAGGGACGTATATCGGGAATTCAGGCACACTGCTCCAAACTTTCCTGCTCATTCATTTTAATGGACAAAAGGGTTGCAATAAGGAATGCTGAAGTATTTTCAATATGTGCACCACGAGGCAAAGTTGCCTGGCAAGACTGTGAATTGGTAAATAAGTGTTCCATGTAAAGCCAAAGCGAAGATTGCTTTATGGAGTCTAATTGGATTCAAGCACTCTGCAAGAAGTATAAAACAGTGGACAAAAGAGCCACCATGTAAATTACAAATACAGGCCGAGAAGAATAGATGAATTACCTGGACAATCTGATTAATTGGTATGTGGAAGTGAAGTAGAATCACTGTTGAAGGTGTACACAGAAATTGGGCGCTGGGTGTGGGTAGCTGTCTTCATGTGTCATATGCCATTGTCTCTCACAAAACACTGGAAATCATCACCTGTGAATGGGGTGCCATTGTCTGAAACAATTACTTGGGAAGGCCATGAATGGTGTAGAGGGGAAATTAATGTGAGGATAGAGTTGCCCGCTTAGAGCAATTAATATCTAGTTGCTATGAAAGAAAAGGCACTTGGTAAAGCATGATGGGATTGCTTTACTATATTTTAACACTGTTTTTGAACAAAACTTAGAAGGTCAGGTAATGTAACCAAAATACTGCTACCAAGCAGCTAAAACCTTATTATGCTGACAAGTTGTTTTTAGCCTCGGGCAAGAACTATGTACATTCCTAAGATTTATTTAATATAAACATGGCCAGCCATGTGCTGTTTTCTTCTAGAGCTGTTTATTTCAGACTGTAAAGACATGCTCTCTTCTGCCTCATCTCAGCGTGCGGTGGAATGGCTATTAGCCACGATATTGTGCTAATAAAATTCCTGAAACGAAATTCGAAGCCTCTGCCTATTATTATTTCCACGACAATTGGCAAACACTCAGTGCAAGGCATCTTCCATAGCTGTCAAGGCAGTGGTCCCATCTCTTGAACCGATAGTCAATTCGAGTTGGCATCTACCAGCACCAAAAACATCTTGCCCAGGAAGGACCTGACCATTCCCAGGGGTGAAGGGTGGTAGAACGTGGCAAAGTTTGCTGCATTTGGCAAGGGTGACACTTTGCTGACGCATTGGCATCAGTACTGGGGCAGGAGGGACCTGTACCGTTGGGACGGTCTTCACCTGAACCATTCTGGGACCAGTGTTCTAGCGAATAGGATAAATAGGTTGGTCACAAGGACTTTAAACTAGCAAGTTGGGGGGAAGGGAAGTGTAAAGCTATGGACAGTATAATGGTTAATGGAGATCAAGGCAGCAGGTTACGTGACAGGTTATTATGTAGAGATATGGGTTCAAAGACAAGGAAAATTAGGAGAAAGGGTAAGAGGAAAAATAAATTGCGAAAAGTTACTGATCAAGGTGTTAGGATTCATAACAAAGGCATAAAAAACAGCATAAGTGTACTTTACCTGAATGCTCGTAGTATATGAAATAAGGTAAATGAGTTGATGGCGCAAATCATCGTGAATGACTATGATTTAGTGGCCGGGTTAAAAGATGGTCACGACTGGGAGTTAAATATCTAAGGGTATCAGACTATACGAAAGGATAGAATGGACGGTAAGGGCGGTGGTGTAGCTTTGTTGTTTAAGGATGGCATCCGGGCAATAGTAAGGGATGATATTGGTGCTATGGAGGACAAGGTTGAATCAATTTGGGTGGAAATCAGGAATAGTAAGGCGAAAAGGTCACTGATAGGAGTAGTCTATAGGCCACCAAATAATAACAGGATGGTAGGGCAGGCAATAAGCAAAGAAATAACGGATGCATGTAGAAATGGTACAGCGGTTATCATGGGAGATTTTAATCTGCATATCGATTGGTTTAACCAGGTTGGTAAAGGCAGCCTTGAGGAGGAGTTTATAGAATGTGCCAGGGATAATTTCCTGGAACAGTATGTAATGGAACCTACAAGGGAACAAGCGGTCCTAGATCTGGTCCTGTGTAATGAGGCAGGATTGATTAATGATCTCATAGTTCAGGATCCTCTTGGAAGGAGCGACCACAATATGGTGGAATTTAAAATACAGTTGGAGGATGACAAGGTAAAATCAAACACTAGTGTTTTGTGCTTAAACAAAGGCGATAACAATGGGATGAGAGAAGAACTAGCTAAGGTAGACTGGGAGCAAAGACTTCATGGTGAAGCAGTTGAGGAACAGTGGAGAACCTTCCGAGCGATCTTTCACAGTGTTCAGGAAAGGTTCACACCGACAAAAAAGAAAGACGGTAGAAAGGGAAAAAATCGACCGTGGATATCTAAGGAGGTGAGGGAGAGTATCAAATTGAAGGAAAAAACATACAAAGTGGCAAAAATTAGTGGGAGACTAGAGGACTGGGAAGTCTTTAGGGGACAACAGAAAGCTACTAAAAAAGCCATAAAGAAGAGTAAGGTAGACTATGAAAGTAAACTGGCTCAGAACATTAAAGCAGATAGTAAAAGCTTCTACAAATATATAAGACAAAAAAGAGTGGCTAAGGTAAATATTGGTCCTTTGGAAGATGAGAAGGGAGATTTAAAAATAGGAGACGGGGAAATGGCTGAGGAGCTGAACAGGTTTTTTGGGTCAGTCTTCACAGTGGAGGACACAAATAACATGCCAGTGACTGATGGAAATAAAGATATGATAGCAGAGGACCTTGAGATGATTGTAATCACTAAGGAGGCAGTATTGGGCAAGCTAATGGGGCTAAAGGTAGACAAGTCTCCTGGCCCTGATGGGATGCATCCCAGAGTGTTAAAAGAGATGGCTAGGGAAATTGTAAACGCACTAGTGATAATTTATCAAAATTCACTAGGCTCTGGGGTGGTCCCAGAGGATTGGAAAGTAGCAAACGTGACACCACTGTTTAAAAAACGAGGTCGGCAGAAAGCGGGTAATTATAGGCCGGTAAGCTTAACTTCGGTTGTAGGGAAAATGCTGGAATCTATCATTAAGGAGGAAATAGCGGGGCACCTGGAGGGATATTGTCCCATTGGGCAGACGCAGCATGGGTTCACAAAGGGTAGGTCGTGTCTGACTAATTTGGTAGAATTTTTTGAGGACGTTACCAGTGCAGTAGATAACGGGGAGCCAATGGATGTGGTATATCTGGATTTCCAGAAAGCTTTTGACAAGGTGCCACACAAAAGGTTGCTGCATAAACTAAAGATGCATGGCATTGAGGGTAAAGTGGTAGCATGGGAAGAGGATTGGTTAACTAACAGAAAGCAGAGAGTGGGGATAAATGGGTGTTTCTCAGGTTGGCAACCTGTAACTAGTGGGATCCCTCAAGGATCAGTGTTGGGCCCGCAGTTGTTCACAATTTACATAGACGATTTGGAGTTGGGGACCAAGTGCAATGTGTCAAAGTTTGCAGACGACACTAAGATGAGTGGTAAAGTAAAAAGTGCAGAGGATACCAGAAGTCTGCAGAAGGATTTGGATAGGTTAGGTGAATGGGCTAGGGTCTGGCAGATGGAATTCAATGTTGCCAAGTGTGAGGTTATCCATTTTGGGAGGAATAACGGCAGAATGGATTATTATTTAAACGGTAAGATGTTAAAACATGCTACTGTGCAGAGGGACCTGGGTGTGCTGGTGCACGAGTCGCAAAAAGCTGGTGTGCAGGTGCAACAGGTGATTAAGAAGGCTCATCGAGTTTTGTCTTTCATTGCTAGAGGGATGGAGTTCAAGACTAGTGAGGTTATGCTGCAATTGTATAGGGTGTTGGTGAGGCCGCATCTGGAGTATTGTGTTCAGTTTTTGTCTCCTTACCTGAGAAAGGACATATTGGCACTGGAGGGAGTGCAGATGAGATTCACTAGGTTGATCCCAGAGTTGAGGGGATTAGATTATGACGAGAGGTTGAGTAGACTGGGACTGTACTCATTGGAGTTGAGAAGGATGCGGGGGGTTTATTGAAACATATAAAGTTATGAAGGGAATAGATAGGATAGATGCAGGCAGGTGGTTTCCACTGGTCGGGGAAAGCAGAACTAGGGGGCATAGCCTCAAAATAAGGGGAGGTAGATTTAGGATGGAGTGTAGGAGGAACTTCTTCACCCAAAGGGTTGTGAATCTCTGGAATTCCTTGCCCAGTGAAGCAGTTGAGGCTCCTTCTTTAAACGTTTTGAAGAAAAAGATAGATGCCTTTCTAAAGAATAAAGGGATTCGGGGATATGGTGTAGGTGCCGGAGGGTGGAGCTGAGTCCACAAAGATCAGCCATGATCTCATTGAATGGTGGAGCAGGCTCGAGGGGCCAGATGGCCTACTCCTGTTCCTAGTTCTTATGTTCTTATGTTGTTATGTTTGCACGAGTTCTTCAATGGCTTTGTCTATTTCTGGTTACCAAATACAATTGTGCACCAACATCTTCACCTTTGTCTGCCCTGGGTGGGCACTGTGTAACTCTTGAAGGCGGTGGGACGTCCACCTGTGATCCTCACAGAATCATGCCGTCTTTGCATGTTAACTCATCTTGATGAGTGAAGCATGCCTCAGCTGTTCAGACTTCCCGTAAGGCCAGCCAGACTGCATCATTCATTTGACCTTTGAAAGAATAGGGTCTCTTTGAGTCCAGCAGTAGATGTGCCCCTTGGACACTGGCAGACTGTCTAGGAATTTTAGGGCTTGGATTTTGGGGTACCGTTGGTGGTGCAGTACACTTGGGTAGGGGAAGGAGACGTAATACATCCTCATTAGCAATTGTGTCCCAGGCTGGTGCTGAAAAACATAGTTGTCAGCCACCAAAAGCAGGGCCCAGCTTTGCACCCTCGCCAAGGCTATGAGTGGTATGGGCTTATCTTTCCTTAACAGGCCCAATAGTGGCTTGTGATCAGTCACAATGACAAAGCGTCGACTGTACAAGTCCTGGTGGAATTTCTCCACATCAAAAATAACCCTAAGCCCTCCTTCTCAATTCAGGCATAGTTTTGTTCTGCTTCAGAAAGTGTCCTTGAGGCATAGTGATAGAGTATTCTGAACCATCTACCATTTGTTGGGCTAAAATGGCCTCTATATAATCCCACGTCAGCCCGATTGGTTTCCCCGGATCAAAATGCATCAAGAAGTTTGACGACTGTAATGTTTGCTTCACAACTCGGATGGTTTCCTCTTGAGGTTCCCTCCATTTGCCACCACTGATTCTTCCTTAATAGCTGTGTAATGGTGCCAATGTTGTGTCTCGATTCAAAATAGACCTTCCACAGTAATTGACCATACCAAGGAAGGACTTAAGCTTGCTGACATTTTTGGGTGGAGGAACGTCTCGTGTGGCCTTGACCTTTTCTTCCAAAGAGTGAAACCGTATCGCATAAGCACAAAATCCTATGTAAGTCTTCTGACAGTTTGTAGACCCCAAACATAAGTATCACCTTCTGCTTGTCCTTGCCTGTGATCGCGTTCACAGTAAAGAAGAACCAGAGCCCCTCGATGTGCTGACTCTATGTCTCAACCCCTTGGTCAACTGGGTCTAGTTTCCCATGATAGGCATTTCCACTCATGGCTGTTTTATTACCCTTCTGTAGTATGTTATAATATACCACTGAATGTAATAGATGTTACTCAATGCTGTTGTTGATGAGGTTTTCTGAATGTTAATGAAAAAGACTCAAAGTCACCCAGATTTAACAAAAGATTTATTGAGTAACGAAAACAATAATTTTGTGAGTTCTTTACTTTAGTATTAATACTAGTAGCAAGGTTAACAAGATCTAAATACAGTAATTTTGTTCAACTACACTAACACTCTGAGCTAATCTAGACTCCTGCTCTCTCGTCACAGAACACCCAAAAATGAGAGAGGAGCAGAATGACCTTGCCTTTTGTACCCCTGTTGGTACTGCCCTCTAGTGATCATCTGATGCTACTGATTATACATTAACCCCTTATGTACATGCACATACAGAAATCACTACAATGGCTTCAATGATTCTGATTCTTGCTGGAGCTTCTCTACTTTCTGAACTGTTCCTTCCTTCCCCCCTTCATTCATGATGACTGCTGTTTGCTGAAATTGAAAACTTTTACCTCGTTGCCAATGTAGTGGCTTGAGACATACACTGAAGACTTCCAGTGGTAAGCAAAGAGTTTTTTTGATGAAAGGGAAAGACAGTTATATAACAGGCACAGAACACTGTACAACAGGGGTGCGATCTACTGGCTACGTTGCACCCAAACAGGGGCCCGACGCGGCCGGTAGATACCGGGGGAGGCCTCCACTGTGCTTCCGAACGGCTGTGCTTCTGGACGGCTAACCAGATCTTGCGAGATGTTGTGATCCGGATCCAGCCCACAGTGGGTGGGGTCCAGATGGCAGAGTGAAGTCAGCTGAGAAGTTGACTTAACTCTGCCATTGCCGGATCGAACAGCCACCTGGCATCTATCAGCCTCACCGAGGACACCCTAGCTGAGCGCCATTCAGTATTGTTCCCCACAAATGGGGTGGCTGGCCTCTGGACAGGGTGGCACCCTGGCATTGCTGGTGCCACATGGGCACCTTGGCACTGCCAGCCTGGCACTTTGGAAGTGCCACCTGGCTGCCACCTGGCACTGCCCATATGCCCAGGCAGCACTGCCAGGGTGCCAGTGTGGCAGTACCAAGGTGCCAACCTGGCATTGTGCCCACACCAGGGATCGGGCCAAAGGGTGACCTGCCCATATGTGGTGGGGTGCGGGTGGCTCAAGGACACCCAACAGGCAAGTTGGGGCTTTGGTGAGGTCCGGGGGTTGTGTTTGGAGGTTGTGAGATCAGGGCACCATTTAAAATGGCAGCACGATCATTTCCTGCCCTGAGCAGCTCCGCTGTGGTCCCCGCCAAGATACAAAAACAAAACAGAGTGCTGTTAGATAGCAGGGTCGTTGCCGGCGCTCCAAACCCTGGGGACAACTCTGCCAATCCCGCCCAGAACGGCACTCTGTTTTATTTTGGTTAGAAAGCGCCCCAGGGCTTTACACTTCAGCGCCCTAGTTCACATCACAGACCCCGCGAAAACTCCCCATTGGCCAAGAGGTCACGTGGTCCATGGAGTCCGACCCATGAAATGGACCTTTCTACCACACTAATTTTATTCAGAAATCAAAGATGAATGGAGTTAAAATTGCAAAGAAAAATCAGATTTGAGCAGACAGCATGAATTCTGGATTAATTTGGAAAGAGTAATTCGCTGATGCAGCTTCCTAAAATGCTTCCAAAGTTTTCCAGCCATTCGTGCTGCTCAAATCTACCAGTCCCGCCAATGGTGACCCGCTGCCATGAGTTCCCCGGCGACAGAAGTGTGAACAATGTGAAAATCCATTGACAGTAGCAGGACAAGAAGATCCTGCCGCTGGCAAATGGCAGGCTGCCTCCATAGCAACAAAACATGCCGGGGGTGGGTGGGGGGTGGGGCGGTGTGTGTGAGGTGGAAAATTCTGTCTGTAGGCTCCTAACAATTACAGAACCATATTTTCAATCTCCATTGATGGAGCTACCTTCCTCTCGCCTGAAAAAGTAAATGGTTCCTGAAGTCATAATTATAAGGCATCCAATGTGAAACACAGTTACATACAATGCAAGTCTGCTGACAGCTTACTTCACACTTCCAAGAGCTCAGTGATACTGCTTTGTTTTACCCTTTCACGTTTTCATTCAGCTTTTCCACTTGATGTTAATTAAAATAGAAAATGAAGAAAGAGAATAAAAAGGTAACTTGCATAAAATTTTCATATAAACCTCATCATGATACCAATCAAGGGAACAAGACTGCAAGAGGAATTACATTTTAAAAACACAGCACATTAGCTCTGGATAAAAGTGTACTTAACTTTAAAATGGCTTATTTCCAATTATCTCATAATTAATATTTGGGACTGAATTCCTACATGTCTATATTATTTGCATTGCTTAATTTGAATTCTTAAGTATTTCATTTCTTTACAGTAGCAACTTATTGCGGATGGTCTGTGTAATACAGAATCAACATACTTTACACATGGAAAATAATGGTTGCACTATTTCAACAAGACTTAATTTGAACTGAATGACTATGCTCTATTGGGTGAATTTAGAGGTAAGTTTGGAAGCAAAAGGGTATTTCATTGGGTGGGAGGGTGGGTGTTGAATCCCCGCCACCATCCTGCCTTCGTCAGTCAACCTCAGGGCAGGATGGAATAAGACAGTATTCCCACTTTGAGACTAACTGAGGTCGTTAGGTAACGAGTTAAGGGACACGTAAAGTCCTCTTCCCACCACTACTGGTGTCTTCTTCTTCAGCAATCTCTTGCTAATGAGTATGATCATCCACTTAAGAAACTCCATATTAGAGGTCATGGATTCTGTGGATTCCTGCATGGCTGATGATCCCGATCCTAAAGCCACATCTTTGACCGCACACTTGGCATTCCTCTAGGTAGGCGCCTGGTGCGCGACGTTGGTATATCATTGCACATCAGCAGACACACAGTCATTGACAAAGAATAGGTCCAGTTCTAGTGGCAAGGGAACCTCAGTGACTGGGCATCTCCCTACTGCTGCAGCCTTCATCCGCCATCGCAGCAGTTGATACTGTATGATTATCTTCCGTCTGATCTGCTGTTGAGGATTTGTTTTGGATTGCGTTGTGTCTGGTTCCTCCTCTCCGACTTTACCATTATGGGTTACCCTGCCAGGAGCTTAGGATTCCCCGACAGCATTGTTCTTGGGATCAATGAAACATTCAAGTCTCTCCACCACAGCAAAGTAGCAGTCCAGGGGAGGGACTACTGGTGTAACCAGCAGTGGATGGCTCACCATGCAGGAAGAGGGATTCCTTTATTCACACATTCGTTGGACATAATTTTCCAATTTTTTTGGCAGTGGGCGGGAAAAACGGCATCCGCCCCAACGGCGGTTTTCCCGCCACAACATTTGACTCATAGCTGACGAAAAGTGAAAGGGCGGCTCCCATGACGTAATGCTGGCGGGATGGGCTCTAATCTCTTGAAGATCCTTTTTAAAGGGTGCCCCAATGCAAAAGATTAAATATCGAACACCTGCCCCAAACAGCACCACATCCAGACACTCTCCCCCAGCCCCAGCAACCAGCTCCCGAAACACCAACCTCCAGGACATCTCCCCCCCATCCCACCCACAAAACACATCAGCCCCCTGTGGAACACTCCCACACACAGAGCTTCCCACCCTGCCCCCGCCACTGCACCTCCAGCACTACGCCATGGCACTGCCCCTTGGCACTGCACAGACATGACCTTCTCTCCTCAGAGTCATACTCTCACCTGAACTCCTCTAGCGGGTTCTGCTTGCCAGGTGCATGCAGTGGGAGACCTGTCACGATTCATGTCAGCATGCTCTGATATCGACGCGAATGGAGGAATATGTAACAGGTGGCTGTGAGTTTGCGGGGCGGGGGGGAGGTATTATCAGGGGTAGAGGCCTGATAATTAGATGGAAATATATTCTTTTTAAAAAAAATGTTTTTATTGGTATTTTCAATTTATACACAGTAACACTTTATGTTTAATATTTGCAGCACACGTGGTTCTTATATACATATTGATATTGTCTTGGTGTGTCTTTCCCCTTTCCTGATGGGGATTCCAACACTGGATGACGGGACTTCCTTATCTTCATTAGAGGGGCGGGGCCAAATGCAACAGCAATCCCGCTGGTGTAAATCACACTTTGGGCTTCTTGTGGGATTTTCCACTCTTGCTACTGATCCCAGTTGCTGAAACGGGATCGGAAATTCCTCCACTCTGTGTCCAATTGAGTGACCCAGCAAGGGATGGGAGTCCTGCTTAAAGCTATCCCCCTGTCCTTACTTCTCAGTTCTCTCCCCCATCCTCACCAATGGGCCCATTTCCGGTGACCCCATCTCCTGACCTCCATCTGGGGATCCATTGACAATGCTCAAGGTCGTCCTGGGAATAATAGCTGCAGTGACCACCATTACTCATGGCACTGCTGGTATTAGAGAGTTACTGGCCTCTGATTAACGACAACTCTTGGGAGCAGGATTTCCACCCTTTGTTGGGGTGGGGCGGGGGGGGAGGGTTCATTACGTGGGAAGCCCAGCACTGTCCAGGAAAGTGCCTGATTAGTCGGTAATAGTCAGGCCTCTGGAGAGGTGCAATGTGGGGTTTGCACTAGTTTTCCAGCTGGTGCACAACACCCTATTACCAATATTAAATTCTGTTAATTATTATTCTGTCAACAAATACACTATCCACTTATTCTGTTTTATGTGGTGCTTCTGCCTTAAATCTAAAAAAGCTTTACATTAGCGGTTGCTCTTGCTCCATAGATCAGGCTTCTTTTATTGCACCTGGAGCATCAGCTATGTGCCATGAATATATCACAGCAGTATAGCTGCTTTACCCATCACTTCACTATTACCACAAGTCCAAGGTCATGAATAATGCTTAAAGTTTCACTAAGAATTGGATAACGTTATTTATATTATTAACTCATGTAATGGAGCATCTCATTTCATGACTTTCACAAGTCCTTCCCCCTCAACTTGTCTGTTCCATCAATATTTCTGTTGATTAAATAGAGCCAGAAGTGTCAGATCAATCAGTTTGGCATTGCTTACTTTATTATCTGACCAAGAAGATATTGGGAGCATCTTTTTTACTGTATTCGCTGCAGCAATATCACCACAAAAGCATCGTCTATGAGCATTTTCTATGTTTGTGCCCTTGGTGGTCCAATCTGCAATTTAATGTTTCTCCAATAATTTATTAGGCTGATGCTCATTTTGGTTTTATTGTGGAGACAATTAAATCCACCTTTATCTGTGTTATTTTGATGACAGATGTGTGGGGCTCATAGATATTTGACAGGTGGCATAAATCATTCTGCAGTCAAAGTGTCTGCTGCCTGTGAATCTACATCTGCAGCCCGTGCCTCTATAGACAGAATGACAGGAGAGATTCTTCAAGTGCATTTCATTTACAGCACTGATCTCTTTCTCTCCTTGCGCTCTCAACTTGACGGACCAGTTACCCTTTCTCCGGCTAAATACTGCAAAATATTTTGCAAAGCCATATGTGAGCCTCTTTACTATTTTATTATTTTTAAAAATCAAAGCGCATACAAAGAAACCAGAACACAATTCCATGAACATGCAGCTGTTAAATTGGATAATTTGCTTTATCTGCACCCTGAACGAAACACACGGATTCAAATGTTTTCCCATGAATATCTCAATAACTGGAAAGGTATACTGATGGGATGAGATAAAGCAGGGTAGGAAGAGGTGTGTGTGCTGCCTGAAATGCTGCAGAGATTAGTTAGGTAGAATTTCTTGCTTCTGTGCTGTAATTTCGACGTAATTCATTCACAATTCTATCAGGTGGAAAGCTGGAGATTTCACAGAAAATATTTTGCACCAATTTTCCGCATTTTTATTCCTCTTCGTGTAACTGGTGAAATAATTTCCCATGCAGCCTCTAATTCACCAGTTTAGCTCCCTTTCCTAAGGAAATTCAATCAAATTTGAACATGGCCTAATATTCTGATATTTATGCAGACCTTTGTAAAAATGCCAAATTCAGATAATAACGTGATCAGGTTTTGAAAGTTTTGGACTATTTTTTAAAAAGTTATCGCAGCACCTGGTGTTCCCGATGATGAGGAGCAATTGTTGTGTAAATAGAAGAGGAGACGATTGAAAAGATTGGTGAAACGAGCCACTAGCTAAGAATGAATGAATGAACTCGGTTTCTCTGAGGAGCAGTGCTCGAAAGCATTTAGATGATGCAAGATGTACTGCTGAAGGTTTGAGGAGTATTTATTATTTTGACTTTAATATTTGGCATTATTGAATAAGCTGTCCCTTAGCAAAATTATTTTCTGCCATTTGGCACCTGCAGAGGAAAGGATGGGCATACAACAGTGCACTTCTAAGCAGCCATTTAGAGATGGCCACAACTCTTAACTGATTGTATTTCAGGTGGTCCTGTACAGAAGAGAAAATAATGAAAGATTAAAAGAAATTGTCACATTAAATCCTGAAATAGGACCAGGTAATGGAATATGCTACACAGATTGCTCTTGTCCTTCCCATAATGTGTATTATTTGCTCTGATCAGAGATTTCATGACTTTCTTCTTGCATGGTTGCTAAGGACCAAAGCTATCTAATGAAACCCTGAATGAGGACCCCTGTGGTACCCACAGGATTGGACCTGAGCACAGGAATAATAAAGTGCAAAGGTCTTAATGGAGACAGCAATGTACAGCTGCCTCAGTGCGGAAGAGAAGAAAAAGAAAATCATCAGCAATAAGAGCTGGAGCGGACCATTTGGCCCTTCGGGCCTGCTTCACCATTCAACAAGTTCATGGCTGATCTACTACTTCAACTTCACCTTCCCTTAGTGCCCCAAAATCCCGATCTTGAATACATTCAATTCTGTCTCCATCTCATTTGACCTCAGAAATAAAAATATAACTCTGCCCACATTGATCTATCAAAAGAAGGTAATGTCAGATAAATTGCTAAGTTTATGCATTATTGACAGATGGCAGTGTGCAAAGTGTTGGCTTGATTTAACAATATTGAACTAAAAATGTATTAAATTCATTGGCTGTTCCATCAGATAATTTTAATTGCAACCCTAACCTGATAATTCTGTGTTCCTTTCCCCTATAAAGGAACATAATTTTCATGTCATTTTAGAAGCCAATGTTTGTGAGCACAACCACCATTCAGCACTGGGGAGAGAAGTGTGATTGCTTATTTCTGCTCAAACCAGAACTCAGGAGGGAACAAATGAAAGTGAAAAGAGATATGTCCTTCATTTCGCAGAGGAGACTTGACAAGGATTGCTTAAATTCAATTAGACTATGGCCTTGAATAGGGGTCACTGAAAGGAAACCTTCACCTGTTTTATCCTGGCTATATTTAACCCTTGTGTTCCAGGGATCTTGATATGGTGAGTTCCCAATAAAGCACTTCTAGGAGTGGGTATTGAGAATTTGGGCAACCTTCCCATGATTTTCCATTGGTTAAAAACAGGGGGCGTCATTCTCTGACCCCCCGCCGGGTCGGAGAATGGCCGTTGGCCGCCGTGAATCCCGCCTCCGACAAAGTCTCCACTCCTGGAGATTGGGCGGGGGCGGGAATCCGGCCGCGCCGGTTGGCGGGACCCCCCGCTGGACTCTCCGGCCCGGATGGGCCGAAGTCCCGCCCAGGAATTGCCTGTCCCGCCGACGTAAATCAAACCTGGTATTTACCGGCGGGACCAGGCGGCGTGGGCGGGCTCCGGGGTCCTGGGGGGGGGGCGCGGGGCGATCTGACCCCGGGGGGTGCCCCCACGGTGGCCTGGCCCGCGATCGGGGCCCACCGATCCGCGGGCGGGCCTGTGCCGTGGGGGCACTCTTTCCCTTCCGCCTCCGCTACGGCCTCCACCATGGCGGAGGCGGAAGAGACTCTCCCCACTGCGCATGCGCGGGAAACTGACAGCGGCCGCTGACGCTCCCGCGCATGCGCCGCATTTCCGCGCCAGCTGGCGGGGAAACAAACGCCATTTCCGCCAGCTGGCGGGGCGGAAATCCCTCCGGCGTCGGCCTAGCCCCTCAATGTTGGGGCTAGGCCGCCAAAGATGCGGAGCCTTCCGCACCTTTGGGCCGGTGCGATGCCCGTCTGATTGGCGCCGGCTTTGGCGCCAGTCGGCGGACATCCCGCCGTTGGGGGAGAATTTCGCCCAAGAGATGGAAAATCATGGGGAGCAGAGACTCACATTTCTAATATGTACTCCAGGTGAAGTAGTCGCCTTGGTCAGAAGAGTTTTTCATTAATTATTACGCTACTTTTTGTCAAACAAATACTAAATGTAGGTTAAAATAAAGAAAAGGCTCATATGCTTCGAATTAAGTATGTGTTTTTCACATCATTTTGAAAGAAAGATTGGTATTTATATAGCACTTTTCATGATGCCAGATGTCTCAAAGTGCATTGCAGCCAATTAAATGTAACTGAAATGTCACTGTTGTAATGTTGGAACTGTGGCAGCCATCTTGTGCAGAAAACACTCCCACAAAGAACAATCTGATGGTGACCAGATAATCTGTTTTTGTGATGTTGATTTTGGGATAAATATTGACCAGGACAACAGTGATACCCCGCAGCCTTTTTTCAAAATAGTGCCATGGGATCTATTCCATCCACCCGAGCAGGTAGATAATAGTAATTTGAGGCCTCATTTTAACATCTCCTCCTAAGGACAGCACCTCTAACCGTGCAGCCCTTATTAAAAAGTGAAAAGTGATGGAAATGCACAGCAAACATTCAGCTTCTGTGAGGTAACAGAAAAGCAGATTTTCTGGGCTTTTGTAGCATTACTCGTTTTTTGCTCGAACATAGCAATCATTTGCACTTCGAATGGGGGGGGGGTGAATTTTGTTTTGTGTGGTAGCACAGAAAGAAGAAAAAAAATCTTTCACCTGCATTCTGGAATTAAATTAAAAGAAGAAATGCTGGATGTGACTGACATGGTCATCCAGTAATTAGGAAGAACCAAGGCAGTTATCGAAAATGTAGTTAGTGAAGACCAACCTCAGTAAAGCAAGCTCCCGTCAAATAATCCGTGTGGAGTGTCCCCCCCCGCTAACAAGGTTGAGCAGCACTTAAACTGCATTTACTCTATCTACCCCAGCCAGCTCGCAATAATGGCGCCAATGAGACTGGCCCCAAGATTCACGGGTGCTGACCTAGGGAGGCTCCTGGACACCAAAGCCGCATAGCCCCCCCACCCGCCCCCCAACGGCAAGGGAGCATCCACCCCCAACTCCCCAACTGACCCAGAGCCCTCCCTCCCCCTTGCCCTCCAACCCCACCTTCACGCCCCCTCTCCCACCACTGAGCCATGCGTATGGCTATCAGTGCTCTCTCTGTGTCTCCTCAGGAAAAGCTCTCCCACAATTGTCTGGAGAGAGCCGAAACTGGCGGTGGGTGGCAGATTTGAGAACCCTCGCCTCCCTCGAGGAACGGGCCCTGGAAGTGACATGTGTGGCTGAGGACAGGGTGGTCACCAATGCGGAGGCTGGTGGATGCCACAGAGGTGAGGAATCAGCGGGATCCACCTGGAGGACCTGTCGCACAGGAGCAGTGATTGCCTTACTGAGTGACCCATCCCTCCCAATGACCACATTCTCCCACAGGTCCTTCAGCCGGCGATGCCGGCCCATCCCAGGTGGCCCCCCCTCTCCTGATTCTGAGGAGAACACCTCAGAGAAAGCTCCGATGATGTCACCATAGCAGTCGCGGCACAGCTTTCATCACCACCTTCCACCAGTGCAGATATACATCTCAGTGGGACATGCTCCTGGGGCACAGTCTGGTGAGCACCATATTGCTGCTGATGTGCATCAGGTGGAGGCAGGAACCCCCAGGTGAGACAGTAGTCGGAGGGCTGCGGGATCCCAGGACCCAGCAGGGTCCCAGCCTGATGCTGAGATCTGGAAGTGGGGTACCCAGAGCTGATGGAGATGCTAGGGAGCGGCCGGGACATTCAGAGGGAGATGTTAGCGACACTCCAGCAGATCCATAGTTGCTTGGAGAAGTCCCAGAGGCTACAGGTGCAGGAGATGGCACTGAGTGGCACCGAGGCCAACACTGCTTGGGTGGTGACCGCAGTGGAGAGTCTGGTACACGATGTTGGCACCATGAGTGAAGGTGTCCAAGACGTTGCGCAGTCGGCAACGGCCATGGCTGAGGGTCTTGGCAAAATGTCTGCCTCGCTGGGGGATGTCACCCAGTACCAGGCTAACCTTGATGAAGTTCTGTGGGATATGTCCCGCTCTTAAATGGGAATGGCCGAGGCGCTGCGAGCTTGTCCCAGTTGCAGGTGGGCATTACACGAGTCAGGGCGGCCCGGCTGTGCATGTACCGCCAACAAGTGACCCTGAGCCTGCCATCCCCAGAACCCCCAGAGGATGCCTGCCAGGGGCATCGAGGGCCATGGGACAAGGTAAGCAGCTGGCTGCCTCCACCTCAGATGTGCATCCTGAGGAAACACCTAGACGTAGTGGTGGAATTAGGAGGGCTAGGCATGTTGAGGATCACTGAGGGCCCCGGGGTAGGGGGAGGGGTGGGGGCGGTAGGTAGGGGTTGGAGGCTAGGGGCATAGGGGGCAATGGGACTGTCGGGAATGGGGTATTGTACAGCACATCAAACAACTTTTTGCACAATCACTTTCTTCTGTCAGGCCTCTGTCTCTTTCTTCCGCAATGCAGGCTGACCGCCGGACCCTTTGTCATCTCTCCAAGCAACCCCCACCCCTTCCTCATGGCGCTCACCCAGCCTCCGGCTGTGGACATGTCCCCGGAGTTGTGTCTCATCCCCTGAGTGTTGGGATGTTGGCTGCTGTGTGCGTGCTGTTGCCTCCCGCAGTGTCCAGGCATCAAGGTGCAATTGGAATGCTCGGCAATGACTCCCACATGCTACATGGTACGCCCACCCACAGGAATCCACTTGGCATGTGTCAAGTGCTCACGTGACTGCGCCAGCATGAGCATTTGCTGGGGAGGCCGAAGAATGACAGGAGGCCATTGGAAATGGGGTCGCTCTCGTCAATTGTATGGAAATGGGGCTTAAGTGGTATAATTGGTTTCTTGCCACGTTACGGAGGGATCTCTATTTTGCTCACAGAATCGGGCTGGTTGTAACACAAACTGTTTTGCACCTGCCGCGGATCTCGTTTTGGCCCTCTCCCACTATTCACCGGCCTCGTTACACTTGAGCGCGAGTGACACTAGGCCGTAAGATCATGCCCTATGTCCCTTTGTTCTTCATTCCCTCACCAGAGAAGATGTTTTTGTTTTAATCTACCTTATAAATTCCTTTCAACATTTTAAACACTTTGATCATATCACCCCACTATCTTCTGTGCTCAGGTATAAACATGCTATGCTTACGCAAGCTGTCCCCATACATTTACCCTCTAAATCCTGATATCATTGTAGTAAATCTGCACTGCATCTTCTCCAAGGACAATATATCCTTCAGAAATGCAGTGCCGAAAACAAAACATTTTACTTGAAATAATGCACTCTCAAGATAAAGGCAAGAGTTTTATGAACTTTTTTGATTCCCTTTTATTCCGCCTACTAACTTTAAGTTACTTCTGAACTTGGACTCTACAAATTCTAGTTTCTGAACATTTGGAAAAGGTGCCAATTATCTTTTTAAGGTCTAATGTGGATTATTTATAGTGAATTCCATCTTTCATAGTTTTAGCCAATCTGCTAATGTTGCTTTGAAACTTTCTTCTCCCACTTGTAACATTTACTGTCTCTCGCTATTTAGTGTCATCTATAAACTTAGATGTGCAGTACAACTCTCTAATCCTTCATCTAAAATTGTCAATAAATATGGTGAAACAGGGTTCAGCTTTGGGCATTACATTTCAGGAACTGATCCCTCAGGAACACACCCTGACAATCTGCGCATGTACCTTTTATCTTCACTCTTGTATCTTTGAACCAATGACCATTGAGATCAAAAGGCTACCACCAATTTCTCCAACTTTTTCCAACAATAATCTCTGGACACTTTATCAAGTGTCTTCTGGAAAACCAGGTAGACGACATCTTGCTACCTTATCAGTGATCACACCAATACAAGTTGAATGTGATTACAGATATGTCTTGGCTTTAACAAAATCATGCTAGCTCTCTTTGGTCAGCCCCTTTTTAGGTGCTCAGCTACTTTTTCTGGAATGACAGATTCTTGTAAATGGAGGTTTGGAGCCTTATTTCCCATCTTCTACCATTGAAACATAGAAAATAGGAGCAGAAGTAGGCCACTTCGCCCTTCGAGCCGGCTCCACCATTCATTATGGTCATGGCTGATCATCCAAATCAAAAGCCTGTTCCTGTCTTCCCCCATATCCTTTGACCCCTTTTGCACCAAGAACTATGCTTAACCCCTCCCTGGAAATGTACAGGGCGGGGTTCTCCGTGGGCTAATGCCGAAATCTGGAAAGGCGATCGGCGGAGAATCGGTCGTGAAGCCAAAATCGTGGCGGGTGCCCTCAGCGGTGCGCCTCAGTGACTTGGACACATCCCCCAGAGTCTGCGCCAACCCTTCAAGAGCACTCTACCTAGATCCACTCCTTGACCCTATCCCCATAACATGCTCATAGCTCATGGCCAATCCCCCAATCTTGCACATCTTTGGATTTTGGAATTGTTTCCCAAGTGCTGTGCTATTAAATCTTTGGTAATGGACTTTAGAAATTTCCTCACTACCGAGGTCAGGCTGACTGGACTATAATTCCCCATTTTCTTTCTAGCTCCGTTTCTAAATAGTGGGGTTACATTAGCTACCCTCCACTCTATAGAATTTCTTTCAGAGTCTATTGATCTGTGGCCCCGAATCCAAACAGCCTGATCTAAGGGCGAAGAGGACACTGATTTCAAGGCTCCAGTCTCATTTAAACCTGGCAGGCAAGCTGTGAATTTACAAACTAGGCTTCTGATGCTCTCACTGGCTTGAGGTCAAGCTAATGCTACAAATACAAAAGTGACATCAGAGAAGTAAACTTTTGGGGCTGTTGAAAGGCTTCAAATGCTCGCTTTGCTTCTTTTTCTACGACAACAGACTTCCAGAATATTGAATTAAATGTGCCACTTGCTCACCTCTGCCTTAATTGGTTTGAGAATTATTTTAACCTCTGAGACAACAGAGCTGGCAATGTCATGGTGGCCTGGCTCTTTTATTGAATTGGTATTTGTCTCTTTTTATTCCCATTCTCTTTCTTCAGTCATTCACATCTACTGGGACAAATGATTGAAGACTTTCATGGCTTCCATTCATTGCCTTTGTAGCAATATGGGTCTGACAGCAAAAAGACACTTCCATCAGTTGAAATGGACAGCCCGTCAGTTCCTGCCCTTGATGGAATGCCCAACTTAGTAAACTGACTGAAGGATGACAGCCCTGGTTCACTGTCATTCCCCCAGTATTTTTAAGAACAACACTTCGGTGTGTGTGTATTTAATTGTAATATTCCAATTCATAAAGGCTTTTTAACTGCTTAAAATGTTTACATAATAAAGCATTAACAATTGTATCATGACATACTAGCCCCAGATTTGTTTTCTCTTTTCAAGTTAGTTATTTTTCACCTGAAGCACCTCTCCTTCTCGGAATAATTATGCCCTGATAATTAAGTTCCGCCTCTGACATATCTGACTTTTACCTTTGCATTATATTTTGTTTTGGCTCGTTATTCCCATTAGAATTTGTTTTTTCTGTTCTGTGCAAAACTATAAGCTGCACCCGAAGAATGATTTGAAAGAATAAGACTGATCAGATTTTGCTCTTGTAAAAGCAGCCTCGCTATCTCTATTTCTCTATCTGTCTTTTTCTCTGTCTAGCTTGCTGTCTCTGTCTAACTCATTCTCTCTCCATACTCAGTGACGCACTCTTGTATTTTTTTAAATTAAAAGTTACTAAACCTGTGTGTGGGGGGGGGGTTTGCAGGGGGGTGAATAAGAGAGAGAAGAGAGAGGTAAAAAAACCTTCCTGGGACAACTGTGTGTTGGGAGGTGGGAGGGAGAAGAAAGGATTTAATTAACCCTTTCTGGAACAACTGAGGAGGGGGCTGCAGTTAGCTGTCGGCACGTTACTGTTTTGGGATCTTGCTGTGCTACAGATGGCCATATGTGTGGATTGCTACAAGTCGGCAAGTCACAGAAACAGAGAGACAGAAACTGCTGGAGGTGGCAAATTTGATGTGGAGAGAGAGAGACACACATCTTGTTAGTGCTGGTTGCTGTGTTCTGTGGTGTAATCATTGTAATGATGTATATATAAACATGTAGTTAACTAACTGTAAAGATGATTTATTAATAAACACGTGGAAAAGATAACTAAGGAACTACAGTACAGATGATGGCTACTAAATAAATTCAGTGAATTCTCCTGGAGCTACTCTAAGTGCGACTATCTTCTTGTACATCTTACTACCAACTGATGGGTGTCTTGAGCCATGTGATAGATCTCTATCGCCATCAGCTGGTTGGAGGTCACATTACTAACTATATGCAGAACTGTGCCCAGGCACATCACCACACTGGTGGGGCTTTACTGAGGGGCAAATGTCTCCATTTTAAAAGCAAGTTCCTGTGGATGCTGGAATCTGAAACCAAAAGAGAAAATGCTTGAAAATCTCAGCAGATCTGGCAGCATCTGTAGGAGAGAAAAGAGCTAATGTTTCGAATCCTGATGACCCTTTTTCAAAGCCATTTTAATTCAGTTTTGTGAGGGTCCTGAGGCAGGGGCGGGTGTGAGGGGGACTTTACTATCCAAGTCTCTCTTTCTGTCGCTCTGTCTGTCTCTGTGTAAATGCTCGTCAAACTTTAAAAAGTGCTCAACACAGCTGACTGAGGCCTGTTCCGCAGGCTCCACCCAGGGAACATTGTGTCTGGTTATTACCAGTTGGTGGGGGGAGGGGGGGGCAAAGGGAGACAGAGAGAGAGGGGGGAAAGAGCGAGAGAGAAAGACAAAGAGAGAATGTGGAGGGAGAGAGAGATATTTAAAAAGAGAGAGGGAGAGAGAAAATGAGGGACAGAGGAAACAGAGGGAGAGATAGTTAAACAGAACACCTGTGGAATGGGATGAGAGGGGTCAAAAGGCACAGGGTCTGGGGATGGGGGTCCAGTGTAATGTCACTGCCCAGTTACATATTTTTAGAAAGTGCAACATTACAAAAATTCCAATCCTGAGACAGTCCTGAGGGAATGAGCAGCTTCTTCCCAGTTGGACTTCTCTTTCTCTTTCTCCAGATTTCATCCCCATTCTGTCTCCTCGCCTGCACCACCGCCCCCCCCCCCCAGCTTTTCTCTCTCTCCAGCAATTTCTCTCGATAATTCCTCTTAGATAAAATGATGAAAACACCAATGTGATTTGTCGTTATTTGAATTGGAAGGCTGGCGGGAGGGAAATGTGTGTGTCTGGGAGGGGGGGTTGCGGTGAGGTTGTTAAGAGAGACACGGGATCTGGGATGTTCTCTCCTGTGGCCATGCCCCTCGTGAAGTGGTTTTGTGGGATCCTGCTGTGCACTGCAACATGTAAACATGACTGTACTGACTTCCTTAATGTTCACGAGGTCCTGGAATTGATTTTCTGAATGTGAGGCTGGATAAAGGATTGTTAATAATGCCAAAATATCTCTTGCTGCAGTTATACAGCATCGTGGCAAGGCCACACTGATGAGTTATATGAGTTGGTTCAACACTGACTGCAACTGGATGCAGTAAGACGAGAAACAGGCTTCCGACACAGGAGATGGTCCAACTGTTTTATTGAACCTGCTGATTGCTGTATATAATCTGCTGTGGGTTGACACTCTATTAATCTAAACTGATAACCTCTGTCTGGCTTGACCAGACTGGCTGTCTGTCACATGGAGACGGTGCTCACGGCCTTGTGCACCCTGACTATCTCTGTAGCTGTATCCAATGAGGAGAGGCAGAGTCTTGATGCCTCGTGTGTTTTATAGTGGTGGTGTCCCCTGCAGTGTCCTGTCTGGTGATTGGTTGTTCTGTGTCCTGTGTGTTTATTGGTTATTCTGTGTGTCAGTCACTGCCTGTCTGCATCTCATTATATACATGAGTGGATATTATGACATCTCCCCTTTTTGACATAAATTATTTTATTTTGAATGTGGCTGTACATACATGTATGACTATGTACAAATGGTGAGTGAATGAACGTATGTACATGGGAAGGTGTCTAGCGTGCAAATACAGAGCAAACTGAACAAAATTTACAGGATTCAAGTCTATAGATTCAGTCTTTGTGGTTGGCGACGGATTCTTGTCGACCACCTCAGAGGTGGAGGGGGGGACGCCGGCACCTGGACAGGCAGGATCGCTGCCAGATCGGTGGCCTCGTGGTGCGAGATGTCCAGAGGAGGCATGATGACATGTGGAAAGGTGTGGTCAGGTGGTGGGCAGGCAACTTTGCGCAGTGCCCTCCTGTTGCGCTGTAGAATGGAGCCATCAGCCATTTGAACAACGAAAGACCTGGGGGCAGCCTGTCTTACGACAACAGTTGGGGCTGATCAGCCTCCCTCAGGCAACTGGATGCGAACAACATCGCAGGCAAATCAGATGAGCATCATACGTGATCTTCTGCTGGTCCCTGGATCGCTGCACTTTCTGCAGCGCCGTGAGGTGGTCAAGGTCTTGAACATGGATGGCTGGAACAGTCGTCCTCAGGTTGTGGTTCATGAGCAGCTGCGCCGGAGACAAATCGGCAGGTTGCGGTTCATGAATAGCTGAGCCGGAGACAAACCAGTCGACAGAGGGGTTGCCCTGTATGCCAACAGTGCAAGGTGAAAATCAGATGCTGAGTCTGCAGCCTTGCAAAGCAGCCGCTTGACAATGTGGACCACTTTTTCGGACGTCCCGTTTGATTGCGGGTAATGGGGACTTGATGTGATGTGACTGAAATGATAGGAATTGTGCAAAGTTGGACCACTATTGGCTGTAGAAACATGGACCGTTGTCACTCATTACTGTGAGTGGTATACCATGCCTGGCAAACGTCTCCTTGCAGGCCTTGATGACTGACTTTGACGTGAGGTCCGACAGTTTCACCACTTCCGGGTAGCTGGAGAAGCAGTCGATTAAAAGCATGTAACCACGCCCATTTGCGTGAAAGAGGTCTATCCCCACCTTAGACCACGGAGAGGTCACAATCTCATGCTGTTGCAGTGTTTCCTTGGGCTGGGGTGGTTGAAATTTCTGGCATGTTGTGCAGTTGAGGACCGTGTTGGCAATGTCCTGGCTGATGCCGGGCCAGTAAACTGCCTGCCGAGCTCGGCGTCAACATTTCTCGACCCCAAGGTGACCCTCGTGGATCTGTCTGAGCACCATGGTTTGCATGCTTTGGGGAATGACGATTCTATCCAGTTTAAGAAGGATCCCCTCCACAACCGTTAACTCGTCCTTAACATTGAAGAACTGTGGGCATTGCCCCTTTTGCCAGCCATGTGCGAGGTGTTGCATCACGCGCTGCAGTAGAGGATCTTTGGCTGTTTCTTCAAACAACTTGTTTGTCAGTGGCTGGGAGGTTGCTGGCACACAACTGTACCTGTGCCTCAATGTGGTGAATGAAGTCGACCTGTTCACACGTCGTGGTGATGGATCGGGATAGGGCATCCGCGATTACCAGCTCCTTACCCGGTGTGTAGACGAGTAGACCCGTGTTATGCTCGTCGTGCTCAATGTGGGAGTGCAGGGACGCGGCCGATGCCCCCGACTCCTTCATGTGCGGGAAGTGTGTCCAGCTGCAGCTCCTGTTAGATTACATGACGGCTCTGGAGCTGCGGATGGACTCGCTTTGGAGCATCCGTGATGCTGAGGAAGTCGTGGATAGCATGTTCAGTGAGTTGGTCACACCGCAGATTAGGATTCGTGAGGGAGACAGGGAATGGGTGACCAAAAGGCAGAGAAAGAGCAGGAAGGCAGTGCAGGTGTCCCCTGCGGTCAACGCCCTCCAAAACAGGTATATTGTTTTGGATACTGTTGGGGGAGATGACTCACCAGGGGAAGGCGGTAGTAGCCAGGCTCATGGCACCGTGGCTGGCTCTGCTGCATGGAAAAAGGCTGACAGGGCTATAGTCATAGGGGATTCAATCGTAAGGGAAGTAGACAGGCATTTCTGTGGTCGAAACCGAGACTCCCGAATGGTATGTTGCCTCTCGGTTGCACGGATCATGGATGTCTCAGATCAGCTGCAGGACATACTGAAGGGGGAGGGTGAACAGCCAGTTGTCGTGGTGCACATAGGCACCAACGATATAGGTAAAAAATGGGATGCGGTCCTACAATCAGAATTTAGGGAGTTAGGAGATAAGTTAAAAAGTAGGACCTCAAAGGTAGTAATCTGAGGATTGCTACCAGTGCCACGAGACAGTCAGAGTAGAAATTCAAGCATAGTCAGAATGAATACATGGCGTGAGAGATGGTGCAGGAGGGAGGGGTTCAGATTTTTGGGACATTGGGACCGGTTCTGGGGGTGGTGGGACCATTACAAATTGGATGGTGTACACCTGGGCAGGACTGGAACCAATGTCCTAGGGGGTGCTTTTGCTAACACTGTTGGGGAGGTTTTAAACTAATGTGGCAGGGGGATGGGAACCAGATTAGGAAGTTAGAGGTCAGTAAAGAAGTAGCAACTAAAGCCAGTAAGGTACTAGATAATAAACTCAATGTGACTAAGGGGAAGAGTAGACAGGGAAGAGATGATGAACGCAAAGGGACAGGTGGTCTGAGGTGCATTTGTTTCAATGCGAGAAGTGTAGCAGGTAAGGTGTGGTAGTATCAGGTATTGCAGTACCCGAGAGGCTGTAGACCATTGGGTAAACCTAGGAGTTTACCATTGGCTGTTTGGTATGTAGCTCCGCCCTGATAGGTGGGGTATAAGAACAGGTGCTGTCCCAGCAGCCCTCATTCTGTACCAAAGCTGCTGGGGAACAGATCTACTCTATTAAAGCCTTCAGTTATGATACAACCTCGTCTTTGAGTTTAATTCATCGTGCATCATAAGGCAGATGAACTTAGGGCTTGGATTAGTACCTGGGAATATGATGTTATTGGTATTACTGAGACTTGGTTGAGGGAAGGGCAAGACTGGCAACTAAATATCCCAGGTATAGATGCTTCAGGAGAGATAGAGAAGGAGGTAAAAGGGGTGGTGGAGTTGCATTACTGGTCAGAGATGATATCACAGCTGTGATTAAGGAGGGCACGATGGAGGATTCGAGCACTGAGGCAATATGGGTAGAGCTAAGAAATAGGAAGGGTGCAGTAACATTGTTGGGACTTTATTACAGGCCTCTCAAAAGCGAGCGTGAAGTAGAGGTACAAATATGTAGACAGATTATAGAAAAATGTAGGAGCAATAGGGTGGTCGTGATGGGAGATTTTAACTTCCCCAACATGAATGGGACTCATGTAGTGTTGGAGGGGTAGATGGAGCAGAATTTGTAAGGAGCATCCAGGAGAGTTTTTTATAGCAGTATGTAAATAGTCCAACTCGGGAATGGGCGATACTGGGCCTGGTATCGGGGAATGATCCCGGCCAGGTGGTTAAAGTTTCAGTCGGTGATTACTTTGGGAATAGCGATCACAATTCCGTAAGTTTTAGAATACTCATGGACAAAGACGAGAGTGGTCCTAAAGGAAGAGTGCTAAATTGGGGAAAGGCCAAGTATAACAAAATTTGTCAGGAGCTTGGGAATGTGGATTGGGAGCAGCTGTTTACGGATAAATCCACATTTGAAATGTGGGAGTCTTTTAAGGAAAGGTTGATTAGAGTGCAGGACAGACATGTCCCTGTGAAAATGAGGGATAGAAATGGCAAGATTAGGGAACCATGGATGATGGGTGGAATTGTGAGACTAGCTAAGATGAAAAAGGAAGCATACATAAGATCTAGGCGACTTAAAACTGATGAAGCTTTGGAGGAATATCGGGAAAGTAGGACAAATCTCAAACGCGCAATAAAGAGGGCGAAAAGAGGTCATGAAATATCTTTGGCTAACGGGTTAAGGAAAATCCCAAAGCCTTTTATAATATATAAGGAGCAAGAGGGTAACTAGAGAAAGGATTGGCCCAATCAAAGACAAAAGAGGAAATTTATGCGTGGAGTGAGAGGAAATGGGTGAGATTCTTAATGAGTACTTTGCATCGGTATTCACCAAGGAGAGGGACATGACGGATGTTGAGTCTAGAGATGGATGTTTAAATACTCTAGGGCAAGTCGGCATAAGGAAGGGGGAGGTTTTGGGTATTCTAAAAGGCATTAAGATGGACAAGTCCCCATGTCCGGATGGGATCTATCCCTGAGGGAAGCGAAGGACGAAATAGCTGGGGCCTTAACAGATATCTTTGCAGCATCCTTGAGCACAGGTGAGGTCCCGGAGGACTGGAGAATTGCTAATGTTGTCCCTTTGTTTAAGAAGGGTAGCAGGGATAATCCAGGGAATTATAGACCTGTGAGCTTGATGTCAGTGGTAGGCACACTGTTGGAGAAGATACTGAGGGATAGGATCTATTCACATTTGGATGAAAATAGACTTATCAGTGATAGGCAGCATGGTTTTGTGCAGGGAAGGCCATGTCTTACAAACCTAATAGAATACTTTGAGGAAGTGACAAAGTTAATTGATGAGGGAAGGACTGTAGATGTCATATACATGGACTTCAGTAAGGCGTTTGATGAAGTTTCCCATGGCAGGTTGATGGAAAAAGTGAAGTTGTATGGGGTTCAGGGTGTACTAGCTAGATGGATAAAGAACTGGCTGGGCAACAGGAGACAGAGAGTAGTGGTGGAAGGGAGTGTCTCAAAATGGAGAAAGGTGACTAGTGGTGTTCCACAGGGATCCGTGCTCGGACCACTGTTGTTTGTGATATAAATAAATGATCTGGACGAAGGTATAGGTGGTCTGATTAGCAAGTTTGCAGATGATACTAAGATTGGTGGAGTTGCAGATAGCGAGGAGGACTGTCAGAGAATACAGCAAAATATAGATAGATTGGAGAGTTGGGCAGAGAAATGGCAGATGGAGTTCAATCCAGGGCAAATGCGAGGTGATGCATTTTGGTAGATCTAATTCAAGAGCGGACTATACGGTCAATGGAAGAGTCCTGGGGAAAATTGATGTACAGAGAGATCTGGGAGTTCAGGTCCATTGTACGCTGCAGGTGGCAACGCGGGTCAATAGTGTTGCTCGTTGCTGTTGTTTCTTAATTTGGCTCTGTTTAATTATGTTTGCTCAAAAGTCGCCAGGTATCTTTCGATACCGCCACAAGGTTCAAAACCAAATACTAATCAAAGACTCGATAAACCAGTTAGTAAGTTCAAACTCAATGCTCATTTATTTACACACACAGTCAAATATACTCATACATAAACTCTACAAACTAAACTATCACTATTGCTAAAGCCTATACTTAGCTTCGGGCACCCACTCAGTCAGAGGAACAATGGCCGTTGCTCGGTTCTGAGGCTGCTGGGTTGAGCTGTTTACAGGATAGCAATTAAGAGCGTCTATCTTGTAGCGTGCGTTGACTTGTTACTTACTTGGTCTGGAGCAGCTTTGGCAGGTCTCTCCTCGCTGAGAGCCAAGGCCAAGAGAGAGATTCTCTCTTGGGGAATCTTTTTTATACCCAAAAGGGCTTCATGCGCTTTTGGGCGGGCCTTGAACTTGGCCCCAATTAATTGGGCCATTTCCCAATCATTCTTATCGATTTTCCTCTAATAGAGGGGTGGGTTCCCTGATTGCTGGGCGTGTCCTAGGTGGCCGCTGGTTTGCTTTGTTTTAGCCTGCTCTGGCACCGGGGTGTCTGTCTTAGCATTGTTTACTTAAATGTTGCCTTTTTGTTCCCGGGATGGCTCATTAGTATGTAGATGGTTCTGCAGTCTAGGTCTTGTCTGGGAGCTATGGCTCCAATCAACAGACAAACCTTGAACCTGCTTGCTTTTTCGGTATTGTCCAATATCCCCTGCATTCTTTGCAAAGTGTCCATTTTGAAATCGGGATGTGGCCATCCCAGATGGCTACACGCCCTCCTTGTGATCCTCAATGCGAAGCGTGAAGGATCACATTACTGCATCGTCTTCGTTCTCTGACCAAACGGGGCACCCATAATAAGGCTCTACTCTGCCCTATCCTATGAAACACAATTTTACCTAAATCATTTTAAATACATACATTATTATAAAACTCTAAAAAACTTAAACTGTACAAAATAGCAGCACACAAATTTCTCTGGCCTGGCAGTCAGACACAGAGGTTTACATTTCTTTATTTAACAGAATACATGAAGAGAAACGGATGCACTTTAATTCATGTCAAGGGGTTCGGGGGTTTGGTGAAGTCCGAAAATGGGGGGCCTAAACCTGTATACCGGGGTGCGAGAGCAGTAAGCTCTCTTTCGCCATTTCCTGACTCTAAGTATCTGCACGACACTGCAAAGTATCGTCAGTACTAAGAGTGCTTCTACTACATACGAGAGTGAGTACCAGGTCGGGATATTGTTAGCTATTGCAGAGCTAGCTATCTCGGGGTTCTGTGTATTTCGGGGTGGGAATCATTCATGGCTTGTGTGGTAGGGGTCAGGGGGATAGCGTCCGTGCGCAACTGAAGGGATCCCGCTAAGATCCAGGTGAACACGAAGGTTGTCTTCATCTTTCCGTCTTTCTGTCTTCTTTTTCTTCCTCTGGAGTTCCTGAGGTTCCGGAGTTCTATTGACACAAGCATAATATCTGTTATTATCTTGCTTAAGATCTCATATGTCTGTCTGTCTGTCCTTTATTGCCAATTTCCCTTTATAATTGGTCACCATCTGTGGCTCCCTCATTTCTTTTTTAAACCAAATATTTGGGACAAGACATCCGAGAAAAATACTGACATAGTGCGAGCTGTCTCGCAGTCTGTGTGATCTACCATCCTAGTGTTTTAGGATGTAAATAGCATATGGAAGCAACCTAAGGGTCGCCAAAAACAAATAAAAGAATTTTGAACGTAACGAGCCAAAATGGGGTGCGTATGGGCCGCGGCGGGTAAGAAATGAGTGGAATCCCCGGGTAGGACGGTCTTCAATGCTATTTGTGCTCTACCTGAGCATAGCTGACCAGAGGGGGGTTCTCAGGCTGGGCGGGGACTAGTGCCGTTTCTCCACTGCCTGAGCAACCGGCAAGAACAGGCAAGACTGTGGTCGTCGTGGGGGTTGCCTTCTTATCTGCTGACAAACTTGTACCTCTAAACTGGTTCCTATTGACAAACTAGTTCCTCTGAACTGGTTTCTGTTGACAAACTAGTTCCTCTGAACGGTTGTCTGGGGACAAACTTGTTCCATTAACTGCCAGGGGGCGTTAAAGAAGTGGTGACGTGGGGCCGTGGAAAAGTTCCAAGTTTACAAACAACACTTAACATTAGCACTAACGAACAAACATACAACAAACATGGTGCAGGTTCCATCAGAAAGGACACCGTATCTCTCCATCGGTTCCTTTTTTCCATGATCTGGACACCTCACTGCTCAATAGCGAACAGGGTTGCATAGGGATTTGTTTGGTGGGAGTCAGACTCTATGTCATCATCTTCTCCCGGCTGCCAAACGCTTGACTAGTAATCGTGCTAAAGCTGCTTGGGGCGAATTGGGGTCCATCTCATCATTCCGGATGAGCCCGAACGAATTGTCTCGGTGCCAGAATCGTGTGTCGAGGTTGGAGCTACTGTGCTTCAATCCGTAATCGTCGGGCGGTGGGTCTGGGTCAGGGGCTTTGATATATGTAATCTCGAAGGGGTCAGTGGAATCATGCTCGGAACCTGGTACAGGGGGAAAATCGTAACATGGTGTGCTGTGGCTATAATCATCGTGATCGCTGTCACTGTCACTGCTGGTTGAAGGAAGGGAGAGGCGGAGTCGTGCCTCTGGGGGTGGAGTTAAAGTCGTGTCTGAGGACGGGCTGGACTGGTTGGGGGAGGGTAGGAAAATGTCATCTGTGGGCGGGGCGTGCTCGTCTGCTGCTGTGAGCAGGATGTGGTGTGTGTGGTTATTCTGCGAGCCGTAAGCCTTAAGCTGGTTTATGTGAAACCACGCAGACTTACCATTGGGCGTCCGGTCATGAGAGTGTATCCTGTGGACGCGGATACCGTGTTCCTTATAAACATTAAAGCAAATGGGAGAATTGAATCCCAGGTGCTGTTATTCTGCAGTACCATTTTCCTGAGGGTGGCTTTTAATGTCCTGTTCATCCTCTCTACAATACCACTTGACTGGGGGTGGTATGCTATGTGAAACTTTTGTCGAATGCCGAAAATCGTGAGGACGTTTTTCATTACACGTCCTGTGAAATGGGAGCCTTGATCGGACTCTATACTGTGGGGGAGGCCCCATCTTGTAAAGATGTGTTGTGTTAGTATTTTAGCCGTTGTCTTGACCGTGTTAGTTCTCGATGGAAATGCTTCCACCCATTTTGTGAAGGTGTCGATGACCACCAACACATACTTACAACCATTTCTGCAAGGGGGTAGGGGTCCTATATAATCTATCTGGAGATTTGGCCAGGGTCCATTAACGGGGCGGGTATGACTAAGTTGAGCCTTTTTCGCATATCTGTCCGGATTGTTCTGGGCACAGATCAAGCAATTCTCTATATAGTGGGTAACATCGGCTTTTAAATCAGGCCACCAGCAGAGCGGTCTGAGGTGGGCTAGGGTGGGTTCAATACCTTGGTGTCCATGACTGTCATGGAACTGACAAATGATCTGGTTCCTGTCCTGGCTGGGAACTATATAAATGCCATCCTTTAAAATCACACCGTCATGTGTGGTTTTTGCATTCTTGTATTTATCATACGGGGCTGGGAAGGTACCCTGTAAAACTTCCCTGAGTTTCTCGTCCTCTTTCTGTGCCTTTGCTAGATCCTGAATATTGGTCTGTGAGACCTGAACTGCGTGTACTGGGGTGCTTTCGGGGGGGGGTTCCAAAAATTACCATGCCTGGAGCCTGCCTTCGCTAGGGCGTCTGCTTTAACGTTACCAGAGGGGGAAGAACGGTGATGACTGCGAACCTTAGTTATTCCATATCTACAGATAGACTACAATAGAGTGATCAAGAAGGCATACAGCATGCTTGCCTTCATCGGACGGGGTATTGAGTACAAGAGTCGGCAGGTCATGTTACAGTTGTATAGGACTTTGGTTTAGCCACATTTGGAATACTGCGTGCAGTTCTGGTCGCCACATTACCAGAAGGATGCTTTAGAGAGGGTGCAGAGGAGGTTCACCAGGATGTTGCCTGGTATGGAGGGGCCAGCTATGAAGAAAGGTTGAGTAGATTAGGATTGTTTTTGTTGGAAAGACGGAGGTTGAGGGGGGACCTGATTGAGGTCTACAAAATTATGAGACGTATGGACAGGGTGGATAGCAACAAGCTTTTTCAAAGAGTGGTGGTGTCAATTACAAGGGGTCACGAGTTCAAGGTGAGAGGGGGAAAGTTTAAGAGAGATGTGCGTGGAAAGTTTTTTACGCAGAGGGTGGTGGGTGCCTGGAACGATTTGCCAGCGGAGGTGGTAGAGGCGGGCACGATAGCATCATTTAAGATGAATCTAGACAGATATATGAATGAGCGGGGAACAGAGGGAAGTCGATCCTTGCAAAATAGAAGACAGGTTTAGATAAAGGATCTGGATCGGCGCAGGCTGAGAGGGCCGAAGGGCCTGTTCCTGTGCTGTAATTTTCTTTGTTCTTTGTTCTTTTTGAGTTCGAAGTCATAGCGGCGGAGACAAAGCAGAATTCGCTGAAACCGTGATGTCATATCATTTAAATCCTTCTGGATTATGTGGACTAAGGGCCTGCGGTCTGTTTACACCGTGAACTTTGGCAGACCGTATACGTAGTCATGAAACTTGACTATTCCTGTCAGGTGTCCCAAGCACTCTTTCTCGATCTGGGCATACCGTTGTTCGGTCGGAGTCATGGCCCTGGTTGCATATGCCACTGGAGCCCCGGACGAGGAGTCGTCTTTCTGGAGGAGCACCGCACCAATGCCGTCCCGGCTTTCGTCTGCAGATATTTTGGTATCCTTGGTCGGGTCAAAGAACGCCAGCACTGGGGCTGGGGTGAGCTTCGCGTTTAGCTCAAGCCACTCCGCTTGATGCGCGGGAAGCCACTGGAACACTGTGGACTTTTTTACGAGATGCCGGAGGGCTGTGGTGTGGGATGCCATGTTAGGAAAGAATTTTTCTCGAAAATTTACCATCCCAAGGAAACGTTGGACTGCCTTCTTATCCTCTGGGGTCTTCATGGCATTGATTGTAGCACCTTGTCGGCATCAGGTTGCACACCCTGCTGGGAAATGTGGTCACCCAGAAACTTGATCGCGGACTGACCAAATGAGCATTTGGCCCTGATAAGCTGGAGGCCATTCTTGTGGACCCTCTGAAAAACCTGTCTAAGGCGAGCGATGTGATCCTCGGGCGTCGCAGACCAGGTGATCACGTCAGCCACATAGACTCGCACCCCCTCGATGCCCTCCATCATTTGCTCCATTATTCGATGAAAGACTTCGGAAGCTGAAATGATACTGAAAGGCATGCGGTTGTAACAATACCTGCCGAAAGAGTGTTAAATGTGCATAGCTTCCTACTGGACTCGTCTAGTTGTATCTGCCAGAAGCCACGTGAGGCGTCCAGCTTGGTGAAGAATTTGGCATGAGCCAACGCACAGGTTAATTCTTCCCACTTCGGGATCGGGTAGTGCTCTCGCATTATGTTGCGATTCAGGTCTTTGGGATCGATGCAAATTCGTAGTTCACCAGAGGGTTTCTTGACGCAGACCATGGAGCTGACCCAGTCTGTTGGTTCCGTGACCTTTGAAATGATGCCCATGTCTTGGAGCTCTCGCAGCTGCGTTTTTAGACCATCCTTGAGAGGAGCCGGCACCCGGCATGGTGCATGGATGACTGGGCTGGCATTTGGTTTGAGTAGTACCTTGTAGTGATACGGGAGCGTGCCCATCCCATCAAACACATTGTGGTATTGCGTGAGGATGTCATCTATCTCAGCCTGTAGATTCGCATTGGGCGAGGCAGTCACAGGTGCAGAGGACATGGCATGGACTCGCTGGACCAAGTTTAGGAGTTTGCATGCGCGAGCACCGAGCAGGGATGCCTTGTCAGGCTGGACGATCTTGAATCTTAACGTCGCCTTGATTGCCTTGTGAGGTACACCTAGCTGACACGATCCACTGGCAGCTATGGCATTGCCATTGTAGTCAAGGAGCTGGCAGGCTGGTGGAAGAATTCTAGGTTGGTCTCGGATGCTGTTGAGGTCTGACTGGGATATAATATTCGCAGACGCACCAGTGTCCAATTTGAACTGGATGCGACACTGGTTGACCGTGATGACAGCACACAATTCGTCGTCATGATCCACACTTAGGATTGAAAAGCGTTTTGCAGGAGCAGAGGAGACCAGCTCGTGTGTGGTGATGATGCCCACCCGATATAGAGACTCGAGGCAGTCAGCATCGGGGTCCATTGGGCTTTCGGGATTGGAATCCTGCATGCCTTGGTGTACGCGGCAGCCACGTCTGCGCTGCAGATGGGATCGCTGGCTGTTGATCATTGGAGCGGACCTGCATACGGCCGCATAATGCCCAGGCTTTCCACATTGTAGACATCGCCTTCCTTTGGCTGGACATTGCCGCTTTAAATGGGCGGAGCCACAATTTTGACACGTCAGGACGCTGACGTCAGCGCGTTCCATGCGCCTTCGCGCATGCGCAGTGCGGTAGGCCGACATTCGCACATGCGCAGCAGGATTTTCAGCCTCATCGTCCTCCCGGTCGTGGTACGCATGCGTAGGAACCCGGGAAAAGCGCGCGAAACGGCCACTCTCCGCGATGCTCAGGCCTTGCAATTTTGCAATGGCCAACACCCTTTCTGCCTCGTGGTAGGCCAGTTTTGCATTTTCTGCCGCCTTAATGCGGGAGCATCGATTACTGGCAAGTTCATGGACAACGCACGTTTCGATGGCAATGGAGAGGGTCATCCATTTGATGACAGGGAGTCGGAATGGACCCCGAAAACGATCTGATCCCGGATCATGGAATCAGCAGTCGAGTCATAATTACATGACTGCGCTAGGATGCGGAGATGGGTCAAAAAGGACTGAAAAGGTTCATCCTTACCCTGAAGCCTCTGTTGGAAGATTCAAAGCTCTCATTCACCTCGACTTCGCAGTGGCTGTCGAATTTCAGCAGAACTGTCTTGAACTTCGTCTTGTCTTCACCATCGGCAAACGTGAGCAAGTTAACGATGGGGATGGCGTGATCCCCATCAGTCGACAGGAACAGCACGATCTTCCTGGCATCTGATGCTGCCTCGAGGTTGGAGGCCTCGATATACAGGATGAACTTCTGTTTGAAGACCTTCCAGTGGGCGCCGAGGTTACCGGAGATCCGGAGTTGCGGAGGGGGCTGGATCTTTTCCATGCCACTGGATGGTTGCTTGCTGGTCGTTGCAGATTTATTTGAGGTAGGTTCGTTAGAATTAATAGTTTCCTGGTACCATGATGTGTTATATGAGTTGGTTCAACACTGACTGCAACTGGATGCAGTAAGACGAGAAACAGGCTTCCGACACAGGAGATGGTCCAACACTGTTTTATTGAACCTGCTGGTTGCTGTACATAATCTGCTGTGGGTTGACCTCTATTAATCTAAACTGATAACCTCTGTCTGGCTTGACCAGACTAGCTCTCTGTCACATGGAGACGGTGCTCACTGCACTGTGCACCCTGACTATCTCTGTAGCTGTGTCCAGTGAGAAGAGGCAGAGTCTTGATGCCTCGTGTGTTTTATAGTGGTGGTGTCCCCTGCAGTGTTCTGTCTGGTGATTGGTTGTTCTGTGTCCTGTGTGTTTATTGGTTATTATGTGTGTCAGTCACTGCCTGTCTGTATCTCATTATATACATGAGTGAATATTATGACACACACCTTGAGTATTGTGTGCAGTTTTGGTCTCCTAGTCTGAGGAAGGACATTCTTGTTATTGAGGGTGTCCAGCGGAGATTCACCAGACTAATTCCCGGGATTGCTGAACTGACATATGAAGAAAGACTGGATCGACTGGGCTTGTACTCACTGGAGTTTAGAAGGATGAGAAAGGATCTCATAGAAACATATAAAATCTTGATGGGACTGTCTAGGCTAGTTGAGGGAAGAATGTTCCTGATGTTGGGGACGTCTAGAACTAGGGGTCACAGCCTAAGAATAAGGGGTAAGCCATTCAGGACTGAGATGAGGAAGGAACTTCTTCTCTCAGAGAGTTGTGAACGTGTGGAATTCTCTATCACAGAAAGCTGTTGGGGCCAGTTCATTGGATATATTCAAGAGGGAGCTGGACGTGGCCTTTGCAACTAAAGGGATCAAGGGGTATGGAGAGAAAGCGGGAGTGGGATACTGAATTTGCATGATCAGCAATGATCATATTGAATGGTGGTGCAGGTTCAAAGAGCAAATGGCCTACTCCTGCACCTATTTTCTATGACAAGGGCATGCTGGTCATCTGCTATTGGTTCAATGAAGGTAATTTTGAAATCAATGGAAATAGCAATCAGGAGAGATGGATAACTGACTGCCAACTTGCTATAAACCCATTTTACTCGATCAAGCAATGAAATTTGTTCTTAAATTGAAGGTGCTGCAATAAAATAAACTTTCCTAATTTTAACACTTCCTTTTTCAAAATAATGGAAGTATGGCACAAAACAGTGTCCGTGGTCCATGGTTTTTATTTGTTCCCCCTACACATATACAGCAATATTCGGCATGAAACAAGAAATTCAGAAAATACCCTGCAGGATCTGATCAGGTGAAAAAGATAGCAGCAAAAGAAAGTAGGTTAAAGGTTCATGTGGATGTCCTTTGTTGATTATTGACGAACAATTCCCACCCAAAATGTTCACTTTTTCTCGATTTCCTGAGACTTAAAAATTTTAATCAATTGTAGGAGAGTTAAAAATCATTGAAAGTGGGCTGCATGTTTGTAGAACGCATTCATTTTCAATGCATTATCATGTTATCATTATTTTGATCGTTAGTCTCGTCTTGTGTCAGTAAAACTGATAATAAGGTTGATTACCAAACAATAATGAAAACTCAAGCTCAGCCTCAATGAACTTTGGAATATCCAGACCAGAGATTTGCACATACTTGTGGTATCAATTGGCATGAGTGGCACATAAGAGCTTAATTGCAGATTAGAGGTTAGGTTTGAAAGTGAGCATTTCGTTGTTTGTGGCAGTCACTTGTACTTTTAGCTGCTAAAATTATAAGATATATTATAAGTTCTTTATCTTTTAAGTGACCATCTTGCTGATGATTAAGCATATCATCTCTCTGCAATTCATACTAGTCGTGAATGAGAAATGTCACTAAATAGTAAGATGGCCTGAACTTCTGAGAAAATTAATGGACCAGTTCTGATGTAGCATAGCTTCCTTCATGCATCCATAATTGGAGTGCCAATTTATTTCCAATCATTTCAAGTACTGTAATTACAGAGCATTTCACTAGTAAAAGGATTATCCCTGCTTATTTAACACTCAGAGGAAAAGGCTGGTGACTGATACTGTCAAAAGGCTAAGAGTCTTATCTATGCACATGTGAATGATGGGGTTGGAATACTCAATGGAGTGTTATTAGAAAGCTGGCATCGTTTTTGAAAGCTGACATGAGCAGTATTGAAATCTATCAAAATAATAATTATTGAAGAAACCCTTTTGAATGCTGAATACCATTTGTGAATCCTTTATGTGTGCACGTGTGCTTATCAAGGTGAAAGATGACAGGTCGTAGGCACTGAACATTTTCCATTTTGGGTTAACAGCGTTGAAGTCAGGCACTTCAGATACACATAGGTCAGATGCAATAGCCACTTATACATCTCCCCTAACAATGAAGCTTGACTCCAGTTTCAGAAGGGCAACATTAATGTGCCAGGAGGAGGATGATACTTCTATCTTTGGAAGCCTGAATAGGTGAATATATATCAACTAGAGCTGAATTGTAAATAATTTTAGTTGCAGACTCACAACCACAGAAATCGGGATACAAATGCAAAATTTCATGAGGGCATATTTTCAAATCTCTTTGCTGCTCGTTGGGCAGCATGTTATGGGGTGAGGGAGTGGGAGATGGTAGGTAATGGGGGGAGCAGCTGCCCCCCCCCCCCCCCCCCCCCCCCCCGCCGGCCCGGGAAGTCTCCAGTGTGGCATTCACTCGCTCCTGTCCATCTTTTTAAAATATCCATTGAAAGTACAACCTGCCAACTCCTGTCCATTGTTGGTGTCAACAATATTACGGCACGGACAGGTATTATTAGGGCCAATTGACTTGTTAACAAGCTCAATTGACCGTTCATTATTTATTTCAAGATGGTGGGTGGGTTGCCGTTCCCCCCCCCCCCCCCCCCCCCCGCCACCCCCGTAGTATGGGAGTGAGCTGTGGGATAGGTGTGATGGTGGATTTACAGGCCCACTCTGCAATGAAAACGGCTCACAGGGGAGTGTAAAATCCAGTCCACTGTCTTTAAACATTCCTAGCACTTTGACTAAACAACAGTGAAAAATAGAAATCAATAATACAAGAGAACTTGAACATGCTGCACAAAAAACAACAGCAAAACTTGCATTAGTGTTAAAGTGAACATAGATTCGTACAAAAGAATATCAAATCACAACATAGAACACGAGAAGATAAGAAATAGGAGCGTGAGTAGATAACATGGCCCTTTGAGCCTACTCCACCTTTGTTTATGACCCTGGCTGATCTTCTGCCTGATCTTCACTTTTATGGCTGCTCACGATATCCGAACATACATCTAAAATAGGAGCAAGGGTAGACCACTCAGCCCCTCGAGCTTGCTCCACCATTCAATATGATCATGGTTGATCTGATTGTAACCTCCCGCCTACCACCTATATCCTTTCACTGCTTTGTTTATTAAAAATCAATCTACTTCGGCCTTGAAACTTTCAAAGACTCTGGGCGGGATTCTCTGATCCTGAGGCTAAGTGTTGACGCCGTTGTAAACGCCGTCGCGTTTTACGACGGAATCAACAGGCCCCCAGGATCTGCGATCTTGCGCCCTACAGGGGGCCAGCACGGCACTGGAGCAACTCACGCAGCTCCAGCAGCCGATACCGGCGTCAAATGGGCGCCGCGAGTCTGCGCATGCGCGCTGCGACCGGTGCGAACTCACGCATGCGTGCTAGTTTCCTTCTCCGCGCCTGCCCGGACGCAACATGACGGAGAGCTACAGGGGCCGGCGTGGAGTAAAAGAGGGCCCCACCAAGAGAAGCCGACCCGCCGATCGGTAGGCCCCGATTGCGGGCCAGGCCACGGTGGAGGCCCCCCCCCCCCACTGGGGTAGGATCCCCCCTCCCCCCCACCAGGCCGCCCCCCCACAGGATCCCGCCGGGTAAGACCACATGTAAACGGCGCTGGTGGGACTCAGGCTATCTCGGCGGCCTCTCGGCCCATCCCGTGTGGAGAATTGCCGGGGGCAGCCCAGGTAGAGCGGCCCCCGACCTGCGCCGCGCTGACGCCAATGGCGCCGATTCTCCGGTCACTGGAGAATCGGCGGACCGACTCCGGGGTCAGAGAATCTCGTCCTCTGTTTCCACTGCCTTTTGAGAAAAGGAGCTCCAGAGACTGTCCTCAGAGAGAAAAGAATTCTCCTCATCCCTTATTTTTCAGCAGTGATTCTCAGTTCTAGATTCTCCCACCAAGAGGAAACATCCAACATCCTCTCCGTATCCACTCTGTCAAGATCCCTCAGGATGTTCTGGGCGCAATTTACCGGCCATTCTGCACCCGAAAGGCAGCACCACATGGCGCACCATGGCCAATAAATGATGGGAGACCCTGCTCCCTGGATCTACCCAGCTCGCTGTGCCTCACGAGATCTATCGTGATCTCAAGAGACATCGCGATGTGAAGCCCGCCATTGTGAGAGGAATCACTTTTTGGTAAATCTGTATATGCGAGCGAGACAGCTAGCCTCCATCTAAAGGTAACCAAGGCGTTAGGGGACATCCCCTCCACCTTGGAGGCCTTGGGAAAGTGTTGTTCAGTGCTGGTTTCCACAAATGGGGACCAGATGTACAGTGCTCGTGCGGGTCTTCCAGAGGATCAGAGGCCCCCAGGTGCTTTCGCTCTGTGAAGGGTGACAACGGGACACTGCTGATTCCCCCCAGGCACTGCCAGCCTGGCACTCTGGCACTGCACCTGGGTTCCAGCCTTGCACTGCCAAGGAGTTCACACAATGTCGGCACCATTTCCTGCAAAAGAAGGACTCCGGACTCCAATCGCTGGAATGTTGCTGACACCCCTTCCTCTAAAGCCTGGCTCTGTATTTGCATTTCGACCAATGATGGGATCACCTTTTCCAAAGGTCCTATATCTGGCTTGGGGGCAGCTGTTTCCTGGGACCTAACCAACCTCCAAATTGCTTGCTCAGTTGGAAGTCCCTGCCTCCACCTGATGTGCTACAGCAGCTGTGTGGTGCTCACCAAAGTGTACCCCAAAAGGCTGTCCACTAACATGCTCCACTGAGGTGAGTGTCTCTGCGCTGGTGGATGGTGCTGGTGAAAGCAGCGCTGAGAACTCGGTGTCCTCCCCAGAACTCTTCTCCAGGGTGCTCGGAGGGTTTGGACAGGGAGTTGGGGGGAGGGCAGTGACTTCGGATAGCCTGGCCTCATCTGATGGAGATCTTGGAAGACAAAGGACATGAGGTCAGCTTTTGGGAATGACTGAGCTGTGGCACGTAAGAGATTTACTTGAGATAGGTCATCTGGATAAAGGTGCATTTGACTATCACTTATCTGGCACAAGCTGCATTTGCAGTCTCCCATTGCTCACTCCTGAGGCTCCCTCGCAATTTCCATCACCCTCTCCTCAAAGGTAGTGAGGAGATATAACTCAGGCATCCTCCCATCTGTCTCCCCCCACTACCTCCTGTTGTGGCTTAGCTTGCCCCGCAGGGACACAAAGAGGACATTGTGAGCTGGTGACCTTGTAGGTATGGATGGGTTTATAGCAGGTGCCATCTGTGGGCAAGATCCTCGCAAAAGAATGGTGTGATGGGGATTCCGGGGGCGGGGGGGGGGCGGGGGGTGGGGGGGCGGGGGGATGGGGGGGGGGGTTCTGAGGGAGATGCTGGTAGTTCTGGTATTAGAAAGTTGTAAAGGTTTGGGGAAAGATGCCAGAGGTTAGTGACGGGAGTGATGGCAGGAGCATACAGGTGGGTATTCAGACTGACAGCTCGAAGGAGGTCATTAATCTTCTTCGGGCATTGGAGGCCGGTCTCCCTCTTGATGCTGCCAGCACTTACAGCATCTTCCACCTCATCTCATGCTTCAGACATTACTTGGATTGGAAGATATCTGTCAAGCCTGGGGAATGGGGTGGCCCTCCTCTCCTCTATCGCGTCCAATAGCTTCTCGATGTCGGGGTGCAGGTTTTGATATTGCCACCCTCTTGGCTGAAATGACAGTCAGTGCAGCAGGGAGCGTTTAAATGCCACTGTGGTTTGTCAAGGGCTAACAACTGATTTATGACTCCAGCGAAATACAGACTTTGGGAGTCATAAATCCTGCGTGATTCATGTGGGGGAGGGATGGCCCATTTGCATGACTTGAATCGGGCCTCTTCAGCACTCCTGGCACCAGCGGGGAAAAATCCAGGGGCGGGATTCTCCGTAATCGGCGCGATGTCCGCCGACCGGCGCCAAAAACGGCGCGAATCAGTCCAGCATCGCGCCGCCCCAAAGGTGCGGAATCCTCCGCATCTTGAGTGGCCGAGCCCTAACCTTGAGGGGCTAGGCCCGCGCCGGACTGATTTCCGCCCCGCCAGCTGGAGAGAAAGGCCTTTGGTGCCCCGCCAGCTGGCGCGGAAATGACTTTGCCAGGCGGCGCATGCGCGGGAGCGTCAGCGGCCGCTCATGGCATCCCCGCGCATGCGCAGTGGAGGGGGTCTCTTCCGTCTCCGCCATGGTGGAGACCATGACGAAGGCGGAACGAAAAGAGTGCCCCCACGGCACAGGCCCGCCGGCCGAATCGGTGGGCCCCGATCGCGGGCCAGGCCACCGTGGGGGCACCCCCCGGGGCCAGATTGCCCCGCGCCCCCCCCAGGACCCAAGAGCCCACCCGCGCCGCCTTGTCCCGCCGGTAAGAGAGGTGGTCTAATCCACGCCGGCGGGACAGGCATTCCAGCAGCGGGACTTCGGCCCATCCGGGCCGGAGAATCGCCAGGGGGGCCCACCATCTGGCACGGCGCGATTCCCGCCCCCGCCGAATATCCGGTGCCGGAGAATTCGGCAACCGGCGGGGGTGGGATTCATGCCAGCCCCCAGCGATTCTCTGACCCGGCGGGGGGTCGGAGAATCCCGCCCCAGATTCCCCACTGGCAGGAGCACTTAGTCTCGAAATTGGAGCATTGCGGCCAAGGTTTTACAGGAGGGATTCTCCGACCTCCCGCCGGGCCGGAGAATCGACAGGGGGCAGCGTGAATCCCGCCCTGACGCCGGCTGCTGGATTCTCCGGCGCCGTTTTTTCGGCGGCGGCGGGAATCGCGTCGCGCCGGTCGGGGGCCATTGGCAGTAGCCTCCCAGGCGATCCTCTGCTCCGCGATGGCCTGAGTGGCCGCCCGTTTTTGGCCAGTCCCGCCAGCGTGAATCAAACAAGGTCCTTACCAGCAGGACCTGGCTCTGCGGGCAGCCTGCGGAGTCCTTGGGGCCCACCGATCTGCGGGCGGGCCTGTGCCGTGGGGGCACTCTTTCCCTCTGCGCCGGCCGCTGTAAACGTCTGCTATGGCCTGCGCAGAGAAGAACACCCCTGCTCATGCGCTAGGATCACGCCAGCACACGCTGGCGCTCCTGCGCATGCGCCAACTCGCGCTGGCTGGTGGAGGTCCTTCGGCGTCGATTGGCGTGGTGCCAAGCCCTTTGGTGCCGGTTGGCATGGCGCCAACCCCGCTGCCGCTGGCCTAGCCCCTGAAGGTGCGGAGGATTCCACACCTTCCAGGCGGCCGGTGCAGGTTCGGTTCATGCCACTCCTCGGCACCGGTACGGCCCGCGCCGCCGGTTAGGGGAGAATCCTGCCCCACATCTTTTTAAAATTATTCTGCTTTTTTCTTTTGCCGAAGTGAGAAGGCAGCACGATAGCATAGTGGTTAGCACTGTTGCTTCACAGCGCCAGGGTCTCAGGTTGAATTCCCGGTTTGGCTCACTGTCTGTGCGGAGTCTGCAAGTTCTCCCCATGTCTGCGCGGGTTTCCTCCCACAAGTCCGAAAGACATGCTTGTTAGGCTAGGTGGACTGGACATTCTGAATTCTCCCTCTGTGTACACGAACTGGTGCCGGAATGTGGCGACTAGGGGATTTTTACAGTAGCGTCATTGCAGCGATAATGTAAGCCTACTTGTGACAATAAAGATTATTATTATTCTTAATCTTACACTTCCCATATTCTACTCCATCTTTCAGCTTGTTGCCCATTCATCCAACTTTTCTCTATCTCTTTGCAGCCTCCATTGTCCTTCTTACAGCTTACATTCCCACTTGACTTTGTAATATCAGCAAACTTAGAACAATTACTCTTTTCCTTTCAACTAATTCATTGATATAGCTGAGGCCACAATACTGGCCCTTGTGGCACTCCAGTTATTACAGCCTGACAACCTGAAAATGCCCTGTTACTCCCTACTCTTTGCTTCCTGCCTGTTAACCAATCCTCTATCAATGCTAATTGATAGAGTATTGATTTATTCATAGTTTTAGGTGCTAATTAAATGCATCGCTGTGAGTTGAAATTATTAAAAGTGTGTTGACTGTGAAAATCCAGTCATCGTTTCAGCTTTGAGCTAGCTTTGATAGGCACCAGTCAATCTTAAATAATGGCCAATGCTTGATTAATAAATCATCCTCTGTGCAACAGACATCCATTTGAACAAACCAGAAGGTCTCAGCAGTGAATTAGAAACCAATGAGAGTAAATGAGGAATTAAACCAGAGATAAGAATTCTCTTAAAAGTAGGACCTGATGGTTGAGGTCTTTGTTCCTGAATTATCGCAGTCCTGAATTCTTGAATCATCTATCTGTTTATGTTTGAATTGATTTCTTTATGATTTTATGTTTATTGCTTTTTGGCACGTGTTCGACCCATTTATGTATTGTTTGATATTTTGTTTCCAAGTTTTGATTCAGTTCTTATTCAAGTAAATGACTAATTAGCAATAAAGTTGTATTTTTGACACCTCCAATCAACCCGACTATCGACACTCATCAGAAGGAAAAATAAGAGTCCCAACTCTAATATATTATTCCAAATTCTGGCACCCATATCTTGTGTTTTCATCTTTGTCTTGGCACCTTATTGAATGCCTTTTTGAAATTCAAGCATAGTATATCTACTGGTTTACCTATCTACATCACTCATTACATTCTCGGAAAACTCTAATAAATTTTTCAAACACAATTTCCCTATTGTAAAACCATTATTGACTTTGTCTGATCAAAGTCTGATTTTCTCAGTGCATAGTGAAATCGTCATGAATATAAATGCCAACATTTTCCTGATGGTTGAAGTCGGCCAAGTGGCCTGTACGTTCCTTCTTTTCTTTCTCCTCTATTTCTATTTCTATTTCTATTTATGTGCCAACTATGAATCCCATGGGACTGAAAATCATAAGTTGTGCATCCACTATCTCTGCAGCTATCTCTTTTGTAAACCTAGGAATTGACCTTCAGTTCATTGGGATTTATAGCTTTTTAGTCCCTAAAGTTTCTCCAATGCTTTTCACTGCCGCTATTAATTACCTTAAGGTTCTTACTCGTTTTAGCCTTTTCACTGTTCTTTATTTCATGTCACTGCCTTGTGGCATCTGAGTTTTTTTTTTGATGAGTGTTTATAGAATCACTTCACTGCAGAAGAAAGCCATTCAGCCCATTAAGTCTGCACTAACACTCCAAAAGAGCACCCTACCTAGTCCCATGCCCCCACCAACTTCCCATAACCCCACCTAATCTTTGGACAATAAGGGTCAATTTAGCATGGTCAATCCATCTAACCTGCACATCTTTGGACTGTGGGAGGAAACCGAAACACCCGAAGGAAACGGCAGAGACACAAAGGCACAATGGTTAGCACTGCAGCCTCACAGCACCAGGGACCCAGATTCAATTCCGGCCTTAGGTGACTGTCTGTGTGGACTTTGTACATTCCCCAGGTCTGTGTGAGTTTCCTCCGGGTGCTCTGGTTTCCTCCCACAGTCCAAAGATGTGCAGGTTAGGTGGATTGGCCATGCTAAGTTGCTCCTTAGTGTTCAGGGATATACAGGTTAGATTCCGGGGGGGAGGGCAGGGGAGTGGACAAGGCAGGGTGCTTTTTCAGAGGGTTGGTGCAGACTTGATGGACTGAATGGCCTCGTTCTGCACTATAGGAATTCTATGGTTCTAATCCATGGTTCTAGGAAACCCATGCAGACACGGGTAGAATGTACAAACATCACACAGTCACCCAAGTTCCAAACTGATCAAGGTCCCTGGTTTGTGAGGCAGAAGTGCTAACTAGCATGCCACTGTGTTAAATATGTTTTTTATGCTTTGTTTACTTCAATTATTTTATGCGTTTATAATTATCTCAATTAAATGTTGTGTTCTGATGTTTCAGTAAGACACTTGCAGAAGCTTGTGAAGTTTAATGTAAAATATTTATAAAATAATTTTATAAATACAAAAGTTTGAAACCAGTTAACATTGAACTTATCGTTTAACTTTATCAGTTGAACAATGACATAAACTGCCTCAACTTTACAAATTTCTTGCAATAAGATATATTTTCCCACTTGAACACGATGGTCCTGTCTATTTGTAAAGGAGAGGGAGGGAATGGGGGAGGGAGGGAAGAGGAGGGGGGAAGGGGAGAATTTTGACAACTGTTAATGTGACAAGTCTAAGGTCCGAAAGCAGCAGCTACTGAAGCGCAGTATCCTCTGTCAACATTTCGGTATGTTGTTTGACAGTGCAGTCTTAAGGGTGGGTGATTGATTTGTGGCAATACCTGTCAGACAGATAGCTTACATTAGTTTACAGGAGGCTTGCATATTTCAACTAAGGCATTAAACTTTGTTAAAGCATTTGAAGTAATCACTGAGGCTTCTAAGGATAAACGTTAGATCAGGGAGACGCGTAAAGGACTCAGCTTAATATACATTGCAAAACCCAAATATACTTTAGCTCTGAATCAGCTGGGAGGACAGGCGTGCTAACATTAGTGTCCTTGAAGGAGTCAATAGCACCAATATCGAGGCCATGATCATCCAAAACCAACTCCGCTGGGCCGCCAATATGGTTAGGATGTCAGAGTCCCAACAACCAGAGCAAATGTTCTTCATCCAGCTCAAGGAAGGATCCCAAACAAGAGGAGGACAAAGGAGGCTCTTCAAAGATACCTTGTAGGCTTACCTCAAGAAATGGAACAATGCCTGGGAATCTTTTGCTCAGAAGAGACCTGCTTGGAAGAACCACCTGATTGAAGGGTCACAATTCTTCGAGAACACCCAACGGCAAGCGGAGGCCTGGAAAAGAGCCTGAGAAAGAAATACCCGAGACTTAACATCCAAGGACCGATCCCACCTTTTGGAAACTCCTGCCAAGTGAGTGATTGAAGATGCGGTTCTAGGATCGGGCTCACCAGCCACGCAAGGACCAACAGAATCCGTGACCAGTAACACTGAGTATCTTAGCTGGACAATTATATCCATCTGTGAGTGATCACCGCATTCTATCCATTATAGTTCCTTTAATGGAATAACATCCTCATGCCAAATCAAAGTTAAAAAATCATTCTTTCACCTTCTGTGACTTTAACCTCACTTTAAACAGTAAAGTACCTTTTAATTGAATTAACAGCCTCATTAACAGCATGGCAGCACAGTGGTTAGCACAGTTGCTTCACAGCTCCAGAATCCCAGATCCGATTCCCGGCTTGGGTCACTGTCTGTGCGGAGTCTGCACGTTCGCCCCGTGTCTGCGTGGGTTTCCTCCGGGTGCTCCGGTTTCCTCCCACAGTCCAATGGTGTGCAGGTTAGGTGGATTGGCCATGCTAAAATTGGCCTTAGGTTAGGTGGTGGAAGTGTGGGCTTATCTGGGGTGCTCTTTCCAAGAGCCGGTGCAGACTCGATGGGCCAAATGAAATGAAAATGAAATGAAAATCACTTATTGTCACAAGTAGGCTTCAAATGAAGTTACTGTGAAAAGCCCCTAGTCGCCACATTCTGGCACCTGTTCGGGGAGGCTGATACGGGAATGGTCTCCTTCTGCACTGTAAATTCTATGAAATGACAAACCAATGTTTAAAAATAATACAAATATATCTTCCTTTCATTTTATTTGCATTTTAAACATATATGTAAACACTAAGCACTAATAATATAAAACTTTAACCTACCAAACAAATGTCTCCCAATGCCTCCTGCCTCTGCCAAACTAAAAGATTTCAGTACAAATAAAAAGGTGTAAAAACTCACCAAATATCCGTGTAAGTGGCCCAAGTTGGTGCTGCAGCTGATTTTTCAATGAGAAGCGCAGGGCTTCAAGCAGACAGAAATAAAACCGTCCAGGCGTTTAAACAGCGAGTGCTTTTCGCATGCATGCTTAAACATCCACACTTCCTGATCATCATGCTGTTCATGTACACCGCATCAGCAACTTTGAATCGCGAAGTCCAGGATGTTACGGTCCATTATGTTCCCCACAAGCTTACTCTCATACTCTATTTTCCCCTTCTTAATTATCCTTTTGTCCTCATTTGCTGAATTCTAAACTGTTCCCAATCCTTACGTCTGCTGCTTTTTCAGTCCAATTTGTACTCCTCTTCCTAAGATCTAATTTCCCTTTTAAGCCATGGTTTGGCCACCTTTCCTGTTTTACTTTCACGCCAAACAGGAATAAATAATTGTTGCATTTCACCCATGCGCGCTTTGAAAGTTTGCCTATCCACCATCATCCCTTTTAGTAACATTTCCCAATCCATCATAGTCAACCCGAGCCTCAGACCATCGTAGTTTCCTTTATTTAGATTTGGGGCACTAGCATCAGAATCAACTACATCACCCTCCATCTTGAAGAAGAATTTTATCATCTTATGGTCGCTCATCCGCAAGGGTCCATTACACAACACCCAGTCTAGGATGGCATGTCGTCCAGTTGGTTCGTCAACTTATTGGTCCAGAAAACCAACCCATACATTCTCCAGGAATTCCTCCTCTCTGGTATTGTTACTAATTTGATTTGCCCACTCTACATGCCCATTAAAGTCACCCTTAATTACAGATGTTCCTTCATCACATACATCTCTAATTTCCTAATTAATACCATCCTCAACACCACCACTACAGTTTGGAGCTTATATGCAACCCCCACTAACGTTTTTGTCGTCCCTTGATATTTCTCAGCTTTATTCAAGCGGCTTCCACATTGCTGGAACTAATATTTTTCCTCATTATTGGGTTCATTTCCTCTTTAGTCATCAATGCAACCAAAACACCTTTTCCTTTTAGCCTGTCCTTCCGAAATACGTGAACACACTGGATGTTCAATTCCTATCCCTGGTCACCCTGCAGTCATGACTCTGTAATCCCAACTATGTCATACCCGTTCACAACTATATTGCGAATGCTTCATGCACTATACACAAAGGTTTGACTTTTTAGCATCACTTGTCCCTTTCCTCTTACTTTTCACTGTGGCCCCATTTTATTCTCGCTCTTGCTTTATCTACCTATCATTTTTCTTATTCCCCTTTTTGTATTTTGTTCTTATCCTTGTTTTCCCCTCATCCGAAGTCATTTGGAAATCACTACCTTTGAGATCGTATTTTTCAACTTACTTCCTAAATCTCTATATTCATCTTTTAGGACCTCATCCCTTTTGTTACCTATGTTGTTGGTACTGATGTGTACCATGGCCAGTGGTTGTTATTCCTCCCCCTCCAGAATGTCCTGTCGCCACTCTGAGACATCCTTCACCCTTGCACCAGGGAGGCAACATACCATCCTGGAGTTTCATTTGTGGGCACAGAAACACCTATCTATTCCCCTTTCAATTGAGGCCCCCATAACTGTTACATTTACATACTTTTTAATCCTCCCCTGCGCAACAGAGCTAACCATAGTGCAACAAATTTGGCTGTTGCTCCTTTTCCCTGAGAGGCCATTCCCCCCAACAGTATCCAAAGCGGTACATCTATTTTGCAGGGGAATGGCAACAGAATATTCCTGCACTGCATGCCTAATCCTTTTGCTCTGCCTGGTGGTCACTCATTCTCTTCCTGCTTGCGGAGACAGAGCCTGCAGTGCTCTCTATATGTGCTATCCATGATACTATCTGCCTCATGGATGCTCCATAGTGTCCCTAGCTGCGACTCCAGCTCCAAAACCAGGGCTTCCAAGAGCTACAGCTGGAGACACTTCCTGCACACATGCTGACCCAGCACTGGAAATGTTCCTGGCTTCCCACATAGAGTAGGAGGAGCACACCACAACTTTGCATTCTCCACCATGACTTACCCCTTTAAATTAAATCTTTTGGAAGATACTTAAAATCAAATAATATCAATTACTGTGGTGCCCACCTTCCCTAGTCTTTGTTACTACTGAATAGAGTCCTTACAAAGTATAAACCACAAAATAAAGACTTTACAAACTATAAGCTATAAAAGTAGTAAATGCTTACCCAAACATATTCACCCAATCAGCTGCTTATGCTTGCCGTGCATCACGTTTGAATCCTGATGATACCTCAAGAGTTCCAAACTCCAACTAGCACTCAGATTTCTCACTGCACTCTTGTGCTGTTTTCAATCTCCAGACAATCAGCTCTGTCTCTTGTAGTCTCTACTCCAGCTATAGGTGCTGCTGACTGTCTGTCCCAGTGTCCTCTTCTCACATTCTTCCCTTGACAAAGACACGCTCTAATTCTAGATCCTGGCAATTCTTTTAACTTTGGGAAATAGGGTGAATAAACCTTTTTCTAGAATATTGAGATGGAACCTCATTAAAAAATGAATGTTTCAACTTTGGAGTTACAGAGCTTCAACCAGACTGGAAAAAATGCTAAAGAAAGAGCTTTGTAATTATAATAACATTGAGTTAACACAGCATGGTGGACGAGTACGCTCTTCGTCTGTTGACTTGTGTAGTTGTAAAAATATTGTTTGATGGTATTTTTCGGATTTATGCATGTTCATGGATTGTGATGGGATCTGGAAAGAAGGCAACGGGGGATGGGGGTATAGGAGAGGTCCATGGAACTGTTATCAGTGCCAGATCTATGATGTGGTGTGATGTTGGACGTTGCAATCCCATTCTCCACACCTGTGGGTGGGAATGAGGTTATCCAGATATGCAGGGTGGCAGGAGAACTTGTCTCGGTGTTTCAAGTTTAAAATGGGAGTCATGAGATAAATGACTGGGAGCAACTCAAGTGAAATGTTGCTGAATCAACACACCTCTTTGTGGCCATGCCAGCCTGCTGCCCACCTTGAAGTCTGGGATAGAGTTGGTGGTCCTCCTCAAATGCTTGGACACTGGGCTCCTTTGCAATGTCCCCTTCATTTTCTCCTTCCTCTTCTCACTCCTCCCCGCCATCCCATGAGGAAGAGTGATATTTAATTCCCACCCCCCTCATCCAGTTCTGGGCCTTTTTTGAATAGACATGTTGTGGACTGGGCAGCTGATGAACACAACTTGGAAAATTTCTGGTGTGCTTGTCCTGGAATCGACCATTCAATCGGTCAATGCAATAAAAGCACATCTTCAACATGCCGATGGTCTGCTCAATGAGGGCTTTTGCAAGTAGATGGCTCCAGTTTTCACACCTCTGTAACTTCATCGCCAGAGGGGTAGAAGGAACCACTTCCTCGGGGGATAGCTTTTACCCCCAGCAGCCACTCAATGAGTGCCACTCAGTGTCCGAAATCTCCCATCCTCGTTCACAGCTGGGATTGTCCGGTGCTGCTGAACATGAATGGCGTTTTAGTTGGAACACCAAATTGTGTGTTCTTGCTTGCAACGGGTCCGACCACAGATGAGGCAGGAGAATCCCACCGAATGAGTGAAAGCCTTTCCTGTTGATGAAACTAGCTGGCTGGCTCAACCATCAGTACACTGATGGCTATGTGGGCACAATCAATAACTCCTTGGAACTGGGGCTATCACCCTCTGCCTGTGCTGGGCTCTGTGCGTCAAAATGGATAAATTTCCCCAAACACCTGGAGTAGGTCATCCATGGCCTGCTCCTGATGGCATGATGAGCTGCCAACCATGAAATACCAACTAGGTCTGGAGTGAATCCTTGGAATACCACTGATGCATAAAAATTCAGCATCACTGTGATTTTGGTGGCTGAATGTGGGAGACTTTCAGGGCATCAGTTAGTGTGCACCGTTGTGTAAATCTTTGAGACCAGCTGCCAGGATAGCCTCTTTCAGCAATGGTGTTCTGTTATCTGAAGGAGATTGACTCTTAGGCAGAGCTCCCAGTATCATGGGTAGCACATTCTTCTCCTTGCAGCCCATCTCTGTGCACATGCAATCTCCTCATATCCAGAAGTGTGCCTCTGCTGAGATTCTTCCTCACTGCTTACCCCATGTCAATGTAGCTTAGTCCCACCTCCAAAGGTCTGTGCAGCAGGGCTCCCTCTGCTAAATCTGCTGTCCAAGTGATATCAGCAGCCTGATACCCCTCTCAGGACCCCAGTCTCTCACTAGTGGGACACACACACCTTTCAGCAGCAGCGAAGGCAACCCTGTGTCACTGGTTGTGCAGCTGAGCATGATTGTTTATCTTTGAAATGAGTTGACCATTACTCCCATTACCTCTGATGACTCCCCACTGGCTTCACGCCAGGTTTACCCTCATGTGCTCCAAATGCTGCTTATTCTTTGTGCCTGCTGACTGAAAACTCCAAACTAGCCCAGTGAGATCTTTTCATTGATTCCACAAGTAACTTAACAAGCATGGCAGGTTTGAAAGCATCAACCTCCCACCATCCCATAGCCTCCATTGGTATTGCGTTTCCGAGACAACAAGATTCAATGCCACTCTCCGTGAACATGGTTCTCAAATCACACCGGCACCCCTCACTGCCCTTGCCAGCAATTGGAAATCTGACCCTACTCGTGCTTTGAACAACAGTCTCTCCATGATCATAGTCGGAGCTCTTCAGTGTAAAAGATCAAAGCCTTCCCAGCTTGTCACAGTAACAGTCTCACTGAAGATGATGTGCCAGCTGTTTACCACACAAGTGGCACCCTGCTGGGAATGTAGGATACCCTGGCCAAAAGCCACTTTAATGCATTCTCTACTAGACTCATGGAGCTGCCCCACTGGACTCCCTACCCATCCTGCGATCCGCACCAGATGCCAATTTTTCAATTTTTCTCAACCCACACATCCTTGAACTCACCTACATATTTCAAGGCTGGGAAAATGATTCCCACAGTTTTTGTAGGTCCCAAGTTCACAAGAACATAACGATTAGGAGCAGGATGCCCATTCACCCTGCCCATTCAGCCTGCTCCACCATTCAATACAACCACAGCTGAGCTTGAACTTCAGGTTTTGATATATAAATTGCAATGGAAAATGTGTAAGAAACCTGGAGTTCTGTATTAATGGTCATTGCGATGATAGTATGGTGGAATGATGCAGCAGAGAAGGAGAGTAATTGGCCCATCTTTCTCTGCGAGCTCTTTGAAAGATTCCAATTACTCCCATTTCTCTGCCCTTTCCTCGCAGGCCCACAAGTTCTTCTCCTTCAAGTATTTAGCCAATTTCCTTTTGAAAGTTATTACTGAATTTTCTTCCACCATCCTTTAGAGCAGATTATTGTACAACTTTAACTCGCTACTTCAAAAAATTCTCCTCGTCGCGCACAAAGTTCTTTTCCCAATTCCCTTAAAACTGTGTACTGATTATTGATTATTTTGGCACTGGAATAAGTTACTTCTTGCCTATTCTGTCAAATCCCTTCATGATTTTGAGTACCTCTATTAAACTTAACTTTCTCTGCTCAAAGACCGATCCCGGCTTCTCCAGTCTCCCAACAATAGTGAAGTCTGTTATGGGCCAGGGCTTAGAAACTCCAAAGTGTATTATGAGGCTCACCTGACCTATAACTTTCATGTTGAATTTGGCTAGGATGACCACAAGTGTCTTCACTTCAGGTGTGATTCATCAGACTTCCTAGATGCTTTTATCAAAACAAAGATTAATATGAGAATGTTGTTAACATATATAAAACACTTATCAAGAATTTGTTATCAATTACAAACATGAAATAAATACAACAGCTACAGTAATCTATGTATATAACTCTTAATGAAACCCCCTTAGTTGTTATAATTCAATACAAAATCCAATAAAACCCAAATCCCTTTCAAGAGCATGGCCCAGTACACTGTAATCTCTCTTGAATGGAACTGGTCCTTTCCCGGAGATTCTGGTCCAGCCTCTAACCAGCAGATTCAAAATTCCTTCAGGAAAGCAACCCTAGATTGAAGGTTACCAAGGCAGTTTGCCACACCCAATGTGCTTCCAGTTCACTGGAACAGCTTGAAAATAACACAGAGAAAACAGGGAAACTTCCTGCAGTCCAAACAAACAAACCGAAAATGAAACCAAAACACTAAACCCCTTCTCACCTGACAGCCACAGTCCAGCTCCACCCACAAATTACATCACTGAAGCCGTGCTACATGCCATGTGGTAAAAACATAGGTCGGGATTCACCGACCCCCCGATTCTGGGTCGGAGAATCCCCGGGGGGGCGGCGCGAATACCGCCCCGCCGCTCCCTGCCGTATTCTCCGTGCTGTTTTTCGGGCAGGGGCGGGATTCACGCCACGCCGGTTGGGGGCCCCCTGGCAATTCTCCAGACCCTGATGGGCCGAGCGGCCGTCCGTTTCTGGCCAGTCCCGCCGGCGTGGGTTACGCATGGTCCCACATGGCAGGACCTGGCAGGTAAGTCGGCGGGGCGGTCCTCGGGAGGGGCGCGGGGGGGATCCAACCCGGGGGGGGGGCCCCAGGGTGGCCTGGCCCGCGTTCAGGACCCACCGATCTGCAGGCAGGCCTGATCAGTGGGGGCACTTCTTCCTTCCGCGCCGGCCCCTGTAGGGTTCCGCCATGGCCAGCGCGGAGAAGAGAACCCTCAGCGCATGCGGCAAAATATGCCAGCCGGTCTGCACATGTGCGGAACCACGCCGGCGGTTCCGCGCATGTGTGAGGTCACGCTGGCCCTTCGGCGCATGTGCGAACTCGCGCATCCCTTCGGCGCTGGCTGGAGTAGTGCCAAACCCTCCGCCGTCCACCTAGCCCCCAAAAGTGCGGAGAATTCCCCACTTTTGGGGGCTGTTGTTGCCGGAGTGGTTGGCGCCGGTTCTCCTGTCGGCGAGGGGACTTAGTCCCCAGAAGGGAGAATCCCGCTGAAAATCTTTCTTAAAGGGACACTCACATGTCAAGTCCTCCATTTCTTGTATCATTTCAGTAAATCTCCTCTGCATGACCTCCAAGCCAGTGATATCCTTCATTATCCTTCATGGTGACCAGATTGGGCACAACACTCCAGCTAAGACCTAACCAACGATTCATAGATGTTTGACATAATTTATTTTGTTTTTCTAATCTATACACACAATATTTACTAGGGCTGATTTCAGAGAAGCGAGCTGAATTATGTCTGGAAAACATGGCAGTGGAGACTTCCCAGCACATTGTAAACTCCAGAGCATGTGTGATTTTTCTCTCCCAGGTTCCCTTTCTGTAGATAAGCTTGGCTGCCTGTTGAGTGAAGAAGTCTTCAGAAAAGGCCACAGCGGAGGAGTAAGTAAAAATTAATGGTGGTGGGAAAGAAAGATCGCTGATAGGGTAGATGAATACAGTATAGTTGGCAGTTTAGGAATGAGCACATGGTGGGATTTAGGGATGCTGATGGATTGTGGGAGGATATCGAATTGACGATTGAAGTGGAGGAGATGATGTCATGAGAGTTGGTGATTGGAGTTGTTTTGGATTATGGAAGTAGAAGGGGGTGATTTACAGGATAAACTTATTGGGCCCAGAGAAAGACTCCTGCTCTCTCGGCCAACAAGTAACACTCTGGGAATGATTTTCCATATGGATAAAACCTTCTCACCTCCTTTTACCTGATGGGTTTCTCAAGGCTACAGAAAAATTAAAGCATACAGCTCTGATAAAAGGTTATAATGATCATCCTCCCCCACTGAGAGTAGATTGGTTACTTGCCTCTCATCTCATGTCCATTTAAACCAAAGTGGTAGTGGGTTTGAGGCACGTTAGATACCTGTTTGAAATTTTAAAATTGTTATTTCCCATCCAACCCAAACCCACCAAATGTGCCTGGCATACTTCTGTTTACAAAGCCCAAGGACCCATGCTTTTTAAAAACATCCTTTATCTGTCCTGCTACCTTTAAATTTTGGCTATGTACAGAGGTTTCTCTGCTCCTACATCCCATTTTAAATTGTGTTTGCCTATTTAAGCCAACTGCCTACAACCTCCGTAAAGCCTGCATCAATCTCTCCCACTATAAACCACAAGTGGAATTTTATTGCCCCATCGTGGAGGGGGTGGGGCCAGAAACTGCAGAGAGCCATTCAAAACCCCATTGATTTAAGCAGACGGGAGGATCCCACTGGTAGGAGGGGCTGTGAAATTCTGGCTCATGCTTCTGCGTTTCATGCCATTTTCAACCTTTAAAAGTATGCCCTGTGTACCCGGGTCCACATTATTAATACGCATTGTAAAGAACCCTGGGTGTCATTCTCCGACCCCCCGCCGGGTCGGAGAATGGCCGTTGGCCGCCGTGAATCCCGCCCCTGCCCCCGCCGAAGTCTCCGGTACCGGAGATTGGGCGGGGGCGGGAATCGGGCCGCGCCGGTTGGCGGGACCCCCCGCTCAATTCTCCAGCCCGGATGGGCCGAAGTCCCGCCCAGAAATTGCCTGTCCCGCCGGCGTAAATCAAAGCTGGTATTTACCGGCGGGACCAGGCGGCGTGGGCGGGCTCCGTGGTCCTGGGGGGGGGCACGGGGCGATCTGACCCCGGGCGGGCCTGTGCCGTGGGGGGCACTCTTTCCCTTCCGCCTCCGCCACGGCCTCCACCATGGCGGAGGCGGAAGAGACTCTCCCCACTGCGCATGCACGGGAAACTGTCAGCGGCCGCTGACGCTCCCGCGCATGCGCCGCATTTCCGCGCCAGCTGGCGGGGCAACAAACGCCATTTCCGCCAGCTGGCGGGGCGGAAATCCCCCCAACATTGAGGGGCTAGGCCGCCAAAGATGCGGAGCATTCCGCACCTTTGGGCCGATCCGATGCCCGTCTGATTGGCGCCGTTTTTGGCGCCAGTCAGCGGACATCGCGCCGTTGGGGGAGAATTTTGCCCACTAGTCGTAATATGGATACCTGGGGAACACCACTTTATACTATCCCCAATTCTGAAAGAAAATGCTCAGCACTATTGTGCCCTTCCGTTTAAATCATTTTAAATTCAGGATATATACACAATGTCAACCACACGACTCTCATCAACTCTCTCTATTACCTCAACAAACAATTAAATCATGTTAGACAAACATGATTTACCTTCAATAAAAGCAAAATACTGCACATGCTGGAAATCTGAAGTAAAAACAGAAAGTGCTGGATAAGCTCAGCAAGTCTGGCAGCATCTGAGGAGCAGTTGACATTTCGAGCCCATATGACTCTTCTGCAGAACCTTTTTGTCTTTAATGAATCTGTGCTGGGCATCATTTATTAATCCAGATTTTTTCCAGTGACAATTACTTATATCTCGGAATAGTCTCTCAAAGCTTCTCCACCACGGACATTAGACTGTCTGACCCGCGGTTGCTGGGTTTATCCCTCTCCTCGATTTTGAACAGGGTGAAAACATTTGCAATCCTCCACCGCTTCTATACTTAAGAAGAATTGGAAGATTGTAACTCGAGCCTCCACTGTTCTTTGACTACCCTTTTACTATTTATATGTTCATAGCAGACCTTTAGGTTCCTTTTTTATGCTCCTAACTAATCAATTCTCATTTTTATTTCCTCCTCCAATTTCCTTTATTAGTTCTCCTCTATATTTTCTGTATTCAGATTGATTCTCTACTTAATTCTAAGCTGACATTTATCAAAAGCATTCCTTTTCTGTTTAATTTTAATCTCTAAATCTTAAATCATCCAGGAAGCTTTAACTTTGGATGTCCTTCCTTTCCCCTGAGTTGAAATACTCACGGTCTGATCCAAACCATTTCTTCGAAGGACTCGCATTGCTCATTTACTGTTTTATAGAAAGGATAGAACAGGAGGTAAGAGAGGAGGGGGAGTGGCGTTTTTGATTAGGGAGAACATCACGGCAGTACTTAGAGGGGATATATCCGAGGGTTCGCCCACTGAGTCTATATGGGTGGAACTGAAAAATAAGAAGGGAGAGATCACCTTGGTAGGACTGTACTACAGGTCCCCAAATAGTCAGCGGGAAATTGAGGAGCAAATATGTAAGGAGATTACAGATAGCTGCAAGAATAATAGGGTGGTAGTAGTAGGGGACTTTAACTTTCCCAACATTGACTGGGACAGCCATAGCATTAGGGGTTTGGATGGAGGGAAATTTGTTGAGTGTATTCAGGAGGAATTTCTCATTCAGTATGTGGATGGACCGACTAGAGAGGGGGCAAAACTTGACCTCGTCTTGGGAAATAAGGAAGGGCAAGTGATAGAAGTGCTAGTGAGGGATCACTTTGGGACAAGTGACCATAATTCTATTAGTTTTAAGATAGCTATGGAGAATGATAGGTCTGGCCCAAGAGTTAAAATTCTTAATTGGGGCAAGGCCAATTTTGATGGTATCAGACAGGAACTTGCAGAGGTAGATTGGGGGAGACTATTGGCAGACAAAGGGACGGCTGGTAAATGGGAGGCTTTTAAAAATGTGTTAACCAGGGTGCAGGGTAAGCACATTCCCTTTAGAGTGAAGGGCAAGGCTGGTAGAAGTAGGGAACCCTGGATGACTCGAGATATTGAGACTCTGGTCAAAAAGAAGAAGGAGGCATATGACGTACATAAGCAACTGGGATCAAGTAGATCCCTTGAAGAGTATAGAGATTGTCGAAATAGAGTTAAGAGGGAAATCAGGAGGGCAAAAAGGGGACATGAAATTGCTTTGGCAAATAATGCAAGGGAGAATCCAAAGAGATTCTACAGATACATAAAGGGGAAAAGAGTAACTAGGGACAGAGTAGGGCCTCTTAAGGATCAACAAGGGCATCTATGTGCAGAGCCACAAGAGTTGGGTGAGATCCTGAATGAATATTTCTCATCGGTATTCACGGTGGAGAAAGGCATGGATGTTAGGAAACTAAGGGAAATAAATAGTGATGTCTTGAGAAGTGTGCATATTACAGAGGAGGAGGTGCTGGAAGTCTTAAAGCGCATCAAGGTAGATAAATCCCCGGGACCTGATGAAATGTATCCCAGGATGTTGTGGGAGGCTAGGGAGGAAATTGCAGGTCCCCTAACCGAGATATTTGAATCATCGGCAGCCACAGGTGAGGTGCCTGAAGATTGGAGAGTGGCGAATGTTGTGCCCTTGTTTAAGAAGGGCAGCAGGGAAAAGCCTGGGAACTACAGACCGGTGAGCCTAACGTCTGTAGTAGGTAAGTTGCTAGAAGGTATTCTGAGAGACAGGATCTACAAGCATTTAGAGAGGCAAGGACTGATTCGGGGCAGTCAGCATGGCTTTGTGCGTGGAAAATCATGTCTCTCAAATTTGATTGAGTTTTTTGAGGGAGTGACCAAGAAGGTAGATGAGGGCAGTGCAGTAGACGTTGTCTACATGGACTTTAGCAAAGCCTTTGACAAGGTACCGCATGGTAGGTTGTTGCAGAAGGTTAAAGCTCACGGGATCCAGGGTGAGGTTGCCAATTGGATTCAAAATTGGCTGGACGACAGAAGGCAGAGGGTGGTTGTAGAGGGTTGTTTTTCAAACTGGAGGCCTGTGACCAGTGGTGTGCCTCAGGGATCGGTGCTGGGTCCACTGTTATTTGTGATTTATATTAATGATTTGGATGAGAATTTAGGAGGCATGGTTAGTAAGTTTGCAGATGACACCAAGATTGGTGGCACAGTGGATAGTGAAGAAGGTTATCTAGGATTGCAACGGGATCTTGATCAATTAGGCCAGTGGGCCGACGAATGGCAGATGGAGTTTAATTTAGATAAATGTGAGGTGATGCATTTTGGCAGATCGAATCAGGCCAGGACCTACTCAGTTAATGGTATGGCGTTGGGGAGAGTTATAGAACAAAGAGATCTAGGAGTACAGGTTCATAGCTCCTTGAAGGTGGATTCGCAGGTGGACAGGGTGGTGAAGAAGGCATTCGGCATGCTTGGTTTCATTGGTCAGAACATTGAATATAGGAGTTGGGATGTCTTGTTGAAGTTGTACAAGACATTGGTACGGCCACACTTGGAATACTGTGTGCAGTTCTGGTCACCCTATTATAGAAAGGATATTATTAAACTAGAAAGAGTGCAGAAAAGATTTACTAGGATGTTGCCGGGACTTGATGGTTTGAGTTATAAGGAGAGGCTGGATAGACTGGGACTTTTTTCCCTGGAGCGTAGGAGGCTTAGGGGTGATCTTATAGAGGTCTATAAAATAATGAGGGGCATAGATAAGGTAGATAGTCAACATCTTTTCCCAAAGGTAGGGGAGTCTAAAACTAGAGGGCATAGGTTTAAGGTGAGAGGGGAGAGATTCAGAAGGGCCCAGAGGGGCAATTTCTTCACTCAGAGGGTAGTGAGTGTCTGGAATGGGCTGCCAGAGGTAGTAGTAGAGGCGGGTACAATTGTGTCTTTCAAAAAGCATTTAGATGGTTACATGGGTAAGATGGGTATAGAGGGTTATGGGCCAAGTGCGGGCAACTGGGACTAGCTTAATGGTAAAAACTGGGCGGCATGGACTGGTTGGGCCGAAGGGCCTGTTTCCATGCTGTAAACTTCTATGATTCTATGATTCTATGATCTGCTAATCTTTGATTCCAATCCACTGAGTCTGGAACTTTCAGCTGACTGGAATTTGCCCTTCTCCAGTTATGTATTCTGTTAAATTCAGGCTGTAAAGCTGAGCTTTATTTATTCTGGTTTTGAATCAAGCCAAATTAAAATCATTTCGCTCAGTCTAGATGAAGTCTATCACCACAAACACCTTTTCAATTATTTCAGTAATATCTCTAAGAGCTCATACGGAATGGCACCTAATCGACAAATCATCTATACCATTAATTCAGCGCTGGGTTTACTTCTGTATGTCATAGTGAAAGAACACAGCTAAAAAAAGCTCAATAAAGCTTGGAGTAGTTTTTCCACAAAGGATGAGTCTGAACAGTAAAGTTCTTTTGATGCTACAGTTGGCTACAACACTCACTATGCAATTGACTGCGTGTGCGTGACAATTCTTAACTATGGTACCTTACAATGCATCTTGAAAATAAAATGTTCCAAAACATTTAAATACCAGTCAGAAAGCATATTGCAAGAAAGATGTCTAATGCCATTATTGATTTTATGTATCGCATCACAATTAATTAGACATTATATTCACCGTAATAATTCTTTCTGTGTGATTAAAATTGAGTTCATGCTGAAAGGGTCTATGGATTTTACTTTCTTTATAAATGTTTTTAATATTAACAATAAATTAGGTGAGTGAATCATGTACATGTATATCTTCAGAGCTACAAAACAAGTGTTAGATATTGTTCAACCTCAGTTTGTCCAGTTTTCCTTTTGAAAATTAGCAACATAAAACAATTCCTATTTTATACATAGCAACATTTTTGAAAAATGCAAGCAAATTTGATTTTAATTTTATAACATTTCTGTAAAAGTAATGATGTTGGATCTTAATTTTAGTGCATTTTTATTCTGGTTACTATTGTTTTCACAACTCTATCATGTCAGAACGGTTTATACAAATGACCTGTTCAGTTATCAATTCAATCAAAGTGGCATTGATTTGTAGAACTTGGTTGATTGAATTCTTTGTACATCTCAGCTCACATTACCATAAATACTGAGCGCATAAATTTGGACCTACTGCTAAGCATTAATGCTCATCAGACCAATGACATAAATCAGGCATGCTCTTGTTCATAGGAGGAGGCATCCTTTATTGCCTGTGATGTTGGAATATCGTCCATAGTGTTGGTGAAACTTACAAAAGGGTTCAAGAATGAAAACTTTAACTTTCACATTGCGATTACTTCCAGCCACACAATGCAACTGCCATCAATGTGCAGTTGTAGTGGAGAAGAATAAAGGGGACTTCTTAGAACTGGGTTGAAAAGTACACAGCTACCATGTACTCTAGGGAGGCTTAACTCTCGAGCCGTATTTCACTTTTGAATGGCTGTGAGTCAATATGGATACCACACAGATGGTTTTAAAGAGAATTGTGCTGAAAATCAGATCCAGGTGATGACACTCCAAATTTATCTCAACACAGGCAGAATTATTAATTTTCATGTCAGAATTTTATGTTGAGATTAGCTAACCTAATTTATAGTATATCTATATTACAATTGCTACAAGTTATACTTTGTCATAAAGATTTACTCTGAACCTCACTGGAAACAATGAGATTGTCTCATTTTATAAGGCAAAGACAGTTTAATCAAATTAATCGTCAGTACTCTGGGCACATTGAGCAATGTTTTTTCTAGTTCTCCTTAAATCTGTGATGATATTGAGTGTTAAGAATGGCTAGACAAAGTCAATGTGATAAACCACACATTACTGAAATGCAATTTTGGGGTTTTGCTGCGCAAGGTATTGGAGAGAAGGATGGTTCTTTCACAGTAGAAGGTCACTCCCCCCACCTCTTAAAAGTATACCTGAATGGAGAAAGCAGAAGTGAATTACTGGTGACCAAATCCAAAGCAGGTGAAGAAGTAGTTTGTAGATTTCTGGAAGTTTATTAAAATGGGGTTAACTTTGCTTAATCTCATAATGAAGCTTTACAATGCATCTTAAAGGAATTTCACTGTTAGGTTGATCGAGCATCCCTTAGAAAGGATGCACAGGACTTTGACAACTATTCACCTAGTTTGCATGTACATACTTGTGCTCAATGTTTTAGCATTTTACTCTATATTTCTGCCATTCTGATGTGTTTGTCCATCACCCATACATTGTGGTAAGAAACATTTGCCAAGAATCAACACCAACCTGAACGATTTCAAAGCTGTGTCTGCATGTTCACAGACTCGCACCAAGTAGCTGATGGCTGGAGTTTTCTATCTCAGGTCAAATCAGGTTGTCTTCTTCCTCACCAGTTCCATTGCAGGGTAAGGTTGAGGAAGGTGCGGGTTGCAATCATCTTGGATTCCTAACCCATTTTGTACCGCATGACTCTTCATCCAGTTCTTCTCCTTTGGGGTTACCAACTCCAGTTTGAAGTATTCCTGGAAATTTGGTTCTGCAACATTTGACCACATGGTGTTCATGTGAGTCTTCATCGCATAATATTTGATCACATGGCATTTGCCCACTGTTGTGGTAAAATATTTAAACCACTCAAGGCTGTAAGCTGCAGTAACTGAGACTTTATTCAGAAACATATATGAGAGACATAGCTCTGCTTCTACAAAATGACTGACTGGTATCAAGGTTGTGTAACATATTTATATTTTTTGGTTCTCCCCCTTACACCATAAATCCTAATAAGCAGCATTATACTGGCTGCATCTCTTCTTATCATGCTTTTGCTTACCCATTCTGTGAAAGTCATTAAGAATTGTGAATTACCGGGCAGCATGGTAGCACAAGTGGATAGCACTGTGGCTTCACAGCGCCAGGGTCCCAGGTTCAATTCCCCGCTGGATCACTGCCTGTGACCATAACGGTTAGGAGGGGTTATTGCGTATGTGTGCCCTGTACCTTTATATGGGTAGCCCCTTTGGAGTAGTGTCACCTCTGGGTGTCTTGACTGCCCATTGGTCGTGTCCTATCTTACTGACCTATTGGTTGAATGTCTGTGTGTCATGATGTCTCTGGTGCTCCCTCTAGTGTTTACTCAGTCCTAGTGTATCTACATTAACCCCTTGTGTATTTACAGTGATGCATATCACCACATAACTTGCACATCAAAGAACACAAAAAAGGAACGATTTAAGGAAAACTAATGTTTAAGTAAAAAGTACTTCTGTGATGTTTCTAGCAGCAATGAAAAACACCCAAGTATATTCCACTGATTCAACAAAACCATTGCCAATATAACTAACTTCTCATTAAAGTTTTTGCACAGTACATAGCAAGTTATAAAATAATAAATGAAACCAAAACCAAAGCTAATTCTGTTTATTGGTTCACATGCTCTTTTGAAACATAGCTTCAGAGAGATGAGACTCAGTCTTCAGGGAGAAGCATCAAAGCTGCCTGATTCCCGTAATCAAAAAACGCACATCACAACTGACATCCCCATTCATCCATTCATCCAACAGCAGTTTGTGCTTTTTTTATTTCTCACTATCTCCAGTTTGTGATCTTCTCTGTTTCCTTCACTCTCATTCGAATTCCCCATCACACTTTGGGTCAGACTCCACTGGAAAGGGTGACTGGTCTCCTGACTACTGCTGCTGATGTTTTGGAAAAATTGGTCCTTCCTTAAAATCTGTGCCCTCTCTTTGCGATACCGTGGTTTAAGTGGCGAGCAACCAAATCAAGTTTTCTGCATCCAGTTGGTCACCCCACTATTCAGAACACCGTGGTTTATTGCCAGTGGTGACAATGATGGCATCAGAATCAGAAAAGAAGATATTCCTGAAAATTCTTTGCTCATAAAATTGGAGTCCATGACTTCAGGAAGAGGTGGACAGGAGCAGAAAAACCCTCCAGCGATGGTGGGGGTGGGAAAGTGGGTGGGGGGCAAATCTCACAAATCACACCAGTAGCTTCAGCAACTACTCAATGCCCCACAAACACCACCTCCTCCACAACCCCAAATCACCCACTACCAATCCCGATCACAATTCATACACTTAACAATACTGCAAGCGTCTTGACCACAGCTAACCATGATCTCCACACCTCCACAGTATCAGAGATTGGTTACAGCAAAGAAAGAGACCATTTGGTCCATTGTGTTTGTGTCGGATTTCAAATATGCAATTCAGGAATTCCCCTGCCCTCTTCTTGACTTCTCTCTTGTTTTCAGATAATTATCCAATTCTTTTTTGAATGCCTCATTTGAACTTGTCTCGCCAACACAGTGTGGCCATCTAAAATGGCCTCCCGCCAAGAGTGATGGGAAATTCGGTCAAGCTGGGACACAGACGAGCTGCAGTTTGCAAATATACAAGCTGCAGCCCAGACTTTATGCAGGTTCTCCCACCTGTAAAAGGGCCTTAAAAGGCAATTAAAGGAACAATAGGACAATCTTGTCCATCACATCATCTCCCAGACGAAGGGGCACCAAGTCCTTGCTCGGAGAACTCCAGGATTGGCCACTGAAGGCGGCATGTGGCAGAGTGGTTAGCATTGCTGCCTGTGGCGCTGAGGACCCAAGTTTGAATCCCGGCCCTGGGTCACTGTCCATGTGGAGTTTGCACATTCTCCCCATATCTGCGTGGGTTTCACCCCCACAACCCAAAGATGTGCAGTTTAGGTGAATTGGCCACGCTAAATTGCCCCTTAATTGGAAAAAAAAATAATTGGGTACTCTAAATTTATTTTAAAAAAGGATTGGCCACTGAGTGCCCACCCCAAAAGTGATGTGACCGATCAGAGGGTGGGGCCCTGATCAATTGATTGACAGTGACCCAGAGACCGCCCACAAAAGGGGCAGAGAAAACTCAAGCCGGTTAAAAGGCAGCACAGGCCTGCATTCTTTCTCTTTCGACTGGTCTTTTTTGACTGATCTTTGACTGCAGCACAGCTATCAACACCAGCCAAGTTCAAGGGCCCACAACAGCCATCGAAGGACGAAACAGAACTCAGTCATCTTCAAGAACTCCAGCCCGCCAGAGGTTAGGAACCAGATAAAGCCAAATCTACCCTATATCTGCCGGTCACCTGAAAGTTAAGTTAAGGTCGTTTAAGTGTGTTAGTTATAGTCCTGGGGCGAGATTCTCCGACCCCCCGCCGGGTCGGAGAATCGCCGGGGGCTGGCGTGAATCCCGCCCCCGCCGGTTGCCGAACTCTCCGGCACCGGAGATTCGGCGGGGGCGAGAATCGCGCCGCGCCGGTTGGCGGGCCCCCCCGCGCGATTATCCGGCCCGAAGGGGCCGAAGTCCTGCCGCTAAAATGCCTGTCCCGTCGGCGTACATTAGACCACCTACCTTACCGGCGGGACAAGGCGGCACGGGCGGGGTCCTGGGGGGGGCGCGGGCCGATCTGGCCCCGGGGGATGCCCCCACGGTGGCCTGGCCCGCGATCGGGGCCCACCGATCCGCGGGCGGGCCTGTGCCGTGGGGGCACTCTTTTCCTTCCGCCTCCGCCACGGTCTCCACCATGGCGGAGGCAGAAGAGACTCCCTCCACTGCGCATGCGCGGGAACGCTGTCAGCGGCCGCTGACGCTCCTGCGCATGCGCCGCCCGGAGATGTCATTTCCGCGCCAGCTGGCGGGGCACCAAAGGCCTTTTCCGCCAGCTGGCGGGGTGGAAATTCATCCGGCGCCGACCCAGCCCCTTAAGGTTGGGGCTCGGCCCCCAAAGATGTGGAGCATTCCGCACCTTTGGGGCGGCGCGATGCCCGTCTGACTTGCGCCGTTTTGGGCGCCAGTCGGCGGACATCGCGCCGTTTCCGGAGAATTTCGTCCCTGGTGTGTATGAACGTGTGATTATTTAAGTAAATAACCTTGAGTCGAATAAATAAACTCTGATTGAAATACTTGTGTGACTATTTGTCATCCATACGAGTTAAAACACACACTGTGATTATAAAAGAGCAACAACTGTCAGGCAACAAAAAGAAAATGCTGGAAAATCTCAGCAGGTTTGGCAGCAGCTGCAGGGAGAGAAAAGAGCTAACGTTTCGAGTCCGATGACTCTGTCAAAACTAACAGACAGAAACAGTGGGAAATATTTATACTGTGCAGTGAGAATGAAAGAGGAGTCATAGCCACAGAAACCCAGGGAAACCGGGTGCTAATGGCCACAGGAACCAAGGGGAAAGAGTGTTAATGGCAGTCTCCTGGGAGAACAAAAGGTGTGAAAGGTCAAACAGCAGAGAAACTGACATCAGAGGGTAAACTCTGACAGATGTAGATGTGGGGGAAGGAAAGGGGGAAGCAAAGTGGAGAAAGGGTAAGGAAAGGTGGATAAGATGATGGGGGGGGGGTTAATATATATTAAGAAAGAAAGAAATGGTAAAAGACAGTTAAAATGAAATGGGATGAAAACAAATGGGTTGAGGTAGGGTAGAGTTGATCACCTGAAGTTGTTGGATTCGATGTTAAGACCGGAAGGCTGTAGCGTGCCTAACCGGAAGATGAGATGTTGTTCCTCCAGTTTGCGTTGAGCTTCACTGGAACATTGCAGCTGGCCATGGACAGACATGTGGGCATGGGAGCACAGTCTTTTGTTTAAAAGGCAAGCAATGGGAAGGTCAGGGTCCTGAATGCACACAGATCGGAGATGCTCAGCAAATTGATCACCCAGTCTACGTTTGGTCTCTCCGATATAGAGGAGACCACATTGGGAGCAGCGAATGCAATCGACCAAATTGGAAGAGATGCAATTGAAACGCTTCTTAACCTGCAATGAGTGTTTTGGGCCTGGGATGGTAAGCATGGAAAAGGTAAAGGGGCAGGTGTTACACCTTCTGCGATTGCATGGGAAGGTGCCATAGGTGATGGGAGAGGTACTGGGTATGGTGGAGGAGTGGACTAGATTGTCTTGGAGGGAACGGTCTCTGTGGAATGCTGAAAGACGGAGTGAAGGGAAGATGTGTTTGGTGGTGGCATCAGACTGGAGTTGCCGAAAATGGCGGAGGATTATGCTTTGCATACGGAGGCTGGTGGGATGAAATGTGAGAACGAGGGGGACTCTATCCTTGTTCTGGGAGGGAGTGGAGGGGGCGAGGGTAGTGGCGCGGGAGATGGACTGCACACTGTTTAGAGCCTTGTCCACAACTGTAGGTGGGAAATCACGGTCGAGGAAGAAGGAACACATTTTCGAAGCACCATTTTGGAAAGTGGCATCGTCGAAACAAATGCGACGGAAGCGAAGGAGTTGAGAGAAAGGGATGGAGTCCTTACAGGATGTAGGGTGCAAAGAGCTGTAGTCCAGTGGGCTGTAGTGGCTATTAGTCGATAGTCTATTGCCAGAAATGGAGACAGAAAGATCAAGGAAGGGGAGGGAAGTGTCTGAGATGGACCAGGTGAAAATGATGGAGGGGTGGAAACTGGAAGCGAAGTTGATGAATTTTTCCAGGTCCGGACGAGAGCATGAAGCGGCACCAAAATAGTCATCAATGTATCGGTAAAGGAGTTGTGGGAGGGGACCCGGGTAGGCCTGGAACAAGGAATGTTCCACATACCCCATAAAAAGGCAAGCATAGCTAGGACCCATGCAGGTACCCATTGCTACAACTTTGATCAGGTGCGGAGCCAGTGCCGTCACAAATCTTTTGTAGTGGTCCGCCTGGTACCCGTCGTGTCCTGGCGCCTTTCCCGCCTGCATGGAATTAATGCTCTCCATGACTTCTCCCAGTCCTAGTGGTGCTTCCAGCCCCCTCCATCTATCGCCCCCCACCACTGGCTTAGCCAGTCCTTTAAGGAAAGAATGCTTTGTTGATCCTTTTTGGTTCGGCTCCCTGTCTGCCTCTACTATCCTTCACCTGTGCTATTTCCCTCATGGCTACCTGCTTTCTCAACTGGTGAGCCAGCAGGTGGCTAGCCTTGTCTTCATGTTCGTAGAAGGTCCCCCGTGTCTGGTGGAGTTGGTGCACTGCCTTCCTGGTGGATTATATGTTAAAGTCCATTTGCAGCTTTTTCCTTTCTGCCAGAAGTTCTATGTTCGGGGCCTCGGAGTACCTCCTGTTGACCTCCAGAATGGAGTTGATGAGTTGCTGCCCAGTCACCCTCTCTTCCCTGCCTCTGTATGCCTTATAGGCAATAATTTCTCCGCTAATCACAGCCTTCAGTGCCTCTCAGAACGTGGAAGGTGAGACTTCCCTGATCCGGTTGTTATAAACCTACTTGCCTATGGCTTGTGATGTTTTCTGGCAGAAGACATTGTCGGCCAGGAGGGCTGTGCCCAACCTCCATTTGAGGCATTGGGCACGGCCCATCTCCAACCTCACATCCATGTAATGTGGAGCATGTTTGCAGATGACAATCATGGAGTATTCCGCTCTTACTATCTCTGAAAACACCGATATCCCCAGTACAAAGTTGTCAATATGGGTACAGACCCCGTGTACTGGTGAGAAAAATGAGAATTCTTTCTCAACTGGGTGCATGAACCTCCATGGTCCCATCTGTTCCATAAACGTTCCCAGCTCTCTATCCATGCCTGTCATTTTCCCCGTTCTGAAGTTCGATCTGTCGGTCAGTGGGTCCTATACACAGTTAAAGTCTCCCCCCATGATCAGTGCTTACCTATGTCGGGGATTTCCACCACGTTCTTCTTTATAATTTCCGTCTCGTCCAAGTTGGGTGCGTACACGTTCACCAGGAAAACCGGTGTCCCATCCAGGACATCACTGGCCATGACATACTGACTCCCTTGGTCCGTAACCATCCTCTTTGCAGTAAACATCGTCTTCTTACTTATCAATATGGCTACCCCTCTGGCTCCCCTCCCATAGCAGGAATGGTAGATCTGTCCCACCTCGCCCATCCTTACCCGCAGTTGGTCCTTCTCCCTCAGGGGAGTCTCTTGGAGGAAGACTACATCAGCTTTCATAATTTTCAGGTGGGCGAAGGTTCTGGATCTTTTCACTGGGCCACTAAGTCCTCTGACATTACAGGTGACTATCCTAATGGGAAATTTTTTTGTACCCCCCCTTTGTTGCTGGATCAACCATACTTACCTTGTGGATGCACCCCTCCACTCCGGGGTTTCCCTTTGGTAGGGGACCAGCCAAAATGGCCACGGTCACTGTCCTCACCATGAAGCCGGGCTCCTGTGCTGCAAGGTTTCCCTTTGTCCAGTCGCCACCCAATACAGCCACAACTGTATGCATGGCATGTGGATGAGCCAATGCACTCAGCTGAAGCCCTTCCCCCACCTTGTTGTTTTGTTCCCCTGTGATTTTGTTTCCCCCCTACCTCTCTCGCTGCTCCCATTACCTCCCTCCATGTATCCCCTCTTTTGTCTCCCCTCTGTCTTCCTCCAAACGCTGTCCACCTGCCCCGCCAGACGCCCTCTCCCCAGTGGGAGATACGTCGTGGCCCCCCCTCACTTATATATCCTGGCACTAGCTTTCCTGCTAGTGTGGTGGCCCTCCTCACAGGGTCAATCTGACCCCCTCCTGCGCCCACTCTGCTGGTGTCCATACTTTCTCCTCTTCCCCCTCTCCTGCGTCTGCTGCAGTAGCCTCCTCCTTTTTATGAGCTGGTTCTCCTGTTCATAGCGAGGCGATGCAGTCCCGCGCAAAGCTGTCCGTGGATTTCCACCTCCTCCTTTGTGCCTTCCACACCGCTGCCTCTTTTGCTACCTGCCCAGACCGTTCTTATGGGCGAACTCATCTGCCCTTGTAGGAGCAGTAAAATAATGTTCCTTGCCCTGATATGTTTCCAAGAGCCTGGCTGGGAGTAGCATCCCGAATCTGATTTTGTTCTTGTGTAGGGCCGACTTTGCATGGTTAAATTCAGCCCTGCGCATTGCCAGGGCTGCCCCAATGTCTTGGTAAACTCTGATTTTATGTCCCTCCCTTGCATAATAATAATAATAATCGCTCATTGTCACAAGTAGGCTTCAATGAAGTTATTGTGAAAAAGCCCCTAGTCGCCACATTCCGGTGCCTGTTCTGGGAGGCAGAACAAGGCCAGCAGCGCAGGTTCAATTCCCGTACTCCGCCACCATGGCGGAGGCGGAAGAGACCCCCTCCACTGCGCATGCGCGGGGATGCCGTGAGCGGCTGCTGACGCTCCCGCGCATGCGCCGCACGGCAAAGTCAGTTTCGCGCCAGCTGGCGGGGCACCAAAGGCCTTTCCCACCACCTGGCGGGGCGCAAATCAGTTCACCGCGGGCCTAGCCCCTCAAGGTAAGGGCTCGGCCACTCAAGATGCGGAGACTTCCACACCTTTGGGGCGGCGCGATGCCGGACTGATTCGTGCGTTTTTGGCCCCGGTCGGCGGACATTGCGCCGATATCGGAGAATCCCGCCCCTGGTCGCTGCCGGCGGGAACAGCGCGGGACCACTGGGGGGGGCGGCCTTTTGGGGGGGGGGAGGGGGTTCCTGCACCGGGGGGGGGGTCTCAAAAGGGGTGTGGCCCGCGATCGGTGCCCACCGATCGGCAGGCCGGCATCTCTGAAGGAGGACCTCCTTTCCTCCGCCGCCCCGCGAGATCCATCTGACATCTTCTTGCGGGGCGGCTGCGGGGAGGACGGCAACCGCGCATGCGCGGGTTATGTCATTTATGCGGCTGGCCTCGTCATTTACGCGCCACCGCTTTTACACGGCGCCAAAGCCCGGTGCACGTAAATGATGCGGCGCTGCTCCTAGCCCCTCGGGGGCGGGAGAATAGGGGGCTGAGCGGCCTCCGATGCCGGAGTGAAACACTCTGGTTTTCACTCCGGCGTCGGGACTTAGTCTCCCGATGGGAGAATTGCGCCCAGGAAGTGCAGGGGGAACTTTAGAAAGCAATTAGGAGAACAAAGAGGAGACATGATAAAGCACTGGCGGTTGGATGAGAGAGAATCTCAAGATATGCTATAAGTACATTAAGGAGAAGATGATAACCAAGGAAAGAGTAGGGTCCATTAAGAATCAAGGGGCATGGAGCCGGAGGATATTAATAGAATGTTAAATAAATACTTCAGATCTGTCTTCACTCGGGAGAAGGAGGATGTAGGTACAAGATTCGGGGATAGGGACTGTGGGGTTCTTGAACAGTTTGACACGGAGAGTGAGAAGGTATTGGATATTTGGCGGGTTTAAAAGCAGACAAATCCCCAGGTCCAGATGAGTTGTCTTTCGGGCTGCTATGCGAGGCCTCTGGCCCAAATTTTTAATTCCTCCCTGGCCACAGGGGAGGTGCCATAGGATTGGAGGATCGCTAACATGGTCCCACTTTCGAGAAAGAGTGGTAGACGTAAACAAGGGAATTACAGACCAATGAGTCTCACATCAGTGGTAGGAAAACAATTGGGGAAAACTCTGTAGGAGATCATTATCTCCACTTGGAGAGGCAACGTTTGATCAGGGAAAGGCAGAATGGTTTTGCCAGAGAGAGGACATGCCTAACACATTTGAGGAGGTGATCTTCTGTGTAGATGAAGGTAGTGCAGCTGATGTAGTTTGTATGGATTTCAAAAAAGCCTTTGACAAGGTCCCATATGGGAGACTGATAAAGAAGGCAAATGCACATGGGTTCCAGGGTAACTTGGTAAGTTGGATCCAAAATTAGCTAAGTGATAGGAGTCAGACGGTGGTGGTTGAAGGCCGTTTGTGTGACTGGAGGCTGGTGTCCAGTGGCGTACCACAGGAATCAGTGCTATGTTCCTTATTACTTGTGATATGTATAAACAATCTAAATACGAACGTAGAGTGGGAGGGGGGAGTGGGGTTAGGGGGGGGGTGATAAGTAAGTTTGCAGTTAACACGAAGGCTGGCATGGTGTTTTTAAAAAAAATAGAATTTATAATGTAGAAGGTGGAAGAAGATTTTAAGTTACAAGAAGATATAAATGGGCTGGTCAGATGAGCAGATCAGTGGCAGGTGGAGTTTAACCCTGAAAGGTGCGAGGTGATGAACTTTGGAAGGAGTAACAAGACAATGGAGGATCAATGCATGGCAGGCCATTAGGAAGCTCAGAGGAGCAGAGGGATCTTTGGATGCTTCCTCACAGATCCCTGGAGGTGCAAGACAGGCTAATAGGATAGTGCAGCCATCTCAGATGGCCACCTGCAAAGGACTATGGAAATTAGGCCAACCCAGGACTCAGACACACTCAGAGCTTCTGTGTGTATTTGCAACCCAGATAGATAGACGCAATCGAAACCCCCGCTCGTTTGCATTCTAATGGCCCATTTCCCCAGAACAAAAGGACTGTACTCAGGTCGAATTATTGGGTCCAAGTTAAGGACCGCCCCAAAGAATGCAAAATTCCAGAGGGATAAGAAGAGACACAGCCATGTGCTTGGTCTCTCTTGGATCCGGCCTATGCCAACCCAAGAGCAGCATTACGACCAGAAGAGAAGTTCAAGGCCAACGATCGCTACCAGACGAATGAACCCAGCAGAAATTAAGCCGCTTCTTCTGCCCAGCCACGCAAGATCCGAACAAAGGCCTTGTTCATCTGCAAAGAGCCAGTTGCCCTGAAGTTAAGTGTAGGTTATTGTAGTTGTTAGGTGTAGTTTAACTCGTAGTGTTTTGTGTTGCATGCCGAAGTAATTCTTGTGTGTAAATAAACCATCTTTGAACTTGAACTGACTAACTGGTTGTGTGGTCCTTTGATCGATATCCGGTAAAGTATTGTGGTGATATAATTTGATACCTAGCGACTCTAAAGAGCATCATAATTAATTGGCAACATTATTGGTGACGCTGGTGGCGATTGGCAACATTATTGGCGACATCTGACAGGACTCGACCTAGAAGTGATTTTGTCACTCCGAGAGGACCTTCAAAACTTTGCATTAGAAATCCAATTGAGGAAAAGTGAAAGAAACCACAAGTGTAAGGCCCGTATCGATCAAATCACCAAGATTCGGAAGTATGTATTAACCTGCATGCGTACTAACAGGGATGTAAGGTAAACTGGTTAAGTTTTGCGTAAAACTATCAGGAGTATTGTGAACTGGAAAATAGCCTAGGCCATACCCGCTGTTCGAATCACCACCTTATTCCCCCTGTCCCAAATTAATGGTAGGAAAACAGAGATTAATGGTAGGAAAAACAGAGATAATAGTAGCAATGGCCACAAAAGCAATGGAACGCCTATTGAACCCGTAGGAACCCGAGGTCACAGCGACCAACAGAGCAGAGCAGTGCCCCATATGGGAAGAGGAATTGAGGAAGTATTTGATGGGGAAAGGATGGCCCCTTTGGTCCGAGTTTTGTTCAAATAAGTCAGGTCCAGGAAGCATAGGACAAATCTGGTGGGACAACCTAACCGAGGTCCATAAGAAGAATGCAGCAAAAGTTCGTAAGCCGATGGCAATAGTGTCCTGTTTGGCACAGTTGCGAGGCACAGAGGAGATGGTGAGGACGCTCCGCAGGCAGCTAGTTGAGAAAAAGGAGAAGAATGAGGGAAACTATAGTGAATGTGAAAAGATTAATGAGCAACTCCGGGAACAGTTGGCAGCTAAAGATAAAGAGATGGCTGTTGTCAAAAGGGCACACCAATCTTGTTTAGTTCACCTTCGCAGTTTTCAGACCCAGTACGATAAAGGCTATCAAGCTACACAGTGCGCAATTTTGGTGCGAGAAGAGACAGAACAGCAGGTAGCACAGTTAACAAAACAATGCGCAGATTTAAAGGCAGCTTTATGAGCGCTCCATAGCTCCACTACAGAACAAAGACAGAGCACAGTAGATCACGCGAAATGTAGACGACAAATAGAGAAGTTGCAGTCACTGCTGTCAGTGCAAAACGGATTCAGAGATACCTTTGGACAAGATTTAGATGAGGAGAATGTCCCCAATTGGCAAGAACTAAATGAAACCGCCCAGAGATATGTGGAGGATACAGGAAAATCACAATATAGCCCCCCAGGCCCCGAAAAGGAAAGCACCCGCACTGCCGACTGCACAGACCCAGCACACACCCTCATGAATCCAGTCACCACACAGCGCAAGTCAACAGATCGGGATGAGCCTGATTTTGTTTACACCACCCCACTAACCACCCAATTGAGAGATGCCTGCGCCAAAATTGAACTATTCGAACCCACCGCAGACCCACATAATTTCTTTGAGAGAGTACGACAGCAAACGGTTATGTACTGTCTAGACGAAAGGGAGGAAGTTAAGCTTATAGTCATGAGCCTTGACCCATCCGTTAGCTCAGCTTTACCAGAACCCCAGAATGTAGGAGGAGGAACCCTACAGGAGATGAAAACGGCCATTTTAGATGCGATCGGGTACAACAAGGGAGACCCAATAGAAGGTTTGAACCATTGTAGGCAAAGGAAGGGAGAGCATCCGACTGCATTTGCAGGTCTCCTTTGGATCTATTTTAAAGCAGTATTTGGGGATTTGAACTGCGTGCACTTAGATAATGACGACACAACTAAATGGGCCCGCACTTTAGTCTCCCATGCCACAGAAGCAGGTCAAAAGGCTTGTGTAAATTACGACCCCGCAGACACCACACATAATGAAGTTTGTGTTTTAAAACGACTCTCCAGAGCTTAAGAACAATTCCGACAGAGGAAGGCAGATCAGGAAAAGAAATGATGTGGAGATGCCGGCGTTGGACTGGGGTGAGCACAGTACGAAGTCTTACAACACCAGGTTAAAGTCCAACAGGTTTGTTTCGATGTCACTAGCTTTCGGAGCGCTGCTCCTTCCTCAGGTGAATGAAGAGGTCTGTTCCAGAAACACATATAAAGACAAATTCAAAGATGCCAAACAATGCTAGGAATGCGAGCATTAGCAGGTGATTAAATCTTTACAGATCCAGAGATGGGGTAACCCCAGGTTAAAGAGGTGTGAATTGTCTCAAGCCAGGACAGTTGGTAGGATTTCGCAGGCCAGATGGTGGGGGATGAATGTAATGTGACATGAATCCCAGGTCCCGGTTGAGGCCGCACTCATGTGTGCGGAACTTGGCTATATGTTTCTGCTCGGCGATTCTGCGTTGTCGCGGGTCCTGAAGGCCGCCTTGGAGAACGCTTACCCGGAGATCAGAGGCTGAATGCCCTTGACTGCTGAAGTGTTCCCCGACTGGAAGGGAACATTCCTGCCTGGTGATTGTTGCGCGATGTCCGTTCATTCGTTGTCGCAGCATCTGCATGGTCTTGCCAATGTACCACGCTTCGGGACATCCTTTCCTGCAGCGTATGAGGTAGACAACGTTGGCCGAGTCGCACGAGTATGTACCGTGTACCTGGTGGGTGGTGTTCTCACGTGTAATAGTGGTATCCATGTCGATGATCTGGTACGTCTTGCAGAGATTACCATGACAGGGTTGTGTGGTGTCGTGGTCACTGTTCTGAAGACTGGGTAGTTTGCTGCAAACAATGGTTCGTTTGAGGTTGCGCGGTTGTTTGAAGGCAAGTAGTGGGGGTGTGGGGATGACCTTGGCAAGATGTTCATCGTCATCAATGACGTGTTGAAGGCTGTGAAGAAGATGACGTAGTTTCTCCGCTCCGGGGAAGTACTGGACGACGAAGGGTATTCTGTCGGTTGTGTCCCATGTTTGTCTTCTGAGGAGGTCGGTCCGGTTTTTCGCTGTGGCGCGTTGGAACTGTCGATCGATGAGTCGAGTGCCATATCCCATTCGTACGAGGGCATCTTTCAACGTCTGTAGATGTCTGTTACGCTCCTCCTCGTCTGAGCAGATCCGGTGTATACGGAGCGCTTGTCCATAGGGGATGGCTTCTTTAATGTGTTTAGGGTGGAAGCTGGAGAAGTGGAGCATCATGAGGTTATCCGTGGGTTTGCGGTAAAGCAAAGTGCTGAGGTGACTGTCCTTGATGGAGACGAGTGTGTCCAAGAATGCAACTGATTTTGGAGAGTAGTCCATGGTGAGTCTGATGGTTGGATGGAACTTATTAATGTCATTGTGTAGTCGTTTCAGTGATTCTTCGCCGTGGGTCCAAAGGAAAAAAATGTCATCGATGAATCTGGTGTATAACATCGGTTGAAGGTCCTGTGCGGTGAGTAGGTCCTGTTCAAACCCCATCAGTCTCGCGGCAGACACGGAGGAATTCATCAGGCGAATGAGGCTCCGGGAATTCTTCCACAGACCCCAAGAGGCCAACAGCGAACCCAAGCAGACTACCAATGAACCGGAACAGCAGACCGTGGGGGATGCTGGTGTAGAGTGCCGAGACGTCCATTGTGATGAGGAATGTTCCTGGTTCAACTGGTCCATGGGTGCTGAGTTTCTGTAGGAAGTCCGTCGTGTCGCGACAGAAGCTGGGTAGCGGTGCGCAGGGGCCTTCTTGGAGGTGAGTAGTGTATTTAAAAGCCTTACCTTTACAGGAGCAGCCCTTCGGATTTCGGCGGCAGCGGTGCGCAGGGGCCTTTTGGGAGGTGAGTACTTACTTTAAAAAGCCTTGCCTTTACAGGAGCAGCCCTTCGGATTTCGGTGGCAGCGGTGCGCAGGGGCCTTCTGGGAGGTGAGTAGTGTATTTAAAAGCCTTGCCTGGTCCCGTGTCTGTTCTTCTTTTCTGTTTTATTTGTTTTTATATAAGGCGGGAACCGGAAGTTCGACCCGCGGACCTCTGGCAAGTCCCCCCCCGCCCCCCCCCCCCCCCCCCCGCCCCCAACTAATAAATTCTGGTGGAGAGGAAACCCGAGACACTACACGTGTAGTGTCTCCCACCCGCCCTCCTCCTCTAACCTAATAATAAGACCCATTGGTGTAAGGTAAGTGCCATATTATATTATTAGCATTGTGCAGGTCAAGGATCGGAGGTGGAGGAGCAGTCTCTGTCAGCGAGAGAACCTGAGAACATCTCAGACACTCAGAAGGTAAGAAGGTAAGTAAGTTATTTTTACTTTTATACCTTTTTTCAAATTGTGTGTGTCGGGGGGAAACTAAAGTGACATCACAGAAAAGCTGTGGCCAGAGTGGCTGGTTGGGATTCTAACCTAAATTTAAAAAATTTGAGTATTTGGGAACTAATTAAACATAATGACTTAATTATAATTTAGAGGATATCTAAGCCAGAGATCGGAGAGTATTATAGTTAGCTATCGCATTTCTATTAGAAATCTAGTGCTAGGAAACAGATAGTTGACAGTAACTTTGAAATTTAAAAAAAAGTATTTAAAAAAAAGACAAATTTTAATTAATTGACGCAATGTCAGTTAGAGGGGTGCTGTGCTCTGACTGTGAGATGTGGCAGGTCCGGGAGGCTTCCAGCGTCCCGGATGGCTTCATCTGCAGAAAGTGCACCCAACTGGAGCTCCTCACAGACCGCATGGTTCGGTTGGAGCAGCAATTGGATGCACTTAGGAGCATGCAGGTGGCGGAAAGCGTCATAGATCGCAGTTATGTAAATGTGGTCACACCCAAGGTGCAGGCAGAGAAATGGGTGACCACCAGAAAGGGCAGGCAGTCAGTGCAGGAATCCCCTGTGGTTGTCCCCCTCTCGAACAGATATACCCCTTTGGATACTGTCGGGGGGGATAGCCTATCAGGGGAAAACAGCAGCAGCCAGAGCAGTGGCACCACGGCTGGCTCTGATGTTCAGAAGGGAGGGTCAAAGCGCAGAAGAGTAATAGTAATAGGGGACTCTATAGTCAGGGGCACAGATAGGCGCTTCTGTGGACGAGAAAGAGACTCCAGGATGGTATGTTGCCTCCCTGGTGCCAGGGTCCAGGATGTCTCCGAACGGGTAGAGGGAATCCTCAAGGGGGAGGGCAAACAGGCAGAGGTCGTTGTACATATTGGTACTAACGACATAGGCAGGAAGGGGCATGAGGTCCTGCAGCAGGAGTTCAGGGAGCTAGGCAGAAAGTTAAAAGACAGGACCTCGAGGGTTGTAATCTCGGGATTACTCCCTGTGCCACGTGCCAGTGAGGCTAGAAATAGGAAGATAGAGCAGATAAACACGTGGCTAAACAGCTGGTGTAGGAGGGAGGGTTTCCATTATCTGGACCACTGGGAGCTCTTCCGGGGCAGGTGTGACCTGTATAAGAAGGACGGGTTGCATCTAAACCGGAGAGGCATAAATATCCTGGCCGCGAGGTTTGCTAGTGTCACACGGGAGGGTTTAAACTAGTATGGCAGGGGGGTGGGCCGGGAGCAATAGGTCAGAAGGTGAGAGCATTGAAGGAGAACTAGGGAATAGGGACAGTGTGGCTCTGAGGCAGAGCAGACGGGGAGAAGTTGCTGAACACAGCGGGTCTGGTGGCCTGAAGTGCATATGTTTTAATGCAAGGAGCATTACGGGTAAGGCAGATGAACTTAGAGCTTGGATTACTACTTGGAACTATGATGTTGTTGCCATTACAGAGACCTGGTTGAGGGAAGGGCAGGATTGGCAGCTAAACGTTCCAGGATTTAGATGTTTCAGGTGGGATAGAGGGGGATGTAGAAGGGGAGGTGGAGTTGCGCTACTTGTTCGGGAGAATATCACAGCGATACTGCGAGAGGACACCTCAGAGGGCAGTGAGGCTATATGGGTAGAGATCAGGAATAAGAAGGGTGCAGTCACAATGTTGGGGGTATACTACAGGCCTCCCAACAGCCAGCGGGAGATAGAGGAGCAGATAGGTAGACAGATTTTGGAAAAGAGTAAAAACAACAGGGTTGTGGTGATGGGAAACTTCAACTTCCCCAATATTGACTGGGACTCACTTAGTGCCAGGGGCTTAGACGGGGCGGAGTTTGTAAGGAGCATCCAGGAGGGCTTCTTAAAACAATATGTAAACAGTCCAACTAGGGAAGGGGCGGTACTGGACCTGGTATTGGGGAATGAGCCCGGCCAGGTGGTAGATGTTTCAGTAGGGGAGCATTTTGGTAACAGTGACCACAATTCAGTAAGTTTTAAAGTACTGGTGGACAAGGATAAGAGTGGTCCGAGGATGAATGTGCTAAATTGGGGGAAGGCTAATTATAACAATATTAGGCGGGAACTGAAGAACATAGATTGGGGGCGGATGTTTGAGGGCAAATCAACATCTGACATGTGGGAGGCTTTCAAGTGTCAGTTGAAAGGAATACAGGACCGGCATGTTCCTGTGAGGAAGAAAGATAAATACGGCAATTTTCGGGAACCTTGGATGACGAGTGATATTGTAGGCCTCGTCAAAAAGAAAAAGGAGGCATTTGTCAGGGCTAAAAGGCTGGGAACAGACGAAGCCTGTGTGGCATATAAGGAAAGTAGGAAGGAACTTAAGCAAGGAGTCAGGAGGGCTAGAAGGGGTCACGAAAAGTCATTAGCAAATAGGGTTAAGGAAAACCCCAAGGCTTTTTACACGTACATAAAAAGCAAGAGGGTAGCCAGGGAAAGGGTTGGCCCACTGAAGGATAGGCAAGGGAATCTATGTGTGGAGCCAGAGGAAATGGGCGAGGTACTAAATGAATACTTTGCATCAGTATTCACCAAAGAGAAGGAATTGGTAGATGTTGAGTCTGGAGAAGGGGGTGTAGATAACGTGGGTCACATTGTGATCCAAAAAGACGAGGTGTTGGGTGTCTTGAAAAATATTAAGGTAGATAAGTCCCCAGGGCCTGATGGGATCTACCCCAGAATACTGAAGGAGGCTGGAGAGGAAATTGCTGAGGCCTTGACAGAAATCTTTGGATCCTCGTTGTCTTCAGGGGATGTCCCGGAGGACTGGAGAATAGCCAATGTTGTTCCTCTGTTTAAGAAGGGTAGCAAGGATAATCCCGGGAACTACAGGCCGGTGAGCCTTACGTCAGTGGTAGGGAAATTACTGGAGAGAATTCTTAGAGACAGGATCTACTCCCATTTGGAAGCAAATGGACGTATTAGTGAGAGGCAGCACGGTTTTGTGAAGGGGAGGTCGTGTCTCACTAACTTGATAGAGTTTTTCGAGGAGGTCACTAAGATGATTGATGCAGGTAGGGCAGTAGATGTTGTCTATATGGACTTCAGTAAGGCCTTTGACAAGGTCCCTCATGGTAGACTAATACAAAAGGTGAAGTCACACGGGATCAGGGGTGAACTGGCAAGGTGGATACAGAACTGGCTAGTCCATAGAAGGCAGAGGGTAGCAATGGAGGGATGCTTTTCTAATTGGAGGGCTGTGACCAGTGGTGTTCCACAGGGATCAGTGCTGGGACCTTTGCTCTTTGTAGTATATATAAATGATTTGGAGGAAAATGTAACTGGTCTGATTAGTAAGTTTGCAGACGACACAAAGGTTGGTGGAATTGCGGATAGCGATGAGGACTGTCTGAGGATACAGCAGGATTTAGATTGTCTGGAGACTTGGGCGGAGAGATGGCAGATGGAGTTTAATCCGGACAAATGTGGGTAATGCATTTTGGAAGGTCTAATGCAGGTAGGGAATATACAGTGAATGGTAGAACCCTCAAGAGTATTGAAAGTCAAAGAGATCTAGGAGTACAGGTCCACAGGTCATTGAAAGGGGCAACACAGGTGGAGAAGGTAGTCAAGAAGGCATACGGCATGCTTGCCTTCATTGGCCGGGGCATTGAGTATAAGAATTGGCAAGTCATGTTGCAGCTGTATAGAACCTTAGGTAGGCCACACTTGGAGTATAGTGTTCAATTCTGGTCGCCACACTACCAGAAGGATGTGGAGGCTTTAGAGAGGGTGCAGAAGAGATTTACCAGAATGTTGCCTGGTATGGAGGGCATAAGCTATGAGGAGCGGTTGAATAAACTCGGTTTGTTCTCACTGGAACGAAGGAGGTTGAGGGGCGACCTGATAGAGGTATACAAAATTATGAGGGGCATAGACAGAGTGGATAGTCAGAGGCTTTTCCCCAGGGTAGAGGGGTCAATTACTAGGGGGCATAGGTTTAAGGTGAGAGGGGCAAGGTTTAGAGTAGATGTACGAGGCAAGTTTTTTACGCAGAGGGTAGTGGGTACCTGGAACTCGCTACTGGAGGAGGTAGTGGAAGCAGGGACGATAGGGACATTTAAGGGGCATCTTGACAAATATATGAATAGGATGGGAATAGAAGGATACGGACCCAGGAAGTGTAGAAGATTGTAGTTTAGTCGGGCAGTATGGTCGGCGCGGGCTTGGAGGGCCGAAGGGCCTGTTCCTGTGCTGTACATTTCTTTGTTTCTTTGTTCTTTGTACCTTGTACGATGGGTTTCAAGATGCCCTCGATGTAGCCAGAGAGGTTCTCACACAGGGTCCCATTGCCTGAAACGATAGGGCGGCCTGGTGTGTTGGCCTTATGTATTTTTGGGAGGCAGTAGAGATCTCCAATGCGGGGAGTACGTGGGATGAGAGCACGTAGGGTGCTCTGAAGATCTGGATCCAAGGTCTTGATCAGTTTGTTAAGTTGGCGGATGTGTTCCTTGGTCGGATCTGCGGGTAACTGTCTGTAGTGTTCTTGGTTGTTCAGTTGTCGGTATACTTCTTTGCAGTAGTCCGTTCTGTTCAGTACGACAGTGGCCCCCCCTTTGTCTGCTGGTTTGATGACGATGCTGTGGTTGGTCTTGAGAGCGCGGATGGCATTGCGTTGTGCTTGGGTGACGTTCGGGGTTGTCTTGTGAATGTGACTGATGAATCTGGCATTGACGCGACTCCTGACGGCTTGAGCATACATGTCGAGTCTAAGACAGCGGCCTTCTGGAGGCGTCCAATTCGACTCTTTCCTCTTCGGTTGCCGCACCGCAGATCTCTCGGTCTGCTGTTCCGGTTCATTGGTAGTCTGCTTGGGTTCGCTGTTGGCCTCTTGGGGTGTGTGGAAGAATTCCCGGAGCCTCATTCGCCTGATGAATTCCTCCGTGTCTGCCGCGAGACTGATGGGGTTTGAACAGGACCTACTCACCGCACAGGACCTTCAACCGACGTTATACACCAGATTCATCGATGACATTTTTTTTCTTTGTACCCACGGCGAAGAATCACTGAAACGACTACACAATGACATTAATAAGTTCCATCCAACCATCAGACTCACCATGGACTACTCTCCAAAATCAGTTGCATTCTTGGACACACTCGTCTCCATCAAGGACGGTCACCTCAGCACTTTGCTTTACCGCAAACCCACGGATAACCTCATGATGCTCCACTTCTCCAGCTTCCACCCTAAACACATTAAAGAAGCCATCCCCGATGGAAAAGCGCTCCGTATACACAGGATCTGCTCAGACGAGGAGGAGCGTAACAGACATCTACAGACGTTGAAAGATGCCCTCGTACGAATGGGATATGGCACTCGACTCATCGATCGACAGTTCCAACGCACCACAGCGAAAAACCGGACCGACCTCCTCAGAAGACAAACATGGGACACAACCGACAGAATACCCTTCGTCGTCCAGTACTTCCCCGGAGCGGAGAAACTACGTCATCTTCTTCACAGCCTTCAACACGTCATTGATGACGATGAACATCTTGCCAAGGTCATCCCCACACCCCCACTACTTGCCTTCAAACAACCGCGCAACCTCAAACGAACCATTGTTTGCAGCAAACTACCCAGTCTTCAGAACAGTGACCACGACACCACACAACCCTGTCATGGTAATCTCTGCAAGACGTGCCAGATCATCGACATGGATACCACTATTACACGTGAGAACACCACCCACCAGGTACGCAGTACATACTCGTGCGACTCGGCCAACATTGTCTACCTCATACGCTGCAGGAAAGGATGTCCCGAAGCGTGGTACATTGGCGAGACCATGCAGACGCTGCGACAACGAATGAACGGACATCGCGCAACAATCACCAGGCAGGAATGTTCCCTTCCAGTCGGGGAACACTTCAGCAGTCAAGGGCATTCAGTCTCTGATCTCCGGGTAAGCGTTCTCCAAGGCGGCCTTCAGGACCCGCGACAACGCAGAATCGCCGAGCAGAAACTTATAGCCAAGTTCCGCACACATGAGTGCGGCCTCAACCGGGACCTGGGATTCATGTCACATTACATTCATCCCCCACCATCTGGCCTGCGAAATCCTACCAACTGTCCTGGCTTGAGACAATTCACACCTCTTTAACCTGGGGTTACCCCATCTCTGGATCTGTAAAGATTTAATCACCTGCTAATGCTCGCATTCCTAGCATTGTTTGGCATCTTTGAATTTGTCTATATATGTGTTTCTGGAACATACTTCTTCATTCACCTGAGGAAGGAGCAGCGCTCCGAAAGCTAGTGACATCGAAACAAACCTGTTGGACTTTAACCTGGTGTTGTAAGACTTCGTACAGGAAAAGAAAGGCAGAGGCGAATATGCACCCAGTCAGGACTAATCAGGACCCAGCGTGGATAAATGAGGGCAGACATGAAGGACAGCACCCCAGAGCACAGGCACCACGAGGTTGCCATAATTGTGGACACACGGGACATTACGCCCGCGAATGCAGACAAAACCCCATGAACCAGCACCGCCACCAACAATCAAACGCCTCACCTAGAAACAATGTTAGGCCCATACATAGCATTAGCGCCCGAACAGATAATGCAGTAATCAACACCACAGATTGATGGTGTTCAGACTCCCCAATTTGCAACACAGTCTGGGACAAATCAGGCAGACCAGTAGTCACAGGCACAATCCGGGGACATCCAGTAGAGTTTCTTTGGGACACAGGAGGGTCCCGCACCACATTAAACTCCTCCACAATGTTTCAGCGTGACAAATGGCCCACCACAGACACTATCACTCTTAGTGGATTTACAGGACATGAACAGCAGGGATACATTACAGCCCGTAGATATTCAGATAGGAACCATAAACACCAGGCATCCCGTTGTTTTAGCCGACTTGCCCCAAACAGCCGAGCACATTCTAGGAATCGACTTTATGAGCTCCCACAACTTTTCCTTTGACCCCGTGAATAGGTGTGTATGGAAAATGGACAAAACAGCGAGAGCCCTCGCTACGCTCACAGTAGGGGACTACGAACATAGGATTTGCTCAGTAGGAGACTATTGGTTTGATCCGCAAACAATTAGTACAGACCAGACAATTAGAGAGGTCCTCAGAAAACATAAAGTAGCCTTCGCCCAACACAAACACGATTGTGGGAAGATCCCAGGCATGGTCACAATTTCAGGTCCCGATTCCAAGCCCCAGAAGCAATACGGTTTCCCACAGCAAGCCGAGGGTGAGATCTCAAAAGTCATCAATAGCTTACTAGATCAAGGAGTAATTCGGCCCGTGGCCTCAACAAACAATGCCCCAATTTGGCCCGTAAAGAAGCTCGACGGTTCATGGAGATTAACCATTGACTACCTAGAGCTCAACAAGGTCACCCCATTAGCAGCCCCCACTGTTGCCACGAGTCCCGAAACCATGCTCAAACAGGGAGTACACGCAAAGTACTTTACAGTGCTGGACATTAGCAATGGCTTCTGGTCCATTCCCTTAGATAAGGCCTGTCAATACATGTTCGGGTTCACATTTCAAGGACAGCAGTATGCATGAGCATGCCTCCCGCAAGGTTTCCACAACTCCCCCTCCATTTTTCACCGACAATTGGCCAACGGACTTTCCAAATTTTCCAGCCCCGAATGCCTTATTCAGAATGTGGACGACTTACTCCAGACGGACACAAAGGAAGAGCATGTTAAGCTTCTTTCAGAATTGCTAGGGCTCTTACAATCAATTGGATGCAAGGTTAACCCGAAAAAAGCCCATATCCTAAAAGAAAAGATCCTTTATTTAGGCACCACTATCACCCACGGGAAGAGAGAGATTTAACACATACAAAAAGCTATTAGTCAAATTGCCCCTGCCCTACAATGTCACTGCACTCCGGTCATTCTTAGGATTAGTTGGATATTGTAGGAACCATATAGATGGTTTTGCCACAAAAGCAGCCCCACTCTCAGAGCTCCTAAAAAGAACGCCCCATGGGAATGGCTTCCACAGCACACAAATCGATGAATTAAAACGCGCCCTAGGCACAGCCCCCGCTTTGCAAGTTCCAGACCCACACTCTCCCTACGCCATAGAAGCAGCGACCACCGACCGAACCCTATCAGCAGTACTCCTACAGGAAAGACATGACCGATTAGGACCAGTAGCCTATGCCTCACGAATTCTGGATGCCGTGGAGCAAGGAGTTTCAGCCTGCGAACGACACTTGCTCGCAGCCTTTTGGGCAGTGCAATATTTTGCATACATCACAGGCCTTAACCCCGTAACGATTTTAACCAAGCACACCCCAAGACAGCTACTGTTAGATGGTAGGTTAAAGGACGGTTCAGTCAGCCAGATTACTTGTGCGAATAAGTTAAATGTGTAATAGTTGAATGTTTTATAGTGACCCCTTAGAGATTATGAATGTATGATGTATTAATAAAACTTAGGTAAATGCTCCAAAACATAGGACTGAGTAGTGTAGAACCTGTCCTTAACCAAGGGTAACTGGACACCAAAGATGGATGAAGGATCAACAGTGTGATCCACCACGCTTTGCGTTCAGGATCAAGAGGACGGGATGTAGCCATCTCAGATGGCCACCTGCAAAGGACCATGGGAAATATGGCCAACCCAGGACTCAGACACATTCAGAGCTTGTGTGTGTATTTGCAACCCAGATAGCTAGACACGATCGAAACCCCCAGCATGTTTGCATTCTAATGGCCCATTTCCCCAGAACAAAAGAACTGTACTCAGGTAACCGATACAGATGTAGACTAACCGGCGCCACTCCCTTTGCTAAGAAAGCCCAAACCGCTAAGGACACGCCCAGCCATCAAGGCACCTGCCCCTTTATTGGCCAAAATCAAAGGCAGTGATCGAAGCCTGTTGAATTATTGGGTCCAAGTTAAGGACCGCTCCAAAGAGTGCAAAATCCCAGAGGGATAAGAAGAGACACAGCCATGTGCTCGGTCTCTCTTGGATCCGGCCTATGCCAACCCAAGTGCAGCATTACGACCTGAAGACAAGTTCAAGACCAACGATCGCTACCAGGTGGATGAGCCCAGCAGAAACGAAGCCACTTCTTCACCCCAGCCACGCAAGATCCAAACAAAGGTCTTGTTCATCTGCAAAGAGCCGGTTGCCCTGAAGTTAAGTATAGGTTATTGTAGTTGTTAGGTATAGTTTAACTCAAAGTGTTTTGTGTTGCATGTGGAAGTAATCCTTGTGTGCAAATAAACCATCTTTGAACTTGAACTGAATAACTGGTTGTGTGGTCCTTTGATCGATATCCGGTAAAGCCTTGTGGTGGTATAATTTGATAACTGGCGACTTGAAAGAGCATCATGATTGAGAGTTGGGATAAAAGGTTCTTTTTCGGAATGGCAACCGGTGACGAGTGGTGTCCCGCAGGGTTCAGTGTTGGGGCTACAGCTGTTCTCTTTATATATTAACAATCTAGATGACGGGACTGGGGGCATTCTGGCTAAGTTTGCCGATGATACAAAGATAGGTGGAGGGGCAGGTAGTATTGAGGAGGTGGGGTGGCTGCAGAAAGATTTTAGACAGTTTAGGAGAGTGGTCCAAGAAATGGCTGATGAAATTCAACGTGGGCAAGTGCGAGGTCTTGCACTTTGGAAAAAAGAATAGAGGCATGGACTATTTTCTAGACGGTGACAAAATTCATAATGCTGAAGTGCAAAGGGACTTGGGAGTCCTAGTCCAGGATTCTCTAAAGGTAAACTTGCAGGTTGAGTCTGTAATTAAGAAAGCAAATGCAATGTTGTCATTTATCTCAAGAGGCTTGGAATATAAAAGCAGGGATGTACTTCTGAAGCTTTATAAAGCATTAGTTAGGCCCCATTTAGAATACTGTGAGCAATTTTGGGCCCCACACCTCAGGAAGGACATACTGGCACTGGAGCGGGTCCAGCGGAGATTCACACGGATGATCCCAGGAATGGTAGGCCTAACATATGATGAACGTCTGAGGATCCTGGGATTATATTCATTGGAGTTTAGGAGGTTGAGGGGAGATTTAATAGAAACTTACAAGATAATGAATGGCTTAGATAGGGTGGACATAGGGAAGTTGTTTCCATTAGCAGGGGAGACTAGGACCCGGGGGCACAGCCTGAGAATAAAAGGGAGTCACTTTAGAACAGAGATGAGGAGAAAATTCTTCAGCCAGAGAGTGGTGGGTCTGTGGAATTCATTGCCACAGAGGGCGGTGGAGGCCGGGACGTCGAGTGTCTTTAAGACAGAAGTTGATAAATTCTTGATTTCTCAAGGAATTAAGGGCTATGGAGAGAGAGCGGGTAAATGGAGTTGAAATCAGCCATGATTGAATGGTGGAGTGGACTCGATGGGCCGAATGGCCTTACTTCCGCTCCTATGTCTTATGTTCTTATTATTAATTGGCAACATTATTGGTGACGCTGGTGGCTATTGGCAACAGTAGTTACGAAGGCACACAGGATACTTGCCTTTATCAGTCATGGTATAGATTATAAGAGCAGGCAGGTTATGTTGGAGCTATACAAAACTTTAGTGAGCCCACGGCTGGAGTACTGTATGCACTTCTGGTTGCCTCACTATAGGATGGATCATTTGAGCTATGAAGAGAGGCTGGATAGGCTGGGGTTGTTTTCTTTAGAGTAGAGAATGCTGAGGGCAACCTGATTGATGTGCATAAGTTTATGACGGCATGGACAGGGTGGATAGGAAGCAGCTGTTCCCCTTATTTGAAAGGTCAACAACGAGGAGGCATAATTTTAAGGTGAGGGGCAGGAGGTTGAGAGGGGATTTGAGGAAAGTGTGGTTCATCCAGAAGGTGATGGGAGTCTGGAATGCACTTCCTGGGAGGGTAGCAGAAGCAGGTATCCTCACAGCCTTTTAAAGATTAGTGGATGAGCACTTGAAATGTAAGAATATTCAAGGCTTTGGGCCAAGTCCTGGAAAGAGGGATTAGTATAGAGTTAGTGTCGTTTTGTCGGTGCAGACTCGATGGGCCGAAGGGCCTTTTCTGTACTGTGTGACTCCATGACTCTATCCTTCCTAAGATGTATTGCCCAAAACCCCCGATCCAAGCTTGATTTGTCTTCCTTTTTTGTGGTGATCCCAAAGAACAAGACAGAGGTACCAGTACATACAAGCACCATTCAACGCTCAGTTTGTAAAGGTCAATTGGACTTTCGTGTATACTCCTTCATGTTGCAATATGACTTTAAGGGATAGCAACATGCCATCATTGGAAGTGAAGTGTGTCATGTGATCCTGTCTCAGTTTCATTTCAGACTGTATGCAGAACACATCACACACAGCTCTGCTGCTGATGTCCTCAAGCTTTCTACATTTATATAAATATTCCCATGCGCCTAGTCTAAATAAATAACATATTTACACAATCTCTTATGAGCAATTGGTATTGACATCATTATAAAAACATGAGACTTCCCAATCAGCAAGACTGCTTTGGAATATTGATTTCCTGTTTGTCTATAATTTGTCTGCCCCATGGCTGACTTTGCATACAGTAGTCAAGACAAAGAACATTCCTGATGAGAATATTGAGAAATTGTATACGTCGTCATTTTCATCTCTTTCATTACATTATAATTTTAAATTTATGCAAGTTTATTTTCAGTGTTACCTCCTCTCTGATTATCCTTGGATACATTTTCTAAGTGACCTGTAATTTTAATAGCTGCAATTATACTTCTGAAAATGGGATTTCCATTGAGAATCCTTCATTTTGTGGATTATTTGGGGGATAAGCATATGGGGGAGAGATTGAATTTCAAAATGATATATTCACTTGTTATCAGCCCTATGCCCCAGGAGAATGAAGGAGTGGAGGTCCGATGAGAACAATTTCTGTCAAACTGTCTGAAGTCATGGTGCCCACCTTGCTATGCTGCTAGAAAGCTTTCCTTTAATATCCATATCATTAACCTAGTGAGGAGTACAGCCCAGCCAACCCATGATCTTCCCATTGTAATGTGGTTTTGGGTATATAAAGCTTTACCCCAAACAGTTTGCAATTTAATTATGGTTTGAGTGTGGGTGGGGAAGATTGCCAAGTCTCCAGCAACCCCCCAAAAAACCTAATGCATTCAAAGCCTCAGGCAACCCTATAAATGGCAGGTCATTTAATAGGTTTGCATACTCTAATTATACATGCAGTAGACTTTTTAATGGTCATTCCTGTATTTTTGTCTTTTCTCCTTTGGCTGAAAATTATCCTTTTATGAGTCTATCCCAACATCCCTTTATTGACATTGTCGAGCTAATATGCTCTGAGAAAATCAACCAGCAGAATGATGCTAGGTGGGTCAGGCTGAACAAGAGGTGCTCAGTGCCCTCCCACACATCCAAAGTATGCCCTCTTTAACAGATGTGTTTGAAGCTCTTGTCAATGCTGGCTATGCTAGAAGAACCATAAATGCATCACAATAATGTGTGAATGCCTGTCAACCCTTGTATTAGATGATTTGCAGTGTACCATCCTTTACATGGTAATGCATGAAAGAAGGCATGCCAGGATGATCGGCAGATAGCGTTACCAAGATGCCACCAACTATTTCTGTTAGATCTGACGAATGTGATATAAAATAGTTAGTTAAATATTAGTTACAGTAATGTAGATGTGGGCCAGTTTAATTCTAGTGAGTTCACAAAAGACAAAGGACAAACGGTTTCAGCAAGCATGGCAAGGAAGGGGGAGGGGTGTCTGGTAGAGATAGGGAAAAGGATGCTGGTAACAAGACGCCGAGGGTTAAGGAATGAGAAGTGAGCCAATTAGGATGTATGGCCAGGTCAGGAGGGGTATAGGATGACCTATGGGAATCTGTATGTTAAACGTGATGCCATTTGAATGTATTTGCAGAGATCCCTTTGTCTCGGACCTCATTCGTTTCCAAGGGGTCCAGGAGACTGGTTCTGTGTTCTGTGTCCCTGAGAAGCGAGTCCGACTTGCAAGTTGGTTAAAAATAAATAATACTGTACCTACAAATCCATCTCGAGTTTTATTGAGGCCAGACTGACGGGTAAAGAATTCAACATTTGTCATTTAGTGCCGGAAACCCGGGATTTCTCCAGACAGTTACCAACCAACTGCGAAATTAGAATTAGACTGATTTTGGACAAGGAACATGGAAACAGGCCCACAATGTGTGTAGCTGGAAAATTACACACATTGGTTTCCCCTTTTCTCATGGTCTGATTGGTCTGGTCACTCGCGGTTGGTACGGAAAGATCGTCTCGACGAAATCAAAGGTCAGTCTGGGGATTAGAAAATTTAACTGATAGGATATCATAAATTGATAGTTCGGTTTTGGGTTAATTTTGGAATTGATGGGGCATCAAATTGATAGTTTAATTCCATATGTGTGTAGTTTTGGGATTGATGGGACATCGAATTGATGGTTTAATTCCATGTGTGAGTGTTTTTGATGAACTGCTGGGACCTCAGTAAGGAGGGTTCAGTTCCATGAGTGTTTTTAAATCTATAGTTGATTAAGCTAAAATTGTATCCTTGGACTGTAGTGGCAAGAAACACAGTCTTGAGGACTAGTTAGAGATTATGGGGAAATGTTTGGATAAATTTCAAAACAAAAGAACATTCATAGAACTGGATGCTGCATGTTAGTTAAAGCAAAAGTCTCTCAAAGGGTTAACAGGAGCCAAAGTTAAAGACTACAGACAGGGCTTCTCACACGGGACTTGAGATAACAGCAGCAGCCTGTGGTGTAATCGGATACCTTTCTTTCGAGTCAGTGAAACTCCAGCAAAGTTACGTTTTGAATTAATTAAAGGAAACCAGTGAATTTCTCCACCTCTTTGATAAAAGTTAATTATTTTAGCAAGCTATTGATTGAAATTGCAAGAATCTTACGTTTGAATCACTTGAAATAATATTTATTTCATTTTATTTGTGAATTAATAGAAACTTAAAGAAACTCACTGACACCATTTAAAAAAGTGTAAATCTGGAGATGACAGTTGACTTTGCTCCGGTATAAATCACCGCAGCTAACTGCTCCCTCATTGATAGCAGCCAACATTTTTGTGAATGTAAGAAAAACTTGTTAAAAGAAAAATTGTTAAGATAAAGAATTAATTAAGTTGTAAAAGTTATACAAGTTTGTGTTAAGCAAATCGTAAATTCAGTTCTGAGTTGAGATCAGAGCTAAGCTTGCAGGTTGCAGTAATTCAATTTGAATTTTCAAACATTTTAAGTTTTAAAAGAACACTGTGAAAACCTTTTAAATAATTTTGCCAAGTAGTAAAAATTGCCATTGGTTATAAATAGGCAAATAAATTTTTAAAAAGAGAACCAAAGTATGAAAGCTAAAGAGTTAATTAGATTATGGAGACAATATTGTCAACATGAGAGGGATAACATCATGTCATTAAGTTGGCAAGAAAATGCCCTTAAAATGGGGATTCCAGTTAGTGAAAGGGGAACCAGAAAACTCTGGAGATCTTGAAAAAGGAATGTGCATTCAAAAAACGCACAAGTAAAGAGAGGGTGGACGCGAGTTTAAAAAAAAGAGCTATGTAGTTCAATGGCTGGCATTGATAGAAGGAGATGAGGACCTAGAGAATTGGACCATGTTGGGTAGAGTCCCGACTGCACGAGTAGCATTGTCTTCACTAATTCTGGAACCACCAGGGTATCATAATTTATATCCAGTCACTGCTCCCCAGATTCAAATCATGCCGGCCTCTCCAGCCTTCACCATCTGTTAGAGAAGGGGAGCTCTGTTCAACAAGCCCAGTTAGCTCTAGGACCCGATCTCGGACAATGAGAGAGGGGCCTGATCCTATCCAGAAACAATCATGCATGCCACCTAGATCCCTTCAGACCGATATGGTAGGACAGAAAAGTATGAGAACAAAGAAAGAGGATGGGAATGGTTCTGAGGAGCTGGAGCTCCCCCTAGTGGAAGGGAAGGACGTCAAAGTCTTTGAAGAACCAGAGGAATCCACTTGAGCGCCCCCTAGTGAGACTCTGAGACAGTTGTTGATTAGGAAAATACCAAACCCTGATGCTGTAACGGCGGCCGCCCAGCCCATGATAGACATTTATTTCCCATGGAGACCCAGTGAGATGATGGCTATAGTGGCTGCAATCCCAGACAGGAAGAAATCTTCTGCTGCTTTCGTGGATTATCTGAGAACTACCATCTCAGTTTATGAAGCTGATTCAAGGGACCTCTGGGTCCTAGTCCAGCAGGTTTTGACCCCAGCAGAGTACCACAATCATCTCAATCACTTGAATTATGCTAGTCACGCCGCACTTCAGCAAGCCCATGCTTTGGACGATGATAGAGGGGCACAAATTCTGAATGCGTTGAATGTCACATTTCAAAAGCCCATAAACATTTCTGCTATCTTAGACCTCAAACCTAAAAAGACTGAAGGGCCAGAGGAATTTCTGGAATGTTTTAATGAAATCGACCGTGGGCAGTCAGGCGACTTGCTGTACCAAAATGGTCAAAATTCCCCTCAATATTGTGCTATGTTAATGCATTGCCTACCACCTTCCGTGGCTACTGCCGTGAAATGTAATAACATGAATTAGACAGAGGGCGACCCTTCTCAGATGGCCAGGGCAGTCAGATTTTATTGGAAGGAGGGTGTAGGCCAGGAAGGAGGCTCAGTTACAAAGATCAAGACTGAGTATGGAATGAAAAAGGATGATCTGAGGCCCCAACCAATGGCAGATACGGTGGCTTCCCAGCTGGAACTCCAATATTGTGACCTTGGGTGGGTGAATCAACATGGGGCAGGATATCAAACCCACCCAAATGGACCCTCAGCTCCTCTTTATGGCCCACCGTATGCACCAACAGCTTCACAACTGCCGCCCCCTCTGAGGTGCCATTGGTCTTCTGGGAAAAGAGGACGGGGCAGATATAGCGGGAACAATACATGTTTTAATTGCAGCCCTGCAGATCACTGGCAACAGGAATGCCCCTTTAAAAGACGGGCAGCAGAAGGAGACTACCCGACCCAAAGGAGGGGATACCCACCAAGGGGAGGACAGACGAGGTACACTGACTTCTCCCAGGCAAACCCTTTCCCAACACAGGATTGACTAGCTAATTTAGTCATAAGGACTTTCCAATCGGACAGGGAACCTATCATCTCTCTGCAGACAGGACATCAACATTACCCATTTATAATCGACACTGGAGCAGCCATGTCTTCAGTGCAATCAGTACTTCGACTACCACTATCCGACCACACCCAGCATTTGTCGGGGTTCCAAGGACAGGTGTGTGAGTATCCTATTTCTGAACCTGTGACAGTCACTTACGAGAATAAGCCTGCGGATCATCAGTTTGTGGTGACTACTGGATTGGACTGTAACTTGTTGGCCTGAGATTTACTGTGTATCTTCCAGCTACAGCTAGAGTGCGGAGGTGAAGGGGTAACGGTTCAATCATGGAGGATGAGACAACAGTGCTATATTTCTATCACTCCCCAGTGGTGGACGTTGGACATTGAACATTCACTGCACCACGTTACCCTGGCCTATGACAGAACCGGAAAAAACAGGGAGTTGGAGGACAAATACCGGCCGTTAATTGAGACCGAATGGCCAATCAAGATTACAGCCACAGTCACGGGAAAAGATAGTACAGCCGATTTTGTTACAATACCACCACATTTATGGCCACAGTCAGCTTCTGTGGGCCCTCATATTATACATCAGGTCCACGACCAGTACCATGCCAAGGATCTGGGGCCTATGGTAAGGAGGGCAGTGGGTCATTCAGATCCAACAGAGTACGTACTTCAAGTCACGCCAGACGGCACTTCCATAAAATATTTTGAGGTCCCTGAAACGATTAACACTCAACTTCAGCCAACCCACAGCTCTGGAAGAATAGGGGATTCCTTACCTCGGCCGGCACGGAAATATCCCACCGGGGTTTAGTTAATGACCTACTGCAGGCCCTCCTTATGCCCGCACAGATTTCCAACCCCAGTTGACGTTGGTAATGAACAAGCAGATTGTGCAGCGTGGACAGTCGCGCAAATTCAGCAAGTGATGGTGCTTAAAATGTTAAGTCAGACTAAACGTTCTGCAATAAATAGGTCTGCTTCATACAAGCCAATGCCAACCATCCAAGATGTTATAAGGTTACAGGAGGATGCTCCTGAGAGTGTTAAACAAATGTGGAAATGGTTAGGTTGTACATATAATTCTGTTTCTTCTTTATGGACCACGCCTGCACATCTGACTTGTATGTCTGATGTACTGGCTTTATGGGTCATCGAATGTGTACACTTTGCAACTCATTGTGGGACTCGGGGGACTAGTGATTTGTTGCTGGACACTTGGTGGCATCCTAAAATGCAGGGGTTGGCCCAGAGTATCAGTAATCGGTGTTTGATTTGTCAGCAAAATAACACCGGCAAAGGTATCCCTTGTGGTATGAGGCAAACCCCGTTGCCCAGTGATCCCTTTGAGACGCTCCAAATGGATTACATTGAGTTGGAAAGGTGTCAATGTTGTCAGTGTTATAAATATGTTTTGGTCATTGTGGATGTGTTCAGCAGATGGGTCGAGGTGTATCCGACTACCGATAATAAAGCTGCTACTGTGGTTAAAGTTCTGATGCGGGCAATCATTCCGCGGTACGGTATACCAGCTCAGTTAAGTTCTGATAACAGGCCTCATTTTATTGGACAGATTAATAAAGAGTTCTGCTCCCAGTTGGGCATACGCCAGCAGTTACACTGTGCGTACATACTGCAGGCAGCCGGGTTGGTTGAGAGACACAATCAGACCCTCAAAATTAAATTGGCTAAATTAAGAGCAGACACGGGACTGACATGGCTTAAATTGCTCCCCGTTGCCCTCTTCCAGCTGCGGGTTACACCTGCGGGACCAGCCCGGCTCTCTCCTGCCGAAATCCTTTATGGCAGGCCCCTTAGAACTCCCTGGAACCTGCATGTTCCCAGACTAGTTCAGTTTCACAATATGACTGAAGAAATGACCACCTATGTTCTAGCCCTCACTAAAGTCCTCAAAGAGCTCCATGGCCAGGTCCGCGCGGCTCACCCGCCACCACCCCCATTACCTAGCTCACTTTCAGTGCAGCCCGGTAGTTATGTCATGGTCAAAAATTGGACTCGGAAAGGGTCGGGGCCACTGCAGTTGAAGTGGAGGGGCGGAGTGCTTGGGTCCACCTCCACCACTGTAAATTGGGTCCACCTCCACCACTGTAAAAAGGTTGGTTACTAACCTGCCTCCCTTCCCCAGCGCTGTTTTACAGGTGTGAAACATGATGGGGTGGCTGCGCACTGCCTGTGTAACCTTCGGCCTCGCCTCACTTGTAGTGACATCGGTGACGGACATGGAAAAGGGAAATATCATCTACATCTGTAACCCCAACCAAACTACAAGGACATTTTGTTTATGCAGAGGTGATGTTCTTCGCTGCCCCCATATACGAGGACATGGTATCGACTCATGGAAGGTCATCAGGTTAATGGACAATGCAGGACTCATGAAGCAATTGCACCGGTCCTGGCGATGGGAAGGGAACATTACATGGACATTGCCTTGTTTTTGGAGTACATGTAAATTTGATTTTGGATGTGTTAAGATTGGCGCCATAAAGGTAAAATCAGACCGTCAGGAGAGGGTAGGAAGAGGTTGTGAGAGAGAGGGGGACTAGAGAGAGGACGGGGCATGTAAGGAGGGGAGTACAACTAGAATGTAGGTTATCAGGAGCTACACTTAATTAATTTAGGACCCAGACTGAGTAAAACCCGGGTAGTATGAATCTCTTCTACCAGATTTACCACCGCTTGTATGGCCAGGGACGGGTTGTCTGCTACCCGAACCCCGCAGCGGTGTCCAGGTTATTTTCTGTTTCACCGCTTTGGGGCACTCCCCAAACGGTGGTTCATTGTCAGCGTTCCGAGCCACCGCCCGAGCAAGTCACTCTTCCTTATGATCCGGGTTCAGCACCACCGGCTATTTGCCTTCCCCTTCCTCGGGACAATTCCCACTCACAGTATGATAGGCTGTAACGGTGGAGGGCGTACATACCTAGCCATTTCACTCCCAATAGAGACTCCTGGTCTTACGAGAATTGTTTCGGCAGTGACGGGTACGGCTGTTTGCTGGTAGAGGTGGAAACGAATATAACATGTCTGTTCCCCACCTGTACGGACAGGAGGTGTCATGTCACTCAGGCGCCTGGCCAATGCGTTTGTTACAACACCACCTGCATTCCATTGAATGCCGGCCTCCAGCTCCTTTGTGGCTGGGCGAATGTCTCTCATATCACTGTTGGGACTAGGGCTTTCCGCATTGCTGGGAGGCCCGAATGGGCGTTCCAAAGCTGGATAAACTGGGAGGTGTGGGGGGGGTTCCTTGGCGGTTAGCGATAGGAATTATTTTATTTGTGGCCTTACCATCCTGGGAAACGAAACCTTGGGAGCCCTTGGGGCAATAACCAAGGAATTGTCTCAGCTGCGGTTGTTTGCAATGCAGAACCGGTATGCTCTTGACTATCTTCTGGCCTTGAGGGTGGGGTATGCGTCATAGTGCAGGGCAAGTGTATCATGGGAGTTCAAGACCTAACCGCTAACATCACTAAATTTATGGATCGCATACGGGATCACCTGGACGGAATGCAGGACCCTGGCTCTTGGGTAACTGGGGATTTGGAGGTTGGAAGGACTGGTTGATAAATATGGCCATGTATTTAGCAGTGGCACTCAGCTGCATCTTTGTGGGCCTGGCCATCCTTAAATGCGTGATGGGTAGAATGCGGGGTGCACTGGAACAGATATACACCCCTAGCATCTTGGCTGTTAGGATCCACGAGGGTGCAGCGGATGAAGGGGGGCTGCAACAGGAATTGGAAATGCAGCGACAAATCTTTTAGATGAGGGGCCATAGCTACGGGTTGGACAGATAGGTTATCATGAAATGATAAAAGGAGGGAATGACGAATGTGATATAAAATAGTTAGTTAAATATTAGTTACTGTAATGTAGATGTAGGCCAGTTTAATTCGAGTGAGTTCACAAAAGACAAAGGACAAAGGATTTCAGCAAGCGTGGCAAGGAAGGGGGGTGGGGTGTCTGGTAGAGGACGGGAAAAGGATGCTGGGTAACAAGAGGCCCAGGGTTAAGGAATGAGAAGTGAGCCAATTAGGATGTATGGCCAGGTCAGGAGGGGTGTAGGATGACCTATGGGAATCTGTATGTGAAACTTGATGCCATTTGAATGTATTTGCAGAGATCCCTTTGTCTCGGACCTCATTCGTTTCCAAGGGGTCCAGGAGACTGGTTCTGTGTTCTGTGTCCCTGAGAAGCGAGTCAGAGTTGCAAGTTGGTTAAAAATAAATAATACTATGCCTACAAATCCATCTCGAGTTTTATTGAGGCCAAACTGACGGGTAAAGAATTCAACATTTGTCAGATCTAGCAAGCCCAAATAGAAAGATCAAAGTAATCAGCCTTCACAAAGTCTGGTGTCAGCTGAGGAAAGGAAGCTAAGCTCTGCAAGCTGCTGCAATGGTCCAAGCAGCTCCCATGTAGAGCAGAGCCCTGTGACAGTAATGGTCAACTGTGGTCAGAAACATGGATGTACCTTCCTGAGGCATGTGCACTGCTGGTGGAAGGGATGATGCTATGAAGTAAATCCGTCATTGCAAACATTTCTTGCACCTCGACTTCGGCCGTCATCAAGGAGCACTGTCACATATTTGTGGACTCATGTCTTCAACTACTGGTCTCCTTTCCTGCATTCAGACCTGTCACTGCTTAGTACCTTGTCACTTCAGCTTTGGCAAAGGTGGTTTAAGACAGCTTGAGATGCCCTCCAGAGGATTTGTCTCCAGCCTCCCCTGTGACATTCGCTGAAATTGTCCCCAACAACTAAATCTGACTTTCAGGCAATATTTGTTTCCTACTTGTGTCATCAACCCGTGACTCACCTGAAGTTGCACCTGGAACTCCGACCAGATAATTGAGTGTTATTAACAGCATATCTGAAATCATTATAAACCAAATTAAAACTGCTTTACATTAGAAGGCAAAAATCACCCCATAGTCTTTCTCTGGTATATTATTAAAAGGTTGCATATCAGTCGAATATTCTCTGAGCATTCATTATCCAAAATAATAATTAAATTTTAATACAGAATGTTGCCCTTTCTAATAATTTAAAATCTAGATTAATAATGGTTCATGGTCACTTACCATAATCATAAACTTGCAGCCATTTGCATGCTGACTAAATTAAAAAAGGAATTAGAAGATTTCTGAAGAAGATCAATGAGGCATTTATTCAGATAAACCTCATAACTGTAACAGTCTGATTAAATCTTCTGAGGCAGTTATTAGATGCAGTTCAATGTGGGTAGATGGTAAATGCTTCCCAGAAAGTAGTAATGATTATAATCTAAGATAATAAAATAAACGCAAGTCAGAAGAAGTCATTCTTAAGATTAATGTTAGGTGGAAAGGGAGATGTTAACTGAAGACAGGATAATATAAAATTAGAGCAAGGCCAAAGTATGAAATACAACAGGGATAGTTCTTCCATTTAACATTCCTATGGAAAGAATGAGGCAACTGAAGCATTCATTTTTGAAATTTATGTATGTTGAATTTTCATTGCATATGAAGTGTTTTGTGAAGTTATCAATATAATTTCAGAGATCTTTTGGTATCCTGGCTGCATTGAAATGCCCTCCATTAGCTATCAGTTGTTCAGTTATTGTAAATTTGCACAAGATTTTGCCATTGAGGTCCAAATCTAAGTTATTAATGCAAACATTTGTTTCTTTTGCTGCTCAGTGGTTGTAAGTTTTGGGATTCATTGATGGTGCGGCACAGTTGGCGTTAAATTACATTGAAGGGAGAAAATAGAAGAACAAGAAAAGCAACGATAAGGCCAGTAGAGATAATTAAATATAGAAACAGTTACAGGAGCGAGGGAATGGAGGAGGGAATGGAAGCGTAATGCTCATCAGTTGATCCTGTAAGTGACTGATTTTAGAAGGTAACTTGATATAATTTTCAATCCGTGAGTTTGAATAGAATACGTTAGAACACCTTATCTGAAAATAGTTTCAGTGACTAAGAAACAGGAATGTCTTGATTGATTTTCTTCTCGCCACTTGCAGACAGGATGCATTGTAGCTGTCTAAAATACAGGCCACGCCTTCACTTCACTATTTGGCTTAAACCCAAGGGCCTACAGAGAGGTTCAACTGCTGCCACAATAAACAAATGATTTTCAACTTCCCCACCCCCATCTTTATGCCTCAGACAACAGCCTTCACCATTCCACTTCTAGCTTTATACACATCCCTTGTTCTGCCTCCTTAAACATTCAATGTTTTTTTAGTTGTCATACTAGAACTATTTTCCAAAGACCTTCAAAGTAATCCTATATCATCTACTATGCTTCTGTCCCCCCCGTCCCCCCCCACCATTGAACCGTTTTGAGATGCTTCCCGATTCCAGGTGCTTTATAAAGGTAACTTGGTGTAAAATACTTGCTCGAGTGACATAAGAAAATCTTAATAGAATTCCCAAAATAGCATTGTAGGATTGTTACCTTAATTATGGATATAAATGAGCAAATTTACTAACAATTATTGTTATTGGGAATTCACTTAAGTTTCTTACAATAATGAAATATTTGTAGTGTTCTGGCAGTAATTTTGTTCACTGTTCAAAGGCTAAGACCAGAATTGTAAATCAACAGCTTGGCCCAGATTTTTGCAGTTTTAGGTGCCTTAACCAAAATGGTGCAGAGACCCTGAATCTAGCGGTCCCGTCCTCCAATTCTGACAGGTAATGGGCGAGATCCTCAGTCCCGTTGCACACATGCTTTGTGTGGCACGCCCCAATGGCAGCGGGATTCTCTGTCCCGGCAGCCAGCCAATCGGGTGTGCCATTGTGGGCATCCCCGCGCCATCGGAAAATCCACAGGCGTGAGTGCACTGCCGGCGAAATGGAGGATCCCACCTACGGAGAGTCCAGCCCCCTATTTTTGACAGGGTTGGTGAGGGAGGGGGGGGTTGCGTATTGGGGGGTAGGATGTGTCATGATATCCACATCAGCATATCATGGTGCAATCACACACACACTGATGGACAGGCAGTTGGACCAACCAACACACATAACATCGCAACCAATCACCAGTGAGAGCACACGCACTATAAAACAGGGAACACCACAGTTCCCGCTCATTCTACCAGGAGATAGCTCAGAGCACAGAGCTCACAGCGTGCCACTTAGACATAGACCATGTGCTGAGTGCCTCACTAAGATAGTGATAGGGCTGGATCCACAGGTTAGCTGGTGAAGCACGTACCCAAGCCAGCAGTTAGGTGTAACCATTGTTTTGACAATAAAACAGAGTTGTACCATCTACAGCCGTATTGGATCATTTGTGCATCAGAACTCCCAACACGACAGGATGTACTTCACACAGATGGGAAATCCAATGCCAGGAGGGCAGCCCATTTTCGCTAGAGCGCGGTTTGTTTCCTGCAACGTGTGACTTACAATTTTAAGAGTAGACATTAATGATATCCATAAAAAGATGGCTAGAGTCTGTGGAATTGTCAGGCTGTCAAGCTATTTAAAACCCCTACCCTAAGTACTGTCCTTATTGACTGGTTCCATAACCTATCATTAAGACAATTCAGAGGCTGAGGTGGAGTTCTAAGTTCACAGTTTGATTGATAGCTCAGAGCGGTTATTAAAGGATTAGCTGTCTTTGATGTGGGGGCTATGAATGTTATTTTATTTCATCTCAACATAACTCCTAAGATTTGACCACAAAGGGTGGTGGATTGGGGGCATGGGTTGGCATAAGGGCAGCACGGTAGCATTGTGGATAGCACAATTGCTTCACAGTTCCAGGGTCCCATGTTCGATTCCGGCTTGGGTCACTGTCTGTGCGGAGTCTGCACATCCTCCCCGTGTGTGCGTGGGTTTCCTCCGGGTGCTCCGGTTTCCTCCCACAGTCCAAAGATGTGCAGGTTAGGTGGTTGGCCATGATAAATTGTCCTTAGTGTCCAAAATTGCCCTTAGTGTTGGGTGGGGTTACTGGGTTACGGTGATAGGGTGGAGGTATTGACCTTGGGTAGGGTGCTCTTTCCAAGAGCCGGTGCAGACTCGATGGGCCTAATGGCCTTCTTCTGCACTGTAGATCCTATGATGAAGTTGGCACTAAATTAGCTTAGGGGCTATGGGGGAATAGGTTGGCATGAAGATAAAAGGGGAGATGGGGGGTGACCAGGATATGAGTTGACATAACTTTGCATGGATGGGCATGGGTCTTCAGGGTCTTGAGGGAGTGTGTTAAAACTGGGCCAAAGTCTCAGATCACAATCAACTCACCCCAATACTCAACAACCTCTGTGGCCACCCACAATTGTATCCGTGGTGGCAGGCCCAACTCCAGGAGGCACTCCCCATCTCCACCCCTAACCCAGAACAAAAATGCCATTATTTGGGGCACATTTTCCCTAGGTGGGTGTGGTGAGGCGGTAAATTTCCCACCACTGAGCACCAGCCTTGGGAGTGACAATCTTTCACTTATCATTGGGTGCAAGTGAAGCCACACAAATTTGAGATTATTTGCCTTCTTTGAAATCTATTCTCTAAATGATACACTCTTACATATGAGGGGAGGTGTAGATTTATTGAAAACCATCCAAATTCAAAGTCCATGCCCTGTGTAACTGAGTAAATACATGACATGTTTCAGCTGCAAAACACAATGCAATTCACCTGGTTTTAGCTGACAGAACTGTTTAGCTATTTATTGCAAAATAAGCATCTTGCTCAGCTGTTCCGCCATTATATATGAAAACAGAAAATGGCGGATAAGCTCAGTGGGGATAGCAGCACTATTGAAGTGTTACTTGTTTATTATTTCAGGAACTGAGCAGAAGTAATATATCTGGACAACTGGCAAGTTTATGTATATACAGCAACCAAATCTTCTTAAATCAACAGAGAATGAGTAAATTAGATGAGTTTGGATTTATTGTCACGTGTAGTGAGGTACAGTGAAAAGTATTGTTCTGCATACAGTCCAAACAGATCGTTCCACACATGAAAAACAAAGGACATACGATAAATACACAAAGTTATTACCTAGACTCAGGAGGCCTCTACTCAGGCAGCAGAGATGCCACGACTCGGAAAGCTTGAGACGTTCGACGACGAGACTGGGGATTGGACCCAGTACACAGAACGGATGACCTACTTATTTTGTCCTAATAACATAGTCAGGGATGACAGACAGATGGCAACCCTCGTTGCCATGATACAGCATCATCAAAAGTTTAACTTTTCTTGACTCTCCTGACAACTGCCAGTTTGCAGAGCTCATTACGCTGGTTGGCGAACATTTTGACCCGATACCGCCACTTATTGTTCGACATTTCTGTTTCCGCACGGGTTCTCAATGCCAGAATGAAACTATAGCGGAATTCCTGGGCCGGTTGTGCAAACCCGCCGAGATTTGCAAGTTCGAGCCATCATTATCAGAGGCCCTCCGGGACAGGTTGGTTTGCGGAATCAGAGATGGAGCAAACCAAGAACGTTTATTGAGTGAGAATGACCTGGACCTGAAAAAAGGAACCAAGAAAGGGAATCATTGTCCCGGGAGGGCGCAGAGTGTGATGTCCAGGAGCTCCGAGGGATGGCCATCCTGAACCTTCCCCTCCCAGATGGAAAATTTAGACTCCCGCCATTGGGGGCGCACTCCAGATTCCCTGCAGATTGACGCCGTGCATCCTGTACACTGGAGTTTCTTGACGTGTGGAATGAGAGTACCGGGAGCAGAGGGAGACAGTGGGACAGATGCCGATAAGACACTTGGCCCACCCACCACCGCCACACTGACAACTGCCCCAGAATGCGGACGTATTTCATAGATGATGAAGTAGAGGTAGCCCATCACCCTTATTGCATTTTGGCACCACAGGTGGCGCCTATCCGGGTCATGCTTCTGATTAGTCATCGCATGTATGACAAGATTCGCTCCGGGACACGCGCCTTAGCATCGAAGAATGCCCAATGTCCAGCTATCGACGTTTCCAGGTGAACCACTGGAGATCGCTGGCACCTCAGTCCCCGTGGAATATGGATCCCAATCGATGAACCTATCACTGGTAGTGGTGAAAGGTACCGGCCCAAGTTTGCTGGGACGCGACTGGCTGAAATGCCTCTGTCTGAACTGGCAGCAGGTATGCCAAATGCACCCTGCTGGACCAGACAGTGTGTTGACCCTTTTCATGGGGTTGTTCCAGAAGGGCCTTGTAACCATTTGGGAGGCCTCTGCAGAATATCAGTGGGCCGCACTATTTACGTGCCCGACCCTTTCCTTACACTTTGAAGTCGAAGGTAGAGGTCGAACTGGACCGCTTGGAAAAGCTGGGAATCATTAACCCAGTGCAATTTGCGATTGGGCCACGCCGGTTGTGCCGGTTATGAAGCCCAATGGGTCTGTCCGTCTTTGTGGGGATTACAAAATGATGGCTAACCAAGCGTCCCGTCTGAATCGCTACATGGTGCCGAAGATTGAAGACACGAGGTTCAGCAATGGACAGACTTCTACCAAGCTCGACATGAGCCATGTCTATCTCCAATTAGTTTTGCATGCATTCCTTCCGAATGTACATGGCCATCAATATGCAAAGGGGGTTGTACGAATATACCAGGCTGCTGATTGGGGTCCCGTCGGTATGTGCCATTTTCCAGAGAGTGATGGAAAATATTCTTCAAGGGTTGCCACAAGGGGCAGTTTACCTGGACATTGTGCTAATCATCGGTTCCTCTGACCAAGACTATCAAAAAAACCTGGAGGATGTGCTGTGCCAGTTTGAAGTTGCCAAGGTCCGCCTGCGGCGTGAAAAGTGCGTGTTCCATGAAGTGACCTATTTGGGTTACAGGGTCAACAGGTATGGACTACACCTGGTGGGTGATAAAGTTTAGGCCTTCCGACAGGCACCCGTACCAAGAGACCTCAAGGAGCTCCATTAATTTTTGTGTCTGCTCAGCTATTGCAGGAATTTCATCCCGAATTTGGCAACAGTTTTGGCCCCGCTGCACCTGTCGTTGAAGAGTTTGATCAGTGGATTTGAGAGCGGCCGCAGCAGGGACCGTTTGGCGAAATAAAGCTGCGGCTGTCGTCTTCACACTGTATACGAGAACTGGCAAAGCCCTTGTTGTTCACGTGTGATACCTCGCCCCACAGGATCGGGTAGTTTTGGCACTCAGCATGGATGATGGTACCGAGCGGCCTATTGCATTCGCTTCACGCACGTTGGCAGCGGCAGAGCAGAATTATGCCCAAATAGAAAAGGAAGAGTTGGCATTGGTGTTCAACGGTTCCATCAATACGTCTAGGGCCTACACTGACCATACACTGCTTTTTGGGTTATACAAAGAAGACAAGGCAATTCCCCCAGTGGCATCTGCCTGCATTGAGCATTGGGCTCTCCTTTTAGTGGCGTTTGAGTATGTTTTTGAGTATCGTGCAAGAACAAAGGTTCCCTACGCGGATGCTCTCAGCCGCCTCCCGCTGGCAACCAGCACGCCAACAGCAGCGGCATCGGACATGGTACTTGCAACTTTGCATTTTATGGACTCGCTGCTGGTAGCGTTGGCCCAAGTAAAGGCTTGCACACAGAAGGACGCGCTGTTGGCCAGGGTTCACCACATCAGGCTCCACAGGGCCCAACAACGTGCCCTCCAGGAGGACCTGAGGGCATTTACCACAAAGGTGGCTCAACTCAACATAGTGAACGGCATCCTCCTGAGGGGTTCCCGGATGGTCATCCCTGAATGCGGCCAGGGGACCAATTTGAAGGACTACCACAGCGGACACCCAGGTATCTCCAAAATGAAGGTGTTGGCCCAGAGCTATGTGTGCTGGCCTGGCATTGACACGGCGAGTGGGAACTTGGTGAAACAGTGTACCCATTGTCAGGAGCACCAGACCGGGTGCTCGCCCCCCGCAGTAGCTCCACTTCACCCATGGGAATGGGCAGGCCAGTCATGGGCTCACCTCTCTTCCAGGGGGCAATGTACCTACTGATAGAAGACGCGCACTTTAAATGATTAGATATACACAGAAAGACAATGACCACATTGTGCGTTACCACCGAACGACTGCGGCAGGCCTTTTAGCGTTCACGGACTCCCGGAGGTCCTCAAACAGCCTAGGGGCTGTTTAGCACAGGGCAAAATCGCTGGCTTTGAAAGCAGACCAAGGCAGGCCAGCAGCACGGTTCAATTCCCGTACCAGCCTTCCCGAACAGGCGCCGGAATGTGGCGACTAGTGGCTTTTCACAGTAACTTCATTTGAAGTCTACTTGTGACAATAAGTGATTTTCATTTCATTTCATTTCATATCAGACAACGGAGTTCGGAGTTTGCGGATTTTATGAAGCGAAATGAAGTTCAACACCGTGCCCTATCACCCGCCCTTGAATGGGCTGGCAGAACGTGCCATACAGACTCTCAAACTGGGGTTGAGGAAACAGACGTGGGCTCACCAGAAACACGCCTCACCCGTTTTCTATTCTATTGGAGGATCATGCTGCACGCTACCACCGAGGTGACGCCAGCAGAACCCTTGATGGGCCGTCGCTTGCACACACAGGTGAGTATTGTTTTGACGGACATCAGGGATAGGATCCGTGGCCAGCAGGAATGGACAAGAGCACAGCGAGCCAGGTCCATGAGAGAATTCACCGCTGGTGATTCCAATTATGTCCGGAATTCTACTGACAGGGCATTATGGATTCCGGGAACAATCGTACAACTCATCAGACTGGTCTCGTATACAGTGTGGGTGCAAGGAAAGGATTCAAATTGACACGTGGACCATCTCTGGAGCTCGGTGCAACAAGTACCCGAGAACCGACCATGGATACGCACCTGGTGGTGTCCCTCCCTCCGGAGTAGTTTCCAGAGAGGCGGCTGGGCCTGGTAACTTGGTAATGCAGGAGGTCGACCAGTCCGACCTGGGTCTGCCACATCGTGCTCTACGGGACCGAGCACCATATCCTCCCGGAGGAACTGAGGGGTTTACCATGAAGATATCAGAACTCAAGGTAGTGGACAGCATCTTCCTGTGGGGTTCCCGGGTGGTCATCCCCGAATGTGGCCAGGGGGACATTTTGCAGGTCCTTCACAGCAGACACTCAGGTGTCTCCAAAATGAAGATGTTGGCCCGGAGCTACGTGTGGTGGCTAGGCCTCGACATGGCGATTGAGAACTCCAGGAGTTCTCCAGGACATGGAGTTTGTGCCGATGGACTCGACGCAGGTGCTGGGATGACCGCCGTGCGACAGGCAATAGAATCTCCCAGGCAATCAACGAGGAAGCAATGCTTTCTGAGCCGCTATACCTTCTGGGCCTAGAGTGGCTGTTGCCGGATAATCAAACTTTGGCAAAGAGGACAAAGGATTTCCCTCCTTCCATCGACATGGACGACGTTTCGGACGGGTGACAGACAAGATTCTCAATAGTGCCAGGCAACAACAGGGCCAGGGGTGCGGAGATGGGTGGGGTGCATGCGGGGGGTAGAGCCCGCAGTGCCAACCGGAGCCACCATGTAGCCCGTTGGACCTGGCTGGGCACGGAGGTAAGCACCACGCTAACATGTCAGCCTTTCACCCCTTGCAGACAATGGATATTGGAATTCAACCAGCAATGGTGGCCTTCCTGCTGGTCGCTGCAGTCCTCAGGGAATGCCTGCGGCTGTACGAGCTGGAGCTGCTCGAGGAGGAGGAAGCTCCAGCAGTGGAGCGTGCAGCAGTGGAGCGTGCAGCAGTGGAGCGTGCAGCAGTGGAGCGTGCAGCAGTGGAGCATGCAGCAGTGGAATGTGCAGCAGTGGAGCGTGCAGCAGTGGAATGTGCAGCAGTGGAGCATGCAGCAGTGGAGCGTGCAGCAGTGGAGCGTGCAGCAGTGGAGCGTGCAGCAGTGGAGCGTGCAGCAGTGGAGCGTGCAGCAGTGGAATGTGCAGCAGTGGAGCGTGCAGCAGTGGAATGTGCAGCAGTGGAGCGTGCAGCAGTGGAGCGTGCAGCAGTGGAGCGTGCAGCAGTGGAGCGTGCAGCAGTGGAGCGTGCAGCAGTGGAGCGTGCAGCAGTGGAATGTGCAGCAGTGGAATGTGCAGCAGTGGAGCGTGCAGCAGTGGAGCGTGGCCCAGGGGAACAGGAGGCAGTTGCCCAGGGTGGAGAGCCAGTTGTCCAACAGGCTGAGGAGGAGGAGGTGATGAGGAGGCAGCGGATGAGGCCTCGTGTTTACCGGCAGCGCCTGTCATTCGAGGACTTACTGGACCGGGCATGCCGTTGAACACTCCAGCTGAGTAGGGAGTTATATCTGCCAAATGATGGCACATCAGGCGCCGTGCGCTCATGGGGAAGGACATCTGGTCCTGGTGGCCGTCAAGGTGATGGTCGCCCAAAACCTTTACGCAATGGGGTCCTTCCAGGCGCTGAGTGAGAACCGGTCTGGGATCTCACCAACTTCGGTGCACAGGTGCATCTGTGCCATTACAGAGGCCCTATATGCCCGGGCGACTCAATACATCCACTTCAATGATGACTGAGCCCACCAGGATGCCCGAGCAGTGAGGTTCGCCGCCATCTCCGGCAAGCCCGGGTCCAGGGGTGATTGATGGGATGCATGTCCCCCTGCGAGCACCGAAAGCTGACAGTCTGATCTTCACAAACCGAATGGGGTTCCACGCACACTATGCATGTCTGCACTCAATACCCGGGCAATGTGCATGACTCCTTCATCCTGGCACATTCGACGATTCCTGACATGTTTGAGACGATCCTCCCCGGCTGGGGGGTTCACTCCTGGGCGACATAGGTTGCCAACTGCGCTCGTGGCTAATGGCGCCTATCCGCTGAGACCTGCAACAACAATGCCCATGCAGCAACCAGGAGCGTCATCGAGACGTCCTGAAGATATGGTTCAGGTGCCGGAACCGCTCTCCAGTATGATGCTGAGAGGGTCGCCGACATCATGCCGCTTGCTGCGTCTGCCACAACATCGCGCAGCAGAGGGGCTATGTGCTGGAGAAGGAGGATGAATGCCAGATGTCTGACGAGGAGGATGCAGGGGAGGGGGTGGGTGGGCAGGACTTGGGGCGCAGGTGGGCATGGGAGGCGGCACGGCATGTGTGGCAGTAACAGCAGGTCTGGTCCATGGGATGGAGAATGATGACAACCCGCTTTGCGATGAGCTCTGGTGGGCTCAGCATCGTTTGACAACATCTGACTCCTGCCCACAGTAGCACTTTCCACTGTCCACCTGGGTGATCCCTTCATGCGAGCTGGCCATTCCATCACATGGTTCCATCAGATCCCTGGGTGATGGTGGTGGGGACAGTCAGGGGACGGGGTTGTGGAGCCCAGGCTACTCACAGAATCCACCCATTCCCCTCCGCCCCGTACCTCCTCTCTGGCCAATCCAGACCAGCCAGCCCTCACCCCGTTCTGACAGAGCACCGAGGCAAGTTGTAATAGTGTGAACAGGTGTTTAATGTGACAACATAGATACAGAGTCGTGCCCTAGCCCCGAAGAATAAATTGTGCCCTGTACCTGTGCCAACTTAATTGGTGTCTAACTTTCTGGCCTCACGGGCCCTAATGCTGCGTCTTGGTGGAGCCCCAGATGTTACATCAGGAGTGGAAGTGGCCTGCTGTGATTCCCGCCCTGCGACCTGGGTCTCTGTTGGTGAGCGTCTTCTGAGATGATCGGGCTTGGATGGGCCCCCTGTTGCTCGCTGGTCCCGGGTGATGTGGTGCCACCCTATTCCGCCCACTGCCCACTAGATAAGCCAGGGACAGGACGGGGGGAGTCCGAGGTGCTGCGGTGTTCTGCGGGGGTTACCGGCACAGGCCCCATCACCGCCTCCTCCCTCGGGGTGCTCGATGGGGCCCGCGTTACTCCATGGGATGGGGATGTAGGTGGAGTCATCCCCTGAGGGTGCCCCACCACCTTGCGCTGCCAGTCCTGGAGGAACACTCTGGTATCGATTAGGGTCTGCATGCTCGCGGCCGTGGAGCACAGTGAGTGGACCATCTCCATCTGCAACTGTGCCACATCACCCAATGACTGTGCCTCCGCCTTCTGGGTCTGCGTCACATCAGCCAGTGACTGCGCCATCTCCCTATGGGACTGAGCCACCTCCCTCTGTGTCTGCATCACGTCAGACAGTACCTGGGCAATACCACTGACGCTCTCAGCCATGGCCTGTTGTGACTGGGCCACGCTCAGGAGCGCCGCTGTAATTTTCAGGTGCTTCTGGCACATGGCTGTCTGTGAGGTGGCAACCCTGCCCTGAGCCTCGCACCTGCACAGAATGCCCCAGGCCTTGGACACGTTGATCCGTGGCCAAAACTGTCTCTACCATGAATGTCACCTGTGCGATGTTGGTCTGGGTGACACGCATGGTCAGCACCACCTCCTCACCTCCTGCTCCTGCACACAGTTGGACTTTTTCACCTGCACAGCAAGTGCTGGATGCTCGCCGACAATCCCTTACGCAGCCCTTGGCTCTGTGACTGCATCTCCACGATCGATTGGACTGTCCATCCCAGAAGCCTGAAACTCGCCTGGATGGCAGCTCGTTCCTGGAGTCGGCCTGTCCTCCGACCGTCCGCCCCCTCGGGTGTTCTGACCTCCACCTGCTGTACCAAAACAGCTGTGTTGTGCGCAGCAGATAGTGCCCCAGGAGCCTCTTCACTAAAGTGCCGAACCGACGTGAACGTGTCAGGGGTGGTGGAAGGTTCCTCTCCTCGTCACTGCTCGGCTCATGGGAGGGTTCCAGATGTGACACTGGCTGGGGGTCAGGGACACCGGATTGACCCATTCATCAGCAGCAACTCCTGCAAGACACATGATTAGACTGTGGGCCGAGGGTGGGGGTGAGGTTGCGGGGTGGGGTGGTGGTGGTTGGGGTGGGGGTATGGGTGGTTTGAGGGCGAGGGTGATGCGAGAATAAGGATGAGAATGAAGGTGAGTGTGGTGTGGGGGTGAAGGTCAGGGTGATGTGGGGGTGAGGGTGAGGATGAGGGTGTTGTGGGGGTGAGGGTGGTCTTGGAGAGGGTGTTGACACACATGTCATGGGAAACCGCAACTCAGCAGAATCTCACTTCCTTGCCTGCGGCCGAACTCCTCCCTGGTGACCTCCCTTTCCCTGGGCCACGTCCAGGTACGTTTTGCCGTACACCTTCCTTTTTACCGATGGGCATGAATACGGAGAGGGTCTGTTTCTCCTTGAGTGCACATTAAAGAAAGGTCATGAGATCAGCTACCATCTTCACCCATTGACAAATCTTAATGCTATCAGAAAATACATTTGAATGCTGCAACTGATTGGGTAGTTGGATTGCTGTCACCTTCCCAGGATGTTTTAATTAGTGCTCAACTGGCAGCAATTAAGGTGCAAATCGTCTTCTGCAGTATTATTCTGAGCTAAAAGAAATTGGATACATAAAGATCTGATAAAAAGTATTGATTTACATCTAAGTTAGAAAAGTTATTTTGGCAATTGTTGGTGCAGTGCAGTCAAGGCAGACATTCTGTCTGTGCGTTCACTGAAGAGTGCACTGCTAAGTCCTGTTTCATTATGCCTGCCTGATGGAGACTACTAAAAGAGGTGTCTCAAAGTAGGGATAACTTTACCATAAAATATTAACCACACATTTAATGAAATTATCGATATGTGTGAAAGCATGCAGCAAGAATAGGGACAGACTTTTCTTTTAATGACCTCAAATAACAATGCACCAAAGCTGTATCAATGATTTCTGTCAGGTTATTCTGGAATTAGGTTCATAGTATTTAATTTATTCAATATTATCCATTCCAGGCAATTTGAACATGTGCGGTGCGATGCACATTATCAACTGTTTAGTGATAATGGAACAATTAGCATGCACCACAATGTTTTAGAGGATTAAGTTGTACAATATAAAGGATTATACATCAAATTTGACTTGGTTGTGCGTTCTTAAAAACATAAAAATGCGTGCTTCATGAAACAACCAATTTTTTATCAGTCTGGTTTCTTCCTCTTCAAAGAGGAAATGATAAGTTAATAAAGATACCAGCTGAGAAATTTTGATTTGCGGTATTACAGGAACAAAATCTTCCCTTTAATTGGTGCTTCTCAGAGGTGTACTCAGAAATAAAATGGGCATCAGGCTAAATGTCATGAATCCATCTGGCGACAGCAGTAGAGGGTGTTCAAAAGACATCCATTGATTTGCGTCACTCCCGGTAATGAGTTTAGACAATAATCAAGAATGAATAGCTTATGGTGGAGAAACAGATTATAGATGATTGGGAAGTTCCCTGAAATATATATGTGTTAATGTATAGTCGAGGGAGTTGATGGGGATAGACAGTTGAATCCACAGAAGGCATAATAAAAGAACAACAAAGATATAATTGACCAGACCCTGGAAAGTCAGGGGGAGGTAGCTACCATTCAGCAGTCTTAGATAATGGACAGGCCAGTTTACAGCCACCAAGCTTCTAAGTCTTAGAGTCAAGGCAGTACAGTAAACCTTCATAACAGCAGTTTTAAAATATATTCACTGGACCAGGAAAAAGACTGCTCCCAGATTTGAATATCATCCCTGTATTGTGTGGGAGCTATAGCTGGTTATTCAATTTGGATGTTGTTTGGGGAACCAGGCAAGTTTTATAGAGTTTAGATATTGAAGATCATGTTGTGCAACAAGGGACATGTCTTATAGAAACTGTGTGTTTAATAATTTGTACAACTTAATTGCGTGAGAGTAGAGTAGTGCAGTTTGTGTGTGTTTGTCTTTACTTTAATAAATAGTCTTTAACAATTGTTACACTGCAACTGGACTGTTTATTCTCACTCGGGTTTCATTGTTTGCTCATGCAAAAGCAAAACAGAACTATACACAAACTGGTATTCCAAGTTGGGATCCTGGTAGATAACATCAGTGTGTTTTGTGACACTAAGGAAGGTGATTGTTGGAAGAAGTAAACAAACATTTGCGGAGGAGGTCTAGAGGGGGTTTTTAAAGGGAAAGAAGGAAGGGGAGTGGCAAATAGGCTCCAGGTAGAAATTTCAGATCAGAAGTAGCTTTGTCACTTCCGATGACAGGGATGTGTTGAGGGGACGTGTGAAAGGTGGCGCTCCTCCAGGAAACTTAAAATTAGGCACTTTAGGCCAAAAATAGATGGCTGAACCCAGACAAAAAAAAACCTCCTCCAACACTGCCATAACGAACGAGGCATGCCAGGCAACAATTTGAGGAGCCAAAAGGATGGCAAATTCAGCAAAAGCTTGAAGAGGAAGATTCAGATGATGATGAACACTCAGGGCAACGAGGAATCGGCCACACCCGAACGGAATGGGCCACCAGGATATATGCCGGGTTACCCCATTAAACAAATGGATGGACCTCCGAACACAGGAGCTTCAGTTGCACAGAAAAACTAAGTTAGAAACGATGGTGATGGTGAAAGCGGAGGTAGCGGAGACACTGGTCCCCTTTCAGGCCGGGCTGGAAAAATTGGAGTGGCGACTGGAGACACAGGAGGTGATGCTCAGGGATCTGGAGAAGGCTGCTGTTTTGTTATGCTCTTGACGTAGCATAAGCTGTTTCCTTGATGTGCACTCTGACAAAGGAAGGTTCAGACTTGGAGATAGCTTCAACACGTTTATTGAACTATTAACAATTCTCCTACTTGGATTCGACGCTATTGTTAACCCTGATATAGCTACTCAGACTGACTAACCAGTCTGCTACAATCCATGTGTTGGGAGTGATGTTCAATCAACCCTGTGTCTGTACTCACTGAGAGTCTCCACTGGAAAGAGCCTGAGCATGTGTGATGTGACCTTTTATATGGGTTGGTGTAATGCCCTCCTGTGGTAATGTCACCTCTGTGTGGATCGTGACTGCACATTGGTGGTGTCCTATCTTACTGACCTATTGGTTGACTGCCTGTGTGTCATGTCTCTGGTGTTCCCTCTAGTGTCTAGCTAGGTGTAGTGTATGTACATTAACCCTTTGTGTACTTACAGTGATGTATATCACCACATCCCTCCTTTTCTAGTGTTACATATTTTCTGTACAGTGTTAAAGAAAATTGAACAAATTAGGGAGATGAGTGATACTCGGTACAAGTTATGATAACAGTGATCATTAAACAATAAGTCAAAATCATATGCATGAGTCCAAAGTTCACTAATTATTATGGCCAAGTGGCTTTCTTGTTTGGTTGGTGAGTTGGTGATGTTGATGGTGGCATGTCTTTGTAAACGCCGTCGGTGTCCCTGTGCGTAAGGTACCAAGAAGTGGTCACATCACTTTGTTGTTGGATTTGGACTCTTTTTTTCTTGTGGTGGTAATTCTTGATGGCATCTGTCCTGAAAGCCAGGTTGCCTGTTGGTAGTGCAGCAAACGTGAATTGGTAAGATGCATCGTCCTACCATGGCATGTCATTGTACTGAGCTGAGCAGTAACAGTGTCCCGCATTGGCAGAGTTGTACCATGTCGTACCAGTCGTAGTTCCATTGTTGTTGTTTTTGTCGTGCTTGTTGTTGACGTTGTTGCCTTTGGTATGCTTCTTGCTATTGTCTTTGATGTTGTTGTTGTGATTGGTTTTGTTGCCGTGTTTGCTGCGCTCAAGGACCACACTCTGTGGATAATACGAGTCCTTCACATGGTTACTCATGTCAGCGTGCTTTGTGGCATCTGCTGTTTTCTTTAGCGTGCCGTCACTGAGTTTGCGGCGCTTCCCATCTGGAGTCATGTCCGGCTTACTTGAATCAGCTTTGGCTTGTCGATGCTCCCCGTCTGGAGTCTGGTCTGTTTCACCTGAGTCAGTTTTGGTTTGTCGATGCTCCCCGTCTAGAGCCCTTTCTGGTTCACCTGAATCAGCTTTGGTTTCTTGATGCTCCCCGTCCGGAGTCATTTCAGGTTCACTTGAGTCAGCTGACGTTTCTTGATGCTCCCCACCCAGAGTCATTTCAGGTTCACTTGCATCTTCTGAGGTTTCGTGATGCTCCCCATCCGGAGTCAAAACATTCAGGAATGCATTTGCTTGTGGAGAGGCTCGAGCGAATGAGGTTTGAAGTAATTTGGTGTCACCGGAGTCACCAGTAGTCTCACTGTGATTGTCGAGTGCCTCTGTACATGCTAGCTGAGGTCAGTCACATTGCACATCTGGTATGGGAAGTGGGATGCTGTCGTCACTAGGGGCTAGAGTCTCCCAAACAGTGGGTGGAGCCTCAGTGTCTTCTTGTCGTTCACTTGAGCTGGGTAGACCGTCAGAGTCTTCTTCTGGTGGCTCAAATAATCTGGGTGGACTGTCATAGTCTGCTTGCTGTACACTTGAGTGTGGCAGACTGTCAGAGTCTTCTTCTTGTTCACTGGAGCATGGTAGACTTGCATTGTCTGCTGCTGGTTGCTCAGAGGAGGTTGCTCGACCCTCATGGTCTTGTTCATGCAAGGACTGCGCTTTGGAGTCTTGCGTTGCTTCTATCATGGAGTCTGTCCACGAGCTCACTGTGGAGGCTTGTGTCACTCCCTCTGTGGAGTCTTGCAGCGTTCCTTGTGTGGAATTGAGCATTGGTCTCTCTGGAAACTGTCATCACTTCTTGTTCATGCAAGGACTGCGCTCTGGAGTCTTGCTTTGCTTCAATCGTGGAGTCTGTCCACGAGCTCGCTGCGGAGTCTTTCATCGCTTTCTGTGTGGAGGCTGGGACCCTTTGTGGTGCGTGGACCACTCTCTGTGTGGAGTCGGGGACCCTTCGCGGTGCATGGACCACTCTCTGTGTGGCAGCAGGCCGCTCTCTGTGGGCTTGTACCGCTCTCTGTCTCTTGGTGTCAGACTGCAGCAAAATCCTGCACTCACGAGCTGGGATATATCTGCTGGGCTGAAGATCCTCAAATCCAAAGAAATCGTCATCGGGGTCATCAATGTGCAACACTAATTGCGGTTTGGATTTGGTACTGGGGTAGCCTCCCAAGATGAAAGCTTTGTCTGAGTCGTTGTCTTCCAAGACCACATCATCATATTTTGTGTCGGAGCTGGCATTGGGCTTGCGATGTCCAAAGAAGAATTCAAGGTCTGAGTCATAGTCTTCAAGGACTGTATCATCTCTTTGGGTGGTGCTAACTGCTTGTTGCAGGGTCCTGCAGAGGTTACTTTCAGTTACTGGTCGAATTTCAGGCATTGTGCTGTCGTTCCAGGTGAAAGAATCTGGTGTTGAGGCTTTAATTTTTTTTCCCGTGTTTTGGGACATTTCCCCTTTAAGTGGGCATGGTCCAAGGCCTCTGACGTCATGACGCTTGTGACGTAGTGCGTAGGAAGCGATTGCGCATGCACAGATCGTTGTTCCTTTACTTGGGGCCTTTTTCGCAATTGTGCATGTGCGGCATCTCGCACATGCTCAAATGGACCTTCTCGTTCTGTGCGCTCTTCGCGCAACTGCGCATGTGCAGCACCTTTTCCAAGTTGGCTATAATTCAAAACTGCCGTTCGTTGCTGCAAGCCTACCTCGCGGTGAGTTTTGGCACCTCTTTTACCTTTTCTTCTTGTATGTTCCTCGCAGAATTCTTGGAATTTGTCCAGGACTGCCTGGAAATCGCTCTTGTTTTGCCCCTTTGAGTATTTGAAGGTCTGGAAGATTTCAGCTGCTTCTGGACCCACGATGGTAAGTAGAAGCTTTATTTGTTTCTGCTTCCGCCACGCCATCTAGGTCGGACGCTACCAGGTAGATCTCGAATCTCTGCCGGAACCAACGCCAGTTTTCACTGAGATTTCCGTGGCACTTGGGCTGCTGTGGGACCGGAATCTCGAACATCATCTTGCCTGGCTGTTGTTGCTGGTTGTCACTGTTTTGTTGAGTTGAGCTATATGGATTTAAACAGTTACTCACTGGTACCCATGTTTTGTTATGCTCTTGAAGTAGCAAAAGCTGCTTCCTTGATGTGCTTCCTTGACTCTGACAAAGGAAGATTCAGACTTGGAGATAGCTTCAACACGTTTATTGAACTATTAACAATTCTCCTACTTGGATTCAACACTACTGTTAATCCTGCTATAGCTATTCAAACTGACAAACCAGTCTGCTACAATCCATGTGGTGGGTGTGATGTTCAATCAACCCTGTGTCTGTACTCACTGAGAGTCTCCACTGGAAAGAGGCTGAGCATGTGTAATGTGACCTTTTATATGGGTTGGTGTATTGCCCTCCTGTGGTACTTTCATCTCTGTGTGTATCGTGACTGCCCATTGGTGGTGTCCTATCTTACTGACCTATTGGTTGACTGCCTGTGTGTCATGTCTCTGGTGTTCCCTCTAGTGTCTAGCTAGGTGTAGTGTATGTACATTAACCCTTTGTGTACTTACAGTGATGTATATCACCACAGCTGCGACTGATCAGAGTGACCAGATCGCCTCACTGGAGATGGCACAATTGGTGGCGACACAAGCAGAAGGTTGAAGACCAAGGGAACTGGTTGTGTCGTCATAACCTCCGCATTGTGGACCTACTGGATGGTACCGAAGGAAGGAACCCTACGGAACACGTGGCCCAGATGCTGGGCAAGCTTGTTGGAGGGGAAAGCTCTCCAAGCCCCCATAGGTGGACAGAGCTCACTGGTCACTTCGGCCAAAACCCAAGACTGGGCTGCAGATGTATGCCATCTTTGCGAATATGCACTGGTACCAAGACCGGGAAATTATCCTGAATTGGGAAAGGCATATTCAGTCCTGCAAGTGAGAGGGCCACTCGATCCGTGTGTACCAGGACATTGGTGCAGACCTGGCCAAGCGGCAGGCGGAATTCAATGCAACCAACGCGGCCCTATACAAAAGCCAGGTGCGGTTTGGGATGCTGTCTCCTGCCAAACTCTGGGTCGGGAGCACTACTTCACTACCCAGCAGAAGCAGACAATTTTCAGCACAAGCACAGGCTGCAAAGGCAGCGACACCAGCAGTGAACCAGAACTCTTGTTTCATCCTTTTAAAAAGAAGAGACTAATTGCGTGAGATAGATCTGCCTCGTCTTCGGTCTGGCTATGAGTCTCAGGAAGGAGGGGGTGAGAGCGGTAAAGTACAGAAAGGGGGAAAGGTGGGGGAGAGAAATACAACAGGTGGGGGAAAGTAAAGATTGTTCCTGGGGGGGCGACCACACTAACGGATGAGCTAGCATAGGTAAGCATGGGTGAGGGGGGGGGAGCTGAGGCACAAGTCCTGATGGGGCTAGAGTGCTTGACAGAAAGGAGGGAGAAAACTCTAAATGGGGAGAAAGTAGGGTGGAAAACAGTGGGGGAATAGCTTGGCGGGAGGAACAGGGGCATGAAGGGGTGAAAGAGGGATCAACGGACAGGCCCACAGGCAAAGTTGAGGGGAGGGGGTGGTAGAGTGCTGGCTATGACAGATTGTACATGGCGACAATAGAAACAAGAGCACCACAAACAGCCATCTTGGAGGCAAAGAGAAACCCCAGAGTTCAGGGACGCATCCACATGGCGTACACAGCGATGGCGGCTACCTTCGGTGGCCCCTGGACAAAAGGAAACCCTGAAGTGCAGGGGCCTCCCAAGTTTCCTCCCAACAGCCAGCGGGAGATAGAGGAGCAGATAGGTAGACAGATTTTGGAAAAGAGTAAAAACAACAGGGTTGTGGTGATGGGAGACTTCAACTTCCCCAATATTGACTGGGACTCACTTAGTGCCAGGGGCTTAGACGGGACGGAGTTTGTAAGGAGCATCCAGGAGGGCTTCTTAAAACAATATGTAAACAGTACAACTAGGGAAGGGGCGGTACTGGACCTGGTATTGGGGAATGAGCCCGGCCAGGTGGTAGATGTTTCAGTAGGGGAGCATTTCGGTAACAGTGACCACAATTCAGTAAGTTTTAAAGTACTGGTGGACAAGGATAAGAGTGGTCCGAGGATGAATGTGCTAAATTGGGGGAAGGCTAATTATAACAATATTAGGCGGGAACTGAAGAACATAGATTGGGGGCGGATGTTTGAGGGCAAATCAACATCTGACATGTGGGAGGCTTTCAAGTGTCTGTTGAAAGGAATACAGGACCGGCATGTTCCTGTGAGGAAGAAAGATAAATACGGCAATTTTCGGGAACCTTGGATGACGAGTGATATTGTAGGCCTCGTCAAAAAGAAAAAGGAGGCATTTGTCAGGGCTAAAAGGCTGGGAACAGACGAAGCCTGTGTGGCATATAAGGAAAGTAGGAAGGAACTTAAGCAAGGAGTCAGGAGGGCTAGAAGGGGTCACGAAAAGTCATTGGCAAATAGGGTTAAGGAAAATCCCAAGGCTTTTTACACGTACATAAAAAGCAAGAGGGTAGCCAGGGAAAGGGTTGGCCCACTGAAGGAGAGGCAAGGGAATCTATGTGTGGAGCCAGAGGAAATGGGCGAGGTACTAAATGAATACTTTGCATCAGTATTCACCAAAGAGAAGGAATTGGTAGATGTTGAGTCTGGAGAAGGGGGTGTAGATAGCCTGGGTCACATTGTGATCCAAAAAGACGAGGTGTTGGGTGTCTTAAAAAATATTAAGGTAGATAAGTCCCCAGGGCCTGATGGGATCTACCCCAGAATACTGAAGGAGGCTGGAGAGGAAATTGCTGAGGCCTTGACAGAAATCTTTGGATCCTCGCTGTCTTCAGGGGATGTCCCGGAGGACTGGAGAATAGCCAATGTTGTTCCTCTGTTTAAGAAGGGTAGCAAGCATAATCCCGGGAACTACAGGCCGGTGAGCCTTACTTCAGTGGTAGGGAAATTACTGGAGAGAATTCTTCGAGACAGGGTCTACTCCCATTTGGAAGCAAATGGACGTATTAGTGAGAGGCAGCACGGTTTTGTGAAGGGGAGGTCGTGTCTCACTAACTTGATAGAGTTTTTCGAGGAGGTCACTAAGATGATTGATGCAGGTAGGGCAGTAGATGTTGTCTATATGGACTTCAGTAAGGCCTTTGACAAGGTCCCTCATGGTAGACTAGTACAAAAGGTGAAGTCACACGGGATCAGGGGTGAACTGGCAAGGTGGATACAGAACTGGCTAGGCCATAGAAGGCAGAGGGTAGCAATGGAGGGATGCTTTTCTAATTGGAGGGCTGTGACCAGTGGTGTTCCACAGGGATCAGTGCTGGGACCTTTGCTCTTTGTAGTATATATAAATGATTTGGAGGAAAATGTAACTGGTCTGATTAGTAAGTTTGCAGACGACACAAAGGTTGGTGGAATTGCGGATAGCGATGAGGACTGTCTGAGGATACAGCAGGATTTAGATTGTCTGGAGACTTGGGCAGAGAGATGGCAGGTGGAGTTTAATCCTGACAAATGTGAGGTAATGCATTTTGGAAGGTCTAATGCAGGTAGGGAATATACAGTGAATGGTAGAACCCTCAAGAGTATTGAAAGTCAAAGAGATCTAGGAGTACAGGTCCACAGGTCATTGAAAGGGGCAACACAGGTGGAGAAGGTAGTCAAGAAGGCATACGGCATGCTTGCCTTCATTGGCCGGGGCATTGAGTATAAGAATTGGCAAGTCATGTTGCAGCTGTATAGAACCTTAGTTAGGCCACACTTGGAGTATAGTGTTCAATTCTGGTCACCACACTACCAGAAGGATGTGGAGGCTTTAGAGAGGGTGCAGAAGAGATTTACCAGAATGTTGCCTGGTATGGAGGGCATAAGCTATGAGGAGCGATTGAATAAACTCGGTTTGTTCTCACTGGAACGAAGGAGGTTGAGGGGCGACCTGATAGAGGTATACAAAATTATGAGGGGCATAGACAGAGTGGATAGTCAGAGGCTTTTCCCCAGGGTAGAGGGGTCAATTACTAGGGGGCATAGGTTTAAGGTGAGAGGGGCAAGGTTTAGAGTAGATGTACGAGGCAAGTTTTTTACGCAGAGGGTAGTGGGTGCCTGGAACTCTCTACCGGAGGAGGTAGTGGAAGCAGGGACGATAGGGACATTTAAGGGGCATCTTGACAAATATATGAATAGGATGGGAATAGAAAGATATGGACCCAGGAAGTGTAGAAGATTGTAGTTTAGTCGGGCAGTATGGTCGGCACGGGCTTGGAGGGCCGAAGGGCCTGTTCCTGTGCTGTACATTTCTTTGTTCTTTGTTCTTTGGATGCAGCCAGATGGTGAGTATGGCGACACTGACCATCTTGGATGGACCCAAACAAAGGGAAACCCCGGAATGCAGGGACGCATCCGCAAGGTAAGTATGACTGACCCCGCAGGAGGTGTGGGGGGGGCGGGTAACAGAAACGCGTCATCAGAATAGCCACCTGGAATGTCAGAGGATTTAACGGCCCAGTGAAAAGATCCAGAGTCTTCACCCATCTGAAAAGTCTGAGAGCCGACATAGTCTTCCTCTAGGAGACCCACCTGAGGGAGAAGGACCGACTGTGGGTAATAAAGAGCTGGGTGGCTATGGGATGATGGTTCGATAGGTGGCCATGCTGCTCAATAAGAAAACAGCATTTACAACAACGAGGATGGTCAGGGACCAAGGGGGAAGGTACATCATGGTTGGTGGTGTCCTGAAAGGGGCACCAGAGGTCCTTGTAAACGTGTACAGTCCTTATTGAGACGACATGGAATTTATGAAGAAAACCATGGTGGAAATCCCCAACATAGATGCACACCGACTCATCATGGCGGGGGAGGGGGGGGGACACTACTTTAACTGCATACAGGACCCACGAACAGACATATCAAACCCCAAGTCAGGGAAAAGATCAAACATGGCACCGGAATTGAACACTTTCATGGAACAGCTGGGGACAGTGGAACCATGGAGGTTCACATACCCAGGGACGAAGGAGTTCTCCTTCTTCTCCCAGGTACAGAGGGTATATACTAGGATCAACTTCTTCATAGTTGGGAAAGCGGTGCTTCCAGGGATAGTGGAAGTGTAGTATTCCTCAATCATAAACTCCGACCACGCTCCACACTACGTCGATGTGATGTTGGAGATGGGTCGGGCACAACGCTCCCCCTCATGGAGGCTGAACACAGCCCTCCCAGCCAATAAGGCATCCTGCAAACTGATATCACAGGCCATAGACGGGACCAAGAACCAAAATGGGGAGGTCTCACCCTCCACGTTCTGGGAGGCACTGAAGGCTGTGATAAGGGGAAATTATTGTGTACAAGGTGTGCAGAGATTGGAAGGAGAGGGTGGTGAGGCAACAGCTGGTCAACTCCATAATGGAGATGGATCGGCGGTACTCCTCAGGCCCGACCTCGGAACTATTGGCAGAGAGGAAAAAGCTACAGATGGACTTTGATCTGCTGTCAACCGGGAAAGCAGTGCAACAACTCCGCTAGACACGGCGGCCCTTTTACGAACATGGAGACAAAGTCAGTGTCTGCTGGCTCACCAGCAGAGAAAGCAGACAGCCATGAGGGAAATAGCTCAGGGTAGCTCAGACAAAAGCGGTAGGCTAGTCACTTCGCCAGAAAAGATCAACGAAACCTTCGCAACTTTCTACTGAGGGCTGTACACCTCCAAGCCCCCGGAGGAGAATTCAAAGATGAAGCAGTTCCTCGATGGATTGGACATGACGGGACCTGGAAGAACCATTAGAACCGGGGGAAGTAATGGAGAATATCAACATGCAGTCGGGGAAGGTGCCGGTGCCAGATGGATTCCCAGCAGACACAAGCTTCAATTCCCAAAAAGGGCAAAGATCCGATTGAGTGCATGTTCTATAGTCTATCTCACTACTGAAAGTAGGCGCAAAAATCCTGGCGAAGGCCCTGGCAAGGCGGCTGGAGAGCTGCAGGCCAGAGGTAGTCACTGAAGACTAGACAGGCATTGTCAAGACAGCTAATATCAAACATCAAATGCCTGCTGAACATGATATAGACCCCATCCGGGGAGAGAACACCTGAAGTGATCATCTCCCTGGATGAAAAAAAGGTCTTTGGCAGAGTTGAATGGAAGTATCTAATAGAGGTACTGGAATGGTTTGGGTTTCGGTCAGGGTCCCCTCCTGTACAGCGCTCCCATGGTAAACATACGGACAAACACCACTAGCTCTAGATACTTCCGGCTGCACAGAGGCACCAGGCAGGGATGCTCCCTATCCATGCTACTGTTTGTTCTGGCAATCAAGCCACTGGCCATCGCTCTCAGATCGGTGAAGGGGTGGAGAAGTATCCAAAGGGGAAAAGGGAGTATAGAGTTTCACTCTACGTGAATGACCTGCTCCTCTACATCTCAAATCCCCAGACCAGCAAAGAAGGGATAATGAAACTCCTGAAGGAGATGATCTCTTCTGGTGTTCTCTCCCCGGATGGGGTCTATATCATGTTTAGCAGGCATTTGATGTTTGATATTAGCTGTCTTGACAACGCCTGACTGGTCTTCAGTGACTACCTCTGGCCTGCAAGAGTCTTCCAGGTTACAAATGTAACCTGGGCAAGAGCGAGATCTTTCCTGTGAACCCGTAGGGAGGAGGGGCAGAGCTGGGGGGACTGCCATTTAAACAAGCCCAGACCAAATTCCGTTACCTGGGTATCCAAATAGCTCACGACTGGACACCTAGCCACAAATGGAACCTGATGAGTCTGATAGAGGAAGTCAAAAAGGGCCTTCAGAGGTGGGGCCCACTCCCACTCTCCCTCGCAGGGAGAATACAGACAATCAAAATGAGCATGGCATGATGCCTTTTCCTGTTTAGATCCCTCGCGATCTACATCCCCAAGGTCTTTTTCAACATAGTCGACAAACTAATGGCATTTGCGTCTGGGGGAGGAGCCGGAGGATCCAAAAGAACGTCCTATGGAGGAGAAGAAACATGGGAGGCCTGGCCCTCCTGAACCTACAGTTCTACCACTAGGCAGCCACCACAGAAAGAGCACGGGGAGAGGTTAAGGAACCAGGAGCAGAGTGAGTGAAGATGGAGGAGAATTCCTGCATCGGAATGTCCCTCTGAGCCCTAGTCACTGCCACTCTCCCATTCCCCCGCCCCAGTCAAATACTCGAGGAGCACAGTGGTAGTTGCCATACTCCGGAAGTTGTACCAAATGTGGCAACACTTCGGCCTAACCAAAATGTCTACCATGGCCCCCACCTGCAACAACCACAGGTTCACTCCGCAAAAATGGATGCCACTTTCCAAAGGTAGAGATAGGACGAGGGGACTCCGACAGTTAGGAACATGTACACGGATGATAGAGTAGCGGTCCTGGGGTATTCTCACGGAAAGATTCCGGTTGCCAAAACAATCTGAGATACAATCAGATCAAAAGTTTCCTTCCAAGAAAACAACAACATATCCCCAGATACTCGTCAGTGGAAGAACTGCTGGATGTTGGCAACCTAGGAAAGGGAAACTGCGGACATGTACAGACAACAGTTAGAGGAGGTATTCTCTCCCTGAACGAGGCAAAGGAAAATAATTGGAGGAGGAACTAGGCAAAGAGATAGGGGAGGCTCTAGTCGACAAGGACGAGCCACGGGACAGAGAGACAAAGGAAAGGGGGGCAGAGGGATGGGAGGTAGGAGGGGGGAGGAAGGAGGGGTGAAGACATGCAAAGAGAACACAATGGACAAGGGGCAAAGCAGCAGGGGACTGGCCTGAGGCCAAGCTAAAACCCAAACCAAACTATAGATAGACACTTTTAAATATGGACGCTGGCCATATTGGGGATTGTAAAATATGTATGCCGACTGAAGGAGGAACACAGTCACGTTTTTAGGGGAGACACTAGCTTGTACATATATGTGTCAGTTTTCATTTCTCTTTTTTTCCCTTTTGTAATTTATAACTTATGAATTGTTGAATATAAAATTAAAAATCCAATAAAAACATTTTTTAAAAAGTAGCTTTGCCAACTCTGGATAGACAAATTATGGGAGATGGCGGGGGAAGTGATGAAATGGAAAGCTGGCCACAGGCCGCCTGTGGGTAAGTTTTCCACTGGTACAAATTCTCATCCACCCACCGCCAACTTAGCCCACTCCCCTTGGCAAATATCCAAGGCTCAGTTGATTTTTTGACATTTATTTCAGTTTTTGTTTTCTCTTCCTTTCCCCTGAAAAGGTTATATTCAAATGTCTGGTGTGGAGTTTGTGTGTTGACGTTGTATTGAAGTGTCTGGTGTGGAGTTTGTGTGTTGATGTTATATTGAAGTGTCTGGTGTGGGGTTTGTGTGTTGATGTTGTATTGAAGTGTCTGGTGTGGGGTTTGTGTGTTGATGTTGTATTGAAGTGTCTGGTGTGGAGTTTGTGTGTTGATGTTGTATTGAAGTATCTGGTGTGGAGTTTGTGTGTTGACGTTGTATTGAAGTGTCCAGTGTGGAGTTTGTGTGTTGATGTTGTATTGAAGTGTCCAGTGTGGAGTTTGTGTGTTGATGTTGTATTGAAGTGTCTGGTGTGGAGTTTGTGTGTTGATGTGTTGATGTTGTATTGAAGTGTCTGGTGTGGAGTTTGTGTGTTGATGTTGTATCGAAGTGTCCAGTGTGGAGTTTGTGGTTGATGTTGTATTGAAGTGTCTGGTGTAGAGTTTGTGTGTTGATGTGTTGATGTAGTATTGAAGTGTCTAGTGTGGAGTTTGTGTGTTGATGCTGTATTGGAGTGTCGTGTGTGGAGTTTGTGTGTTGATGATGTATTGAAGTGTCCAGGGTGGAGTTTGTGTGTTGATGTTGTATTGAAGTGTCTGGTGTAGAGTTTGTGTGTTGATGTGTTTATGTAGTATTGAAGTGTCTGGTGTGGAGTTTGTGTGTTGATGTTGTATTGAAGTGTCTGGTGTGGAGTTTGTGTGTTGATGCTGTATTGAAGTGTCTAGTGTGGAGTTTGTGTGTTGATGTTGTATTGAAGGGTTGTGTGTGGAGATTGTGTATTGATGTATTGAAGTGTCTAGTGTGGAGTTCATGTGTTGATGTTGTATTGGAGTGTCTGGTGTGGAGCTTGTGTGTTGATGTTGTATTGAAGGGTTGTGTGTGGAGATTGTGTATTGATGTATTGAAATGTCTAGTGTGGAGTTCATGTGTTGATGTTGTATTGGAGTGTCTGGTGTGGAGCTTGTGTGTTGATGTTGTATTGAAGGGTTGTGTGTGGAGATTGTGTATTGATGTATTGAAATGTCTAGTGTGGAGTTTGTGTGTTGATGTTGTATTGAAGTGTCAGGTGTGGAGTTTTACCCAGTGACAATGAAGGATGAGCGACGTAGCTACTGGTCAGAATAGTATGTGGCTTGAAGGGAAACTTGCAAGAACTGATGTTCCCATGCACCTGCTGACCTTGTTTCTCTTGGTGTTAGCAATTTTGGATTTTGAAAGAATGTTGCTGATGTGCAACAAGAAAGAGAGACGGGACAGAGAGAAAGAAGCTTCAACTTCTTTACCACGATGGTGTCTGTAATATCCCACACAGGACCTACGGGGTGGGAATGCTTGTCTTCCCTGTGCTCCTTGCGGGGTACGAGCTCCCCCACTAGGGGTGGGGTATCTCGCTAATCGCTGTATAAAAGTTCGGCCAGTAAACCACCGATCAGAGGAGAACACAATAGGGATCTATTGGGTTGTATACACATTGCTACTGTAAATAAACTTTGTTTCTTATCTAACTCAGTGTTTTTTGCACATCAGGATAACAGCACAGAGTAATCGAGTCATACAGCACAGAAGAAGCTCTTCATCCCATCAGTCTGAACCGACAACACTACACTAAATCTACACTGAACACATTTTCCAGCACTTGGCCCATAGCCTTGAATGTTATTCTATTTAAAGGTTGTGAGGTTTCCTGCCTTTACTACCCTCCGAGACAGTGCATTCCAGACTCCCACCAACTTCTGAGTGAAAAATATTTAACTCAGATTCCCTCTAAACCTCCTGAACCTCACCTTACAAATAAGCCTCCATGTTATTGACCTTTCTACTAAGGGGAACAACTGCTTCCTATCCACCCTGTCCATGCCCTCATAAACTTATACACGTCAATCAGGTCACCCTCAGCATTCTCTGCTCTAAAGAAAACAACCCCAGCCTATCCAGCTTTTCTTCAAAGCTCAAATGCTCCATCCTAGGCAACATCCTGGTGAATCTCCTCTGCACAGTGTATCATATCTTTCCTATAGTGAGGCAACCAGAAGTGGACACAGTACTCCAGCTGTGGCCTCACTAAAGTTTCGTACAGCTCCAACATAACCTCCTTATGCTTATAATCAATACCATGACTGATAAAGGTAAGTGCCCTGTTTGCCTTCTTAACTAGCCTATTAACCAGTCCTGCCACCTCCAGGGATCTGTGGGAAAGCACCCCAAGATCCCTCTGTTCCTCGGAGCTTCCTAATGGCCTGCCATGCATTAATAATCCGTTGTCTTGTTACTCCTTCCAAAGTTCGTCACCTCACAGTTTTCAGGTTTAAATTCCACTTGCCATTGATCTCCCCATCTGACTAACCCATGAAAATCTTAATTAATTTTGAAGATTTCTCTAATTTGGCAAAGCAAATCTTGGCTCATCAGACTTGGCTCTTGCCCCCCCCTACTATTAGGGATAGGTCAGCTGATTGGCTCCAGTAGCTTCTAGGTATTGTGCTTACTCCTAAGATCAAACAAAGAACAAACAAAGAACAAAGAAATGTACAGCACAGGAACAGGCCCTTCGGCCCTCCAAGCCAGTGCCGACCATGCTGCCCGACTAAACTAAAATCTTCTACACTTCCTGGGTCCGTATCCCTCTATTCCCATCCTATTCATGTATTTGTCAAGATGCCCCTTAAATGTCACTATCGTCCCTGCTTCCACCACCTCCTCCGGTAGCAAGTTCCAGGCACCCACTACCCTCTGTGTAAAAAACTTGCCTCGTACATCTACTCTAAACCTTGCCCCTCTCACCTTAAACCTATGCCCCCTAGTAATTGACCCCTCTACCCTGGGGAAAAGCCTCTGACTATCCACTCTGTCTATGCCCCTCATATTTTTGTAGATCTCTATCAGATCGCCCCTCAACCTCCTTCGATCCTTAAAGCTTCCCCAATACACATGGCTAGTCTGGTCACCATGCTTTTTAGATTCAGTGACTAGACCTCATCTTGTAAATAACAATATGTTTATTCACCTACAACTGTAGCAGAAGCACCCATGTCCACCTCCATTCTGAGTGGCTGGCTGTTTACCATCAGCACAATTGGAATTGGGGCCGTCTTGTCCACCTGAATGCTGTTTAACCTGTATACTTTGATCCGCTTTGAAGATCATATTCAATACTGTGTACTGGAGTCAGAATTCATTTTGTTGGCCCCCCGTAGGCTCTGCTTAATCTTGCACTTTCTCCTAATGTGCCCCCTCTATTGCAGACATAACATACAGATTCCCTGAATTTGCATCTCTCCGGAGATTATCTCCCCCACCCTGGTAGCATTCTTCATTAATCCGGGACCAAATTCCCTATACCTCTGCTTGCTTTGATTACCTCTTTGCTGATTACTTTCTGTGCCTTTGTCCCTGGTGCCATGATGACAAGCAGTTTCCCGCCAAACTCAGCGGATCTCACCTGCTTGTCTGCTTCGCAGTTCCATCACCCCCCTTTTGGCAGTTAACATAGGCTGGGCGACCTCTAATGTCTTCTTAAAGGTAATCTCTGCCCCTGCTAGTAATTTATTTTGCATAGCCATGCTGCTAACACCACAGATTAACCTGCCTCTTAATATGACGTTGAGTGCAGACCCGAACTCGCATTGTTATGTCGTTTGTTTTAGGTGACCACACATTCTGCAATCATCGCCCCTGGAACTTATATTGCCAAATTAAATTTGTATCATTGCATTATCATGGATGGCTTCAGGTGATAATGTCCCTTGACGAATTCCACAAGCTCCTCAAAAGGTTTGGAGTCGGGGGCATCTGGAGAAGTCAGACTCCTTATCAGGTTAAGGTCAGAGCCCTGCAGGCTGTTAATAAGATTACCTACTGCTTCTTTTACCCCCACTTTCATTGGTTCAAAGAAATTGTGCAGGCATTCAAAATATACTGCCCACTTCTCCGTGTTAGCATCAAATGGCTCACATTTCCTAAAAATGGGCTTTTTGACACTCACAGACTGCTGAATGAGCTTGCTTCAAAGAAAAAAGGTTTCCACATGAGGTCTCTTTATCCGATTTCTGTAGCAGTAGGAAAGGGACTCCAATCAACCTTCGTCACCAAATGTAGTGTCTTGAAAGATGGTGACCACCAAGTAGCTTCATGAATAAACAGTTTATTAAGGTAAATAATTATTTGCAGACAGTGAGATAAAGGCTACCAACCCCATGAGTCCAGACTGCCAGGAAACACCTTCCCTTAGTCCCAGGATTTGCGCGACATGACCCTGTGAGAACTCACCCCGAAAGGGGCACGCTACCATGCTGATGTTTTTGCTTTTAAACATTGGTTTCATTAATTTTATTATTTTTAATTTGACCACCACCATGAAGAAGATCTGTGCTCATGATCACTGACCTGCTTTTTAGTCAAAGAATAGGCTGTTCACGAATGTTATGATCCTCCCCTCCCATTTACACGCGTTGCAAAATCTCACCAAAGATTGTGAAACTAAGTATATTTGCTCCTCACCGGTGCAGTCACCCTCCTTGAAAGTCTCATTTGACACACTCTCTGTTACCGGAGGAAATATTGTTAATCACACTATCCCACTGTTTGCATAAGCATACAGCTCGTACCAGTCTCACAAAACAGCATCTTCATTGTGTGCTGCTGCCACAGTGTTAGAATGTAATTGCTGATGGCATCTCCAATCAAGTGAACTGTCTGCTCTGTATACACGTTGTAACATCTCTTGAATTATCTTGTTTAATTCAGAAAATTTGCATTATGCTACAGAACATCTGTTGCCTCACTCAATCTAACTGGCATTATACAAGTGAAATAAATGTTGCAACTCAAACAATTTCAGCAGAATGAGATTAACTCCCCACTCGTTGGCACCTTGTTCCATTATCAAGATTTGTTAGGTGTAATCAAATACCACATAATGAAATTTTTGAGATCCCTATTTGTAATGCTCAGTGTACTGATAAGAACCCCAGTAATAGTAAAAATGTCAGATAGGTTTGGGATGGAAGGTGTCTATTAAAAGAAGCTTGTAAATGTAGGGCTGTGTGTACAAAGTCGAACTGCGACTATAAACAAAAGCAGGATAAATCAACTTTGAACAGCGATAAGGTACAAATAGTGGCTACTTTTATCAGTATGCAATCATGCCATACTGGTTGCTTCCAGATCAGCAAAAATAGAATAGATGGGTGCTAAATTCAATAGCCCTTGAATTTAGGTTTGGGCATTGTGGTCAAAGTGATGATGGCAGTATACAAACATTATGCTTTCTAATCATTTCCATAATTGGGAATGCAACCCAAAACTGTACAAACTACAGATTGGCTACATGAGGGAGACCAAGTTGATGGGCAACTGTCACCACTTACAGGTAACCTGCATCTCTTAAAGACAAGGTTAATTCTGGCTGCAGCAGGGACTGAAACTTCTTGGATGCCAGAAAGACCATAAGATGTAGAAGCAGAAATAGACCATCAGGCCCATCAAGAGTTCTGCCAATCAGTGAGATCATGACTGGTCTGATATGATAATTATCAACTCCACTTTCCCACCTTATCACCATAACCTTTGATTTCCTTACTGATTTAAAATCTGTCTATCTCAGCCTTGAATATGCTTACTGACCCAGCCTCTATAGCCCGAGGTGGTAAAGAATTCCAAAGCGTTACTACCCTCGAGAGAAGAAATTCCTACTCACCTCTGTCTTAAATAGGTGATGCCTAACTCTGAGATTATGCCCTCTGATCCTAGACTCTCCCACAAGGCGAAAGAACCTCTCAGCATCTACTCTGTCAAGCCCCTTGAGAACCCTTTATGTCTCAATAAGGTTGCCTCTTATTCTTTGAATCTCCAATGAATACAGGCCCAACCTACTCAACCTCTCTTCATAAGAAAGTACCTCCATACCAAGGAACAACCTGGTGTACCTTCTCTGGATTCCTTCCAATGCCAGTATATCTTTCCTCAGATAAGGGGACCAAAATTGTTCGCAGTATTCCAGGTGTCATTGAACTAATGCCTTGTATAGTTTCAGCAAGACGTCCCTATTTTTACACTCCATTCCATTTTAAATAAAAGCTGACACTCCATTTGCCTTCCCTATTACCTGCTGAACTTGCATGCTAGCTTTCTGTGACTATGCATAAGGACACCCAAAACCCTCTTGTGCTGCAGCTTACTGTTGTCTTTCTCCATTTATATAATATTCAGCTCATTCATTCTTCCTGCATAACTTCACATTTTCCTATATTGTATTCCACCTGCCAAATTTTTGCCCACTCATTTAGCCATTTATATCCCTTTGCAGATTCTTTGTGTCAACCTCACCACTTGCCTTCCCACTTATTTTCGTGTCATCTGCAAATTTGGCAATAGTACATTCACTTCCCTCGTCCATATAATGAATATATACTGTAAATAATTGTGGCCCCAGAACTAATCCCTGTGGCACTCTACTAGTTAGATGTTGATATCCTGAAAATGCCCTTCTTATCCTCTCTCGTTGTCTTCTAAGAGTTAACCAATCCTTTATCTATGCTAATGTACAACCCCAACACCATGGGCTCTTGTTTTATCAAGTAGCCTTTTTTAGAGCACCTTATTGAACACATTATAAAAATTCAAGTATATTACATCTACTGGTTTCCCTTTATCTATCCTGCACATTGGTACCTCAACAAATTCTAAATAAATTTACCGGGCATGATTTCCCCTTCATGAATCCACACTGACTCTATTTGATTACATTATGTATTTCTAAATATTCTGTTATTACACCCTTTATAATGTACTCTAACATTTTCTCAATGACAGATGTTAAGCGAACTGTTTATAAAGAAAAGCTCTGACATATTGCTCTGCAACCCTCGAAAATAGTGTTTATAAACCTACACTGGAGAAGTGGTTCTGCTGAGGAGCGATATTGATATAACAGTGCAATTAAATGGACAGATGGCTAATTTTTCCTTGCACATAGTCAAAAGAAATTATACAGCACTAATGGGAAGAACATGGCTAAAAAGATCAGATTAAATTGGACTGAGGTAAATCTCGACAAATTCTAAATTATGCCAAAATCTTGAAGAAACATGCCATTGTCTTCAACGGTAAGCTCAGGTGCATGAAGGATATCTCAGTAATGCTAAAGATCAAGGAAGAAAGTCAGGAGAGATGCTAAAAGGCTAGGTCAGTGCCTTACCCAATCAGACCCAAGGTACAGGCAGAATTAGAATGGCTGGTCAGAACAAGAGTCCTTGAACCTGTTAACGTGAGTGATTGGACCATGTTGATCGTATCTGTGATGCAAAAAGAGGGATAAGTACACATTTGTGCTGATTCTTTATTGTGTGCAGAGCAGTACCCTCTACCCCAATTAATGACTTATTCACTGGACTGGCTGGAGGCCTCGACCTCAGTCAAGCATATCTTCAAATGAATGTGGACCAGAATTCACAACAGTTATAACAATAATAATCATCTTTATTAATGTCACAAGTAGGCTTACATTAACACTGCAATGAAGTTTCTGTGAAAAGCCCCTAGTCGCCACACTCCGCCGCCTTTTCGGGTACACTGAGGAAGAATTCAGAATGTCCAATTCACCTAACAAGAGACTTGTGGGAGGAAACTGGAACACCCGGAGGAAACCCACGCAGACACAGGGAGAATGTGCAGACTCTGCACAGACAGTGACCCAAGCTGGGAATTGAACCCGGGTCCCTGGCGCTGTGATGCCACAGCACTAACCATTGTGCTACCAAGCCACCCATGCTACTGTGCCACCCATGATGAGTGTAAACGCAAATGTTTATTTTGATACAAAAGATTACCATTTGGCATCACTTCAGCACCAGCATTGTTCCAACGAGCTATGGACCAAATCTTCGGCGGATTAGATGGAGTCCAATGTTACCTGGATGACACCTTGGTTACTGGGAAGAATGAGGAAGAACATCCCCACAATCTAGATGCCACACTCCAGAGATTGGAAGATTATGGAGTAAGAGTTCAAAAATACAAATGTGAATTTTTCCAATCTTCAGCTGAATAGCTGGGTCAAGCCATCGAGGCCAAGGGTTTGCACAAACGACCTGCGAAAGTCAAAGCCATTACCAAGGCAATCACACATCAAAATGTCAACCAACTTCGATCTTTCTTCGGCTTACTAAATTACTAGAGAAGTTCTATTACTCATCTGGCAACTATTCTAAAGCCCTTGCATAATCTACTGTGTCAAAATAAAAGTAAAAATGGCCGGATCACTGTGAGAAAGCATTCGTGCAAGGCAAAGTGGCACAACTCAAGTCAGAAGTTCTGACACACTTTGATCCAAATTTACCCCTGCGACTGGCATGTGATGCATTACCTTATGGTGTTCGGACAGTGATTTCCCACAGAGCACCCACAGGTGAAGAGAAGCCGATAGACTTCACGTCAGGGACCTTGAATAAGGCCGAAAGTAATTGTGCACAGACAGAGAAAGAAACTCTAGGAAACATTTTGGATAAAACTGTTCTACAGATTCCTGCTTGGCAGGAAATTCACTTTATTGGTGGACCATCACCCACTAACAACAATTCTTGGACCTCATACTGGGATTCCATCACTGGCAGCGAGCCAAATGCAGAGGGCATTGCTCTTGTCAGCACACACACACACGATCAAGTATCATCAGTCAAACCTTCATGGGAATGAACTCTCCTCACTACCCTTACTAAATAGTAAGGGAATGCAGTTCATGTGGATGCATTTTCTACTTTGAGCAAGTAGATAACACTCCTGTAACCGCAGGACAGGTGAAGAAGCGTACCAGAAATGATCCAGTGCTGTCAGAGGTTATGGACATGGTGCTTCAATGCAAGATTCACAAGCAAAGCTTGGTTCACTGTCTGTGTGCACATTCTCCCTGTGTCTGCATGGGTTTCCTCCAGGTGCTCCGGTTTCCTCCCACAAGTGCAGAAAGATGTGCTGTTAGATAAATTGGACATTCTGAATTCTCCCTCTGCGTACCCGAACAAGCGCCGGAAAATGGCGACTGGGGGCTTTTCCCAGTAAATACATTGCGGTGGTAATGTAAGCCTACTTGTGACATTAAAGATAATCATAGAATTAATCATAGAATTTACAGTGCAGAAGGAGGCCATTCGGCCCATCTTGGAAAGAGCACTAAGCCCACACCTCCACCCCATCCCCGTAACCCAGTAACCCCACCCAACTTTTTTGGACACTATGGGCAATTTATAATGCCAGTCCACCTAACCTGCGCATCTTTCGACTGGAGCACCCGGAGGAAACCCACCCACACACGGGGAGAAAGTTCAAACTCCGCACAGACAGTGACCCAAGCTGGGAATCGAACCACTGTGCTACCATGCCCCCCGTAATTATAATAATAATAATTATAGAGTTGAAGCCATATTCCAGCCGAACACTTGACTATTGCATACGGGTAGGTTGTGTCCTCTGTGGAATAAGAGCCATCATTCCACCATTATTATGAAAACGTGTATTAAACCAATTACGCAAAGGCCACTGTGGTATTGTAAGGATGAAGGAGGATGGCCGGGTCTCGACGCCAAAATCGAGGAGAATGCAGGAATGTCTTGTGCGCAGGTGCAGAACCCGCTGTTATTATCTCCGTTGCACCTGTGGCCAGATCAGGCGTGGCAACAGATGCACGTACATGTGAAGGGCGCATGTTTCTCATTCTGGTTGATGCTCACTCAAAATGTCCCAAAGTTGCCATCATGAAGTCAACAGCATTGGGGAAAACAGTTGAGAGATTGGGTGAAATCTTCAGCATATTTGATTACCCTGAGCAATAATGGACTGCAATTCATATCTTGGAAATTCAGAAACTACTTGAATGAGAACGGAATTCAACACTTCCGATTCGGTCCTCATTCCCCTGCACAAACGGGCTGGGCAGAATGTTTTGTACAGTTGATGAAACATTTGTTAAAGGTAACCAGAGAACAAGGTTCATTGTCTAAACATTTGAGTCAATTCTTGCTCACAGGAATACTGCGCACTCAACAACCCAAATTTCTCCGGCATTGCTCCTGGTTAAACAACAACCATGCACAGCATTTGATTTGCTGAAACCATCCAAGCCAAAATAAATTGTTGCCAAAAAGCAGCAGGATCAGATCATATAGTGGGAGAACAAGGTGAAACGTTGTATTTTTTGCGAAGATCAAGAAGTTCTGCAAAATATTATACCACAATTGAAAAGTGGATTTCTGCCACCATCTTAGCACAGACAGGACACGTCTCCTACACGATACACCGATGCAACATGGGGGAGGTATGCAGATCAACCTTTGGCGATGAGAACCAATCAGCCAGACACAGAAGCGACAGAGAGTCCAAGTCCAGCTGTGCCAAGAGACGACCTGGACTTTCCCGAGAACCTGATACTAACCGAACCAATCGGTTACGAATCAAGCACCAAGTCAACCTCAGATCAGTATGTCAACTCTGGTTCAGATAACCACTGATGATGCTCACACCAAGCCAAAGACACTAGAGGTTGCAGCAAGTACCGAAAAACAGACGCCCGAGCTTCGACGACAACCACGCATAGAACGACGACCTCCGGAATGACTGACGTATTAACTGTTGATGTCGATTGATTGTTCATGTTTCTAATTGATTGTTAATGTTATGCTGCTTATTGTGTAAGGGGCCTTTGATTTAAAGGGAGAGGAAGGTTGTGCATTCATAGTGCTTTTAATGCTTCCTCACATGTAGACTTGTGGCTGAACAGGGGCACTTTAAGAGAGCGATTGCGTAACGTCAGGCCACTTGCATGGGCACACAGGCAGTCTGCAGACTCAATTTTGAATCCACCACACATCTCACCTACCGTTCCATCCAATCCCTTTAAATAGCACTAGTGCAGGATGCCTGGTGTTTTGTTACCTGATTGGCAGGTAACATGTGCTACTCAATTTAGTTACAGCAAAGGCTTTCGGAAGAAGGCTCGAAGTCGTCCAGAAGTTTTACATAAAGTTTATTGAGTAACACAACTTAAATAACTGCATGATCTCTTACTTTAAGAACTATACTAGTAGAAAGGTTACAACTTTTCTATACACCACCACTAGGCCTGACCACACTAGCAGCCCTGAGCTAAATCTCTGCCTTTGTTCTCCTCACAGTCTTCCCAGCCAAAAAGAGTTTGAGGGCTGCTTGCTTCGCCCTTTATACCCGCCAGTGCTACCCCTAGTGGTCTTTCCATTTCCCATCAGCCCCTTCTGTACATACCCATGGAAAGATCACTACATCCCCCCTTTTTCACTATTTTTTTAGTTGCAGAGCTGTAACTACAATGGAACAAACACAGTTAGTTTTATGCACACATACAGAACAGAGAGCAATAATTGTATCAGTCCCATGTTCACAAGTTCAGACAGTTGGGTGCACGTCTGATTCGGGTAGACCTCCTGAGTGGGCATGGAGACCCTGAGGTTTTTACATCCAGCTGGGCACCAGCTGCTGGTGGCCTGGGATGTCGCATGATAGAGTCCGCCAGATCCAACGTCGCAAATACAGGTTGATGAGGTGGAACCTTCAGCAGGTCTCGTCAATTGCGTCGAAACAGCATACCATCATCAGACTTCACAACGTACGATCGTGGCGATACTTGTCGGAGCACTATTGCCATGTTAGACCATCCTCCACCAGGGTGTCACAGGCGAACCATGTCATTGATCGCTAACAGATGCAGCACTTTTGTATGCCGGTCATAGTGCTGCTTTTGTCCGTGACATTGGTGATGAATCTTGTCAAGCACTTGCGAGTGATCTGGATTGGCGAAGTGTAACGCCGGTAGCATTGTCCTCACATCTCGATTGAAGAGCATTTGAGCCGGTGACAGCCCTGAGCTCAATGGTGATGAACGATATGATAATAGAGCCAAGTGTATGTCAGAATTCGAGTCAGTGGCCTTGCTAAGCAGTTGCTTAATAATGTGTACACCTTTCTCCACCCTGCCATCCGATTGAGGAAAGTGTGGACTCGATGTCACGTGCTTGAAGTTATATTTTTTTGAGAATTCCATCCACTCCCCGCTTGCAAAGCAAGGACCATTGTCGGACATGACCGTTTGTGGGATGCCATGCCTCAAGAAGGTTTCCTTACAGGCTTTGATAACTGACGCCGATGTGAGATCCGGGAGTTTCATTACTTCCGGAAAGTTGGAGTAATTATCGATGAGAAGAACATAGTGTCGACCCATGGAATGAAACAAGTCAATACCAACTTTGTCCCACGGTGACGTAGCCATCTCATGTTGCCGGAGTGGCTCCTTGCATTGTACCGGTCCATGTTTTTGACACGTGTCACATGTGAGCACCGTGTTTGTTATGTCCTCGTTTATCCCAGGCCAGTACACGGACTGCTGTGCTCTTCTTTTGTGCTTCTCGACACCAAGCTGCCCCTCATGAATCCTGCGGAGCATGTCCGCCCGGAGCGCCAGTGGAATGACGATTCTGTCATTTCACAGTACGTTGCCATCCATCATGGACAGTTCAGTTTTGATGTTTTGGAAATGCGGGCACTGCCCTCCTGGCCAGCCACGCTGAAGGTTGTGCATGACCTGGAGCAGGGTCGCATCTTCTCGTGTTGCCTGACCAATTTGCTGCAGCCTCTAGTCCATTGCCGGGAGTGTCTCTCTGCACAACTGTGCATGAGCTTCTACATCATTAATGGATGCCGGAGGTGTACTGTTAGCATCAATGGCTCGGGACAAGGTGTCAGCAATTATTAGGTCTTTCCCTGGAGTGTAGGCGCGGTGTCATGTCATTGAGATTTTTGTTGATAATGTTCACCAGCGGCCTGTGATCAGTCTCCACTAGAAATGTGGGAAGGCCATTGTTATAACCAGCCTGCTTACCATTGGCTGGGGACTAATGACAACCCCACAATCCTGTGGGAGTATGAGCTTCCCCAATGAGGGGGGCAGAGAAATCATTAGCAGAACCCTGTATAAATAAAGCTGGCAAGTTTGGAACCAGCAGGAAGGAGTAAGCAGCAAGCGAGGTTGCTACCTCATATGCTGCAGGAGAGGATGTCCCTAAGCGTGGTACATTGGCGAGACCATGCAGACGCTGCGACAACGAATGAACGGATATCGTGCGACAATCACCAGGCAGGAATGTTCCCTTCCAGTCGGGGAGCACTTCAGCATGCAAGGGCATTCAGCCTCTGATCTCCGGGTAAGCGTTCTCCAAGGCGGCCTTCAGGACCCGCGACAACGCAGAATCGCCGAGCAGAAGCTTATAGCCAAGTTCCGCACACATGAGTGCGGCCGCAACCGGGACCTGGGATTCATGTCGCATTACATTCATCCCCCACCATCTCGCTTGTGAAATCCTACCAACTGTCCTGGCTTGACACAATTCACATCTCTTTAACCTGGGGTTACCCCATCTCTGGATCTGTAAAGATTTAATCACCTGCTAATGCTCGCATTCCAAGCATTGTCTGGCATCTTTGAATCTGTCTATATATATGTTTCTGGAACATACCTCTTCATTCACCTGAGGAAGGAGCAGCACTCCGAAAGCTAGTGACATCTAAACAAAAATTGTTGGACTTTAACCTGGTGTTGTAAGACTTCTTACTGTGCTCACCCCAGTGCAACGCCGACGTCTCCACATCGTGTATATATATGTTATTGTAAATAAATGTTATTTCTTGCTATCCTTGAAACTCGTGCTGGACTCTTCGTGGCCGTCAAAAAAACTGGCGACGAGGGTTAAAGTGAATAGCTGTCTACACTGCTGAAGCCACCTCCCTGGATTTTTGTTGGATACAGGTTGGAAGTTGTTTTCTATTATACCATGCCTCTGTATGGACGTTTGGATGTTTTTGATGCTGCGCTGGAAAGCTGGAACCAGTACGCACAACGGATGCGTTACTATTTCCGGGCAAACTCACCGAAAACGAGCGCCAGGTGGTCATATTGCTCACCGCCTGTGGCCGCATACGTTTGGGGTGATTCGGAGCCTTACGTACCCAGCTGCGACGGACACCAAAACGTTTGATGAACTTGTGAATTTAGTGGGGCAGCATTTTAACCCAACCCCATCCACGATAGTCCAACGTTACCGGTTTAATACCGCTGAGAGGGCCCCAGGAGAATCCCTTGCCGACTTTCTATCCAGGCTACGCAGGATTGTGGAGTACTGTGGTTATGGTGAGACCTTGTCAGAAATGTTACGCGACCGTTTGGTTTGCGGTATTAACAATGCGGCCACCCAGAGAAAGTTGTTAGCTCAGCCAACATTGACTTTTCAACAGGCCATTCAAATAGTATTGTCCCGAGAGAGCGCAGAATGAGGAGTGCAGGAGCTACAGGGAATGGAGGTGCATGCCTTGGGGCGCAACTCCTTCCGTCCGAAAACGTCCCCCCGCACTCCTGCGGTACATTGGGCGAGGCGACGTCCGGATCTACGCCAGTGGCCGTTGGACATTCCTCCCCGAAGGGAGCCTTCTCCAGAACCAATGGATGAGGAGCCATGTCTGTGTCAGGCTTCTAGGCACAGACCCCGTCGCGGACGCCAGTCCTGGGGGCACCAGAGGTGCCGGCGTTCCGACCGATACTGGGACCAGCCCAGGGGCCGTACCTTCCATGTGGATGAACCTGCGGCGACTACTCCTGAGGACGTGGAGACGGAGGACGACTGCCTGCAGCTGCATTGTGTGGCAGCTCCCCGTGTGGCCCCCATTAAGGTGACAGTACGGGTCAATGGTCACCCGCTTGAGATGGAGTTGGACCCTGACGCAGCAGTCTCCGTGATCACCCAGAGGACATTCGACCACATCAAGCAGGGTATACAGACCCTTACATTAACCGACACACAGGCCAGGTTGGCCACCTACACGGGGGAACCATTGGACAGTGCAGGAATTACAATGACCCCTGTTGTTTATGGACGCCAGGAGGGGCGTTTCCCACTTATTGTGGTGCGCTGCCACGGGCCCAGCCTGGTGGGTCGGGACTGGTTGCGCCATTTGCGGTTGCAGTGGCAGCACATCCTCCAAACAGTTTCTGGAGGGTTGACTGAGGTGCTAGGATGATACCCAGATGTATTTCAGCCCGGTTTGGGGAAAATAAAAGGGGCCGTAGCCCATATCCAAGTCGAACCAGGAGCCACGCCACGCTATTTCCGGGCGCGCCCAGTGCCTTACGCCTTGCTCGAGAAGGTAGAAGGGAAGCTCACTCGATTGGAAACTTTGTGTATTAACAGGCTCGTCCGTTTCGCTGACTGGGCAGCACCAATTGTACCTGTAATGAAGCCAGATGCCACAGTTCGCTTGTACGGCAACTATAAACTTACAGTAAATACGGCTTCCCGACTCGACCGATATCCAATGTCTCGCATAGAGGATCTCTACGCAAAGCTTGCAGGTGGACTCTCATTCACAAAATTAGATATGAGTCACGCCTACCTACAGTTGGAGCTGGACCCTGCCTCCTGACCATATGTAACGATTAATACACACCGGGCCTGTATGAATATATACGTTTGCCCTTTGGAGTATCCTCTGCCTGCGCTATTTTTCAACACACTATGGAGGGCATTTTGAGAGGTTTATCGCGTGTCGCTGTCTACTTAGATGACGTTTTGATCACAGGGACGTCGGAGCAGGAACATTTAGAAAATCTGGAGGCTGTGCTTAGACGCTTTTCGGAGGCTGGAGTCCGTTTACTTCGCACAAAGTGCGTCTTTCAGGTGAAGGAAGTAGTCTACCTGGGTTATCGGGTGGACCGCAAAGGTTTTCACCCCGTCGCAGAGAAGGTGCGTGCGATTCAACAGGCCCCCGCCCCGACTGACACTTTGCATCTTTTCTCGGCCTCGTAAACTATTACGGGAAGTTCCTCCCCAATCTGGCAACTACGCTGGCCCCGTTGCACCTTCTGCGAAAGAAAAATCACACCTGGGTTTGGGGTTAGCCGCAAGAAACCGCTTTCCGGCAGGTAAAACAACAATTGTCGTTGTCTGGGTTACTAACCCACTATGATCCTGGAAAGCCTTTGCTCGTCACATGTGAGGCATCCCCGTATGATATTGGGGCCGTCCTGTCCCACAAAATGGAGAACAGGGCTGAGCGGCCGATAGCTTTCGCCTCCCGCACATTGACTGCAGCGGAAAAAAGTACGCCCAGATCGAGAAGGAGGGCCTGACAGTGGTCTTTGCGGTGAAACGTTTCCACCAGTACGTGTATGGCCGCCATTTCACTATCGTGACTGATCATAATCCTCTGCTGGGACTTTTCAGAGAGGATACGCCAATACTGCCCATTGCTTCCGCACGGATCCAGCGCTGGGCTTTGTTGCTCGCTGATAACTAGTATTCTCTGGAGCACAAACCAGGAACGCAGATAGCGAATGCCGACGCACTGAGCCGATTGCCTTTATCGACCAGCCCCATGTTGACCCCTATGACTGGTGAGGTGGTTGCAACCCTAAACTTTATGGACACCTTGCCTGTCACGGCATCACAGATCCGTGAGTGGACCCAGACGGAGCCAGTCCTGTCAAAGGTTCGACACATAGTCCTGTATGGTGGGCAGCATAGACAGCTCCCAGACGAGTTGCGGGCATTTTCCTCCAAGCTGTCAGAATTCAGCGTGGAAGACGGCATCCTCTTGTGGGGGACGTGTGTTATTGCCCCGGAAAAAGGACAGGAGCTGATACTAAGAGACTTGCACAATGGGCATTCAGGTGTGACCAAAATGAAAATGTTGGCCCGGAGTTATGTTTGGTGGCCAGGCCTCGACGCCGACATTGAGAAGGTGGCCCAAAACTGCTCCATTTGTCAGGAGCATCAGAAGCTTCCGCCGGCCACACCCAATCATCACTGGGAATGGCCAGGGCGGCCTTGGGCGCGCTTGCATGCGGATTTCGCCGGCCCTTTTCAAGGATCCATGTTCCTTTTATTAATCGACGCCCAGTCTAAATGGCTAGAGGTCCATAAGATGCTAGGCACAACATCCTGCGTAATTTTGCTGGTGGTGCCCAGTGGGTCCCTGGCGTAATCTTTCACCAAACGGGCCCTATATCCTACCAGGTGCAAGCCCAGGGTCGTCTCCAGCGCAAACATGTAGACCACGTTCGGTCCAGAAGACTATCCCTTCCAAAGATTCCCCGCCCCCCGGAGATCACTTCTACAGCCGCAGAGACCAGAGACAATGGAAAGTAGTCCTCACAATCTTCCTCTGGTGCCTCACTTAAAGCCTGCGCAGGTCATTACAGAACCACGCGGAGATAGAGACGCCGCGATGACAGAGGCATTAGCAGACTCCCTGTATATATAAAACTGGCCAGTTTGGAACCAGCAGGAAGGAGTAAGCAGCAAGGGAAGTTGCTGCTGTTGTGTATATATATGTTATTGTAAATAAATGTTATTTCTTGGTATCCTTGAAACTCGTGCTGGATTCTTCGTGGCCCTCACAAAAGCCATACACATAGTGGTGGAATTTTGTTATACCCGTGATCAATCCCAGGCACTCCTTCTCTATCTGTGTACACCTGCACTCGGTGGCGGTCATCGCTCTAGAAGCGCATGCCACTGGGACCCAGTCCGACTGGTCATTCTGTTGAAGTGGCACCGCACCAATTCCATGGCGTCGGTGGAGATCTTTGTGGGTTTTGTAGTGTCGAAGGATGCCAGCATTGGAGCTGCCATCAATTGGTGCTTCAGATCCACCAACTCGTATTGGTGGCGTGGAGACCAGTCAAACTCCGTGTCCTTCCTTATAACTTGTCGTAACGCCGTCGTCCGTGCTGCGAGGTTCGATATCAACTTGCTGGGGAAGTTGATGAATCCAAGAAACCTGAGCACCGCTGTCTTGTCACGGGATCTAAACAGATTCTGAGTTCACCGGAAGGCTTTTTGACACACGCCAACGAGCTGACCCAGTCAGTCGGCTGTGTGACCTGTGATATGATGCCTTGAGATTGGAGGTGTTGGAGTTCTGCTTTTAGCCTGTCCCGCAACGGAGCTGGTACCCTCCTTGGTGCATGAATGACCGGTGTTGCATCGTCTTTGAGCAGGATTTTGTACTTGTAGGGTAACGTACCCATGCCACAAAAGACTTCAGGATACTCACTGAGAAGCAGCTGGATGGCATCAGCCAGTCGTGATGAATCAATCGTGTCCATGAAAATCCTCTGTATCAGCCGCAAATCCTTGCAGGCTTGAGCACCTGACAGCGACGTTCGTTAGTCGTCCACGATCTCAAAGCGTAGTCCTTTCGTGACTATCTTATTGACTACTTGTAGGTGGGATGATCCCCTCGAGGTGATCTGGTTGCCATTGCAGTCTGTTAACTTGCATGCAGCAGGTAAGCTTGAACGTAATTGGAGAGTTGTTTACTTGCACCATGGCACTCCATTCGCTTGTGGAGTCAATGGTATGCACGTATTGAGGCGCGTGGTCAGCTCGTGCGTTCCTCTGTGGCATCTATGATTCCAACGCCGTATGTGTTCTCCCAGGAGTGGAAATCTTCGTGGTCGGAAACGTTTTCTTCGAGTGTCTGAGTGTCCATTGTATCTACTGTGCGAACCTTGAAGTTTCCATGTCTTTGCGTTGGAGAGTAATATTTTGCTGTGGACTGACACTGGGAGGCAAAATGATTCATTTTGGAGCACTTTAGACATCGTTTCCCTAGTGCAGGACATTTCTATTTTAAGTGGGCATTGCCACAACGGTAACACGTCATGACGTTCGTGACGTCACGCGTCGGCAGCGATCGCGCATGCGCGACTCGCTCTTCTGGCTGGGTTCGGAACTTTGCATACTGCGCATGCACAGACATGCTGGAATGGGCGCCAGCGGCCGGAAAAGAATGCCTGTGAGTAGAGGCCACCATTTTAACGTCTTCCACCTCGTGGAGGATTTTCTCCGCGTTTTTGTTTTGAGAAACTCTAGGTACTGCTGTTTTTTCTGCTCTTGCTGTAAGCATTTTGCTATGGTAGTTTTTAAAGTTAAATCATTTTGCTGCATTAATGATTCCCTTAAATTTTCATCTGAGAGACCATAGATTAATTGATCCCTGATGTTGGAGTCTGTTACATCAGCATAGTTACAACCTTGTGCTGGCAATTGGAGATCTGTGACAAAATTAGAGAGTGTCTCCCCATTTTGTTGGAATCTGTTACGCAGGTAAATCATTCCATGATTTCATTTGACTGATTTACAGTGTTCATCAAATTTTGCAATTATCACTTGAAAGCTATTTTTATCTTCATTGTCACCATACGTAAAAGAGTTATAAATGTCTACAGCTTGCCAGCCTAACGTTGACAGTAATATCCCAATCTTTCTCTCGTCAGGAGCTGCATTTAAGTCAGTAGCTGCCATGTCTATTTGAAGCTGCTGTTCATACATTTTCCAGTTACTATTTAAATTACCGGTAGTTTTTAGCAGCTCTGGAAGTGGCGTGTGGTCCATCGCTTTGGTTGGTTGTCTGGAATCAAAAAGCTGCGAAGTCTTCCACAGTCAAGTGGCTGGCCCGTTAATTTTTCTGCTCATTTTGGCTCTTTCTGGTCTCTAACCTAATCTATCTAGTACTGTTCGATTAAAGCCAACCTGGTACTATGTTTTGTTACCTGTGTGGCAGGTAACATGTGCTACTCAATTCAGTTACAGCAAAGGCTTTCGGAAGAAGGCTCAAAGTCATCCAGAAGTTTTACACAAAGTTTATTGAGTAACACAACTTAAATAACTGCGTGAGCTCTTACTTTAAGAACTGTACTAGTAGAAAGGTTACAACTTTTGTATATACTACCACTAGGCCTGACCACACTAGCAGCCCTGAGCTAAATCTCTGACTTTGTTCTCCTCAGTCTTCTCAGCCAAAGAGAACTTGAGGGCTGCTTGCTTCCCCCTTGATACCCGCCAGTGCTGCCCCCTAGTGGTCTTTCCATTTCCCATCAGCCCCTTCTGTACCTACCCATGTGAAGATCACTTCACCTGGTTCAGCTGAATATGTTCACAAGACAGCATTCACAGAACCTGTAGGGTCCAAAATGGCAGGTCAGGTGCCAAATCAGCATTAGACTCTGACTGAGGTTCTAACTGCCCATTCCATAAGCTTCTAGCTTTGACACAATAGTTATTGCCCTTCCAAAGTTTTATAAGTCCATGAAGGAGTCCATATGAACCGTTCATAGAAAATTAGTTTCTTTACAATAACTATTATATGCATTACACGGTAGATGTCAACTGGGCCTGCCTTGCCGGTGCCTAACTGGCCGGATTTATATACCATATAACGATACATTGTTCAGAGGTCCCCCGTTCCCTTAACGGGGGAGTTTGTATTCTACAAGGTTCAGGGGGAAGTTAACTGTTCCCACCCTGTACGATATTTGCGGGTTATAACAGGTATCTAGTTGGACTGTTCATGAGGGTTCATGAGGGTTCATGGACAGCACTCAGGCAGAGCTGCACTCTACTGCGGGCATTGCTGTGGGACTGGGGAGGGGTTACAGGCGCTCACAGAGACAAGAGGGTGAATCATACAGGGAGGGTTTGGGGGTAGGGTGAATGATGGCAGGCAGAGAGAGATTGGGGTTGGAGAAGCTGGAGCCTGACATGGCAGGGTAGACACAGGCCCAGTATGGGAGTGGGTGGGCTTTGTAAGGCATGGATAGGAGGGGTGGATGCAGATTCTAGAGTAGGAAATTGTGGGAGGGTTAAAATAGCATACAGCACAAGCGGGAAGGGTTGCACACAAAGTTGGTAATCCTCCTAGATGGGGTGGGAAAATGCCAGGAGCAGATTTACCATCATTTTTCACCCCTCAGAGCTTCCACAACGCTGAGACTCGTGGTACTATGAAGCCCAAATATTTTTCAGTCTTATATCAAATGCACTATCTCAGGATTGCAATTTCCATTCATATAGCCTATGTAAGGAGCAAAACAATCTGAATAAAGTGACTGTATTCTGTATCAATTTGATAAACTTACATAGCTTAGATCAAGAGAATGAACTAAATCAGTATCTAGAACAAAGAACAAAGGAAAATACAGCACAGGAACAGGCCCTTCAGCCCTCCAAGTCTGCGCCGACTATGTTGCCCCTCTCAACTAAAATCTTCTACACTTCCGGGGTCCGTATCCCTCTATTCCCATCCTATTCATGTATTTATCAAGATGCCTCTTAAACATCACTGTCGTCCCTGCTTCCACCACCTCCTCCGGCAGCGAGTTCCAGGCACCCACTACCCTCTGCGTAAAAAAAATTAACAATCTAATTAATAATGAAAGACCTGAAATGATGTTTATCAATTTAACATTAGCATTTCATTAAGATGAATTAAAAATATTTGACAAGAAGCCAATTTCTACTGATGTTCAGCTGTGTCTGCCGGGGAACCATAAACAGAGAATAGAAAGACAAATGACAAAATTCCTAGTTATGAGGAATGGGGATGAGGAATATACATTCATTAATCCAATTTTCCCAAGATTTCTGGCAATCATTACTTCAGATGATTTGCAAATAATTTCATCTAAGATTTAGTGATGTAAATATCTCTCCAAAACATCAATGGACAAAATTAATTTCCCATATTCATGAAAGCGGCACAATTGATTATCTAGAACTTTTGGCCAATGGCTTCATTGTATCCAAAATTAATGCAATCCACCTTCATGCTGCAATCTCCTCTGACAGCCGCTCTAACATATTTCTGGACTCTCCGAGGGCAGAATGTTCTTGTCATACCGGTGGCAGGATTTGTGATGGGTGGGGTGGAAAATTTGAAGAGAGGCCAAAAATCGGACTTCTGCCATTGGGAAGCGAGTCAGAATTTTCGCCTCAGCATTTTCAAGGCGGGCTGATGGCAGGTCAGCTTTCCTGCTGATTCATGTTGGCAACCCCATTTTCATGCATTAGCACGTTCCGAATACTGGTTAGAAATGCATGTTGCCAGAATCACATTCCCCTCCCAATTACGTGTCACGCAGTGGGAAATTAGACATGTCTGAATGCAACCACCCCACCCACTTCGCTTCGCTTATGGTTTTGAGATGAGTGTAAAATTTAAAGCCTGCTCCAGGTCTTCAGTGATACCATAGCTGCAGTGTTAGGTCTGACTGGTTGGCATGTCTAGTTGGGCTGTACATCGTGGGTGCCACAGATATCTAGTTGGATTGTTCATGAGGGTTCTTGAGGGTTCATGGACAGCACTCGGTGTGCTGTGGGTCTCAGGCAGAGCTGCACTTTACCGCGGGGCGGGGAGGGCGATGGGACGGGGGAGGGGTTGCAGGTGCTCACAGAGACAAGAAGGTGAATCATACAGGGAAGGTTTGGGGATAGGGGTGAATGATGGCAGAAAGAGGGAAGATTGGGGGATGGGGAAGCTGGAGCCCAACGTGGCAGGGTAGAACGCAGGCCCAGCAGGGGAGTGGGCGGGCTTTGTAAGGCATGGGTAGGAGGGGTGGATGCAAATTCTAGAGTAGGAAATTGTGGGAGGGTTAGTGTAGCACAGGTGGGAAGGGTTTCACACACACTCATTACTGGTGTAGGGGGTGGGGGTTGGGTAATGCTTGCAGAGTAGAGAAGGGTTACAAAGAGACTCGTGGGGGAGGCAAATAGTGTTGTGGTCAGTCTTGAGGACACAGGGAAAATGGTTAGGGTTCAGATTAAAGGCTGTCCGGGAGCTTTGCAGGTCATGCTGCACATCATGGTCCAACTCCAGGAAGAGGCAAGGCCAAATGTTGATCAGGCACACTTGATGTGCAGGCCGTGATCATCGTCTCACACTTGGTGGTGCTCAGGGTGTCTGGCTCGGTACTGAGCTCTAGATGGAATGACCATGGTCAGGGGAGGCAGCTGCAGCCTGTAAAATGGGGAAAACATAAGAAAGAGGGTTAACTTGAAGCTCTTGTTGGGGGCAGTGCCTCTGTGCACATTGCCTCAAGGGAGGAGTGAGGTCCATCTGGGCATGGGGACATCAACAGGGTTCGGGGGAGGGCAGGTATTCCACATTGGGCTCCAGGGATACTGGGGAAAGCTGGAGAGTAAGTGAAGGGCGATCTCCCTGCACATTGTGAGGTTCCAGAATGATCTAAGATATGTGAATTGTGACAGGGGGCGGATTGAAGCTGGACGTGAAGTAGAAATGCAGCACCACCATCATGAATCCCCAGAGCACGACACAGTTTACAAATAAATCTCCAACAGAGGTGCCTGAGGCAGTGTGAGTGGCCCACGGCTGGACTTAGTGGCCCTGTCATGCTGCACCCTCAGAGTTATTAGATTCTCGACATGGAGATTGGGGATCAGCTGATAGGACTCATGAACACTTAATTGAGAATGTAGAGGTGGAAACACTCACAAATGGTGCACTTTTAGGAAGACTGCAATAGTCATTGTGGTCACATGAAAGGTGGTCAATTTGAGAATTTAAAAGTGAGAGGAATGTGCAAAGGGAAGACATCGTCAGCGATAAATGGAACATCTTCTAAAATAGAGGAGAAACTAAACAACAATTTTGTAAAGCTTGCTAACTATTGTAAGAGATATGGCGTCTTCAGCCCAACAGCAACAGGACAGTTTCAAGTACATTCCACCTCCACTATGCCAGCGCCAAGTGGGAACTCAACATCTCCTTGAAAGGCAAGAGTCGAATCACGGACAACATCTTGCTTACTTTGGTGTTACTCTTGACTGAACACTGACAAACAGAAAAACACCTGAGCAAGACAACATCAAAGATCAAAATGCAAAATAACCTGCTCAGCAAACATGCTGGCTCTTTATGGGATGCAACTACTCAAATCTTAAGAACCTCAGCTCTTGCCATTGTCTACTCGACTGCAGAGTACTGTGTACCAACATGGTACAATCATCCTACACCAGTCTTATAGATACCCAGCTCAATACAACAATGTGTATCATCTCGGTTACCCTCCGATCAACTCAACTCCCCTGGCTCCCAGTCCTGAGCAACATCCCACCCTTGCATAGAAAGGTGGGAGATTGCAATAAGAAAGCTCCTGGATAAGTTTTACATCAACCCAAGCCTGCCTCTAAACAAGGACCTTACCAATCCTACTACTCGCCTACCCTCATGCTAGCCTGTACGGCTGAAAAACCGTGCCAAGGAATAACCGGAATGGAAACAACAACATTACCATTAAAACCTACTTCCTCATCACCGATCCCATAGCTTGCCCACCCGGCTTCAACCAACCATGCCAACACTGGGCACTCCTCAACCTTTTTGCATGCTGGCCAAGTTAGCTCAAGGCCAGCATCTCAGCACAAGTGGGGCCTTGCAGGGAACTTGGATTGAAGCTATGGTGCACACCAATGAATCACTGACGTCACTGAAGATTGCCTTCTGACAAATTTCTGAAAAGGGCTCAGAGACAGGCAGCACGGTGGCGCAGTGGATAGCACTGCTGCCTCACAGTGCCGAGATTCCAGGTTCGACCCTGGCTCTGGGCCACTGTCCGTTTTGGGTTTACACATTCTCCCCTTGTTTGTGTGGGTTTTGCCCCCACAACCCAAAGGTGTGCAGGCTAGGTGGATTGGCCACGCTAAATTGCCCCTTAATTGGAAAAAATGAATTGGGTACTCTAAATTTATATTTAAAAAAGGGCTCAGAGACTCCATTCAGCCACTGGAGGAGCTGTTTTCTGGCTTGGTGATTACTGCACATGCTTAAAGAAAATGGATATCTGCAAAATGTTCACTGGAACCCTGTAAAGAGCATTGTCCAAGTGACATGGGCTACGGACCAAAGGTCAGCCAGACATTCGAGAAGTGCAAGGTAGGCTAATCTCTGAACTAAATTAGGCATTGTCTGAGTGCATTTAGTGAGGGTGAACAGAGGATAGCTGTACTGAAGCCTCTTCCAACCTCTGTGGGATTGAGATTTCAAGTTGCTGGGGTGACATCCTAGGTGCCTAAGACCTATGAGCCAGCACTTCCGCTACAAGGCTAGAACAGGAAAGGTGCAGCACTAGAGATGCAGATGCAGCACTAGAGCATGACAGTGGCTTTCTGGCTGCGAGTGGTAGGTCTAAAAGTGTTGGTCATTCTACATTAATCTCTTGGAACGGTCTGTCCACAGGAAGAAAGGGGATTGCAGAATGAAGGCTATGCTCAATGCTGCCTTCTCAATGGCAGTGTTTCAATTGAGGAGAAGTGTCCACCATGGTCTAGCGCAGTTACATCATCTATGCCCCACTAAGTTCCATGACTTGCTTAGCTAGGACTAAACAGCAAATAAAAAAATATCCCATTAGCCATCTCTTTGTAAACAAGGAAATGGTTAAAATAAATCATTACCTCATCTTTTACAACTCCTTAATTAAAGCTTTAGGAGACACCACTGCTTATATGCAGAGACCCAGGGTAATTCCCTGGGCCAACACGTGATTTCAGGCCCACACAGTTGACTCTTAATTGCCCCCCATTGAAATAGCCGAGCAAGCCACTCAGTTCAAGGGCAATTAGGGATGAGCAACAAATACCCACATCCCAAGAACAAATATAAAAAAAGTTAAACCAGCGTTTTTAATAACATTACTGCCACAAATATATACCTTAACACGGGCATTTTAGTGACATTAAACAGATGTAAAATACAATATAGAATCACTACGGTGCAAATGGAGGCCATTTGGTCCATCGAGTCTGCACCGACACTTGGAAAGAGTACCCTACCTAAGCCCATGCCCCGACCCTATCCCCATAACTCAGTAATGCCATCTTAACTTTTGGACACTAAGGGACAATTTAGCATGGACAATCCACCTAACCTGCACATCTTTGGACTGTGGGAGGAAACCAGAACACCCGGAGGAAACCCACGCAGACACGGGGAGAACTTGCAAACTCCACACACACAGTCACCCAATGCTGGAATTGAACCCGGATCTCTGGTGCTGTGAGGCAGCAGTGCTAACCACTGTGCCACCGTGTCACCTAATATATATAACAATTTCTTACATTTATCGCTTTATATATGTAGCGAACCTGTGCCCGATAGAGATGTCAACATTTCTTACTTTTCTAACCCCACCGCTATATCTTGGTGCATCACCAACATCCACAGCAGAGGTGGAGGCAGCCTGCTGACTCTACGCCCTGTTGCCTGTGATGACCTTGGTGGTACCCTCTAGCAGGCCGAGACCTAGATGGCCCTGGCCTGCTTTCGTTCCTCTGATGTGAGGTAAGTGAAGTTGTGGAGCTGCAGGTGACGGCGTGACAGGCAGAGGGGATTGAGATTGGCCAGACACTATCGGAGTCACCTGGGTAGTTGATCCCGGGGTGTCCAACTGATGATCCCTATTGGGTGCCTGAGGCCCCCTGCTGGACCTCCTGAGAAGAAGGGGCACCGGACGTTAGGTCAGGGTACCCCCATCTCCCTCTCACCTCACCATTGATGGCTTCCACCTATGCTGAGAACAATGGAGTGCAGGTCCGAGCCCAAAATTGCCACAATATATGCTGTTTTCTGAGCCAGCATTTGTGCTCATCCCTAATTGCCCTTGAACTGGATGGCTTGCGAGGCCATTTCAATGGGGGGCAGTTAAGAGACAACTGCATTGCTGTATGGCCAGACCAGGTAAGGATGGCAGATTTCCTTCCCTGAAGGACATTAGTGAGCCAAAAAGTTTTTTTTTGCACAACAATCGACAATGATTTCATGATCACCATTAGTGTTTTAATTCCAGATTTTTATTGAATTCAAATTTCACCACCTACCATGGTGGGATTTGAACCTGGGACCAGCGTCTCCAAGGCAGTCGCCACCCTTCCCATGGTAGTCTTGAGGTGCTGACATGTTTGAGTAACAGCATCAGACAGAATGTGGACGACTCATCTGGCCTGTTGACTGCCTTTTACAACTCTGCCTGATTTTCTGCCACCTGTCTTTACACCTCCAGCATGTTTGCGACAGCTATTTCCAGATACTCTTCATCTGACTCAGATTCAGTGAGTGCCTGATCTCCTGCAGTCCTAAAGTGCCTTAGACCTGGGCTGTCATGCCTGTGAGGTGTTACCAGAAATTGACCCCGAGTCTAATCTAGATCTGTGACCCACTGGGGTGTGTGCCTCAGCACTGGTGGAGGGTGGAGGTGAATGTAGTAATGGTCTTCATCAATATAATCTTCAGTACTCTCCTCTCTAGTAGTTTGGGGGCTGGGGACCTGTTAGCTTTGATAGTGTGGCAGAGCCTACTGGTGCCTGCGACAGAGATAAGATAGATTTAGTTCATGAGCATGCGAATACAACATTGTACGTCACTCACTGTGAATGTCAGGATGTGATCAACTCGTGGAGGCCTCATCCATACTGGATTGTCATTACCACAGCAGTGATCTCTATCCCCCCCTGCCAATTCGACAGCATTCTCCTTGAATTTGGTGAGCTCAAGATGTTAGGCCATCTCTCCTCTGGGTTTGGACCTCTGCCTCCTCTTGTGGGTGAGCTTGGCCTGGTTGAAGACAACTGGATGGAATGTGATGAGAAGAGCTGGAACCTGCTGTTTATGCTGAGCCCTCCCCAGTAAGGGCTGACAATGCTGTTTGTGAAGGATGATAGGTGAGATGCTGATGAATAGGCTTTCAATGCTGATTTCTCTCTCGCTAATATTGTGTAAGATTCCTGAGCTTTGTGACGCTTTGAGTGCATGATGCCATTATGAGCATGTGAGTTTGAGTGAGCAAGAGGATTGACTTATCCTGATAGTATGGCTAATTTCATTCATCCTCTTCCTGTAATGGATTGCAATTTTTTGACAGTTTCCCACAGATCTGGTCTCCATTGTCATCGCCTCCCAGACTGGCGAGGTGAGGTTGGTGGACCTTTTGAATCCATCGCTCATATAAAGCTGGCAGACACCTCTGAATGAAGCCTCCAGTGAGCAGTGGCTAAGCCTTGGTGCAACACTTGATTTGCTCCTTGAGGCCATCTTAGCGTCGCTCGTCCACATACCTGGACTGCAGAGCATGACTGTGTATGTTAGGTGACATTTAAAAATAGCACCAGGGCCTTCGACACCAAGAGGTGATGGCAGGGCAGATTAATCAGTGCCCATGCACCATCTGATTTGGAAAGCTACTCACCGATGCCTCCAAGAGTAAAATCAGGTGCGATATCCTGTCCCGCCACCCAGTTGGAAACATGCCACTTATCCCACCTGCCGCGACACTCAGTCCGGAGGGGAAGTTCAGCCCTAAATCCTGCAATTGACAATTTTCCAATGTCAATCTTCCAATGAGAAGTGTTCAATGTCGAGGATTTGGCCACAATATGAAATAAAGTTTCAGTCCAGTCGAAGTGCTATGGGTCAGGATTCAAGCATTGCTCAACTTCTAACCAAATGTAAACCTTATGGAAAAATATATGCTCATAACATATGCCCAATTTTAACTCAATCCATCTGACAGGAACTGACGGGTTTCGGTTGGATGCTAAATTTGTAGCCGGCCTTATTTTATTCTTGAATGTCCAGGCCAGATTGCTCTTGTTCTTGTCAAGAAGGGAAAATTAAAATTTTGGCTTCAGTCCCTAAAGGAACAGTCTGATGTTTTGCACCATTAATCATTTACATTTTATTTGTGTGTGTATGTATGCTGTTGAAGAAGAGGCAAGAGGAAACAATCCTTCACTACCCACATCATTTCTGCAGACATGAAGGATCTGATTTTAAAACCCATTCACTTTTAAACTGGAAATAGGCCAGTCTAACTGAGTTGAGATGAGATTTGGTAAAACTGGACTGGAAACAGCTATTTGAAGATAAATCAGTGTCAGAACAGAAGTGGGAGACTTTCGAGGAGGAGATGAAAAGATTTCAGAACAAGTATATTCCCACAAAGTAAATGAATGAAACTTACTAATCCGAGACCCTCTTGCATTTGTCACGAGAGTGTCCCTTTAAGAATGTTTTTTGTCTTATCACATGGCTTCAGTGATGCCATTGTGTGGGTGGAGTTGGACTGTGGCTCTGTGAGCTGTTTTTGGTTTTGTTTCACAATTTGGCTGCTGTGGGCTCAGACAGAGAACAGAAGTGTTTTGTCCTTTCTCTATATTTTCATTTTAAATACCTGTTCCAATAAAAAACCCATTGATTATAGTTACCTGTTTTGGCAACTTAAAAGATATAGTTTGCTTTCTGGAAGGGTTTAAACCTGCTGATGAGAAGGGGCCAGAATCTCAGGAAAAGCCATCTTATTCAAGTAAGAATGCAGAGTGCTGGGCCACGCCCTTGAAAAGGGGGTTTTGGGTATGGGATTTTGGTTTTGAATTGGAACAGTTAAGGGGGAATTCATTAAGTGTTATACATAGATTACTGTAGCTGTGGGGTGTCTTTATGTTTGTAATTGATAAAGTTTCTGCTGTGTATTTAGATAAATGTTAACTATGTTCTTAGAATAAAGCGTGTTTGATTGAAGTGTCTGGGAAGATTGTTGAATCACACCTCAAGTGAAGGCTCATGTGCTTATCCTAGCCAAATTCAACAAAAAGTTATAGATCAGATGAACTCCAGAATACACTTTGGAGTTTTTAAACCCTGGCCCATAACAAAATCTTGGAGTAGAATGGCGAATAAGGCAGGCATGGTCATTGTCAGTCCCTCCAAATGGTGAGGATGTCTGCCAGACTTCATCATTTGAGTATCCTCACCTGACTCTGTAGGAAAATCCTTGAACAGAGAACAAGAGTTATCCTGAGGAAGAGTAGTGTTTCTTGAGATGGGGTTCTGCTCTATCTTCTTCCATTTTCATTGCAATCAAGAAGTGGTACAGGTTTAGTTAGCTGCCAAGGACTGGAGTGTGTGATTGCAAGCTCACAAGTCTGGTTCCTGGGGTGAGAGGACTGTTTTATGGTGAGAGATTAAGTAGACTAGACCTATAATTCCTTGAATCTAGAAGAATGTGAAGTGATCTAATTGAATTATATAAACTTCTTAAGGTGCTTGATGAGCTTAATGCTGGGAGAATGTTTTCCACTGGCCAGAGAGGCTGAAGCTAGGAGTCACAGTCTCAGACAAAGTGGGCTGACTGTTAAGGACTAAGATCACAACAAGTTTGTTCAGTCAAAGGATTGTGAATCTTTGGAATTATCTGTCCCAGAGACCTCTTGATGCTCAGTTGTTGAGTGGGTAGCACAGTGGTTAGCACTATAGCTTCACAGCGCCAGGGTACCAGGTTCGATTCCCGGCTTGGGTCACTGTCTGTGCGGAGTCTGCACGTTCTCCCCGTGTCTGCGTGGGTTTCCTCCGGGTGCTCCGGTTTCCTCCCACAAGTCCCAAAAGATGTGCTGTTAGGTAATTTGGACTTTCTGAATTCTCCCTCTGTGTACCCGAACAGGCGCTGGAATGTGGCAACTAGGGGCTTTTCACAGTAACTTCATTGCAGTGTTACTGTATGCCTACATGTGACAATAAAGATGATTATATTCAAGAAAGGGATTGATAACACTGGATATTAAGGGTATTAAGGGATTTGGGGATAATGCTGAAAGTTGGAGTTGAGGTGAAGATTAACTATGACCTTATTTAATGTCAAGGCAGAATTTGAGGAACAAAGAACAAAGAACAAAGAAAAGTACAGCACAGGAGCAGGCCTTTCGGCCCTCCAAGCCTGCACCGACCATGCTGCTGGTCTAAACTAAAATCTTCTACACTTCCGGGGTCCGTATCCCTCTATTCCCATCCTATTCATGTATTTGTCAAGGTGCCTGTTAAACGTCACTATTGTCCCTGCTTCCACTACCTCCTCTGGCAGCGAGTTCCAGGCACCCACTACCCTCTTTGTAAAAAAATTTGTCTCATACATCTCCTCTAAACCTTGCCCCTCGCACCTTAAACTTCTGCCCCCTAGTAATTGACCCCTCTAGCTGGGAAAAAGTCTCTGACTCTGACTCTGACTATTGAGCTGAATGGTCCATTGCAATTTCTATTTCTCATGTTCTTATTATTTTCAGATCCTTTTCTAACGTGCCATTCAAAGTCCAGGACTGAATTAGCAGCAATTTTCACCAATTAAACAATCGGAAGACTAAAACAATTGTCTTGGTCCCTGCTAAGAACCAGACTGTTTATAATCTTGGTGCCATATTTAACCCTGAAATGAACTTCCAACCACATCTCTATGCCATCGCTTCGACTCCGTTTTTCCACCTCTGTGACAGCACCCAGCTCAGTCTCTGTCACAGCTCATCTGTTCCTAAAACTCTCATTCATACCTCTTTTACTTCTAGGCTTGACAATTGCAATGCTTTCCTGGTCAGTCTCCTACATTCTATCTTCAGTAAACTTGGTCAGGGTAGATGCTGAGAGGATGTTTCCTCTTGTCTAGGACCAGAGGGCATAATCAAACAGTAAGAGATTGCCCTTTTAAGACAGGGATGAGGAGGAATTTCTTCTCTCAGAGGGTAGTTAATCTGGAATTCTTTACCACAGAGGGCTGTAGACGTTGGGTCATTAAGTATGTTTCAGGCTGAGATAGACAGACTTGAAGAACTGAATGGTCTATTCCAGCTTCTATTTCTCATGTTCTTATTATTTTCAGAGATACTTTTCTAACGTGCCAATCAGTAAGGGAATCAAGGGTTATGGGGATAAGGCAGGAAAGTGGAGTTGAGGATTATATCAGATAAGCCATGATTGGAGCAGACTGGATGGGCTGAGTGCCTACTTCTGCTCCTATGTCTTATGATCTTATTCCAGATTGGTACCATCATTATGGAAATGAAAATCAGGAAAATTATCAACATTGGCATGTTTTACGCACTAGTCAAAATTACCCAGTTTGTCTCCTCGAGATATCATGGGGTAAGTCACCATCTCTACTCCCTGTGGAAACTGTGGGAGAGACGTGAGTTCCTCCTAGCCATTATTCACTTAAGCTGCTACAGTCAGGCTGAAAAGAGAATACTCCACCTTCATTATGCTTGGAAGTTATGATTTGGTCACCAGTTACATATTGTCAGCACAAAGTTTCTTGAAACTTAACTCATGTTGGAACAACTTTAATTGCCTTTCAGATTAACGTTGTCTCAAATATTTGGAAATAATTCGGCACAGCAGTTGTCCCTTGATTCAAGGATGACATCTATTCAGGTTCATTAGTTTTTGCTGTGGACATTCATGTGACTAACAGGCCAATTCCCAAACCACAGGTCCCTGGGCACTTGGGGCAGGACATCCAATGAGGTAGTGGCATCCAGGGTGTAGAATTAGCTTCCCTCTACTTCCTTCTCTGCCACTGCTCTGCCTCATTATTAAGATGTTTGGACTCAAAACATGATGCAGCTTGATGGATAAGTAAACACCATTTTGAAAGATTGGTAGCAAGCTCCTCCCAACTGTTAACTCTCCAATATTGCCATGCTTCAAGGAGAACTTCAGAATGTCATTGAAGCATTTTCTTGGTCCTCGACCGACAGGTTTTCCATTTATGAGCTGCGAAAACAGTACCCGGTGGGTCGTCACCTTCTGGTTACCCAGACACAGTGTCCAGTCCATCATAGCTGATTTTGCAAGCGTTTTACCTGAATGTTTGTGGAGCTTGCATCAATAAAAATACCATCATTTATTTGACAGTCCTCCCATTAAATCTGGAGGATGTGGCAGAAGCATTGCTGATGGAATTTCTCTCACAGCCTTATGTGTCATTGACACGCAATCCAGCGGGCGGCACGGTGATACAGTGGTTAGCACTGCTGCCTCAAGGCGCTGAGGACAGGGGTTCGATCCCTGCCCCCGGGTCACTGTCCTTGTGGAGTTTGCACATTCTCCCCGTGTCTGCGTGGGTCTCACCCCCACAGCACAAAAAGATGTGTAGGTGAGGTGGATTGGCCACACCAATTTGCCCCATAATTGGGAGAAAAAAAAATTTGGGCAGTCTAAATTTATTTTAAAAAAGATACACAGTCCAGGTCTTATAGTAATACAGGAGTGAGGTACAGGAGTGCCGTGACGACAACTGCTCTGTACACTAGGCCGGACGATTTGGCAACTGCATCTGCCATCAGCGAGGTTGGCGATGCAGGCGCAGAATCTCGTGAGAATCAGGAAACGGGGTTGTTGCTGGCGAGATCACGTTTGCCGATTTTTCACACCCCTTGCCCGTGACATAACAAGGTTCATGCCCATGAAGGGCAAGGACCTAATTTTGATAGATTTACATACATTTTAATCTCATTATTGAATCCCCCACCACATTAACCCCCTGGCCAGGGTGGCATAGTGGTTACACTGCTGCCTCACAGCGCCAAGGATCTGGGTTCAATTCCGGTCTTGGGTGATGTGCTGTGGGGAGTTTGCCCGTCCTCTCTGTGTCTGCGTGGGTTTCCTCCGGGTGCTCCGGTTTCCTCCACAGTCCAAAGATGTGCAGGTTAGGTGGATTGGCCATGATAAATTGCCCTTAGCGACCATAAAAAAGGTTCGGAGGAGTTATTGGGTTACGGGGATAGGGTGGAAGTGAGGGCTTAAGTGGGTCAGTGCAGACTCGATGGGCTGAATGGCCTCCTTCTGCACTGTATGTTCTAAGAGTAAATAGGGTGGTCAATAGGACTTTAAACTAGAGATTGGGGGGAAGGGAAAGTCAGGGACAAAGAGGTAAAGTAATCAGTGGGAAGCGTAGCTGCTTAGGAATACAAAAAAGCACAAAAAGGCAGCACTGAGGAGAGGTTACGATAGTCCCCATCTCACAAAATATGTCACAGTGTATGGAAAGGCTCAGTAAACCAAGGTCCACCACACTAAGAAAACAAAAAGGGATAGTTAATAGAGAATTAAAGGTGCTATATTTAAATGCGCGCAGTGTACGGAACAAGGTAGATGAGCTTGTGGCCCAGATTGTGACTGGCAGGTATGATGTGGTAGGCATCACAGAGACGTGGTTGCAGGGGGTTCAGGACTGGCATTTAAACATCCAGGGATTCACAACCTATCGAAAAGACAGCGAGGTGGGCAGAGGGGGCGGGGTTGCCTTGTTAATTAGGAATGAAATTAAATCAATAGCACTAAACAACATAGGGTCAGATGATGTGGAGTCTGTGTGGGTAGAGTTGAGGAACTACGAAGGCAAAAAAACCATAATGGGAGTTATGTACAGGCCTCCTAACAGTGGTCAGGACTAGGGGCACAAAATGCACCACAAAATAGAAAGGGCATGTCAGAAAGGCAAGGTCACAGTGATCATGGGGGACTTCAATATGCAGCTGGACTGGGTAAATAATGTTGCCAGTGGACCCAAAGAAAGGGAATTCATTGAATGTTTACAGGAGGGCTTTTTGCAACAGCTTGTGATGGAGCCCACGAGGGAACAGGCCATTCTGGACTTAGTGTTATGTAATGAGCTAGACTTGATAAAAGATCTTAAAGTAAGGGAACACTTAGGAGGTAATGATCATAATATGGTAGAATTCAGTCTGCAATTTGAAAGAAAGAAGGTAGAATCAGATGTAAAGGTGTTACAGTTAAATAAAGGTAACTACAGGGGCATGAGGGAGGAACTGACGAAAATCGACTGGGAGCAGAGCCTAGTGGGAAAGACAGTAGAACAGCAATGGCAGGAGTTTCTGGGAGTAATTGAGGACACAGTACAGAGGTTCATCCCAAAGAAAAGAAAGGTTATCAGAGGGGGGATTAGGCATGCATGGCTGACAAAGGAAGTCAGGGAATGCATCAAAGCAAAAGAGAAAGCCTATAATGTGGCAAAGAGTAGTGGGAAGTCAGAAGATTGGGAAGGCTACAAAAACAAACAGAGGATAACAAACAGAGAAATAAGGAAAGAGAGGATCAAATATGAAGGTAGGCTAGCCAGTAACATTAGGAATGATAGTAAAAGTTTCTTTAAATACATTAAAAACAAACGGGAGGCAAAAGTAGACATTGGGCCGCTCCAAAATGACGCTGGTAATCTAGTGATGGGAGACAAGGAAATAGCTGAGGAACTAAATAAGTACTTTGCGTCAGTCTTCATAGTAGAAGACATTAGTAATATCCCAACAATTCAGGAGAGTCAGGGGGCAGAGTTGAATATGGTAGCCATCACAAAGGAGAAAGTGCTAGAGAAACTAAGAGGTCTAAAAATTGACAAATCTCCGGGCCCAGATGGGCTACATCCTAGAGTTCTAAAGGAGATAGCTGAAGATATAGTGGAGCGTTGGTTATGATCTTTCAAAAGTCAATGGAGTCAGGGAAAGTCCCAGAGGATTGGAAAATCGCTGCTGTAATCCCCCTGTTCAAGAAGGGAACAAGAAAAAAGATGGAAAATTATAGGCCAATTAGCCTAACCTCGGTTGTTGGCAAGATTCTAGAATCCATTGTTAAGGATGAGATTTCTAAATTCTTGGAAGTGCAGGGTCGGATTAGGACAAGACAGCATGGATTTAGGAAGGGGAGGTCGTGCCTGACAAACATGTTAGAGTTCTTTGAAGAGATAACAAATAGGTTAGACCAAGGAGAGCCAATGGATATTATCTATCTTGACTTCCAAAAGGCCTTTGATAAGGTGCCTCACGGGAGACTGCTGAATAAAATAAGGGCCCATGGTATTCGAGGCAAGGTACTAACATGGATTGACAATTGGCTGTCAGGCAGAAGGCAGAGAGTTGGGATAAAAGGTTATTTTTCGGAATGGCAACCGGTGACGAGTGGTGTCCCGCAGGGTTCAGTGTTGGGGCCACAGCTGTTCTCTTTATATATTAACGATCTAGATGACGGGACTGGGGGCATTCTGGCTAAGTTTGCCGATGATACAAAGATAGGTGGAGGGGCAGGTAGTATGGAGGAGGTGGGGAGGCTGCAGAAAGATTTGGACAGTTTAGGAGAGTGGTCCAAGAAATGGCTGATGAAATTCAACGTGGGCAAGTGCGAGGTCTTGCACTTTGGAAAAAAGAACAGAGACATGGACTATTTTCTAAATGGTGCCAAAATTCATAATGCTGAAGTGCAAAGGGACTTGGGAGTCCTAGTCCAGGATTCTCCAAAGGTAAACTTGCAGGTTGAGTCCGTAATTAAGAAAGCAAATGCAATGTTGTCATTTATCTCAAGAGGCCTGGAATATAAAAGCAGGGATGACTTCTGAAGCTTTATAAAGCACTAGTTAGGCCCCATTTAGGATACTGTGAGCAATTTTGGGCTCCACACCTCAGGAAGGACATACTGGCACTGGAGCGGGTCCAGTGAAGATTCACACGGATGATCCCAGGAATGGTAGGCCTAACATATGATGAACGTCTGAGGATCCTGGGATTATATTCATTGGAGTTTAGGTGGTTGAGGGGTGATTTAATAGAAACTTACAAGATAATGAATGGCTTAGATAGGGTGGACGTAGGGACGTTGTTTCCATTAGCAGGGGAGACTAGGACCCGGGGGCACAGCTTTAGAATAAAAGGGAGTCACTTTAGAACAGAGATGAGGAGAAATTTCTTCAGCCAGAGAGTGGTGGGTCTGTGGAATTCATTGCCACAGAGGGCGGTGGAGGCCGGGACGTTGAGTGTCTTTAAGACAGAAGTTGATAAATTTTTGATTTCTCGAGGAATTAAGGGCTATGGAGAGAGAGCGGGTAAATGGAGTTGAAATCAGCCATGATTGAATGGTGGAGTGGACTCGATGGGCCGAGTGGCCTTACTTCCGCTCCTATGTCTTATGGTCTTATAGTCTTATGTTCTATGTGCAGGTTAGGCGGGTTGGCCATGCTAAATTGCCCTTGGTGTCCAAAAAGGTTAGGTGGGGTTACGGGGATAGGGCATGGGCCTGGGTAAGGTGCTCCATCAGAGATCCGTGCTGGCCCAATGGGCCAAATGGTCTCCTTGTACATTGTAGGGATTCTATGATCAGGCCTTCCTCACTGAATATTGCCGGTGATGTCACATCAGTTTACAACAAGCTTGGAAACAGGAGATTCAGCCAGGGGAACAAAGGTAAGTATAGCCCCCAGGGAGAGAGTGACATGCCTGGCACTACATCTGGCACAGGTTGGCATTTCCAGGTCGGCACTGCCAGCATGGCACTGCTAAGCTGGCAGTGTCAACCTGTGCCAGGCGCAGTGCCTGAGGTGGAACGTCTGGAGAATTCCTTTGGGGGAGGGGTACATGTTATGTTTGTTGGGGAGGAGGAGACCCCGACGCTGCTGGGTGTGATGGGATATGGAGAGCCCCCGATGCTTGTTTGTGGCGGGGTGTCTGATGTCTGTGGGGAAGGCGGGCTGGAATGGGGGGGCGGGGGTTATTTTCTGCGCTGATCGCCGCCCCGATCTCTGTGGAGCTGGCCTTGAGGTCTGCGCATCACAGTGATGGTGTAAACTACAACCCCTGACTTCCTTTTTCAGAGTAGCTCGAAATCTGGACTAAAACCTCGGCTGTACAGTTAGAGGGTTTTCAATCATAGCCTGACACTGACAAAATATGAGAAAATTCCACCCTGGGGCTTTTTGACTTGTGGAGGTATTTTGCAATATTTTGCTTTTGACTTGGTACCAACCATTGGTTGTCCCAAAAGATTACCCGGTATTTCTATTATAAAGCTCCTATTGTTCCCTCATGCTTAATCACTCAGCCCAGATTGGCATTACTTCCACCACAAATTTAAGAGATTAAGGTGCCACTCTCAGTTCTCTTTGACTTGCAATCTGTAAAACTGGGACATATGGGCGATTTAAAATTTAAATACCCATTAGCAGGTGGAAGGTGTTGGATTTGAAAATACATTAACAGGTGTTTGATTTAAAAAACCATTAACAGGTTGAAGGTGCATGTTCAAAATTTAATGGGGACAGCAATCTGTACTCTGCTGTTTAATGTGAGATAATATGAGGAAGAGAAAGATTTAACAGCTATTTGGATAGAATTTAGAGAGAAAAGACCAGGCATGGAGCTGAATGAAGTACAAAACACTATTAAAACTGTATCACTGATAAATTAATTTAATTCCCACTGTACTGTAAGTCTAGCCACCAATCCACTAACACAACTGCAAAACCTGCAGATACTGGAAATCTGAAATGGAAACAGAAAATACTGGGAATAATCAGCCAGACAGGCACAATCTGTGGAGAGAGAAAAACGGAGTGAACAGAATCAAGGACCAGAAACTGTTGGGCTGGATTCTCCGCCCCCGCGGATCAGGCGTCTGGCCGAAATCGAGATTCACTCCGGGCACCGAACCGACCACTCTGCTCCAGCCCCCCTGCTGGCAGCGGGATTGGGGTTCGCTCCCACGCGCCAGCGGGAAGATGCTAATGGATGCAAATGGGTCCTAATCCTTGCTAATCCCGGGACTGAATCGGTGGTGTTCTACCACCATGAAAGCTGTGGCCTTCCCAGAGCAATTCAACAACCGTCAATGGGCTAGCACTGACGCCACATGGAACTGGAGAAAACCAGGCTGGGGGTTGTGTCAGGTGGTTGAGAGATTGGGATGCCATTTAAAAATGACTTCCCGATCTCTCCCTGAACTGTGGAGTTCCGGCGAGCGGAGTTTCTCACAGAAAGCGGGACTAACTGCGGCCTTGGCCTCACGTTTCCCGCTGTGGCCCCCCAATCTACCCGACTGGCCATGCAATAGCGTGTCGTTTCTCGGCGTTCCATGCACCAAGAAACACCCGGCTAATTGAGCACGCTATAGGGTTCTGTTCCTATTTGTGTAGATCACGCCCTTTTCAACATTAATTACAAGCGTTAAATGGCAGAAGCACGATTAATTCTCATTTATGCTGCAAATTCAACAATTTCATGGCAGGAAATTAATTTTAATGGAGTGACTCACGGCAAGGTGGTAATTTTCTTTGGTTTTGATGATACTGATTGTGGAGAGGCACAAATCATTCAGCCATTTGTGGGAAATGAGAAGCTATGGAGGATCACTTCAGCACAAAATACTGAGATTTCTGATCAAGAATGACATACATTGTGAACTTGCTATTATTTTTCTGCGGCCAGTGTCGAGAAGTACAGCATGTGTGCACCAAGCCGGACTTATTTGCAAGATGTTGAACAGTGCAAAATATTACCTATTTCAGTATACTTTGTCCATACATTTACTAACATTGAAATTGATATGGAAATATTATACTTAAATTAATATGTTTATTCATCAAGTAGCTGACTCAGACAGATTGGAAATGTCTCTGGACAATTCCCCAGTCTGTGCTGAATTAACTATCTCAACTGCAGAAACAATCTGGCTGTTCCAATTGGCCTTCACTCTATTGAATGAGCAAATGAAAAGTCTGGCAGAAATCCAGTTCCTGGTTACCATCCAGTCCTCTTGAATCTACAGGCAGGATTTCTGAATTCCGATTGGGATGGGACTGGAGGAAGACAGTTTGGAATTTCACACTGCCAACTGACATTTGCAATGATCACCCCATCCCTAAGCCATTTTCGAGGACGGGTCGGGGTGGAAAGGCTATCTGCCAACAAGTGCAGGAAGCCAAATTATGTAATAAAGGGACGTATTAAGACCCATGTTCCATACCAACTGGAATTTTTCAGTCAGCAGGTGGGCCCCACCTTGCTGCAGGAACACAGGCAGTGAGAGGCGGAGCCCTCCATCTGTGATTCAGGGGAGGAGGCAAGGCTTCATGGGGAACCTGAATACTCACAATAGCCATTGGGCCGGCTGAGTGAAGGGGTTACCTGTCTACGATTACAGCTTGGCAGCTGTGGCTGTTTTCAAATCAATTTTTTTGCCCGCTCTCCAGAGAGCAGCTCGTTGGGAGGTACCCTCTCTCTAGCTGCAATGATGTGGAGATGCTGCCATTGGACTGGGGTGAGCACATTAAGAAGTCTTACAACACCAGGTTAAAGTCCAACAGGTTTGTTATGAATCACTAGCTTTCAGAGCACTGCTCCTTCCTCAGGTGAATGAAGAGGTGGGTTCTCTAGCTGCAGGCAATGGCTGCTCTAACCTCAGATGGTGAGGCTGCTGATGTGTCATCGTTGGATGGCCGCCTATTGGCCCTCCATGCTTATGAGCTTGCAAGGATGACAAATGTCCCTTTGGCCACTAATAGGCCAGCTCGCTAGAAATCGAATCAAGTGACTATTTCCAACACACTTTGGGATCAGGACCCATATTTAATTCAAATGTCGGGGTCTCAACCCCAAACAGAAATTCCTCAAGCATAAATGTGTTTGTTGGTGTGAGACAGCAGTTTTTCACTTGCCCTTGATGCAGCTGCTGTTGACTAGTTTGCCAACACCCACAATCAATCATTACATATTATATATATATTTATACATATATATTACATACATAACAGCATTTGAGCAAAGTGCCCCATGACAACTCGAACTTCTGCAACTGAACTCCTGCCTGGAGCTTGTTCCGTTAGGGCAGGAGGCGAGGCAAAGAGAATTGGAATGGAAAAAATAAAGAATTGATTAAGTTTTTTTAACTCATTCCTGGAATAGAGCATTGCTTGGCTAAGCCAGCATTTTATTGCCCATCTCTAATTGCTCTTAAGAAGGTTGTGATGAGCTCTCTTCCTTAACCATTGCCGTCCATGTGGTTTGGGTGCACCCACTATGCTATTAGAGAGGGAGTTCTAGGATTTTGGCCCAGAGATAGTGAAGGAACAGCAATATATTTCGAGGTCAGGATAGTGAGTGGTTTGGAGAGCAATTTCCCGGTGGTGGTATTACCAGGTATCTGCTGTTCTTGTCCTTCCAGATGATAGTGGCTGTGGCTTTGGAAGGTGTTGTCTGAGGAGCCTCAGTGCTTCTTGTAGATGGTGCACACTGCTGCCAGTATGCTTGAAGGAGTGAATGTTTGTGCATGGGATGAAAATCAAGCAGGCTACTTTGTTCTGGATGGTGCTGAGCTGCTTGAATGTTGTTGGAGCTGCATTCATCCAGGCAAGTGGGGAGTGTTCCATCACATTCCTGCCTTGTGACGTGTAAATGGTGGATAGGCTTTGGGGAGTCAGTAGGTGAGTTACTTACCTCACGATTCCTAGCCTCTGACCTGCTGTTGCAGCCACAGCATTTATATGGTTAGTCCAGTTCAGTTTCTGCTCAATCAAAGCCACCAGGATGTTGATAGTGAGGGGATTCAGCAATTATAATGCCATTGAGTGTCAAGGTGCGATGGTTAGATTCTCTCTTGTTGGAGATGGTCATTGCCTGGCACTTGTCTGGTGTGAATGTTACTTGCCCAAGTCTGGATATTGTTAAGCTTGTGTTGCATTTGGACATAGACTGCTTCAATATCTGAGGAGTCCCGAATGATGTTGAACATTCCGCAATCATCGGCGAACATCTCCAGTTCTGAACTTATGTTGAGGAACTCCTGCAGTGATGTCCTGGAGCTGAGATGATTGACTGCCAACAACCACAACCATCTTTCTTTGTGCCACGTGTGACTCCAACCAGGAGAGAGTTTTCCCCTGATTCCCGTTGGCTCCAGTTTTGGTAGGGCTCCTTGATGCCATACTCGGTCAAATGCTGCCTTCATGTCAAGAGTAGTCATTTTACATTACCTCATGAGTTCTGATCTTTTGTCCATTTTTAAACCAAGACTGTAATGAGGTCAGGAGCTCAGTGACCCTATCGAAACTCAAACTGAGCATCAGTGAGCACGGTATCGCTGAACAAGTGCCACTTGAGATTATTTGGGAAGACATGGTAAACCAAAGAGTAGACTCAAGGCAAGAGAGAAAGATATTATTAAGGATAATGAAAAGAGAACTTGACAGGAAAGGACAGAGAGCACAAGTCTAAGACTAAATCAGCAGACAAGGCCAGACATTACAAAAATAATACACAATAAAATTAAACACCCTGGGCGTGATTTGCCCGCTGCGTTGCACGCACCGGTTAAATCACGGGGGAAAACAAAATCAGGCTCCATGCTGGACGTGAATCGTTTCACGATCTAACGGGCCCGTTCCTGTTGGCAGGTTCCCGAATCTGTCCAGACATGGTGGGACACCAATTGAGGCCAATTAAGAGCAATCTGCATCTCATTAACAAGATCTAACGGCCTCCCGGGAACCACCCACCTCCCCAGTGAGAGATTGTGTAGGCACCATTCAGCATTCCTATTTAAAAACGGGAAGTTAATATAATGGCTGTTGAGGAGGTGAGTAGCTATTTCCAATCCCTGACATGCAGCACAGGGGCACTGGAGCTGCATGGTCACTTTAACTCCCTTTGGCTGTGAGCAGCCTCTGGCTGCAGAGCTGAAGGCTATTGCTCAAAAGGAATTGGCCTTGTTAGTTATGTGAGCGCTTCACAGCTGCAGGTTGTGTTTGCTGCTTGCTCCTGCTTGTGGATGCCAATTCCTGGAGGCTGTTGTAGCTGGAAAGCAGGACAATTGTTTCTCAGATACCTAGGTTCTGGAACACTGGGCTCAGGGGAACGTATGAGTCCAGAAGACAATCAGGTTTGAAACAAGAAGACACTGCGGGATCTGGTGCACAACATTGATCCAAATGGGCCACCTGATTTTGCAGATTGCTGATGCTTTTGTTGCTGGTGTGGTGAGTGCTGCGTGTAACTGGCATGTCACCGTGGGTTAAACACGCTGGAAGTCAAGGATTTTCATCTGCACCTTGACTGCCAGTGAAACATGTGGATGCCAGGATTTGGTTCCAGTGAAACTGGGCTGTGTGGGAGGGCCTGCACAGCTGCGCTCCTGGACCGAGAATGGCACTGATACATCACATATTGATGGACAGATTCTGACAAAGTTCCATACATGATAACACATTCTCAGGCTTATCCTCCATTTCTGTTGAGGAACTTGTGAGGGGTAAAACCGTGTGTTTAGTTTTGTTGTGAAAATCTGCTGATATTACTTTGTATTGGTACCACTATGGAACGGTGACATTTCCTTGATGTTTAATGGTTAGTTTAAAAAGTGGTATGTTTCGTAGTTGATTTTCAAATCTTTGTTACTGTTGACCGTTCAATAAACAAAATATTCCCAAGTGCGTTCTTGTGGGTACATGTGCCGTGTCTCAGATGAGTGTTCTGCCCAGAATTTCAGTCAAATTGTGAGGACTGAACATTTGAGGCATCAGCACCACATTGACAGCAGCCATCAAACAAAACTTCTGGAGCTGGGCTTCAGCACTGGGGATATCATCCCAACAAAAGGATGAGTGTGTGGACCAGTGGAGGGCACCTGAGCACGGTCCCCCAGATGTTCCCGCCAGGGGTCCGGGGTCAAGGGTCTGGGGGGGCTCCTGCTGTGGCCGAGGATGAGTGTGCAGAGCGGGGTCATCCAGTACTACTGATCCAGTGGATGGCATTCTGAGAGAAAGCGGGACATGTAAGGGTGGGGGAGGCCCGTGGATACGAGTGTCCCGGGGCAGAAATCCTAATTGATTGTCAGTCTCTCTGCTTTTCCAATTCCTTACAGCCACCAAGGTGGATGTTGTTGTTGACCCCTCAGTGGCAGCCCTCGTAGTGCTGGTGGCAGCCCAGAAGGCCAGATGCTGAAAGAGGCAACAGTAGCGTCAGCGCAGGTTGGAAGAGGCACCCTTTGTGCAGAGAGTCGCCGACCACCCTGCAGACCCAGCCACCCATCAGGCTGAGGAGGGACCCAGAGGCAGACATCAGCGGAGACTCAAGCAGTACAGGTGTCGTTGGTCATTCGAGGAGATGACGGACAGTGTGTGCCGCAGGAAGCTCTGACTCAACTAGGAAATGGTGCGGCACCTGTGCCATGTCTATGCTGACTGGCACCCCATGGAGGAAGGGGACGGCTGCTCCGGTGGCCGTGAATGTCACCGCAGACTTGAACCTTTATGCAACTAGTTCATTCTCGGCGGTTCCCAAGCCACAGCGCACAAGTGCATCTGTGGTGTCACGGATGCCCTGTATGCCCAGGCAGCTGCCGTTATTTTGTTTCCCAATTAAGGGACAATTTACCATGGCCAACCCACCTACCCTGCATATCTTTTTGGTTGTGGGGTGAGACCTAAGCAGACACAGGGAGAATGTGCAAACACCACATGGACAGTGAACCGGTGCCGGGTTGAACCCAGGTCCTCGGTGGCGGGACAGCAGTGCTAACCACTGCGCCACCATGCCACCCGCTGCTGACGATATTAACTTTGTGCTGGAACAAGCACATCAAAATGCCCGGGCAGCAGGATTGTCCGCCATCGCCCTATGCCCCAAGTTCAGGGTACTTATTTCATTTGCATGCACCAGGCATCAAAGAGTTTCCTTCTCAAACAGGATGGGGTTCCACTCCCTGAATGTTCAACTCATGTGCGACCACCACTCCAGATCATTCGCCCCTTCTTCCCACCCCCCGACCACCCCCAACCCCCCTATTTCCTGGCTCTCCCACACATCCCCACATCCCTGCCTACCCTGTAACCTCCCAGTATCTGTGTAACATCACTCCATGGAGATAGGCCTGTGTTGACACTGTCAGCAGGCCACTAACAAGGCAGGAGAGTGATGATAACTCACTGTGAGGTAAGCTCTGGTGCTCCTCAGTTTATGCCAAAGTTTGACTCATGTCTTTCTGCTGTCAGCTTGCTCACACACACCACCTGCTCGGGGTCTGCATCAGGGGCTCTTGCTGTAGTACCACTGTGCAGGGAAGCAGCGGTAGGGGCAGTGGAGGCAGCTGGGGGTGGGGGTGCGGGCAGCCCTGATTTGAAGAACAACGTGACAGAGGCTTCACATACATCAGGTGTGACATGTTTTAATAGTGAACATTCGAAAGTCCCGTTGTCCCTAACTACAGATGTGCCCCTCATACCTCCAGTGCCCGCTCAGTAATCCTCAATCTTCCTCATCTTCCGTGCTACACCGAAATGTCTAAGTGTATCCCCAGGATGCACGTCAGAGGTGGACGCAGCCTGCTGCTTCTCGCAGCCTGTGGCCTTTGATGTCCTTGATGGGCGTCCTCTGGAGGACCTGGAGCTGGAGGGCGCTGGCTGATTTACCAGTGTCACTTGCATTGCTGTTCTGTCTGCTGACCTTGAGACGTACCGGTGTCAGGAAGGGAGGGATTCGGGTGAGGTAGAGACCGCCGTCATCCACCTGGTGGCAGGCCTCAGATTGGCCTCCAGAGCTCCCTTCTTCTGGACAATGTCCGTGGGCCCTGGTGATCTTAATGGGATGGACAAGCAGCTGGAGTGAGTTCCAATGGCCGCTGCATCATCCGGCACCTCCCCGTTGTCTACACCATAGTGTTGACGCCCACGGCAATGCTCCTCAGTGACTGGGCCACGCTCTGCAGTGTCTTGGATATGCTCACCTGCATCTAGGATACGTCCCTCAGTGACTGGAGCATTTGCTGGAGCCCTCAGGCATGGCTATCACTGACTGGGCCATACCTTGGACACCACCACTCAGGACGCTGACCTCTTGCTGCAGGTTTTTCACTGCAGAGTTGGCCTCAGTGCCAAGAATTGCCGGTGTCATCTCCTGCACCTGCAGCCTTTGGGACTCCTTCAATCAGCTACGCACTCGCCCGAGCGTCGTTGATATCCCCTCCTGAATGTCACAGCCATACCCTAGCATCTGCATCAGCTCCAGGATAACCTTACCCAGAGGCTCGGACTCTGACTGGGACCCAGCTGAGTCCTGGGATTCAGCAGACCTCCTGCCTCCACCTGATGTGTATCAGCAACTATGTGGTGCTCATCAGAATTGTGCCCCAGAGGGCGGCATGTGGAGCAGTGGTTAGCACTGGGACTGCGGCGCAAAGGACCCGGATTCGAATCCCGGCCCTGGGTCACTGTCCGTGTGGAGTTTGCAAATTCTCCCCATGTCTGTGTGGGTTTCACCCCACAACCCAAAGATGTGCAGGTTAGGTGGATTGGCCATGCTAAATTGCCCCTTAATTGGAAAAAAAATAAAATAATTGGGTACCCTAAATTTATAAAAAAAAGAATTGTGCCCCAGAGCCTGTCCACTAATGTCGCCCACCGAGCTGTGTGTCTCTGCACTGATAGAGGTGGCGTATTATAGCTGTGATGCCTCAATGGTGGTCTCCTCGGAGCTGTCTTCCAAGGTGTTCTTTTGGGTGGGGGAGGGGGCCACCCCGAGTAGCCCCATCAGGTGGAGATTCTATGAGAAAAGAACATGTGGTCAGTCAGAGGAAAGGGTCATTTTGCCTGACATGAACTATTCATTTGTGACAGGTCATCTGGATGAAGGGGCAGTGAGGTCATCTGGATGAAGGGGCAGTGGATCCTCACCTCTGAGGCGCAGGCCAACCTCACTGTCAGTGAACGCTCTGCTCTCTCCATGACCAACCCTGTGATCTCGAGGGCCTGTCCTCATAGGGGTTGAGGACTCTGATGTCCGGAACCCCGCCACCAGTCTGGGCCCTTCCCCACGTGTTATAGGCTGACTTTTTGTGCGGGGACAGAGAAGGGGCATTGTGAGCCTTACGCTTGATGCATCAGGGGTCTATGTGAGGCGGCATGTGTGGGCTCTGTTCTGGGGCATGGAGGAGTTGTGCTGATGGGTGTGCTGGGGCACAAGCACGGTGATATGCTGTGGGGGGCTTTAATAGTCAGGTCAATGTCCATATTATGGGGGAGGTTGCGAGGTACCAGCTGCCCACTTGTGGGAGGGGGGTTGCTGTAGGTTAGGGGGGTGGCAGGTGGGATTGGTGCCAGAGGGCTGGTATTAACTTACCCTTGCAGCCCAGTGGAGGTTATTGGTCGTCTTCCGACAATGGACAGCAGTCCTCCTGGTCATGCTGCCCGAACTGACGGCCGTTGACAGGTGGCATTGACAGCCTTGTTGCTGGTCCTCCAACCCCCCTCATTGGAACAGACTGTCCCGTCTCGCCTCCATGTCATCCAGCAGCCGATCCAGGTCAACATTCCCGAAGCTGGAGCAGATCTATGTGGTACTATGGTTGTGCGCTGCCTGGGAGTGAGTTCAGAGGGAATGTTTATGAGCAGCTCCCCCTTGTTAGCGGGGTACTGCTGGGCATGGTTCTGGTGAATCAACTGGTGGGACTGCCAGTTCCACCGTGAAGTTTGTGGGGGATCATTTTTGGCACTGAACGCCGTTAAATATGGGCCGCGGTCTCGCCGGCTCGGCCGTAGGGAAGCATCCGCGAAGTCGCGCCTGATATGACACTTAGAACCTATCCCATTAAATCGCACCTTCTGTATCTAAATGCAAGTAGCATTAGAAACGGAACAGATGAAGTGATAGGGCAACTAGAAATAAATTTGTACAATCTGATAGCCACCAGGAGACATGGTTGCGGGATGATATGGATATTGACCGGAATATTAAAGGGTGCATCCCATTCAGGAAGGACAGGAACTTAGGAAAATGCAAAGGGGTGGCTGTTAATTCAGGCACCAGATGGGGTGACCTAAGTTCAGAAAACCGGAATGTAGAAGCAGTTGGGGTTGCGATTAGAAATGGTAAAGACACACAATCACTTGTGGGAACGGTGTATAGGCCCCATAATTGTAACGACATGGTTGGGCAGATTATAAAAGAAGGAAAATGGGAGCTTGTCGGAAAGGTGCAGAGATAATCATAGGGGATTTTCATCTACATAGACTGAAATAATCAAAAGGGCAAAGGCAGCATAGTTGAAGAGATCATGGGTCGTTTTCAGGCCAGTTACTTGGAACACCACGTTATCACTGCACAAGAAACGCCCCAGCCCCGGAGACCCGGCAAAATGGCCACCTGCCGCACAGCGCCAAGTAATACCCCCCACTGCCTGCAACCCTTTCCCCCTTTCCCCAACCCCCCATATTCCCCATTCCCCCATATCCCCCTTCCCCCATATCCCCATTCCCAAATATCTCCTTCCCCCATATTCCACTTCCCCCCATATCCCCCCTTCCCCCATATCCCCCATCCCCATATCCCTGTTCCCCAATATCCCCTTCCCCCAAATCCCCCATATCCCACCATATCCCCCCTTCCTCCATATCCCCCTTTACCCCATATCCCCCCATATCACCCTTCCCCCATATCCCCATATCCTCCCTTCCCCCATATCTTCTCTTCCCCCATATCCCCCTTCCCCATATCCCCTTCCCCATATCCCCCTTCTCCCATTTCCCCCCTTCCCCAACATCCCCTTCCCCCAAATCCCCCTTTCCCCATATCCCCCCTTCCCCATATCCACCTTCCCCCTTATCCCCCCTTCCTCCATATCCCCCTTCCCCCATATCCCCCTTCCCCTTATCCCCTTCCCCATATCCCCCCTTATCCCATATCCCCCTTCCCCCATATCCCCCACATCCCCCCTTCCCCCATATCCCCACTTCCCCCATATCCCCTTCCCCATATCCCCCTTCCCCCATACCCTCTTCCCCCATATCCTCCTTCCCCATATCCCCTTTCCCCCATATCCCCTTGCCCATATCCCCCCTTTTCCCCTATCCCCCCTTCCCCATACCCGCCCTTCCCCAAATCCCCTTTCCCCATATCCCCCCTTCCCCATATCCCCTCTTCCCCCTTGTCCCCCTTCCCCCATATCCCCCTTCCCCCACATTCCCTTCCCCATATCCCCTTCCCCCATATCCCCATTCCCCCATATCCCCTTCCCCCATATCTCCCATATCCCCCTTCCCCAATATCCCCCTTCCCCCATATTCCCCTTCCCCCATATCCCCCTTCCTGCCTGCCCCCTTCCCCCATAACCCCCTTCCCCCATATCCCCCTTCATCCATATCCCCTTCCCCCATATCCCACATTCCCCCATATCCCCTTCCCTCATATCCCCATCCCCACATCCCCCCTTCCCCCATATCCCCGTTCCCCCATATTCTCCCTTCCCCATATCCCCCATTTGCCCCATATCCCCTTCCCCCATATTCCCTTCCCCCATATCCCCCCTTCACCCTTATTCCCCTTCCTCCATATCCCCTGTCCCCTCATACACCCTGCCCCCATATCACCTTCCCTCTTTTCCCCTTCTCCCATACCCCGTTCCCCCATATCCCCCTTCCCCCATATCCCCCTTCGCCCATATCCCCACATCCCCTTCCTCCATTTCCCCCATATCCACCCTCCCCCATATCCCTCTTCCCTCATTTGCCTCCAGATGGGGGATATGGAGAAATGGGGATATGGAGGAAGGGGGGATATGGGGGAAGGGGGGATATATGGGAAGGCGGATATGGGGATAGGGAGGATATGGGGAAAGTGGGATATGGGGGGAAGGGGTATATGGGGGAAGGGGTAACAGACCCGGCCCATCAGGCATACAACGCCCCCAGGACGTTCCAGGGCGGCCACGAGCCAGGGACAGACCCGGAGCACCAGGCGGACGCCGCCCCCAGAACGTTCCAGGGCGGCCACGAGTCAGGGACAGACCCGGAGCACCAGGCGGACGCCGCCCACATCTAGTGCAAGTGCGGCGACACCGGCAGGTCTCAACCAGCGACGAGGAGGGCAGCTACAGCACCAGGCCCCAGTCGCAGGCGACCCAGGACACTGACGCCCAGGACACTGACGCACAGGACACTGATGCACACGACACCCACACACACGGGACGGAGGGACAGGAGTCAACACTCCAGGGGACCCCGGACTTCGGGTCGGAGGAAGAGCACGACACTACGCCACTGCTATCTCCTACACCCTCCACCATCGCAGAGACACTCACCTCGGTTGGGCACTTTAGCGATGAGGCATCTGGGACATTAACTGGTGCGCTCAACACAGCCGTCCCGGGACAGCAGGTGGAGGCAGGAGCAGCCGAGGGGCTGAGCGGTCGGAGGGCAGCCCGGCGCAGGCAACCATCTGCCGCCCAGACGGTTCTGGGTACCTGGAGTAAGCACACCCACCCATAGACCCGATGCAGTCACGGACCAAGGGACGACCGAAGCGGGTGACGGCCGGCTTGCGGAAGCTGCAGACGAAGGTGGAGGAGTCCATCCGCGTGCAGGAGCAGGGAGTGGTGCCGGTCATGCATGCCACCCAGGCCGGAACCGCACAGGTGGCGTCCACGGTGGAGGCACTGGGTGCGACGGTGTCAGACATGGGTCGCAGTATGCAAGGTGTGGGGCTTTCCGTGCAGGCAGCATCCGTGGCCCAGGACATGGCTGCCCTCTCACAGGCAGCTATGAGCCAGAGCCAGCAGCAGATCGCAGAGGTGCTAAACGCCGTGGCCCAGTCTCAGCAGGCTGCGGCCCAGTCCCAGCAGGCCGTGGCCCAGTCTCAGCAGGCCACCGCTGAGGGCGTCGGCGCCATTGCCCAGCTGCTGGCCGGCGTCGCCCAGATCCACACAGGGATGGCCAACTCTCTGTGCTCCATGGCTGCAAACCTGCAGACCCTTGTTGATACCAGGGCGGGCTTCCAGGACTGGCAGCGCCAGGTGTCGGGGGGGGGGGGGGGCGTCGGGTGCTCGGTCCGTTCGCATCCCCCACCCATGTAGAGGCCTGGGGACCATCGGGCACCCCGAGCGAGGAGGAGGTCCTGGGGCCCGTTCCGGGTCCCCCTGCAGGGGCGGTCCCGGAACACCGCGGCACCTCGGACTCCCCCCCTTCCGCCCCAGGTGCATCTGGTGGGCAACGGGCAGGACAGGCTGGCAACTCGCCATCCCAGTCGCCTGAGCTGCAGCCTGGCCCATCTATGCCGGGCCGCCCCAAGAAACGGCCGCCAAAGGGGTCGCTAGTCACAGGGCAGGAATCACAGGAGTCCACCTCCAGTTCTGCTGTACCGTCGGGGAACCACCTAGACATAGTCATAGGGCCCGTAAGGCCAAAAAATTCGACACTGAGTAAGTTGGCACGGGTGCAGGGCACAGATTAGTTCTGGGGCTAGGACACGTGTATGAACTGTTTGTTATTAAAATCATTTTCACACCTACAGAAGCTGCCTTTGTGCTCTCTCCGATGCGTGCGGGGGTGTGGTGTGAGGTGAGCGCCAGTGGGTGTGTGAGGGGTGATAGAATGTCGGCCTCAGGTGAGTGTGCCCCCCCTCCCCCCAGGTCGCCCTCACCATCCCCCCTGGCAGACGATGGGACCGTGCACTGCAATGTCTTCAGCAGCCCAAAGCACCTCTCTATCACACCCCTGGTCGCTGCATGGGCATCGTTGTAGCGCTTCTCCGCGTCAGTCTATGGCCTCCGTGTAGGCGTCATCAGCCGCGACCGCAACGGGTAACCCCTGTCGCCCAGCAACCAGCCCCTCAAACATGGTGGGGATGAAAGATTGTGCCAATACGAATGAGTCATGTACACTGCCCGGGTACTGGGCGCAGACGTGCAGGATCTTCATGCGATGGTCGCAGTCCACCTGCACGTTCATGGAATAGGTCCACTTCCTATTCATGAACACGGCCCTGTTATCCGCAGGTGGCCGCACGGCGATGTGCATCTCATTGATCGCCCCCTGGACCATGGGCATCCTGGCCACGCAGCGAAGCCCGCTGCCCAGGCATCCTGGCTCGCCCGGTCCACAGGGAACTGGATGTAGCAATCCGCGATGGCATACAGGGCATCCATCACTGCACAGATGCGCAGGTGCACCAACGTCACCGAGATCCGGACAGGTCCCCACTTGGCGCCTGGAATGACCCCGTGGCATAAAAGTTAGGGGTCACCGTAACCTTGACGGCCACGGGGAAAGGGTGTCTTCCCCCAGTGCCACGCGGTGCCAGCAGATGTGGGTGACGGTTTCCCAGCTCATCCGGAGTCCCCTCCTGCATGCCCGGTCCATGAGCTCCTGGTACGACGAGCGGGGCCGGTACACACGGGGGCTCATCGGGCGTCTCCATCACCGTGGCACTGCCAGCACCTCCTCCTCCTCCTCCTCGTCCTGTCGTTCGGGCGGCCCTCCAGCCTGAGCGGCTGCCACCTGCCTCCCTGCGGCACGCTCCTCTGCGGCAGCCTCCGCCGCCTCCCTGGCACGCTCCTGCTCCAGCTCCCCCAGGGCAACATGTATAAGTGCAGCTCCCACCACGGCGGCCTGCATGGTCGCGACTGTTGCCAGCTGGCACATGGCCAGGCGGAACCCCCCACCCCACCACCACCACCCCGGCACGCACCCTCTCCATCACTCGCCCACCCTGGACACCCCCCCCCCCCCCCGCTACTCCCACCCCTGCCCCTCCCCCCCTCTCCTCCCCTTTCCTCCCCACCCCGGCTCCCACCCCCCCACTCGCTCCCCCCTGCTCCACCCCCCGCTCCTCCCCCACCGCTCTTCCCCGCCCCCACCTCCTCCCCCCCACTCCTCCCCCAAGCTCCTCCCCCCAGCTCCTCCCCAAAGCTCCTCCCCCCAAAGCTCCTCCACCCCAGCTCCTACCCTCCCAGCTCCTCCCCCCCGCTTCCTCCTCTGCTCCTACCCCCCAGCTCCTTCCCCCCAGCTCCTACCCCCTCAGCTCCTCCCCCATCTCCTCCCCTCTCCTCCCCCTCTCCACCCCCCTCCTCCCCCTCCCCTTCCCCCCTCTGCTCCCCCAGCTCCACCCCCCAGCTCCTCCCCCCCTCTCCTCCCCACATTTTCTTCCCCCCCCCTCCTCCCCCCTCTTCTCCCCCCTCCCTCTCCTCACCCCAGCTCCTCCCCTCCAGCTCCTCCCCCCCCCAGCTCCTCCCCCCCAGCCAGGGGCGGATCTACTATGAAACTAATGAAGCTTAAGTTTCAGGGCCCCTAATCCCGGAGGGGTCCCGGAAGCGACTTTAGTCCACATTGCTTAAAAGTTTTGGGTCTACTGTCTGAGAAGGGGTTTTTAAAAAATAATAATATTAATAATATAGTGTAATTCAATGCAAAATAATAGTTAAAATAAAAAGTAAAAGGTTATTAAAGTATCATGTAGGCTAGCCGTTCAAATTAAGGATGTTTCATTCTACATATATTTAATATAAAATAATTATAAATAATTTAAAATACTATTAATATTTATGACAGTAATACAAACAGTAGATGACGTGTCGTAACAAAAAAGGGGAGCCGGTGAAAATACAATCACAATGCTAACGTGAATTTTCAACGTGATAGCACTCGTGATCGCGATCTAGACAAGAATTCTTTTCAATAAAGTGTTCATAACGATACAATATTTTAATTACCCCTATTCAAAAATAAATGTTATATTTAGAAAAGTAAAGTAAGTAATAAAGATGAAATAGTGTTAGATTAGCCTAAACCTATTGTTTTTATGAAGAAGTGAACGGAAGGTAGGCTGCGACTGCATAGCCTTGGCTAATACTATATTACAAGTATTTATGAAAAAGGTTTGTGTGAAGATATCACCTCAAGTTATTCTGATGCTTCCAAACGCATTGTTACAATGAAATTTTCAGATGGAACAAGTGGTATTGTTTCTTGAGAGGAGCTGACAAATTTAGGATAGAAGTTCAATATCAACTCTATGACTGCTTGATAATCCAGGTACGCAAGAGGATTGACCCATATGAGCAGATTGTGAAAAGGTTCAAGTTCCTCTCAGAATTGGTGAACAATTCTGAAATTGATGAGGACAATATTAAACTTATAATATCGTATTACAAAGATGATATTGTCCACAAATTAGTAAACGAGTGTTATCAGTTCAAAGAATATTTGCACCTTAGGAAATCCCAGAAGACAGAAGAAAACAGGCCATATAATAAAATGCAATGTGCAGAAGTTCTTCAGCTTATTTGTGCGCAAAACCTCATTGAAGTGTTCCCCAATATTACTACTGCGCTTAAGCTGTACTTGACAATGCCTATCACGAGCTGTGAAGCAGAAAGGAATTTTTCAAAGCTATCCTTTATAAAGAACAAATTTTGGTCTACCATGACTGAAGAGCGCTTAAATTTTTCTGCATATTGTCTCTAGAAAATGACATTGCAAGGAAGCTCTCATATGACAAAACTGTACGTGAATATGTTGCTAGAAAAAACAGAAAAAAGAATATTTTGTAACATGTGCTTCATGCAGTATGTATTCTCATAGGTGTCGAAAATAAAAGATTATATTGTCTGTGGTCTTTTCTATCTTTTATTTCATCATTCTATGATGTATCATGCATGTATATAACATTTCCCTAATTTTCATCCCCCCATAACTCAAAAACTATAAGGCATAGTAAATTTTTATTCACACCAGTGACTTTGACATGTGAGATAATCCAGTACAGCAAATTTAATCAAAATCTGAGATGTAGTGGTTAAATTTTTAAAAACGTTGTGGTGATCTGTCGTGGAACAACCCTCGTTGCTGGTTGCGAAGGGGCCCCCATAACAGTTCAAGCTTCAGGGCCTCAAAAATGTAGGTCCGCCATTGCCCCCAGCTCCTCCCCCCCCAGCTCCTCCCCCCTAACTCCTCCCCCCCAGCTCCTCCCCCCCAGCTCCTCCCCGCGCGCCCCCCACTTCCCCTCCCAGCTCCTCCCCCCACTCCTCCCGCCCCACTCCTCCCCCCACTCCCCTCCCCCAGCTCCCCCCAGCTCCTCCTCCCCCCCAGCTCCTCCCCACCCCAGCTCCTCCCCCCCCCAGCACGCACACTCCAACGGTGTATGATGCTGCTTTGGATAACACAGGCTGCTACTTGATGCAGTCTTAACTAAAGGATGCTCCAGACTCTGAAATGAGTTCAACGTGTTTATTGAACTATTAACACAGTTCTCTAATGAGTTTGACTCTCTACTAATCTAACTGTAGTAACTCAGTCTAACTGTACCAGCTTGCTCTAAGCCACGTGCTGGGGTGTGATGTTGCTGATCAACCCTGTCTAACTCTCTAGATGTCTGTCTGTGGAAAGAGGCAGGGTGTGAGTGCCTCATCCCTTTTATAGTGTTGATATCATGCCCCCTTGTGGTGATGCCACCTCTGAGTGTCCTGACTGCCCATTGGTTGTGTCCTATTCTGAGTGTTCATTGGTTGCATGTTTGCACATCATGACATCTCCTTTTTTGTTTGTTTTTAGATGTATATACATGTGAATGTGTCTGTCTAATGTGACTGACTGAGGAATACAGAACAGAACAAACAAAACAAATGCTCATAAGTCCAGTCTCTGAGGCTTGCGTCTGATCCTCGTCGACCGCCGGAGAGGTGGTGGAGGGGATGACGGTGTCTTGACAGGCGAGTGGGAAGCACGACTGGTGGCCTCGTGGTTCGAGGTGTCTGGAGGTGGCAATTTGACACGTGGAAATGGAGGGGAAAGTGGTTGTGGGCAAGCAACTTTTCGCAGTGCCCTTCGATTCCTTCGCACAATGGAGCCATCAGCCATACGTATGACATAGGATCTGGGCGCGGCTTGTCGAACGACAGCCGGAGAAGACCACTGTGGTAAACCATTGTATTGCATTGCATTGTGTTGTTACATGCCTGGACTTGTCCGGGCTGGCTCCGCCTGTGGCTCCTCCCCTCGGGCTCATGTATAAAGGTGGCCAGTCTCCGCCTCCGACCCAGTTTGAGATCAGAGACCAGGAGGCTTGCTGTTTAGTGTATTAAAGCCTCAGTTACGTTCATCGCTCGTCGTGTGTTATTGATGGTGTATCAATTTAATACACTAAACTTCTAAGATGAACTCACCACTCAAGCCTGATCGCCTGGAGCTGGACCCACAGGCAGCCGACGCCATGGAAACATTCGAGCACTGGCTAAGTTGCTTCGAAGTGTTCCTCGGATCCTTCACCGACCTCCAAAAGAAGCAGATCCTCCATGCACGGGTGAGCCCGCAAGTCTTTCTTTTCACCAGAGACGCCCCCTCGTACGCAGAGGCAATAATGCTGCTGAAGGGACACTATGTTAAGTCTGTGAACGAGGTGTGTGCTAGGCACCTCCTTGCCACGAGACGACAACACCCTGGGGACTCACTTGCAGAATTCCTGCGTGCCTTGCGGGTACTCAGCCGGAGCTGTGATTGCCAGGTGGTATCGGCTACCCAACACGCGGAGCTGCTGATCATGGACGCTTATGTCGCAGGCATGAAATCAAACTACATCCGCCAGCAATTGCTAGAAGAGGATACACTCAGCCTCCCAGAGACAGTGCAGCTCTCAAACTCGCTGGAGGTGGCCTCCCAGAACATGGAGGCCTACACCTCCGACCGTGCAGCACCCTCGTGGACCTCGTGGGCACCGCCATCATCCGACCTGGGTGCCACGCAAGCCTGTGCCGCACAGCGGCCCGCCAACACCGGAAGCCCAAGATGCTACTTTTGCGGCCAGGGTAATCACCCCAGACAACGCTGCCCTGCACGGAACGTGACTTGCAACGGGTGTGGGAGGAAGGGCCACTTTGCAAAAGCCTGCCAGGCCCGATCTCCCCATAAAACATCTAGGCCCAGCCACGCTGCCTGCTGCCTGTTGGGAACGCCCCCAGCTGCCTCACCACCTGCCATGTGCGACCCGTGGGTGCCGCCATCTTTGGCGCCATCTTCAATTTCGGCCGCCACAAGCGACCCACGGGGAGCGCCATCTTGGATGCCATCGCCGCTGCCTCTCGCCATGCGTGACCCATGGGGGCCGCAATCTTGGATGCCATCGCCGATACCTCCCGCCACGCGCAACTCATGGGGGCCGCCATATTGGGACCACTCCGCAGTCTCCCGGGAGCCCGGCTCACCCGACCATACGCTGGCCGCCACTACCTCAGACCGGCCTACCAACCGCCTTCCGAAGCTCGCCTCCATCACGCTCGACCATTCCCAGCCTCATCACCTCACAAGGTCTACGATGACCGTCCGGATCCCAGGCAGTAGAAATCCGGGGGTACTGTGTCGCGACCCTTACTGTACAAGGCATAGAGTACGCTTACTTCAAACTTTACGTCCTTCCCCATCTCTGCGCTGCCCTATTACTGGGGCTCGACTTCCAATGCCACCTCCAAAGCCTTATTTTAAAGTTCTGTGGACCCCTGCCCCCCTCACCGTCTGTAGCCTCGCGACCCTGAAGGTCGCCCCACCCTCGCTCTTCCCAAATCTCACCCCGGACTGTAAGCCCGTCGCTACTAGGAGCAGACGATACAGTGCCCGGGTCAGGGACTTTATCAGGTCGGAGGTCCAGCGACTCCTGCGAGAGGGGATCATTGAGGCTAGTACCAGCCCCTGGAGAGCCCAAGTGGTGGTCGTCAAGACTGGGGAGAAGCACTGGATGGTCATCGACTACAGTCAGACCATCAACCAGTACACGCAGCTCGATGCGTACCCCCTCCCCCGTATAGCTGTCATGGTCAACCAAATTGCGCATTATCGAGTCTTCTCCACAGTTGACTTGAAGTCCGCATACCACCATCTCCCTATCTGCCCGGAGGACCGCCAATACACTGCCTTCGAGGCAGATGGCCGCTTCTACCACTTCCTCAGGGTCCCCTTCGGCATCACCAAGGGGGTCTCGGTCTTCCAAAGAGAAATGGACCGAATGGTTGACCAGTACGGGCTGCGGGCCACGTTCCCGTACTTAGACAATGTCACCATCTGCGGCCATGACCAGCAGGAGCACGCCGAAAACCTCCGGCACTTCCTCCACACCGCTAAACTCCTGAACCTCACCTACAATAAGGAAAAATGCGTTTTCCGCAATACCCGCCTAGCCATCCTCGGCTATATCGTGGAACACAGAGTCCTATGGCCCGACCCCGACTGCATGCCCCCTCCCCCACTGCCCCAAGGCCCTGGGGTTCTTCTCGTATTATGCCCAGTGGGTTCCCAATTATGCGGACAAGGCCCGTCCACTTATCAAATCCACCATTTTTCCCCTGACAGCTGAGGCCCGACTGGCCTTCAATCGCTTCAAGGCAGATATTGCCAAAGCCGCGATGCACGCTGTGGACGAGTCCATTCCATTCCAGGTGGAGAGCGATGCGTCGGACCTTGCTCTGGCCGCTACCTTCAACTAGGCGGGCAGGCCTGTGGCTTTCTTCTCCCGTACCCTCCATGCCTCCGAAATTCGACACTCCTCCATCGAAAAGGAAGCCCAAGCCATCGTAGAAGCTGTGCGACATTGGAGGCATTACCTGGCCGGCTCGATTCACTCTCCTCACTGACCAATGGTCGGTTGCCTTCATGTTCAATAACACACAGCGGGGCAAGATCAAGACTAACAAGATTCTGAAGTGGAGGATCGAGCTCTCAACCTACAACTACGCAATCTTGTTTTGACCTGGGAAGCTCAATGAGCTCCCAGATGCCCTATCCTGCAGTCCATGAGCCAGCGCACAAGTAGGCTGACTCCGGGCCCTCTACAATGACCTCTGTCACCCGGGGGTCACCTGTTCTTTTCACTTCATCAAGGCTCGCAACCACCTCCATCGAGGAGGTCAGGTCCGTGACCAGGGACTGTCAGGTCTGCGCGGAGTGCAAACCGCACTTCTATCGGCCAGACAGAGAGAACCTGGTAAAGGCCTCTCGTCCCTTTGAGCGCCTCAGCATCGATTTCAAAGGGCTCCTCCCCTCCATGGATCATAACATGTATTTCCTCAACATTGTTGACGAGTACTTAAGATTCCCCTTTGCCATCCCGTGCCCTGACATGACCTCTGCCACCGTCATCAAGGCCCTGCACAGTCTTTTCACCTTGTTCGGGTTCCCCACCTACATCCATAGCGATCGGGGTTCCTCCTTCATGAGCGACGAGTTGCGCCAGTTCCTGCTCAGCAAGGGCATCGCCTCCAGCAGGACGACCAGCTACAACCCCCGGGGAAACGGACAGGTGGAGAGGGAGAACGCGACGGTCTGGAAGGCCGTCCTCCTAGCCCTACGGTCTAGAAGTCTCCCAGTCTCCCGCTGGCAGGAGGCCCTCTCAAATGCGCTCCACTCCATCCGGTCGCTCCTGTGTACAGCCACCAATGAGACTCCTCACGAATGTATGCTTGTCTTCCCCAGGAAGTCCACCTCAGGGGTCTCGCTCTCGTCCTGGCTGACAGTCCCAGGCCCCGTCCTCCTCCGGAAGCATGCGAGGAGCCATAAATCAGACCCTCTCGTCGAGAAGGTCCTGCTCCTCCATGCCAATCCGCAATATGCCTACGTGGCACATCAGGATGGGCGACAGGACACAGTCTCCCTTCGGGATTTGGCACCTGCAGGTTCCCCAGCGACCATCACCACCACTCCTGACCCTACACCATCTTCCCCCACCTCTACCCACCTACCTCAAGAACTGGCACCTGTATGCCCACCAGCGATCATCACGACCACATCCCCCCATACACTGCTCCCCCCTCCATCGACTCAACAACTGGGTGAAGAAGAGGACAACACGCTCCCGGACGAGCAGGTCTCGACACCGGTGCCCACACCACAGCCGGGATTGAGGTGATCACGGGTTAAGGCCCCCAACAGACTTGACCTTTAAGACCACTTCACCCCTGCTGGACTCTTTTTTTAACAGGGGGTGAATGTGGTAAACCACTGTATTGCATTACATTGTGTTGTACATGCCTTGGCTTGTCCCGGCTGGCTCCACCTGTGGCTCCTCCCCTCGGGCTCATGTATCAAGGTGGCTAGTCTCCGCCTCCGATCCAGTTCGGGATCAGAGGCCAGGAGGCTTGCTGTTTAGTGTATTAAAGCCTCTGTTGCGTTCATCACTCATCGTGTATTTATTGATGGCATATCAACCACCCACCATCCGGTATCTTGATCCTGACCGTGTCTGCCGGGGATAGCACGTCCAGATCGGTGGCATGTGCGTCATCGCCCTGCTTCTGGCTGTCGCGAAGCTGCTACATCTTCCGCAGCACCGGGAGGTGATCAAGATTGGGCAGGTGTATGGCTGGAAGCGTCGTCCGCAGGTCCCTGTTCATCAGCAATTGAGCTGGCGACATGCCAGTGGACAAGGGAGTCGCCCGATACGCAAGTAGTGCAAGGTGTATGTCGGAAGTGGAGTCCGAGGCCTTGCGGATGAATTGCCTAACGATGTGCACCCTTTTTTCGACTTTGCCATTGGATTGTGGATAGTGCGGACTGGAGGTAACATGCCTGAAATTGTATCTCTTGGCAAACGTGGACCACTCTCAACTGTGGAAGCACGGGCCATTGTCGCTCATGACGGTGTTCGGGATGCCATGCCATGAGAATGGCTTTTTACACACTTTGATGACGGTCCGTGAGGTGAGGTCTGGCAGCTTCAGCATCTCAGGATAGTTCAAAAAGTAATCGATGATTAAGATATAGTCGCAACCATTCGTGTGGAATAGGTCAATGCCAACCTTGGACCACGGAGAGGTCTCTCGGTCATTTGGTTGGAGCGTCTCCTTGCTCCGCGCTGGTTGGAACCTCTGACAGGTTTTGCAGTTCAGGACCATGTCCATGATGTCCTGGTTGGTGCCGGGCCAGTAGACAGCTTGCCAGGCCCTGCGTCTGCACTTTTCTACACCCAGGTGTCCTTCATGAATCTGCCGCAGCACCATGCTCTGGAGACGTAGCGGGATGACTATCCTCTCCAGTTTGAGCAGGATGCCGTCGATCAGCGTCAGGTCATCCTTGACGTTGCAGAATTGAGGGCATTGCCCTTTCTGCCAGCTATTGCTGAGGTTGTGGATGACTCGCTGCAACAGGGGGTCTTGGGCCGTCTCTTCTCGGATGAGAACGATCTTCTCATCTGTTTCCGGGAGAGTGCTTGCACACAGTTGTACCTGCAATTCAATGTGCTGGATGATCTCCAGTGGTTCACTGGGTGAGTTGACGGAGCGGGACAATGCACCGGCAATGATGAGTTCCTTGCCAGGTGTGTACACCAAATTGAAATCATATCTCCAGAGTTTGAGTAGAATTCTCTGCAAACGAGGCTTCATGTCGTTCAGGTCCTTTTGGATGATGTGGACCAGAGGCCCATGATCCTTCTCAACAGTAAATGTTGGAAAGTCGTAGACATAATCATGAAATTTGAGGATGCCGGTGAGAAGACCTAAACACTCCTTCTCAATCTGCACATATCTGGTCTCAGTGGGTGTCATTGCCTGTGACGCGTATGCTGCTGGTACCCAGGATGATGTGTCGTCTCTTTGAAGCAACACCGCTCCAATGCCACCGTGACTCACATCTGGGGATATCTTGGTCTCTCGGTCTGGGTCAAACAATGCAAGAACGGGTGCAGTGGTGAGCTTGGCTTTCAGCTCCAGCCACTCTGCTCGGTGCTCCGCCTTCCACTCAAAGGCGGTTGATTTTTTTCACCAGGTTGCGTAGGGATGTGGTATGTGTGGCCAAATTCGGGATGAACTTGCCAAGGAAATTGACCATTCCCAGGATGCGCAGTACTGCCTTCTTGTCCTCGGGGACTTTCATTGCTTCGATGACTTTCATTTTGTCTGTGTCCGGGCGCACACCGTGTTGCGAAATCTGATCGCCCAGGAACTTCAGCGTGGATGTCCCAAAACAGCACTTGGACCTATTTAGTTTGAGGCCATGTTCATGTGTGCGTCGGAATACTTTCTTGAGTCGCGACACATGTTCCTCTGGGGTTGGGGACCAGATTATGATATCGTCAACGTAGACACGAACCCCTTCTATTCCCTCCATCATCTGTTCCATGATGCGATGGAAAATCTCTGATGCCGAGATGATGCCAAATGGCATTCTGGTGTAGCAGAATCTGCCAAAAGGCGTGTTGAAGGTGCAGAGCCTTCTGCTGGATTCTTCCAGTGGGATTTGCCAAAATCCTTGGGATGGATCCAATTTTGTGAAGAAGCGCGCGTGTGCCATCTCACACTCAATTTCTTCCCTCTTCGGGATGAGGTAATGTTCCCGCATAATGTTTTTGTTTAGATCTGTTGCCTTTTCTGTGGCTCTGCTCTAACTACGGCAATCAGTGGGTTTGCCCTTCTTTCTTTTGGTATCTTTATTCTAATGCTCAGAGTCGCCAGGTACCAAATGATACCACCACAAGGTTCAACCGGCTATCGATCAAAGAGCCAAACACCAGTTAGTTAGTTCAAGGTCAAGGGTACTTTATTTACACATAATTAGCCATGCAACATAAACACTACTAGTTAACTACACCTATCAACTAAGACAACCTGTATTTAACTTCAGGTACCCGGCTTAGGTCAGAAACAGTGGCCGCTGTTCGATTCTGGATCTATCGAGTCCGAAGGAGTAACTGCTGCTCAGCTAGGCTCATCCGTCTGGTAGTGGGCGTTGAACTTGGACATGCTTCTGGTGGTGCTGGACTTGGAAATGGGCGTGGCCGGGGCACCAGGTCCAAGAGAGGACGAACATATGGCAAACTCTTCTTCTTATACTTGGGGGTTTTTGTGCTCTTTTGGGCGGTCCTTCAGTTTGGACCCCACTAATTTGGTGATCCCTGATCACTCTGTTTGATTCCTTAACCAATAAGTGGGCGGGGACCTGGATGGCTGGGCGTGTCCCAAGCGGTCACTGACCTCATTGTTTACGCATCCCCTGAACAGGGAGTGGCGCCGAAATGTCTGGGACTGTACCGGTCTCTCGAGTACCAGTCCTTTGTTTTGGTGGCGATGGGCCATCCAATGCTAATCGGCCCCATTAAAATGCTAATTGTTCAGAGTTTGGATACCATCTGGACTTCTTGGTTGCAAATATACATTTTCAGGCTCTGAGCCTGCCTGAGTCTTGGCTTGTCCATTTTACCCGCCAGGCTTTGTGAGTTTCCCTGTCCCTAGTTGTAAGTGGCCATCCCAGATGGCTACAGATCCTTGGGGTCAATGCAGATGCATAGGTCCCCCGAAGGCTTCTTTACGCACACCATCGAGCTGACCCAGTCGGTTGGTTCAGTCACCTTGGAGATGATGCTTTTTTGTTGTAGACTCGTGATCTCTGCCTTCAGGCGCT